>NC_092500.1:55366624-57766624 GCF_047511675.1 Marmota flaviventris | reverse complement strand
GAGATCTGAACTGAGAATGGGAGAACTTTACAGATGAGGGGAGCAAAGTGCCAGGTCCTGAGAGGAAGGTGCCCGTTAGAAGGACCAGACAGTGGGCCAGGCTTGAGCCAGGGTCAGGGCCATGCCAGGTGTCCCAGGTCATGGTGAGTAGGTGTGGGGAAATACTTCCAGGGAAAACAGAGGCACTCTTGAAATGGCCTTGAAGAGAAGGGAAAGGAGGGAGGAAGTGTTCTAGGCACTGCACCTGTGGCTCCCTGTATTCTACGGGGTGCCCAATCTCTTCCTCTCCTCCCAGTGTGTGTTGGTGAGTCATGGTGCCTGCATTTTTCCAATCCAGGGGCAAACTTTGAGTCTTCTTCTCTCCTTTTCCCTCTCATTCCTCAACTTTTGCCAAGCCTGCTTCAGGGCTGTTCCTGGAAGTTTCTCGGGTGTCCTGCACTTCTCTGCCTCCCCCAGTCAGGCTCTCATTACCTCAGCCCAGGTAGTAGCAGTTAGCTGGTCTCCTGGATTTTCCCTTTCCTGTTTCCGTCTGTGTGCACTTTGCTGTATATTAGTATCATACTCTTCTCTGAAAGTCCAGGACTGAGTGAGCTCTCTTCGGTCCCATACCTCTTACTGGCTCCCTCTTTTCAGGTTGACTACCTTCTAAAAACCTCTGTTCTGGCCTTCTCTATACCTCACTAGATTTTTCAGTGATCACTCCCACTTAACAGATGCATATTCCTTCAGTTGAACTGAACTTACACCTATTTCTATAAGGAGGCTGTGAGATTTCCTTTGTCCCCAACTTCTGCTTACATAGTTTTCTTTGAAGGGAAGTCCTTCCCTTCAAACCCACCTGCTGTTCCAGACCCATCTCAGATGTTAGCTTCTCCATGAAATCTTCCCTGACCCCTGAACCGGAGAGGACCCCTGCCTTGAGCTCTGGAGGTGCTTATCCTGTGCCTTTCTATGGTGTTTGTCTGCTAGTCCCAAGGTATAGTTACTTGTGCTCACAGCACAGTGTCCCTTCTAGTTACAACTCCTATAGATCCAGAATTAAAGTTCATCCCCTTAGACTGGCCTCCTTCAAGGGTCCAGCCACTACCTAGCACTTTCCTTTTTTTCACCAGGATAAACTATATCCACACAAGAAGTAAAGGAATTAATAATAAGTAACAGATAAATAAGATGAATAGGAGAGAAAAAAAAAGATCAGGCACTTTTGATTGGGGTGGTCAGTAGAGGTGTTTTCATGGGTTCCGTGAAACAGAGGTGATTCTTGGAAAAAAATGTTGCTGGCCTATGTGGGCCTAGTTCGAATCAATGTGGGGAATGTGAGCACAGTTTTTATTGTATTGAACAGAGGTAAAGCCTGAGCTCTGTTATTTAGTAGTTTGATCTTATTAACTTATTAATTGGGAGATTATTAAGGGGATTAGGGAACATAGCATATGTAAATTAGCCAATGTCAGTTAACTTTGATTGAAGATTATGGTGAGCTCCTCAAATCCTCATAATGACTCAGTGAGATAATCGCCCTCCTTCTCAAATGTCAGTGTGACAAAAGACAATGCAGGTGTGGCTTTTGGCATTGTGAGAATTGTGGTCAGCTAAGGATGGCACTTATTTTCTGGTCCCTATTTAGTAAAAGGCAACCAGTAATTAACATACAAATGTTACCTTAAGGGGATTTACAGACATGACATTTCCCCTTCATTGCTACAATGAAGCTACAGAATAAATGTGGGATATTAACTTGTATGCATGTATGTAGGAATAAGTGGGGCAGGGTTAAGTTTAAATATCTGTTTTCTTAAATATTTTGGCCTTAGAATGTACAAGACAATCCAGTACATTCACTTTTCCTGTGTTGACCCATCTCATTCTGTCTTTACAACTCAAAGATCACATGGTTGGGAAAGTTGGTATATATAATACTTTTGTGTTACCAAAAAAAGTCTGGCTTTTAGAGAATTGGTTGAATAAAAATAAAGTAGACACTCTTTTTGGGAGAACATATGCAAATTTTATGGGTCCCAAGGGTTAGTGCAGACTTTTCAGAGCTGAAGGCTCCAGATCAGCCTCGGCAAACCCCATAGCTAGTCTTTGAAAAATGAGTTTTGTCACCTTATGAACAGGTGATTTTAAACTTCTAATTATTCAACATAAAATAAAACCCAGTGGCTCCTGCATATCAGTGTGGCTTCTTGTCACAATTGCACTGGATCAAATGTTTTGTTTATGCCTTGAGAAAAATGAAAAGGTAGCAACTTATTTTTTTCTAGATATAAGTAATTTGACATATTAAAGTTTCTTAAAATATGGAAATAGACACAACTATGTTATGGGCTAGAAAGTAAGATTCATATATATGTTTAAGGTTAAAAAAAGAAAACAAAATCTTCAATTAAACTTGGAACTTCATTCCATTTTATGCTGTTCTCCCAGGCCCTTGGGGGTTGAGTTTGCTCTTTTCTTTCCTCTTAAGTGAACTATTTTTAGAAATAATATATTTAGGTGTTAAGATATTATTAACCATTAATATCTCAGCTTACATTAGTTTATCAGTTTAATAGTTGATAGGAATAGAGAGGCACAGAGCTGGTGGGCTAGGATGGAGGGATGATGGAGAGTGGGAGGATCAGTTGGAAGTTTGGAGAAAAGAAGCATCAATAAGCAAATGTCCAGGACTCAAGACTTACTTTGCAGTGTGGCTACATACTCCTCATACTGTCTGCAGCTTCGAGGCGGGTGGGACTCATGTTTACCTCCCTCACTCTTCTTTTTTCCTCCTCATGTTACTCTCTTTCCACCACCATAATCTCAGGAGGTGGGTCGCTCCATGATCAGGTATTGGATTTAGGTCCTTGGTTAGACAGATTCTTATGGGATCTTAGGGACCATCTTATTTTCTACGTGTGATCAAACTAAGCCAAAGAGTGTGTGACCTAAGCAGGTTTGCAGGATCCCATATTTAGAAGGGCCCCATGTTTGGTGTTAATGTTCTGCTGTTGCCATCTTAAAATCATGTTTGAACAAGGGGCTCCACATTTTTACTTTTGCATTGGGTCCCACTAATTATGTCACTGCTCCTACAAACTGTGCTGATATGCTCAAGATTTAACTAATCATGAGAATTTAATTTTAAGACAGTCTTACGGAGTATGGAAGGACATGTGATTGAGAGCTCTCCAAAGACCAACCTGAGAGCTCATTTGGGAAGGCGGGAAGCAGGAGCTTTCCTGAGAATTTTCAAAATACCACAGGTGCCATGGTTTTGGGGTGCCTGTAAGTTACACCAGCTCTGTCTTTAGATAGTAATTCATTCCTTATCTCTACTGTGAATCTCCATGACCTAATTAAAATACACACCCTCTAATCCCGCCTTTAAAAAAAATTTCCCTGTAGTTGCCAACAAGTAGCCATTATCTCCTATGTACTTAGAGGCCATCGAATTGAAGTTGCCCCTCAACACTTTTCAGGGATAAGAGAGAGAGATCCTGATTCTTTTAACAGTCAGCTTGATTTTTTTTTTTTAATTGATGCTTCCTCAAAGACAGCTAACTTGTTCAGGTAGCATTGTTAAAATCAGGACACAATTAATTTCACATCTTGCGACAACATTGCCAAGGAAAGGAATAGACAAAGACAGAAATGACACTCATGAAAATAGCTTTTTGGAATTAAGCTAAAATTAGCTAAACATTTTGTAATTACAAAGTAATTTGAAAATCAAGCAGTTAGACTAAAACATTGATCAGGAGAAGGATGATGGGAAAGGAAAGAACAACAACAACAAAAATTCATTGAAAACATTTCCTGCAGACCAGAGGGAGTTTTTGAGAGAAAGCAGATTGCTGCTAATGGAAATACCAAAGCTCATTATTTAGACAAAGGCTTTGAGAGCAGAAAATGTGGCCTCACAAAGGCAAGAGCACTAGTTCTACCCATGAAGGCTGCACCTGCTTCTGTGTGTGAATGGTTTCCATGCACATATTCACAAGGAGATGTAAAGAGGCCTATTACATTTTGTGTTCCAATTATAATGTTCAAATATGGAATACAAACAGGCAACATGATTGGATAAACAAAGGTAAGAACCACAAAGCAGAAAGGAAAGGGGCTTGATTTAGTGTAATATCATGTATTGCCCAGTAATCCACTTCAGAGAGAATGATTTAATTTCCACAAAATGGTGGCCTTCAATGCCTTCAAAGTACAGGCGTCAGAAAGACTTTCCTTTTCCCCTTAAGGAAGAGCTACCTTTCTTTGTATCTCTTGGTTGAGCAGTTCAGTGTCAATTGAGCAGGAAGAAGGTTCCTGAATCAATATGGACAACGAGTGCCTCCTGGAGATGCCCAGGAAAATCCTGGTGTAGGCTGAGGATTGTGCACTCAAGGTGGGGGAGGTCACAGCCTGTTGCTCACAATCTTGGGCAAGCCATCTAACTCTTCTCTTTCTCACTTTTCCTGAGGACAAAAAGCACTGAAAACACTAACCTACCTGAGCATGGTCGTGAAAATAAAATCATTAAACAGATGAGAAAGTGCCTTGAAAAGTCCTGACATATTGCTTCCATGTATTTAAAATGGTCTGTTAATAATATGAAAATTACATGAAAAAAATCAGCCACTTTATTGGGCAGATGAGCATTTGCTATGGCTATTTGTGCTGTGCTGTGGGAAACACAAAGGGAAATAGGACTGGAGTTTGCCCTTGGGGAGCTCGTAGATAAGATGGGAAACAATAATAATATTGACAGTGGCAAACTCCTATCTTTTATGTGCCTAAAAATTGAACCAACAATACATATTCAAGAAGAGCATATCAAAAGCTCTGAAGTTCCATAGCCTGGATTTGAATCCTAGTTTGCAGGTAAGGAAACTGGTTCAGGAGAGGCAAAATATTTTGCCTTCATTTTCTTATCTGTTGTTTAGGATATGAATCATTCCTCATGGGTGACTGAGTGGGTGTGCAGTCTGGGACAACATACATGAACCTAATGGCTCCATGTGAGTTCACTCCTATATATCACACATCGCCAAAACTTGTCAGACTCACAAGGCCAGCTTTTCCTTCCCCTCCCTCCCTCCTTTTTTCTTTCTTTCTTTCTTCCTTCTCCTTTTTTTTTTTAATGAGGGAATGTCTTGTAGAACTATTGCTCCTTGGAACTCTCTTAGGAAATGAGTGTGTGGTTGTAGGCAAGAAATACAGAAGAAAACCAGAGCATGGAGTGAGAACTTGGGACTGCGATTATTAGGAAAGTCTTCATAGACATGAGGGGACTTGAACTGGTACTTTAAAAATTGTAGGATTTGGCTCAGTAAGAAGAATGATGGAAATGAGGTTGGGGAAACAGGGAGCAGACTAAGGAGTAGACTAAGGAGTACAGGAATGAAGTTGGAAAAGATAGAGGGAAACTGTTATTGGCAATTTTAGAAATAATAATCTTGTTTTTATATCACAATGAATGAACGTTTAAAAAGTGTTGAAAGGCCTGGGGGTGGGAACACTGGGTGGAAGTTATTTAGTGATATTCAAGGATAAGACTGGAATGGTGGGATAAAGGTGCAAACCAGGAGGGATATGAGGGATATGGAGGAAGAAGCCAAACTGTTTGGTGGATAAGTGTGGGATTTGAGAGGAGGGCCAACAGTGATTTTGAGGCTTCACATGTGATAATTTGAGGAAAAAATGATCCTTAACATTGCTTTTTTCTTTCAGTGATTCACTTAAAAGTAATTTTGGGGTGCTCACTATGTTTAGGGCACTGTTAAGATGCTGGGATTTTTTTTTCTTTTAAAGAGTGAGGCACAGTTTCCTTTTTCAAGGTGTTCACAATCTTGTTTTTGTTTGCTGGACTGCTAATTGTGTGTCTTGTGTCATAATGTAAGAACACACATACTCACATGAAATGGATGAAGGTGAACGCAGAAGGCTTATGGAGGAAGTGGCATTCGAGCAGGGTATTGCCTATGGTAAGGAATTCAGCGGAGGGTTGGAAAGTACCACTTCAGAAATAAAGAAGTCAGAAAGCACATTAGCGGAGGTTGGGGTGGGCATAAATTCTACTTCTGATTGACTAAGTACAAGCGATTGTGGAACACCAGAGAGAAGTGTCTATCAAGCAGCTAGAAAGAAGGAACCCTGGTTTTGGAGAACAGTCACTGATAGAGGTAAAAATCTGAGACTCACTGACTTTGTGGGAATTTGTGAACCTGTCAGAGGAAAGGAGAATTTGAAGGGAGATGATTGAATCAGGGGGTCTTAGATTTGGAAGGAACACTCACAAAACGACTTTCTGTGTTGCCACGCCATCTCAGTACAAGTTTGAACTTAAGTTAGTTACAAGCTACTCGAGGTGTTATAACAAAGGGTAGCCTAATCTAAAGGCTGTTGATTAAAGAAAGATTCTACAAATCCTATGCAGAATGGGTGTGAGAAGAGGAGAGCGAGCAGCTGGGACAGAAGCAGGGAGGACATTGCTAATATTTAAATGTTTTTGTAACTGCACTGACTCAAAGTCTCCACCACTGTTATTTTCACATATGGGTCTAGTTTAACCCAAAGGGAACAACACAGAATAAATATCCTCTTTCACAAGTGGCACTTTTTTTTCCTCTTTCCTTCTTAAAGAGAATCATGCTTTTTTTTTTTTTTTTTAATGCATCAGGTGAGACCATTTGTAAACTTTCATTATCCTGATCCATTTATTCAGATATTATGTTTTGAAGGCCTGGTTCTTTAGAAAGAAAAATCAGTGTCAAAACCTATGTGTAAACACTTCATTGGGGAGTAGGAGTGAGGAATGGAAAAGACAAACAGGGATAGTCAGTCAATAAAAATGCTCTTTAGGTTGGCCACCACTTGGGGTGAAAGTGCATTATCCATCCATGGCATGGTCAGAGAAGCCAATATAAAATGTCTCAGGACTGTCTGTCCAAGGGAAGCATTTGCCTCAAAGCTCCCCCATTGGTCAGAGGCTTTCCCAGTGGGGTTAAAAACTCTCCCTCACCTCCAGGTTGCATATGTGTGAACAGGGGAACTCCCACAACCTTGCCCGCTTCTCTATGGAGAAGCCATCAGGAGAAAGTGAAACACTGGCTGAGGCCAGTGTTGACAGAGATCTGAGGGAAGTCAATCTTGTCCTGTGGTAGTGGGTCAGATAAGAGACAAGTAGCCCCAAGAAAATCATAATCAGGCACTAGTGGTACTCCTTGCATCTGCTGCCCACCATTCTCTTTGCTGGGTTCTGGGTGTGCTCCAGCCTCTCCACATTTCTCTCAAGAGCTGGTGCTCAGAAATAAATAAGCTCACCTCTGTCCAGAGAAGATTCTAGGACAGACAGGAGAAGAACAAGGACTGTGTTAAACTAAATTAAGATGAACACAGCACAAATACTGACACATCCACCCTCCATTTTCCAAACATCATTGCCACTAGCCAAAATCAGCAACAATTCCCCAGGATTTGGTAGACATGGTGGTAGGAGCAGGAGGGTGGGGAACATGTCCTGATGAACAAGGTATCATCTTGATCTTAAGGAGGGCTCTTCTTAGTTGGGGATGCCGAAGACATAGCCAAATAATGACAGTGAAGTGATATGAGCTATGATAGAGAGAACTGGAGAATGGAAAATCGGTCCAGAGAAGAGCATAATTAATTTTTTCATAGGAGAGAGGTCAGAGAAACCTTGAGAGAGGATGTGGGACCTACAGAGGACTTTGAGGTGGCGCAGCTTCTCACCACGTGTGCTGGAGAGGCAGACCGCACGAGGGATCCACTGTACCCAGATTGAGGCCCAACCTGAATTGCCAGCAAAATTTAACAGTCCTTACATTTCTGACTATAAGTCAACTGTGAAACCACTAGATGCTTCTTATGTTAGAAGCTGCATTCAATGCATTTCATTTTAAACAAATATTCCTGGCTTTAAAATTGCAGCCTTTTACTGATGTGTGTACTTGAGTGTTTTAAGCCACTGTTCCATCTCTTAGGAATCATATCTTTCCCATATGAATCAGAGTCTCATATTTTTCTCGCGTTCTAAAAGAGACCTTGATTGTAAAAGGTTAAATTGAAGATGAAGTAGAGTATTTTTCCTTCTTCTTCCCTTGGCAAGAGTGCTGCAGAGACTTTGTAAACAAAAGCCTGAATGCAGACAGTCTAGGAATGGTTTCAGCTGAAAAAATATATACTTTTTAAAAAACATAGTGAATTGAAGAATAGTTCAGGAAAATAAGGAGCAGGTGGCTGCTGCTGCCTGCAGGGCAGAAGGCCTGGTATAAAGACAGAGAGGGCCTCCTAATCAGGGCGCTCTTGGCCCATCACGTGGTCCCAGTATCACTTTAGCCCTTGGACAGGGGGCAGCTCTGGGCCTCTGTGTCCTCTGCCCCCAAGGCTCAGGCCTCCCAACTAACATATGGAAAGGATTTAGAGACAAGGGAAATGCCCAGGAATCAAATACTCAGAGAAATTATGTGGCTAACAGCTGGAATTCATGAAGCTCCATATTAAATGAAGGATTGATAGCAAGAAATCTGAAACGCCCTTTCCCAAAAGAAAGATGAATTAATAGCTTGAAGACAAGAAAAAAGGTTTCCCAAGATTCTTGGCTTCTCTTTAAATATAACTTTAATGCTATGTTTATTTTTATAATGAATAGCAATGGTTCTATTTGTTATAAATTTGAAATTATTGAATTCAAGGGTGAATAGGGGAGATGCATTAACTAAGTGCCAGAAAATGAATCTAAAATTGGACCACATGCCTATTTTAATTTCAATTCTTTTGTATTGAGGCATGTTATTTTCAAATCAAAATAATTAATGAAGATTTTTCACCTAAGTTATCTTATTAGCCCTCCTCATACATACCAAGAAACAGGTATTTTATCGCTTCCCTTTGCTTAAGAAAAAAATGGATGCTCAAAGAGATTTATTTGCTCAGATCACACAGTGGCAGACAAGAACTTATATCTATCTCTTCTGCGTTCAATATGCACGAGCATACACACTGCACTGGGATTCCTAAACCTGGGTGAGCTTCCAAATTAGCCTTGGAGCTTTGAAGACATACCAATTCACTGGAATGGGCTCTAGAATCTATATGATTACAAAAATGAAGTGCGTCTGATGATCAACTTGGTTTGAGACCTAATATATTAAGATAAATGAAACATCACCTCTTACCAATCAGTACAAATTCTTTTTTGCCCTGGGGATGGAGACAAGTGGATATTTTGAAGGCTGACAGAGCCACACCTGGGAAGCATTAGAAGCCACCCAACCATGCAGCCTGCAATGATTTGAGATTAGCTGGTTTAGATTGATTACTAGCATCTGGGAGTGTATGGGAAACTAGATCATAATAGCATAGTGTTTCTCAACCTTTCCATGGACTATACCTGTAAAAGTGCTCACACACACTAGGCAGTTGCCAATGTAAAAGATGTAGAACCACAGATTAGGAACACTTGGACATATCATCATTTTTTACTTAATGATGGGGTTATGCTATTAGAAATGCATTATACTGTTTTTGTGCAAACATCTTACAGGGTATTTACACAGACTAAGATGGCTATGAAATCACTAGGTGATGTAATTCATATGTAACGGACCACCGTTACATATGCCCCCTGTTATTGACCAAAATGTCACAGTAAGTGCATGACTGTGTGTCCACCAGCGAGTGGACCCAAACCCAAACTGGAGGAGCCGGATAGACTATTATCAAACAAAATATGCTTACTCTTTTGGTTTCTGGATGAGTTCAGAGTGAGGTGACTATGGAAAATAGTCAAACTCCTATCTGAGAGTAGCTAGGCTAATTCTTCTTTGGTATTTGGAACATAAGGAGGTGATTTATATGCTTTGATGTTTGGGAGGACAAGTTCTGAGTCCCAGTGATATCACTCCGCAAACTTGGGAAAATCATTTGTCTTCTTTGAGCTTCAGTTTCCCTATCCACATATGGAGGGTAATGCTATATTCATCATAGAGTATTTAGAGGCTGAAAGAAAATAGTGCATATAAAGTGATTAGTCCAGTTCCTGTAAATAGCAAACACCATGTAAGTTGCAGTGTTCTATCTCTTATATCCAAGCGTTCTTCATATTTAATCAGTGAAGGGAATAAAAATCTTAATGATATCTTCAGTAAACCAGGTTTCACATGCATGAAAATTCACTTTAGCAAAAAGCAAGGAAAGTACATAATGCATGAGGGCCTATCTTAATCAAATCTTGCTGCCAGCTTTTAGATATGTGTAGACCAAGAAGCAGCTTATGGCAAGGGCAAGTATTTGAACATCAGAAACTCTTCACAGTGAGGTGTGAGGACAATGTGCTCAAGAATTTGGAAACCAGGAGAGTAAAAGTGCCCTCTACACCTAGCAGGCTAAGACAAAGACATGAAAGTCACTTTTGAGATTCACTTTAAATGGAGTCAGCAAGACTGGACTGTAACCTGATTAACCATATTAGCATATCTAAAGGAAGAACTTCTTCAGAACTGTAGTTGGCCAGCAGTGGAAGAACAGAAAATGGGAAGTCAGAGGTAAATGTTGGCAAGTGTCCTCCTGGAGCTATCTAGGGGAGAAGAGGCCTTTGCTAATGGATTAATGCTCCTTATCCATTAACAAGATTGTTCATTGCTGTGAGATGTTTCTAGGCCATCTTAGCTCAATATCATTATATATTCAGAGCATATAACCAATTTATTATGTAAATTTTATGAAATGCAATGATTATAATTTAGCTCCCTATAAGGTTTACTTTTAGAGGAAAAAGTGCATATCAGACAGAGAATGTTAACATTAGATCCTCTTTTCCCCACCCTCTTAGACTCCTTTGAGGATCCTTTGCATCCTCTCAGGGATGAAGAGGTACTTAAGAGAGTTTATGGCTCCTCCTTCCACTAGAGAAATTGGTCCAATTTTGTACTCTGGACATAGATGGAAGATTCCATCTTAAACAGTGAGTCATTTTGATTGGTATTTGTATTAAAATATATTTGACTTATTATTTTCAATTAAAATTTAGATTCATATATTGTAAGGTTCAAAAATGAATTATCCCTAACCCATTGCTAAACTGAGTGCACGTGAACCACCAAATATGTGGTCTTAAAATAACATCTAACTGAGTAATTTCTTTTTCAACTAAAAAAATAATTATCACAGAAGGAAGAGGTGATGGACAACAACGAACAAAAAACAACTTTAAGAGCCATTGTAGGACTGAAAAATGATTGAAAATATTTAGACCAGGTGACTTTTAAACTTCCCTTTATGACCATAGAACTTTTTTTTTTAAGGATTCTACTTTTGACCACTATTGAGTGCATCTTTTGATTATGTAGAGACACAAGCATATATTGGGTTACACTCATCTTGTGCTTTTCACTATGGTTACCCTGCTTTCATTCTCCACCAGTGATTCTCAACCACTAGTATGTGTCCTAGAACTATTTGTAGAGTACATTGAAAACTCATGGGGTTGGCCACAGTCCAGATCTCTGTCTACAGAGTCATTGGGAATTGGGCCTCAGGCATGAGCATTTTGATAAAGCTTTGCAATTGATTTTGGTGCTTATCAAAAGTTGAGAATCTTAGTTCAACCCTCTTCTGTTTGTTGAGGATTGGAAAAGAGAAGGAAAGTATTCCTTATACCCAGGAAGTCTTGGAGACAAGGTAGTTTTGATAGAAACAGTACCCTAGAACTTATATGATAGGAAACAAACAAAAAAGCTTTTAGGCTACAGGTGAATACATTATACATTATGCAATGGACTTTGGCTATGCCCACAGCTCCAAGGAGCAATTTGGTAAGCAGAGAGTTGCATTTGCTTTGCATTTCAGTGTAGGCGTCATATTTCCTAGAATGAGAAAACCAAAACTCAGATAATTCAAAAAAGTTGTGGTACAGGCAAAAAACTGGTAGGTGGCAGAGCCAGAATTTGAACCTAGGTCTACTGGTTCTAAAGTGCATGTTCTTTTCACATTGCTTGTGGTGGGCCAAGGTCAGATACTTATATTGCATTGTATAGAACACATGCCCACAGATTGGGTTTCCTAACGAGTCATTTAACTGAATACCTGTGATGCCTGATTGTTGTTTTATAACCTAGGACTTGTGCAATAATATGGTGTTGTGCATTGTTGCAAGAAATATTACCTTGTTCCAGATTTAGATTGTAGAGATATGGTTCATGATAAAGCAGTTTTTGTAAGCATATATGGAGTTTCAGGGAGAAGCTGCAGGTATGTGGCTTTCTATGGCATATCAGGCACCCCAACATAGAAAGGCTGATCAGTGCCACAGTGTGGGGAACTATAAGAGGTGCCAGAAGTCACTCACAGATTTCCTGATGCCATGATGCCTTCTCATATCTTTTCCAGAAATTGATATACTTCATGCTGAATATGGTCATACCATTTCTCGAACTCAGCCTTCTGTTGACCTCCCAGGAATGGGGAATTCATGACCAGAGTGTCTTCAACTGTCTGAAAGAGCAACGTGATAATTTTAAAAGGACCATTTTATTATCAAGGATTTTTATGTAAAGAAATTTCATAAATACTTTGAAATTATTATTTTGTTTAAGGCCAATGATTTGACTACATCTTAGACTGGTAAAACAGCATTAAACTGAAAACCAGGACACTTGAATTCTTTTTCTGATTTGACTACGATGTGGTTGTAAAAAAATTTTGCAAAATATTTTACTTTATAGGTTTTTTTTACTTTATGTTTAAAACAAGAGGGTAGAATGACTACTTATAGGATCCCTAAAATTCCCTCCACATTCACAATTCTTTAAAGTTTTATCTGTTTTGTTTACTGCTGTGTCTCCAGCATTCAAGAGCACATCCTGGAACATACCAGGTACAAAACATACATTTGAATGAAAGAATCAAAGCAGATTTGAGGCATAATTTGGATTTGAATGCAGGCCTCTCTGATTTCAAAGTCCACAGTCTTTGTATGTCATGTTCTGCTCGTTGTTACATTAAGTATAGGCATTTGGATCAGAATTCCCAAGACAATGAGAAGTGTAATTTTAGTTAGTTTATCTAAAGTCATTATAACCTTGAGATGTCTACTCAATTAGATCCCTGTCAAAATATTTTTGCTATCCCTGAACAATGATGAATCCTTATTAGTGGCATCTGAGGAATTAAGTCGAGGGTTGGGGGGATAGTACAGTTGGTAAACCACTGATATAAATAGGTATGTGTACAGGGTTTCCTTCTATTAGAAGGGATGAAGAAGTGGTATAGAGAGGGGGGCTGTAATCTACTTTTTGGCAAATGGGAGGGATCAGAGAAAACTTCAGAGTTATGGTGAGGCCTGGATAGGGTCCTGGGATGTTACACATTCCTTCCGATATTTCCAAAATCGGGAGACAGAGCACATAAGGGTTCTACCTGGGCAAAGCTATAATCTAAATTTTGGGCAGAATTAAGAAGACCCAGAATTTCTAGTTCCTAGTCAACCATGAAACCAATAGATATTCCCTCATGTTAGAAGCTATATTTAGTGTCATTAATTTAAAACATATATGCCTAGCTTAACCCTTGCAGCCTTTTACTTATGTATATATTTGAATATTTAAGTCATTATTCCTCTTGAGAATCATATTTTTCCATTAATTCTCTTTTTGCGTTGTTCTTGTATGCTAAAAGAGAACTTGATGTAAAAGGTTAAATTGAAAATGAAATAGGATAAATCAGCTAGGCTTTTTGCTTTGAGAACTCTGTGGAAGTGTTGAGTCAGCTGTCTGAACTGTCGAGTGGAACCCACAGAGCCTGTTGCTCTGCATTCCGAATTCATTCCCAGTGTCTTTGGTTCCATGTTGGTTTATGACCAATGACTAATGCTTCACCCATGAGTCATTAAACCCATTCTGTACTTTCCTGGTTCCCTAATCTTCTTGGAATTCATCCTTGTGTCCAATGGTCCAATGTTGTAGCTTGGTATTTGGATGACTGAGTGAACAGAAATGGCAATAAAAATGTATATGTGATATAACAGCTCAAAATGCAATTCCCTTTAGAGAAGCCTTCTGAGCAAATAAAATTCCTCCCAAGCCATTTCAAATCCTTGGAAATATTTGAAGATTTTCCGTTTCCTTTGCACCTTCATGAGAGGTCAACAAGTGCAATGAGAGTATCTCCAAGCTCTGCACACACTTACTTTGCCACAAAATTTACTATACAGGGTAGCTCTGCTTTTTAATGCTCCTGATTAACTGCACTAATGGTGGAAGGCAGAAGCATGGATAATCTAATATATAGATAGCAGCTGATGAATATGCATGTGTTTGATGTTCTAGAAAACTATTTTCAAGGAAAAAATGATGGCTAAACTTAGGATGAGAAAAACAAGATGTCCAGCTCCTTGATCACTGCCCAATTCCATGAAATCTGTATAATTTAAAGAACTCCTATTTACCTGGAATGAGCTGGTAAATAGCTTGTAATGGCTTGATGACTATGCCAAGCATGTGAAAGACCAAGTGGGAAGAAATAGCTTAGTGTGGGGAAGGAAGCAGGTATAAATAAGGCATAAATGGGATTGTCTTGCTCACAGAGGTGGGGTGGGAGCTGGGGATATAGATTTAGTTATTAGTTATGACTAGCATATAGCTTTATCCATCCAAATAAAAGATCCAAAGAATAAAGCCTAGTCAAAAGTCTACCTTGAACTCATGTAATTTATGAGCATTCTACAGGAAGACAGAGTGCAGGGATGAAAAATTCAAATAGATGTCATGTTTAGGAGTTCAGGTATTCAATGTCCAGTTGCTCTTTTCTAGATGGACAGTGTAGAGAGGATGCCGACTCATATCCCAAGGGCTGAGAATGGATAGAGTAGGATACTAGATCAGGAGGATAGTAAGTCAGATAAGGGGGTCCAGACAGAAGGGTGATATTTATGTATGCCTGAGACACAGAGGTTGTGTTCCAGGTGACTTTCCATGTGCTCTCTTTATCATGTGGGCTCTTCAGTCATAATGAGAGGGTAGGAAATAGGACAGACAAGTGATGGCTTGCTTAGAAAGAAAAAATTCTGTTTTTAGGTTGCAAGGCATTATTTACCACATCCAAATACTTCAGTTGTCTAAGCCGAAGTCCCAGAAGATATGAGATTTGGGTTGATTTTTTGGCTTGCTTAGAGAGGTCATGAACTGTGATCAGATAGATGTTATTTTGGTCTCATCCTATTTCTTCACTGTGAGGGGTGGGTGGGTAATGGTGGGGGTGGGGCTGGAAGAAACACTGCAGTGGAGAAACTGGTCAGGGTTCCTGAGAGTAACTGAGAGGACAATTGAGTAGCCACATTCTATCTGTATTTTTTCATGATTCAGATAAGAGATGCCGTAAGAAGTACTCCGCAGAAGAAATTCAATTGAGCTATTTAATAACCACATGTTTTATATTTCCTAAAATGTGTCGCTAGAAAAAATTTTGGTCCCATTTTCCATGCAGAAAACAAATAACAGAGTTTTATCCTTCATAAGTTCATTTCTGAAAGGGAGCTATATGTCACTCACTATTGGGTAATCATGGTTAAAAGAGGTTCTGTACCTTTAAGGATACTGGCATAAAAATTAATTGGTGGGATCCATTTCAAGAGGATGCTGACACTAATGCAAAAGAGTTTAACAACTAGTTACTGACACCCACCATGGGGAGAAGTTAGTTTCAGGGCTAGGGTAACATGTACTATTGAGGAGGAAGCATGTGAACTAACAGGTTGGATGCATCCGGATGGTCTCATTCCTGAAAAATTGAGGGTAAGCTTAAGAGTTGGGGAACTTAGGGATGTTGGTGTTTCTTGTAGGACTTCTAAAAGTCAGCTCACCTCTGTTGCATTGTGCTCAGTGATCTTGAGCTTCTGGGACTAAATTGCAAGGGAGCCAAGTTCACACATGGTGAAATCATTGATTCACTCTCTACCTAGAGTTCTCTTTATTTGTGATTTCTCACCAGTGCAATGCTGGTCACTAATCTCCTCCTGTCAAAATCTAGTTTCACAAGTGCTCAAGCAAATCAATTTGGGGTATTGATCATTCAGCAACTGCTAATTGCTGTAGTTTAGAATTTGGTTTAGTAGTGGAAAAAAAAAAGATCTATTTGTTCTATCTTTGGTATCTATTTGTCTATGAGTAAGCTTCTTTTTATTTTATTAAGGACTCATTTTTAATGCCAAAATCAGTGGGAGAAAACTTGTAAAATGGTATGATTTGTTTGCATTAAAGGGGAGGTTGCCTTCAGGCTGCATTAACTTATGTATCTTCTTTTACTTAATTCCTCTGTTTTGTTTTAATTTATTGGCTGCCTCTATGCAAGACAGGAGGCCTATTTTTCAAATAAGATTACCTTCTTTGATATTAGGCAACTCATCTTCTCTCCGGTGCACATTTTCATTGGAATAGAAGGATATATTTCTCTTACAAATCATCAACTGTGTCTCTGATCTCACAATGCTAAGGAAGTGTGCCAAGGCAGGAAACGGATTTGCTGATGCAAATTTTGATGACAAAAAATCTTTCCAATGTTGGCTAATCTACTAGCGGAAATCTGAAAATGATTTCATGGGTAGAAAAGATGAATTTTCCTTGTCAATTTACAGGATCAGTCTTTGTTGAATGCCTACTGAGACAAGGGATGACGGTTCAGTTGCAGTGATTTGCTCTTGGGAGCAGAAGCAACTTTGTCATCACATTATTCACATGAACCCAGAACTGCAATAAGGAAGGGGAAATTTTGCTCAGGAGAGACCACTCTTGAATGTGTAAGAGCTGTGGATTTTAAAATGTCAGTTTGCACATCCAGATTTTTGACATTCTGAAATAAAAGCTTTTTTTTTTTTTTGGCTTGACCCTAGGATGAAACCTATAATATGGGGGTAAATAGTGGCTATAGATAAGAACATCATCCCCTTCTCAAGACAACATCATCCTCAGCTATGTCCTTAGATTTCAGTTTACATCTTCTGCTGCTGTTGAGAGATATTTTCTGACACGCACAGATCTATGACATCCATGTTTCCTGCTGTCCCTCGGCTGTTAGGCATAGTTTAAGTCTATGTTGTCCAATGTCATAACCACTACCTGTATAGCTACTGAACACACAAATGTGTTCAGTCTGAACTGAGATGTGCTGTAGGTATAAAATACACACTGGATTTCAAAGACTGTATTAAAAAGAGAAATGTCAATAATTTTAACATTGCTTGCATGTTGAGATAGTAATGTATTAGATATACTAGGTTAAAATTAATTATGTCTATTTACTCTTATTCACTTGGCCTATAGAAGATTTACAAGTGTGAGTCATTTTTCTGTTGGGCAGTGCTGCTTTAGGAACATTGATTATGACAAATGATCATCTGACATTCCATAGTGAACTGTCAAAATTATGGAGACTCCAGTCGCCATGTTCTGACTTTCAGGGATCTGATCCTTGGTGGCTCCTTGAGCGGTGACTGCTGGCCGCAGCCACCCTCCTGCCTCCTTTGCTCTATAACTGGGCCACGGCCTTCGAGCTTTGGCTGCTGTTCTGATGTAGCTTCAGGACATGGCTGACTGCTGCTCTACTCTCATTAAAGCTCAGTGGAGAGGAGGGAGAGCCTTTTTCCTGAAGTGTTGCCAGCCCCTTTATTTACTTATTGCTGGAAGGAACCAAACAGTCTGTCTCTACTTCTTACAGATTGCCTGATGATAGAAGTTGCTCATTAAGAATACTCCTTAAGTTTATTATTTTGATAAATACTTGGTATTATTCTCTTGGTATTAAGTTGGAAAACAAGAGAGACATCTTCTCACAGTGGGCTATGTACAATCAGAGTGGTTTCTCTTTGCTTTTCCTTGACTCATGATGTGTAAATTTCTTTTCCACACCACATGTTGCCTGTATTTTGAGGCTCATCCACAGTTCTTCAGAGTCATAACCCCTCTTTGAGAAAGGGTCATGTCCTGACTTTATAGAATGTACCAATGATACCCAGCTTGGTTCCTGGTTCTGGGACTATGACTGTGTATGGTGCCCTCAATAAGTGATAATGAATACCAATAACCAAACACAGATTAAAGTACAGTATCGGCTTCATAGAAGGAAAGCTGATGTAGAGAATGGTGGCCTAACCTCTTACTTCACATCCCAGCTGAAACTTGCCTACTGGTCTTAATCAGAGAAAACACAGAATGTTGGATCTCCTGGGGGGAGGAAAGGTACCATTTGGGGAAGCAGATGGGAAGAACACACCACCAGGAAGAAATATGAGCCAAGAGAGCAAGATGGCTAGAGATGAATTGGTGGAAACTTGGATGCTGTGACCTTATTCAAGGTCCTAAGGGTTTCAGGTGCTCCTTGTGTCCCCCATCAGATAAGTTACTCCTCCACCTGGGAGGAGGAAGGGAGTGAAGGAATAGAGACAGCGACCCAAGTATTTGTTCCTGTACTCTCCTTTGTTGGTAGTAGAGAAATTTCTTCTCTCTATGGCATGTGAAGTGAGCAATCCTCATACACTCTAGAAGTTAAATACTAGTGTAGAGGGTCAAAGCTAACTGGAACATGAGATACTACATGATCAGACAGCATCATTATAGATAGGGAAAACAGCCCCACAAAATTGAATTAACAGAGACTGGAGGGAGCTCCCCTGTAGTATCTCCTGCATATTAACACCTCTGAAAATAGATAGAAGAAAGAAAAATTAGGCTATGTATTTAATGTAACTTGTGCCTCAGTAAAATGTTTGTATTCATGCTTTTGACTTTAAATAGTTGAAAATACTTCATTTTGAAAATATTTGAACAATTCTGAAAATATTTGAAAATATTTAAATACTATTAACAATAAGGTTGCAAGTCTGGCATAGGAAAGGCATTCTCATTTTGGTTTGGCCTATTTGGTGCAACAGCAGAACTAATCTATTTGAGGGATTTACTATTTTCGTTTCATTGCCACAAGTGTACACAGACCTTGAGCAACAGACCCCAGAAGGACTGGTGTCTGGGACTCAGATAGTGCTGTTCCTATATAGAGGGAATTGGGCCTACAGAATATTTATGCCAGACTCTGTATTGAGCAGGAGACCTCCTGGGATAAATATAAAAGTCACTAATATGCAATTTGCAATTGCACTAATATGCTAGTGAAAAGTCTGCTTTAAAGGATTAAAAATAATTGTCTGTAAACATGAGTCTTTGAGCTTTAAGTGTGGTCTACACAGTGACTAGAAAGTATGGTGGTTGGTGTCCTGCAGCAGTCTGTTTATTGGCTGTATAACAGTTTCACACTTAATCACAATTATAATTGTGCATCTTCTCTTCCTCACTGAACACATGTTGAATGTCTGCTAGGTGTCAGGTACCATGTTGGGCATTTGAGAAAATGAATGATTAACGTTTTGTCTCTTAGCCTAGATAAAGATTTTGGTCAAGCTGATTGAAATCTTTGCATTTTAGTTTTCTCAGGTGTCAAATAGAGGGTGGGGGATTAAAATCCCTCCAAGTTCTGAGCTACATATGAAATAAATGTTTTTGAAGTTTTGGAGGATGCTTGAAGAGTTTATCTTATCATGCTGTTTGAGGTCTTTCTTTGCTTAAGACACACACTGCTCCAAATCATAATGTCTTAAGGAAGAGAGGTGTATTTCTCATGCAAAGGAAATGTGTGCGGGTGTGGGGTGGGGGTAGGGAAGGGACAGATGGGTAAGCCATTGAAGTTTAATGGCAGTTCCACCAGGCTACAACAAGGGTCCCTAGCTTAGTCATCCCCCTTCTTAGCTATCCCGAGCATAGAACTTCCCTTCAAGATGACTGTGGGAGGAGCGAGGGCCACTTTCAGTTGCAGAGAAGGTTGAAACACATAGTCTTTTAGTTGGGAACATTGCTGCTTTTAATAAAATTAGGTTGTGAGAGTAAGGACAAAGGGGATGGTGGGTGATGCGATAGCCAACTACTGTCTGTAAAAGAAAAATTGTACCAGACCAGTCAACAGATAAGGTAGACTATTCTAGACTATTGCAAAAGGGGATTGAGAGGGAGCTCAACTCTGTTGCAATGGAAGGAAGGCTTCTCCAGCACTGGAGTGATGGAAAGATACTGCAGGATCATGGTGGGAGATTGATCACTCTGTGTGGTTAGGCCATCTGTGTTAGGCTCCTACTCTCCCACAGAGAGTGGAATATAGGAACTCTATCTCTCTTGATGTTTACGTTTCAAAGGGATGACTTCCAGGGCTTTGGGAAAGACATTTCCTGGTTATAGAAGATTTACATCTCAAAGGGTAGGAGAAAGAATTTACAATTGCAAGGTTTCTAAAGTGAATGTCATAGGGAGAGGGAGCTCAGGGTTTTACAGTCAGGAGGAAGTCTGCTTGAAGTTTGATCAACTTAGGGATAATGTTTATGCTGGTCACTTCTCTGCTATGGAACATTTTCACTTTTTTGCTGCAGTTTTGTTTATAATATTGATATTTTAGAAGTCTTTTCTTCATAGGTAAGATAAGCTTTAGCTCATGGTAACTTTCTGAAGCATCCAAAATTCTGAGTTGATAGTAGACCAGGCTGCATGCCATGTCGGGGTGGGAGGGCCAGAGATGGGGCTGCTGCAGCTTAATAACCACAAGCACAGCACTGTGTGACTCTCCAGAGTCTGGCGGTAGAAAGTTTCAAGTTCTTGGAGCAATTATAAGTTACTTTCATTGTGAACGAAAACCCCCATCCTGATCTGTGCCTAAGAACAGGCTGCCAAGGGCTCCTGTTTTCTGGTTATTCTCCATTGATGACTGAGCAATTCAGGTTGCTGCATGATTTGAGTCTGTTTTCTTCCCCCTAAAGGTGACAAGCTCTAATTTTATTTTATTCTTTGTAAACTTGAAAATGAAAGGTCCTGTGCAGGCTGTGTAAGAGATGCAGTGTGTGCCTTTGCATTCAAGGTGAGCAGCACATAAATGTTTTCTTAATGTGCTTCAGACACGTTCAGAGACATAAAGACGGGAACAGACCTAGCAGGTTACTGAGTCCATCTCCCTTCCTTTGGATTGATTGAAACTGCCTTACTCGAGCATGCCTTTTGGAATTTTGAGCAAACTAATTTTCTATGTCCCCAGGAGCTGATACTTGTCACAATTCCATTTCAGAAATTTTTTTTTTCTAACTTGGGAAACCTCATTGTCAAGATATTTCTCTGCATACATTCTATCTCATTTTTTCTTGGCTAGCCAGGTCAATGCATGAGATCAGACCCCATCACAGAGCTCAGGTGGGAATATGAAACCTGAAGAATAACTGGGTTATATTAGGATTTTAGTCAATGAAATTATATTTCAAGGTATGTGATTTAACACTTAATGTTTCCAAATCCATATAATTAAGAAATGAAATTATATTTTGACTGTATTTATTAATATTTTTATTTTTTCATGTCTAATATTCCTCACTAGAATATCTTGAACATTTCGATTACTTTCATTTATACACTCTATTCTTTCCTATGTTTAAAAAAGAAAACTTCAAAAAATACTAAGTCATTTCAGTTTAATTGAATTCATGTATAGATAAAAGATGCTTGGAATTCCTGCTTTCAGAGTTGATTATGGAAAAATATCCTAGGTTAATTTAATGGAGCCCAAGAAAGAACATATTATGGGATAAAATTTTACCAAAAGGCTGAAAAGTAGAATTAAAAAGCTCAAATATCAATACTTAAGTGGTTATTTAGCTTAGCTAGGCAGCTAAGTCATGGGGAGGGGGAATTTTATGGGTTTCAGAAAAAATGATATAGAGGCTCTATTTCTATTCAATAGGGGAACTTGTTTTCCATTCAGAAAATTACATTTCTACCCAAAACACCTGAATATAAAACTCTATACTATTGCTATGCCCTGAGAGCACACTCTATCCAGGGAGAGACAGAGGTAAAGATAGAGAAAGAGATAGAGAAAGGGAAAAAGAGAGAGTGCAAAAATATGTGAACCTAAGCATGAGCTAGGACAACAAGCCAACCCAGAGAAAAGCCATTCCTAGGGAAACAAATACAGGACACAGCTGGCATTTTGGAAATTAATTATTAAAAGATTCCTCTTTACAAGTGGCACTAAGAAAGACTGTAAGTTAGGCACACTGAGCAAGCACGTAAGTAGAAATCAATATTTTTTTTCTGTTATTGGTAACATAGGCTCTGAAATACTAAGGAGCAAATATTCCCAAGCAGAACATTGTGAGACATAGAGAAAAGGTCAGCAGAGATTGAGAAGGAGAGACAAGTAAAAGGGGGAATATCAGCCTCTTCTCATGAAGGCCATTGCCACTGGGTTCAATGTGAGGAGTTATGGATTAATTAACACTACAGTAAAGCATCCTTTGTTTCCACGTATGGTTGATTAAGTGGAAGATACATGGATTATGAAAATTTCCTTTTACTTTAATAAGCTATCCCTTTATTCACATATTTTATAGTTATATCACCCATTCATTCATTTGTTCATCCATTCAGTTATTTGTTTAATGAGTAAAAACTGGAGTGTGAATCCAGTCATTCTCTATTGTGTCATTGTTCTCATCGAAACACAGTATTTTTTTGTTTTTTGTTTTTTTAAATCTGTACTCAGCAGAACTCACTTGATTATTCTGGTGAAGACTCTGCTACTTACAAGTTATTGAACATGGAAGGCATCACCCCTTTTAGACATGGAAGTCAGTAAGGCATAACCCCTTCTGGACATGGAAGTCAGTACCCCTTCTGGACACATAAGATATTATCCCTTCAGGATGTGGAAGTTATTTACCCTTTTGAACATGGAGACATTAACCCTTCTAGATCTCTGGCTCTGTAAACAGATACCACAAAATATATAGGCAAGGTAACAAATAAGCATAGACTTCAAATAAACACATGTTTATTTATTTCTAATGATCATATCTACAGCCAATCAGAACCATGACAATGATGGCAGGTCCTGGCAGTAACTGTACACCATAATTTTTAACTATCAGTCACCATAAAATACAAGGAAAGGAAAGTTTTCATTGTAAGAAATTAAATTTAATATGTTATCATTCTTTCAACTCAAAAGAGACAATGGCAGAACAATTGATTCTGCTAAATTTAGTCAATTTAAAAAATTTATATGTAGCAGAATATT
The DNA here is from genome assembly GCF_047511675.1 of Marmota flaviventris. Taxonomy (NCBI): domain Eukaryota; kingdom Metazoa; phylum Chordata; class Mammalia; order Rodentia; family Sciuridae; genus Marmota; species Marmota flaviventris. The sequence continues at coordinate 57,743,479 of NC_092500.1, read as the reverse complement.
TTATAAATGGAATCTTCCACTTTTCCACCATATTTAATTTCACCATATTTAATTTGACTCTTTTGACTGCCAAAAGAATTGAATTTTGAGAGGGCAGAGAATTAAAAGTGTGGTACAAATGGAACTTTTCCCTAGCAAAGTAGTTCTAGCAAACTAGCAAACTTTCAAACTTTTCCCTAACAGTAGTTGGAAGTTTGCAAAAGGTAGACCTGGGGTGGTGGCAACCAGGATTTTGTTAACCATAGCCCAACTACTTTAGACTTTGCTTCATTATGTAGAAATCATCTGATTTCTATATTGGGCTGTTGACTATTCCTACCTGCCTGTAGGACCTCAGAAATGCTTGCTGGATTTGCACTTAAGTCCTCCATGTGACCAAATCCAGGAAAGTCTCTATGACACCAATGATGGATGTATGTCAAGAGGATACACTTCCCTGAAGAAGAGGCTTGAATGACTTTTCATTGCTTTTTTGATGATTTCTTACAGTTTTTTTTTCTTTCTTAAGATTGTTGCTTTAGGTCTTTGCTTAGGATTTTGAAAGTTGTTCAAAAACTTATTTTAATATTTTGTTGAAAAATCAACATAAGCTGATAAGTTTTTAAGCCTGGTGACAGTCTTGTCTAATTTTCGTGGCTGGACATTATCTATCCCTCTTTTTATTTTTTGGAAATTTAATTTGTGTTGTGTGAAGTATAAATACTTGTCTGATCAATCCTCTAAGCTCATGGGATGTGTTTTATTGCCGCAAAATAACTGGGGGGTGACGAGGAACTTGTGTAGATTGATACAGCAGGAGTGGGAGCCGTTTATTGTAGGACCGGAGGGGTATATATACATTACACACAGCTTATCTTAATTAACATAAACTAGATACAGCAGTCAACCAATAAGGAATCTCCACACTTAATGGCTTGCTGGCATTACTTCACAAACCACTCCCTCTGCAAAATGCCAGGCACCATCTTGACTTGTTTACAGACTCTAACATTTTATTAGGCTTTACTCTTTTGAAACTTGAATTTTGAAAGGTGTTTTCTTACCTCTCACCTGTATTTCCACAGCCACATACCTAATTTATTCTCTGTTATATTAATCAGCTGCCAACATGACTGCTATCTTCTATGAGATTGTGAATTCCCTGAATGGCAAGAACTGTGCATTATTTGCTTCTATATCACTGGACTAGCGTCTAGCATAGTACTTTGCTAAATTTAAGTATTTAAATATTTTCCCAATAAATTAAAATAACTTGCTAAATGATTCTTTTCTTATCTTGCTTTTTCTATGTAGAGTGGACATTTGCTTATTATATGAAAACCCTCCTTTCCTTCTTCCTACCAGTATTTCTGCTTTTATTATCTACCCTTCCCCTTGTATTCTGTATGCATCTGGAGAAGGTGATCCCATCCTTGGCTGGACTAGATCATCATTAATTTGGGTTAACCAACGCACCATATGACCTGGCTACAGCATTTGGTTAAAGACTGAATGGAAGATACAGTCTGAATCACTTGCAGTAAATTGTAGTGATGCCCTTTCTTTCATGTTAAATGTGGACAACCTGTAGGTTTGCAGGCAGCAATGCTGCAAAAGTAGAAGCAATGCATAGAGACTGAGGATATTTTTGTGCTTCCAGCTCAAACCAAACCTCAAACCTACATTACCTCTGAACTTTCCAGGGATGGGAACCAATGCATCTTTATATTGTTTTAGCTGGTTTGTGTTGGGCTTCTCTCTCTCTCTCTCTCTCTCTTTCTCGGCAGCCCAAATCCACATGATTGACACATTTTATTTTCAAGCTATTTGATCAAATAAGTATTTTGGTAACCTGCTTCATTGATTTTTTATCCTTGCTTAATTCCCTACCCTTTTTAGTTTCAATTTTTTCTTCAGGTTTTTAGTTTGTAAATGATAATAAATTGTTTTATAAACTCATCGAATTGCAAAATGACCCACAGATCAGTTCTTCCTATTCCTTCGTTTTTAGACAAAACTAAATGTTAACAAGGCTAAACGAGGCACCTAAGATCATACAGTCCTAGTTTTAACAGTTGATGCACCTAAGATAACACATAGTTTTCATAGTTTAATATTTTATTCATGACTTAGGAGCCTAATTTCAACATTAATTGGTGAGAGTTGTCCCGTGGAATGTAGAGGGGAGATTTCTAAGGGCAGACTATTTGCCTCTCACTAATGGAAGTGTTTTTCTAGGTGCTTCCCATCTGTCTTCTTTAGTTAGTTGCCACTTTTTGCTGCTGTCTTTGGGAGCTCTTTGATCATTTCTGTTGTCTCTCATCTAGTGTCTACTGTATGATAGGAAAGGAATGAAAGTCACTGAGGCTAATCATGCTTTATAAGCTGATAACCTCAACTTCGCACACAGCACTAAACCCAGTAGCCATGCCGGGGTGACTTAATAACTGGACAACATAGATGGCCACTGAAGTTTTTCTTATCTATGTGCATTAGTCTTTTGGGACCTGCTTCTGGCCATTTGAATGTCTGCAGTTGCTGACATATCAGGAAAGATGAAGCATTAAACAAAAAAAGAAAAAGGAACGAGGAGGAAGTGTTAGTTGTCTAGTAAATTTTGAAGGGTGGTTTTATGTGAAGTATTACTAAAGCTCATTTATAGAGTAAAAGAGATCAACTTGAGTTAGATGACATATTTGGGAAGTTGTGGTTCTGGTAAATCGAATTTTAGAGCTTACTGAAGAGAGATTCTGAAAATCCTTCTGGTTTCGAGATTGCTCCTCAATATAATAATCTGTTTAGATTTTCCCATGCACCTAATGTATGGAAGAAAATAATTTTTCTTCCCGACCCATTTCATCTTTCAATGCCTCCTTTTGAATGACACTAAGTGAAGACCTGAAGGGCAACAGTGTTGAACCATGCTGTCATTTTTGGCAACTACTGCTTGCCATGTATCCGGTACTATTCCTGCCCAGGGCTGTCTCTATTCCACTCTCTTTTGGAGCAGGTAGAAAGATTGTACTTTCTGCCGCCTTAAAAAATAAGCATGGTTATGTTATTTTCTCTGGTTGAGGAAATAGAAGCAAGTGGAGTGTGTCACTCTGGGTGCAAACTTTAACCTTTAGGCTCGAGTGCCTACTTCACTCTTCTCCTTCCATTGGTAATAACAGAAGCATGGGTCAAGACAAAGCTCTGCAGTCTGGTGGGAAAGACATCAGCTTTTGCCACTGAAATTTGGGGGTTTCTTGATTCCACAACATATCCCAGTCTTGTCTGGGTAGAAGCTTTGGAATTACCCTCTTCTGCCCCACCCCCTTAAAAAAAACTTGACTGCTTTAAAAAAAGATTTAAAACCCATGTAGGAGTTTGGCCTTAATGTGCATTGAACCCTAGGATTTAATGGATTTTATGGATTTTGAAACGTTTGCTCTTTGAGTTTTCTTCTGATTGGCCTCTCCCACAAAAGTAGAATGCAGAAAAAGTTTAATTAATTGAGGGTTTCAATATGTTCTACTTTTCCCTAATGGTACATGCAAGCTGTGCTATAAATTCACATGTCTAATAATTGTATGTGGTTTAGAAACGAGGCTCATTGGTTGATAATATATATTATAAAGCACAGCAGTGACCTATATTAAGTACCCAGTAGATAGTGCCATTGAGTGTTGGGCTATTTTGATAACTATAACTTATCATTCATACTATTTTATCATTAAAGACTTCAACCAGTGCTCTCATACTGCCTCCCATGTAAGGCTGGCATTCAGTATGCTGGTAGAATTTGGACTGGACAATGTTACTTGAGGTGATTGGTGATTCTTCAAGGATAGAGTGGGCAGACAGTCACATTTTTTACAAAACAGACCTTGTCAGGAAAGTACATCAGACTAGAATTAATTCATTATTGACAAATACTATTTGAGAGAGACTTTTCTCTCCATGATTTGAGCATAAAATTATCAAAACAGAATCTATTTATATGTCAACTGTTTATTTAAAAGTATACAAGCTTATTTTCAGATGCAGATGATTCTGACTACTCCATTGAAGGGGAAGAGACACAAGGATTATACCAAAGAGTAGATAATTCTCTAATTACTTATATAGTGACCAACAAAAATGCTGAAGGAACTCTTGATTAGTTAAATTTTTTTCTTAAGACATTAAAACAATAACTGCTTTTACTTTGAAAGTTTTAAAAATTCTTCTTGATTTAGCAAGTAGAGTTTTATGACAAATATTCTATCTTTTTTGGATACTAAATATCTTATCTCATGTTGGGTGTCATTAATCTGAACACGAATGGGCACTATAAGAGTCCAGAATGTGTAGAGCTGAAGTGCACAGTCACAGAATGCATTCCCTACGCATTGGTTTGAAAAACAAAATTCCTGCTATACTGACTGCCTTTGTGTTTAAAGTGTTGCTGGGGTGGACTGTGGGGTCAGGATGTGGAATGAAACTGGCAAGTGAGGGATCATCCGGTTGGATTTTTGTTAATTGAAATTTTATATTATCTGTCTCTGTGTTGCAGATGCGAACATCTCTCCATCCTCCTCAGTCCTAATCCCAAGAAGTGGTCAAGTTGTCCCTTATGCCTGGAGCTTGGACTGCGGAGTAGGGAGAGGGGAGTTAAGGAGCAATTATTTGGAAAGTAAATAATTTATGCTTTTGAATGCACGTGCTCTATTCTCTAGTCAAAATTCTCAGAGTCAGGAGAACCAACTGAGCTTGGCTAGTGCTGCGTAAGCAGGGTGGTTGGGAAGAGATGGCTCCCCCTTGTATGTTTTCAGGGCAACTTGTGTTGCCAGATCTAAGGTTTCAGCTCCCCAAAGAAAAACCTCAATGAATTAAATAATATGGGTTCTGAAATAAATAATAATTATTTTTTTTTCTGTTATGTTTCAGTTAAGACTCCTAGGCTTGTACTGCAATGTGGACTCTCTTCCATCACTATTATTGCTCCCAAGCATTTTGTTTTGAGCACCTGATGAGTTATCCTTCAGTCATGTCTCCTTATTAAACTGAGTGTAAACTGGATGTATGTACTTTCTGTTGGTTCTCTGTCATTGAGACTATTGTCCCAGCTTCCTGATCTTGCATATTACTAACATGATTCTTGAGTGAATCCATTGGTCCTGACAAGATCCATATTTTCAATCTATATGTGTCTGCATGACATTAATTCTAGCAGTGGGAAGTGTTACCATCACATTATAGTTATTTTATTGACAAGCAAATTTCCATGAGTAGTCAATCATGGAAATGGAGAGATTTTTAATTTTCTGAAATGCATGATGGTTATGAAGAGGGCAGTATAGGCTAATGGGAAGAGCTTGAGATGGATGATTAGAATTCTTATTATGACAGAAAACCATTAATTAAATGCCTTTTTTATATGCGTTACTGTGCTAATCTCCACACAGGGGGAAATACTTAGAATATTTTTTGTCCTTTGTAAATTTGCCAAGTATGATATACTGATACAGATATAAATATTTACAAATATTAGGTCCCAAAACACCATAATTGCAGAGAGCTCAAGGATTTTTTTGTGGGGAGGTATGAAAATGTCAAAGTAGGAAATGACAAGAAACAAGGTTGAAACCTATTTTAGAAGGGATAAAGAAAAGTAGATGTTGGGATTCTGTGTTCCTGCTTGGTGAGTTTTAGGTAACAGGAAGGCCTTTTCTAGTTAATGCAGAAGGCTTACATTTTTGAAACTAATGGTGAAATGGGATGTGTCAGGAAACAGGTACTTAGTCCATGTATTATGGCTTCACTTTTGTTCTGTTCAGCAACAGAAAATGTGTTTGTAATTTGTCAAACAGCAGAGTGTCAGTGCAGGGCTAAGGTAACCTTCTAAAGAATGGCTAACCACACATTGTTAGAAAATCAATGAAAGAACTCATTGGGTGGACTATGGGAAGAGTTGGAGGAGTTCTGCACATTTTTTTTTTTTTTTGGAATAGCCTCAGTGAACACAGAAGTGCCCCCACATTGATGTAAGACTCTATACTGACCTGAGCAAGGAACCGTGGTCTTCGTCCTTCAGAAAAGACAAAGCCAAGGCCAGATTGAAGTTCCACAGTGATTAAAATCAATTTATATTAATATGCTAAGCATATGAGCTAAACCCTTGGTTATTTGTTTCTTTAAACTTTCCTTCAAATGTTATGCTCTCCTGATGGTAGAGATAATTAGTTTTCTGTCAATATAGATTTATCATTAGATAATGAATTATACTTAAATTAGTAAAAACAGAAGAGTCTTGTAGCTGATCCTGGTGCCTGAAAATGGTTGTTTGGTCCTGTTCTTGTTGGGAGTGTGTGAGCTAGAGATTTGATACAAAGCCTCAAGTGCTGGAGGGGAAGAGAGGGAAAGGAGGCCCTGTGGTGCTGCTTGGGACTTGTTTCTAGAAAGAAGGGGTGGAATGAAATGGAGAGCACAGAACCTCTCAGCTTAAATGAAGATGTGAGATGTAAATTTTGGAGCTGTAATTTGGAGATATATAATTTGCAGATATAAATTTTGGGAGGGAGAAGAAGAGTTCCCCTCTTGCTTTTAAAACACCTAGAAAAAAACAAAAAACTGTTAAAAGTTCTTGCTAGCTGATCACCCTTCAAGCAGGCCTCAAGATGCTATTTCTGAAAAAAGTAGCTGTGTTCCTAGGAAAACAGAATTCAGAAATACTGATGAAAGAAGATTTCTTTTATCTTTCCCAGGTACAGGGGATTGTGATACATCTCTTGAGTGTAGCTTCGTGTCTTTGGCTGCCTTCCCTCTTTTCCTGTCCTTTGTGAAGCTATCTTCTCCATCCTCGAGGGGGCTTCGATGTCAAGGGGTTAATATTTTAATCACTGTGGAGAATTAATCTTCAGGTTGGAAACTCTGAGGGTAGAATTTGTTAAGGGCAGACCAGAGTGGGTCAGGTAAATAAGGGGCTGAGGTTGCCACTGACCACCTACTACCACCTCCCAACCCAAATCTTCCCCCTGGAAATGTTGGCCTTTATTCCTAGACTAATTTCACATTAAACTCTGGTGGGGGTTTAGACAAGCTTTAAGTGGTTATCCTTGAGCAGTATAGTGCCAGAAATTTGGGAATTGTTTCTCTTTACTAAACTCATTTCCTCATCCAAGGAATGGGACAAGACTTCACCACTTCCCTATTGCTTGGTTCCTTTACTCTCCTTTGTGTTTGACCCTGTGTTTCTCAGCAAGCTTATTTTTCAGCCCCTTGTTTCTCTCCCCATCATATGCATCCTTTCCTCATAGGATAAGGCAATCCTGATCCAAGTTCCTGTTTATGTCTTGCAAACTCTATTTCTTTAAGTCATACCTCCCTCAGGAGAGGTCAGCGGAGCACCTCAAAGCTCTGGGTGGGTTTAGGGAACAAGCAGCAGCCTAGGGACATCAGAGGCATCCATTTCCAGCAGGCTACAGGTGCTGAGTACCCCATCCACATACCTGGTTATCTCTGAGCCACAGGAGCTCATGAGGCGAGGACACACAGCTGTACAGGAAGCAGGTTGCACAGGGACTTGGCATGCAAATAAATTCATTTGATTCTGTTTTTATTGTTATCACAATTTTAGTACTTTTTGTTTTACAGAGAAAAGGGAGAAACTCTAGGCTTATAATTGAGATGCATAAGAAGTAGTTAATACTTTACCTCTAGTTAGCCCTTCACCCACGATATGGCAGGTCTTCTTTTACCTAAAGTTAAAGACATAGTATTGTGAAAATTAATCTTACATAGTCCAGTAGAAGATAAGGAATGCATATTCCTCCTGTGACTTTAATCCTGCTTGCAAAATAATAAATCTGATTTTATTAAATTAAAGCATATTTTCCCATTCCTGACCTAATTTTCATTAGAAAGACTCCCTGTGGGTTTTATAGACAATGTCCCAGCAGGAACATCCATGATGATGGTGCATCACACTTTGACAGTTTCTCCCAGATACAGAAGTTTCTCCTCTCTTCTCAGGGGTGGGAATTTTTATTCTATCCTACCATATAGAAAAAGCCCACAGCCTTCAGGAGTGATCAGATCTTTCTGACATGATCAAATTCCCTTTGGTTGACATTTAAGGGTACATTTTTAGGTTACTTTTTCTTTATTAACAAAGGGAAATTGAGACAATTTTAATGACACAGACTGTTGAGACCAAAGGAGGAAATTTGTATGAATGTCTCCAACTTGTCATTTATTTGTGGCTGTGTGTATATATATGTATATATACCCCACATGCAGGTGGGGTACTAGATGAGAGTTATACATTGAGTAATTAATTTTATAGCATGAGGTTGATACTCTGAATATACAGTCAGCAAAAATGTCAGAGAGTAAGACTAAGAAAAATGTGAACACAGCTTTGACTGGATTTTTAATAACCAACAGCCGGTGCTACAGTTTCCTTCTATCTTTGCATCTCTCTCATGCATGTTTCATTTCAAAGCTGACACCTTGTTCAGATCAACTCCACAGGATATAAGAGGCAAAAGTATGCATATACACACGTACACACAACCCTCTACTACCACCACAGGGTTGTATAACAGTGAGATGCTTTTCTCTGTATCTGAACTGCTTTCTTTCCTTTGAATTCTTATTTTGTACATTTCATCTTGCTTATGTAACCCAAAGGGAAATAGGCTATGTGTGAACAAATGAATGCCTGAAATGACTAAAATCTGACATCACTAATGTAGGCAAAGTGGTTTCTGATTTTGATGACTGCATTGGAGTTCCCACTGATGGGACTAAATGGACTTTAATTTTTGTGTGTTGAGTGAATCCTAAATTGGTCTACATAATCAATTTGGTTAAGTTCTATTACTTTAGTTAAATTTTCAAAGAGGAAAACTTAAGCATCCAGGTCACTCATGAGGCTTTGAATTTGTGTATAGACCAGAGGGTAGGAATTTATTTCTTTCTGCTTCTGTAGGGGAGCGAGAATTATCTTTACTCCTGGTGTATATTTATGAAATCGGAGTGCTGGTTACTAGCCATGGTTTCTTTTCAAAAACTGCAGAGAAGCCTTGTGATGAAAGCCAGAACCTTTTGAAAAGAGGTATTGGATATGCCTCTTTCTATGAATAAGAATAAAAGAAGATTTTCTCCTAAGCCTGTGTGACCAAAGATAACACATCTCATTCCAATAACAGGATTTCTTTTTTTTTTCTTGCTTTATTTTTTAGGTACCATATAAACAACAATAAAAATGATTTGGAGAGCTTAACTTCAAATATAATTAACACTTCAAACAGATTGATTTTATGCTTCTTGTTAATGTACTTAAATATGGGCTTTATAAAAAATGACCTTTAAAATATTTTCATTCAACAGCTTCCATTGATCATGGATAATGTATTCTCTGGATAACACATACACTGAGCGGTGATTGAGACATACAAGGTATTCAAGGAAAGGAGCTCATTGAAGAAGGATTAGTATGGCACAAAAATAATTCTGAGGAGGACATGGCAGTTTCTGTATTTGAGACATGGATAAGGTGTCATGGGGCCTCAGGAGGGAGGCCCAGGAAGTAGGTAGTATGGTAGAGAAGGTGTAGGTGTAGTACTGAAGTCAGTGGCCATGGGTGTGAATACCGGCTGTGTTCCTTATTAATCTTGAGAATTCGAGGCCCATTTCCCGCTTGGTGAGTGGAGAGTCAATGCCTACATTTGGGAGTTGGCAAGATTACTCAAAGTGTGCTTGGTTTTCCTAAAATAGTTCCTGGCACATAACAGGTATTCAATAAACAGAAGTGTCATCATCATATCATAATCAATAGGTGATGTGTGGTTCACAGAGGGAAGCTATTTTGGCAGTTATCATCACCAATATTATTGATAGTTTTGTAGAGAAGCTGACTTTTAAGTAGAAATTGTTGCATACTAAGTTCTGTACAGACAGCACTTAGATGCAAGGTCATTTTTCATGCAGAGATCAAGTAGGTAAAAGCAGTTTAAGGAAAATGTGAAGACTATTTGTGGACAATAAACAGATCAAATGGAAGCTGGGGACTCATGAGGAATCTTATTTCATTTATTTTTGGGTTTGATCCAATGTAGTTTTGTAATATATATGACCATATAACATCAAGCTACAACACAATCACTCAGAATTCTGCTTCCAACTGAAACTATTTGCCACTACATTTTACAAAGCCTCTAGCATTACTGGCTTGACTTTTCCTTTTGTTTGAAATACTCCCTCTCTAAATTCTATTTATTCTATGAGGCACATGGTAAATTACCAAGGCTTCTATAATCCTTTTAGGAAATGAATCTTTTCTTTCTTTCATTCCCACAGTGGCATGGCTGCCCCTTCTCTCTGACCCCACATTTATTCAGGACCATTGATGTATTAGGTCCACTGCTAAGCATTGGGTAATCCCAATGGAACAAGTCCCTGAACTCAAAGCCTACCCAGAGTCAAAAATAAGTGAACAGATAACTGGAACACAGTGTGATATAAAAGAGGGAAATGCAAGTGCCATGAGATCCTTAAACACTGAGCTCAGTCAGGGACAGCTTCTTGGAGGAGTGTTGACCAATTTCAGACCTGAATGGGGAATAGGAGTCAAGGAGTCCAAAATAGGTGATGCGTGGTTCACAGAGGGAAGCTATTTTGGCAGAAGGTAAGAGTGTAATGAGAAGAACAGCTCCTCTAATTCAGACTCTTCCATAAGTTAGGCATTCAAAGACATTTGTCAAATGAATGGGTTCTTATGAAACGTGAAACCAAGGTTGGCCCTTGTTTCTTTGATGTAAGGAGATGATTGTTGAAAGGATGGAAAGTAATTGTACAGGGAATAAAACTTATGATTAACTCCAGTTACTTCATAGACTCTTGCAGCAACATAACCAAAGTGAATTCATAGCTCTGTATAAAACTTGCCCTAGAAGAAGTAATGAATAAATGAATACTGTATTCATTTTTAAACATGACTTCAATGTTTAAAAACTTTATTTTGCAGCTCATTATCAGCTGAACATAATTTCTCTGAAAAAAGGGAATAAAATTATCTTTTGGTTCTAGATTTGGATATCCTAGGCCTAACCCTGTGAAACTGCTAGGAAATAAAGAAAGAAAGAGGGACGAAGAAAGAAAATGTTAAAGTTAGGAAAGGAAATAGTTTAAGATAACTTAGGCAAGTAAAAAATTGGAAGAAATTCAATGCCATACTTACAAACACAAAGAAGATGCAAAAATTCTATTTATTTTAAGAATATGCTTAGAATTAAAAATGCTAACTTTAAGATGATAAAGATATCTTAAGCATATAATGCTAATTATTTGATGTAATTATTTTTAGTTGGCAGTTAAATAAATATTACAAACCAAGTATTTTTTCCCCCAAATTAAACTATCTACATATTTTCTGTATCTGCAAAAAAAAAAAAAAAACAACAACAACAACATAAAATTCAGAAATGTTACATGTAGGAACATCTGCAGGGGAAAAGGCAATTAAGAGAGTTTTTGTTAGTATATGACAAGGATAGAAACAAAGAACAATGTAATATGTTTGACAAAATGTTTAGCTGTATCTTTCATATTCTTTTTAAAAAATATCTTTATTTCATTTTTATGTGGTGCTGAGAATCGAACCCAGTGCCTTACATACGCTAGGTGAGTGCTTTAACTCTGAGCCACTAAGTACCAGCAACCATTTAAACAATTCTCTTATGCCCTGAAGAGCTGGCATTCTAACTGATAATATCTAAAGTCAAAGCAAAAAGAACATCAAAATAGCTTTTCCTCTCAAATAACATGAAGACTTAGCTGTTTCTGAATGGGAACAGAAGGCCTAAGACATGACTTCCACTGAGTGATAAGGAAGGATTCTTGGGATCCTCTTTGTCTTTGTCCTCTTGAACCAAGTTTATGGGGAACAACTGAATAATTATTTGTACGACTTAAAAATACAGTTGAAATAGAATTACTTAATTAGCATAGATACCACTTTTTACATATTATTCATCAGTGGAGAGAATTCTCACTTTAGTTTACATCCAGTGCTTTGTCAGTCACTCTTTTATATTCTCTGCAAAATGCATGCACATGATTGGTTATTTTTCATAAAACAAATGTTTCTGTACCTATGCAATTTCACTATCACTAATTTGTCCAATTAAGTGATTTTCTCAGTGACAGCATGATAAAAATGGAGAAGAAAAATAGTTGGATTTATTCATGTTTGGAGATTTGTCAGGTTTTTTCTATGGAATAAGTTTTTGGGAAATATTGGCAAGAAATTGGGTGATGTTTTGGGCTATGGATTCTGAGTTGAATATGGAAGGTGTATGCTTGGATGAAGTTAATATGTAGATAAGAAGAAGGAGAGTCAGGGTCTGGGAAATTCTATAAAGTCAAGTAACTAAGACAGAGGCGAAAGAATGGGAGGTTTCAGTGTGAGGTGCCTGGGTTGAAGATATCAGAGGAAAACATGTGTAGTAGTGTTCTCTTGTGGTGTAACAAATTAACCATAAACACAGTGGTTTAAAATAACACACATTTATTACCAGGGTCAGGAGTTGGGCGAGCCTCATCTAGGCCCACCTCTTAGGGTCCTCCTAAAGCTATAATCAAGATGTCAGTTGGACTGTCTTTTCATAGGGAAGAATGACAGGGAATAAACCATTTCCGAACTCCCTCATGTTGTTGACAGAATTCATTTTCTCATAGTTGCAGAACTGAGGGCCCCTGCTTCTTGATGGATATCAACTGGAGGCCATTCTCTGTTCCTAGAGGCAATGCATTTCCTAGAGGCTACAGTGGTTCCTGGAGGTCATTGCTGCATGAGCTTTGTCCATATGCCCACTTACTTCATCAAGCTAATGAGACATCTCTTGAGTGAGTCTTCTGGTGAGATGAAGCCTTACATGATTTAATTCAGTCAGGGGCATAGGCTCCCATCATCCTTGTCGTATTCTATTACTTAGAAGAAAGTCATGGTTTCTGTCCATACTTGAGAAAAGAGAGTACAAAATAGCACGAACACCAGGAGGCAGGACTCTTGGGTATTCATTTTAGAGCCTATCTGCTACAATATATAAATGCCAAAAGAGTAACTGATTTCTTTGCACTTGTTCAGAGGCAAGAAATTATTGATCCTTATGGACTTAAGTACTATGTTAATTATTAATTCTCAGAAATTAATAAGATTTCAGGGAGTAGAGGGGCAAGAATGGGGGAGAGCTATAGAATTAGGGGACAGGAATGCTAATGATTTGGAAGTCCATTAGAAATTAGTGCTGCTGACAAGCTAGTTTTTGACAAAGGAGCTAAGAATTCACATTGGAGAAGAACAGTCTAACACACATTGGAGAAAAAGCAGTCTTTTCAATAAATGGTACTGGAAAGTTTGGTATCCACATGCAGAAGAATGAAACTAGATCCCATATCTCTCACAAATTATAAAAATCAACTCAAAATAAACTTAATGGGTTTACATGTAAGATGTGAGATAATGAATATTAAAAGAGGAAAAAGCTTCAGGACATTCAAATGAGCAAGTTTTTTTTTTTTAACAAGACCCCAAAGAATAGGAAATTTAAAAAATGGATTTTCATCAAACTGAAAAGCTTCTGCAGAGCAGCAGAAATAATCATGAGAGTCTAGAAATAATCTACAGAATGGGAGAAAATATTTGCAATCTGACAAAGGGTAAACAGCCAGGATATATAAGGAATGCCAGAACTCAACAGAAACAAAACAAAACAAAACAAAACACCAAAACCAATTTTAAAAATAGGTAACAGGGGCTGGGGATATGGTTCAAGTAGTAGTGCACTCACCTGGCATGTGTGAGGCACTGGGTTCGATCCTCAGCACCACATAAAAAAATAAAATAAAGATATTGTGTCCACCAAAAGCTAAAAAACAAACAAACAAAAATAGGTAATAGACGTAATTAAATATTTCTCAAAAGAGGACATATAAATGGCCAAGTGATATATAAAAAGTGTATCATATTACTAGTCACCAGGGAAATGCAAATAAAAACCACAATGAGATATCACTTTATTCCAGTAAGAATGCCTAGTATAAAAGTGCTGGGGAGGATGTTGAGAAAAGGGAACACTTGCACACTGTTGGTGTGAGTGTAAATTAGTATAGCCATTATGGAAAACTAAAAGCGAAACACTCATATGATCAGCAATTCCACTGATGTGGATATATATATATATATATATATATATATATATATATATATATATATATATTCAAAGGCAATGAAATTACCCATGTCCATTGCAGCACTGCTCACAATTGCCAATATAGGGATCAACCTAAGTGTCCATCAATTGATGAAGGGTAAAGAAAATGTGGTATATATACATCATGGAATACTACTCACTCATAAAAAGGATAAAATTCTGTCATTCATGACAACATTGATGAAATTGAGATCATTAAGGTAAGTGGAACAAGCCAGACGCAGAAAAGGCAAGTACTGCATGACTTATATGTAGAATACAAAAATATGTGGAATATAAAAAATTTGATCTCACAGGAGTTGGGACTGGAATGATGGTTACCAGTGGCTGGGGAGAGTAGGGGTAGGGAGGGATCAGGAAATGTTAATCCCAATGGGAGCTAGGTGAGAGTTAGCTAGGAGTAAGAAGCTCTGGTGTGGTATTTCACAGTAGGATGAATATAGGTAAAAATTATGTACTGTATATATCAAAAACCTAGAAGAATGGATATTGAGCTCTTACCATAAAACATAAAGATGATTGGGGATTTAGATATGTTTAATCCAGCTTACGCATTACACAATGTACACATGTCAAAATAGCACATGGTACTCTATTATTATGCACAATCTTTTTAATAGTTAAAAAGTTAAAATGAAATTAGTGCTGCTGAAGTGGAGTTATTCTAATTTTTGTTGAAAAAATATAAATTTATAAGTTCTTAATTTGCTTTAATTTTAGATAGTCTTCATTATAAAAACAGGTTATGTGTGTTTATGCAGTTTCCTCCTCTTTTAGTGATAGTATTGTTAGAAATTTGATTTGAAATAGAACATAAAATGTTTATTTTTATCATCTTGTTTGTAACTGCATAATAAAATATATGCATAGCAATATGTCAAGCTTTTAGAATCTAACTCTATAAACTAAATTTTATGGTTGAAAGGAGTGATACAGATTTGAAAAAGCACATAAGAAAGTTTCAAATGCAGGCCCTCTACCTATTACAATTTTTTATTCCCAAGGACTGAAATACTCTCAAATCTATTTACGAGCTATTTGCCCCCCAAAGTGGTTGTCTCTAAGAAGAGTGGAGCACTTAATTTCTAGCCACCCCTTCTGTTTTTGTACAGTATTAAGTTTCAACATCAGATCAATCGTCGGTGTGGCAGAACTTGAAACACCAAGCTTTAATTCATGTTAGTACATTTATTAAATATTTAAGTAAATCCGGTAAAATCTCTCAGAGTTTATTCTTCTCCTGGTTCCCTCTATTATGTTTCCAGTTATTACTTTTCCACTCTGTGTTACAATCCTAGCTCCTCCTTACATGAGAGGAGATATTGAATTATGGTTAAAAGCAATGACTCTGGTCAGGCTTACTGACCAGTTGACTGACCCATGAGTTCAAGTCCTAACATCACCTCTCACTATCTGGGTGATACTGAACAAGTTGCTTAAACTCTTGGGGCATCAGGCTCCTCACCTATAAAGTAGGCTGTTGTATATTTCAAACATGACTATACACATTGAGAGAGCTGTGTATATAATGAACGCTCACTGTTAGCCATTACAACCTAATCTTTTACTTGCCATCCACTTATTCCCCTCTTATTCCCCTGTATGTAGTGGAAATGTTGGTGCTTGGTTAATTTCTCTGTTTCATATCATGCAATTGTATTATAATTTTGGGGGGATACTAGGAATTGAACCCAGAGGTATTTGACCACTAAGCCACATCCCTAGCCCTTTTTTTCTTTATTTTGAGACAGAGACTTACTAGGTTGCTTAGGGCCTTACTAAGTTTCTGAGGCTGGCCTTGTACATGTCATCCTCCTGCCTCAGCCTCCTGTCACTGGGATTATAGGACATATTAATAATAATATGTCCCTGTGCCTGACTATCTTTTATAAATTTGATGTTCTATGTGTAAAAATTAGTGGCATAGCCTCAGAATTATTGCTGTCTTTAGCTCTATGAACATCAAGCATCATCAAAAATTCAGATACAGGCAATGTGGCCATACCATTAAACCTTGTGGCATTTACATTCATCAAGGAATTTACATCCATCAAGAGTCCTTAAGCTTTAATATGTCACTTGTAGATCGAAACCTCCATCCTCCCAACTTTGTCTTTGTTCCTAGTCAACCCCTGAGTGAATCTCAATCTTTGAATTTATCAGTTTTATTTATTGATATTTCCTTCCTAATACTTAATTGGAACTCCACCAATTAGCTAAATAACTTTTTTTTTTTTATGGACACACACTACATTTATTTTATTTGTTTTTTTTTTTAAACTTTTTATTGTTGGCTGTTCAAAACATTACATAGTTCTTGATATATCATATTTCACACTTTGATTCAAGTGGGTTATGAGCTCCCATTTTTACCCCATATACAGATTGCAGAATCACATCAGTTACACATCCATTGATTTATATATTGCCATACTAGTGTCTGTTGTGTTCTGCTGCCTTTCCTATCCTCTACTATCCCCCCTCCCCTCCCCTCCCCTCTTCTCTCTCTGCCCCCTCTACTGACATTCATTTGTCCCCCTTGTATTATTTTTCCCTTTCCCCTCACTTCCTCTTGTATGTACTTTTGTATAACTCTGAGGGTCTCCTTCCATTTCGATGCAATTTCCCTTCTCTCTCCCTTTCCCTCCCACCTCTCATCCCTGTTTAATGTTAAACTTCTTCTCATGCTCTTCGACCCTACTCTGTTCTTAGTTACTCTCCTTATATCAAAGAAGACATTTGGCATTTGTTTTTTAGGGATTGGCTAGCTTCACTTAGCATAATCTGCTCTAATGCCATCCATTTCCCTGTAAATTCTATGATTTTGTCATTTTTTAATGCAGAGTAATACTCCATTGTGTATAAATGCCACATTTTTTTTATCCATTCATCTATTGAAGGGCATCTAGGTTGGTTCCACAGTCTTGCTATTGTGAATTTTGCTGCTATGAACATCGATGTAGCAGTGTCCCTGTAGCATGCTCTTTTTAGGTCTTTAGGGAATAGACCGAGAAGGGGAATAGCTGGGTCAAATGGTGGCTCCATTCCCAGCTTTCCAAGAAATCTCCATACTGCTTTCCAAATTGGCTGCACCAATTTGCAGTCCCACCAGCAATGTACAAGTGTACCCTTTTCCCCACATCCTCGCCAGCACTTGTTGTTGTTTGACTTCATAATGGCTGCCAATCTAACTGGAGTGAGATGGTATCTTAGGGTGGTTTTGATTTGCATTTCTCTGACTGCTAGAGATGGTGAGCATTTTTTCATGTACTTGTTGATTGATTGTATGTCCTCCTCTGAGAAGTGTCTGTTCAGGTCCTTGGCCCATTTGTTGATTGGGTTGTTTGTTCTCTTATTGTCTAATTTTTTGAGTTCTTTGTATACTCTGGATATTAGGGCTCTATCTGAAGTGTGAGGAGTAAAGATTTGTTCCCAGGATGTAGGCTCTCTATTTACCTCTCTTATTGTTTGTTTTGCTGAGAAAAAACTTTTTAGTTTGAGTAAGTCCCATTTGTTGATTCTAGTTATTAACTTTTGTGCTATGGGTGTCCTATTGAGGAATTTGGAGCCTGACCCCACAGTATGTAGATCGTAGCCAACTTTTTCTTCTATCAGACGGCGTGTCTCTGATTTGATATCAAGCTCCTTGATCCATTTTGAATTAACTTTTGTGCATGGCAAGAGAAAGGGATTCAGTTTCATTTTGTTGCATATGGATTTCCAGTTTTCCCAGCACCATTTGTTGAAGATGCTATCCTTCCTCCATTGCATGCTTTTAGCCCCTTTATCAAATATAAGGTAGTTGTAGTTTTGTGGATTGGTTTCTGTGTCCTCTATTCTATACCATTGGTCCACCCGCCTGTTTTGGTACCAGTACCATGCTGTTTTTGTTACTATTGCTCTGTAGTATAATTTGAAGTCTGGTATCGCTATACCGCCTGATTCACACTTCCTGCTTAGAGTTGTTTTTGCTATTCTGGGTCTTTTATTTTTCCATATGAATTTCATGATTGCTTTCTCTATTTCTACAAGAAATGCCGTTGGGATTTTGATTGGCATTGCATTAAACCTATAGAGAACTTTGGGTAATATTGCCATTTTGATGATGTTAGTTCTGCCTATCCATGAACAGGGTATATTTTTCCATCTTCTAAGATCTTCTTCTATTTCTCTCTTTAGGGTTCTGTAGTTTTCATTGTATAAGTCCTTCACCTCTTTTGTTAGGTTGATTCCCAAGTATTTTATTTTTTTTGAAGATATTGTGAATGGAGTGGTTGTCCTCATTTCCATTTCAGAGGATTTGTCGCTGATATACAGGAATGCCTTTGATTTATGCGTGTTGATTTTATATCCTGCCACTTTGCTGAATTCATTTATTAGCTCTAATAGTTTCTTTGTAGACCCTTTTGGGTCTGCTAGGTATAGAATCATGTCATCTGCAAATAGTGATAATTTAAGTTCTTCTTTTCCTATTTTGATGCCTTTAATTTCTTTCGTCTGTCTAATTGCTCTGGCCAGTGTTTCGAGAACTATGTTGAACAGAAGTGGTGAGAGAGGGCATCCCTGTCTTGTTCCAGATTTTAGAGGGAATGCCTTCAATTTTTCTCCATTCAGAATGATGCTAGCCTGAGGCTTAGCATAGATTGCTTTTACAATATTGAGGTATGTTCCTGTTATCCCTAGTTTTTCTAGAGTTTTGAACATAAAGGGATGCTGTACTTTGTTGAATGCTTTTTCCGCATCTATCGAGATGATCATATGGTTCTTATTTTTAAGTCTATTGATGTGGTGAATAACATTTATTGATTTCTGTATATTGAACCAGCCTTGCATCCCAGGGATGAATCCTACTTGATCATGGTGCACAATTTTTTTGATATGTTTTTGTATCCGATTCGCCAGAATTTTATTGAGGATTTTTGCATCTAGGTTCATTAGAGATATTGGTCTGTAGTTTTCTTTCTTTGAAGTGTCTTTGTCTGGTTTAGGTATCAGGGTGATGTTGGCCTCGTAGAATGAATTTGGAAGTTCTCCCTCTTTTTCTATTTCCCGAAGTAGCTTGAAAAGTATTGGTATTAGTTCCTCTTTAAAGGTTTTGTAAAACTCTGCTTTATACCCATCCGGTCCTGGGCTTTTCTTAGTTGGTAGTCTTTTGATGGTTTCTTCTATTTCCTCAATTGATATTGGTCTGTTTAGGTTGTCTATATCCTCCTGACTCAATCTGGGCAGATCATATGACTTAAGAAATTTATCAATGCCTTCACTATCTTCTAATTTATTGGAGTATAAGGATTCAAAATAATTTTTGATTATCTTCTGTATATCTGAAGTGTCTGTTGTGATATTGCCTTTTTCATCCCGTATGCTAGTAATTTGAGTTCTCTCTCTTCTTCTCTTCGCTAGCATGGCTAAGGGTCTGTCGATTTTGTTTATTTTTTCAAAGAACCAACTTTTAGTTTTGTCAATTTTTTCAATTGTTTCTTTTGTTTCGATTCCATTGATTTCAGCTCTGATTTTAATTATTTCTTGCCTTCTACTTCTTTTGCTGTTGTTTTGCTCTTCTTTTTCTAGGATTTTGAGATGAAGTATGAGATCATTTATTTGTTGGTTTTTTCTTTTTTTAAGGAATGAACTCCAAGCAATGAATTTTCCTCTTAGAACTGCTTTCAATGTGTCCCATAGATTCCAATATGTTGTGTCAGTGTTTTTATTAATCTCTAAGAATTTTTTAATTTCCTCCTTGATGTCTTCTATAACCCATTGATCATTCAGTAACCTATTGTTCATCCTCCAAGTGATGTATTCTTTTTCCTTCCTTCTTTTATCGTTGATTTTCAGTTCCATTCCATTATGATCAGATAGGATGCATGGTATTATCTCTACTCCTTTGTATTGTCTAGGAGTTTCCCTGTGACATAATATATGATCTATTTTTGAGAAGGATCCATGTGCTGCTGAGAAAAAAGTGTAACTGCTTGATGTTGGGTGGTATATTCTATATATGTCAATTAAGTCTAGGTTATTAATTGTGTTATTGAGTTCTATAGTTTCCTTATTCAACTTTTGTTTGGAAGATCTGTCCAGTGGCGAGAGAGGTGTGTTGAAGTCTCCCATGATTATTGTATGATGGTCTATTAGACTCTTGAACTTGAGAAGAGTTTGTTTGATGAACATAGCTGCACCATTGTTTGGGGCATATATATTTATGATTGTTATGTCTTGTTGGTGTATGGTTCCCTTAAGCAGTATGTAGTGTCCCTCTTTATCCCTTTTGATTAACTTTGGCTTGA
This sequence comes from Marmota flaviventris, assembly GCF_047511675.1. Classification (NCBI taxonomy): domain Eukaryota; kingdom Metazoa; phylum Chordata; class Mammalia; order Rodentia; family Sciuridae; genus Marmota; species Marmota flaviventris. The sequence continues at coordinate 57,722,970 of NC_092500.1, read as the reverse complement.
AATCTATTTTATTTGATATGAGTATGGACACTCCTGCTTGTTTCCGAAGTCCATATGAGTGATATGATTTTTCCCAACCTTTCACCTTCAGCCTATGTATGTCTTTTCCTATCAAATGCGTCTCCTGTAGGCAGCATATTGTTGGGTCTTGTTTTGTGATCCATTCTACTAGCCTGTGTCTCTTGATTGGTGAGTTTAAGCCATTAACATTTAGGGTTATTATTGAGATATGGGTTGTTCTTCCAGCCATATTTGTTTATTTATGTTACTAAACATGGTTTGTTTTCCTCTTTGATTATTTTCCCCCCTTTAGTGTCCTACCTCCCACTGTTGGTTTTCATTGTTATTTTCCATTTCCTCTTCCTGTAATGTTTTGCCAAGGATGTTTTGAAGAGATGGTTTTCTAGCTGCAAATTCTTTTAACTTTTGTTTATCGTGGAAGGTTTTAATTTCATCTTCCATCCTGAAGCTTAATTTCGCTGGAAACACAATTCTTGGTTGGAACCCATTTTCTTTCAGTGTTTGAAATATGTTATTCCAGGATCTTCTAGCTTTCAGAGTCTGTGTTGAAAGATCAGCTGTTATCCCGATTGGCTTACCCCTAAATGTGATCTGCTTCCTTTCTCTTGTAGCTTTTAAAATTCTCTCCTTATTCTGTATGTTGGGCATCTTCATTATAATGTGTCTAGGTGTGGGTCTCTTATGATTTTGCACATTCGGCGTCCTGTAGGCTTCTAGGATTTGGGATTCTGTCTCATTCTTCAAGTCTGGGAAGTTTTCTCGTATTATTTCATTGAATAGATTGCTCATTCCTTTGGTTTGAAACTCTGTCCCTTCCTGTATCCCAATGACTCTTAAATTTGGTCTCTTGATGTTATCCCATATTTCTTGGATGTTCTGCTCATGGTTTCTTAACAGTCTTGCTGAGCTGTCTATGTTCTTTTCAAGTTGATATACTTTATCTTCATTGTCTGATGTTCTATCTTCTAAGTGTTATACTCTGCTGGTAGTATTCTCAATTGAGTTTTTAAGTTGGTTTATTGCTTCCTGCATTTCTAGGATTTCTGTTTGTTTGTTTTTTATAACCTCTATCTCCCTGTATAGTTGATCTTTTGCTTCTTGGAATTGTTTATGTAATTCATCTTTGAAGTGATCTTTCATTGTCTGATTTTGCTGTCTGATGTCTTCCTTGAGACTCCAGATCATCTGAAGCATGTATATCCTGAATTCTTTATCTGACATTCCATCTGCTGCAGCTATTTCCTCTTCTAACGTTGAGTTGACCTGCATTGCTTGCGGTCCTTTCTTTCCTTGTCTCTTCATACTGTTCGCTTTCCTTTCTACTTGGTGAAACTGTTGTGCTATTGAATTTTCCCCCTATATATTTATATTGGTCTTGTATAGTTGCAAAGTCTCCCTTGCAGGGGCAGGCGGCGGCTGTGCCCCTCCTCCAATTGGGGCAATGTGCCTACCACGCCGGCAGGCCACTAGGCCTGCTCTGCCGGTCGGTAGCAGGTCCGCCTACCTTGCAGGTGCGGGCGGCGGCTCTGTCCCTCTGCGGGCCGCTAGGCTTGTTCTGTCGGTGGTCGCAGTTCTGCCTACTTTGCAGGCGCAGGCAGCGGCACTGCCCCTCTGCAGGCCTCTGGGGCTGTTCTGCCAGTGGGTCGCAGGTCCACCTACCTTGCAGGCGCGGGGGGCGGGGCAGCTCTACCCTTCCTCAGGCCACTGGGCCTGTTCTGTCTGTTGGTTGCAGGTCTGGCCTGTTCTGATGGTGGTCACAGTTCCGTCTACCTTGCAGGAGCGGGGGGAGGGGGCGGCTCTGCCTCTCAGCAGGCCGCTGCTCCTCTTCTGCCGGTTCGTTGCAGGCCCGCCTACCTTGCAGGAGTGATTGGAAGCTCTGCCCCTCCGCGGGCCACTGGGCCTTTTCTGTCGGTGGTCACAGTTCCGCCTACCTGGCAGGCGCGGGGGGTGGGGGGCGGCTCTGCCCCTCAGCAGGCCGCTGGGCCTGTTCTGTGGGTGGTCACAGTTCCCTCTACCTTGCCGGTGCAGGGTGCAGGGTAGGGGGCGGCTCTGCTAAATAACTTTTTTACTAATACATGTAACATCTTGTTTCCTGTATTTTTGTAGTTGTGGATTTGGGCTCAATGCCACAATCCACCTTCCCTGCTTCTTCAACAGTGCGGCTCCATGTTGCCAAAGACAATCCTATGAACTCATAGCTGGTATCTGGATGAGCCCTTGGACTCCGACCTCATTTGGATCCTGATGCTTCCTCAGTGCCCTCTTCCATGTTCCTCTTCAGCCCATAAAAATTATTGCTAAATGTTTTAAGTCCTATATCCATCCATATCTCCCAACTCTGCAAATTATGTCTTCTGACATATTAGCAAGAAAATCAAGGCAATCAGTTGTGAAATACTTGCCATCTTCACCTGCCATGAGCAAAATTGTTTCGATTTGCATCTATCTTTTTTCTTGTCAGTCTCAGAGAATATTGCATCTTTCTTTCAGTGTATGATTCACAGTGCCATTTCCTTCCACTCCCAAGTATAAGCTTGTGCAAACCGTGCACCCAAGCCTGCTTGAACCTACTTCCTTTTAATCACATCCCTTTCCTTTTCCCCAGAAGATTGCTTTTTCTATTTTTCTCCTTCTCATAATCCATCTTAGACAGTAGAATTCTCCAAGCATTTAGCAGCAATACAATATAATTAGAAGGAGAGGCTTTACTGGGAAGAAAAAGGTCCAAGCCAGAAGGACAATTCAAAGCTCCAAGGCAGAAGGTGAGGTGAATAGAATATAGAACATGAGTTCTGAGGACAAATACTGGGAGGATAGTACAGAGATGGGCCACAGCTTGGCTGATATGCCACCTCAATTTAAGCACATGCAGATGATAAGAAGCTTATGATTATAATTGATAACAGGAAAAGTCACTGAATTCTTCCATCAGTGCTGCAAGAATAATTAAAAGTCACAGGTTTTGAGCTCTTTCTTTTGAGGACTATTTGGTTGACATCTACCTGATCCATAAGTTCACAGTGTGGCCATACCAGAAACCTTGTTGATACCAGGAACTTAGATCCAGCAAAAGTTCTTAAAAGTATTTCATTTGCAGATTACTGCCTCACACTCTTCCAGATTTCTCAAGTTCTTACCCTTAGGCAACCCATGAGTTGAACCCTAAGTTCAACCTCTTAAGTGAAAACTACCAGAATCTTATCTTTCTTCCTTTATTTTCTTTACAATGATGGGTATGGAACCCAGGACTTTGCACATGCTAGACAAGTGTCCTACCACGGAGCTACGTCCCTAAACCTTTTCATTTCATTTTGAGACAGGTTCTCGCTAAGTTTCTTAGGTGGACCTCAAACTTGCACCCCTCCTGCCACAGTCTCCAAAGTCACTAGGATTACAGGGCTATGCCATCATGCGCAGCCCAAACGTGTTTCATGCATGAAGTTACCGGAAAAATGATCTCTACGTGATTATTTATGGAATATCAGAATCTTGCTCAGCATTATATGACTGCATATACCCCATATTCAATATAATACGTAATAATGTGTTGAGATGGAATGGAATATTGTGAAGAGAGTGGGGAAAGGAAAATTATGAAGTAACTCTCCCATGTACATCATTTTTTTTTCTGAACCCAATAATTTTACAAGTGTTTTTGAGAGCTTTGAGAAATCATTTTTTTTTTGTTATACAAACTTTATGTAACTCTGGTTTAAATGAAATATCTTGGACAAATTAAGCTTAAAAGAATTTAATTAAGTGAAAACAATTTATGGATCAGGTAGACCTTGGAACCAGAACAAGTTCTAAGAACTCTGGCCTGCAATGTGGTCAGGAGCATTTAGGAAAGCAACGTGGCGATATTACCCAAAGTTCTCTATAGGTTTAATGCAATGCCAATCAAAATCCCAACGGCATTTCTTGTAGAAATAGAGAAAGCAATCATGAAATTCATATGGAAAAATAAAAGACCCAGAATAGCAAAAACAATGCTAAGCAGGAAGTGTGAATCAGGCGGTATAGCGATACCAGACTTCAAACTATACTACAGAGCAATAGTACCAAAAACAGCATAGTACTGGTACCAAAACAGGCGGGTGGACCAATGGTACAGAATAGAGGACACAGAAACCAATCCACAAAACTACAACTATCTTATATTTGATAAAGGGGCTAAAAGCATGCAATGGAGGAAGGATAGCATCTTCAACAAATGGTGCTGGGAAAACTGGAAATCCATATGCAACAAAATGAAACTGAATCCCTTTCTCTCGCCATGCACAAAAGTTAATTCAAAATGGATCAAGGAGCCTGATAGCAAATCAGAGACACGCCGTCTGATAGAAGAAAAAGTTGGCTACGATCTACATACTGTGGGGTCGGGCTCCAAATTCCTCAATAGGACACCCATAGCACAAAATTTAATAACTAGAATCAACAAGTGGGACTTACTCAAACTAAAAAGTTTTTTTCTCAGCAAAAGAAACAATAAGAGAGGTAAATAGAGAGCCTACACCCTGGGAACAAATCTTTACTCCTCACACTTCAGTGTTTTGCCTTTTTAAAAATTGTTTGACCACCTGCAATTGACAGAAGCTCAACCACTTGTAAGAGTGAGCCAGTTATTTGTTACAAGGGTATACTCCACAATCAGGCTTTTACTTAGTTTATTTACTAAGTTAGGCAACAGTTCACTGTAAAAGGAGAAAGGGCTTAGTATGGAGGCATCCTCGGGCCACATTTAAATTGGTTAATAGTTTGAAGATCCTCATTTGCACGACACTTTGAAAGCAGAGTGCAAAGGAGTAGCAAGTGGATTGGTATAAATTGGTTTCAGGGCCCATTTTCTTGTCATGGAAGGTATATTATCAGTGGAGTGTGGTTTTCTAAGTGTGGTTCCCAGACCGGGAGGATCAGCATTACTTGGGAAAATTTTGGAAATATAATTTGTTGCATCTCACACTAGATCTCACTGACTCCGGTATGGGGATGCAGTCCCATTGATTTACATTTGAACAAGTTCTCTCGGATGGTCTGATGCATTCTCAAGTTTGAGAAGTATTGGCTTTAGAGGAGTTGAGTAGCAGTGTACATGGGTGAATTTGCAAAGGCATGTTAGACAATGGTATATGACTTTGTGAATAGGACTTAAAGGAAACTGATCTAATCCTGATAATATTCACAAATAATGAATAATGGAGCTAGATAATTCCAAATGATAGAATATCATGCTGAATGATATTTAAAAATAAAAGAATCTTAAGAGCTTGAGATTTCAGACTAAAATTAACAAGCTGAGATTTGATAGGAATAGAGATAAATTCTCATACTGAGCTACAAAACCTGAAAAATACAAATATCAAATGGGAGAAAAAGGCTTAGATGTATTAGTTGACCACATACTCTCCATATATAACTACAATAAATTTTCATAGTATATTATTATTCACTTATTCATTTATTCAATACTTATTTATTGAGCCTGCCATGAGGCTGGCACTATACTGGGCACTAAGAACAAAAAGCTGAATCCATCAGATTTTTTTTTTGTTGTTGTTAAAAGGGTCTACATTCTAGTGCAGGAGAAAAAAACCCCATCAAACAAATCTGCAAAATATTTCTTTTCCTTTTTGTAAGTTTTATTATTTAATCAATGGAAATTTTAAAATCTGTTCTAATTAGTTATATATGACAGGAGAATGCATCATGATACATCACACATAAAGGAGTATAACTTCTAGTTCTTCTGGTTGTACATGATGTAGAATCACACCAGTCGTGTAGTCATATATGTACATAGGGTAATAATGTCCAATTCATTCTATTATCCTTCCAACCCATGTACCCCGTTCCCTCCCTTCACTCCTCTCTGCCTAATCCAAAGTAACTCTATTCTTCCCTACTCCTCCCCCCAATTAGCATTTGCATATCAGAGAAAACATTTGGCCTTTGTTTTTTGGGGGGATTATGGTAAGTGCTTATCATAGTTTAAAAAGAGTGTCTCCCAAAGATACATGTGTTACAGGCTTGGGCTTGATCCCAGGATGATGTTATTGGGAGAAGGTATGAACATTTAGGAGGTGGGGGCTTATGGGAAGTCTTTAGATCATTGCGGGCATGCCTTTGAAGTGAATTGTGAGACTCTGGATTTCTTCTTCCTCTTCGCTTTCTGGCTCATGAAGTGAGCGGTTTGCTCTGCCATGTACTCTTGTCATAATGTACTGCCTCATCAGAGGCCCAAAACAAAGGAGTCATTTGATATTGGACTGGATCCTCTAGAACCATGAGCCAAAATTCTCTTAGTTATTTTGTTATAGTAATGGGAAGTGAATACTGTGTGAAAAGGATATCCAGGGTCATAGGGATCATATTGTTCTTTGGGTCAGTTACCCAACCCTACAATTTTAGTATTACACTCATCTCAGGGTGAGTCATTCTTGAGAATTAGACAGATAAAGGTGTAGTGCAGTGATTCTTACACTTGAGATGCATGAGAAACACTTAGAGGACTTGTTAAAACCCAGAGTTTCTGATTCATGTGGTTTGCTTTGGGACCCAAGAATTTGATTTTCTAATGAGCAAGTGATATTGATGCTATTAATCTGGTAGCCACAATTTGATAATTATTGGTTTAGATGTGAAAATGCTGAGAGGACTATGGCCTGGGGATGCTTTGCTTAGGGAAGAGAACACTTAAATGAGACATGATAATTATCTTGGAGTATTTGCAGGAGTGACATCTGTAAAATAGATTAAATTTATTCTATGTACTTTCTGAAACGAACATGGATTATTTGGTATATGAAACAAGAAGGCAGAGTATGGGGTAAACCTAAATAACTTTCAGTCTTAAAACTGACTTAATGTGATGGATATCTCAGAAAGAAGTGAATTCTACTGGAGATACTGAAGCAAAAGACTCATTGGGTGTGCTATGTGGACAAAAGAGGCAGAGAGAGATAATCTACAGAGACAGGGCAATAGAAGGCAGAGGCAGAGAAAAACTTTCACAGGTTTCTCTGATTCTAGTTTTTTCTGAAGTCTAGGTGGTGTTGTCTTTGAATTTTGTGAAGTCATTTCTATAACCTTAGAATAAGTTCTCCATTTATTAAGTTAGTTTCTTGCTTTTATTTCTTAACCATGGGGCCCTAATGAGCAAAAATCAAACACAATGGAATCTAGCAATGAGGGTACTTATTGGAATTGTCAATATGGCAACCATTGGTCATGTTTGCTAGTGTCATGTCAGTGTTACACTGGAATAGAAGCTAGATTATGGTGAAGTGTAAATTATCAGTAAAGAAATCAAGAGTGGTTTAGAAGTATTGATTTCTCAAAGCAAAAGTTATAGAGGAAATTTTAGAGTTAAAATACATTTTTTAAAAAGGAGCAGAATGGCTAGCGTCATAGTTCAGTTTGTATAGTTTGAAGGGAAAGAGCTAATAGAATGTGAGAACAGAGAATACTCAGAGTAAATTTTGGTAGAAATGTCATATGATGAGATTAAAACCCACAGGAAGGAGTTGTGTCTAATCCTAGGAGGAATATCTTGTCATTTGAGGAGACAAAGAGAAAAAGATGCTTAGTCTTACATGAAGATTGTGCTAAGAGAGAAGACAGAAAAGTGAAATTTGCATAAAATTGGGAGTGAGAGAGTCCCTGGAGAGAGCTGGGATTGTAGAGGGCTGGGCAGAAAGCTTAAAGACCTGATGATGGAGATTCCATGTCACTTCAGGGAGTAATGAGAGATGAACAAAGGCAGAACAACGGATGAGGGAAGCCAGGAGACCACAGATGAGACTCTCCATGTAGGGTGGAAGCAATTGGAAAACTGCGTGATATCCTCCAAACTATGATCACTGGCTCAGGAAAGAGCTTGCTGTGGGGACAAATTCTAGGGAATGTGAAGGAAGATAGTGGTGCAAAAAAGTTGAGAGTAGTGATAAAAACAGCAACAAAAAAATAGTTCAAATGATAAAACGTGGTGTCCAGCCAGGTGAAATGGCTCACACCCATGATCCCAGGCCCTGGGAACCTGAGGCAGGAGGATTGCAAGTTCAAAGCCAGCCTCAACAACTTAGCATGGCTCTAAGCAACTTAGCAAGACCCTGTCTAAAAAATGAATAAATAAAAAGGGCTGGGGATGGGTCCAATGGTTAAGCACCCCTGGGTTCGATCCTTGGTACCAAACAAACAAAACCTTGGTGCCCAGAGGGCTAGGAAAGTAAAGTTAGGACAGGGAAATGGAGACAGGGGACAGATGGGGAAAAGGATAGAAACATTCCCTTATTTTTAGAGAATTGAAGTGACATATTCAAGATCACATAAAGACTTAGTTCAGCATTTTTCAACTTTTTTTGATAATAAGTGAATTGTTTTATATAAAGCATGTAAAAAAGTACCTGGATCATTTAGTAAATACAAATTTGCTGTCTTCATCATTTTTTTTTAAATAGTACTGGGGATTGAACCCAGAGGTGCTCTACCCCTGAGCTATGTCTCTAGCCCTTTTTATTTCTTATTTTGAGACGGGGTCTTGCTAAGATGCCCAGGCTGCTCTTGAACTTATGATCCTCCTGCCTCAGTCTTCTGAGTTTCTGGGATTATGGGCATGTGCCATCGCCTCTGGCCATCATCATAACTTTATCCTATAGGGTGCCTTCTGTAGTTCCTAAAGGCTCAGTTTGGCTTTGCAAACTAGAGTTGACTGGTTTTCTTTCCTTGGAGCTCTTGAATGGAAGTGATAATGGATACATGTTGGTCAGCCATGCAGAAAATGGGATTAACAAATTTATCTTCTTTCAACCACCCACATTTTCACTATATCCCCAATACTTTAATCATCAGATTGAAACTTTCAGCAATTTATCACTGTCGTAGAGTCCAGAGTATCTTTGTTTTAGTCATATACCAATCCATTTATCTGTGATTTCAGCCAGTCTCCCCTAGCCCTTCTGGCTGCTGAAGAATTGCACTTCAAAATAGATTTCTCCTTTGTCACAGCGGTTGCACTGAAGCTGTAATCATCACATAGTTACTCCTTCAAAAATTGCTTGTAAACTTACCTTTTCATCACCAAGAGAAATACGAGTCTTCCTGGTTGTGGCTGGGCAGTTTCTAAATGGCAGCCAGAGGCAGCCTGGCCATTCCACCCAGGACACCAGCTGCCCTGTATACGGGGAGTCCTTAGGTCTGTTTAAGACATGGAATGGAAAGAAATTTTAATTTAGTAGCAGAGGAAGTTCTAGTGGGTCAATGAGGTCACTGAAAAGGTGTACAAATGTGCTAGGTTCCTTTCATTGCAGTGACAAATTACTACAAAGGTGGGAACTTAAAACAACACTTATCTCAATTTCCATATGTAATCACCAGGAACATTTTGGGATATATCATTATCATCTTTTGTTTTAAAATGGAAATAGCATTTTTGGATATGCAATTATAGTCTTTTTTCACGGAAATATATTCTCTCATTTGCTAACATTTTTATCATTGCAGTTTCATGTACTTTTAGAATTTGACTAAATTTTGAGCATTATCCTATGTCATCAAATATTAAAAACAAAACATAACCATACTTTGGCCTGGGGATGTGGTTCTGTGGTAGAGTGCTTGCCTAGCATGCACAAGGCCCTTGGATTGATCCCCAGCACAACAACACACATGACATAATTTAAATAATTGTAGAGTATTACAGTTCATGGATGTGCATAATTGATTCCTCATATCAAGATGTTGTCTATTAGGAAATCTTTGTAGGTATGTTTAATACTGTTGAATGAATCTAAAAGCTGAACAAAATTTCTAGAAAGGGGAATGGATATTTTAAAGCACACGATAATACTGTAAATTGTCATGTGGAAGCCCTGCCTGTGTTCATGCTTCCTCTGTGGTTTATGGGAATGCTTGAGTCCACATATCCTCACCAATATCAGATGATTTAATATCCTTAAAATAGTTTCCAATTAGATCTGTAGAAATTGGCTTCTCAGTGTCCTTCTTAAAGACCGTAAAGTGTGTTTTGTCTGTTTCTTGGCCATTTTTATTTCTTCTCCATTGAGTAAAGCAAAATAATAAAGTTTTATTGTACAAAAATATACCTTTATGGTTTCTGTTTTTATCACTTTGCTTTAAAAACCTATTAATCCTAATATTAGGTAATTCCCGATGTATTTCCTTACAGTTCATTTATGATTTTACTTTTTATATTCAACTCATTAAACCATTTCACATTTATTTTGTGTGCTACCTGAGATAGGGACCTAATTTTATTTTTCTTTCCTGAAAGGTAAGTCAATTATCTTAGTAGGAGCTATTAAATTATCTATCTATCATTTAGGAATGCCTTCTATTATCAGTATCACAAAGCGGAAGATGGGATTTGCTATTTTTTTTTAATAAAATGATAATTTCTTTTAATTAGTGTATGTATGTAATTACCAGTATAATTCTTAACTTTTTTTGTTGGAAGCCGTAGATGAATTATGGGTTTGGCAGGAAAGCTGCTTTTCTGGGAACTTCTCGTTGAAATTCCCTGGTTCAAGAAAGGCCAGGTCATGTCAGCATCCTGTCTCAGCTCACAGCCTCTGGGAGGTGCGAGTAACCTGCCATGCACTGAAACAAAACCCCTCCCACACTGAAACCTTCTGCCTGTTTGATGATGAACTTCCTCTTAAATAAAAAATTGGGGCCTTTTTCAGTCATTCAGTTCCAGTTTCTATCAGGGCTGGAATATCCATCAAACGCCATGTTTCCCAAATCTAATTTCCGGTTTTGTTTTTATTTCTTATTAATTTGCTGAGAGCCACGGCTGAGTCTGTAGACTGCGGCATTAATTATTTTAGACCTTTTAATTTTTCCAGGCAGCTTACACCTCCTAGCAAGAACTTCTTCTTCTGGGACACTAGCTACCCCATCACTTGGTAAACAATAGAGTTTTATACATATGTAAAGTTGTGCACCTTCCAAGCTATCACTCACAAAGACATTTATTCAACTAAAACAAAACGTCTTTAAAATATTTTAACAATGTACAGATACAATTCACAACGTAATCTATTGATTAAAAGACTCCAACAAGGGCTGGGGATGTGGCTCAAATGGTAGCGTGTTCACCTGGCATGCTTGCAGCCCGGGTTCGATCCTCAGCACCACATACAAACAAAGATGTTGTGTCTGCTGAAAACTAAAAAATAAATATTAAAACTAACTCTCTCTCTCTCTCTTAAAAAAAAGGCCATTTTATGAAAAAAAAAAAAAAAAAAAAAAGACTCCAACAAGCCGGGAGGGCGTAGTGGCGTACACCTGTAATCCCAGCAGCTTGGGAGGCTGAGGCAAGAAGATCCTGAGTTCAAAGCCAGCCTCAGCAAAAGCAAGGTGCTAAGCACCTCAGTGAGACCCTGTCTCTAAATAAAATACAAAAATAGGGCTGGGGATGTGGTTGAGTGCTCCTCCCCCACTCCCCCACCAAAAAAGATACCAACAAAGTTTATAGTACCTACAACAGAATTTACAGGTGCCTACAACAGTTTGTAGATTGTTTTAATTTGCATTATATATATTGCCCTTTTAAAGAAACATTATTAATACAAATGTATTATTTATAATATCCCCATTATAGCAAGAAAAATTAGATTCATAAAATGTCTTTTAGGCATTTATTATGCCAATTATTTAAATGATTATTCTTACTATGATATAAGAATAATATTCATTTAGTAATATAAGATTTTTAGTAGCCAAAAGAGCACTGAAGAATTTCTAGGAAGTTCCAAAATAAAATCTGGCTATCCTTTCCATGAAATAAATAGAATAGCAGCAATCCTTGTGTAGCCCTTAAATATAAACTAAGAAGATTCCATTTATATTATTTATTCCTTAAGTAAATGAGTTGCTGCAGTATAAAGATAAAAGAAAAGTTTAGAAACAGTTAATACTACTAGCCTAACTCATACCCAAGCCAAGTGCTCACTGTTAACAATGGGATCAACTTATTTCTGAAAATAACCTACAGAAATAATGTATAAACACATAGACCTTTGACATAGACTAGAAACATCCTATGTTCTATGGATCAAAATGCAAATATCTCTGTAACACATGTAAATGAATCCATTAATTTGGGATATACTGATACATTACTATTTGCTTACATACGTACACCATAAAATAAATTCTGACAATGTTTATAGAGACAGCATACTTCCCAGCCCCAACTACAAGAGAAAGAAAATTAAAACATTATTAAAAAAAACGAAGCAAACCAGTTTTCATACTACTTTTTAAGTGAAAAAAGCAAACCAAACAAACCAACCCAATACTCCTCATTATAACTGGACTGAGCTCCAAACAATTCATAAACAAGAATATCATCAGTTATTCCCCAATGTCACGGAGTTCATAAGCTTGCTTTCTATTCAAGAATTCTGACCAACTCTGGTGTTTTGTTTTAAAAACTGCTTTCCAAGATACAGGGTAGCCATACTTGTTCAATTCTTATGGCTACCCACTTTGCACCTGATGTAATCATACAGGTTGGCACCTTGTTATACCACAACCATGGTAACCACAGCCATCCACTTCACTCTGAAAAGGAAGAAAGCACTATAGGCAAATACCCACCACAGCACTGGACAGGCAGCCAGTCCTAACCAAAAGGTTCTTGATTCAGTTTTATTTTCTTGAGGAGATGACTTCCTTAGCTCAAACACCCAATGACTCTTTCCATACTAATCAGTATGATTCCACCACCAAAGGAAAACCATCAGTCTACCTGTGACATTCTTCATTGCCCAAAAGTCACAAGACAATGAGAAAATTGTCACTGTACAGGCAATAAAGCTGCTGCTGAGCCATTCACAGAGAGGATAGACTATAATGTCACTGACTCGGAAGAACACATGGAAAAATGGTGCCACTGGATGTCTGACTTTGGACTTTCTTAGTCTATTAGTTGTCTCTTCTTCTGCATCAAACAATGAAATATCTTCAGTGTTATCATTGCTGTTCCTGTAGGAAGGACCCCCAGCTTCATCCTCTCTCCATACCTACAGTCCCTCGCCTCTTAACATTTTTTTCTACTTGTTTTCTATTTGTCTCATTTCTTCATGCTCCTTTTATGTTCTTTGTTTTATATTAGTCAATTTTTAGTATGTCAACTATTGGTTTATTAGCTATTCTCCTATTTTAAGTGGTTACTCTCTGGTTTATAGTACCTAGTTTTAAACTTATAAGTATCTACCATTAAATAATATTACATGACTTCATATGAAATGTAAGACAGCAGGAAAATTTCATTATCCCTTTTCCATCCTTTGGGCTCTAATGGGCCTATTTTATTTCTACATAGATCCCAAACCTTACAGTACATTATTGTTACTTTGCTTTAAGCACTAAAAAATTAATAAATGAGAAAACAATTTTATTGTGATTTGCATATTTACCACTTCTGGAACTCTCCATTCTTTTGTGTAGAATTTCAATCTGGCATCATTTTCCTGATACTTGTAGAACTTCCTTTAATATTCCTTTTTAGTGTGGGTGTGCTGCTGACAAATTCTTTGATATTCTCTTATGAAGTTCTTATTTTGTCTTTTTTTTTTTTGAAGAATTTTTTTTTTACTGGATACAGAATCTAGGTTGACTCTGATTCCCCTCTTCTCATTTAAACATGTCATTCCATTGTCTTCTAGATTTCATGAATTCCTACAAGAAATCTTAGAGAGGTTTTGTTGTTGTTCCTTTGTAGGAATGTCATGCACCCCATCTGGGTGTTTTTAAGACTTAGAGACTGGGGATTGAACCCAGGGGAGCTTAACCACTGAGCAACATTCCCACATTCCCTCGCCTTTTTTTTTTTTTTAAAGCATTTTATTTTGAGTCATGGTTTCACTGAGTTGTTTAGGGCCTTGCTAAATTCTGAGGCTGGCTTTGAACTTGCAGTCCCCCTGGCTTAGCCTCCCTAGTTGCTGGGATTGCAGGCACGTGCCTCTGCACCTGTCAAGACTTATGTTTCTTAATCACTGGATTTTTAGCAACTTAATTATAATGTAGTTTGGTTTAATGCTGTGACTGTGATTAACATTCTTTGCTTATTTATTTTATTTTTTTTTATACTGGAAATTTAACCTAGTGGTGCTTAACCACTGAGCCACATCCCCAGCCCTTTTTATTTATTTATTTATTTATTTTTGAGAAAGGATCTCACTAAGTTGCTGAGGCTGGCTTTAAACTTGATGTCCTCCTACCTCAGCATCCCACGTTGCTGGGATTATGGGTGTGTGCCACAATGCCTGGCTGGACATTTTTTTTAAACATGTTTTGTTTATTTCAGATTCATTGTACTAGGTATATGAAGTTATATCTGGAAATGCTTTGGCTTATATTTGCTTTAAATAATTACTAATTTAAACCAGTCAATCAGTTGGTCAGTATCACATAGTTACCACAGCCAATACAAGAGTCTGAATATTTTGAATCTTAAAAATCTTGGTTCATTTTTCTTTCTTTGAAATCTCTTCTTGTAGTTCATCAGTTGGATTTTTCCTCTTTGTTTATCCTCAGAGTGAGAGCTGTTTAATCTTAAATTCTTCCAACTGATCATGTGGGTGGGGGACATTGTCCTTAACTGGCTAATTTGGCTGATACTCAAATTATTCCAAGTGCTACCATGTGCATAGTTACCATCACAATTCTCAGTATCTAGAAGACATTCTTCCAGTAGAGTACTCTCCTATGAAGAAAATAAAACTTTTTTTCTCACTACCTAATTCTTTTGAGTCTTTGATCTATAAAGTACCTCCAAATACCAAAATCCTCGAGTACACTGTTGTCAAGGCTTCTCTGCATTTGGTTCCACATACAAATCTCCACACATGGGGTCTATGCTTCTCAGAAAATATGTGTCCCTGTAGGCTTTTCTGTCCTCTCAGCTAATTTGCAGGAATCAAAGGAAGGTAGTTTGGGCTGGGAGTGAGGCAGTAATGGGTCTCACTACAATCCAGAGATACAACTTGTCTGTGAGAAAGATGGATACATTCTCATTAGCACTGCTGATTTGAAAATTCTGTTTCTAGATTTTACACATTCTGTCATTGCAATTGGATATCATCATCCAAAACTAATCAATTGTTGGGGTCTTCAAATTGCTCTATACCTCCATCCTACTTATTATCTTAACTTCTATTTGTTTGAAAAAGAGGCTGAAAATTTGATTATCTCACATAATGAGACTTATAATCTGAAAAATGATGCTCAGAAAAGTAATTGGCTTTTAATGATGTTCCTCATGATCCCCAAGGCTCTATTTGGAGTCAATGGAAATGCAAGGAACTTGGGAAATTTATGTCTTTGATAATGACGGGCTTGATTGAGAAAAATCATTCATTAATGTTCACTCCATTCCCAATGATGAATATTGAAACATGAGGTTATTTCCTCTTAGTAACATAGCAAACTGGGCCACACATGCCTGTTTCAGGCATAGAAGCCTGTTCTGCAGGATCAAGTAGCTCTTAGTGAAATTGAATAAACATGGAGTATTCATACCACCACAGATTACACCTAAATCATATACCTTAAAATTTACATGAGTTTGCAGCATCATTTATTTAAAATAATATACCAGGAAGACTTTCTTCTTCAATATCCTCCAAGTTAACATTTTTGAATCTCATGACACAGGGCTGACTAGCTTCTGAAAAGAAAAGAAAGAATATACCTGTGATAGTAATTTATCATTCTTGACATTTTCCTTTCAGTTTAATTACTGCTGAGCAGCAGAAGTGACACTTAATAAACCTAAGAAGTGTTTTGAAGATTCTCATAGAAAATCCCCACCTTACAGGAGAATTGGAAAGCTGTAAGGTACACCTGACCATACCCATCATTTGATTTTGTTGATGAATGTCACAGTAACCATTACAAAGTGTTACGGACATGAGGAAGAGTAATGTGCCGATTGCCAGTAAGACTCCTGGTTCAGAGACTCCAGACGACCTTAACTTTTAAAGATTTTAGGTTTTTTTATCTTGTTTTCTTCTCTTCTCATCAGGGTGATGTGGAACCCAGTGTCAAAGTTCAGAGGGCTACACTGTTCCCAAGTGACTCAGCTAATTTCAAATATTCTGAAAAACTCAACGTTTTGTTCTCTTTTTGTTTGGTTGTTAAGAATAAGCCCAGAAGACAAATTTTTGGATGAATTCAGAAACCACAGCCCAATGCAATGCTGTCTGATGGGACCATGTGATACTTCTGGTCCCTGAATTCTTCCCTACCACTTCTCTTCTTGCACCCAATTTATTTTCTTTGAATATTACTTTTTTTCCAGGCCTTCAAAGTCTCCTTCTAAAAGAACTCTATTAAAGTACTATTAATTAGTCTGATGGCAAGGTCCTTAGGGTATATAGACTAGAAAGAGAAAGGAGATTTTCTGGGAAGATGATTAAGTAAGATACTGGACCCTTATTTAACCCTCTATTCTGCAGCAGACAAATTCCTAGAACATTTTCAATCATTTTTTTTTTTTTACATAAATTTTCCTACAACCCTGTAACTCAGGGACAGATGAGGGAACTGAAGCTCAGAGAGGTCTAGTGGTTTGCCTAAGGTTACACAGCTAGTTAATAGCAGGTAAGAGTGAATAAAAGTAAGCATAAGTAAGTTATCTGCCCATAGACTAGTACTAAACCTATTTTACATGATGAAAGTTTTTTAGATCATTGCAATAAATGCTAAAAGTGAAAATTCCAAACTTCTATAAGAATGGAATGTAACTATTGATTGCCCCTAGAAAGATAACAAAGCAATATTCTTCAAATATAAGAAATAAAAGCTTCATTTACAAACCTAACACCAGAAATGACTGCATCAGAAACCGTATGAGCTTAGCAACAAAGGATGTGGGTTAGATGTGGGAAGAAAATGACACCTAGGAGAAAGAAATCAATTTCCATTAGTCAAATTTCATGGATTAAAAGAATAAGCATGCTAGATAAAAAGCAAAAGTTAATGGAATTTTGAAGCAATTCAATAAGTATTTAAAAACACTCAAGCTACAGTGACAAAACTGGCACAAGATTGTGGGGGGAAATAATGAAATGCACACACTGTTGATTTCATGGAATTTAACATCAATTAGACAATCAAAAATATTTAGTGAACTCTAATTAAATGTTCAACATTCCAATCCTCTTTGACACTGCTTTCCCCCACCACCAAAAGATAAGATCAAGACACACATACATGAAATGTACCAGTGGCCTGGTGTTATGGACACAGGTAGAAGGAAACGGTCCCATTTCAGGCTCTAGGAGTTCACAATTATTTGAAGGGACAGATGTCTTTAATGCCAAGTGGAGTGTGGTAACTAATTTAAGAGAGTTTTAGACCCAGGGTGAAGGCAGGCTTCTGAGAGACAATCGGAACATTGAATGGTGCTGTTCATGGTGTTATTTGAAGGAGAGAGAGGAATGTTCCCATTACCTGTAGCTTGGTTGGAATGACAAAGCAAACACAGTGGAGCATAGATTTTAATTCAGCCAGACTGGTTCTGCCTGTGGGGAAACAGCCTCAAATCTAAAGAAAAAGGGCTTATTTCATGCTTTTCCCTATTACTTCTCCCTGTGGCTTGTTGAGGTTCTCCCAACATTATAGTATCTACTTTGATTTTAATGACAAAGGGCTGTGATGATTTGTCTGGGGACCACATTCATTTTGGTATGTTCATCCCTCTTTAAAGTCATGGTGGTGGTTGAATTTTTACAAGATGTTTAAAATTGCCCTGGACAAAACCAGCTGTAACTGATCAGAGGGAGAAAATAATATGGGAATACTTATAAACAAAAGAAAACAAGTCAAAACAATCTTTCCCTAAACCTATAAAAAATGCATACAGACACATCAATCAACAATATCCAATGTGATGCTTCTGACCTTTCACCAGTTGAGCTATTAGTGGATCATCCTCCTGGTTGTGGTGCTACACCATGAATAATACACATCCTATTTCCTTCATCTGCATATTCTTAGCAGCAACATAAATCCAGATTTCTGAGATGAAGAAACTTCTGGCCAGTGAATTCTGAGTGAGAACATAAAGTTACCTGTCTGACCTGCTTTTAGATACCTCTCTCATTCATTCAGCAAATGTTTACTGAGTGCCTTATATATGCCAATCACAGTCAAAGGCACAGGGAATGCACCTGTGGGCAAGGCAGATGCAGCTGCTGCCCTCATGGAGCTTTCTGTTGGGGTTAGGGGGAAGGATGGTACCAGGGGGTGAGAGTTATATTATAGTGATGTATGTGTCAAGTGCTTGATGAGGGAAATGGAATGGAGGCAAAGAGGTGATATCTTTAATCTGGAGGTGATATTCTAGCAGCATCCTAAGGAATAAGTAGGGGTTAGGCAGGTGAAGGACAGGAGCAAGATGGAGGCATATTCCCAGCTGGAGAGCGTAAAGAAGTCAGGGAGAGGGTGGTCGTGTGGACACTGAAAGGAGAGTTCAAGGTAGGAGCAGCAGGAGGTGAGGCCAGAGAGGTAAATGGAACCAGATCGTGAAGAGCCCAGTTTTCTTCACTGAATTCTTCGCTCCCCATTCTGGGAACACAGCTGGAAACAAAGCTCAAGGCCTCTGGGCTGTATTTCCTTTAGTATAAATATAGTATCCATCTCTACTGGCCTTAGGGATCAGCTTGAAATTTGGAATGGGAGGGGTTCTGAACTGAGGGTGTTCTTTTGTGCCTGGTTAAATACAGAGAAAGAAGAAATTATGCTTTGGGGGATTAAGAATTCATAGTCTGTGCATTTGGAAATTTTCACTTAGGATGGAATCATTGCCTAACTTTTTAGAGAGCTGGGAAGATTGGCAGGGGTTAGATTTCAGTTTCCCACTGCAAGTGATTACTTGAGGCCCATGTTCTGCCTCTTTGGTTCTTGTGAGATTAGAGTGGCTGCGCTAGGGGTATTTCCAGATTGACCTGAGGATATTGGTGCTCTATGAGTTAATTTTTTCATAGCCACAAAGGTTAGGTATATGCTTTTGGGGGTGTTCAAAGCTCAGTGCAGGAGAGTCTTTAATTTGCTGGAAAACAAGGTGGGTGTGGTGAAGCTTCCTTAGGTAGATGCTATGTGCAGAAGGCAAAAGCTCAATTACCTTCTTGATATGTAAGCTAATGAAAAAGATATGGATCCAGCTTATTCTTTTGTTAGGAGATGCCTTCTTATGAGGGGAGAAAAGCAGCCTTTCTTGGCTGGGGATGAGATGGACCTTACTGTCATATAAACATCATCGTTCTCCAAGGTGAACAGCTGCCACTGACCCGATAGCAGGGGTAGCTCTCCAATGCAAGAGACTAAAGGACAATTGAATTTTAGACAGTCGTCGAAAGATTTCATATTTTCTAACAGTTTGGTTGAGGCTGTGATTAAAAATGAAGATCTCCATTAGAATCTATTCGCTCCAGTCTCCAGTCAATGCTAAGCAGAGTGTGCTGGTTCCTTCCCTATGTCCACTTCCCATTTTTCTATGGTCACTGTTCTCTGTAGTTGTTTTGTTTCATTCCATGTCTGCACATTTCCAAATCTCTCTTATATCTGTGGGAGTGTGATAAAAATTTTGACCAATGATGCATAAACTGAAGCGTAAGATTTCTTGGAAACACTTTTGTTTTCTTGATATACATACTATACTCTATGGCTTTTCCTTTCTCTTCATTCCTTCTTCATGCCTGAAATATGATAATGATATTTGCATGCTGGGACTCTGAGGAAAAGGCTGAAGGGCTCACAGAGACATTGGCCCTGAAATCTTTGAGCTGCTTAGCCTATGACAGTAGCTGCTACGCTCAGATTTCTCATTAATTGACGATAACAAAGTATTACATGTTTAAACCATGGTAAACAGATTTCTGTTACTTGCAGATGAACCCAATTCTTAACTGACACAAATGGCTTCTGGGGTGAGGGAGACAACTGGCAGAGGGAGTCCCAGCACCTTTCTCCTGCACCTGTAGCAGAAGTCTGCATGCTCACCTGGTGAGCCTTTGTTGGGTAAGTACTGGATCAGGGGGAGCACATTTCACAGGCCAATTATCAGTCTGTCCACATGTCCAAAGTACTCCTGGAGCATTGTTCTTTTCCCAAATTTAACCTTATCATATACGCCCTGAGAACTTTTTTTAAAAAAATTATGGCTGACCTCTCCTGGTGTACTAGATAGTGATACTGTGCCTAATGGAACTTTGGGTTTATGATGTTGTTGTTGTTGAGGTTGTTGTTATTATTATTATTAGGGACTAGGTGGGAAAAGAAGAAGGCTAAATACACCCTGCCTTTCATTACTTAGTTAATTAATCAAATAGTTTTTTAGTGCCTACCATGTACCAAATACTATGTTAAGATTTGAGCCTGACAGGTATATAAGACAGAAGACCCTTCTGTCTTAGGGTCTAGACTTGGTACCATATTATTACTCTACTAAATGCTCGCTATGAGACAAGTATGTTTTAAATGCCTCATACACATCATCTTTTATAATCTTTATGAAAAATATCTGTGAGACAGCTATTACTAGCATTTTAGAGATTTAAAGGAAAATGAGTATCAGGGAAATTTTATAAATATATTACCATGGCTAGAAGGCAAAAAAGTTGGTATTCTATCTGACTTCAAGGTAACCAACTTGAAAATCTCCAATAACTCTGTTTGTATTAGGGAATACATGAACTCCACATGCCCCAATACTGACTTAATGAGTGATGGGAATAGAAGTGGAGAGGGAGCCCTGAAGGGGAAGTAGATGGAAAGAGACTTTTTTCTTTCTTTTTTTTTTTTAAACAAGATTTTCTTTTTTATTTATTTGTTCTAACTAGGTATATATGCCAGCACAATGCATTTTGATTCATTGTACACAAATGGAACACAACTTTTCATTCCTCTGGTGTCACACCATATGTGCAGTCATTCATGTACTTAGGGTAATGATGTCCACCTCATTCTACCATCTTTCCTGCCCCGATGCTCCTCCCCTCCTCACCCTCCCCTTTGCCCAAAGTTCCTCCATTCCCAACCCCCATTTTGGTTCAGTATCCACCTTTGCATTCGCAGGTAAATGGATGGAGTTGGAGAATATTATGCTAAACCAAGTAAGCCAATCCCCAAGAAGCAAAGGCCAAATTTTCTCTCTGATAAGTGAAAAGAGACTTTTTTTTGAATAGAAGACATCATGAAGGAAAATACTAGGTAGGGTATTCAAGGGCATGCTGTGTCCAAGTAATGGCAAAGCAGGAAGCTGTGTGGAGAGAAATGTGATGGCTTTCTACTCTCCATATTGCACAGAGCAAAGTTTAGCTGTCTTCAGCTGTCCTCTTTGGCTAGTTGGAGCAAAAGGTCATTTTGTTTTTGTGGTTGTTGCTAGTTCCTGCAGGAGATATGAGCTGACAAGATCGGGTTGAAGAGAACATGGCATTGGGAAGCCTAAGAAACAAAGATCAGGATGAAATGTTGGGTAAAGCCAAAGCAAGAATGGATCAGGTAGATAGATCATCAATGGATGGAGGAATAGATATCAGGGAAAGATATGTGTTCCAGACTAGTGCAGGCCTGATAATCAGACAGATGTCAGATATGGTCAGACAAAGCAGAATCTAGGCCAGTGTTCCACAGGAACATACAGAAGACTTTTATTGTCTAATATAGGACAGCACAAGTCTTTCCCAGCCTGTCCCATTTATGAGGCATCTATTCTAGATCTTAAAGAGTTGGGTCTCTTAGGGCCAATGATGCTTTCCTAGAATGACTCTGTATTCTTTATATATTCTCAGTGACTCTCATTTTACATGTCCTATAATACCCTTAAACTTTAGGGAAAAATGGGGTTCAGCTGCCTGGCTCATCTTCCAGGTTGGTGGAGACTCATTTGCCAGAGTCCTTAGATACATTTAAAAAAATAAATCTAAAAAGCAAAGTATAGTTCCTACTCTGCTCAGGGATATTGATCCAGATTCTGCTACAAATGACATTAATTTTTGAGCCTGATAACCATTACAGACACCCTTCTGTGACTCTGGTACAGTTTTCCCCTGAGCACAGCTTGCTGGCTGAGAAGAGGTTACCTATGCTCTCAGGGGACACTGTTTCAGTTGAGCAGTTCTATTTAGCATGGGCACCATAGCAGAATCATGGTACAGGGTTAGAGGATGTTGCCAGTCACCTGTGCACAAACGTACTCTCTATCTTACTTATGACAGGCTCAGAAGGAGTGGTGATGTTTTCCTTTGTCTTTTTCTAAGAAAGAGCCTGTCCACCATCAGGTTTTGGTGACATGAGTTGGCCTTAGGAGAAGCAGCTACTTTACTCCAGAAGGGCTATTTGAAAAAAACGATTATACATTTCTTGTGATTCTTTGAACATGAGGGAGGGCATATTTTTTTTTTAAAAAATAGAGCTGAACTTTGAAAAAAAAACTCAAATTGGAAAATCGGTTGTAAGATCCTTTCTCCCACAGAGACCCTAAAGAACATTCTCTTAGGAAACAGCCCATTACATCTTTATGTGTTTGTCATCTGTCTTCTATTTTACAGAAAATCTCTGTCAGTGACAAAGAAAAACCTCCTGGCTTTTTTTCCTCTATGCATACTATCACTGAGATAATATTTCTTCTAGGTTATCATCCTATTTGGAAATGATTATAATTCATCTCCAGAGGTTTTGAGATAATGTCCTTCCTTTTCTTATTTTTTATTCTTTCAATAAGTATTTCCTCTTATTCTTGCATAATTTAACAAATTAAATCACATCTTTCCTTATACTTCCTTTTCCAGTGTAAGTCTTTGCCATCTCTTTTCAAAATCTCTTTTCAGTACCTTCTTAATGATACTGAAATTTTAGAGGCAATTCACATTACATTCTCTTATAACATTGAAGCATACACAAATAGTTCAGGACACAGGAAGTTCTTGTGATCTGTTTTTAAATATTCCTTAACTTTCTTTATTTTTACTTGAAAAATTTTAGGATATAATCTCCCATTTTTCTTAAGTCTTAGGAGATAAAAATTCCATACTACTTAAATAAAATTGGGAGTAAATGGTTGAGTTATTTATTTTCAATTTTACGGTGTCCATCTACTTCTTATATTTTCAACTCAAGTCTATTTGGTTATCGACTATCTTATTCTATAATATTAGAGGTACTATATTAATGCTTATTGGAAAAAAAGATTGCATTTCTAATCTGTGGATATATTGCTTTTCTTACAAAATGCTAATAGTTTTGGTGGGGAAAAAAAAAGCTTCTCAGAGAGAAGATTTTATTAAATTCATCAAACATTTATTAGGCACAGACTATGTTTCTGGCTTTCAGTAGGAGAATCAAAGATGAGTAGACTATTCCTCAAGCTAAGCCCTGAAGGAAGAGTGGGTGTTTTGGGGCAGATAAAGGAGGGGTGCAATGGCTTGAATGTGTTCCTCAAAAGTTCATGTGTTGGAAACTCAATCCCCACATTTATATAGTAGTAGTATTTGGAGGTGGGTGTTTGGGAGGTAATTAGGATTAGATGAAGTCTAGGATAGGATACCAATGGTGGCATTAGTAGCTTTATAAGAGGAGAAAGAGAGGCCTGAGTTAGTACATTTGCTGTATCTCACCCATGTCATACCCTCAGCAAGAAGACCTTCACCAGATGTCAGTGCCAGTCTCCATAACCATGAGTCAAATAAACCTCTATTCTTTATAAATTACCTAATCTCAGATATTTTGTCACAGAAACAGAAAACAAACTAAGAAAAAGGGTGAGAGCCAATTTTCCAATTAGAGGGAATGGTATGCATAAAGACACAGTTCTGTGTGGGGTGAGGTGGAAGACCAGGCAGGAACCAGATTGCAGAGTATGCCATAGTACAGCATATTCTACCTGAGGAATCTTACCTGTCAGGAAAACTTAAATCTACCTGTGAATGAAAGTGAGGAGAGGAGGGGGCAGCCTTTTCCCACCACATTAGCTAGTAGTAAGGTAGTCACTTCTTCCCAAGAAAAAGTTTATGAAGTAAGGCTTAGAAAAAGAACTCTCTGTGAAGGCCAGGTTAGAAGGCTGACCCCAGTGGGCTATCAGGGGCAGAGGCTGCAGAGGGTCAGACCCCACAGAAACTGACGCTCTTTAGATGTTGCCAATGGGGAAACTTTGTTAGATGAAGACTCAGCATGTATGAGTGTTCTGAATGTTGCCTTGAATGGTTATATTTAAAAAAAAAAAAAAAAACACTTAAAATGAGTGTGACTTACAAGGTTTTAACAGAGTGGGGTACTTTAGAAGTAGGAAAGATGCCCAGAAGAGAATCAAGTACTGGTGGGTCTAGAGGGTCAAGGGGAGAAGTCAGCCTTGGAGAACTGTCCTGCAGCTTTTATAAATCTCGCTTTGGTTTGCAACAATAATGAAAACAATATCAGCTTCACTGAGTTGTCCTGAAGGTTAAATATAGGAAAGGTTAAATAAAGGAAAGTACTTTACAAACCACTCAGTACCTTATTACTTTTTTTAAATAAAAAAGTCATATAATGAATTATTATTATTATTTTTTTTAAGTTACATAGCCTTGTAATGATCAGAGAACTCATTAGTACCATCCAATTTAATGATAAAAATAACTAACAGCACTAGTGAAGGCTGTTACATTAAACTTTCTGTGGTCAGCTAATAATGTCACCCTAAAGATATCCATATCCAAAGCCCCCAAAACTTATGAATATGACAAAAGAAGTGAATATCACTTTCTATGACAAAAGATATAATCAAGGATTTTGGGACAGAGAGATTATCCTTGATTAGCCATATGGCCCTAAATGTAATCTCATGTCCTTCTAAGAGGTAGAGGGTAATTTGATGAAGAGGAGAAGGTCATTTAACAGAAGCAGAAAGAGATCTGAAGATGCTACTTGCTGAACTTGGAGATGGAGGAGGGGGCCATGAGCCAAGGATGTGGATCTAGAAATGGATAAAGGGAAGGAGTGGATTCTCTGCTAGAGCCACCAGAGTACAGAGCTGCCAACACCTTGACATTAACTTGGTGAAACTAATTTCAGACTCTGGCTTCCTGTAAGAGAATAAATTTGTGTTGTTTAAGCCACTAAATTTATGGTACTTTGTTATACAATAGCCCTAGGAAACTGATACACTCACTAATTACATACTGAGGACCTTCAATTTTTAAGACACTGTACTGGTCTGGCTGGGGCTACAACAATGAGTAAAGATAATCAGTCTTTTTCCTTTTGCTGTTTATCCTTTTGTAGGGTGTCAGAAATCAAGAAATACCAATAAAGGCAAAATGCTAGAGCTATTAGAGACATAATTATGCATTACGTTATTTCAGTGGAAGAACAGATTCTTGAGCCAGTTGGTAGATCAAGGAAGACCATGTGGAAGAGGTGACAATTAAAATGAGGCTAAAAGGAAGTAAGAATAATGGTAGGTAGAGTGGGATAGAATGGGTTCTGCCAGGCAGAGAGAAGAGAGGGGGGCCTAGTTATGAAAATGGGGAAGTACAAAGTATGTTTGAAGAATAAGAAAAAGTCCATTTTTTCCTGTAGCATGAGATACATAGCCAGAAAGGAATATTGTGGCCATGTGATGGAAAGCTTTGGATGCCAATCTAAGGGATTTGTATTTTCCTGTAGGCAACAGAGACCCATTAAAGGTATTTGTATTAAGGCATCTTTATTTTATATTCAAAATATCTAATTAATCACAGACTTTTGGAGAAAATTGTAAATATATATTAAAATAACTTGCAACTAAAAGAATTTATGGTCAATTTTTCTACAGTACAAAGTTCTCTCATGTATTATGATGACTATGGTTATATTTTGAATTCTTGAAATGTGCTTCTATAAGCTGAAGATAGAATAAAAAATATCTATCAAAAGGGAAACGGCTTTTGCTGGAATGAAGAAACAAACTACTGATATTGTACTTCTTAAGACAGAGTCTAATTGAAATGTGATGAGTGGTAAGTAATGAATTAGCTCATGGGTTGTATAGCTTTTCTTAATATGATTAACAGAAAAGTTGCTAATGTCATAAAGATGTTAAGAGTGATATTATAATTAGAAGAAAGAAATGATTGGCAGGTGTATAGGTAAAATAGCAGAACTAATTGGAAGAAATAGAATTAAAATAAAGCAGAAATGATTGGAGTGAAGCATAAGGCAGACCTTAACTACTGCAATGATAAAATATTAAAAAGTATGACTTAAGAAGATTTTTCTTCTGATCTTTCTTTGAGAAAAGAAGCCCTCACTATTTTATCATGTAATTTTTTTTTGCAGCAGGCAAGATTTAGCAAATAGTTTTTGAACATTTACTTGGTGCCAGGCACTAGACTAGATGCAAGAGACTTCAGTAAAGAAGAGAGATACTTTCTTAGAGCTTGTGGAGGATGGTCCTTTAAGTAGAACATGGTGCTCTCAAGTGGCAAAATCTTACATTATAAATAACCTGAACACACTTTTAAGGCAGTATTACATTCACTGGCTCATTGACTACATGTTGGAGCTCCTCTAGTGAATCTTGCCAGCAAACGTGGAGAAGAACCAGGAAGATACGCTGATTTACAGAGCTAGACAGGATGTGAACCTTTCCAACACTCAGTATTTTACTTCTCATGTTTTATAAAATCGGGCATTTTGTGAGTTTGATTGCATAAAGGAGAAGCTCAAAATGAACAGACATACACTATCCACCATCAAATAGACAAATAATCAGATATTGTTCTGTGAATAGCTCTAATAGAAAATAGAAGAGGTATTTCAAAAGCATTCATTACAAAATCCTGTACTGCCTTGGAAACCACATGAAAGGAATTAGTGACAAAAAATGAACAAACAAAAAAAGTGGAAAAAGACAAAAGCATAAATCAAAGTTTTGGAAGATTCACCTTTAAGGATGGAGTTCAAGACAAAAGAAGAAGCAAGCAGGCATTAAATAAAAAATACTTCTATTTCCCAAGGTAACTGCACATTGAAGATTTATCCAAATAACACTGAACATTCATTTGTGTTATTGAATAATTTTAAGAAAGGAAGTCTTTCACTAGGAACCAAGTTCCCTCCAACATAGATTCATATCTGCATCTAAATGTTCCTCAGGGTAGTCCCCTTTACTGTGAGAGACACCTGGTCTGCTCCTGATTCATGCAAGATCTCTCAATGATACTTTAACATTTTTCTCCAAGGGCAAACAGTCCAGTTAAAGACTGTCTCAATGCATACACAGTAGTAGCAAAGATATTATGATTCCTTAATCTGAGTTTATTCATAATATACATTAAAAGTTCTTGATTTCTAATTGCCCCTTTTCTCTTCCTTAGAATGTCACTGCAGATCCAGTAAACCCAGGAAAGGATTATAAAACCTTTCAGCATCAAAAGCCCCAGATCCAAGATTCACTTATTCATTGTGAACTTGCCTTCATCCCTGTTGTAGATGTACTTCATTTACATAGACATTATATCAGCGTAGACTCTACTGCCCTATTTATTTGTTTGTTTGTTTAGTACCCGACATTGAACTTGGGCACTTAACCACTGAGCCACATCCCCAGCCCTTTTGTATATTTTATTTAGAGACAGGGTCTTGCTGAGTTGCTTAGGGCTTCTCTAAGTTACTGAGGCTGGCTTTGAACTTTCAATCTTTTTGCCTCAGCCTCCCAAACTGCTGAAACTACAGGCACGTGCCACTGCACCTGGCTCTCCTGCCTTATTGACAGGACATCTTGTATGTTTGTATGTGCAGAATTGAGATCATTTCAAACACTAAAAATGTCAAATGAGAGGCCAGGAGTTAGAGTATCCTAAAAATAGACAGCATGATCACCGCAGCTGTGTATTAGGTGTTGATTTGACTATAAAAGAGACAAAATAATAGTGGCTTAAATAAGGCAGATGTTTCTGTCCCAAATCATGCTCTGGGCAGGCCAGAGGTCAGAGCTAATAGGCAGGACAATTAGCAGCCTTTTATAAAGGCTGAAATGGTCATTTATACTTCGCTTACAGTAGATGTTCATTATTGTGCTTTATCAACATGACCTAGTGTACAACACAGGCCTGGGTTCTCTGTGTTAAGGGAGGTGCAGCCTACTTAAAAAAATGCAAACAAATAGCAAATAAATCAACACATACTGGCCTCAGTAAGTTTGTTTCCTGCTGCTTATCTGTTTTCCTACCGGTCTAGATAAATTGTGAACTTATTAAATACACGGTGACAAGTTAATTAATGAAGCTCAACAAGACACGGGCCAAATTAACACTCTTAAGCTAAATGGGGTTCAAAGCGCTAATTACTAGGAATTTTTGAGCTGTGATGAAACTACTGACATGAGTAAACCTTTAAATTGTGTTGTTAATCATATCACATGATAATTCTAGGATTCTACACATTCTTTTCTATCACAAGTAGAGCAAAATATCTGAAACATTTTCTTAATTTTTGATGGCTAAATGGCTTATTTGGAAAATACACACATTTCAGGATTAGTTTTTCAAGATGTAATTAAGTTTGTAAATAGCAATTTAAAACTTAGAAGTTTTACTTGTTTTACAGGTTTTGTTGTGTCTTTACTTATGGTACTTAAATACCATTTATGGCCAATCATTCCTGTCATCAGGATGGGCAAACAAAAATTCAAGGGTGCTACCCCTGGAAATTCTAATATTTGTGAGGCTGTGGTGAGGTTAGGAACTTGCATTTTAAAAAAGCTTTTCAGATCCTAGGCATCTCTGATTTAGGTAAATTATTCAGGAGCTCAGGTTTATGTAAGTAAGAATAACATCTGACAGATTTGAAATGTTAGATGTTTTAAAAAATGTGTATCATTTTCTTTGTGTTAAAAATAATTCTGATATTGTTAGTATGTTGGCAAAGGAAATCTTGCTTTTTATGGCTTTCATGAACCTGTTGGTTAAAACAGATCTCTTAAAAAAATCCACCAAACACCTAAGATGTGATTCATAACTCTGCACCCTCATCTTAATTTTTAAATGTTTGAAGAGAAGTCTTTCAAGTTTTTTGATGTTGTTTGTGCTGTTTTTCACTGGCTCTGTCATTTTCTCTCAATTATTTTAACACCAATACTGAGAGAAAGCTTTGCCTAAGGAACCAGGCATATAGTATTATCAACTTTTTTTTTTTTTTTTTTGCAAGTTGTTGTTTTGGTGAAGAAGAATTAATCTTCTTAACTGTGGTGCTGAGATCTGGGCAGTCATGGCAAAGACTTTGCCAGTGATGGCAAAACACAGACTGGGCAAGGTTTCAAGTTCAGCTGACATTCTTAGGCCAATGAGAAGGGTCCAGGGCAGGTTCCTCTCCAGGGGCGAGTGGACATGTTGCCATGGAGATTGACCTTTACCAGCAGGAACACATTTGCCATCTGACCCTGAAGAATAAATCCCTGACCTGACTGTGGGCAGAGGACTGAAGATTCTCCTGAAGCATCCTCCTCAGTTTATTCAACAACTCTGCTGACTTCAAACACATTTTTTTTTCCTTTTTGAGACTGGCTGGCATTCTCCAGAGCGTGACTCACCCATACCAGCACCTCACTGAGCTCCAAGTGGCCTCAGCAGAGGATTTATAGCCTTTGCAAACATAGGGCATATTTCTTTGTTTCCTTTCAGAAATGGAGGGGTGATTCATCCTCAGTAAACAAAGAGGGGATTACCAAGATGTTTACTAGTCTGGAATTCAGCTTCCTCTGAATGCAATTCCTAGTAAAGGCATTGTGCATTTCAAACAGTTATCTTTCTTTTTTAATCCACTTTCTTTCTAGCTTGGAAAATATATATAATTTAGCTCTCACTCAAATCCAAATGAGATGACTTTCAAAGGCCATTCATGCCCTCATGTTTGTCCTTTGCAAAAACAAGCAACTGCTATTCTGAAGAATTTAAATGCAGCTCCTGTTGGCAGCCAGAGATGTTTTTCTGCTGTTGGAATGCAGAAGAAAATTTTACTTTACAACTGCACTGTGCCACTCCTGACATTGATGGGTCCTGTATTCACCAGAGGGGGGAAAATTAAAATATCTTACCTGTCTGCACAGTATCCTTGGTGGTTATACAACAATAAAATATTCAGCAGTCTGATAAATTTACTGTTAGAACTGACAGACCAAGTTGAAACTGGTTGAGAATGTGTACAGTGTATCGCATTCCTACTTTCTTTGAATTAGCTTTCTATCATAACAACTGCATTCAGGAGAGCTCATATTGTCTCAATTATAAAGTCAACTCAAAGACATTAGCACTAGATTGCTTCAGCAAATCTGAAATATTTTAACTGTTGACGAAAGGTTTGATTTCATTATAGTGAGTTCCAGAGTGAAACTATGGTAATGTGATCACTTTCCCAGACTTACATCATTCGTATGGTCCGTCCAAATCACTACAACTTCCTAGAATTTTCCCTAAACAGTTTCAATGTAAGTGGTTTTCAAGTCAGTGGAAATTGCATAGGCAGCCGATATTTCCCTATCCATTTGTTTATTAGAATCAGGTTGCAGATAGCCAAATTTTGACATGAATCATCTCATTTTCCAAAGAATATTAGAAATAGCTCAGCTAATGTACCATAAAAGTTCAATTCAAGTTTTAATAATGAACCTAAAGGCATATTCACATATTGCTTTATGTGCCAAAATGTCGGAGTTTTACTTTTCTATTCCCCCCCTGTATTAGAAATAAATTCTCCGGACAGAGACTCAGAAAAATCCTCTTTGAATATTTTTAGTCATATCTCACCAATTCGGGGTATAGGAAAGAATAAATAATTTTCTTCTTACCTTTAGGTTTCAGTTAGGATGGACCCTTGTAGGAAAAGACAAATAAGAGAAAAACAGAAGTTTATCAACATGCATACTTCTTGTTACATAGGAGATACCCAGAAAAGTCAGTAAATCTCAAGGAGTTAGCTGAGACTCTGGCTTGAAGATCATTTCCTGCTGAACCAAAAAAGAAGAAGAAGAAGAAGGAGAAGGAGAAGGAGAAGGAGAAGGAGAAGGAGAAGGATATTATAGGAAAGTATCCAAGAAAAGCATGATAAACAAGAGCAAGCTTTCTTATATGGATTTAAGTGGGTGCCTTCTCCATTGATAAGAGTCTCTAGTGATATAGAGCTGTCCCTCCAAATTGGGGACAGAAGGTACAGAGGGACAGGCACCCTTAGAAATGAAGATTTCCTTTAGAGTGATAAATTTCCTTTAGAAAAGGGCAGCTTGAATTTTGTTTTCAGAGCTTCTCTGCTGAGAGCCATTGCCAAGTAGGAATGACGCATGGCAATTTCTTTGTCAGCCTACCCCATGTTGCTTAGAGGAAGGACTCTCCATTGTGGAAATGGGCTTGCCTTTGGACCCAGGTCATTTGTAGTGACATTGCATGTATGTTTGAGTAAGGTGACCCTGCTCAAGGACCAGGGTGGATCCGGGTTTAGGGAGGATCCTGCTGGGAATAGGGCGTATCCTGCTGCCTCAAGCGCCCGCCCGCTCCTTGAGTTCCGTTGAGTTCTCCCGGGATTCAGAGAGTATTTTGGGATGCAGAGCCCAGTGGAAGTGTGGATTTTGCCCAGAACGTGCATGTAGAGTGCCGGTGTGAGTTCGGGAATAAAGAATTGCTGTTTGAATCTACAAGGCTGTGAGTGGCTTGTGATTTTGTGCCCAGCCAGACTGCGGCACTTCTCTAGTGTCTGCTCTTTCTCAAAATAATCAGCTCAAAATAATCCTTTTGCCACATGGGCATGCTTTGGCATCTTCTGGTCTCCTACAAAGGATAGACTTCAGAGATATTCTCAGTGAAGGAAGGGGATAGTACTTTTTGGATTTTTAACCCCCTGGCTTTGTTAAACCAAAATTCACAAATCCAAGGGATCTCTGAAATAAAAGGGCTTATCAAACCATAATTAGATTTAGCCAGAAAAGAAGCAGGTCCTGGGACAAGTTCCTCAAATATTAGCAGAAAGGTTAGATAGCTGTTTGGAAATAAGGATCACAGGGCCTGGAGATAATAGCATTTTTATAATGAAAATTTGGGGAAGGAGAGCATAAATTGCTTACACTGAACATACATTGACTATACATGATAAGGGTGGGGTTATGGAAAACAAGGGAAGTTTTGGGATAGGAGGACAGTCCATAAGAAGAAGTACTTGTTTCTTGGTTGGTTGTAGTTAATATTTTGGAAAGTTCATTCATAAACTGAATTTGATGGTACCTGATGTTTGACCAACTGGGTTTACAAGCCAAAGTTTCAACACACATTCAGGGTTGTGGAACAATCTTGTTTGTTTGTTCTGTAGTGGTTAACTCTGCCCTGGAGAATAGGTTCCCTTACCTCTCCTCCCCCTCCATCCTCTGACCCTTGTAATTAAAATAGCACATCTCAGAATTTTTCTTTTATCAGCTTCTTAAGACTAAATGGGTGAGTATGAAGAGTGAAATCCTTTACTTCCAAATCCAGGTATTTCCATGTATTGACAGAAGGTCCAATTTCATTAGACTGAATAATGGAATAGCTCTATAGCTTTTCTTTCCTCCAGGAAAGATCTCTGTGTTCTGAAAATAAGCACAAAGTGAGATGAGTTTCATTTCTCTTTATTTAGTAAGGATTAGATATTTTGACTTTCCTTTATTATATTTCAAATTATATGCTTTTTATAAATTTCCTCAACTCTCTATCATTTATAACTTAACCTGGAATATGAGTTGTTAGTATATATATATATACTTCTATATTGACGTTTTAATCACTCACTTTTCTTGAGTTTTTGGTAATGCAGAGGGGAATGGTCACTGAAATGAACTGACAATTGATTACCAAGAGAAAAAGCATGCACACTTATCAATATTCATGGGGACATCACAGGAAAGGGATTACCTAATAACCCAATGAAACTTAAAAACTTTATACCTTTTTCATAGGGGAGAGAGAAATGAGGGACAGTAGGAATTTTGAGGGGTAGTGAATGCATTTTAGGGGAGCAGACCATAGTTTGTAAATGATTCCCTCTGAAAATTGAATGGACCAAAGAACACAGTATCTTGCAGAAAAATCTGTCTGGATGTGGTGATGTAGTCTCGGTCTTTCTTCCAGACATATGAGTTTGTTCTTCACTGGTTAATGTAGTCTCAGGGAGAGGATTGAGGAAAATTGTGTTCTTCTTTTGGTGGATCCAGTGTTTAGATAAAGGAATTTATGTTTAGATAAAGGAATTTCTGAGACCTTGACTTGAAGGTAGTTTCTGAGGCCTTTAGTTTCCTTTAATTCAAAGTGCTTAGCAAGCTAAAGCATCATACTTTGGGGTAATATTTTTTTCTGAGCCCCAACAGTAATTAATATGAAAATATTTTGAAATTTTAGTTGTTTTAGGGAAAAATATTTTGATGACCCAGGGTGTTTGAGAGTTCAGAATTGTTCTGAATAGTTCAGGTTTAATCCAATTTCTCAGAGAACTTTTTCGATCATAATTATGTTACTTCTCATGAGCTAAAAATTGCTACTCTGGTTCATTTAATATATGTAAAAATTGGAAAACCTACTTATAGTTTACTCTTAAATGCAATTTAATATTAAAATTGGGGTTATATTTCCCATTTTGTGTAAAGACTAATTCAACTCAATTTCCATTGCATATGGGAAAAGCAAGACATAAAATTGCATTTGGGGAAAGCAAGAATCTAAATGTTTTAACCCTGGTAATCATCTGTCATTTCTACTTGCTAGAAAATGTCATTTCATCTAGAACTCTCTGAAGGGAAACAATTTGAAAGGATTCTTTGAGCAATTTTGTCCGCTTAGAGAAATGATGGCCCAAGTCTTATAAGACAGCACACAGTTCACTGAGTAGTTGTTCCCAGAGTAGGTCATTCAGAGCTCCAAGACAATTGTGTATTTTTTTATAATCATTTTTTAATTTTAAAAATTAAAGCTTTAGGGCTCGGGTTGTGGCTCAGAGGTAGAGCACTCGCCTAGCATGTGTGAGGTACTGGGTTATCTTCAGCACCACATAAAGCAAAATAAAGACATTGTATCCTCCTCTAGCTAAAAAATAAATATTTAAAAAATTGAAGCTTTATAATCATACATAGTAGTTGGGTTCATCTCAACAAACTCATACATGCGTGGTATATGATTTCAGTTCATGATTTCCCCTTTTCCCACTCACTGCCCTCCCCTCCCCCATTCTCCTTCCTCTCCTCTATTAGACTTCCTTTAGTTCATCTATTTTTTTTTATATTTGATTGGTTCTTTTTACTTATGCATGAAGGTGAAATTCCCTGTGGTATATTAAAATATGCACATAACATAATTTTAAAAAGACTTAATTCTGCATTGTTTTCCCTTATCCATTCCTCCACTTTGCCTCTCCTCTCCTTCTGTATTACTGATCTTCCCTTTGTCTTTGTGATATTCTATTCTCCATTTCCATCCATTTACCAGCAAATATCATAATTTCATTCTTTTTTATGGCAGAGTAGAACTCCATTGTATATGAATACCACAATTTCTTAATTCATGAAATGGCACCTGAGTTGATTCCATAATTTAGCTATTGTGAATTGTGCTGCTGTAAACATTGAGGTGGCTATATTGCAATAACATGTTGATTTAGGTCTTTTTGGAAAATAGCAAGGAGTGGGAGAGCTGGGTCATATGATATTTCCATCCTAGTGTTTGGAGGATCTCCATACTGCTTTCCAGAGTGATTGTACTAGTCTGCAGTCCACCAACAATCTACAAATGTTCCTTTTTCCCCACAGCCTGTCAGCATTTACCATTGTTTTATTCTTGATCAGTGTCATTCTGATGCCCAGTCAATTGTGGAAATAAGGATCACAGGTCTCAAGATAGTGAGAGGAAGATATATTTTTAAGTTAAAGGTTTCACATTTTAAGTCATATTTTTGCGTATTATAATAGGATAATTAATATGTATAAGATATCAATAATAAGATCATCACTATTCTTTAATTTGTGTGTTGCTTTCTAGTTTACCATGTTCTTTTACTTTCTAAACTTGTTTGGACCTTCCAATATCTCCTAGATGTAGTAGCTGACCTATTTCTTCTTTTTTTAAAAAAAGTATTCATTTATTCTAATTTGTTATACATGACAGCAGAATGCATTTCAATTCACAGTACACATGTAGAGCACAATTTTTCATGTCTCTGGTTGTACACAAAGTAGTGCCATCATTTGTGTCTTCATGCATGTGCTTAGGGTAATGATGTCCATCTCATTCCATCGTCTTTCTTACCCTGATCCCCCCTACTTCCCCTCCCTCCCCTTTGCCCTATCTAGAGTTCATCAATTCTTTCCATGTCCCCGCCAATCTCCATTATGAATCAGCATCCTTATACCAGAGAAAACATTTGGCATTTGTTTTTTGGGGATTGGCTTACTTCACTGAGCATAATATTCTTCAACTCCATCCATTTACCTGCAAATGCCATTATTTTACTCTCTTTTAATGCTGAGTAGCATTCCATTGTGTATATATAACACATTTTCTTTATCCATTCATCACCTGAAGGACATCTAGGTTGGTTCCACAATTTAGCTATTGTCAATTGTGCTGCTATAAATATTGATGTGGCTGCATCCCTGTGATATGCTGTTTTTAAGTACTTTTGTTGTACACGGAGGAGTGGGATAGCTGGGTCAAATGGTGGTTCCATTTCCAGCTTTCCAAGGAATCTGCATACTGCTTTCCATATAGGTTGCACCAATTTGCAATGTATGAGTGTACCTTTTCCTCCACATCCTCGCCAAAGATTTTCAATTTCATTTGCATTTTCTCTATGATCCTAATGAAGTTGAATATCTTCAGATGTTTACTGGCCATGTATTTTATCTTCTTGAAATGTTTTTTCCCTGTCTTTTGTTCATTTTTAATATTTTAAATTGATGTGTAAGATTTTATTTTATATTCTAGGCTCTAACCCACTGTCATTTATGTGTTGCAATTGTCTTTTCCAGTTTCTGGTGTCCTTCCTTCCTTCCTTCCTTCCTTCCTTCCTTCCTTCCTTCCTTCCTTCCTTCCTCTTTCTTTCTCTCTTCCTTCCTGTCTTCTTTCCTTCCTTTCTTTTTTAAATTTTTTACCACTGAGCCACATTCCCAGCCCTTTTTATTTTTGAGACAAGGTATTGCTAAGTCACTTAGGGCCTCAATAAATTGCTGAGACTGGCTTTGAACTCTTGATCCTACTGCCTCAGCCTCAAGAGCTGCTGAGATTACAAGGCATGTGCCACTGCATCTGGCCTCTTTATGGAATCTTCTGATAACTATTAGTTCTTAATTTTAATGATTTAAGTTTATCAAACTTTTAAAAGGTGAGTTTTTCTAACGGACTCCTTAAAATTCCTTTCCTATTCAAATTGCATAAAAATATTTTGTTTCAAAAGTTTTGAAATATAACTTTTCACATTTACGTCCTTAATCTATATGAAATGATCCTTTGTACTCTAATTTATTCTTATGTAAAAAGGAAATAATAGTACTTAGCTTCATAAGGTAAATGCGAGGAATGAATTAGTGCTTAGACGAGTACCTAGAACAAAAGAATAATATATAAGTTTAGCTATTACTGTTTTTATGGGGTAGAGTGGAACTCCAATTTAATATTTGTCATATGGACAATTAATTGTTTCAGTATCATTCCCCAAAGAGTGTCTTCTCACCTCACAGTTCTTCAGGGTCATCTGGATCATGTAACACTCACAATTTATGTTTGTGCCTTTTTCTTATTACTCAAATCACGTAACACTCATGACTTTCTTGACTAGTTTTGATATCAGTGTTATATATCTTGTGAAATGAGTTGGAGAACTTTTCTTCTTCTTTTTTTCTGGGAGAGTTTAAGATCAAATGATCAGGTCCTTGGAGGTTGGGTTGTATTTGTCTCCAATTTGTTCTAGTCTTGGTGTTTTCCTTGTGTGAGGATTCCAAACTATTGCTTCAACTTCCTTAACATTACAGTACAATTTATTGTCTTCCTTTAGTCAATTTTTGCATAATATGTTTTTCTAGGAATTTTTCTATTTTATATAAATTTTCTAATTTATTGGCATAAAATTGTCTGTAGGATTCCTTTTTTTAAAGAATATCTTCTTCCATATTTATATTTCTGTCTCATTTATCTGTTCCTAAAACTGTGCTTTTTTTGGCTTTTTTTTCTTGATAAGTTTTACTTGAAGCTTGTCTATTTTATTAGTCTTTTCAAAGGAACAATGATGACATTACTGGTTTTCTAATATCAATATTTTTATTTTGTTAATATCTGCTTGCTTTGTTGTTTTGTTGTTCTTTTAACAACTTCCTAATGGGGTATCTAAATCATAAGGCAGTCTCTTATAGTTTGTA
Organism: Marmota flaviventris; assembly: GCF_047511675.1. Lineage (NCBI taxonomy): Eukaryota > Metazoa > Chordata > Mammalia > Rodentia > Sciuridae > Marmota > Marmota flaviventris. The sequence continues at coordinate 57,685,550 of NC_092500.1, read as the reverse complement.
AACTTAACTACCAATTTACTGCATCCCACAATCTTTAATATGTGCTATCTACATTTCTATTTGGTTCAAAGAATTATAAATTTTCATTATAATTTCATCTTGAACACATGAAATTATTTACAGTGTGTTTTAATAAGTCCTAGTGTATGGGCAAATTCTGTTATTGTAGTGTAGTCAGAGAATATGCCTTATATGATATTGATGTTTTGAAATTTGTTACTTGGCTAATATTTAATTAATTCTAAGTGGGTACGAGAGCTTGAGCATAATGTATTTTGTCTAATTCATGAGTACAGAGTATGACATTGTATTTTTTATCAAACTTATTGTGTTCTAGTATTGTATATATTTTTGAGTTTTTGTCTTTTGACTTATCAGAGAGATATGTTTAAATCACTGTGATGATAATGTTTTCAGTGTATACATGTACTTGTATCAATTCTAATTTACATATTTTAAGCTTTAAGTACATGAAGTTTAGATATTACTAATTTCCTTGTGAATAGTATTTTATCATGTACCCCAGTATTCTTATTACTTAAAATGTCTTGTATTAAAATCTGTATCTTTGATGTTAATATAGCTATATACATTATATATACTTGTATTTTATATATATATATATATATATATATATATATATATATATATATATACTTGCATTTTATATATATGTAATAATCTTTTATTTTCAAACTCTGTTTATATGCAGTAATAGCATATCTTATAAAACACATGAACACACACAAATATCATCTGAAAACTTCTGTTCTTTGTCAACTTAACCTATTAATATTTTTTATGGTTATATATACATTTAGATTTTAAAACTTTTGGATAGTTATTTGTTATACTTTAAATTTTTTGTCCTAGAAAAAATAGCTGCCATACAGAGGATATTTTCATTGTTTTCTCTACATCCATAGGATCAGAATCCTCACTTTCCACTGAAGAATTTGAAGAAGTAGACAGAGAAGGGCTACAATACTCAGAGTGGGGTGTAAAACTTGTAAAACACATAGGACTCAAGAAGGGACTTAGGGACTAAGAGTTGGTTACTCTTTCTTTCTTTTATTTTATTTTTTTGTGGTACTAGGGACTGAACCCACAGCCTACCACATATGAGGCAAGAGCTCAACCTTTGAGCTACATCCTCAGCCCTTTTTATTTTTATGTGGAGACAGGGTCTTGCTAAGTTACCAAGGCTAGTTCTGAACTTGGGATCCTCCTGCCTCAGCCTCTTGAGAAGCTGGGATAACAGGTGTGCGCCATGCCTGGTGAGGATTGATTCCTTCTATAGAGAGAGTCGAAGCAATCTGGGGAAAGGGGGAGAAGTTGGAAACTAGGTAGGAAAGGCATCAGAAAGAGAAAGGACTACAAGTTTGAGGAAACAGGGAAATAATTGGAGAACAAGAGATCATCCACGTGGGACAGTTCCTAAAGTACTCAGAGGTGGGGACATTTTCCTTTTGTAGAATTAAATGAAGGAAAAAAGAGCAGGGTTATATATCAGGGTCACTTTATTCTATCCCTTCACCTCATCTCACACTGTTTTCTTTCAAAAGCTGCTTAAACTCTAGAGGAAAAGACTCCATGAATCTCTTTCAGGGTACTAGGAATAGTTGGTGTCAGGAATAGGTGATGTCAGGAATAGTTGGGAGAAGCTTATCCTTTTATGGTCAACTTGGACATGATTAGGGCTATTACTGTGAGTCCCAGAGAAATGATGAGCAAATATCTGAAAACCATGATCCTAACTGAGAATAGTTCCCCGAGTATCTCCTCCCTAGAGAAGTACCTTTTAGGGCAGTAAAGAAAGAAACCTACCCCATGGCTTATGCAAGTACAGTAGTGTATATGATCACATGATGGGTTTCTTGAGAGGGAATATGGAGTGCACTGGGGGTGAACAGATGCTCAGTGAAGCCTCATGTGAGCTGAGTTTATAGTATGAAGAGGAGTTATCTGGATGAAGGTGGTAGTGTTGCCATAGGCGAAGAGAAAATTCTAGACACAGAGAACACATTCATAAAAAGTTGAGAAAGAATGGGTTATGTTTGCGGGACTGAAAGAAGTTTAATATAGACCAGAATGAACAAGGAAGGGAGTGGCATGAGTTTAGGTTAAAAAGGCAGATAAGAGCCAAACCATATCATAGATTTGGATTTAATCCTTTAGGCAATAAAAAGCTTCTAGGCTTTTTTTTTTCTTAAAAAAAAAAAACAGGTAAGTGACATTATCTAGTGTATATTTTTGAAGATACATCCTTGCTGCTGGTAGGGAGGGTGGTTATGATGCCCATTGTAATAATCAAAGAGAATAACAGTGGTGGCTTGGACCAGGATGGAGATAAAGAGATAAATTAGTAAATTTGAGAGATTTTTAGAAGGTAAGTTAACCGAGAGGAAGAAGATGGTGTCAAGATTGACTCCTGGGTTTCTGGATTGATTGACGGTGGAGCCATTTATAAAGTTAGGGAAACTCGGAGGAGGAACACATTTGAGGGTTGAGGCAGAGGAGGAAGACAGGGGCTCCTTGTTATATAATTTGAGTTGAAGAGAGAGAGCCACGAAGAAATGTCCAGGCATGCTGCCACCTCAGGACTTTTCCTGTTGCTTTGCCCTCAGCACTCTGTCCACAGATATCTACAGGGCTCACTTGTTCACTTTTGTAAGCCATCAGCTCATATGTCACTTCTTAGTGAGAGTTTCCTTAATAACCTTGTTTGAAAAATCAGTAACCCTCTCCACCTTACTCAGCATTCTCTATGCTTTCTTTGTGCTTTATTTTCTTTCATAACATTTATTATTTTGACTTTGCCGATGTTTCCTCTGTCTGGAATGCAGCCTCATTCCTTCCAAGCAGCTCCAGGGCTCAGTTCAAATTTTAGTTTCTCTGGGAAGCCTTCCTGGGGGTTCCCATTTTCCTCAGGGATCTTATTTCTCCTCTTGGACAACATGCTACACTATAATCTGCTGACTCAGCACCCCACCCCTGTTTGTGAACTCCAGGAGGACAGGGACTGTCTTTACACCTTAATATCTAGCACAATGCCTGGCACATAGTAGATGCTCAGTAAATAGTTGCTGGATAAAAAAATTCTTTAGAGAAACTATGGATGGTGTTAAAGGATATCTTTCCTCTGCCATTGAATGGTTTTGAAATGTTTTTTGAAATTTTTGTTTTTCCTTCCAAGATACATTATTTCCTTTTCATAATAATAGCACCTCCATTACCTTTTGAGAATTAGTTTTTTTTTCCCATCACATGCAATATTAGTTTTGGACTCTCAGTTAACATATCTTGGCTTCCCCCTTCCAAAGGATGGAAGAGAACATACTGTAATGTAAGACAAATAGTTTCTCTCTTTTTAGAATTTGTATCTTGAATAGAGAATGAAACATGTTAGGACTCAATAATCATAATATCTTCTTGACTATGCAATTCTGTAGGTCCTGCTCCCAGATCTCTAGAAATTTCCTAAGTCTTGTCATATAAAACCTGGTTGTTAAGATTCTCTTTTGATTCGATGAGTACTTCACTTTCTTCAAATCAATAACCTTTGGGGGTGAAAGTTGACTTGTGCTACATGCATCCAAAAACCTTGACATAAACTGAGATTAGTACTAGTTATTTACATGATCAAATAATCTATTAGTTATGGAGGATACTATCAAATTATGTACACATATCTTAAGTATTTTGTTTGGCCACCATGCACATACATATTCATTTGCCAATCTTTTGATGAGGCCATTTATTTAAGTATTTTTTTTGTTTTAGAATACCCATACCAAAATGCATTTCCTATGATTTCCAATTCCAATTTCATTAAATTTGGAGCAATTAAGGACATTTGTGAAACAATTTGAGGACAGAATTCCAGATTTTTACACATATACCTTACTATTTACAATGATCTCATTTGATTTTTATTGGACACAAATTTTTCAGCTATTTCCTTTTATATATGTTATCTGTTTTTTAACTTATTAATTTTTACATAAAATTCTCTTTTCTTATTCATGCTTCATAAATTTATCAAATGTTTAATTAAATTGGGCAATTATAATAAACAACTGGCAAAACAGACTTTGGAACATATATTGTACTAAATTGATAAGTTCATAACTTAATTGAAAGGGGAAAATACAGGGGATATATAACAGACAAACTGCCAGATGGGAAAACTTGCTTGCTTTTGTGTGTGTCAGTCAGAGTTTCATTGCTATTACAAAATACATAAACCCACTTAAAGGAGGAGAGATTTATTTTGGCCATAGTTTCAGAGGTTTCAGTCCAAGGTCTTCTGGTTCTACTTTTTTCTGGACTGGTAGTGACGCAGGACATTGTTGTGAAAGGACATGGTGGAACAATGCTGCTAACCTCATGCTAGCTGGGAAGCAAGTGGAGAAAGAGAAAGAAGAAGGGATCGGGGACAAGATATACTTTGTACTTCCTTCGAGCAGGCTCCATCTCCTGCAGTTTCTACCACCTTCCAATAGATTACTTAATTATGAACCTGGCAATCCATCATGGAGTTCAGAGTCCTCATGATCCAGTAAGTCCCCAAAAGTACCACCTCTGAACATTGATGCACCAGGGATCAAGCCTTTAACATGGTTTCATCTCCAAACTACAGCAGTATCTATCAGGGAATAAAGGACTTCAATCAATTCTTGGAAGACATTGAAGCACACTTCGATTGGACTGATATTTAACTTTCAAGCTTCTCAAGGAAAATAATGTTTTTGTTTAATTTCTTATTGTGTAATACCTCTTCTTGATTTTCCAATTAGTAGACAATGGATTATTTTGGAATGGGATAAGACTATTTCTTTTGAAAGCATTAGTATCAATCAGAGGGAACTGGGCTTCTGATGTGACTGGCTTCACTGATGAATACAGGGCTTACCTAGATGAATCAGAAGTGCTTTGGGCCTACATGAAACACAATATTGAAGGGGAAGTTGTTATTTAACATCAAAGCATAATGTGAGATTTCAAGACCAGATATGGCCTGTGACCCTTGAGTTGCCCACAGGTTTGCTGTTGAGAGACAGACCAAGGACAAGTGAAACTATGTTATAATTCAAGGCAATCAAGGGTTCAGTGCCAGATTGGTGGCAGCAGCTAGCAGGTACTCTAGAAGAGTGAGAATACAGAGGTTTAGTGCATAAGGTCTCAGTGTGCAGATACTGGAGGGTATGCATTACTCACTCATCATTAATCTACATGTTACTGTGCACTGCTGTATGTTAGGTAGGTTCTAAACATTAGGGTTATAAGACTGAGCAAGTCAAATAAGATTCCTGCCTTCAGAGAACTCAGTTGAAAGTGTGTGAATATGCTGGGCCAGGTGCAGAGAGGACATGGTAAGTGCAGACAGAAGAATATAAACCCATATGCCACTAACAAAGAAAACCCCGGTGATGGGAGCAAATAATGTTAGAAAGGCTGTCCCATGGAGAAGAACTTTGATCTGAATTAAGAGAGGGAGTCAACCTTGTGAAGATTTGGGGGAAAGTGTTTCAGGTGGAGGGGATCAGCTATTGCTAGTGTCCCCAAACAGGACTATTTTGGGAAGAAAAGATGGGGTGGTTTTCAGGAGGAGGTTGGTTTCCATATCTACAAAACCAAGATAGAGCATTAGCAAGTATCTCCTGCCATATGTAACTAGAGGACAGCTATATTCCCGAGCTTCTTTGGGAACCCCAAAATCCTAGGCAGCCAGGGGACCTTCTGAAGTTAAATTTGCAACATCAGAATTAATTTTAACATGCCTCTGTTAGGCTGTAGCAGGTGGGCACAGCCTCTTCCCCCATTCCTCAGACTGCGTTTCGATCATGCCAATTTTCAGAATAATACAGAGGAAACTGCAAACGCAAATAGGAAACTTCAACTCTGTCATTTTATTTTTCCATTTTACAGCTCTCCTTTTTGTCCAGGCTCTGTTCTGACAAGCCAAGGCTTTTTGGCAATTCAATGGCAAAGTAAACTTAAGCAAATAAATATGATTATAGAGATCCAACCTACCAGGATTACTCTATTAGAGAACTTGTTTAGACAAAACCTATTTTCTCATTCCCACAACTGACAAAACTGTAGGAAAATCACTCATATTTGAAAGCAAAGTAGAGTCAAGTGCTATATTGTACCACTGGCTTTGTCAAAGGGAAAATAAACAAATAGACCACAGCTTACAAAGTGTTGCTTGAAAATGATAGGTCAGAGGTTTATTTAAAAAAAAGAAAATCCAAAATATCAAACTGGCAGCTTGATGATAAATGTGAAATAAAAACTTTATCAAGAACAGTGTGCCATGATTTTGAATCTTAACTTTGTAACTAGGTCAATATTTCAACAATAGTTTTGGCAAAAAATAAATCAGTGACAGTAGACATGTCTAAACCATATGTTGATCTCTTAATGTGGTAAATATACTTAGAGGAGTGATCTAGTCCTTAAATGTTTTTCTTGGTAGCTTGGTTTAAAAACTAAACAAATTTTAAAAAACTAGCCTTCAGAAGTTTTCTTGGCAAAAATGGAGCTAATTAATGCTGGATAATATTGATTTGGAAAGATCTAATAAAACTATATTCAGGGTGATCATATATTCTAGAATGTCCAAGATCATCCCATTTCCCATTTGTTGTTCCAGCAAAGATATATATATAATTATATATTAATATAAATTTTATATATTATATATAATATATATTTATGTTGGGGCAACAATTATATTACATATTATATATAATGTAATTATATATATAATATATACATGTATTATATGTTATATATAATTTTTTTGGTACTGGGGATTGAACTCAGGGGCACTCAACCACTGAGCCACACCCCCAGCCCTCTTTTGTATTTTATTTAGAGACAGGATCTCACTGAGTTGCTTAGCTCATTGCTTTTGCTGATGCTGGCTTTGAACTTGCAGTCCTCCTATTTTAGCCTCCCAAGCTGCTGGAATTACAGGTATGCACCACCATGCCTGGCTCTAGCATAACTATTAACAGGACCTGCCTCTCACTCCCCAGCTGTTCCCAAGCTAGAGTGGATCCTGAAAGAAACATTTTTCTCCAAAGAATGGAATCTTTCTAGCAGCTGTGCCTTTCAGTCCAATTTCTAGTGTTTGCTTCATCCATTCATTTGTAAATACTTTTAAGAGGTGCAGTATAGAATATTTTCTCGGCTACTATCATTACAAAGAAAGAATAAGAAACATCATTCTTAGGGACGCAGGGTACACAAGTATTAGTACGCAATGGGGATAAATGGCTTTTCTCAACTCAGTGCAATAGCATTATGGGAATGTCATACAAAGCACTAGCCCGGTGTCAAGAGGATAGAGAGATAAGCAGGAAAAGGTCTACAAGGAGTCACATTGATTTGATCTGTGTGTCTGCCTATTCATCTGATGATTAAAAGCCTCCACTGGCTTCTCATTTCACTTGGAATAATCTGAGCATCTATGATTTCAGAGCCTTTGATATGGCCCCCAACTACCTCTTGGACTTTATTTCACCCTGCTCTTCCTGGTTCACTCAGCTCCAAGCATATTGGCTTTCTTTCCATTCCTGGCATGGTCCCAGCTTGTCTCTGCCTCAAGGTCTTTAAACCCCTATCCCTAGGCATCTTGTGGCTGGCCCCTTCCCCTCATTTGTGCCTCCATTCTAATGTGATCTCTTTCAAGAGGCTTCCCCTAACAATATTACTCAAAGTATCCTCCCTTCCTTCTGCCCCATTTTGCCTTGGTTTATTTTCTTCATGGTGTCTATTGCCCTCTGAATGTAACTAAGTATGTGTTGCTTTTTTGGGCTGTCATATCATGGTAAAATGAAGGGGAAACTGTTATCTATCTTGGTCACTCCAAATCTCTGTACCTAGAGCGGTTTCTGGCACATGATAGGCCCTCAAAAAAGTCAATAAGTAATTTTTGAATAAATGAATAAGTAAACTTTTAGGACTCTTTCCTGGGTTTATGCTTACTTCTCATAATTCAACAAGCATTCTTGAAAGCATTTTCCTAGACTTTTCCCGTTCTCCTTTCAGATGGTTCTTTTGCACTTTGAATCCTCGAGTCTGTTATTTTCAGTCCATTCTCTTGACAGAAGAGTTATTTTATATAGCCTTCACCAATACACTGATGTTGACTTTTGAAACTCACACAGGTACAGAAGTGCTCTGGCTGTTGCCTTCTGTGCCTCCCTGGTCTAATAAAATACGAACTTGAGGAGATATTCAGTCATTTCTCTTGCCTCCTTTCATATCTAGGGTAATTCATACCAATCCATTTCAGTCTGGAGGGGTTATTGAGAAACCTGTCATCTGAGCCTGAGAGTGGTAGGGCTGTGCTGCAGATTAGAATATGACATCCTGAGATCAGTATAAACAGGGTATGAATTTTGAGTGTTGATTCCTACAATAGTGAACAGTTTATCTGTTCCTTTTGGAAGCAGAGCTATTGATATTGGTGAGGGATGCCGTGTTTGTCCTACCTTCAAAATAAATTGGTCAGTAAGGGAATAAACCTTGCAACATTGACTTGTGTGACCATTATTCTCCTGCTAAGGATAATGGCCAGTCAAGGCAACTTAATGGAAAGATAAGCATAGGCTTTGTTATCCTTTTGCATGGAACAATCTTATATTTCCTACAATTCAGCTCCTCATTGGAATGCTGCAGACCCAACTGGAGATAAAAAGAGGTATATTGGGATGGGATATAGTTCAATGGTACAGTGTTTGTGTAGCATGCACAAGGCTCTGAGTTCGACTCCCAGCACTGCAAAAACAAACCCAAACCAGACCAAAACCCAAATCAAACCAAAACAAAACAAAACAAAAAAAAAAACAACTCTTGACTCAAATTGTGGCACCAAACACAAGTAGTGTCCTGAATAATAATTTGCTTTCTCATATATTCTTTCAACCATCCTATGAGGTAGACAATCTGGAATGGACCCACATCCAAGATCTATCTAAAGAGTGGAAGGTCTTAGGGCCAGAAAATGACAAATGCAAGAACTTGTCTCAGATTTTTCTGAGGCCAGCTCAGTATAATTGCCATTACATCATACTCTCTGGCTCTTTTCTACTGTATATTACATTTGACCCATTTATATCTGTTTAGTTTCAGCCTATCCTTTTCTGTTTAATGGGACCAATGCAGCAGTCTTTACTGTTTCTTATTTTATTAACTTTATTATTCTATTGGCAGCCACACATTTTTTCATGTTTTTAAAATTTTTTTAATTCTAATTTGTTGTATATGACATCAGAATGCAGTACAATTCATGTTACACATATAGAGCACAATTTTTTATATCTCTGGTTGTATACAAAGTATATTCACACCATTTGTGTCTGCATACATGTACTTAGGGTAATGATATCGATCTCATTCCACCATCTTTTTTACCTCTATGCCCCTCCTTTCCCCTCCCACCCCTTTGCCCTATCTAGAGTTTCTCTAATCTTCCCATGCTCTCCCTCCCAACCCCACAGTGAATCAACATCCTTACATCAGAGAAAGCATTTGGCATTTGTTTTTTTGGGGTTGGCTTACTTCACTTAGCATTATATTCTCTATCTCCATCCATTTACCTGCAAATGCCATGATTTTATTCTCTTTTATTGCTGAGTAATGTTCCATTGTGTATATATACCACATTTTCTTTATCCATTCATTTACTGAAGGGCAACTAGCTTGGTTCCATAGTTTAGCTATTTTGAATGGCACTGCTATAAACATTGATGTGGCTGGGTCCATGTAGTATGCTATTTTTAAGTCCTTTGGATATAAACTGAGGAGTGTGATAGCTGGGTCAAATGGTGGTTCCATTTCAAGCTTTCTAAGGAATCTCCACAGTGCTTTCCAGATTGGCTGCACCAATTTGCAGTCCCACCAACAATGTATGAGTGTTCCTTTTTCCCCACATCTTTACCAACACTTGTTGTTGTTATGTTCTTAATAGTTGCCATTCTAACTAGAGTGAGATGAAATCTTAGAGTAGTTTTGATTTGCATTTCTCTAATTTCTAGAGATGTTGAACACTTTTTCATATATTTGTTGATTGATTATATATCATCTCCTGAGAGGTGTCTGTTTGGTTTCTTGGGCCATTTATCAATTGGGTTATTTGTTTTTTTTTTTTTTTTTTTTTGGTGTTTAGCTTTTTGAGTTCTTTATATACTCTAGAGATTAGTGCTGTATCTGATGTGCCATTGATACAAATTTGCTCCCAACCTGTAGGCTCTCTATCTATTCACCTCACTGATTGTTTCTTTTGCTAAGAAGAAGCTTTTTAGTTTAAATTCATTCCATTTATTGATTCTTGATTTTAATTCTTGCACTATAGGTGTCTTATTAAGGAAATTGGGGCCTAATCCAACATGATGGAGATGTGGGCCTACTTTTTTTCCCTTTTGAGACATAGGGTCTGGTTTAATTCCTAGGTTCTTGATCCACTTTGAGTTGAGTTTTGTGCATGGTGAGAGATAGAGGTTTAATTTCAGTTTGCATATGGATTTCCTGTTTTCCCAGCACCATTTGTTGAAGAGGCTACCTTTTCTCCAATGTATGTTTTTTGCACCTTTGTCTAATATAAGATAACTGTAGTTATGTGGGTTAGCCTCTGTGTCCTCTATTCTGTACCATTGGTCTACCAGTTTGTTTCGGTGGCAATACCATGCTGTTTTTGTTACTATTGCTCTGTAGTATAGTTTAAGTTCTGGTGTAGTGATGCCACCTGCTTTACTCTTCTTGCTAAGAATTGCTTTGGCTATTCTGGGTCTCTTATTTTTCCAGATGAATTTCATGACTGCTTTTTTTTTTATTTCTATGAGGAATGTCATTGGAATTTTGATTGGAATTACATTAAATCTGATAGTGCTTTTGGTAGTATGGTCATTTTGACAATATTAATTCTGCCTATCCAAGAACAAGGTAGATCTTTCCATCCTCTAAGGTCCTCTTTAATTTCTTTCTTTAGTGTTCTGTGGTTTTCATTATAGAGGTCTTTCACCTCTTTTATTAGGTTGATTCCCAAGTATTTTATTTTATTTTTTTGAGGCTATTGTAAGTGGGGTAGTTTTCCTTGTTTCCCTTTCAGAGGATTTGTTACTGATATACAGAAATGCCTTTGATTTATGGGGGTTGATTTTTTATCCAGCTACTTTGCTGAATTCATTTACTAGTTCTAGAAGTTTTCTGGTGGAATATTGTAGATATAGAATAAAATTGTGGGCAAATAATGCTAATTTGAGTTTTTCTTTTTCTATCTGCATCCATTTAATTTCTTTTGCTTGTCTAATTGCTCTGGTCAGTGTTTTAAGAACTATGCTAAATAGAAGTGGTGAAAGAGGGCATCCCTGTCTTGTTCCAGTTTTTAGAGGGAATGCTTTCAATTTTTCTCCATTTAAAATGATATTGGCTTGGGGCTTAGCTTAGATAGCTTTTAGGATGTTGAGATATGTTCCTGTTATCCGAAGTTTTTCTCGTGTTTTGAACATTAATGGGTGTTGTATTTTGTCGAATGTTTTTTCTGCATCTATTAAGATGATTATATGATTCTTATCTTTAAGTCAATTGATGTGATGAATTACACTTATTGAATTCCATATGTTGAACCAACCTTGCATCCCTCGGATGAACCCTACTTGATCATGGTGTACAATCTTTTTGGTATGTTTTTGCATTTGATTTTCCAGGATTTTGTTGAGAATTTTTGCATCTATATTCATTAGAGATATTGGTCTGAAGTTTTCTTTCTTTGATGTGTCTTTGCCTGGTTTTGGAATCAGGGTGATATTGTCCTCATAGCATGAGTTTGGAAGTGCTCCCTTTTTTTTATTTCGTGAAATAATTTGAAAAGTATAGATATTAGTTCTTCTTTATAAGTCTTGTAGAACTCAGCTGTATATCCATCTGGTCCTGGGCTTTTCTTTGTTGGTAGGCTTCTGGTGGAGTCTTCTATTTTGTCACTCAAAATTGATCTGTTTAAATTGTGTATATCATCCTGATTCAATTGGGGCAAATCATATAACTCTAGAAACTTGTCAATGCCTTTGATATTTTCTATTTTATTGGAGTACAAGTTTTCAAAATAATTTCTAATTATCTTCTATTTTGCTCTAGTGTCTGTTGTGACATTTTCTTTTTCAGCACATTAGTAATGTGAATTTTTCTCTCCTCTTTGTTAGCATGGCTTAGGGTTTGTCAATTTTATTTATTCTTTTGAAGAACCAACTTTTTGTTTTGTCAATTTTTTCAGTTGTTTATTTTGTTTTAATTTTATTTATTTCAGCTCTGATTTTAACTATTTCCTGTCTTCTACTGCTTTTGGTGTTGATTTGTTCTTATTTTTCTAGGTCTTTGAGATGTAATGTTAGTTCATTTATTTGTTGACTTTTTCTTCTTTGAAGGAATGAACTCCATGCAATGAACTTTCCTCTTAGAACTGCCTTCATAGTGTCCCAGAGATTTTGATATGTTGTATAGATATTCTCATTTACCACTAAGAAATTTTTAATCTTCTCCTTGTATCTTTTTTAATGCATTGTTTATTTAGTAGCATATTATTTAACCTCTAGGTGTTGGAGTAGTTTTTATTTCTTATTTTATCATTGATTTCTAATTTCATTCCATTGTGATCTGATAGAATGCAGGGTAGTATCTCTAATTTATTTGTATTTGTTAAGAGTTGCTTTGTGGCATAATATATGGTCCATTTTAGAGGAGGATCCATGTGCTGCTGAGAAGAAAGTGTATTCACTCTTTGAAGAATGAAAAATTCTATATATGTCAGTTAAGTATAAGTTATTGATTGTATGATTGAGTTCTATAGTTTCTTTTTTTAGGTTTTGTTCAGAAGATCTATCCAGCTGTGAAAGAGGTGTGTTGAAGTCACCCAGAATTATTTTGTTGTGGTCAATTTGACTCCTGAACTTGAGAAGAGCTTGTTTGGTGAACATATATGCTCCATTGTTTGGGGCATAACTATTTATAATTGTTATGTCTTGTGGATGTATGATTCCTTTCAGTATTATGAAATGTCCTTTTTTATCCCTTTTTATTAACTTTAGCTTAAAGTCTACTTTATTTGATTCAAGGATGAAAACCCCTGCTTGCTTCTGCAGTCTATGTGAGTGGTATGATTTTCCTCAACATTTCACCTTCAGTCTGTGTATTTCTTTTCCTATGAGATGAGTCTCTTGGAGGCAGCATATTGTTGGTGGAAGCCACACATTTGAAATAAATACAAGTGCCAGTTGTGCCTTAGAACTATCAGATAATGACTTGGGGTGAGATGTGCAAGAGATGTGTAATGTGTAATGCTTGTGATTAATAAAGTAGGAAGGTGAAAGAGAAGCAGAAAGAGTAGGACTAGACAGGCTTGACCCATGTGAAAGGAGAGAGAAGGAAGGACAGGGTAGGAAGCACCATAGATCATAGCACACTGCTGAAAAGCTTTCAGCTAGGCCAGTGAGGAGGACTTGAGCTGAGTCCCTGAGCTCTTTAAAACAGGGTCTGTACACTATGTTCCATGGAACAAATCTATCTTGCCATTTCTCTTTGTAAAAAATCTTTTCTTGTGATACCATCACATTATTGTATTATCTATGGCTGCTTTTTATGCAGAAATGGCTGAATTTAGGGGTTGTAATAGAGAAGGTATAGCTAGAAAAAAGCTACACTATTTATTATCTGTTTCTTTACATAAAAAAAGTTTACTTATCCTTATTTGGAATAACTTCATGTTGGGTAGGAATAGCCTTTGCTAATACCTCTCCCATGTCATTTATTGACTGGGGGTAATTCTAAGAAAATGTGGTCTTGATATAAATGCTGCCTCTGAGTGAACTAAAAAATGTGGCAGTTAAAGGTTTTTAATGAGTTATGTACTTCATAGCATGTTCTCTTAAAAAGAGTTTTGTGTGGGACGCCTCCATGGCTGCTGTACAGGAAATCCTAAATAGACATTGACTAAATATTTTGTTTGGATTGCAATTTCCAACCCACTGTATTGCAAATGAAAATACAGAGACCACATAACTGGAAACCTAAAATATTTGTATCTGGCTCTTTACTGAAAAAAAAATTGCCAACTCCTGGATTAGATAAAAGTATCGTTTAGTTCTCAAGGGAGATGATATTTTTTTCTTGTAAAATAGCAAATTAACAATAAAGTGATTTTTTTCTTGAAATAGAGTCTCACTATGTTGGTCAGGATATTCTTAAACTCATGGGCTTAAGTGATCCTCTTGTCTATATCTGTGATTATAGGTGCATGTCACTATGCCCAACTTAAAGCAATTTCTTAGGATTCTACATAGCAAGAATTATTTTACTAGAATTTGACTTGATCATCTCTGCATTAGATACAACTGCATTGCTAAGGGAAGAATAGGCTGGTGCTAGAAAGAATATTGGGTGGTTGAAGGACCTGGGTGTTATATCACCCCTCTGGACTTCAAGATTCCCATTTGTAAAATATGGAGTTTAGAAGAGAGAATAGTTAATTCATTCTGCTTCTAACTGCAACAAGAATGTAATACATAGAATGACTAATCAAAGATTGGGTCTGAGCTAGTGGCTTGGCTTTTAGTGGACTAATGAGGGGAAAGATGATCTAGTGTGCATTGGAGATGTTTGATAAATGGTGTGGAAAAATTAGGCAAGGAGAGATTTGCAATATTCCAGTAAATATTTTCCTTCTTATTTCAGAATAAGCATGGTCTTATTTATGGAAACGTTTGATGACACAGATCACCTGGTGGAAGCAACCAATGAAGTGGACAGTGTCTGTACAGCCTCCTGGAGCCCAAATGGCTCTTATGTTGGGGCATGGAGGCTTTTCTTCCTGCTTATAAGATCTGCTCCATCTTGTTAGAGAGGAAAATCAATCTCTCTCTCTCTCTCTCTCTCTCTCTCTCTCCCCCCCCCCCGTGTGTGTGTGTGTGTGTGTGTGTGTGTGTGTGAGAGAGAGAGAGAGAGAGAGAGAGAGAGAGAGAGAGAGAGTGCACTAAACACCAAGGCAGCTCAGGAAACTTCAGTCTATAAAATCAGGTGCTGAAGGTTTTATATATGTGTAATATAAGTTTTTACTTGTTTGAATTTCTAATATAGATCTATGATAACAATGTCAAATCCTAGATAATGCCAAAAGGGATGGAAGAAGCAAATAGGACAGGAGAAAAATTCTTCTTCAGTAATATTACCTGTAGAGTTGCTAGACCTAGAAAATAAAAATATAGGATATACAACCAAATTTGATTTTCAGATAAATGATGATTTTTTTTTTTTTTTACTATTAAGATGTCCCATGCAATATTTGTATTTAATTTGGCAATGGTAATTAAATGAGACTAAGCTCCTGGAAAAGTTAATGAATAGAGTAGCTTCTGGTGCTAAGTGTTAAAGAGAATCAGTGAACCTGAGAAGAGGGTCACCATAGTCATTTAAATACCTGCCTTTGCTACCCTTCTTGTATTCTAGCAGCCAAATATGGATATATGTATTTTTTAAAGTGCTGAAGTAGAAAATACAGTTTTAACTCTACCTTTAGAGTGACCAGAGTTTATTTACAGAAACTATTGGAACTTTGAGTCCAGCTGTATCGACAGAGCTGACCCAGACCCATATCAAACACTGTGATAATTGAGTTTTTCAAGTCTTAGTGAGACTGAGGTGGAAAGCTATATTACTGTTGAGCTAAGAATGTATTCTTTCATTTTGTGGGAAAATAAAATGTCCTTGAAATATAAACACTTCTTTTTGGACTTTTTCTCAATGCTATCAAACTCACAAAATGTGAAACTTTTTAGTTGATTCAAAGGAACGTTGAGAAGCCTCACCCCAAGACCCCCTTTTGCCAGCAAGTGGACATAGATAATGTTGTCACTGGAGGAGCTTGGAGTGCTTGAATGCTTTCCTCACCCCTTAAAGAAGGCCACTGTGAAAAAATGAGAAAAACTTTCCATCATGAGCAGAAGAACATTATAAGCTTTCTTTTTTAATACCCTTTTCTATTATTGTTCGTTGTAAGTTTGTGCTTATGCCAGCATAATTTTGACAAGCCTCGAGATATCTGCAGCTGTAATTGTAGAATCCCTCCTTGAATAAAATAAAATTAGATTTTTATTTACATTATGGAGTGGAGAACTGCTAGACTTAAAGAATCATCATGAACACATTATCAAAAATAGACCAACTTAACTGAATTTTATCACTTAAGTTGCACAAAGATATGAACTAGAAAGTTAACCTTCACAAGGTTAGAAGCTGCTGGCAAAATTCCTAAAAACATTGAAATCTTTTGAGGTCTTGAGTCCCATCCTCCCACACTATATTTCTCTTCTTTCCCCATCCAATAACCCTTTTTCCCAAGGCACATTGCTCCTTTTCCAATTCCCGTCCCTTTTTGGCATGTGATTAGCCTCATAATTGACCCACACTGGGCTTACCATGAGGACTCTAATTTCCCATTTCTCATCATTTAGTACTTTAAAAAAATCGTATGTTTATCCTACTCTTCCCAACTTAAAATGTTCCTGGCCTTGTGAGATAATGTTCAGGACATATCCATTTTGTTGTGTTACTCTGTTGTCTTCCAGTCTCTGTGTGTCTTCAGTTCTCTGTTGCTACTTAACAAACTACTCAAACTTGGTGTTGTAAAACAACTGTTTTATCATGGTTACAAGGCTCAGCTTTGTGAAGTGGCACTGGTGCCACTGTATTGGCTTCTGAATGTCAGCTAGTGTCAAATGGTTATTACTTATACCATACAGATTGTTCAATATTTTGATTCTACTCATATGCACCAGTTCATCAGACTTTAATCATATGTCTCTCTGATGAGAACCCATACCCCTTGTTCCCTTGACAAAGCCATTCTTTTACCTTTTAAGATTCAGCTTGAATTCCTTTTTTGGGGGCTCCTAGCCCACCTTTTGTTTTCCCTGCTATAGCATTGGATACATGGCATTGTAACCATTTATTTTTAAAAATTTCCTTCTTAGATTGTGGGTTCCTTAAGCAAATCTCTTTTTCAGTTGGTCACCTCTGTACTGTGTGCCTGTCACATGGTAGTCTCCAGGGGATGAATAGGTCTTGAACATCAGTGACTTAATCTACCTTATGTCCTTTGATAATTATGTCCTTCAAGCTGTTCTCATCTAAAGAACTCTTATACACTGATGGTGGAAATGAAAATTAGTGTAGCCATTATGGAGAACTGCATGGAGTTTCCTCAAAAAATTAAAAATAAGGTTCTTCTCTTCTACTTCTGGAAATGAAAGCAGCATATTAAAAAGACAATAGCATTTCCATGTTCCTTGCAGCAGTATTTACAGTAACCAAGATGTGAAATAACTAAGGTGTCCATCAATGGATGAATGGATTAAGAAAATGTTGTATATATATCAATGAAACATTATACAGGTATAAAAGGATGAAATCCTATCAATTGCAGCAAAATGGATGGAACTGGAGGACGTTATATTAAGTGAAATAAGCCAGACCCAGAAAGACAAATACTACATGTTCTTTCTCATATGCAGAAGCTAAAATAGTTGATCTTGAAGAGAGTAGAATAGTGATTACCAAAGGCTAGGCAGGGTAGGGAGGAGGGAGGATAGAAGAGGGCTGGATGACAGGTACCAGAGCACAGTTACAAAGCCTTACACTACAGGGTGGTTATAATTTACAATAACTAGAGAAGAATTAGATGAGAACAGCTTGAAGGCTCATGTGCTTCTGTTTTGATACCAATCTCCATGTTGTAATGTAGCCAGAAGGCCCTACCAGAAGTCAGACAGACGGTGCTTCCTTATCTTGGATTTTCAGCCTGTGAAACTCTGAGAAAAATAAACTTATTTTCTCTATGAAGTACCCTGCTTTAGGTATCTGTTATAGCAACAGAAAATAAACTAATACACCACCTTAAAAAACACAAACCATAAGCTCTGTGAGGGCAAATTTTTCCCCCTAGACTTTAGCAATAGCCTAGAACTATGCTTAATAGTTATTGAATGTGTTTTAATAGCTAATTTATAGCAAGGCATATATGAAAAGTGCTTTTCTCATTTAATACTCTCAGTACCATGAGAGCTATTATTATTTTCTCTATAGAGGTTCTATTATCTGACTCATTTTGTAGGTGAGGATTGGAGACGTTAATTAAATTGCCAACATTACATGGCCAATAAGTAGGAGAATTGAATTCAGAATACCCAGTGTCAGGAGCTGACTTCTCATGCACCATGCTTCAATGTCACCTTGGGCAATTGAATGTCAGAAAAATCCTTAAAGTTTCTCTGGGTTGTAGTCATCTTAGTACCATTCTTGCAGTCCACTTATGCTTATTTAGCTTGACTTCCAACTTTTTTACCTGAAGCAATCAATTTGGCATGTTCAAGGAATGACAATGAGATGAGTATATTAGAACTTTGGAAACCAAAGGGATACAAGTAGATGGGGTTGGAAAGAAAAGGAAAGGGGAGCCAAGGGCATAAAGGGCTTTGGAGAAGTTTGGGTTTTATGGAAGTGAAATTGAAACCACTGGAGGGATTTTTGATTTGATTTGATTCCAATTTAAACATTTTGGCTGCTGTCATAGATACAACACTGTGGGAATGGGGTGGAGATGGGGGAGCCTCTTGCAGTAATTGGGACAATAAAAGAGGAAATGTAGACTTGTGGAGCGGAGGAGGAAAATTTCATGAACTTGGGATACTCTTGGAGGGGAGGTAGAGGTCTTTAATCAGTATTTGTTAAATTATTGTGAATGTAATAATTATAAAACAATATAACTATTTTGATGTAGCAGGTGCCCAGTAAATGGTGGTTACTGTTAGCATCACTTCTACTTTATGAGAGATGAAATTATAGCAGCGACCGTCATGAGTGATCAACTTCCTCCTGTGCACTTTATCCTTTGTCCCTTTAGCCCTTGCCTCTTACTCCACAGTTCACTCTCTTAAAGTGATCTCCAAGCTATTGCATTCAATGTGATTTTCTCAGTTTTCATTCCCCCGAGCCTCTCTGCAGCCTTTGACTTCCTACTTCTTGAAATGCCTTGCAACCAGCACGGCATCTCTTTTAAGTCTTCTTGCACATCCCTTGGGGCTCTCTCTGTGTGGCTCCAGTCTCTCCTCCTGCTCTCTAAGTATATAGGTTTCCGAAGAATCTGATCTTGAGACCCTCAACCTCATAGTTCAGGTCCAGAGGCCAAATTCTCTTTGACCCGTCTTCAAGGTTAGCTTTAATTTTCAATTGTCACCTTTCTCTTCCAAAGTCAGGACTAAAAACTAGTACAAGAGAAGGGAACTTCATCTGCCTCTAAATCCCTTAATTTCCTACCTAAGACCAATATATACTTTGAAATATACATTTAGAAATCCTGGTTTAAAGACACATTTTTTTTTATAAAGGATGGGATTTATACAGAGAACTAATTTTCTGTTGAAGAAATTAGAAAGAGTCTTGAATTTGGCCTAAAACATCCATTTTTGAAATTAATTTTCATGTGCTTTATTTTTTCTAGTCATGAATAATTCATATACCACTGGCCAGCACAATAAAATATTTTATTTTAAGCGTACACCTACATTTCTTAACTCTGCTCTCAATTCTAATTACTACATTCAATTTCTGTTTCTTGATAGGAAGAGAAATCCAACATAGAATTGAACAACAGATAATGAACTTCATTAAATAGGGCTGAGTAAGAGAGTACCAAGATTTGAGAATGAATCAAATTCTCTCCTGTGTTATAAGTTTAATAAATTATTAGGTAGGCAAATTTTATCCAGATGTGGGTGGCTTTGAGATGAGGTCATACCTGCTGTCTTCCCTTTTGCTCTCATAATTCCCCTTGCTCAGAAGCTCTGTAGGATCCAGAAAGTAAAGAAAAGGTCTTCTCTCCTGCTTTTTTCTGACATATACATGCTCTCCAGACTATGTTTTCATTAATCAAAGATGAGTTTGGGAAAAAGGAAAAGAGAAGGGCCAGTTGGGTGGCCTTCCTATTCTCTAGTCTCTTAGTACATGTTTTGCCAGAACCATGGATGAGAATATTCTGCTGTATTTAAGAAATCAGGAGATTCTCCAGTACTTCTGAAAGATTCCTGGGAAATAGAAAATACTGAGCTGTGTTGGGGAGAAACAAAAAGAAAGCCTCAAATTTCTCCTTCGGGCATAAGATGCAAGGCCCAGGCTGTTAGCCTCATAGTAGAAGAGGGGGTCATTCAGTGTTGGTATTTCTCCACCAGTGTACAGATTGCACCAAGTAGGAGTCTAAAAGGGAGTATCCCCCCTACTCCCCAGGATCTGTAGGATCTGGAACAGTACTTCACACACAATAGATACTCAATAAATGTTGAGCAATGAGAAAATGAGAAGAAATGGCTCTTTTTATTTTGATTTTTCAGAAACATAGAGGATATCAGAGTTCACCAGTCCTGTGTTGCATTCAATAATCTGAAAGTGATGGAATTAAAAGGAAGGAGACAGCTTTTTTTCCTTCTACTTTATGTCCCTTTCTGATGAGATTTTAAAACTGTTCCTTCGTGAAAATTCCTAGCTTTCGAAGTCCTCTGTATGAGATCCTGCTATGAGAACAAGGAACTTTTAAATATTGCTTTATCCACATTCTTATTCATCCTCTCACTCTTCCATCTGCAACCAAGTTCATATTTGGAGTGACCCTTGTGTTTCTATATTTTGTAAAATGTGTGCTTTTATTTTGTGTGTATTCATTTCTAATTTACACTGTTGTGTGTTGCAGACCCCCTCCCCCATTATTATTATTTTAATTGTTTTCTCTGAGCACTGTGATCTACTGTATGGCTGAATGAACATCCAATCCAATACCCTTTAGTTGGGGCATAGTCCGTCATGGGGTGCATCCATTATAAAGTAGTCCCCCCTTATCTGTGCTTTTGGTTTCTATGATGTCATTTCTCCACAATCAATAGGGACTCAGAAAAATTAAATGAAAAATTCTAGAAATAAACAATTCCTAAATTTTAAATTGTGCACTGTTCTGAACAGCATGATGAAATCTCAGACCATCCCTCTGTCCCACTCAGGACATAAATCATCCTTTTGTTCAGTGTCTTCATGCTGTGTAATTACCCACTCATCAGCCACTTAGTAGCCATCTTAGTTATAAGACCTGCTATGGTGGTATTGCTCGCTTGTGTTTAAGTTACACTTATTTTACGTATTATAATGACCCAAAGTACAAGATTAGTAATGCTGACAATTAGGATATGCCAAAGAGAAGGTGCAAAATGCTTTCTTGAAGCTAAAAGGGAAAAGTTCTTGGCTTCATATGGGAAGGAAGAAATATGACATGCTGAGGGCTAAGATTTATGATAAGAACAAGTCTTTAATCTGTGTC
The DNA here is from genome assembly GCF_047511675.1 of Marmota flaviventris. Taxonomy (NCBI): domain Eukaryota; kingdom Metazoa; phylum Chordata; class Mammalia; order Rodentia; family Sciuridae; genus Marmota; species Marmota flaviventris. The sequence continues at coordinate 57,664,132 of NC_092500.1, read as the reverse complement.
TTGTGAAGAAGGAAAAAGAAATTTGTGCTAATTCTGCTGGCACATCTCAAATTGCAAAAGTTAGAGCTATAATGTATGATAAGTACTTATTTAAGATGGAAAAGAAATCAAATTTCTCTCTCTCTCTCTCTCTCTGGTGTGTGTGTATGAATAGAAAAAACTATTGTATTTATAGGGTATGGTACTATCCATGGTTTTAGGTATCCACGGAGGTCTTGGAATTTTATTACCTGTGGATAAAGGGGGACTACTGCATTTGATCTAGTCATTCTTCAGTGTTTGGCACCCAGATTGCTTTTGATATCCTGCTCCAAAAGTCATATGGTGGCAAATATACTAGTACAGGTCTCCTTATAGACGTGTATGATAATTTGGGGAACATATATACCCAGGAGGAACTAATAAAGCATAAGTACAAAATTTAATGTCTAATTATCTGTAGCTAATTTCTCTCCAGAATGGCTTCTCAGTCTCCCATCCCACTAGCAACGATGAGGGCTCCTACCTCCTTGTGTTTTTGCTAGCATAGCATTAACCAGCTCTCTACTTTTTGCTCATCCTGTGGATATAAAATGAAATACTGTTATTACATAATTTACATGTTTTAAACTAATGTATTTTTACTAATGTTTCTCTATTTGTGTTAACTTTTCATGTTGCCTCTGTAAATTAACCTTTTTCTTTTCCTGATCTCTATTGGGGTTCCTGTCTTTTATTGGTTGATTGCTGGAGTCTCTTGTCAGTTTTAGACATTGCAAATATCTTTTCCAAATTTATCCTATCTCTTTTAACTTTGTCCATGACATCTTTTGTTGAACAAAAAACTTTAATTTTTATGAAATAAAATTCATATTTTTGGTCTTATTTTTTGCCTCTGAGGTAAAAAGCTTTATTAAACTCATATTTTTATGACAATAATACAAGGGATAGAGAAAATGGTTTTTGATAGCTTTATGTCAAACAACAAATATTATTTCTAGAGTTGAACATGAATCTCTTCTAATGGCCTTAGGCTTCTCTATTGCTGTGAATAACTCTGCAAATTTCTGAAAACCCGAGAGGAGAACAGGGCTTGCTTGTGGCATGTATGTTAAAAAGCTTTCTTACCTATGTGGGGAGGGTGTTTTGAACAAATAATCTTATTCTCAGGAAGCTATAGTTATTTGGTGTAAGATTGCCTGGCAAAGAAGTTTGGACCTGACCAGGGGCTGATAAAATTAAATACCAATCGGCGTCCTCCATTTAGCCTCCTCTGAGTGCCTTCGTTTTTCTTATCAAGTCCTTATTAAAAATAGATGATGAGAAAAAGACTGCATTGTAGAATGCTTACTTGGTTTATTTTCCTTGTTGGCCAGTTATTCTAGTTAGCCAGAAAAAAAAAATGTAGATTGGTTCCCAAAGGAAGTAGGTGGTGAATAAGTCCAAATTTGATTCACAGTTAAAATGAGTAATGATGTTTTCGGTGCAGTGCGTGGAATCATATCCACTAGGAACCTCAGAAAGTGACCTCATGTGGAAGTTATGCCATTGTACATGCAATTAAGTCTTAAGGTGAAATCATTTTTAATTTAAGGTGGATGTTGAATCCAATGACTGGTGTCCTTATAAGAAAAGTAGAGTACACAGAAACACCAGGGACGAAGCTATGTGCATATAGGGGTAGAGAGTGGAGTTATGCTGCTAGAAGGCAAAGCATGCCTGAGTCCATCAGAGGCAGGAAAAGAAAAGCAAAGATTCTTAGAAACTTCAGCCAGAATCCCAACTCTACTGCCTACTGGGCATTAATTTGAGAAAGATGATCAGCATGGCCAAAGTGGTACAGTGGTGATAATAGCATATCAATTCACGGAGTTTTCCTGAGGATTAAATTAAATGCATGCTAGCACTTAGTAGAGACTAATGCTCATACGCTTAACAAAATGGTGTTGTGGTACTAAGGTACTGAAACAAAATATTGTTACTCCCATTCTTTGTCTCTTTTTCTACACATTTTGTTGAAAGGATTGTTTAGTAATTTTATTTTTACTACAAAATAATAAAGTACAATTTACTTCATTTCTTACAGTGTTACCAAAGTTACTCAGTAAATATTTGCAAGATAAAAGCAACCCCATCTTTACCAGGTAACATCCATCCCTTTTTTTCAATATTACTAATATCTGAGATCTTGCATTTATATTTTCATCTGGAAACTAATGCTTTTTCTGTGGAGCTATTCCCTCAGTTTTATGCTTTTATGAAGAAAGATATATTATTATTGTCTTCTCTAGTATAAAAGATCAGAGATATAAATTAGACATCAAGAACAACCCTGTTCCCAAAGCACACCAGGACAAATCAGCAAATCACAAACCTGTAATAAACTTGGGTTAGAATAAGTAATTCTCCATACTTAAATTCCCCTATGTGTTTAAAAACATTCATGAATGTTAAATGAGTAACTTTCATGGCAGCTATTTCAAATAAGCCCTTAGGTGCACACGCTTTCTCTCACATTTTTTGAATCTGAGTCAATATTGGATACTTGCTGGCCAGCCTGTTGTCCTGTCCCTGAATTATGCACCTCGTCTACAAATGAGGCCTGAAGTGATGCAGGAGGTAATCAATAGAAGGGCTTGATCAGTGTTCAATAGAGGAAGGAAAGTCTAATGAGCAAAATACAGAACTGGGAGCCAAGCCAGATCTGAATTCCAATCTTCTCTTAGCCTTGTAAGCAGAAACCTAACTAGGTTATTCACTCCTGTAGCCCATTCCCAGAACTTTATTTTCCCTATAGATCCTACATCTTAATCAGAAGGGCAAATGGTTAAAGAGATTAAGAGAAGACGACTTGTAGCAGGAACAGAAGCTACATGGAGGCAGGGCCTGTGTTTTCATCCTTTATCCCTGGCTCCCAGGTGTGTGTGTGCGTGTGCGTGCGTGTGTGTGTGTGTGTGTGTGTGTGTGTGTGTGTATGAGTGCACATGCATTTATCTCCCTTGGTCTCTCTGCTTACTGACTCTCTTTCAGCCCTTTAACAGCTGACATTTGTGCAGTCAGCAACTATTTACCGAGTACCACTCTCTGTGAGGAACTGTGCTGGCCACTGGAGATTCAATCTTGGACAAAATATAAGAGTCTCACTCAGTGATCCATCAGACAAGAAGATTTGGCTTTATTTTATTGTTTTGCTTTTTATGATGGACATTTTCACAAAAGCAAAAAAAAAAAAATAAAAGGCAAAACATTAAACAAATGCTATTACACCTATTGTCCAACTTCAACAATTATTGACAAATGACCAATCTTGTTTCTTATCTACATTTACCCTCTACTTGCCCATATATCACCACATGCAACATATACTAGATGATTCTGAAGCAAATTCCAAACATCATGTTGTTCTGGTAGGACTGTCTTGATTTCCTCAGCTGGAGTATGGATGAGCACTATCTTAGCCATGTTCTATAGGTGCCACAACAGTGCTCCCTCTTCTCCTTCAAGTGTTAGATTTCAGAGAAAGCAGAAGGTTTTTGAGAGGACCTGACTCACACCAGTCTCCTACTAAAAGCACACTTACCCTAATACTTTTGCTTTCAAGAATCTCCATACCTAAAAAAAAATTATGAATGAGAAACACAATGAAACCAGATTTGGGTATGGGGGGAAACGGTGCTGATGACTGCCATGGCCTGCCCTGTATGTGCCCAACAGTGCTGCTTTGCTTGGCCAGTTGTCCATGGCTCTTCTCATATATGTGACAGAACTTACTTGTGGAAAACCTTCATGTTTCTGCTGATTTATATTGCCCTTCCTCCAGCCACTTCTCAGGCCCTTAGGTCTAAGCTCAACTAACAGTCTCAAATGCATTCTGACCTGAATTCTTGGCTTTTGTCATGTGTGAGCTTTCTTGTTGTTCTATCATTAAAGCTTGGTGTTTGGACCGGGGTCAAACTGACCTGGAGAGACCTTGAGAGATGAGTTAGTAGAAATAATGATGAAATAATTAATAAAATCAATAAAATCAATTGAGTACTGAAACATCAATAATTCTGTGAGTTAGATATTATTATCCCCATTTTATCAGTGTGGCAATCAAAGATAACCAAAGCCTCATGGAAGGGAGAGGCAGAGCTGAACCCAGGCACAGGCAGCCTGGCTCCAGAGCCTACCCTCCTAAACACTGTGCTACACCACAGTTTTCCCAATGTCTCATGAGCAATCACTCACTTTGGGGGTAAAGGATTCTGGCAAGTACAAGCTAAGGACAAGGATGAGAGAGGTATGGAGACTCCTGAAAGCAATTGGAAAATGTGGAATAACACTGGGATTCCATTGTGACAAATGCACCATACTAATGCAAGCTATTAATAATAGGGGAAATAGTGTGTAGGGGAGTAAGCTATATATGGGGATTCTATTATTTTTGTGCAATTTTCTTATAAACTTAAAACTACTCTAAAAATAATGTCTTTTTAAAAATGGGTTTTTTTCCTATGACAACATTGAGTGATAATTTGGGACAACCCAGCGTAACTTGGTTGAGGGAAAAGATTGGAAAACCTTTCATGTTTAGATATTATAGGAGAGATTCCTCAAAACCCTGCTTAATGATCACTTACAAAACATTGTGAAGATCAAATAAAATTTATATATGTGAGAGAACTTACTTGTGGAAAACATTCATGTTTCTGCTGATTTATATTGCCCTTCCTCTTCGATCTGTGTTGCTTCTCTTCTGCTTTCTGTTTCCTGCAAGCATTTCTTGTGAAGTCAGTCTCTCTGTTGCTAGAAACTGGTTCCTTGTGTTCTGTGCTATACTTGTGTCTTTGTTTCTGTTCTCATTTTGGTAGGATCAGGATACTCCATAGCCTTGTCCAAAGTTTCTCTGCCCCAGAGAGATGCAAAGGTATATCTGTCTGTTCACTACCATTGAAGATATTTGCAAAAATTATTGTGGAGGGTGGGGGTCTAGTTGAGTGGGCACTCAAACTTGACCCCCAACCCAATGAATTTTCAGGAGTATGACTGGGTAGTCATGTGCCCCATAATTATTGACTTATATATTTCTATTTTTCTTGTAAAGAAAATGACTTATTGGGTAATAATTCTGCTTCTGGTTTTCCTTAGGGCTAACAGAACTAAGAACAGATATTTTGGATTAGAGTACAATAAATAACAGAACATATACTCCATAAAGCAGCTAAATATTAATTTTGCTTATGTACATGACCCAAGAGATCATGAATGATCCTCAGTGGCTACATTGTTTTTACTTAGTTGAATGGTTCACTTTTTATAAGTAGATTTTAAAACTACAGGGCAGAACTTTGACATCTCCATCTGGTCTTACTGCTTTGTGTAGTCAGTGCTTAATAAATGATGGGGACAATTCTGCTAAATTGATAAAAATAGATCTAACTATTCAAAGAGCATTTGGGAATCTTGAGGATGCAGCTACAGTTTATTACATGTATTGTAATTCAATTGGGTATTGTGGGGAATTGCTAGAACCTTAAAAGAAACAAGTCACTCCTTTTATTCTTTACCAGTTTTGAGTATATAAAATAATCTAAGACTAAAATCAAAACCAGGAGGAAATTAAGCTCACATGTTTGCCAAAAGAAAAAAAAGTACCCAAAGGTATAATTTAGGAGAAACAAAAGCATGATGTTTGAGAGTATACAAATTTTGAAAATTGTTTCCAGGTGCTATAAAAGTGAGATTAAAAGCTATTTCTAGACATTAACTCCTAAGAGTTGTTTTGCTTGTTAGCAAGATATTTGGATATGCACACATCAGTAAGTGAATATGCACTTGTCTCTGCATGAAGTCTATAGAATATTCTGGAGTTTATCTTGTCAGTGATCTGTTTCTTACCCAGGGATCAACAGTCCTCTAGAAACCACCAATATCTGAATAAATGTCTTATAAATCCAAATCTTCCAGCCATGGCTCTGTCCAAACTGTGGTCAAGATTGTTTGACCTTTGCTTCTGCTATAGTCTTTGCTGTCTATCTGTGAACATCACTTTGGTACTTGCTCAAAGGAACTAAATCTATAGGCTCTGAGCCATCTAAGCATAGCTTTATTTCCTATAATTATATCCACGTGCCCTTTTTCTCTTCTTCCAATGTTCATAGGTATAATCTTTTCTTAGATCCTTCATGTCTATTTGTTCCTCATATGTCTTTCAATGTAACAACCCAATTTTTATAAATGACTGCTATACTCTATTAACCACTTCAAATGCATAGGTCGTGTTTGCATTTGTGTGAGTGTACCAGGCACAAATTGTAGCACATTAAATCCATTGCTCTTATATACCTAGTTCATGGGCATAATTTGCATTTCATATTAGATTTACAGGATTAGACAAGATGTATCCTACTTATCTTCTGAACACATAGAGTGGGCATGGGATTTTTAGCCTTTGTTTCATAGGCATTCCTTAGTGGCTGTTTATTTTCCCTTTTTGGAATTATTGAACAACCATTAGATCAAGACAAAATGTTCCCCATATTCCACCATCCTGAACCCCATGAGTTTTGTTTTGTTGGGAGCATGAGATTTCTGTCTTGTACAAAATACTAACATTTGTATAGTGCTTATTATTTATCAGGCATTTAATCATTTCATCATCACAATAATATAATTGGGGAAATGTAAATTTTCTCATTTTATACCTGAGTAAACAATGTCAAGAAGGCTGATTAACTAGCCCAGTGTCACACAGCCAGTAAATTCTGGGGTCATGATTCAAACCAGATCCTCCAATTCTATAGAACTTGATTTTAACTCCTACCTGGTTCTGTCTGATGTGGTGGGTGTGGCCTATGCACTATTGTAAGGGCCAGAAGTCTGTGAGAATCAGATGTAAAATGAGAAGAACTGATAGAGTTTGCATCTTGGCTTGCAGAAAATTAACTAGGATGCTTCGTGGAAATATTAAGGGAAGGGAGTTTGGAGTTTCTCATAATCTCTATCAATCCCTGCTTCTTCCAACTTATACCAAATAAATAAGCAGCCTCAGAAAAAGAATGTTCTTGCTATGACAAGTATCATCAAAAGAATTTTTAGTACTCCATTCCAACAGATTGCTGCCTGAGGCCCTCCTTTATAGAAATACCAGAACCCCCTCTGTTTGGTTTCTAAGTTTCAAAGGTTACAGATGGTCTCATTGCTCTAAAAATAAATATTATGGATCTTTGAAATTTGAAACTAGACCATCTCATAGTGCACTTTTCTTTAACGTTCTTGATTAATGGATTCATGAAAGTCACATAAAAATCAGCTTCTGAAGTGTTGGCATCTTTGATTAATATTGAATTTAGCCACTTGCCCGTTTCTTCATTTGTATGACAAATTTTTAACTTCTGAGGAAAACTTCTAATAACCTCTTTGTGTCAGTACTTTTGTGAAAAGTTCAAAGTTAAAGCAGGTAGCAGCAGCATTAGACTATGGTAATGAAAAAATCCACGTAATTAATCATTCCTTCAAGGAACCCATTGGCATTCATCCAAGAAAAGATGAACTTTTCTTAGAACTAAGAGTTTGGTATCATGACTTAGGTTTACTTCCATTAATAGCCTCTTTAGGAATCCAAAAGCAGAAATGACTATTGGTGGAGTGCTCTGATTCCTCCTTTCTAAGTGGTAAGTGGCTGACTGCAGGTGTGGAGACTGAGTTTTCAGGTAGACTTTCTGTATCCTTGGATTATTTGCTTTCAAATATCCAACTTTCTATGTATGCATTATGTATGAACAATTATATTTTACACAACCCTCAGAGACCTAGCAAGCCTCCACTTCATTGATTGATTCTACATCATGTTAAACATTATAATGAATATGTTTGCTTCATATTTCTCAATAAGAATGTTTCTTTTGTGTGACTTGTACTTGGAGAGAGAGAAGAGTATATTCAATTATAAGAATATAGTGTCTTTGTGCATGCATACACACACACACACACACACAATACCAGCTTCTTTCACCATTTTTATGGTCTGTGAACTGAAAAAAGGTATAATCATGATACTGGTCCCATTCAGCACACTGAAGTTCACTTTATTTTCTTTATTAAGCATTGTTGGTATATCAAAGTCTAGTGAAAATATTGCAAATGATTCCCAGAAGAAAACATATGGACACAATTAAATTGACCATTTTTCCACAATTGATAAACAGCAAAGGTTATACTAACATTCAAGAGATTATCAGTCATTAGTTAATGAAACAGTGATACAGTTGGGAGTAGAAATGTTGACAGATCCTCTCTACTAAAATATTCATCATGTTGGCTAGGGCATGGATACATACAAAACTGACAGACGGTACCTAAAACATGTTTTTGTTTGTTTGTTTCTCTTTTTTTTAGGCAACATATTTATTTTTCTCAAGGAAATTCCAGAGGTACAGTATTTTATCCTAATAAGGTGTTTTAAGTTATAAGCATCTCTACTCAGAGTAAGAAATATATTTTACATTGTGACCTAGTAAATACATGTGTGTATGTGAAATTAGTCTTAGGACACAATTCTTACCCTTAAAAATATAGCAAATAATTACAAAGTTAATGTTGGATATGACTTTGTTAATGATGAAGTATAATATTGTATTCTCCTTCATTTTCTCAAAATACCAATCAGAATCTGCTAATATACCTCAAGACCTATTTTTTATTATTGATTTATTCTAATTTGTTATACACAATGGCAGAATGCAATTCATTTCATATTACACATATAGAGCACAATTTTTCAAGTCACTGATTGTACACAAAATATTTTCACACCATATGTGTCTTCATACATGTACTTAGGGTAACGATGTCTAAATCATTCCACCATCATTCCTACCCCCTTGCCCCCTCCCTCCCCTCCCTCACCCTCTTTCCCCTTTGCCCTATCTAAAGTTCCTCCATTTCTCCCATGCTCCCCCTCCATTGCCATTTTGTGTCAGAATCCTCATATCAAATAAAATATTCGGCCTTTGTTTTTTTGGGGATTGGCTTACTTCACTTAGCACTATATTCTCCAACTCCATCCATTTACCTGCAAATGTCATGATTTTATTCTCTTTTAATACTGAGTAATGTTCCATTGTGTACATATACCAAAGTTTCCCTATCCATTCATCTACTAAAAGGCATCTGGGTTGGTTCCATAATTAGCTATTGTGAATTGTGTTGCTATAAACATTGATATGGCTGTGTTCCTGTAGTATGCTGTTTTTAAGTCCTTTGGATATAAACCAAGGAGTGGAATAGCTGGGTCAAATGGTGGTTCCATTCCAAGTTTTGCAAGGATTCTCTATACTGCTTTCCAGATTGGCTACACCAATTTACAGTCTCACCAGCAATGTATAAGTGTGTCTTTCTCCCTACATCCTCTTCTCACCAACACTTATTGTTTGTATTCTTGATAGCTGCCATTCTGACTGGAGTGAGATGAAATCTTAGAGTAGTTTTGATTTGCATTTCTCCATTTTCTAAAGATGTTGTACATTTTTTCATATATTTGTTGATTAATTATATATCATCTCCTGAGAGGTGTCTGTTCAGTTTCTTGGGTCATTTATCAATTGGGTTTTTTTTTTTGTTTTTTTTTGGTGTTTAGCTTTTTGAGTTCTTTATACCCTAGAGTGCTCTATCTGATGTGCCATTGATACAAATTTGCTCCCGACCTGTAGGCTCTCTATCTATTCACCTCACTGATTGTTTCTTTTGCTAAGAAGAAGATTTTTAGTTTGAATCCATTTGTTGATTCTTGGTTTTAATTCTTGTGCTATAGGAGTCTTATTAAAGAAGATGGGTCCTAATCTGATATGATGGAGATTTGGGCCTACTTTTTCTTTCATTAGGCACAAGGTCTCTGGTTTAATTCCTAGGTTCTTGATCCACTTTGAGTTGAGTTTTGTTCATGGTGAGAAGTTTAATTTCATTTTGTTACATGTGAATTTTCAACTTTCCCAGCACCATTTATTGAAGAGGTTACCTTTTCTTCAATTATGTTTTTGGCACTTTTGTCTAATATAAGATAATGGTAGTTATGTGTGTTAGTCTCTGTGTCCTACATTCTGTACCGTTGGTCTATAAGTCTATTTTGGTACCAATACCATTTTTTTAAAACTGTTACTCTGTAGTATAGTTTAAGGTCTGGAATAGTAATGCCACCAGCTTACTCTTCTTGCTAAGGATTGCTTTGGCTATTCCAGATGAATTTCATGATTGCTTTTTCTATTTCTATGAGGAATATCATTGGGATTTTGGTTGGGATTGCTTTGGATCTGTATAGTGCTTTTGGTAGTATGGTCATTTTGACAATATTAATTCTGCCTATCCAAGAACAAGGTAGATCTTTCCATCTTCTAAGGTCTTTTTTAATTTGCTTTTTTTAGAGTGATATCGCTTTCATTGTGAAGCTCTTTCACCTCTTTTGTTTATTCCCAAGTCTTTTTTTTTTTTTGAGGCTATTGTAAATGGGGTGGTTTTTCTAGTTAGTTTCTCTTTCTGAGGATTTGTCACTGATATACAGAAATGCCTTTGATTTATGGGTGTTAATTTTATGTCCAGCTACTTTGCTGAGTTAATTTACTTGTTCTAGGAGATTTCTGGTGAAATGTTTATTCTAGGTATAGAGTCATATCATCTGCAAATAGTGACAATTTGAGTTCTTCTTTTCCTATCCATATTCCTTAAATTTATTTTGTCTCTCTGATTGCCCTGGCTAGAGTGTCAAGAACTGTTCAATAGAAGTGATGAAAGAGGGAATCCCTTTCTTGTTCCAATTATTAGAGGGAATGCTTTCAATTTTTGTTCATCTAGAATGATGTTTGCCTGGTGCTTAGCATAGATAACCTTTACAATGTTGAGGCATGTTCCTGGTATCCCTAGATTTTCTAGTGTTTTGAACATGAAGTTATTCTGTATTTTATCAAATGCTTTCTCTGCATCTATTGAGATGACCATATAATTTTTATCTTTGAGTCAATTGATGTGATTAATTCCATTTATTAATTTCTGTATTTTGAACCAACCTTGCATCTCTGGGATGAACTCTACTTGATCATGGTGCACTATCTTTTTGATATGTTTTTGTATTTGATTTTCCAGAATTTTATTGAGAATTTTTTCATCTATATTCATTAGATATATTGGACTGGAGATTTTTTTATTTGATGTGTCTGCCTGGTTTTGGAATCAGGGTGATATTGGCCTCATAGAATATGTTTGGAAGTGTTTCCTCTTTTTCTATTTTATGAAATATTTTGAGAAGTATTGGTGTTAGTTCTTCTTTAAGGGTCTTGTAGAACTCAGTTCTGTATCCATCTGGTCCTGGGATTTTCTTAGTTGGTTGACTTCTGATGGCATCCTCTATTTCCTTGCTTGAAATTGATCTGCTGAGATTGTGTATGTCATCCTGATTTGGTTTGGGCATATCATATGCCTCTAGAAATTTGTCAATGCCTTCAATATTCTCTATTTTATTGGAGTACAAATTTTCAAAATAATTTCTAATTATCTTCTGTATTGCTGTAGTATCAGTCATAATATTTCCTTTTTCATCATGGATGTTAGTAATTTGAGGTTTTTCCTCTCTTTTTCTTCATTAGCATGGCTAATGGTTTATCAAGTTTATTTATTTTTTCAAAGAACCAACTTTTTGTTTTGTCAATTTTTTCAATTGTTTCTTTTGTTTCAATTTCATTGATTTCAGCTCTGATTTTTAATTATTTCCTGTCTTCTACTGCTTTGGTGTTGATTTGTTCCTCTTTTACTAGGGCTTTGAGATATAATGTGAGGTCATTTATTTGTTGACTTTTTCTTTGAAGGAATGAATTCCATGCAATGAGCTTTCTCTTAGAACTGCCTTCATATGATCCAGAGATTTTGATATGTTGTATCGGTGTTCTCATTTACCTCTAATAATTTTTAATCTCCTCCTTGATATCTTTTGCAACCAATTGTTCATTCAATAGCATATTATTTATTCTCCAGGTGTTGGAATATCTTTTATTTTTTATTTTATAATTGATTTCTAACTTCATTCCATTGTGGTCTGATAGAATGAAGAGTAGTATCTCTACTTTTTTGTATTTACTAAGATTTGGTTTTTAGCATATATATGGACTATTTAAGAGAAGGATCCATGAAAAGAAAGTGTATTCGCTTGTTGATAGATAATATACTCTACATATGTCAGTTAAGTCTAAGTTATTGATTATATTATTGAGTTCTATAGTTTCTTTGTTTAGCTTTTGTTTGGAAGATCTATCCAGTGGTGAAAGAGATATGTTGAAGTCAACCAGAATTATTTTGTTGTGGTCTATTTGACTCTTGAACTTGAGGAGAGTTTGATTGACAAACGTAGATGTTCCATTGTTTGGGGCATATATATTTATAACTGTTATGTCTTGTTGATGTTTGATTCCCTTAAGCAGTGTGAAATGTCTTTATCCCTTTTGATTAACTTTGGCTTTAAGTCTACTTTATTTGATATGAAGATGGAAACCCCTGCTTGTTTATGTGGACCATGTGAATGATATATTTTATCCCAATCATTCACCTTCAATCTCTGGGTGTCTTTTCTTATGAGATGTGTCTTTAAAGGCAGCATATTTTGGGTCTCTTTTTCTTTTAATCCAATCTACAAGCCTATGTCTTTTGATTGGTGAGTTTAGGCCATTAACATTTAAGGTTATTATTGAGACATGATTTGTATTACCAGTCATTTTTGTTTATTATTGGTATTTAGCTTGAATTGTTTTCTCCTTTGGTTGGCTTTTTCGTTATTGTAGTTCTTCCCTTTGCAGATTTTCATTGTTATTTTTCATTTCCTCCTCATGGTATCTTTTGCCAAGGATTATCTGTAGTGCAGTCTTTCTTGCTGTAAGTTCTTTTAGCTTTTGTTTATAATGGAAGGTCTTTATTTCACCATCAAATTTGAAGCTTAGTTTTGCTGGATATAAGATTCTTGGTTGGCTTCCATTATCTTTTAGAGCTTGGTATATGTTGTCCCATGATCTCCTGGCTTTGAGAGTCTGGGTTGAAAAATCTGCTGAGTTCTGAATTGGTCTTCCCTTATAGGTAATCTGATTTTTCTCCTTTGTGGCCTTTAAAGTTCTATCCTTATTCTGTATGGTAGGCATTTTCATTATAATGTGTCTTGGTATAGATCTATTGTAATTTTGTACAATCAGTGTCCTATAGGCCTCTTTTATTTGATTTTCCAGTTCATTCTTCATTCTTGGGAAATTTTCTGATATTATTTCATTGAAGAGATTGTGCATTCCTTTGGTTTGAATCTCTGAACTTTCCTCTATCCCAATAAATCTTAAATTTGGTCTTTTGATGGTATCCCATAACTTTTGGATGTTCTGTTTATGGTTTCTTACCATCTTCACTATGAAGTCAATGTTATTTTCAAGATAGTATATTTTGTCTTCATTGTCTGAGGTCCTGTCTTCCAAGTGATCTAGTATTTTGGTGATGTTGTCTATTGAGTTTTTTAATTGGCTTATTGTTTCTTTAATTTCAAGGATTTCTGTTTTTTTTTTTTTCCAGTATCTATCTCTTTCTTAAAGTTATCTCTTGCAACCTGTGTTTGCTCTTATCTCTTTGTTGGTGTGATCAATTTTTGTCTGTATCTGCTCACTTAGGTTGTTCTTTAATTCCCAGATCATTTTAGTTATGTATATTCTGAACTCCTTCTCTGACATTTCACCTACTGTGCTATTTATGGATTCTATTGTTTTAGTATCTTGGTTTGTTTGGGGCACTTTCCTCCCTTGTTTTTTCATGATGTCTATGTGTCTTCCTGTCTTGCAGTATAGATCCAGGGTATTATAGCTTCTGCCCTATTGTCTTATAGTGTCCCTATAGGTTACCAGTACCTCACTTTTGTACCCAATGTGCAGCCATATATCAGTTAACTTCTATTTTTACATTTACAATTTTGTCACTATAATCAGAAATGATGAGTTTGGTTATCTTGTACCATATAGCCAATAGGTTTGCATAATGGTTTACAGTTTCTAATGGTAGAAAGGGGGTCTGGGGGGTTATCTGAGATGCTTATCAGGTAGGGTGTGAGAATATGGAGGTATTAGATTATATGACTAGTAAAAGGGTTAGTAGGAGAAACAAGAGATAGGCAACCCCATGCAAGACTCCCTGTTACCTCAGTAACAGGATAACTGTTAGCACCCCTAGTAGAGAAACCTCTGGTGCAGCCAGGCCCACAGGGACGTTGGTGACTTCTTACCAGGTCCTTATTGTTGTCCCTTGATAGAAGCCATGATATCCCAGTTTTGTGGCTGTGGCAGCCTCAAGCCTATAAGTAACCTGATGTTGGGCTGTGGAGCCAAGCTTTGGTAAATAGAGAATACCAGGGTTATTATTGAGATACGATTTGTACCTCCATGGGGTCAGGGGGCAGCTCCCTGCGTGGGTATGGGGCAGCCCTCTGTCTGGATTACCAGGCTGCGGTGTAGTTGGGAGGGTAGGGGTTGGGTGGGGTTGTGGGGGGTGGGGGCAGGCCTCTTTTTGGATTTCCAGGTCGCGGTGTGTCAGGGAGGGCGGGCTAACTTCTATGTCACATGTTTTTGTTTCTATCAAACTAAGTTGAAAACAAAACAATAATGACAACAAAAACCACCTAAAGTATCACATATTGAAACTTAATACTAAAAGAATTGCATTAACTTAGAAAAATATAATTGATCATAAATTAATTCACCTGAAAAAATCATACCCATACTGAACATCTCCTGTGGATATCTGAATCACAAATGATGCAAGATGAAGATATCATAGCCCTTGGGCTGCAGGGAAAATCCACATTCTAATTAGTCATAGTGGTACTCTGAATCATCTGCTGCTGACTTGGGCTTTCTAAATAGGCTCTTGCCTCTGCCCAGTACTGAATCTCTTCATGGTATTGCTAAGGGAGTTTTATTTTCTCCTATAGAGGATACAATATTTTTTGTTCCACATTTTTATAGGTGCAATGTAATTGTTCATAATGGTGAGATTTGTTGTTACATATTTGTAAATGCACAGAATATAATAATATAATTTGGCCAATATCATTCCCAGTATTTCCCCTTTCCCTCCCCTCCTTCCTCCCTCTCTTTGCTTTCCTCTACTTTACTGATCTCCCTTGATTTTTGTGAGCTCCACCCCCAGCTTTCCTTTCCGTTTTTCTCACTAGCTTCCAGTATGAGAGAAAAATATATGACCTCTGACCTTCTCAGTTTGGCTTATTTTGCTTAACATAATGCTCTCAAGAGGATACAATATTATTTTCATTAGAATTTCATTATCTAGGGATTGGCTTGATGCCCCTGGGCCTATCCATAGGAAGTTTTATTCTGCCTTCTTAGGTGGCAAAGTAACTTTGTATTTGGAGTCAGATCAGAGGATTGAATGACCTGCAGAACACATAACCCACCGGCAGGGATATGCCAGATCTCCATTGCCAAGTCATCTAGTCTCTTCTATCCCACCCAAATCCCAGAGATTCAGCACCACCCTTTCAACCATTTCATCTATACCATCAGGCAGGTGGTTCAAGGATCCTCAACTACTTCTTAAATTGCTTAAACTAGAATTCTGTTCAGTAAGCCAGGCCTGTCCATATTCAGTGTGGTACTTTCGGGGTGTGAAATGGCTATTATACTTTCCCTTCCCTTTTTGTTTCAGATTGAAGATGCAAAGTTATAATCTAAAGTAGCAAACAAATTCTTGAACTGGTGTTTCTACAAAAGTCAAATTCTTGCAAACAAAATTATCTACCATACACATATATAAACTTATATGTATTTGTTTTACACACCTCCCCAAACAGAACAAGTTGAATTTTTAATTTGTAAATTTAATGAAAAAAATTAAGAAATATATGGAAAATGTTAATCGATTGATTTGAACTTTTTTTAAAACACAGAGTGCTACTAGGAATGGGTTTGAAAAATATTTCTTTTCCTTTTTAAAAAATAACATTCAAACATGTTGGTTAGTAATCCTAACAAGCTACATGACTCAGAACTTAAATTAGTGTTGTTTTTTTTCAGATCAATGAATAGATAGCGAGTATTTCCTAATATAGCCACCAAATCTTTCTATGGATTTCTGGGCTAGCAGAGGTCAATTCATTGATTCATATTTCACAACTTCTTTAGCTTTGATTCATAAATCTTCAGTTTGCTTAATTGCTGGTGGGTAAAGATAGCTTTGGAGAACCATTTTCCTAATGATGGAAAATTTTTCTGATAAATGAGGTGTCAAACTTGGTAAAAGTTCTTGTATTATCATGGAAGGTAGGTAGGGCATTTAATAAATGTGTTCATGGAGAAGTGAAAAGACCTTCATGCACACTTTAGACTTTGAGATTGATTTTTGACATAAAGCCATCCTTGAAAGGACAAGAGTACTTGAAAGTAAGCTCTATTTTATGTTTAAATCTCAAAACCAGAAGCTTCTTCCACAAAGACACTACAGACTCCGTGGTGAATAAACACAATGAGAATGAGCTGTATTTTTGTGAGAGTTGCCAATTGTAAAGTACGACATGTCTATTTGCTTAACACTTACTCAATATTTAAAGAGCCACATAATTTATTACTTACTGCTTTGCATGAAGAAGGTCTGATATCCCCCAAAGAAATATGTTTATAAGAGAGGGGAGACCCCCTGGCCTCACCAAATTAGGAAAATTCAACGACTCTCTATGGATCTGTTCTGATATTGTAAAAAACATTTTGATATTTATAGAGCACTGCATGGCTAGAAACTAGCTTCCAAGGGAACAAAAGACAACTAAAGCTGCCGAGAGTCATCCATCAGAGTTCTGTAAGGGCTCAGGAGTGCTGTTCCATTTTGAGCTGTTGTGGTTTTCAGCATTCCTTTTGTTTTAACCTGGCCTTTTTCATTTGCTGCCTCCATCAGGGCTGGTTTTTGATTTGACTCTCTCTGGCTTTCCAGCTTCTATGATTGGATTCTTCTGTTAACAGAATGTCTCATTCCAGGATTTGCTTTTTGGTTCCTGCTTTCTCTGTTTGTCTCATTGCTTGCTTTGATCCATTTTTATACTGGCTTGAAGCCCAGCAGCACTGTTCACCTTCTCTATCCCAGTTTTATGGGCATTTGCAAGTTTATACTTAGGAAGAAAGAAGAGTTCTAAAGTCCTGAATGGGGAGGATGGATAGAGAAATATTTTACAGCATTTTAAAAATACATATGATTCCTTTTAATGGAGAGTTTCTTAAATAAGGATCTTAAAAACATATTAATATTTTTTCCTAAGCAAGAGTTTTTCCAAGAATTGTTAGTGTGTAGTAATTTGACAAAGTAATATCTTAACTTACAAATGCATCATTTGAAAAATAATAATAGGGCATAGGGAAGGAACAGTACCAGAAGTTGAAGGTGCTAAAACCCAACACAAAAGAAGTTCTCACTTCATATACAGCTGATTTAAGCAGAATTTTGTTCTCTTATTGTAGATATTGGCTAAGTTCCTATTAGCAAAAAGTTGTTCTAGATGCTTTAAGTTTGATAGGGTGCTAAAAAATTATAAGATCTGGAAAACATGTCTTCAAGGAACTCAAATTTTATTTGGGGAGACAAGATCTATGTTAGGTAAATGATAAGCCAGAATTGAAGCCCGAGATTAAAACATACATAACTACTGCACAATTTTGTATTCTGTATTTAGAATTTATTTTTTCATAAGACCAAGTAATACCTCTTTTTATCCCTTGCATTTGATTCTAAAACAAAATCACTAATTTTTATTTCAGACTTTTGGGAGGATAGCGATTCAACTGTACATAGTGTCTTTGTAGCTGACTATTAAAATTTCAGTTACTGTGTTAGCTAATTAATTTATTCAGACTTGGGATTTTTATGCTATTCTTAGGTGTAGGCAAAAGTATAAAATCAAGATCCACATGTATTATGAGTTGATTTAATAACACTCATTATGTTATTTAACCATTATTATACAATTTTAATAGGGAGATATTAAATACCACTTATGATTGTATGATTTCCAGGTAACACCCAAGGAAATTGAGTACAGGAGTTGTGAGAAGAAAAAAATAAAAATGGTGTTATAGAATATGAGGATTCCTGCTCAGGAAAAGGATGCCATTGTAATTCCAGAAGTTAAGAAGTAGAAAAAGATTGTCAGGGATCTCAACTTCAAATTGATTTTGTAACCCTTAGGGAGAATAAAAGGAAGATTGAGATATGTCAGCAGGATACAAGGGGAAACAAAGGAAAACCATAATCTATGCTATGGGAGCTATCTGTTGGGCTTGCTGGTTTCACTGCACCTCATTTGTGTGCCATGAGCGCGTCTCACCCAAGTTTAAATAATGAACTCACTTAAGAATAATGAAATGACTCTTTATGGACAAATTTCAAAACTTCATCCAAGAATATATATTTTAAATTACTTAAAATATATCTTATATACCAAAAATGTTTGCCTAAAGAAAACCAAAATTGTTCTAAACCAAGCATTAGTATAACCATCTCATTTTTACAGTGTGTATTGCTAAATCTTTTCCCCTTTTTAGAAAAGAAGGTCAGAGTCTTTTAAAGTGACAGGTTAGAGGATGTTTTGATTTGTCCTCTTCCCCACCTTTGCAATTCCTGGGAAATACGAAAGACTTTTTATGTAGTAACACTAATATCCATTCATTTCACCTTATGTCAAATGTATTCACAACTCTGCAGCAGAAGATAGCATATAAATTACAAAGGAAATAGTGTGCTTTCTCATTTATATTCTTATCTTCAAATTCTGACTATCAGCACAAGTTTAAATGTAGAATTTAAAACTGAATGGGACTGTTGGATCACCTCATCCCATGCTTCTTATTTTACAGATGGAGAAACAAACCAGAGAGTGACCTGTCCAAGGTTACAGACATTAGTGACAAAGCCCTGACCGTGGGCTTTTGACTGTCAGCTCAATTCTCTCTTTATATCACACATCCTGCAAGGCTAAAACATTGAAGAGAAAACTCCTCCAGAAAATCATGCAAAACAGAGCTATTTTCTTGGTTATTTTTCTTTGGTCACAAACACATTTGTAATGTATATTAGAGACCTACTATAAAATAGTGCTAGTAAAAATGTAATACACACCAGAAATTTAGCCATCATTTTTCCTGTTAATGTATAAGAAGATGCCAACTATTTAGAAAGAAAAGTAGAGGTGTTCTACTATTCTGCTACCACGAATTCATATGCCTTATGTCACTCTGAGGCTAATCACAGACTCTAGAAAGAAGCCTCTGAGAGCATCTCATCCAAGTTTAAATTTTTGTATGAATAAAATGAGCCTCAGAGATGCTAAATGACTGGAAAAGTAGAGGTGTGTTCGTCCCTCCAATGTCTTTTTTAAATTTTCCCTTGTGTAGAAGTGCCTACATTATTAGATAGCTATTGAGAATCAAGAGCATATATGTCCATAAAATAAAAGTTTCTGTCTACATGAGAATCAAGCCAATTTCTGATTTTTATAAGCAGGGTCAAATTTTATTAAGCATTACTAAAAAAGATAGTACAAGTTGAAAATATAAAGAGATTAGAGAAGAGTTCAAATAATGGATTATCAGCTTCATGGTGAATTTAAGAAATGTTAGATATGTTTTGAAGTATTGCAACAATATTTTGATAAAGCATAATAATTAAGACTAACCTAAACTGCCTAAAGTAATAGATGTGTCATTTTTCTATGTGAATTTAACTACTCTGAATGCAGAACAGGGATAAAGGCACTCTTAACCTCACAGGATGGTTGTGGGGGTTAGATAAATTACTAGATACACAGTGCTTAGTGCTATTCCCGGCACATAAATGTTTAATAAAACTTAGCTGGTACTATTATTAATGCCATGGAAGGTAATCAAACACTCTCCCCAGATACGTACTGGGAAGATAGTGTGATTTAGTGCAAGAATGTTGGATTTTGTTTCTGAAGTTTTCAAGTTGTATCTCCTCTGTTTACTGACTATGTTTTGTGCAATTCATTCAATCATTTGGGATTTTATCCCTAGGTTGAACAGAGAGGTTATACCTAGGATGCTTTTCTTGTTTACCTCATGTAGGTAGTTGTGAAAAGCAAATGAATTGACAACTATGAATATGCTTTTTGAAGAGTAAGGCTTCTGAAAAGTGGATACTATTATTTTTAATTTTTTCTTCGGCTTCCATGATAAGAGATCCAACATGGCTGGTCAAAGTTCTAAGGATCCTACACATCCAAAATTTCCTTGCAGATTCATAATAAATGGGGATGAAGAGTGGGGACTTGGTTAATAAGTTAGAAATTTTATAGGGCACTCTTAACAAAAGAAGTTACACACAAACTCTAAGGTCTCTGTCACTGAAGAAAAGCCTTATTTAAATGTCTTACTCAAAGATGTTTCAGGATGAAGGACACTAGCTCTGATTGTAATTTTTGAGTATTGTGCCATGGGACATTATCTCCAAGATAGTTACCATTGCTTCCTTCCCTCTTTGTATGCTCATTCCATTTCATACATCATGAGATGGAG
This sequence comes from Marmota flaviventris, assembly GCF_047511675.1. Lineage (NCBI taxonomy): Eukaryota > Metazoa > Chordata > Mammalia > Rodentia > Sciuridae > Marmota > Marmota flaviventris. Next base: position 57,643,580 of record NC_092500.1, on the reverse strand, counting down.
TCCTGTTCTCTACCTTTACATATGGACTTATTTTAGTGATCTTCTGTACAGGTAGAATGTAGCAGAAAGGATCAGAACTTCTGAAATTGACTATTAAGACGGCTTTCCTATCTGGACTTCTTGGAACTCTGGCTCTTGGGACACTCCCTGTGAGAATCTGAATGCAGAGGCTATGTGTAGGAGCTTCAGCTGAGAGCTCTAGCTGAGTTATAACCTAGTAGCCAGCAGCAGTGGCCAGGGATGTGAGTGAGCATCTTAGATATCCAGCCCAGTCAAGACTTCAAATGAATCCAGTCTTTGCTGCCAACTGACTGAGACTCCTGAGAGATTCCAAGTGAGAACTGCCCTGGTTGAGCCCTGCAAACATGCAGAGACTGGGAGATAAAAATAATAAATTGTTGTTTTAAGACATGAAACTTTAGGGTAGTTTCTTTTATTTCTCTAGATACCTCAAATACACATTATTTTCTTCTGAGGGTAATTTGTAAATTATGAAAATTGTCAAAAAGTAGATAATAAAAGTCTTGGTGTGCACATTTGAAATTTGATTTGTTTGGTAGCTAAAAACAGCATTTGGAAGGAGAAGCATGTTTTATTTAAAAAAAAAATAAAGGTACTATTGTGTTGAGAACTTATTGTACACCTGACTGTCAATCACTGAGCATTTTATATGCAACTCATTCCAATCATACCACATGACCCATTATAAATGTTACCTCCTTCAGACCAAAAGGTATCAGTCATAAGGATTCTTTCTTAGGCAGAAATTTCTAAACCCTATGGAGAAAGCAGTATGAAATACTCTGGATTTTTGTTGGCAGTTGGCACAGAACTTGATACAGCATAGGTACTTAATTAATGACTGTTAACCTAATTATTTATGACCTGTTTTCCTTTCAATGTATCATATAGCTCTTTATTACTTTACTCCCATACATTATCCAATTTGAGGTCTTTTCTTCCCCTTGCATGGTCATCAAAATTTAATTATCATACTCACAATTCAAATTCATTGCAGATGTCAGCGAAATTCCTACTGCCCTCCTTTAAATATTTACAAGATCATAAAGAACTGGTAAGAGCCCCATATCTTTTTAGACCTCTCCTGCTGACATATTGCTCCTTGTTTACTGCACTTTGGCTACACTGGTATTCCTGATACTCCACTGAATCTCTGGGCATACTCTTGTCTGAAAGCCTCTCTGTGGGAGCTCCTATCTGCTCCATCAGTTCTCTGCTCACATTTCAGTGAGCCTTTCTTGACTGCCTTTGAAAAACAGTACCCCTATTCCTACCACTTAGCTTCCTTATCCTATTTTATGATTATGAACAGATTTATCATCACTTGACATAGTATGTTTGCCTTTTAATCCCTTTATTAGAATATAAACTCCTCATGGGCAGGGAATTGGTCTTTGTAGGTTGTGTTTTCAGCACCAAGGACAGTACCCCAATTTCATGACCTGAATGACTGTTATTGGGTGAATACCTATGATTCTGCAGTTGAGACAGAGAACAGAAATATCAACTATAGTACAGAAATCAGTGTTTCCATGATACTTTAGATAGGAAATGGTGGTTCAAACATTGTGCTTTGACCATGTAGAGAAGAAAACAAACATTGAGAAATTTCCCATGGTAGACATTGAGTGGATCTTAGCTTACACAAAGTGGTTGCAAAGATCTTTGGCTAGGAGGTCTGTAGCCCATATACCCCTTATGAGGAATGCCAATCTGTCTCCCAGGCTGGTTAGGTAGGAGAGGGCCAGAATAAAATCTGGGGACTAGAATAAAATGAGAGTCCACTGAAATCACGTACAGTTAATGCCTTGTAAAAAGTGAACTAACATTTATTTATGTGCTTGTGTGGGATATTGGCTTCATAAGAATTATGATTGTATTTAGAAACTTTTACACAGGTATTTAAACAAAGTGCTAATTTGTATATAAAAATGAATCTATCTTTTTTTACGAACAACTGCATTTGTGGATATGCCTAATGAAATCACATTTCTACACAGAGTCATCAACTTAGAAGACGGATATTAGATGGAAGACAAAATTCTAGAAAATACTAGAATATTCTCCTAGAGAAAAATGGTACAAGATACAGAGTTAGAAATGCCAAGCTATAAAGTCATGATAAACATCATAAGGCTAAAGGGAAATTAAAACTCATGTAATTAAGCAGGATTCTCTGTGGGGGTGAATGAGGCCTATCAGAAGCTGCTCAGCCCTTATTTCCCAGAATTAATCCAGTTTTTACACAATGTAAGTATAGTATGCTGGGAGAATATGTGTTGTGCCCTGGGAAGAGATATGCTTTACTAAGATGCCATCAAGAAGATGTGCTGCTTGCCTGGAATTTGCAATTTGGGGAATGAAATCCTTGATTATAATCAAGAGAATTCAGCCTTATGCTGCTTAGGGCTATGTCTCTTTCTTGAAGCCCATTCTCTAGTTAATAAATTTTTATTCATTGCATCTTAAAGGGTTCGAAGTTCAAAATGAGAAGTTGGGTTCTAGGGAGGTAGTTCTTTCAAATAGGCTCATAGAATGCCAACTGCCTACTTTACTTGTTTAGAAGTCTGGCATAGTAGTGCAAAGTGTACATTTTGCAAGGATAAATCCGGATTTATAGGCTGACTCTGTCATTCAGGAATGTGGAGACCTTGGGTGAATTACTTTACATCTCAGTTGCTCAGTTTCCTTATCCGTAAATGGAGAAATTTAGTGTGGATTAAATAAAATGTGTGTCGGTTGCCTAGCTTAGTGCTTGGCACATATAAAAACCTCAATATGTGGCTACAACAAAGTTGGGGTGGTTCTTGGAGTGAAAGTTGTCCTTTTGACTATGTCTATAACTACCTTTTTCTTATGCCATTGTAAAAAAAAATTATGTTCTACCACAAAGTTCCTCTTTCTGTGGTTTGATAGTGAGTTCTTTCGTAGGTGGCTCACCTATCACATCTAGTCTTCTCTCTAGCAATGGTGATTTAGGGATTTTACTGTTTCATCACTTCATGGCCAATTTACTTTACCTACACAGGTGGACTATCCCAACAAATTCTCATAAAGTTCTATGTATTCCTTCATCTGACTGTCTGCCTCCATCTGAAACCTTTTTTTGTAAACTTGGGAGGTTATGGTTATAAAGAGAGAGGGCCATTAAACATGTTAATTTGGCTTTGTTTACTTCTAAATAATTTTTATTCCATGTGAGTAATGACAAAATATCATTTAGTGCTCTTGGCATAAGGATTTAGAGTTGCTGTTATTCACCATGCCATCACTTGGTCCCATGCTCAGCACGTAGAGGAAATCTAATAGTATTAATAATATTTAAATGTATAGGGAGGTAACAAAGTTTTCAAGAAAAGGAAAATTTCAAATGTACTATGGCAAGTCTCAGCTCCTATCCACAAGAAAGCAGAGGTAAATGTATTTAGAAAATTAAGCCCTGTATCTCCTTCTGTTTAGGATAATGAGGGTACTAGTAAGATAGGTAATGGCAGAGATGTGAAGAAGACCTGTGATCACTTAGTTCCTGTGTAAACTACTTTATGTCATTAGAGGGGAAACCCACAAAACTCCCACATAAACAGTAAGCCGAAAGTAAACTGAGCTTTCTAAATTATTAAATGGGCTTGACAAAGAGTTTGATCCTGGCTAAGCTTGCAGAATATGCAAACAAACAAACCAGATAAGAAAGTGTAAATGGCCTAGTCAATCAAATATCAGATACCATCAACAAATGAACAGACCTGATCATCCCTCAGAGAACTTATCAAAGTGCTAGGAAAAGGTTATTGAAGCTTTTATGCATGCCCAGCACATAGTCGCTTATAGATACCCACATTTAACTAGGCTAGTAATTTCCACTCCACCTGACTGATTATAAGCAACAGTTAACAAGAGTCAACTTTAAAAATTTACCAATAACAATAAAAATAAGTGTGGGGAAAGTTTGGATCAGAAACTTGAGATTTCACTGTGGGAGAATTTCATCCTTTGAATCATACAGAAAGAAAAATGAAAACTAGATTGTGGAGATAAAGAAAATGAACAATTGTGTCAATACCATTGCATTAAACTCTATTACCTTGTCCTGTAGCAAATGTGCTAAGAATGCCATGCTAAAAAAATTGTGTGATTGTGAAGGGATTGATTCATTAATTCACTATGAGCCTCCAGTGTTCCAGGCAATGTATTGGACATGAGAGATACTGAGATAAATAGAAGCCCTTGCTTTAAAGGTGCGAATAGTCTATTTGGGAAAGTGAACCGGTAAAATGTAATATAATACTGTAAGTGCTATGGTGTATGCAAGGGAAAATTGTGGGGACCTGCCAAGTTTGGAAGTGCCTCTTGAATTTTGAAGAAATATGGAATTATTTATTTTTAGAAGAGTTTTAGCTCATGTATATTTTGTTGTTTGAAACATACATTAATTCTCCCTTAACTATGTCTTAACCAGGATAAGAAGTTTGCAAATTTGAATGTAGTATTTATCTTCATATATATGTATATGTGGCATATATTAGATATATGTATATTATATATAATTATTATATATATATGAGAGAGAGGCACAGAGGGAAGAGCAATCTTATTTCAGCATGGAATCTTATTTAAGAATTGACAAGTGATACCATTGTGAGCGGAGATGCCTCAGGAGGTCATGTGGTCTGAGCTGAGATCTGACATAAGAATATAGTTTTAAACACACTCATATATCTCTCTTTCTCCTTAACAGATCCAGGGGCAGCGAGTTTCTCATTGTTAGATCCTGTAGGAGATACTTCTTTATATAGAGCAGAGTCCACTTTGATGCTGCTGCTAATTCATCCTCTGGAAAATGGAAGTAAGCTTAACATCATCCATAGGATACACTTAAAATATAAGAATGCTTCTATTAAAACTTTCTCTTAAATAGCTAAGCCATTCTCATTTCCTTCAAAGAATGCTTTTGAAGTGCTATTTCTAGATTCCTTTTTCTTTTACTTTTTTTGGGGGGAGGGTGGAAAAGGAAGGGGAATCAACTTTTTAGTTTGTTTATTTTTTTTATTAAAACATTATAGTTATATACAGTAGTTGGATTCCTTTTGATAAAATCATACATGCAAGGAATTTGATTTCCTCCCCCATTTCTCCCTTTTCTTTCCCTCCTCCCTCCCCCCACTCTGCTTCCTCTACTGTACCAATCTTCCTTTCCTCACTTACTTATTTATATTTGTTTGGCACTTTGATTGAAATTCTCTGTGGTACATTTATATATGCATATAAATTTGTTAAATTTGTTCTGTATTTTCTTCCCTTTCCCATCCTTTCTCCCTCCTTCTTGTTCTCCTTCTATTCCACCAATCTTCCACACATATACATGTTCCACACACACACACACACACACACACACACGCATATATATATATATATGAGATATCCCATCCCCCTCCAAATGCCTTTATGTGATATCCCATCCCCTTGCCATTGCTTTTTATCATTGCTCATTTTGCTCTTGCTTTCGCATATGAGAATATTCGACCCTTATTTTTCTGAGTTTGGCTCATTTTACATACCATGATGATCTCCATTTCCATCCATTTCTCGGAACCTAGATTCTTTATTTTAGGTGCAATTTGAATTTTCTTTGCACCTCTGAAGCTTGGAATATGGTAGGAGCTCTTTCTGTGTAAAGTATTCTTTGTTTGGTTACTCTTTTCCTAAAAGTCCTCCCTCATTGCTTCTTCTCCATCTACGGTTAGGACTGGATACCCTCTCCCTGTGTTTTCTTTCCTCTTTGTAGAACAAATAATTTAGTTTATAACTGTGCTCATCTCAAAGAAAAGGCAGTGTCAGATGGTAGCAGGGCTTGAGTATTGGGCTAATGGATTTGATACTTATTTGATATTCAATGATTCACTCTCATTAGACTCTCCCAAATGGCCTAAACAGTGCTTCCTATTCTTGCTTGAACCCAAGACTCACAAGAGACTTTTGAAAAACAAAATCATCACACTCTCCTTTAACGATTTTGATTCAGTGGGTTTCAGATTTGGCTTGGAATTCTGTATTCTTAGTGGTCTTCTCCTAAGAAGTCAAATTTGGAAAACACTGGACCAAAAAGATAACTTTCTTTCTCATCTTAATCCTATTGCCACTTTTGCCAAATAAATTTATCTATCTATCTATTTATTTATTTTTAATACTGTCCCTTTTTAAATAGTTTTTTTAGTTATAGGTGGACAAAATATCTTCATTTTATTTTTATGTGGTGCTAAGGATCGAACCCAGTGCTTCATGCATGCTAGGTGAGTACTCTACCTCTGAGCTACAATCCCAGCCCTGTTAAATAAATTTATTTATAATGAGAGTCATTAAAAGAAAGCACATTGTTGAACAAAAAAACCTCCAAGAGTCCCCAGGCACATTCTTGATTGTCAGAGGGCTATAGATTCCTTGTGCTGCCCTGCAGCATTATAATATCTGCTTGCATTTCAGTTGTAGGTTGCTTGGTTTGAAGGATGACTATGTTTACTACAACTCAGTGAATTTCAGGGGATTTTGACAGTCCACTTGAGAACTCTTCATAGATAAGTATACCTGATAAGGTCTGACACATGGGATGAGGTATTGTTCATGACATATTGGCAGCTTATTCTAGAAAGAGCATTTCTCAAGAGTTCTTCATGGTAAGGCTGTAGGGAGGTGATGGTTTTTGCATTGGGGAAAAATGCAGAATAAGCAATTGTTCTTTCTTGAAGAGATTGTCCTAACACATTTGTTTAAAGTAACTTTGTGTTTAATGTATAAGACAGCTCTTGGGGGAAAAGGTCATATGTCAGAAATACAGTATGTCTGAAATTCTTTCTTGTCCCTTGTTCATCTGAGATGAGATGAATAGATGAAATTGCTTTTTGCCCTTTGGCCAACATATAAGAAAGGAACAGCTCTCTTCATCTTACATGTGAACTTTCCTAGAATGTTATGGCTTAAGTTCCTTATTGGTTTGGGAAGCCAATTCTCTGAGTTAGTGTGATCCTTGTATGATGAGGAAGAAAGGCTTCATGATTTTCCCAGCTGGCCTGCAGCAGAGAAAATGTTTCTCTCTGCAACCTAGACTGGTCATATCATGGCCGCTGTTATGATTACAAATCATGTCACAAGATTTTATGTAAAAAAATGGAGAGTATTTGTCTAGGTTAAGAAGCCTAAGATTTTCAAAATCACATGTCAGATAAGTATGGCTTCTTCTACAGAAAGAAGAAAAAATATTTTGCTTTCTTTTTATGGAAATAAAATGATCTCTCACTTTGAGTCAGAATTTTGGCATTGTACTTAGAAAGCAAATTTAAAGAAAAATATTAACTTATAAAGTAAAAAAGAAACAATATTAATAGTAGTAATGACATTTTTGCAGTTAGGGATCTTATCACAATCTATTAAGTAAATTCAGACTCTAAACCCATAATCAGTAAAGAAAAGGGCAGCTTTGATTCAATAGTAGGTCTACTTTGGTGAGGAACAAAGGATCGAATACAAGAAGATGTGGAGGGTCAAAAGGAGGATGGAATCTCTGGTTTCAGGTGTCCTTGGCTGGAGAGAGATTATAAATCCATAGTGAAGACACACTGTTGAGTAAACTGAAAAGCATGCCTACATGATTCAGGTGGCATACCTGTAATCCAATCCACTTGGGAGGCTAAGGAAGGAGGATTGCAAGGTCAAAGCCAGCCTCAGCACCTTAGTGAGGCTCTAAGAAAATCAATGAGACCCTGTCTCCAAAAAAAAAAAAAAAAAAGCACACCCCCGCCCATGCACATATGAACTCAGCTATCCCAAAATTACCTCTAATACATCAAGTCATATGGGTCTGGGGATTTCTATAGGAAGCATGTGCACACACACACACAGAATATTGAAATGTTTTCTAACTACATATTGCTCTCATTCATAATATTTTAATATTTTGGGTCTTCTCAATTAATTTCTTTGCTTCTACCATCTCCTCTATTCAGAATGTTTCTACAAGCAGAAAACTCCAAATCTGTGAGGGAATTAACTAATCATGTAGAGGGGTCACTATCATGGAATTCAAGTAGTTTTGGACATTTGGTTACTTGTTCAATGAACCCACCCAAGAATTGAATGTAAATGTGAACTATTCCTATATGAGAAGTATCAGAAACCAGAAGATAATATTGGGTTTCAAGGACTCTTTTATTCATGAATCTCTATGTATTTTTTTGCTTCATTGGATATATTGTAAACCAGATACATTTTTTTGTATAAGTTGATATTACAATTTATAAAACCTTTTTGAAATTGGGGCATTATCTTTGAATATTTTATATAGAAAAATAAGTAGTATAGTTGCTTTTAAATAAGCATTTATTGAATAATGGTTAATCTGGGGGAAGCTATTACTTATAAAATTGGGCAAAATTGAAAGAGGATACAAGAATCAATGTAGGGTTCACTAGAACACATTGCTTTTGCTATTCTCATCTTTATGAGATAAAATAGCTCCATCATGCTTTATGTTGTTAGATGTATTTCTCAAATAGATTGTTTTTGCAGAGATCAACAAGGCTCTACAGATCTCCTCTGAAAAGATATTTCCCAAGTTGCGGTTTCTCCTTCTGTGATGGAGTCATACATAATGGATATCCTCTGATGGTTGCAGAAGTTGTGCAGCTATAATTAATGTTATAGAACCCAGTGGAGTTCATTTAATCAAGTCTGTAATGGTGGTATTGACTGTAAAATGTAATGAAGTGATACTAAACATGGTTGATTTGAGATTGGAGTGGGAATGTTCAAAGACATGTTTGACACCATTTATAGCCTAAAAATATTGTTAAGGACAAAAGCTCAGAAAATCAGGTAAATGGAAAAAACCCTTGGTTTTCATCTCAAGAATGGAGTTCTACTATTTTTTTGATTTTGACAAAATTTTAAAAGTCACCATTCAAAACCTGTTTGCTTTCAAAGTAAACGGGACAATTTCATGCACTGAAGAGTTAAAGTGAACCTGAATCTTCAGGGCTCATGTGAGGTTTGAAAAACAAGGTTTTATAAAATCTGTCTGTCTGCCATTACTGGAAATTTAGTCATAAAATGAAAATAAATGATGATATGGTTTAAGAGCTGAGATGAGTGCTGCATCATGTGGAGAGGAGAGGAAAATGAAATGACTGAGGAATTCACCAGGAGATATAAGAATGATGTTGGGATTTCTCCAGCAATAAGATCAAGAGCAAAGAAAAAATAAGGCTGTATGTGTTTGCTGTAGATGTAAGGATGCGTCTTCAGTCTGTAGCAGTACCCATTTGAACTTTCAGGAGTAAATGACCTTGGCAGAAACTGTGATCAATAAACCAGATCCCTGAAAAAAGGAAATGCTGAAACTAAAATCAAGGCAATAGAATGAGAGGTACCTTGAAATATAAAGCAGTTATCTGCAAATATTAATATACAAAATGGATATCTTAGAGAATTTCATTGAAGGAGAGAAAAAATTTGAGAGATAATATCAGCATGGAATGTGATGGTTTATTTCCATGCTATTAAAGGATGCTTATTTATAGCCTTAACATCAAAGTGCATTAATGTAAATAAAATTGCACAAGCATTCACAGAGGTTGGAAAAGAATGAGGAGGAATAAAGAGCTTAGACTATACTGAATTCAAAATGGATACCTCTTTTCATCTCTCTATTCTTCCAAGTAGCCAAACATCCCAAATCACTCATCCATATTTCATTTATATTTATATTTGCAAATATAATCGTTTTGAAAATAAAAGTAAGATCTTGTGCCTTGCTGAGGTTGCTAGTAAGTGTTCCCATTAATAAGTCAGATAGAGCTAAGTCATTCTGGAGCAGAAAGAAAAGTAAAAAAGCCAGGTGCAGTGGTGCACACCTGTGATCCCAGTGGCTCCAGAGGCTGAAACAGGAGGATCTCAAGTGCAAAGCCCAAAGCTAGCCTCAGCAACAGGGTGGAAAGCAACTCAGTGAGACCCTGTTTATAAATAAAATACAAAAGAGGACTGTAGATGTGGCTCAGTGGTCCAGTGCCCCTGAGTTCAATCCCCAGTACTAAAAAAAGAAAGAAAGAAAAAAAAAGAAGTAACAAACCTATCTTCTGGAAACTTCCTGTGTGTGCCTAATTTTTTTCTTGGTGTTTTTAGCTTTATTTGTTTGCTTGTTTTTATTTACTTGTTTTATTCACTTTACTTGTTCTTACTTTAAATATTTTTGATATTAAAGTCCCACTGAAAGATATCACCTGTTTCCTGTGGTAGGGAAAAGAATGACTAAATTACTTGATTGCCGCTTCAGTTCAATGTTAACCATTTGTTAGTTTTGAGCAATAAACAAATGAGCGAAACAGTATGGGGAGGAGCAACTCTCATCTATTTGGTTGAAATCTCATCTATTTAACCTTATTTAAAACTTGAAATCCTTGATCTTTAGAATTCTGTTTTTATTTTTAATATATTTTTTTCCTTGTACATTTTATCTTCCTTCAATCTTTTAGTATTGAATCTCCTAAAAATATTTTTCTCTTTTGATATAAGTGTCTCATGAATTTTACTGATTTCTGATTTGCTTTTATCATGGCCAGAAAAGAGGCTTGGCCCACGGAAGGTGCAGAGAGAAAACTCTCCATAAATTGGGAGGATCAGACCTTCTCAGCTGTCCCTCAGGTGCATCCTAATGTACCTCCAAGCCCTTCAAGGTCAGATGGTCAAAATGTTTCATTTTAGTAGACCAGGGAAACCCATGGTTGACCCTCTTCACATAGCTATTATTCTTATGTGCACCATCTAACCAGCATTTTATACTGCCTTTTTTTAATGTAAACTTTTTACTGATTGAAAATTTTGGGATGCCTCTCTTTTGTTCTCACAATGTCAAGATAGACAGATATGCACAGGCACATGAACATACACACACAGAGAGCCACTCTCCCTTGAAGATTCTGTTTTCCCTGCAACCTCTCAAACACTGGTTGTTTTTCTTCCTTAATCCTCAAATAACAGGGTCCGGATGTAAGAAGGGCCTCACATGGCACTTCCCTTTTCCTTCTTCCTACCTCATCCTCACAACTAACTTTGACGTTCATGCCATCAGATTATATTAGCCACTGTTCCTTTGGTTGCTGTCATCCACTGACCCTGGTGTCAGTTTATCTCATATCCAGACAATTTTTGCTCCAGTTTACTGTCACTTTCCTTATATTTTACTGGTATCTTAATTCTTGTTTGCAGGGCTAGCTTCATCATTTGTGGGGCTCAGAGCAAAATGAAAACTCAGGTTCCTGTTAAAAAATTATCAAGACTTTCAGAATAGCAAAGCAGAGCATTAAACCAAAAACAGAATCCTAAGCATGAGCCCTTGAGTCACCACACAGGTTGCAACTCATCAAGTTGGCTCTGCTTGGTTAGAAACCATTGTTCGCCTTCTTTCTCTGATTTCATGGGTGAGAAACCTTCTGATTCCTCTCTGTGTGAGGGAGAATTGGAATATTCCCACCTCCTCCTCCACCTTTTGTATATTCCTCTCTGTTCTCCTCCCCAGGAAGGGAGGAGTTTCTCTGTTCATTTTAGAACCACCTTTCAGTGGATGGGATTAATGTCCTAAAGATGACTGCTCTTGTCTCTTTCTTGCTGTTTCTAATGGCTGGTCTCAGAGAAATCACTTTCCACTTCCAGTTTTCATACAGTGAACCAGATTTTTGTTCATTGTCCTAACATTTTGGGCCAATAGGGTGGGCTCAGCATCCATCATCCATTCAGTGAGAAAGTTTATGATATCCTAACTCCATCTTCATATTCAAGCCCTGTTTGCCAGCACAGTTTATCCCAGGATCCTGGACATTGACAGCTGCTGAGTACTACCTACTTCGCCCATAAATTTGCTGACATTTTGATCTCTGTATGGCTCCTACTTTGTTGTGGCTATTTCTATTAATTATTAGAACTCACAAGCCTGCAATTATAATACTTTTAGTCTGAGATTCTAAATGATGAGGGATTGTCTTGAAATGCAGCCAGATCAGCTCCCAATTCCTGTTTTCTTTCTTCACATCCCCCCCACCCTTGACTAATAGTATTTTTCTTTAAGAGACTTGAATTTAAGAAAAATAATACCCGTGTCTGCCCACATTTATACTTTCAGACCACTGTATCTCTGACTGGCAGGGAAAACAATTTTGGCAGAGGTGACCATGAATTGACCCCCTTTGATTCTGACAACCTCAGGGAAGGAAAAACATGACTGATAATAAGAGGTGGTTGCTTCAGGGCCAGCCCAGCTGACAGTATTATTTCAGCAGTGGCTCCAGTCTCAGGGTCTTTTTTTGACAAGTAATATTGTCTGAGTAGGCAGGGAGGGCAACTCTGGTAGTCTGTGTTTTTAGAAAGTAAAGAAATGTTCTGTATTATTATTCCTTAAAACCCCCATGTTTTCCCTTTGTGTCGACTGAGGGACTTTAAAGAATCTATTGTGTGAAATATGGTATATTTACTCTCAGGGTATAGTCCAAGTGGTGGTTCATTATATCATAGAGTCTTTATGTGGACACAGTCGGGTAATTTCTTTCTGGTATTAAGCTCAGGATTAATTGTACTCCTTGTGAGAATTATATTTGTTTTTACCTTGTGGATGCTGATAATCTCTTTGCCTTGGTCATAAGAAAGCAAAGCTCCAAACACTGTATCCTGCTTCTCACAAATGTGTGTCCTACGCTGTATAAGTGAATTTAATTTGTACTTTATCTTGCCTTTTATCCTTATTTTTCCCCTTTTATCATCTTGAGCTTCTTATTTTAGATTTTTATACTATCTGGTATTGCATTTCAAGAGCAGGTCACTTTAAATACTTATGAGGAAAGAATGTGTATAAATAAAAAGGAAAGTAATTATGAAAACCCAGCACGAGATCATTTGATCTTTATACATACGACATCCAAAGAATATAAATCACAGAAATTTGAAATTATGTAGAGATGGGATGAGGCTCTGGAAATTCAAATTTTTAATCCCAATCTCTGCAGCTTGTCATTTCTATGTGGCCTTATAAATGTCTCATAAATACAGATTTGCTCTGAAAAAATTTTAGGAACTTGACCTGATGTTCAGAGGCAATGTGAGGACTAATTTGTTCATGTGAAGTATAAATTTTAAAGGTTGGATCCAAGGAAAGGAAATTAGTAATGTTAACTACATCTTTGGGAGAGAGGCAGGCTGGTGTTCCATGCAAAACCACAAGTTGAATATTAAATCTGCCCTGGTAAGGGTCCCCCAACTGTAATACACATCATTTACTTTCAGCTAAAGCTGAGTTAGAATTACTGCTCACACCAGTGCCGAGGCTTTTTTGACCTAATTAAAAATTTACCATAACTTTCACTCAAGTATTTCACTTTAATTTCTAGCTCTACTTCAAACGTGCTACCTAACAACATAGCAACGCACCCCCTAATTCTACCGACCCTACTTAAACATACAGAGGCTGTTCACCAACATTTTGTCTGAAACCACTCCTTTTCGATTAGCTGTCAACAAGAGACCAGCTCTGTTCCAAGTGAAACTAAGTCATTATCATTGATGCTCCAGCTTTTCTTTCATCTTATGGGCTCCAGGGCATTAAGATAATGATTCTGCTTCCCTCCTTCCCAAAGAGCAGTGATGTCCACTCTGTTTCACTTAACATTTAAATTTTGACTGCATAAACTGTTTAACCTGTTCAACTCCATGTAGTTTAACCAGGGAAGGGGAATGCAGGTCTGTCTAAATACCACAAGCAGAAATCAAGATAATGGGTATCATAGTTATAGTAGGCTCTTTTGTTTGGTAGGAGCAACACCCATCTATTCATTAATTCATTGAATATAAACAAAGTTCCTAAAAGGCCAATGAAGGACTATGCTATAGACTAAATGTTTGTGCTCCCCAACATTCAAATGATCAAGCACTAATTCCTAGTATGATGATGGCATTTGCAGGTGGGGCATTTGGGGGTAATTGGGTTGGTTAGCTAAGGTCCTGATGATGGGTTACTCAGGTGGGATTAATGTTCTTATAAAAAGAGGAAGAGACAAAAATCTGTGCATACACCAAGAAAGGCCATGTGAGGACACAATGAAAATGAAGCCACCTGTAAATCAAAAAGAGACCCCTTATCAGACACCCAATCTGCTGGCACTTTCAACTTGGAGTTGCCAGTCTCCAGAACTGGGAGAAATAAATATCTGTTGTTTAAACATTCCAATCCGTGACATTTTGTTATAACAGAATGACAGATGAGATTTGCTCATTTATCAGAGTTACCAAAGGCTTGTGTGAAGATAAGGGAATCCTGGAAAGGCCAAGGGTAATACTGTAACTCCATTTTGCTTGTGTGTTCATGTGCTCTACCAACTGAAGGCAGCCCCTTCAAGACCATTTGGTTTGCTGGGACAGCCTTACTCAACAGTGATAGTCTTTAACATATAGGCTTTAACAATATTTAGGAAATCAGAAAGTCCAAATAATGTACATTGTCTCTATTTTTCAAAGTATCTTCATCATTTTCCTGGTGAATAAAATATCATCAGTTCTACAAGTACTGAAATAAACTTCCATAAATTCCTACTAATTATTTATTAAATTATAATAATGACTATAATTTTTTTGCGAAATGTTCTCATCAAGAACTCTGATGTGATGTTTAATTTGGATTTAAATATGTTTTGCTTTAGTCATCTTCAGTATGCGATCTCAATTAATACATATTTCAGTGTGTTTAGAAGGAAGACACAAATATTGTGAGGTAATTTAAGTGGTTTTAGCATTACCTTCATAGCTATGTTGACTTTGGGCAAGCTGCTTTGTTTTTAGCTTCATTTTTCTTTGCCCATAAAATGTGGATAGTTATTCTCATATTCCAAAGCTATAGTAAGGTTTAAAGGAGATAACCCATGTAAAACATATAGTCCGTCATCTTGCATAGCACATACTTCAATAAGAAGAAGCTATTATTAGTCATCTTATTATAGTAAAGAAAAAAATATAATAAAGAAAAGGAATGCTCTTCAAAGATAAAGGGATTAATCTGCATTTAAATTATATGTTTACATTATTGCCTCCAAATTTTATTGCTTTACCTTTCATATTTAGATCTATAATCCATATGGAATTGATATGGAATGGTAAAGGGTCAAGGTTCAAGTTTTCCTCATACAATTGAGCTGTCATAATTGATTTAAACATCTACCCTCTCTCCATTGATATTGCTATTTTTTTTTTTTTGTATATGTCTCTCTCTCTCTCTCTACATATATATGTGTGTGGGGGGGGGGTATGTGATCTGTTTCTGGACTCTATTCTGTTCTATGTATATATCTTTCTACAAACAGTCTCACACTGGCTTACTTTTATAGCTTTATTATAATTCTTGATATGTAAGAGTATAAACCTCCAAATTTATTTTTCTTGGAAAATATTGTTTTGGGTATTTTTGGCCTTTGGTATTTCTATATGAATTTTAGAATCAACTTGTAAAATTCTGCAAAAATACCTGCCAGACATTTTACTGCAATTGCACTGAATCTATACATAAATTTTAGGACAATTGACATTATGATGCTATTGAGTATTCCAATCCATGAATATGATATATCCTTCAATTTGTAGAGGTCTCAGAGTTTTCCAAACAAGGTTTTACAGTTATTTGCATAAAGGTTTTGCAAATTAATCTGTTATGTGTATTCACCAATATTTCATAAATAATTTTATTTATTTTTTGACAATAGTCATACATATTTAAGAGTAAAGTGTGATAATTTTATGTGTGTATACAGTGTGTAATGATTGCATCAGCATTTCATCTCCTTAAACATTTATTTGTGCTAAAAATCTTTAAAATCTTCTAGTTCTTTATAAAATATGCATTAAGTTGTCATGAGCTAGAGTTACCCTACTATGTTATAGTACATTAGAACTTACTCCTCTTATGCAAGTACATTAATATTATTTTTGAAATTTTATTTTATTTGTTACATTTATGTAGAAATAGAACTGATTTTTATATTGAATTAGTTTCCAGTGAACTTACTGAATTCATTTATTGAGTCTAATAATTTATCAAAAACTTTTCTATACATATAATCATGTTGTCTGGAAATAATGTCAGTTACCTTTCTTCTTTTTTAGTTCTGAATTTTTCCCCCTGCCTTAATTAAGCTTTGCTAAAACCTCCATTACAATGCTTAAGTGATCATAGCTGTTGACTGTGTCTCATTTTTGTATAAACTTTCTATGTGTCATCATTTAATACGATATATTCTGTAAGTCTTTTGTAGCTACCCTTTATTGGATTAAGATATTATCTTGTATTCCTAATATGCTAAGAGTGTTTTATACAAATAGACATTAAATTTTGTTAAATGCTTTCTCTGCATTTGTGAAGATAACCACATGATTTTTATCCTATATTTTGTTAATGTGTTAAATTACCCTGATGATTGCCTAATGTAAAAGTCACCATCTCACTTTTGGAATAACACCAACTTGATAATGATGTGTTATCATTTTTATCATTAGATTTACTTTGCTAACATTTTGTTTAAGGTTTTGAAATTTTTGTTAACATGAATGTGTCTTATAACTTGCCTTCTTATATATTCTTGCCTGGTCCTTCTGGGTTCAAGATATGAGAAAGTATTACCTATTCTTATGGTCTAGAGAAATTAATGAAGATCAGTGTTATTTTTCAATAAGTGTTTGAAAAAAAATTGTTGGTTTTGGGGTTTTCTTTGTAAATCTACTTGATTTTGGAATATGCATTTTCTCATTTATTTTTTGTTATTGATACAGAACTATTATGAATTAAGAAAAGTAGAGGATCTATAAACAGACCAGGTGTATAATTTTTAAAATTTTTTCATTGGTACATTTTAATTATACATGTTAGTGGGATTTGTTGTTACACATTCATTCATGCACACAATATAATTTGGGCAATTTCATGCCCCAGTACTTCCCTTTCCCTCCCTGTATAGTGTTTAAGGCAAGAATGAGTGGAGACATTTCTAGAACTTGTTTCTGAATGTGTACAGATGGGTGTATAAGTATTTATTCATACATTTGTTAATCAATTCAATCAAAATTTGAAGACCTACTGGGGATGCAGGCTCAGAAGAAACATTGGTGATTTTCCGTCAAGGATGGAAAGGGTGGAAATGATTTCTTATCTAGGTTAATTTGGTGGCAATATGCCTAGAGAACTGGAAAGGGCAGAAAACAGAAAGGAGAACAAGTGGGAGGCATAAAGTACCCAGTACTTGACTTTAGATAAAAGTTGTATCAATCTGTATTTGGGGTAAAATTGGGAGTTCATAACCAACTTGAATCTAATGTATGAAATATGATATGTCAAGAGCTTTATAATGTTTTTAACAACCAATAAAAAAAAAAAAAAAAATAAAGTGAGTCTCTTACAGATTAAAAAAAAAAAAAAAAAAAAAAAAAAAAAGTTGTAGAAATAAATAAGCAGAGAGAATGTTGGTAAAGGAAGCAGTAAGATTTGTCAGCTGATTGAAAGTCAAGAGTGAGAAAGGAGATATTCTATGCTGACAAGAAGTTTGAATATAGGTGATAAGAAACCAAGAAGAATCTCCAAGAAATGTTAGAAAGCTCTTTGGCAGAGATATGCATTTCTTAATTCTCTTAAGGTTGATGTTTATTAAACTACACTCTACATTTTCATGCCGTTTAATTTTATTCCAGGACCTCAGTATCAGACCTGGAATTTCAGTCTTGAAGCTGGGTCATTGTAACATCCAACAGAGAAACTGCATTTTAATCACAAGCAGGTGGGCCAGACTGTGTTAGAGGCAATTACCCTTTTAACTGTCATCTATTCTAGTCTGCCGGTGCTTAATTCCAAGCTTCACAGGCAGAAATCATTAATAGCTTATCTCTCACACATGTCTGTGCAAAGGAAGAAAAACTGATAAAAATTTAGAATTGTGGTGAGCTAATTATAGTACCTAAGTTTGGAATAGGTAATTAAAATTTACATAACAGAACAAACATATTAAAATGTAATTGCAAATGGGGGTGAACTGTTGAAAAGAAATCTATTCATCTGGAACACAGAATTATCACAAGAAAGAATAATGAAGAATAACTGATTCAGACTATATCCAATACTTACAATTTGTCTATTGGAAGCATAAATATTGACCAATCACAAATGTGTGTCAATACATTTTGATATTAGCTGTTGAAAAAGTAATTTAACACCACATTTTACATCATGTATTTTTGAGGGTATGATACCAATGTATGTAAAGAGAAAGGCTACAAAGATTTGGTTCACAATTAATTCACTATCTGAACAGTGCTAAACGTTTTCTAATCCATAAGACACCTCCGTGTCTACCCCACTCTGAAGGAAGTGTTCACAAACTATCTGAAGTGAAAATAATAATAGCCACTGCTTATTTAGCATTTACTACCATGCCCAGTACCCTACGTGGCCATTTCATTTAGTCCTCATAGATACCTGATTTTTCAGGTAAGGAAGGTGGGACTTTAAGCTTCCACAGGTTGCCTGTGGTCTACCAGAACATAGCAGAAGAAAGATGTAAACTGGTCTCAGATCCTGCATTCTCACTATTGTTACTTACACTGCTTAGGCAGCCTTCCATATGGCCAGGTTTTTTTTAATTTAACACTTATTTTTTTCATCTCATGATAAGGTCATAGTCTTCTTGGGGGTAGGATCATGTATTATTCATCTGTGAAGAGCAGAGTTGTTTGTGTTGGGTATCAGAAAGTTATGGCCCAATCTATTTATCTTCTGTGAGTTCAGAAATGTCTCACATACGTAGGGAGAAATAAGGGTGGCCGTGACTCCCTGGAGGTGTCAGGGAGCATGAGTGGCCAAGAAGACTCTTGGGAACCTTCTCATTCTATGGAAAAGGAGGATGTAGTCTTGAAAGCTTGCCCCAAGGACAACAGTAAGTAGAGATTGTTTTTAGTATGTCAAAGGCTTTGTTACTTAGATTGTTCCTAATTCAGCCTTGCTTAGGGTCACATCCCTTTTTCCAGAAGGCTCTGGGGTAGGAGAGTTGTAACAAAGCTGAGAATTGTATTTGAATTTCTGAGAAACATAAGGTATAGGGTGATGATGATAATAAAAGTTATTAACAGTATTGTAGTAGTTATTAATTTTCCTACCTTGTAAAATTGGAATAATAACATCTTATGTTTTATCAGAATTAAATGTATATTTAATATTTAGCACCTAACAGTATATTTTATTATTTATTAAGTATATTCAATATTTCAAGCACTTGACATATATGCTATGGACTATGTCTGTGTCTCTCCCTAATTCACATGCTGAAATCCTAATGAAGGTAGTAGGAGGTGGGACTTTGGGGAGGTAGATAGGTCATGAGGGCAGAGCCCTCACCAATGGCATTCTTGTCCTTGTAAGAAGAGACACAAAACTTTGCTCTTTCTTGGCTTTCTGCCATGTGACAAAAATATGGCCATCTGCAAACCAATGAGTGGACTCTCAGCAGACAGTAGATCTTCTGCCATCTCAGTCTTGGATTTCCCAGCCTCCAGAACAGTTAAGAAATAAAGCTTATCATTTAAGCCACCCATTTTGCTACAGCAGCCTGAACTGACAAAGCCAATATATTACCCAATTTAATCCTCAAAACATCCTTGCAGAATACACATTTTTTTTACTGCTGAGGGAATTGAGGCTCCAAAAGGTAAATGAATTCCATAAAATTCCATAAGCATCAGTTGGTAGATGATTCCATCACTGTTGACTATTTTGCTGTAGTCTCCTTATAGATACTTTATGACTATGGTACAGTACAAGTGGAATTGAAGTGAGGTGGAGAAGAAACCACCTCTTGGGGATGGCTGTGGATGTCATAGCTCAGCCCTGGTACTTTATCTATTTTTGTTCTGTGCTGGGAACACAGACTGCTGTCATATGGTTACAGCTGGTCACAGGGAAGAGAAAACTGCAAATGGTAAATGGTAGATGACATTTGGAAGCACATGGAAGACAGCCCCTGGAACTTTTCTGAATTATAAGGGATTTGAAAGGGGTAATGCCCTCCAAATTTTACAGATAGGATTAATCTTGAGAGGCTATTATTATTATTATTATTATTATTATTATGCACTTTTTTGGTGCATGTGTTTCTTCGGACATAATCCAGGGTCTAGTATGCTAAAGATACTCAGGAAATAGTTAGTTGATGGAGCAAGTGAAGGGCACAAGAAGGAGGATCTAGTTTATATGGTGTGATCTATAGCTTACCCATCGGGACTCAGAATAGAAATAGAAGCCCCTTAGGATATTTTAGTAGAGAGGGATTCGATGTAGGAAATTATGGGCTTGCACAGGTTATGGAAGGACTGAAGGAATATGATAAAGATTGGGCTGCAGCTGTGATTCTCAGAACAATACAGAACTGATCAGCCATAAGAGGTACTAGGGGCTGCTACCTCTGAGGCCACTCCTGGTATCATGCAGAATCTAGACCCTGATGCAGCTGGTTCAAGTGCCTCTTATGCACAGAAAGCTGAAGGATGGACATCATAGCTGTGACCCAGGGCTTAGAAAGCCAAATCAGGAAGTGTTGCTGCTGCTACTACCTCCAAAATTGCTTCCCAATATCCCAAAACCTGGAGAGTGGACACTGGAATGCTCTACAGATCCTTCATATTACTCTAATTGTGTTGGCCAGCGGAAACAGACAAATAGGTGTAAATATGGCCTCCATCTCACTTCTGCCTTTAACCCAAGCTGCAAAGGAGTCAGAGAAATGTAGCTTTTAGTTTTCCAATATTTCCAAATAGAAGAGAGTATGGACGAAAGTTGAGTGAAGCAACTTAATTTCTAGGCCAAATAGAAAGACACTCAACTTCCTAGGCCCAATATATTCATCCAAAAATGAGAATAATGATCAAGCACTCACCACGAAAAATGATTGTTGGGGTAAAGAAGGACAAGGAAAAGATGTCTACATTACAAAATATTTTATGTAAAAATTTCATAGTGTTTTTCAGCCACAATCTATGAATCATTAATTCAATAAATACTTGTATTTCATTATGGTTCTAGGCACATGGGTTGGATCAGTAAACAAAACAGACAAAATCTATGCCTGGAGGAGCTTAACTTCTAATGGGGAAAAAAGGCTAAAAAAATTTTAAATAATGTCGATAGCAAATTATCCAGTATTTTAGAAAAATTAAGGTTATGGAGGGTGGGGAGGAAGAGCACAGATGGGGAGTACCAGGTCAGGGAGGCCGACTGCTGAGTTAAAGAGCAGGCAGGCCTCTTTGGGAAGGTGAGATTTGAGCAAAGCTGGGAGATGCAGGAGTGAGCCCAGGGGATGCTGGGAAGGATTCCTCATATTTGAAGAAAGGATTCTAGCAAAACCCCTGAGGAGGCAACAGGCCTGGCACATTGATAAATAATAAAAAAAGGCGCATCTAGGAATTCCATGTGGCCCCAGAGGAGAGCAAAAAGGAAAGAGTAGTAGGAGATGGGGCTAGAGGGGCCATGGCACCTGGATCACATGGGGATGTGTAGACCACTGCAGAGGCTTGAGCTTTACCCCGAGTGAGATGTGAAGTGCTTAGAGAATTTGGATCAAAGTGAGAATGAGCTCGTTTATATTTAAAGGAATCATTCTGGCTGCTGAGCTGGGAATAGACAGACACCACACTAATACATAATAACACACTGGTATATAATACAATCATTAATGCATGACTTGTTCAACAATTGCATATTAAGAACCTGTTGTGTGCCACATATGGTGCTGTATGCAGGGGGACCATGGTCAGTCAGACCACTGCCAGCTCCCCAGGTGAGGTTTAATTTATGACAGGAGGACAGATTCCAGAATGTGTGAGACAAAGGCCTGAAGCCACATTAAACTCTCCAGAGATGGACACGGGGGCAGTGTGTAGTTGACAAAGCTCTATAGTGCGAAGTCAAATACAGTCCTAAAGCTATTAAAACTTCTGGAAAAAAATACACACACACACACACACACATACATATGGTAATGAATGCTTAAACTGTTAGTGACAAATTTTGAGTAGTGTCAAATCTGAATAGTAGCTCCACTTAAATCAGTGATGTTCAGTGGAGTGGACTAGGAAACTTATGGACTTCTCACATGATTATCATTGGGCAATTATGGCATAGGATTAGCTGAAGAATAGAAATGAAGTATTATATTTGCTATCCCATCAGGTGGTACAGAGCACTCTATAGCATTACCCATCTGCTATTATCATCACTCAGGTTTGCTCTGCAATTATCTAATTGTGTGATTTCTACTCTTTCAGTAATCTTATCTTAATAAGATTTTATCGTGCACATTTACCCTGCCTAAGCCATTGAGATAATTATTATGTCTCCATGTACGGCTTGTGCAACAGCAGGCTCACCAGCAGCCCTTCCCCCTCCTTTCTGGAGTTCCTTCACAGATAGGTCTTTTCATTCTCTTTTCTACAAAAATATTCATTTTTAGTCACAAGAATAAAGGGCCTCATTAACTATTTTGTGTTCCAGATCTTAGTACCAAATCATCCACTTCCCATAGAAAACTTTGTTTAGAATATCTAGGTATAAACAGTTTTTTGAGGTTAAAAGACATTGGAGGATTATGACACTGCTATCAAATGCCCCGGGGGTCTCGAATGTTGGAAGTTTAGTTTTCTTTGGCCTTATTTCCCTGATTGGGCTCAGGGGTCGGGCTCAAGCCTTGTGGTGGGGCAGGTATAGGAATGAATGGTTTGGGGAGTTCATCACCTCTGGGCTTATGGCAGTAAGTGTGTGGAGGACTGTGGCATTGCTCCATTAGTGCATAGACTCTGTTGACACACCCAGATCCTTCCACACACCAAGGTCAGGACGAGGATATGTTGTGAGGTGCTGGGAGGCGGAATTCAAGTTGGCACTCACTCTCAGGCTGTGCAGGTGGGTGTTATCACTGAAGGCCTCTGGCTACCCCTGCATCCGCAGGGCCCCCTTGAACTTTGAGGCCTCCGCCTGCCTCATGTTAGTGTTGTCTTTTGATCATCGACCAGTCATGTCATGCCAAGGATATGAAACATTCATACTGCTGTTTACACTCCTTGGTCTAGAGAAGTTCTCTTCTAGATCCTCCAATATGCCCAGTAAATATTTGTGTAGCTTTTCTCCTTTCAAGGCTCTGCTCATGAGTGTCCTCCTGAGCGCCCCCCACCCCCATGTATGAACCCAACACACTCTTTATGGACATCTCCCTTCTGACTTCAAAATCTTTGAGGAGAGGCATGATTTCTTATTTGCATTCATGTACCTGGCATCTAGCCCTTGGGGTCCTCTGCATGGTAGCCCCCAAAGAATGCTCATTGAATACATGAGGAAGCACTGTAATCAAGGAACATTCTGTGTGTAAAAGCAGTCATTCTAAACTCAACCACATTTTAAAAAGCAAATCTCCTAGATGCAAATGAATCCTAATTGTTGTGTTCCACATAGGGATGATTTGCCATTTCTGTCTGTTGACTCTATAAGTGAAATAAAGTAAAAAAAAAAAGATTTCTAGAAAAGATATACCTAAAATGTCAGGCACATTATTATCTAAGGCTTAGCCAGCTGCCAGCTAATTACCTTAGCCACAGGTTCTAAAATAAACACAGATGTGGCAGGAGTAATTACCACCAGAAAGCAAAATACTTCCACTACAGACTGGAAGGCAGCCTTGGTGACTCTGTGTGTGGGGACGACAAGTTGGACAGAGCCAAGAATTGGGTGAACAGTAAGGCACCTAGAAGCTTGATGGCAGGATGAGGTGGGGCACAATCTAAGGAAGAAAAATTGATGAAAAAAAGCACTGGGAGGGTCATGATCATTTTCCCCTTGCCATATTTGAAGGGCTTCCATGTGAAAGGGGTTTAGAATTATTTGGGGTTATGGCAAAGATTTCTACTAGCAGTTTTTAAAAAAGTAACAATAACAACATCAAAAAGTAAAACTTTTATTGTACACCATCAATATGCTGTTTGTGTAATGTATATTTCTTAGAATAGTCCTGCCCAAATCAGACACTATACCCCTGAATGGGGAATTATAGTACTTATTCAAGGACACACGGGAGTTGATGGAAGAATGGGAGTTCAGAATATCTGTGGCAAATCCTGCTCTCTGCCCTTTATGTTACTCTGGCATCTTTAGCCTGTGGGAAATGGAACGCCTTGTCCTCACATACGCATACAATGCCTGACAGCTCACAAGGCACTTTTGTACATATTACAAGTCTCTGAGACAGGTATAAAGGGGAACTGCATTGTTTTATAAGGAGCAACTTGTTCAGAGTCATGTGACCAGGTAAGTGATTTTCTCAGCTCTATGGGGGCACTGTCCCAAGGGAAAGAGCTATTGAGAAGGCTTTTTCCACACCAAGAGGGAGGATGGATTTGACAGTAATAAAACACCACCGAGATTCCACGGTCCTTAGTTGCTTATACTGACTTAGCTTTTTTGTAAACCTTCCCTCTGCCACACATCAGCATCAGTGTGTGTGTGGGGGGGTGGTGGTGGTGGCATTTTTTAGGGGGAGAGGCTATATCATGATAGTTTTGAGGACAAGTGGGCCTTGAAATAAAGTACTTTTAGGCAGGCAGAGTAGTGAATCTGTAACAAAGACAGAAGGCACAGTGGATACAATTTGTGTAAGAGTAAACAAAACTGAAAAAAAAATTTGTGAAAAAACGATGTCTCTGCAAAATGGAATATAAAAATAATTGTAGGTGGTAGAGTACATTCTTCACTGACTTAAGACCATGAGAATTTTATAGTGAAAAGAATATGATCTAATGTTAATTAATTTTTAGCTAATGGGCATATGCAATTAAGTACTTAAATACATTTTATTGCACAGCTGTTTTCTATTGTATTTAATTTTCTCTTTTTCCTTATTACATTCTTTCACAGTACTGAGGATTGAACCTAGGGGTACACTATTACTGAACTACAATCCCAGCTCATTTTTACTTTTTGAGACAGGATCTCACTAAGTTACCCATCTGTCCTTGAACTTGTGATTCTCCTGCCTTGGCCTCTTGAGTAGCTGTGATTACAGGTATGTGCCACTGTGCCCAGCTAGCACTTAATTTTTCAAATAAAATTTAGCAGAGATATTTTTGTGATGTCTTAGTAAGAGGTCAATTTTGTTAGAAATAAAGATTTCAATTGCAGCTAAAAGTTGTCAAGAGAGAGATTATTAAAGCAGTGTACCTCAGGGCAGCAGTGACTTGCTGAGATCAAAACAATCCAGGTGAGGCCTGCCGGTTTCCTATCAAAAAATGCACTGACTGGTTAACTGAAAGGTGGTTGGGCTCCAGAAGACTGATGCATAACCACCAAATACTTGAGACTAATTGGTTTTGGTAAGCCCCTTTACTAATGAACACAGAAAATCAGAATGGAAGATTTATGTAAATGCTAATGTATTCCTACCTCATTAAAGAAGTCAACCAGAAGATTGTTTTTTATTGAATTTAAGCAAAAGGATTGGGATAGACTCACTCATCATTTGCAGCTACACACTTGGTTTTGTGATTATTTAACGTTTACTTCTCTATTTAGATTATTTTATTTGCTGTTGTATATCCAGTGTTTAGCACATGGATTGGCACATTCACTGTCAAATGAATGAAAAAATGACTTTATCAGGCAATGATGTCATGATGCAATTATCCATCCTAGGGACTGGAATTCTCTTGAACAGGCTCTCCACCCTGGGCAACAGAGGAGACCGCTGATATATATTCTCTTTGGTTCCATTTTTACTACAGTCATCATTACCTCATATCTGGCAAATGATTATTATACAACTGTTATTAAGCAATTGAGTAAATTACAGGTGTTGTCACATCATTTACTTTCTAGATCTCTGGGACCCCTGAGGGTAGGAGCTGTATGTTCTTTATCTGCTTGAACATGTCTTTTGGTGCTTAGCAATAGTGCCAGCTGCATGATGAATATTTGTTGAGCCAGCAAATGATTACCTGACTGAGAACTCAACCCAGTTCATGGAGGGAAATGAATGTGTGGCCACTGCCCCTCTTATGTTGTGGCAGATGTCTCTCTCATTGATCATAGGACTCTTATTCCTATTGAGTCTAGATGGGAGCATGGCTTCCCACCATAGCACCAGGTGCCATGAGTGATCTCCTGCAGCTGACAAACTCAAGTCAGTTTCCTTGCCCTAGCTTCTTTTCTTGGCTGGGCCAAATAGATCACCCACTTAGGGATGGTATACTGGTTATAACTCAACAATAAATATTTATCTACTCTTTACTCTTCATTGTGCTATAAGCCTTACACAAAAAATATATAATGAAAGACTATGATCTAAACCCTTTAAAAGTTCATTCTCCAGTGAAAAAGAAATATCCAAAAACTTACAATGACATTGTAGTATGACTTCTGCTACCATATAAACACATATATGTGGTATGGGAACACAGGGAGGGAGAAATATATTATCTCAGGGAAAACGTGTGTTTGTGTGTGTGCATGCGCATGCACGCGTATGTGCATGTGTGTTGTTTTGGAGGCCAAATAGAGGAAGATTAGGGAAGTATGGGGAGAAGTGGTGACATTTGAGCTGGCTTTGAAAAACAAGATTAACTGTATGGTAAGAGTGTTTAAGGTAGGAAATAGGAATAAAGGAATAGGAATAAAGACATATTAAGTATGGGTACACACCTTCTCCATAATATACATGTTAGCGTTATGGCGTATTTGTAGGGTGATGCTATTTGAACAAAATTATGGGCCCATTGATGATGAAATTCCAGGAAGTGAAGTGAGAATATGCCCATGTACCATCAGTGGGTCCTGCCTATGACTAAAGCTTCAAGCAGCTTCATGGCTTTTGTAGGCTACAAGTGGAAAAAGTTTGTGCATTCACAATGGCAAAACTACTATTCTCAGTCAGTTAAAAACAACTCAAGCCAATGAAATTGTTAAAAGAACTCTACTCTTTGACAGCATATTGATCAGGTACCCAGGGGCCACCATCGATTCCACTTTTTCACCTGTGGTTGTGGGGTTGTGAGGCCACGGCTTGCACCCTCCCCTAAATTCTGATCATTCCCTGGTCTGTCCATTATCCTACCTTCCCAAAGCTCTTGGGTCAAGAAGAGTAAAGGTGAACAGTTGGGCAGGGGAGGGAAGGGGCAGCTTTTAGGATTAGAATAGTTCAATTAAATACCTGATGAAGATCTGGAGGGCCACTTACTAAACTGAGTAGATTCAGAAACAAATTCCTTTACTTCCCAAGTAAACCTGCTTCTCCATTTCCTGTCTCTGTGATTGATTTTCATCTTCCACACTGACAGCTTGGGAATTTTCTGCACGTTGTCTCCCTTTGCCTCATAGACACATGTATCTAGCTAGGTGATCCTAGATAGTAATTCTACTTCAAAAATGTACACCCAATTCAACCTTTCTTTTCTACCTCCCAACATTGCTCTATTTAAGCATGCATATATATTTTCTTTTTTTTCATTGGCCTCTAACTGGGCTCCCAGAAAACCCTGAGCACCTCTGTCGAGTTATAATACAATGAAGTTGTGATCCAATAAAGTCTATGGTAAAGTCATAGATGTGGTGATTCAGGAATGTCTAGTTGGCCATCTCCACTAATGATCACATTCAAACTTCCTTTCATGATACACATGGATCATAAATTCCCTTGGCTTGGGCCTGTGACTATCTTGTTATTCTGGTGCAGAACTCATGATAGGTCATTTATGAATGCTTACATTTTTAGAATGAATGGATGGTACAAAGTCAGTCACAATCTAATATGAATATACATCGTCAGAGTCTTTTCCCACCTACCACTCCCCACCTGGTGCTCTAAACTCCATTCTTAACAATTCCTCACCTTTCTCTGCATGTGCTGTGTCTGTCTGAGTCTTCCCTTTGATTGGATTTTCTTTCATTTCCTCTCCATGTAGAATACCAAGGGATTCTTTGAGATCCAGCATAAAACCCTAAAGAGAGTAAAATATTAAGTCCACTGTACTTCATGTCTTGTGGTTCTCTGTCATTGACACATGCATTTTCTACTTTAATAAAATGTTTGTTCCATATTTTTGCTATTCTTCTTTATATTTTATACAAAATGACTGTGAAGGAGAAGAGTTTAAGTAAGCTGTTTATGTAACATTCTAGAAGAGAAAAAATGACCCAGCAAAGGAAAGTTTGGAGAAAATAATTACATCAAAGTTGATAGTGTAGTTCCAGAGTTGGGGAAATCTGAGCAAGCAAATTGTCCAAAAAGACTTCCCTGGGTTGATTAGTACAAGGGACACATTTTCAAAGAGAAAGCCAAAACCGTAATGGGTGGAGGACGTGAACTTGTCTCCCAACATCACATATTTTTACTATTTTCCTCACTCTACCATATTCATGAGAAATCATTACTGTTAATATTCTTAAATGTGGATTATCAGCAATTTTCACCTACTTTTCTCATTCTCAAATATTTGAAGCAGAGCAGTCAACTATCAATGATGAAAAATAAATACGGAATGCCAGATTAGGAAGAACAATGAACAGACATACACACAGAAGGGAAAACCGCCCACCACAATATGCCAATTCTATTAGAGACAATGGAAAATGTCAGAAAAAATATATTGCAGTGGGCATAGGGGAACATTGAGATTCTGAAAGATGCACAAATATCCAGTCATGTATAAGACAAAGATGAACTCAGCTGGCTGGCAGATCTGAGCAAACCACAAGAGCTAACTTTACTGAAAGGGGGGCAGTGACACTACTATATATTTCTATTCTGTCAATATGATAGCCAAAGGAAAAATAAAAAAAAAAAACAGAGGAGATTCAACCGGTCTGTGTCTATGGAGCTAATGCATGCCCAGGAATGTATTCAGAGGGCATGAGAGAGCTATGGCTGTGTCTCTACCAGATAGTTCCTTTTTCTATAGCTTGCTTCATTCTGTCTGTTGCAGTGCCAGTTTTTCTTTGCAGCTTTGTATAGTGCCAGAGAAGTCTTTTCCTGAAAGCAGAGTAAGATGCTAGGAGTCAAGGTCCACTGAGAGAAGGAAATGAATGTAGTGCATCATGATTTCACCTTGGACTTCCTGTGTGTGTGCCAAGGACTGCGGCAGACCTCAGATGCATACAGAGATTTAAAAAATACGAAGGCATGTACAATCTTGTTGAAAGGTCAAGAATGACTTAGTTGAAATAATTGGAAGTTGAAATAAACCATATTTTTATACATATACAGAAACCATTATAAGTGAAGTTGGTGTAGAGAAAGGAGGGGCTAGTGCTGACTACAAGGGACAAATAAAAACATCAGGAAAGAGGTGAGACTGGAGAGCAGTTTAAAAATAATTAAAATGTAGCATTCTGCCAACAATGAAAAACCAATTCACTAAGCCTTAAAAAGAATGAGTAGATGAGTAAAGGAAAGCGAAAAACTAAAAGCAAGTTGACATAAAAAGTGAACAAGTTTTAACCTTGGGGAAATAATTGTGGATGATATTTAATTATCTTTTCTAGTGCAGAATTTAGTTAGAAGAATTAATTGTGTGTTTAACTTGTGCTTGAGCTTTGTAAACACAAACGAAAGCACTAGCCATTATGTATATTTTTCTCATTAAACATCACTACTGAAAAAAGAAAGGAATAAGATTAAAGTGGGTTCAAAGTAACTTTCAAGCTTCTGCCGTTGTAGTGGAGGAATCTGTTCTTCAGAACACTGAGAAAAAATTTTGTGACTTGTGCTTGGGATGATGATATTCATGTGAGAAAAATAATATTTTAAGATATTAAAATTGTGTTATCCCTATAAATCCACATATAAATCCATTTTGATTTAAAAATATATGACCTATAAACTATGACTATAGCATACTGTGAATGAACAAAAATTTATGCACAAAAATTTTATGATGATGGCCAAGTTGATTTCACATATCTGAGTAGTCTATTACTACATTACAAATTATCCCCAAATACAGCAGTGAAAAGCAAGAGGTATTTATCTTCTTACAGGTTCTTTGGATCAGAAATGTAGAAGAGGCTTAACTAGAAGATTTCTGATTCAGAGTCTTTCCTGTTATCATCATTATAGTGAAAACTTCAACAGCAACTTTAGTTATCTGAAGGTTTGCCTGGGATTGGAACATCTACTTCCTACATGGCTGGTCCCTGCATGGCTCTTGGCAGGAGGCCTCAGCTGTTGGATGTTAGGTGTTCCTTACCACATGGACTTCTCTATAGGGTTGCTCAAGTAGTCACATGATATAGCAGCTCTGTGTGTGTGTGTGTGTGTGTGTGTGAGAGAGAGAGAGAGAGAGAGAGAGAGAGAGATGCAATAAAGCCATACTATCTTTTATACATCTTCATTTCTGCTGTATACTATTTGTAGGAAGTGAGTCACTAAGTCTAATCTGCACTCAAGGACAGGAGGAATTAGGTACATCTCCTCTTGAATGGAGATGGACCACAGACTTTGTGAATATTTTTTTAAAACCTACCACCCACATGATCCTGAATATACATCTATTTGTATTGAATTTACTTAAGAAATGAATGACAAGCTTATTTTGTTGCATCTGCATTAAACATTCATGGAGAACTAGATAAAATTTTGCTTATTCATTTATGTGACCCAGAAAGTCTTTCTGGGTCATACATAGCCCTTCACATTGATTAGATAATAAATTACAATAACCTGAATTTTCACTATATATTGAGTAAAGTAATTTAAATGTCTAAATACATATTGAACTTAGACTTTAAGATTAATCATATTATTTGTATGTGTGAGCTTTGCTTTTATATTTTAGAGAACAGGAAAGAACAAAACATTGTACTGAGACAGTAAATACCAATGAAGATTTTGTTAAACGCAAATTGACCTTTCCACTGAACTATTAAACTGTAAATAGAGGAACAAAGGCATATATATGTGTTTTATGCTTTAATAATATTACAAAATTTCAAGAATATATAAATTGCTTTTCTTTTAACTTTTAAATCAGTTCTAACATATGTGTAGATTAGTGGAATATAGCCCCCAGTTCAGGTGATATGATGATTAAGTTTATGTGTCAATTTGACTGAGCCACAAGGTTCAGTTACTTGGTGAACCAGTATTCTAAGTGTGTCTGTGAGGGTGTTTCTGGATGAGATTAACGTTTACATTGGTAGACTGAGTAAAGCAAACTTTCCTGACTTATGTGTGTGGACCTGATCAATTCTGTTGAAGTCCTAAATAACATAATGAAACTGAATATCCCTTGAGTAAGAGAGAATTCCTCCTGCCTACCTGGTATCTTCAGGTTGGGGCATTGGCTTTTTCCTTCTTTGAGATTGAAACTGAAATATAGGCCCTTTTTTGGTCTCAAATCAGCTTGGCCTTGGATTGGAACTACATCATCAGCTTTCCTGAGTTGCCATCTTGCTGATTCCCTCTGCGAATCTTGGGAATTCCTAGCTTCAGTAGTTGAAATTTATTGTAATAAGTGTTTCTCTCTTCCTTCTGTGTGTGTGTGTGCGTGTGTATGTGTGTGAGAGAGACAGAGTGTGTTTCCCATTGGCTCTCTGAAGAACCTTAACTAATATAGTAATGTTAAGACAAAAATTTAAAGTTCTTAGTTAAAGTCATTTAGGTTTCAAAGCATGTATGTTATTTTATGTTCAGTCCTGCTCTAACTCAGGTAAGGTATGCAACTCTACCTGTCTCTTCATGCTGTGTACTGAATACTTGTGTCTCTTTAAAATCCATATGTTGAAGCCTAGCCACCATTGTGCTGGTACTTGGAAGTGAGGCTTCTAGAAGGGATTAGGTCTTGAGGGTGGGATCAGTATACATAAAAAGAGGCAGCTTGCTTCCTCTCTCACAGCCTGTTATCACAGGAGAATATGCGGTGTAGGTGGCCACCTGTAAACCAGAAGTGCCTTCATCAGATCTTTTGGTGCCTTCGTCTTGGACTTCCAGGCTCTGGAACTGTAAAAATAAATTTCTGTCGTTTAAGCCACCCAGTCTGTGGTATTCTGTTATGGTAGCTTATCCTAAGACACTTCACTTACTAGTATATGAAAGACTTGGATTAGATGACTTAAGTGTCCTTCCGGTTCTGAAATACCATCTGCCACGACTCCAAAAAGACACCCTCCTTGGATCTGGCTCTCAATGTCAGTATCACCCAAGCAATGGTGAACTAATCATGAATGTCTCAGGTTCTGCCTCTGGTGCTAGTGCAAGAAGTGAATGAAAGAGAATTATCAGAAAAAACTGAGCAGGACATTTATGTTCCTTGAATTAGTATGTGTGGCAGCTTTATGACAGGATAAACCTCAGAGTGCCTGATCTCTCTCATTTGTGCTCAAGGGATTTGTTTTATAAAGTTCTATTAGGTAGGTAAATCTGTGTGTCTGAGAGAGCTAACAAAAGTCACTTCACTTACGACAGTTTGCATGCTACATCCTCAGCAGATGCTTACCTAATTCTTCTAGAAAATGTATTCACTGAAGCTCAAATTTATATGCTGTCTTTAATTTGTTCAGTTTAAATAAACAACACACAATAGCTTCTTCGGGGGATAGATTGTTAAGATATGAACACAAGTTTGAAAAATATTTCTAGCACAGCAACATCAACAACAAAAATTAAAAATGCAGCTCTTTATTCAGTGATCTATGTCAGGTTTATCACACTTCTAGCAGATTTAAATGTGTGTGTGAAGACAAGAATTATAAGCAACCAAATGGAATTAGGATCACAACCCATGTTTGGAGATTCACAGCACATGTAACGTGGGGTCATGGGCATCTGGCTATGAATCTCACCTTTATTAGTGGCAGGAAGTGGGGATGGAGACTTACCGTCTTTTCCAGTTTTCAGCGTCCTCGGCTGTTAAAAAGGAGAGAGGAGAGGGAACGATATGGCCTACCACACAGGGGAAAAGGCATAAAAATTACTCATAGAGGATAGCTATTATGATAACAAGTCAACATTTTGGAAAAAAATAAATTGGTCCCTTGTAGTCTTGGGAGTTAAATGAAAAAAAATATGTCTATAGCTTTACTTTATAGTTTCCCTCCTAAGTTATTTATTTTAGGTCAGGGATGTGGCTCAGTGGTACAGCACTTGCTTAGTATGTGCAAGGCCCTGAGTTCCAATCCCCAGTACCACCAAAGGAAAAAAAAAAGGAGCTTTTAGTACAATACAAGTAGGCATCTAGAAAAGATTTAATTATTTTAGTGGTACATTTATTTCTTTTACTCATGTTAGGAGGAATTTCTCATGGAGAAATCTAGTTGTACATGATGTAAGTTTGTAAGTCTTCCATATGTGCTGAGGATGTCTATTAAAAGTGAAATGTCCATATGATAAATTGTGGTATAAAGATGTAATAAGAATTTTAATGCAATAAAAAACTGAAATGTCCATGTGTGGCATGTCCTTTTCTCTCAGTGGGTGCCCAGAGGCAGTAGCAGGGTATGGGAAGATCTACTAGAAAAGACATTGGCATCTCTGCAGACACCCCATCTCCTAAGACCTAAGCATTGGGATGCTTTGCAAAGTTGAGGCTTGCCATCTCTCTGAAAGCCCTTTCCTTGGAGACAACACACACTCATCTTTATTACTTTATAGGCACTATTGTTGGTCTTATGCTGTTGCATGTCTATAAATCATGTTTTAGATGTAATAAGTATGTTCCATTGCATGGATGCTCTTGATCCAAAATCATTTAATTCAAGACTCTTTAACAATAAAACTAAAGCCACAACTTTGTTTTATAGCTTCTAGGCATTGTAAATTTTGGTTTTCTTTAAGCCCTAAACTAATCTGCTAATGTTTGTTGTAATGTTGTGTACACCAGTTTATCGATACTTGGAAGAGTTAATTTCCCTGACAATCTGTCTCTGCAGGCTCGATTTCACATGGGCATGAGAATAGGTTAAGTTGCTGCTCGTCTAGCATATATAATGTGAAAGTATATTGAAAAGAATCCCTGTTGTTCCTCTCACCAACCTGACTGTGGCTGCCACATACAACCTGCCGAGCCACACACTTTACTCATCTTAATAAGTGCATTATAAAATGGCACTGAATTTCTTCCTCTCAGAGAGAAGGAATGCTCAGGGTATTAAAAACATCAAAAGCAGAAAAAGTTAAGTAGTTGCAACAGGTACAGATCTAAAGCAAAGAACTACATCTAGCCACAGAATCTCAGATCAAATATGCCTGCTTTTTGCTTTCGCCCTTTGGGGTCGTTCATTCCTCTGATAAATAATTCACAGACTGCAGTGCAAAGTAGTTTGCATACTGACAAGATTAAAAAGAATGCTTTGTCTGGGTTAAATTTACAATCTGAAACCTTCCTTTAAAATGTCAAGAAGGTAATTAATTTAAGAAGGTTTGCCAAGCAGAGTCTCTGACCCTGTCAGAAAAATTTCATTTCCTGAGGGTGAAGGGGATGTTGCATTTATCTTTCCCAAATGCCTGTTTTGGTTCCCATTTTTAAAGCCATTTTCTCCTTTCCTAATATGCTTTTTATAGTCCTTTTCTTTTTAAGCAAAAAATTAACCTAGTAGTCTTTCCTGGTGGTTTTTCTAAGATTATCTAACATAGCCTGCAAATTAGCTCTGCAGGGGTACTGGAGTACAGGTCAGACCTTTTGACACAAACAGGAGAAGAGCATTTCACAGAGAGCACTCTCCCCTGCCTGAACGTTCAGACAAGCATTTTGAGTAGCAGCGGGAAATGCATAAATTCAACAGCATGAAAATTCACTTTTGGCATAGCAAAACATCCTGTCCCACATATGCTTGGTAGTGTGCCTTCTTATGAATGAATGCTGTGAGAATCAGTGGGGCTTGTACAGCAGCTCTTTAAGCCAAGTTTACCAGTGTAAAATTTTATTAGCAATTGTGTCCCCTAAACTAATCCCTGAAGGCATTGTGGAAGGGATTAACTAATGCACTGTTATTTGGAAACCTAATCCCAAAGGCATAGATCATGTGCACGTATAGATACATGTTCATACGGCAGAAACTGGTGTTAATTGGTCTATTAGAGTTATATTCACTTCCTCTTAAAAGTAGGATTCACCAGGGTAGCAAAGCTAAAGAGATGTCGTTTCATTGATGCCGATCGGGAAGAAATTATTTCTTTTCTAACGTACTTCAAGAAACCAAGGTTGGCTGAAATGTGGCATATACTAAATGAGAAGAAAAGTAGCTCAAAAATGCATAAAATTCTATGTAAGAATCTTGTGGGTTTTAAGGGAAATTTAAATCAGAAATGTGTTTGAGAGAGATGCTGTTGGTTGCTTAACTGCCCTCCCTAGTTACTAACTCTTGACCTGGTGATTGAAGTGTTTGTGTTGCTACAATTCAGTTTCCTGAGATTTTCCTTCTATGACTTGTGTCATCTTGGTGGGGTCAGGACATGCTATATCAGTTTGGCAGCTGTGTTCGCTGAGGCTTTAAAAAATAGCCACTGGACAAATTATTTTGCACGAAACTCACTTACCACCCTCACACCTTGAAAAAGCGGTATCTTATTAAGGGCACATGTTGGGTTTTATTCTTCATCAAGTTTATAGGATGGACATGTCAGTCCACCATTTGTCTCCAATCTTTTCTCATAGAGCATTTAATTGTTTTTATAAAAAAATATATTTTATTTGCCCAAAGTCTTTTAAGAAGTTGTGAAAAGTATGAATTAAAAAAGAAATATGAGAAGATATTATTGAATTATTAAATAAGATGTTGTTTACTATGAATTAGTATAATGGCGAACAAGCTCTGAGCTGAATTTAAGAAAATCTATATTGCACATTATTTGAGGATTATTTTTGAAAACTTCATGTCATCCTTCTAGCCCCCCCCCCCCCAAAGAAAAGGGTAAAGTTCCTAAGAGACTGATTCTAGAGGGATGTTTAGTTTGGAGTATTTGGACCCAGGAGGAAATATGAGTCAGGGAGGGGTGATTCCAGAGGACATCATCAGGAGGATGATCAAAATGCTTTATATGAAACAATAGCAGGTCACTCTTGCTCTATTCCATAGCATCCAGAATAGGATTAGTTGAAATCCTTGGGTTTCAGCAAGATCTGTATTAGTGGAATATCTACTGGTGGTGTTCGTGGAACATCTCAAATGCTGGAAACATCATTCAAAGAAATAGAATCATGGACTCACTATGTGTACACTCTGATTTCCCCCTTTCCTCTCTTCTTGGGACTTTTCAACCTGTACAATTCTCTCATTATTCTGCCTTGAAACAAAAATTCAATCAGCATCTCATTGAAGAGAATAATTCTTGATCCTATACAACTTTCTGCTTCAGTATAAAAATGCATATAATTATCCCTTGACACTAACTAGTCATTGAATCATTTTCTAGAAAAAATTGATAGGAAGCATGTAAAATTTAGCAGAAGTAGGAAGGAGAATTAAATATGTAGGGAATATATAGGTGGCTCACCTCATGGCAGTCAGAAAGCAGAGAGAGAGAGGAGCCAGGGTCCAAATGTAATCCCTGAGTATAAGCCCCAGTGACCTGTTTACTCCAGCCATGGTTTACCTGCTTACAGTTACCACCCAGTAATCCATTCAAATTATTAATCCATCAAATAGATTACCCATTGGTGCATTCCAACTTAAGAGTTCTAGCCTTTCCCCAAAGCCCAGGTCTAAAGTACAGAGGTGCCTAGGAAATTATTCTCTTTGTATTCAGGGGTAGAATGTTAGAGCACTATATGGCTCCACCTTCTTTCTAGATTGGCCTTGGAATTCTAAAATTCCAAGCACAAGTGATTGGAATGCACCAATGGGTATGGTACTGAAGGAATATCAGTTTGGATGAAGGAAGAGTGGTGGTGAATGCAGATTTTATCATCCTAAGGCTTATAGAATTGGGGGCCTTATTTAAGAAAAAAAATTATAAGTGAAAATTAAGTACGAAAGTAAAAATTAATTTAGAAGAAAAAAATCATAGCAAAAAGTAAATTTTAAAAAATTAACAAATACCATAAAAATCAAAATTTCAGAAAAATATCATATTTTATTAAGTGCCTGATATGCCTCTAAAGAGTTTTGTCTTTATAATTTTTGTGCTACTCACTCTTCGGATCATATCTTTATGTGACAATGATCTTTGTAATATTATCTAGAGAAGGAATAGAAAGGTAATTTGATCTTCTCTCTAATATGTTCAATCAAAAATATTTTAATTAATGTTTGGGATTTATAAAGCATGCAACTTCACCCACAGATATTCTCATTGTTTGTGGAACAATAGAAAAGAAGTCTCACAAATAAAGCGATTCTGAAAAATTCTCCTTTGTGCATCTCCCATGAAAAAAGATATTTTTTGTGTGTTTATAATTGTATTTACTAAATTATCTTTTCCTAACAGAAGAGAGCTTCCATTTTGATTTGGGCATCAATGAGAACCAAATTTTTAAAAAAATAATTTTATCGAGCCCACGATTGCAGGAATTTCTCTTCGATTAGCTTACAACATAGCTTTTTTCCTTTTTTTATTTCATTGGGCTAAATCAAGATGCTGGGAGGGTTGCATTGCTTTCTGTATATTTTAAGGGCAAATCCATTTTCTTGCCTCTTCCAGCTTCTAGAAGTTGCTTGCATCACTTGGATCATTGTCCCCCTTCATTCCAAAGAAATGGCCAGTTCAGTATTTCTCATATTGTATCCCCTTACACAGACCCTTTTGCCTCCCCTTCCATGTTTAAGGGCCCTTGTGATTGTACTGGGCTTATCTGGATAATGAAGGATCATCTTCCCCTCACAAGGTCAGCTGATCAGCAGCTATAGTTTCATCATCAGGTACCTCAGTTCCTCTTGGCCATGTAATGTCATTTTTTTCATCTGTTCCAGGGATTAAAAGATAGAAATCTTTATTATAATTATTATTAGTATTTGTACAGGGGACCAAACCCAGGGGCACTTACTACTGAGCTACATCTCCAGGCCTTTTTATTTTTTTATTTTGAGACGGTCTTGCTAAGTTGCTGAGGTTGGCCTCAAACTTGCGATTCTCCTGTTTTAGTCTTCCAAGTCACTGGGATTACAGATGTACACCACCATTCCCAGCTACATAGAAATCTTTGGAAGGCCATTATTTTGCCTTCTCTAGCACTTAAAACATATTTCTTGACTTACTGACTGACTGATTGAATGAATGAATGACTACCAAGAGAAGAATACATTTTGAAAGGCAAGAGGTGGTAAACAGTATCAAATTATTCTGAGATCAAGAAGGATGAAGACTGAGAAAAATACTGTGGACCTTGATAACCGGGAGGGCGTTAGATGTCTTTAAGGAAGCATTTCAGCAGCTTGTGAGCTTTGGACATCAGATTTCAAGATTATTTAGTGATCTGAGCTGAGGAAATAAAGGCAAGGGTTTTAAATTGTGTTTTGAAGTGAGCATAAGGAGAGTTCCAGAACATAGAAGGATAATAGAATTCCTAGGATTTGCTTTTTATTAAGCTACAGGATAGAACTATATTTTAAGATCAAGGTAAAGGCATAAAGGCATGTGTGTGTATATGTGTGTGTGTGTGTGTGTGTGTGTGTGTGTGTATGGAATAATTGTTAGATCAATATCTTACAAGAAACAAGAGGGTTTAGAGCTGATATCACAAGAAGACAATTGAGCCCTAGGAAGAAAAGAAGCAAGACAGTTCTTTCTCTGAGATAGAAGGAAGGAAGGATTAGAGAATGGTTAGGGACCAGTATATAGGGAGAAAAGAATTGAGAGGATTTAGGTTAGATAACCTCCACTTTACCTGTAAGTAATAGACTTTGGTACCTGAAACAGTGTGGAAGTTTGTGACATAGAGAAAACAGGAGAGATGATCTTGGATGGTCAGTAGCACAAGAGACAGCCTGGAAGTGAGACAGCATACCTTTAATGCAATTCTTCCATATTTGTTATATTCCCAACGATACCCATCAACCTATGAAGTGAATAGAGAAAGCAGAAAGTTGGGTTTTATAGAGTGGGAAAGACAAAGCTGTGTGGTAGAATAGAGTGTGGGTATACGGTCTCACAGTCTGCTTCTGAGAGCACTGAGTGACTGGCTGATCCTGGAATCCAGCCTGGGTATAGAGGGATGTGATCCAGAATGGTGATAATGGATTGAAAGAGCAGAACAGGGAGGAGATGGGGAATTGGAGGTGATGATGATTAAACTCAGACCCAGTAGGAGTGAATGAGAAAGATGTTAAGAATAAGAAAGAGGTCTGGAAGCAGAAAGTATGTTAGGGACAAAAGAGAAAGGAAGTAATGGTAAAAGAGTATCAGAGCCTAAGGAGATATGGCATCAGAATTCTTGGAGATCATCACCATGATTGTTGAAGGAGCGCGAGACTAGAAAGGAAGTGTCAAATTTACAATGAGAAGACAAAGTCCTAAGATAAATGAAAAATTGGCTAGCTGTAGATGGCAAGGACATTTTTTTTAAAGGAGAGATTTGGAAATATGGTTATCTAGCAATGGTCTGGAGGCGTCTGTGGGGATCAAGGATGCTGTTGACTTGATGCTCATCAGAGAGTTTAGAGTACCATTCATTTAATACACATTGAAACAGTCAGTATATAACAGATGCTGGGTTAGAGTTCATCTACATGGACAGACACAATCTATCCTTATGCATTTTACAACCTGGTGGGAAACTCACAAAACAGTTTAAAAATATACAATTATAAATCATGATAAGCTCTATGAAGAAAGCAAGCATAATGCTCAAAACACCCTCATGTGGGTTATATTTATACTTTAATAAATCAGCAGAGGGGAGCATGACTCACAGCCTGGACGGTCCTTTTAAAACATGTTCCAGATCAGATTTGCCCTCTTTTCAGACTCTTCTTTCTGTTATACTTGGAGAAAACTCCAGATTCCTCAGCAAGGTCTAAAAGACTCCACAAGACCTTCTTCTTTACACCTCTCTAAACTCTTCTCTTCCCATTTCCTCCCCTTTCTTTCCCACTCCAGCCACACTGGCTTCCTTTTTACCCCTCAGGGATCTCTGGTGTCCTTCCTGCTACGGGCCCTGGATGCTGGCCTTCCGAATGCCCTCCTGCACTGGCACCTCTGCCTTCTCTCAGCTTCCTCTCTTCTCTTCAGAGAGGCCCTCATTAATCTCCCTGGCTAAGCTGTCTTTGATTCCTCCGTCCTGCTCTCAAAATCTCATTCATCAGTGAGACCCGTCATTTTGGCCTCTTCAACAGGCTCTCAACTCCACGTCTCCTTTGCCATCGTTACTGTCTCC
This sequence comes from Marmota flaviventris, assembly GCF_047511675.1. Lineage (NCBI taxonomy): Eukaryota > Metazoa > Chordata > Mammalia > Rodentia > Sciuridae > Marmota > Marmota flaviventris. The sequence goes on along the minus strand of NC_092500.1, from coordinate 57,603,176 downwards.
ATATATCACTTCAAACTATCACCGTCTCTTGTCTGCGACAATAATTTCCAGTCTTATCCTAGAAGGCTGTTTAAGTTCAGCTGCCCATTTTCTAGGAATCTAACAGGAAAAGTTTAAAACTGAGATGTCTGGTTCTGGATGAATGAATTTTAATCATGGCTACCAGTTTGTGTTTATTTATTTTTAAATTTACCATCTTTTTAAAAAAATATTTATTTTTTAGTTGTAGGTGGACACAATATCTTTATTTCATTTTTATGTGGTGCTGAGGTTTGAACCCAGTGCCTCGCGTGTGCTAGGTGAGCGCTTTACCACTGAACCACAACCCCAGCTCCCCTGCCCCAGTTTGTGTTTAGATGGGAGTAGTCCTACCCTGAACTTTCACCTCCCTAGCAGAGAGTGAACAAGGATTAAAAAACATATGCTCCTATTAATGTAGTTAAATTCGTTAGGTTTTAGCACATTAAGGCATTGGGGTGTCCAATGAAGAGGTTGTTCTAGGGATTTTGTAAAATTATGAGCATTCACATCTAGCTTTACCACTTAGAAGCTTTGTGGACTTTGACTAGTGGTTTAGACTGCTAGTGCCTCAGTGTTGTAATAAACAAGATGGGAACAACGCCTGCTGTGCTAAGCAGTATGCCTGGTCCACTCTGTATGTTGGATTAATGCTAACTCCTTCGTTTTGTTCTTCCTAGATTTTGTTTAAGAGACAGGGATGTAAATCTCTCGGGTGATCTCAGGTGCTTCAAACAAGTGACCATCACTGGCACAGGGACTGCCCCATGTGGAAACTCCAAATTCAATCCACATGCCCTAGAAAACATGGGAACCTGAGGTTGGTAATTCTCAAATATCAAAGAACATTTTTCCTTGCTCACACTCTTACATCATGTTTATTTCTGCATCTCAAAGTTCCATACTATTTCAGAGCTGGAAGAGCTCTTAAAGGCAGAAATAATGCTGTGCTAGAATCAGGGATCAGGGTTCAAGTCCTGTGTGCACTAGTTATCAGTCCCCTGGCATCTTCCTGTCCTACCTGACTGAGCAGTTAAGCTTTTGGCAGGATGAATCAAGGCTTCCCTGGAGCATGCCTGAGTGTCAGTAGGTGATTATTGTTTTGACCAGCCATTGATTTTGTTTCTTTTAATGTTTTTAGACCTGCTTTTGTTCCTTTAAATAACAAGGGCAGGTTGTCAGTGTAAGAGGTAAGGAGGTGCCTGGAGAAGTCAAGGGGTCTGAGGGAGGAAGGTAGCTGAGCTGTGGAGGCTACATGATATAACCACCTCCTTTGCTCTCAAGAAACTTCAATGCAACTACATAACCCTGCAGTAATGTTGGAAATTGATTTGTGTACTTTCAGAAGTCATGGTATGTGAAGTTAGCCTGCAGAATCGTTTCTAGTGAATTCAGGGCCCTTGAGAAATTTAATACAGTGCTTAACTGGAATGGCAAATTAACTAGTATTTATGAAACAACCTTAAAATTGTGTGTGGCAATTAGCTGTAGGTTGTGATTCTTTGCTTCAATATTTTGACTTTGCAGATGAAAAATCTGAAGCTCAGAAAGTTTAAGTGATTGGGACAGTTGTATTTATCCCACTTCATGGAGATTTAATGAGGACTCAGGGAGATGTGAGGCACTTAGTGTAGGCCCTGGTCCACTACTACCAACTGTTGTTATTATTCTGCTTTTGCTGTGGATGCTGCTGCTGGTGGCTGAAGATCTAAGTGAGAGTGTATCTACTAACCCCCAGTCCAGTGCCCTTTTTTCTTATACCTTCCAACTGCCTATAATTTTTATGTTCAAAATTGTTGTTGATCACAATATATATTACCCAGTTCCAAAAATGTAAATTTGATGGCATAGATTATGATAAATCAGTCTGAAACAAGATTATGAAATTTTTAGAAGTAAACCAAAAATCAATGTCTTGATTTAATTAAAGTTATTATCTCAACAAAAGTAAAAAAGGACTAGGATGTACAAATGAGATCCTTTATTTGAATATCTGGCAAACTCTATTACTCTTGTTTTATTTAAATTTTTGGTATGGAAGAATTAAGCCAGTTGTGCTTTGCCACTGAGCCACATCCCTATCCCTTTTTATTTTTTATTTTCAGACACAGTCTCACTAAATTGCTTAAGGACTCCCTAAGTTTCTGAGGCTGGTCTTGAACTTGCGATCCTCCTGCCTCAGCCTCCCCAGTTGCTGGATTACATACATGCACCATAGCATGGGGCTATATTATTCAATACCATACACTGAATTTGTATGAATTTTCAAACTAATTCAGACACTAAGTTAGGCATTTACTTGGATCTGGTCTGATAGTATATATTTGTGCTTATTTGTTCTTCATTCAGAAAATCCTTACTGATCACCTTTTACATAATAGGCACAGTTCTAGATAACTTCTAAATAATGTTTTGTTTAGAAAGCATACACATGAATGATGATAAAACATCCTTTGAACAAGGAGAAAATGAGAGGTATTTAGATGAGGCCAAGTCAAAGAGCATTAAGAATTTTAATAGCTCTGGTATAGAGGAAGCTATACGGGAATGCCTTGCAGGTAGTGATGATGGCCATGGACCAGGAATACAGGATATTGAAAGGCTAGTGCAAGGCACGATGGCCTTGCAGCTATAGGTCTGCTATTTTCTTTGTTTCCTGCTCTGTAGTGGTCTTTCCATATAAATCTTATCTCAGAAACATATCATCCAAGTTTGCACATTTACCTACTTCTAATCCCTGCTCAGTCCTTTATATATCTGTGAAGAAACTGCTAAAGATCCACTAAAGAACGCTCCCCATCTTCAGCTCTGGCCCCTTCTAACACTATTCATCAACCTTCCAGGGTCTTAAGGGGAAATTGCTTCCTATGATAGTTCCCATTGGAACTGGTCCCTGACCACTGTCTTCATTTCATGTGCTCTATTCTGTGAGTCAGCCAAACTATAAATGTTAAATAATTGGCTATTGTATTAGTTAAGCTTCTATAAGGAAACAAAACAACAGAAAAAAATATATATATCTCATTCATTCTGCATCAATGCCCATATAAATAGCATGAATAATGCAGTGTGTACATTTGTATGTCTGGCTTTTTTTTGTTCAACACGGGTTTTGAGATTTATCCATGTTGACATGTGTAGCAATAGTTCTTTCTTTTCAGTGTATGGTATTCCATTTTCTGAACAGTCCACAATTTTTTTTAATCCACTTAACTATTGATGACATGTAGGTTGTTTCCAGGTTCATCCTATTAAGAATTAGTTGTTAAAGCCATTCTTGTTCCTATATTGTAATGGACAAATACATTTCTCTGGATATATACCTAAGAATGGAACTGTTGGGTCATAAGGCAACCAGATTTTAGCTTTTGTAGATGCTTCCCAGTAGTTTTCCAGAGAGGTTGTATTAATTTATATTCCTGCCAGCACAGCACAGGACTTCAGAGTTCCATTAACTTCATATCTTTGCAAACTTGATATTGTCAGAGATTTTTTATTTTAACAATTCTGATGGGCATGTGGTAGCAAGTCAGACCTGACAGATCCTTGATTTGCTTTCTCATTCCTTCTCTTCCTCCATGGCGCGCTCTCTCTCTCTCCCTCTCTCTCTCCCCTCCCCTCCTCTTTCCTTTCTTTCCTTTTGTGGCAGATGGCTATCAGCTCATTGCCAGTCTCTCCCCTTTCAAACTCTTTTCTGCATCTCAGTTAAATCTCCTAGAATTTCTCTTCCAGCAGAGTTCTGGGTTAGAATCTGGCAAAGAAAAACACTGCACAAGATTTGGCAAGTAGAAGAAAGAAAAAAGCATTTGTCTTTGGTGGTAGCTGCAGGCAGACATGAGGGCAGTGAGTGACTGGAGATTTAGTCGCTTCTGGGACAGGTTTTGCAAACCACCTGCTTCGGTGCTGCAGGCAAAGAAGGTTGTCAGCAAGGACTTCCTGTGATCCTCATCCATTTAAGTGTCCTGAAGGCCAGTGGTGGTTCTTCCCCCTCGGCTCCCTAGAAGTTCAGATGGTTATAAATCCCTAATTATTAATATTATAGTGCAACTCGAAATAACATTTTCTGAGTTCATCAGGTTAGGCTAATTTTTGAAATACATCTCAGTGGGTTAATACAAGAAATCCATTTTTTCTTTATTGATGTTGTAGTCTAATAGAGGTAGGGTCATGTGTGTTGGAGGGGACGGGGACTCTGTTTAAAGGACTGAAGTGGATGGAGGTTCAATTGTGACTTCAGGGAGTACTGGGCTTTAACATCAGCTGGGAAACAAAGAACAACATCCAAGTGATTGCATGCAAGCCTGGACTGGCCCCAACCCATCCTCCCATATTCCCCTAGCCAATCATGAGAGCCAGCATAATTGCCACAGGGGCTCCTTTTACTTTATTCTAACCTTAGATGTTGGTTTTCCTCACAGTTCCGTTTATTATTTTTAATCCATTTTCTTTCTGCTCATTGGCCACAAACCGTTCTTACTTCTTCTCAGCACAGATACATGTTGGGTACCTCTGCTTCTTGAATGCCCTTTTACCTTTTGTCCTGCTGGTGCGGGCACTTCAAGGCATGCAAGATACCTCCTTTTGGAAATTGTTCCTGTGTACCCATTGGCATCCCCACAACCAGCTCTTTATAAAACACTAACACAATTGTAGTGTTAGAAAAATTGTGATTTTTCATATAGTTACTTGTTTAAGCATTTTCTTTCCTTATCAACAAAAGTTGTCCAAAACCAAGCAAGTTATGTGCTTTTAGTCCCCTATATTGACTTATCAATACGTAGTAAATGCTCATTAAATGTTATTAAAATGAATTGATAACAGAAATATGGAAAAATTTGCACAACTTAACAATAGTTCTAAGCATTGTCTCAAATATAATATTGTCCTTATGAATATAAATTAAAGTCTCCAAGGTTTAGGAATGGCCATGGTTAGCATTCAATACATATTTGCAAAGAGAATGAATTAAAAATAATCAATAGTTTGTATAAGGAATTTGTGTACTAAAATAACTTCCCTGTAATTTTCCCCCTAGAATTTGCAATATTATATTCTTGTAGGATTTTTTTTCTTGTGCAGTTGACTTTCATTACTATAGGTCATTGGCGAGGTGCACATCCAATGCAGATCTTCCTACCTCACAGATTTCCTGCCATATTCATTTACTCTCGCTTGGGTTTAATCTTACCTCCTGTTTTCCTCTCTCCTCCTCCAAAGATTCCTCCTGTCATCCTCCCTAGCCCAATTTATTGCCGTCTTTATTGAGCTTCCAAGGCTGTGACAGCAAGAAGAGAGAAAGAAACAGGGGAAATCCATGGAGGGGCAGGCATCTTTCCTCTGTGAATGTCAAGTCTTCAGCCCTCTTCTTCACCTTAGGCTGTGATTCTTAACAGATTTTTACAAGCACTGGTTTATATGGGCAAACATCACCAAGAAATATAACTGTGAAACAAACCATGTCTATAATTTGTCTAGACGCTATTATCCTTGCTCTGAATTAGCACTGGATTAATTTCCTAGTAAGTTGTCAGGAGCATTGCATTAAAGTGATGTCTTTGTAAGCAAATCAACTACCATTTTAATCTAGTTTTGCTAGCTCTTCTGCTTGGCCATGGGAGAGAACATATACAAAGAGATAAAATCAAGTAATTTGGTTGCAATAACTTCTCATCTATATATGAATTTAGTGTGTTGATGATTGTGCTTATGGAATAATTAATAGAAGTGTATTTACAAAAATCTGAGTAGGATGAATTCTACATCATATGCTTCCTGCTCACTGTCATTACTTCTCTGGCTTTACTTTCATGTTATCTTTAGATTCTTTTTTTATTATTTCTATATGTATATTGGCACATCTATTCATTCATTTGTTAAATATTTCACAGGCACCTACTCTGTGTGGTCCTTATAGCCTTTAGGTACATAATAGAGGAGGACAGAGTCCTTGCCCTCAAAGAACTTGCATTCCATTAGGAGAGGCAATAGACAAAGCCAATAAGTGCTCTCAAGAAAACAGTAAAGCAGATTAAATGATAAAAGGCTTAGGGGCTATTTTAGAAAAAATGTCACCTCTGAGGAGGTGACATCTGGGTAGAGACTTGATTAAATAGGAATGATCCATGAAGAGAACCAACAAACAGCATTCTGGGATGCATGTGCAGCAGTGTAGAGGGCATAGGTCAGGGATGAACTCAGTGGAACAGATACAAGGCCTGTGTGGCTGGAGCTGAGTGGACCTACACTGACTTGAATGTGCATAACTTTTTACTTCACCTGATCCTTCACATCGGTTATTGACCTTACTTGTGCCTCACAACAGAATAGTTATTACTGATTTCACTTTATACGTGAGAAAAACTAAACCTCAAAATTCAACCAATGACTTTTCCAGAGAGATTAGCTTCCTAGTCTTTAGACTTTAAATCAAGTACTGTTCCCATACTTCAGAGAATGCCATTACAAATGACCTTCCCCCACCCCCGGGCTATCTTTAGGATACTGGAAATTCTGTAAAATCATTTTCAGGAAAAAGAGACACAGAAGGATCAATAGCTAAAATGAGCTGTCGTACCCAAAACATTGATATAATGACAGGGTAGAGGGCTCTGCCTTCTTACCAGAGTTTTCTGGAGCAGTGGAATAATCTTTAGGACATAATCCTGTCAAGGGACAAAGCTTCCAGAAGGTTAGGACATATTTTCCGAAGTAGAATTAAGGAGCTGGTCTCCACTACTCACAATGACAACATATGTGTACCTGGCCTGGAGAGGAATCTCGGGGAAATATCCAGAATGGGGCATAGAGATGCTGCTGCTCACATTGATTCTCAGAGAACTAGAGAGCAGGATGAGTTTTTAGAAATCACTGGATTTACATCCTCTCCCCTCTTACTTGTTAATGATAGAGGCCAACACACGGGGGATACCCCATGCAGACAGACTGGGTGATGACTGGGGTTATTCCTTCATAAAGCACTCATTGAGCACATATGTCAAACACTGCGAGTAGTGCTGGGGAAGAAGAAGACACAGTCCTTCCATTGATGAAGGTTGGGATCTAGAGGAAAACCAAACCCATAATTATCATACAGTAAAACTGTCATGGAGGAGTCATCGGTAGGGCAGCATGGAAGAAGAGCAAAGAGGAAACTTGCCCCCAAGCTCTGCTGCCTTCTTTCTGTTGAAGAAAATACTCATTTGCTGGAAAGTTCTCTCATTGGTGTGTTTTAGGTGACATACAAAGAGTTGAATGATTTCTGGGAGGTCTTTGGCTAGCCATCTGCTTATCATAAAAATGGTATTCTAGTTTAGTGAATGTAAATTTATGGGACTTATTGTGGTAAAATCAGAAATGAGCTACCAGTGGATAGTTAAAAATTTCCAATTTTGCTGCCAATAGTGGTATATGCCTATAATCTCAATGACTCAGGAGGCTGAGGCTGGAGGATCACAAGTTTGAGGCCAGTCTCAACAACTTAGAGAGACCCTATCTAAAAATGAAAAGTAAAAAGTGCTGGGGATGTAGCTCATTGGTAAGTTGAACTCCCAGTAAACCCCACCCCCAAAACAAAAAATGTTTCCACTTTTGGTAATATTTATGTCATGGGTATGTGAAATGTGTTTAGGAAGAAGAGGTTGGATAATTTTTAGATATTTATTTTAACTGTATGATTTTTTATCATTGTGATAAACTGTTACCGTGGAGGCAAGGTAAAGATTGTATTTCTTAAAGTCTAATTTATTGAGTATGAGCAGAACTTAATGTTTATTAAATAAAATTTCTCTCCAATTTTGCACAAATATTTATAAATAAGTTTCCCTCTGATGAGATTCACATACCAACACCTCAGAGGATGAAAATTTCAGCCCTCTCACCATGTATGTTCTAAATGCACTTACCCTGAAGTTCCTCAAAGATTTATCTTCCTGTTCCATAACCTCTCAGCTCCTGACTTATTCTCTCATTTTTCACCTTACTCTTCCAACTTGACCCTCCATGGGGTCATCTGAGTGACTTCCTAGGCTTTCCTGTGCCAAGATGCAGGTTCTGTGTCAGCCCACCTTGGAACACGATCCAGACTTTCCAAGCCTGAATCTGTCCCAGTAGTGAGTGGCAGATCATCTAGCCAGGTTCTGCTCTCCTCTATCAGGTCAGTTTCAAGTTTTGCCATAACATCACGTTTTAGTCAGCCCTTTCACTGCTGTGAGTAAAAGACCTGATGAAAACAATTAGAGGAGGAATGGTTTATTTTGTGGCTCTCAATTTCAGAGGTCTCAGTCCATAGACAGCCAACTGCTTTTGTTAGGGCTCGAGTGAGGCTGAAAATCATGGCAGAATAGTATGACAGAGGGAAGCAGCTCACATGATGACCAGAGAGCAGTGAGAGAGAGAAACTTCACGCAAGATAAAAATATATATACCCCAAAGTCATGCCCCCCAGCCACACCCTACCAGCCTTCTCAGTTAATCCCCATTAGGACATTAATACACTGTTTGAATTTAGACTATCATAAACCAATTATTTCTCCTCTAAACCTTCTTGTGTTATCTCACACATGAGCTTTTGGGGGACACCTAATATCTAAACCATAACACACTAACAAGGACAGAGTAGAGTAACTATTATTTTTATTATGAAATCATGTGGAGACCGTGGAAAAGAAATAGAGACAGCATTGCAATTAACTGATAGCATGACCACTGGGTGAGCTGTCTTGTTGTGTCCTAACAAACTGGCCACTGTTATGAAGTGAAAAATTGTCTCCAAGCTGAGAAATGTTTCAGTTGAATACATATACAGTTGATCCTCATTATTTGCAAAATAGTGTTTGTGAGTTTGCCTACTTGAATTTGAATTTTATTTGTAACCTCAAAATCAATACTTACAGTGCTTCTGTGGTCATTGGAGGACACGTGCAGAGCAGTAAATAATTTGGGTCACCTGATGGACATTCCCAGCTGAGGTCAAACAAGGTGATGCTCTGCCTTCTTGATTTCGCTCTCATACTGTAAGCAAGTTGCCTTTGTGGAGTCTATTTAGTACACTTTTTCATGATTTTTTTTGTTTGGGATTTCAGTGTTTAGGGAGGCCCCCAAATGCAGTGTTGAAGTGCTGTCTATTGTTCTTAAGCGCAAGAAGGCTTTGACAAGTCTTACAGAGAAAATATTGTGCTAAGAAAACTTCATTCAGGCACAAGTTATAGTGCTGTTGGCTGTGAGTCCAATGTTAATGAATTAACAATATGTATTAAATAAGGTGTCTTTAAACAGAGACACACATAAAATAAGGTTGACAAAATGTGGCTAGACATTTGCAGGAACCTCACCCTGAATTTCCCCTAGGAGCAATGGTTCAGTATTTGCTAATTCAGTGTTTGTGGCAACTTTATAGAACATCACTAGAATGAATAATGAGAATTGACTGGTTTTTATTAGAACCTAAAAGGAGTAATTTATAAGTCCATTTACAATCACTTTAAGCACATTCTGGAAAGAAAATAGTAAAATTTATACAATCCTCTCTAATGAATAAGATAAACAAATACAGTCACACGTCACTTAATGATAAACTATGAAAACTGCCATGTCAGGAGGCAATAAAATCTTATTGGGCCACTGTCTCGTATGCGGTCCGTCATTGATTATAATGTCATTATGTAGCACGTAACTGTACAATTTCTTATAAGATAAAATAACCATTTGCAACTAGTTACAACCTACTTACCTTCATCCAATTTATTTTCTTTGTTTGCAAATAATGTTAAATTTCAAGAGAAGGAGGAAAAGATGGCCACTGTTTAATCAAACCCTGCTTTGTTGAGAACCAAGCCATGCCACTTAGGTAGGGCTTTGTGAAACATTCATAATTCATAGAAGGGGCCATCGGAAAGCATTTCCTAGAATTGTCACAAAATTCTGTCAGCTCCTGCCGTGATGAAAAAGTACAGTCTTGTGAATATGATTAAGGTGCACTGGAATCTGAGGAAACCAGCAATAGCTGCTCCGGCTCTCTTCATGCTCTTGGAATGTAGTCTCTGGAAGAAAGTGGGCTCTGACAGATGATTTCATGGCATTTTACTCAGTGTGGGATGTATTTTAGAAGCAGTGCATCAAAACCTTGACCTTTGCTTCATTTTTTTTTCCCCTTTATTGTTGATTTGGAAGATTAGAGGCATTCTAAAACCTTTTTCTGCATGTCTTCTCACACAGGCAGCACAAAGGATTTGGAAAGAATTTGACACACATTGTGGAAGCATAAATCAGCCAAGGGGAGGATATTTGCAAATTGCTCTCCCCTTTATAATTTCATCTCATTAGGGAAGAAGGGACAGGTGGGTGTTACTAGCAGTCACAGATCGGGAATTGCATTTTCTTTCTAGAACAGTGAGGATTCTTTTGGTATGAAATCTCCTTCTGAGAAGACTATGCAGGTTTTTATTATGCATAAAAATCCTCCTCTGGTGTTTTTTTTCTTGTTTACAGAAAATGTATAAGCCCAAATTAGAAACTGCTTAGCTTTTTTTTTTATTGATATCTTACCTTTAGAGGAAAAAAACTGAAGGAATTCATAATGCAAGTTTTATTTCCTTGATGGATTCAGATCACATGGTCTGAAGTAGATCTGTAAAATATACTTCTTCCGTCACTGATGTCTAGTGTATCTGATTGATAGAGGATAAAGGCATGTGGTCCAGGAATTGCAAATATGGAGGGCAAATAATTTCAATATGCAATAGTTATAATGATAATGAGCATTTATAGTCATTTCCTATGTTCTTATATGTCATGTTATTTCATTCTTATAGCAGCCCCATGTGGGTATAAGTAAAGAAGTATTTAGTCAGTGCTTTCTTTGAACAATTATTTCTAAGGTTTTTTTTTTTGTGTGTGGTAAAACATTCGTAACATAAAATTTACCACTTTCACCATTTTGAGTGTAGAGTGGTTCTAATCACACTTAGTGTTGGGCAACCATCACCATTATTCAGTTCTAGAATTTTTTTTTTTTTTATCTTTCCAAATGGAACTTAGTACTCATTAAATAATAACTCCCTGTTCTCCTTTCCTCCTGCCTTCTGGTAACCTCTATTCTATTTCCTGTCTCTATGGATTTTCTTACTCTACATAACTCACATAAGTGGAATCATAAAATATTTATTCTTTTATGACTGGCTTAATTCATTTAGCATGATGTTTCTAAGGGTCATCTATGTTGTGGCATGTATCAGAATTTCATTCATTTTTAAAAACTGAATGAAAAATTAATTTTTAAGGAATCCTTAGTGTTCCAGATGTCATTTGAGACTGAGATTCTTACTGGACAATGTGGGTGCTTTTTCTTCTCCAGGGGTCTCCACAGTCTGGAATTTCAATCATTTCACCTGGACTCCTGGTTTCCAGATAGAATCACATCTTTTCCTTTTTTAAGCTCAAACTCTAAACTTGAAACTCAAGCTATTACTCTTTGGGTAATGCTACAAATATGTAATTAGTAATAATCTATGCTAATTACTACAACTAGCACACCCAACCGTGCTGTAAAATAGTATATAATAGTGAATTCCTTCACTGTTACATTGAAGGGGGTGTTTAATGGCTTGACATGCAGAGGACAGCCATTTTTAATTTATACTCATCAGGTAGTGATGTTTTCTTCCAATAAGAAGTCAAACTTCCCTTTCTTTCCAGGATAAGGGAAAACACAAAAGTAAACCAAAAATGTTTTTCCCATGATTAATGAAGCAAACAACTAACAAGTTTGGGTATGTATGAGAAGAACAAATCTTCAGAGAATCCAAATAATAAAGCCTATCTATTTGCACAAATTTACAAGTGGACATTAAAAGCAGACTGGATAGAAGGATGCAGTGGCCATATAGAAAACAAGATCAAGAATACAAGTGTACAAGCATAAGACAAGAAATATCCTGGAAGGACCAGAAGAGGATTCTCTTAACCAAAACGAATGGGTTTTCATACAAGTTCCTAGTATATGGAAAGTAGAATTTCATTGCAGAATACTACTCTGATATTCTTCTCAGGCTCTTATACTAATCCAGGTTTATTGACTATTTGGAAAGTGTATTTTAATTCTGTAGGATTGACTCGGTAATTCTACACATATTTTGCTGTTTGGAAAGTCCAAAGTTATTTAACTCCTCTAGGTCTGTGGCATTTAGACCTTAGGGAGCATATGAATCACTTGGAGGGCTTGTTAAAACCTAGATTGTTGGGCCCCAGCCACAGAATTTCTGGCTCAGTAGTAGGTCTGGAGTGGAGCCTGAAATTTGCATTTATGAGAAGTCCCAGGTGATGCTGAAACTGCTTGCCTGGGGACCAAATTTTAAGAACTATTGGGTATACTTAGGTGTATGTAGATAGCTGGATCAGACGAATTCATGTTTGTTAAGATTATGATAAGCAAACTATTAAGTCAGTTTGCCTTCTAACAGACTTCATTGTTACCATGGACATCTAAACCACTGTCAGTCTCTCCTGAAATCTAACAGTCTCCAAATTGATAGTAAACTTTGATCTTGCCTTCCTCTGATTTATTCTTCACAAAGCAGCCAGGGTTACCTTTTAAAGTCCAAATCAGATCGTCCTACCTTTTTGCTTAAAGCTCTTCACTTTTCTTAGCAGGTACTGCAAAACGCTCAATCTTTATACACTGGCAATTTGGGGGCCTCTGACCATCTTTTCCATCGTTATTCCATCTCTTGCCTCCCTCCTTCTGATTCACTAAATTTCAGTCACACTTTCATCTTTTCAGCTCCTTGAGACACACTGAAATTTTCTCCATTACAATTTTTGAACCCCTCCCTGCCAATGATCTTTGCTGCTACAAACTCTCCCCAGCTACTCTGTGATTAGTTCTCTTTTGACGTCTTTCTAGATGTCAACTTAAGCATTATCTCAGAGACATCTTTTCTGATCATCTGCGTTTAAAGTATGTTTCTTCTTTTATATTGTTTTTTTTTGTACTCTATAATTTTCCTCCTAGTCTTCATTCTAATTGTAATTGCATACTTATTTTTTAGTTGATCATCACTGAGCTTTAACCTGCTTGAGAATGGGACCCTCAGTAAGTACCTAAGAGATAGCAGGTGTTAAATTTGTTCAATTGCTGGAAGCACAGGAGCAGGTAAGCTGTTCGGGAATGTGATGTTTATTCTCTGGATTCCACTTGAATAAGGAATGTATCAATTGGGGCCTTGCTATTTCAATCAATGCTGCATAGTACCTTTGCTCTGAGTTCCTTAATTCCATTTTTGATTACTAAAACTTTTGGTGTCCTGCATCACAATGGTTAGTGTTTTAGCCAGATGATGATGATGATGATGATGATGATGATGATTTGCTGTGACTAAAAGGACCCAACCAGAACAATTGTAGAGGAGGAAAAGTTTATTTGAGGGCTCACAGTTTTAGAGGTATCAGTCCATAGAAGGCAGCTCCATTTCTCAGGGCTCCAGGTGAGGTTGAACGTCATGAAGAAAGAGTGTGGCAGAGGGAAACAGCTCACATGGTGATCAGAAAGGGGAGAGAGAGAGAGAGAGAGAGAGAGAGAGAGAGAGAGAGAGAGAGGAGACTCTATTGGCCAGATACAAATATATACCCCCAAGCCATGCCCCAATTCCCTTCTCCTCCAGCCACACCCTACCACTTCAGTTACCACTTAGTTAATCCCTATCAGGGGATTAATTCACTGATTGGCTTAGGACTCTCACAACCCAATCATTTCTCCTCTGAACCTTCTTGCATTGTCTACATGTGAGATTTTGAGGGACACCTCACATCCAAACCATAACAGTTAGTGACTAAACCATAAGCCTTGGCATCATTGTTCCTCTTCTATCCTAGTGATATTACAAAAAGTTTCCCAAGAGAGCTGTCCAATAAACTGAAGACTAGAAATGTTTTGATTAGATAATTATAGTACTCCCTCTTTATCCACAGTTTCAGTTACCCTTAGTCAACTATGATCCAAAAATATTAAATGAAGAAAATCCAGAAATAAATATAGATTTTTGAATTGCCCATTGTTCTGATTGTCACGATGAAATTTCACATCATATCACACCATCCTGTCTGGAATGTGACTCATTCTCTGTCTAGTGTATCCATTCAATACATACCACGCACCCTTTGGTCACTAAGTGGCCATCTTAGTTATCAGATCAACTGTCATGGTATCTCAATGTTGTGTTCAAGTGACCCTTATTTTACTTGGTAATGGTCCCAAAGCACCAGAGTAGCAATGCTGGCCATTTGTATATACTGAAGAGAAACTAGAAAGTGCTTCCATTAAGTGAAAAGGTAGAAGTTCTTAATAAGGAAAGAAAAAAGATCATATGCTCTTGTTGCTAATATCTATGGTAAGACTGAAACTTCTGTCTGTGAAATTGAGAGGAATCAAAGAGAAATTCATGCTAGTTTTGCTTTAGTACCTCAAACTGTAAAAGTTACAGCCACAGTGAGTGGTGGTAAGTATAGGAAAGAATATGTAAATATATGTATCTTTCAGTCCTGGTGTCCTACGTAAGTATATGTATCTCTCAGTCTGGGCATCCACTGTGGATCTTAGAATGCACCTTTTTCAAATATGGATGCCCTAGAGTGTCCCAGATCAATAGAAGGTCCTTTGGCAGTCTAAGTTACATCAGAAACCATATTTGGAGATTGCATTTAGTTTAGTAGGAGAGGAAATTGCATACTACTCAGTAGAAGGCAGCCAGTATAGTCCAGAATTGGGGAAGTCTGTCACAGGAACAGCACTAAATGAACTGGGGAGAGACCCATGGAAGAAGAAGCTGCCATCTTGGAGAAGAATGAAGATTGTTCTCACTTGTCTCAGGGGGAATGATAAACTTCAGACAGAAGTTACAGAGAAGTAGATTTGGGGTCAACATCAGGAAGAATATTCAAGTAAGTGAGCTGTGGAAAAAGAGGATGGATTTACATTGTGAGGGGGTGGAACTCTCTCATCACTGGGAGTGTTCAGACAGAAGCAGTAAAGAGGGTGGGAGGGGTAGAGAGAATTAACATTTACTGTGAGCCTATATAATTATATGGTATTTTCTTGTCAGCAGACTCTTTCAAACTTTTAACATCTCACTGGGGGGAGGGCTATTTTGAGAAGTTTTTTGAGTTGGGGGTGGTGTTGAGATGCTCCTGGGACATATCGGAAGAGCAGTAGATGGTCATGATTTGGCTGTTTAACGAGCTTTTATTTTTTACATTTTAAATTTTACATGTAAATTTTTATATTTTACTTTTTATTTTTAATTCGAATTGAAGAGTGATCTCAATATTTCAAGATCACAGAAACAAGGTGAAGAAGATTTCCAGGGAGACTGATTTAGGAAACAATGTGAGATGAGGTAACTGCCAGGGGAGAGAAATTTGGAGGGAAGAAGAAAGATGCTTAGTGGGGAGTTGATGACGTCTGTGCTACAGAGTGTACAGCATGAAACCTTTTTTCTCTCCATCTCCCCATATAATTTCTGCAAAATATACATTTCTCTACTAATGAACTGTGGCTTTGGCTACATTTTTTTTTGGAAACCAGTAGGCACTGAACGTGGTCCTAAAATTGGTTCAGAGCCACCATGGAAAAAGAACACATCTGTGTTACCCATCTCAACAAATTCTCATGGCAACAGGATACAGTGGGCAAACACTGTCTCCATTTAAGATGAGAAAATTGAGGTATGGAGAAGCCTAAGTCACTTTTTTCTAAATTACTAGATGATTTATCTGATTTCTATTATATCAGAGGCAACTAGAAAGAAATTACTTAGGCTAGACTACTTCCAATATCGTTTTTTTTTTTCTTTTTCTTAAAATTTCATGGAATAGAAAAGAGCTTTCTAAGTGTCAATCCTCTTATAGTACAAGAACAAAGAGCTATAGTACTGATGTGGATAGAACATTCAAAGTAGTTATTTCCTCGGCCTGGGAGCTGTAGACAGGCTGACTTTCTGGAGATCAGTTGTTATACATGGCTCTGTGCTTATAAGGACCTGAAACTTGATTTACTACTCTGCTGTTGCTATCTTGAAGCTCTTCATAATTTTTAATCATTTTTAAATTAGGAGCCTGCATTTTCATTTGCAATGAGCCTTGTAAATTATGTAGGTGGTCTTGGCTACAGTCAAAGGAATTTTAGTCACCTAGTACTGATACATATCCAAAGAGCCTGATCATGTTTTAGGGGCCACCAATCTTGATCTTGGAAGGGACCTTGGCACCTTACTCTATCTATCCAGTAGTTCTTACTATTCTTTATATACCAGGATCACCTGAAGAACTTTTGAACAATATGTGTATCTGTGTCCCAGCCCTAGAGATTTCATATTTAATTGGTCTGGAGTGAGACACCACAGTTTTAAACAGCTCTCCAGCTGCTTCTGAGAACCACTGACTTAATTCATTGGTCCCTACTATTGTGCAGTTAACTGTTACACTTCATTGATTCACTGAGTAAATATCTAATAAAGCTCTATTATATGTGAAATGCTTAACCACTGAACCACATCACCAGCTATTTTTTATTCTTTATTTTGAGTCAGAGTATGGCTAAGTTGCTTATGGCCTCACTAAGTTGCTGAGGCTGGCTTTGAACTTGGGATCCTCCTGCCTCAGCCTCTTGAGCTGCTGGGATTACAGGCATGAACCAAAGTGCCCATCATAAAGTTTTGCTGATCACAGAAGGATAAATAAACCAAGGTGATTGCAGTCAACAATATAATAATAGAATAGATTGTGAAATTGTTTTGACTACCCATCTACCCTGCTGGTTTTCTATGGATGTCTCTGGTCTCTTTCCAGTCTCTGAACACTGAGTCTTTAGCATCTTCACACAATCTCCTTCCTCTAGAAAATCGGAAGGCTTTAAACAATGTAACATTTTTTTTTTCCTTCTTGACACATCCCTGCCTTTAGGTAGTACTAATGAAAGAATTGGCATATACATTAATAAAGTACCAGTGCAGGAGGGAAATTTATTTATTTTTTTGCAATAAGCTGTCCTAATGTTTATAGTCATGTTTAGAAGCAAAGCCTACATATTACATCTTCTATAAGTCCCATCCCCATCACCACCTGGGATGTGCTTCACATTATAGATGCTTTGTTTAGTCTTGTTTTCGTTGGTATAAAGCCAGCAGACTATGCCATAAATGTGTAGTGTGGGAGGCCTCTATTTTAAATCTCAAAAGGAATGTTTATTGTTAACATTTGGGAGGAAAGGGAATAAGGAATTAAATCTTTTTTTTTTCATTGTTGAGGGGGAAGAAATAATTCTTAATGTAATGTTTCTCTTGCCTGGGAATATTTTTTTTTCTAGAAGACATGAAAGGCTCTTGTACTCCAAAACCAATGGCAGATCTTTTTAGAAACTCATCATCATGTCTTCCTGGTTCCAAGTTCACTGAACCCTATAGTAGTTCAAGAGGAGTTCCCATACTCTGCTGAGAACCTTCTGCCTCAAACACAAGTAATATGGTGGAAGTCACAGTTTCTTTACAAAGTACAGGTAGAGCTCTAAAGGTTTTGCTTTATTCTTGGTCCATGCAAGGAGTGAACCTGTAATTTTCTGGCTTTGAAAGAAGAGTGAATATCAGCTCTTCTTAGTTACCTTTTTTCACTTGGTGTCTTTCTGTATGGTCTGTGTTAGATACTCCAATCCTTGCTGGGGAAACGCTACCACACCTGACAGTAGGACTAAGTCCCCTGCCCTGCCCCACCCTTCATCCATGGTTGTTTAGCTCTCCTACCTCAGTGTGGATTCGAGAAAGGAGGGTGGGGCACTTAGCCCTAAAGGACAGCCAAAGGCATATCCAGCTTTGTGGGGTCTGTAGCAATACAACTTTGTGACTTTTTTTTTAAGAAAAAGAAGACAAAATTATGAATTAAAAATTAGGTAAATAATTGAAAAAAAAAGGATTCACAATGAATTATTAGAGTCTTAGCAATCCAGACTTTCTTTACATCTTTATAAGTAATTTATCAGAAATGCTTACATTGAAATGCTTCCCAATTACCACCTGGCTTCTCACCATTTAGAACATTCTGCACTTCTCAGCTACCCCCATTGCTCATGGAAGCTGAACAGATGCAGGCACCTGATGCAGAAGTTTGCTTAAGTTCAGGGGAAGTATTTCAATCCCATCCTTTCCTGCTTATCAGTCAGAGGCAAGAGTTGCTTCACGCTGGGTTATTGACAAGGTGGCTCTTGTCAACTGAAGAAGGACTACTGTCTGTTAGAGACAAACCAGTCACCTTTCATAAGAAGAAAGACTATTCTTCCTCTTAGTGGAACTCTGATTTTACCACTTTTTAACTTATAAGCTCTAGTATCATCCTGTTTGTCCTGGTACTGGTTTAGATTATAAGAGTTTGTTGTAGCTTTTAGTGACATTTTCACTGCCACACAGATGGAGAACCAGCTACTCTTTGTTCCACAATGAGCTACTAAAAGAAGAATGTTCCACCTCTTCTTCCCACACATGTGCCTCTGATTCAGAGAACAAGTGTGTATTGGAAAGATATGGTGTTCACAGATGTCCTCTGCAAAGACTGTGCCCATCACAGACATTCTGGTAACATGAACCAGCACACACATACCATCAGAGTGCTCTGAAATGGCTTCTAGAATGTGAGTGTGATCAGACTTTGTGATATGCCGAATGCTGAGGAAATTCATCCTGGCCAAGTGAATCCTGTGAAGCCTGAAAGGAAGAAAAGACATGCTCTCAAATATTTATTTATTTATTTATTTTTTGCCAAACCATAGTAAATCTAGAGCTTGTTCTCTTTAAACGTGGCAAGACTGTAGCATCCAAGATTCATTTCACACCAAAATTCTCTGGGGCTTAGTGATGGTGAGAAAGACTATTAGGTTAACAAGAACATCAAATGGATAGAATAATCTCTGATTTCTCTCTCTCAGTGGAGGTTCTGTTTTGAGTCTGCTGGAGTCAAACAATTACTTGGTATTGTTCTGAATTGGATCAGACAAGTCTTTTCATGTGAGCTTTGCTGCATCTTCTGTTTTCAGCTTTCACAGACCACTCTGGGTTTTTGGAGGGGAGGAAGAAAAAAGAGAAAATTACCCACAGTATCCAGAAGCAAAAGGAAAGGAAATGAGAGGAAGGTGGAGAGGATGGAATTTCAAGGAGGGCCCAGGGCATCAGAACTTAAAGAGCCATTGGCTCCCAAAGCAGATGTGTCTAGCTCTGGCAAGCATCTGGAAACTTAACCTCTGTACCACACCCCTGCTCCACCACTGTTCCACCACAAGTCAAAGTAATTTGAGAAGCTCTTCATCTTTTGCAGAGCAGTATCTTGCTTAATGTTTGTAAGCTCTATACCTTGAACTTTTTTTTTTAACTTTTGGAAAAGAAAACAAAGTATCCAAAATATGCCGGAATAAAATATGCTTTTAAAAGACACATAAAAAGTAATAACAGACACAAAAAAGACATTTTGAATTTGGGATCGTGAGGGGAACAATCATTACTATGAACAAAGTTAGGAGAAGTGAAAGTACGGTTTACTTTCATGAAGATCTACTGTTAAATACATGTTCTCTGAGCCACATGGACCACTCTGAGTCCTGCATATTCATCACAACAGCTCTCTCAGGTAGAAGCTATTGTTTCAGTTGAATCATTTCCCCCCAATTCATGTCCACTTGGTACCTCAGAATATGACCTTTGCACATCACAGAGGCTCTTTGCCGATGTCATCGTGTCACCAATGACTGATGTCCTTCTAAGAAGATGGAGATTTGGACAAAGATACAGAAAGAGTGTCATGAGAAGATAGAGACCTAAGGGAGAAGACCTATGGAGGTGGAGGCAGAGGAGATGTGAGTCATGCTCTTCAAGCTAACGATGTCCAGGATTGCTGGCAGAAGTCAGAAGAGGCAAGCTTTTAGAGAGAAAATGGTGCTGAGGGCAACTTCCTGTCTGACTTGTAGCTTGTGAGAGAAAAATCTCTATTAAAATAAGTCACCCAGTTTGTATTAACTGATTATGTCAGCTCCAGGAAAGTGACCCATAGATGAAGTGACTCTGGCTCTGAAGGTCTTACTGAAGATCCTGTAGAGACCCTGGTGAAATGGCCACACAGGTGGACCTTTTCCTGGACAAGGAAGCTGTGCATTGAAGCCTGCAGGGCCGATTATGGGACATGACTAGATTGATAATTGACAGACTTGGTTTCGTCCCTCTGGACAGATCCATAGGATGAGGGTTGGGGGGAGAGGGAGAGAGAGAGAGGTGTATTAAGACTGAAAGGTGTAAAGATGACCATAAACTCATAAACTGCAGGAGCAAAATTTATATATGTATTTATTTTTATCCTCACTTCATCCTAAAAAGGATTTAGGTTCCTTTCATGGATGCAAACAATAGAGCAAGATGAAATAAATTTAAAAAATAAAAAAAAAAGATGAAACAAAGGGAAGAAGAGTGGTAGGAAGCAGCAGCAATAAACACACATGACATGGTGCCTTCCTTCCTCTTCTCCACCCCCAGCTGAGAAGACAGACCCTCTTGGCATGAGCAAGGAATTTCAGGACAAGTTAATGCCATGTCTGATTTTTCTCTAATTTGTGTAAATTCAATGAAAATTTCAGGCTGTTGCTTCAAGTAGAAATGAGCTCTAATTATCCCTCTGATTTTCATATCATTTTCAATAAGTCAGCATTGCTGCTAGAGTTGATCAACTGAAAAACCAGGGAGGAAATCTTACATTTTGTGTGCCTTCCACATCCTTTCAAACATGCTTTTGAAGTGTCTTAAAATCATTGTCTTTGGAGCATTTGTTTGTGTGGAGGAAAAAAAGGAGAGGATCTGGAATGGTTTTGCATACTGTTGTATGTGATTTATCAAACCATGCATGCAGACTTCTCATCAGAGCAGAGACAAAGCTGTCTAAGCCAGCATGGGAGTTATTGTTTGATTTGATATTGAGCTTTCGGTGTTCATTGGCCATCTTTGGCCTCCTATGAAAAATTTATCCTGCCATGCCAAAGAGAGAAACAATGTGAATAAACACTGTAAATACCTTTGTAGGAGGCTATTCTCTAAAAGAATTCAGTATTGCTCTCTGCATGGGGCATCACCTGATGAATAAAACCATCATTTGGGGACTAACTGTATGTAAAGTACTTTGTGTTGAACGGTGCTGTGGAGATTGGAACCACTAGTCATATTTCAAATATTAGAGACATAAAGTGTGTGTTTTTTTTCCCCTAAGAAAATTCTATTCACTCAGCTTTATATAGCCTTGGAAAGAAATTAACTCTTTATTTGGAAAATAGTTTAGAAATTAAAGTCAAGGAAAATATTCCGCTCTTAGATATGTGCTTTCTCTGATATAATCGCACACTGAAAGAACAATATAGTAGACAAATTACTGATTAATTAATTAATTAATTAAAAGGGACCCTTTGGGATTTGAAAACAAATTTCTTACAACAAGCAAATGTACCTCTTAAGGTTATTTAGTCCGTTTACCGTTGAAGTTAATTAAGCAATGACCCAGGCTTTTCACAGAGTAATTACTCTTGATAAAAAATTAACTATGGTCTTCTAGTGAAGATGGCACACACGACAAGTGGTAGTGGGTGGTGGGACCTCACCCAGGATGCTGCGTTCTGGTGTGATGGCTCCTGTAGATGGCAGTGCAGTACTTCCACAAAGGATCCGGCTGGCTGTTCCCTGGCTGTGGAAGAGGGACCGCAAAGGATGAAAGCTGCAGCCTGAGCAGGCTTGCCCTCCAGCCAGCAATTTAACTAAGTTGCTGGTTCGCTACTCGATTTCATAGTCGCCCTCTAAATGAATCTTTTCTGAACTCAGCAAAAGTACAAACTGTTCCTTCGTACACTCCAAATTGTCCTTTTGATGAAGTGGATTTTATTTTTTATGCCTTATATATATATTTTTTTTGCATTTCAGAGTTATTTAGAGAGAGAGATCTGACTTAAACATTCCTTTTCTTCAATTGCAAAAGCAATTAGCTTAGCTGCTAAGCATTCTTTAAGAAAGAATGAAAATCTCCTAAATTGAGATGATCATAAACTAGATTTATCATACAAATCAACACAGCATGATCCAAAATAATAGATCTGCTTCTGTAAGCACATGGCCAGATTTCCATGATTCTCCATCGCCTGTTTTCTCTTGTTCTGATTGTTATCCTTACTTCTTTTTTTCCTTAAACCTTTTTGTCCTCTACTGTGCTCAGAGGACCTGGATGCCCAGAACTTGAAAGCAATCTCGCATTAGCAGATCTAGGTAATTTATAATGATCTGAATATACAATGCCAATCATTTTCCTAATTGTTTTGACCCTTGCAATTGGATCCGGGTGATGTTCTAGTATAGAGTTATGGTGATTCTGAAAGCATTTGTGGGGGTGTGCCAGTCATTTCAGATTGAATTTTCCTCTCCCACCTCCCAAATTCCCCATTCTTTCCTCAGTGAAAAGAAACACTGCAAACAGTGTTAACTTCACACGTCTTCATGACAGACTTGCCACATTAACAAAGATAAGTTCCAGTGGATTGGAATATCTGTTGTAACTGTAAGAAGGGCTTTCCTCCCATAACTTTTACTCCATAGCCACAGAACACATATATATCAAGAAGTTTAGATATGAATGATGCATAGGAGTCTGTTGTTGATATAATTGGTATGGAAATTTGTAGATAAGACCCTTCATATAATAAGCAATCAAAACATTTTTGTTGAATAAATGAAAGTAAAAATGAAATAAAAAGAATAAATAAACTAGGGGAAGAAGAAAGAATGATTTAGCTATTTAAAAGCTCAGTAGCATATCAGAAAGACTGAAGAGAAATGAGATTACAGACATTAAGAGGCCCAGGAGGGTAGAAAAAGAGGTGACCGCTGGTGCTGGGCTTGTCTTAGGTGTAGGAATAGGGCTAAAGAGAAGATCAAAAGAATCTGGAGAGATGAAGGGAAGGACATGTGGATATGCATCAGAGGAGATTAACAGAGTCAATGGCTGGGGCCACATTGAGTGGTAAAAGAAAGATTAGGAAATCTGAAAATCATGGCAGACAGGATGGAATTATATAGCCGACAAATGAGGCCAAGAGGAAAGAAGAGTTGAGAGATGTAAGGGTGGGGAACAGTGTGTAAGTTGTCATTTTGTATCTTAGCAGATCTTCTATGGCAAAGTCAATGCTTTTTGTTTTTCTCCAAGACTTCAGATGAAGGTGTATTTGTGTGGAGTCAGAGCTCATAAAAAGGAATAGTGCATTCTTTATTCCATAATTTTAAAAAAAGAAGAAGAAAAAAGAAAAAGAAGCAAATCACTCTCAGTTGTTCTGATCTACTAAAGTAGATGGTGCCCTCTGTGAATCAAAGGCCCCATGAAATTGGAACCAGTCCAGAACTGCTGATCAACAGGAAACAATAAAAAAATTTAGGACTTCCCCTAAGCCAAAGTGCAAGACAGAATTAGATGTCTTTGGTTGATGAGGATCATAAAAACATGAACTCAGTAGAAAGCAAGCACCTTCTTATTAGGTATAATTGTATACACTCAATGCTGCCATTTTGAAGAGGGATTATTTTGATACCAGTAGAGTTTAATATATATATATATATTTTAACTTTAGATATGAGCACTTACATTTTTAAACTACTAAGCAATGGTGCCAAATGGATATTCTAACCTTAATTGACCACCTCACTCAATATTTACTCGAGGCTCAGAGGCATTTGGCGAGACCCAATATGGGGCAAAAGGTAGGGCAAGTAGGAAGTGAAGGGTAGGGTGGAAGAAAGAAAATGGTTGAGGTTCAGGGATGGGAAAAGTGTAAGAAATGTTCACTGCATTCATAGTTGGAGGTGTGTCAGATGATTGCTTCAAAAAGTCTGAATGCCCTTATTTAATTCAGTGTTAGATTGACCGAAGTGGGAGAACTCATGTTGGGCTGGGTCATTGCAGGAGTTGAAACTGACTTTTATGATGAAATTGGCACTAATTTTCATGATGAAATTGATAACTTCAGGTTGCATTTCTTTATCAGTCTATGTAATATAAATTTTCTTCCACTCTGTCAACCTTCTTTGTTCCTTCCTTCCTTTCTTCTTCTTCTCTCCCTCCCTCACATCTTTTTTCTTCCTGTCCTTGCTCCCTGTTTCTCTCTTGTCATTCTTTCTTCTTTTCCTCAGTACTTTCCTTCATTTTCTTCCTTCTTTTCTTTTTTCCTTGTTTCTTCTTTTCTCCTTTTTTTATTTGCTCCCATCCTTCTTCCTTTCCTAATTCCAACTCCCTTTCCTTTCTTCTTTCCATTCAACCTTAATCAGTCCCACACGATGTGCTAGACACTTTGCTCAGCACCCGAGAAAAATTAACATCCTTAGAGAAATGCCAAAAGTGTAGAAATGGATACATTGAATTTTTTAGATGAGCCAAAGAACTCTTTTCCAATTCACTATTCCCTGTTTATTTCTCTTATTTTAAGGTAGTCATTTAAAAGGTAATCACCATTTAACAATGCCACAAAAGTTTCTTCCACTTACAGTAGTGGAAAAATGCTGTTTATATTTAGAGTTATAATTACACACAGGGAATTAAGTTCTTGTCTTGTGATCTCTCATCTGTGTGTTCCCAAGCTTTCAGTGGAGGTGAGAAAGACTAAAATAGTAAGACAGTCACAGAGTAAAAAAAGAAAAAAGACGATCCTTGAGGAGACTTTGTGCTTAACTGTGGCTTAATGTAAGACCGTAGGCTTAGGAGTACAGAATTGCTCAATAGTTAACTTAAAAAATAAGTTAATCTCACTACAGTTTTGGAAGCTTATCCACCATGCCATTTGAAATTCACATAGCTCAAACATTACAGCTAATTCTTGATATTTCATGCCTATTATGATATTTACAGAAGGATATATAATTAGTTCTTATCTTTTAAATTTGGTAGTCCTTCTATCATTTTTTACCAAAATCCTGATTGTTTGGTTGATTTTTCAGTAAAAGCCTGGAGTGGGGCATAATACTCTGATTTTGTCATACCATCAACCCAACCAAACTGCCCTTGTACCATGCCTACATAGCAGTGGTAGAAGCCACTATTCATTTCATGGTATAGGAAGCTGTTTTACAGGCGTTTTACCTCATACCTGCAGCAGTCCTATAAAGCTGTAAGGCAAGTATTATTATAGATAATTTTATAGATTGTGTAACTAGCCAAAGTTCACAAAGGTAAGTAAACTCAGGTGCTGGACCTTGACCATGGATCTACTCTAGTAAGTGTAGCATTTTCACTTAGGATTCTTGCCACTTGCCACCAGGATGAATATTATAGTAATATATCTTGTCAGTCCATTCAATATATTATAAATACACCTATGGATTTTTGTTGGTGTCCTCTTTACTCCTGTCTTGTCTTGGGAATCATAATCATCATCTAATTTTTTAGACCTCTGCTTTTTTCCCTGGTACAGGACCTTGGCAGTTATTTTTGGTTTCTGCCTCTGACTTTCAGCATTACTTTACTAGCTTCCTTAGAACTTGAACACCATTTTAAGACCTGCCTTGCCATTATTTTGCTATTATATGTGCCTATACACACGCACACACACACACACGATCATCATCATCCATCTTTTCTGAAATGATCTGCAAAAGTGGAAACTAAATCTAAAGATATCATCACTATATTGAGAAACAAGGGTTAAAGTCTGAGGACTAAACATTGAAATGTTCTGATTTCTTCTTCTAGTGGCCAATTCAGTATTACTTTCTGGGGTTTCACAAAACCATGTAAGACTCAATTTAGCTACCTGCCATTAAGAGGATTCCATAGATACTGAAATGAGATCTACACCAGTAAACTAGTTGAGATACTTTCCCAGCACACTCATTAACCATTTTGCTTGGAAAAGAACTCCCTATTCTAAGATCACCATAAAATTGTTTTTAAATAAAATTTGGTGAAAACTTGTGTCCAGAAGCTTTGGTATCCATGAGTATTCTTATGTACTAAGGATCAGATTATTCTGTATATAACATTAAATGAATATTAAAATTAATTTCTTCCTAATGTGTCATGTTTTACATCTGCAGGTAGATTATAAAGCTTACTAGGTATAGGATTCTGGGCTACACCCTGGAGATAAGAAGGAAAACCACCCCACCTCTTCCTTCTAGGAATTCATAATCTAGTTGGGAGGAGATGGATTATTAGGGAATAAACAAATAAATACTCTCAGTAATATGTGAACTAGAACAGACTTGGATGGGGTTCTTCATGATAACCTTCATTTTGGGGGCTATTGTCCATGAATTGTTTTGCATGACTTGTTAGCAGAGGTACTGGCAGTTTTTTTTTTTTTTTTTTTTTTTTTAATCTGTATTACATTTTCAAGGCTATTTTAATAAAGAATGGCCTTGAAAGATAGGGATCCTATTTCTCTATGGGGCAAAAAGGAGATTTGTTTATTATTACAATAAAGATTATGAATCTTTCTGGGACAAAGGTCAGAGTAGGTTTACTGGCAGTGCATTAGAAAAGAATCAGGATTCCTAAGCTCAGGATTCCTCACCTGTGGTAATAAAACACCCACTGATTGCTCAGCATTCACCTCCATAGTTCCATGCAGTGAAGGTGTGGGAAGAAGAGGGGAATCAACAGGAAAATGCAGCTCAAGCTGCTGCCTGTGTTGTGAGTTATAAAGTCCTTTGTCTCTGTCTCAGAAGTGTTGTGTCTTCTGCCAGAGTCTATGAAACCATGATTTACCTAACTTGTTACCTTATAAGTAAGGGAAAATCTCAGATCTCTCATAGTTCTTGAAATTTCAGTACCTGAATATAGAATACATGTGAAAACTCTGATTTTTCAAAAGAAACCTGCCAGAGAACTATACCTTCCATTGGTCTTAAGTGATTGAATCTTCATTTTTGCTCATATGAAATGAAAGTCTGGGCTACTGAACTTATCTAAATGGGCTTTGTCCCCTTTTTCTGAAGAGCTGGGGTATAAAGTAAACATTTGGAGAGGGAAATTGAATCAGATTTTAGTGAAATAACTGCAGTGTTTTCATTTGTTAATGTTTCCATTCATTTATAATTTAGTCTGCCATACCATGAGAAATATCTACCTTTTTCTACTCAGAGGTGGATGATGACAGATTAAATAAGTATAAGTTTGCTAGAACAGAGGTGCAAAGTAACATGATTTTACTTTCATCTTATTATTAATGCAAAATTAAGGGAAATAAAGTGGATATATTAAAAACAAGAGTATTAGTATAGTGCCAGATTTTGAGGATCAGTGTCCAGTGGCTCTCTGAGCTTTTGTTCTTAATTGGGAACTTACCAAACATATTATGATTTCCTTTTTTTTGAGACGACATCAGAGTATGTGCAGAATTTCAGGAATCCTGGTATGGAACACAGGGAAGTGTATACAGTGGCCCAAAAGATGAATCAAAGGGAAAGAAAATTCTCAATACAGCCTACAGCAAGACAGCCATGAGTCACTTAATCTAGGTTTCTTTTCCTCTGGTGTCCTTTGAATTTTAGGAACTTGGGAAATTTAAATAGATGATGTTTTTCCTTCTGGAGAATCTGTTCAATTGACTCTTATCTCACCGGCTCCAAAAGAAGAGGTAAAACAGAGAAACACAGAAGAAGGAAACTGAAAGGAAAGTGAGGAACAGGGAGATAGGGGAGCAAGAAATGAAAGACAGAGACCAGGCTCAGATACACATGAGAGTTTGTCTGTCAGAGATGATAAATAAAGGCACATCTCTCCATAGACAGAGAGAGGCAGGACAGGCTTGGATTTGGGGGCTTTTATGGGCCAGGCTCAGGGATCTGAGCCGGGCAGGTCCTAATGCAGGTGGTTTAAGGGTGGGGCTGGTATGCGGGAGTGGTGAGCCTTTCCCATAAGTCCTTGGGCTGGAAAATGAGGGCTGTCCCTTAAGCTGGCCTCCCAAATGCTAAGCAAGGACCTTACAGAAACCAAAAGAGAAGAGTAAGAATACAAAATGAACAAATGCCAAATGTCTTCTTTGATATAAGGAGAGTAACTAAGAACAGAGTAGGGATGAAGAGCAGGAGAAGAAGATTAACATTAAACAGAGATGAAAGGTGGGAGGGAAAGGGAGAGAAAAGGGAAATTGCATGGAAATGGAAGGAGACCCTCAGGGTTATACAAAAGAACATACAAGAGGAAATGAGGGGAGAGGGAAAAATAATACAAGGGGGAGAAATGAAGGTCAGTAGAGGGGGTAGAGAGAGAAGAGGGGAGTGGAGGGGGGATAGTAGAGGATAGGAAAGGTAGCAGAACACGACAGTCACTAGTATGGCAATATGTAAATCAATGGATGTGTAATTGATGTGATTCTGCAATCTGTATATGGGCTAAAAATGGGAGTTCATAACCCACTTGAAGCAAAGTGTGAAAGATGATATATCAAGAACTATGTAATGTTTTGAACAACCAACAATAAAAAAAAAAAAAAAGAAGAATGAAGCCTCTGCTTACTTCACTGAACACTCTACCATTCCCTCATGCCACCACACAGGGGGGTCTCCTTGGCTTATACCAAACAATCTGCTTTTGGTGTTTCATGGCTTTTTGTGGACCTACAACACATTGCATAATCAATCACTTACCTGAGAGGTTGTGCTCCCCCTTAAAGGAGAAGGTAGCCCTACCCCGTGAAAGGAGAAGGTTGTCACCGTCTGTCATGTCTTATGTATGCCTTTGAGAAACTACTGCTTCAATCTTCATCCTTATTTTTATATATCCATTTAGGCCAAGGAAGTGAGCAAGTTATAGTCCCAAAGTACTTCAGAGATATCTTTTTGCCTATTTTCTTCAGAAGCTTCTGAAAGTTATCAGGATATTATTTTAATTCAATTTATACTGGGACCAGATGCCACTTTTGTAATATAACAAGGCACACTCCCTAATTCTTCATGCCTTATAATTAAGTTAATCTTTTGACTTTATGGACAGAGTCATCTCCCCCTAATGAGTCTTTTCTTGTTGTTCCCCTAAAGAAATTAATGACTCTAGGAAGGTGTTTGTACAATGTGATTTCCTCTTCTATCTTCCTTTTCTTATTCTTCTCAACATCAGCCAGTAGCCTCATTGGTATCTAATTGGAATCTAATTCTCACCACTGGTATCTTCTGCCTGGACATCCTTGGTAGCACCTTTCCTTATGAATCCTCAAAAGTGAATTAATTTTACTCCAATTCTTCTACATTTCCAAAGTTCCACTGGGCAACAGTGTACATAGGACTATATCAATACAAGGTCCATATTTGGGAAACTCATTACTTTTCTTAAAGTTATGTGACCACACAATAGCTAATAACATAATCACTAATTCCCATAAATGATAGCATTTCCCAAGCTAAGTTTTCCAGGATCTATTACACTCTTGATTATCATTCTCAACATTGGCCACACTTTACAATTACCCAGGGAATTTTTAAAATTTCATCAAACAAATAAATATCTGTGGATGGAATTCAGGAATTGATAATTATTTAACAATGAAAAAAATAATTGATGGAAACATAATCTAAATCTGCTTCCGATTATAATTTATAATATGGATTAAATTATCTAGAGGAAGGGGATAGACAGAGAAAGAAATCAAATAGGCAGAATCAGGACTCATGATTTCAGTTCTTTTGGGGTTCCATAAATTCATGTTGGCTACCCGGAATCCACCACCTGCTAGCTTAAGATCTAGAAGTTATTTGGTATAAATTTGCTACAGAGAGGCTTTTGTGCATTAAGCTTTTCATATTCCAGAAAGGAAAACAGGCCCTGAGTAAGCCTCAGTCACTAAGGGGTTCAGCACAGTGAGGACCAGGTCTTTCTGAGCAGTCAGGACCCTTGTGTCTCCCTTCACTATATTCTCTTGAAAAGAAGGAGTCGAGGAAGAAAGACAGACAAACAAATAAACAAACAAAAGTGGGATAGGATTCAGTAGTCAATAAAATGTGTCAATAAAGAAAAATTGTTAGGGGAACTAGATATTAAAATCCTTCCTTCCTTAAGAGTTTGCACTTATGGTTAAAAAGGTTTCCATGCCTAATGAAAATTGTCGTGTCCTATACATCAGAACAAACATACACAAACATACCAAGGAGTTTACCTTGGAACTTCATGTCTTTTCCAAGGGTAGTGACAATATTATCAATTATTTTATGTTGGTTCAGAAATAGGACCATGCTGTCTCTCTCTTACCAACAGAGCATTATGCAGATGGGGTTTATTTCTCTAATGTGCTGGGAGGAAAATAAAGTGAAGCCTTTTAGAATCTCAGGCCCTCTGTGCTAGGACAATATCCGTTAAAAAGTCCACATATAGATATCAAGTTTCTTACTGGGATTCTGTCAACATAACCCTTTCATAAGTTCAAAACTTCCTATATTTATAGAAATGATGAGATAAAACAATCATTTCTCACCCTTTCCTTTCAAGAAAAATAGCCTAGCAGCTGCAAAACTTACGCCTGTACAACTGTCGGCCAGTAATACTCCTGATTGTTTTACTTACCTTCTGCAGACCACGATTGAAGAAACCATTGATTAATTGATCTGTGACTAGCTTGCAAGGCACTATATGGCAATGAAGAATATGTGGTATGCAGATCAGCTTTTAATTATGGTTATTTAAGTCCCTGTCAGAGGAAATAAGTGACTAGGCAGTATTATCATTGATCTGTGATGTGGAAAGAAAGAGCTCACATTTCATGCTACAGATTTCTAAACATTTTAAAATGGCCATGCTAGGAGTGTACAATGGATCTTTCTCATTAAGGCTTTAACCTAAGTACAATGAAAATCATATCAATAACTTGAATCTGTACAAAGCTTTGCAGCTTACCAACCATTTTCTTATGCATTATTTCATTTGAACTTCAACAAAAATTTGAAAGGAAGGCTGAACATGTCTTAATATTGCCCTATTAGAAGCAAAGAGAGTAATGCTAAGAGATTTTTCTCCTCCAACTATTATGCTGTATTTTAGCCTATAGAGTCTGGAGGACAAAAGAGAGTTTGAAGTTATTTAGTGAATTCTGGCTGGTTGAACATGTTTAAGGCATTAATCACTGCCCTAAACATATCATGCTTAATACTATTTCTTATCATAAATGAGCTGAGATAGAACCTAGTATTATATTGTGAAGGATTTAAGTGTGCTAAAAAGCCTTATCACGTCCAATCTGATTACTATGTACAGTAAAAGCTCAAGATAATAACCCATTAACCAGTGTTATTAAAGGTTTTCCCACTGTATTTACAAAACTCGGGAAAAAATATTGCTATTGACACAGAACCAGCATAAAATTAGTGTAGATTCTTGACACTCAGTGAAATAGAGGTTGAATATAGAATATTAATATTGAAACAACATATGCTAATCAATCAAACAAGAATAACTGAGCATTTCCATGTACCCAGAAGTATGCCAAGTGCTATGAGACTTTAAAATAAGTTCCTCACCCACAGTGTTTACAATTTAGTTAGATTTCTACCATCGAATCATCTATGCAGATCCCACTCCATAATGGGAAGCAAAGTGTTGTGAGCACAAGAGAAAATAGCTGTGTTGGTAATATTTAAGACGATAACAAGCAGAAATAAAGACCATTCTTCTCTGCCCCACTTTCCTGGGCTAACTTTTCAGGGTATCATAGCCTGAACAAAAGCTGTGTCAATAGGAATATGCACTGAGAAAGCAATATTTTCATCCTTTTTAATGTCAGTATGCAAGCCAAAGTGACAACTGGCTATCGTTCAATGAAAGGTCAGGGAAAAAAAGCAGCCGGCTGGATTTGTTTAGAGCTTACCTTATCTTTCTTTGATAAACGAAAACAATTGACCTAAGTCTCATACCCTGAGGCTCTTCACGTCTTACTATACTGCAGTCCTAGAGTTGAAGATGATTAGAATGATTTTTTTCCCCCATCCTCATGCCCTTCCCACTGAAGTGGCTGCAGAATTTTCAAAGACATGCACATTTTCCTAAGGAGGAGCAGTTTCTTTTTCATTAAGAAATTTCTAGTTTTGCTTTTAGTAGAGATTGAAGAAGATTAATAATAGGGGTGGTACAGAAATGTGAGTTATTGCGTCTAAAGGGTAAAGAGACAAAAGAATTTGTGGCAGGAAAGGGAAATTTGACATGACTATGATGTCCTGGCTGCCCAGTGAGTCAAGGGTAGCTAGCAGGGTAATTATAGTTTTGGTGCTCTTGGGAATAATTGAGGGATTAGTGGTCCCAGGGAGGACAAAGAGACAGTGCCAATAAAGTAATAAAACTCTTCAATACTAACAGACATTGACAAATAGCTCTTGTCTAAAATGCATGATTTTGCTCTGAATCTTTGCATGGCTGGCCCCAGGCCCTCTGCTCCACCCACCCACCTGCTGACTGAAGTCTTTGCTTTTCTTTCTTAACTACTGTGGCTCTTCCACCGAGTTTATAGGTGTTTCCTGCTGTTTTTCTTTCAACCCTTTTTGTCCTAAATGATGCTAGGAGACAATGCAGTCACAGACAGGAAGGAGATGACCAGAGAGGAGCACAACAGTGGTGTGGTTTGTTGCATTAAGGATGGAGCTGGGGAGGGGAGACTCTGCTTTGTGAGAGGCAGGGAGAAAATGAAAAACTTCAGGGACAACAGGAAGTAGTCACTGGATCATCATCTAATGGGAATCGCCAGGTAGTGCTGATGGGACAAGGGGTATACATTCATTTTTGGAAATTGATTTAGGAAAACAAGTGGAGAGGCACCAAGCAATGGCTGAAGAGTTTGTATTAGACTAACTTTCCTGTTGACAGTCATTATAGATGATGAAGAGAGACCAAAAGCTAGCAAGAACTGGAGGGGATTCAAAACTTGAAAGAAGAAAATCATGCAGGATGAAATCACATGCACAGTGCTGTCCTTCTGAAGGCATTCCTCCTGTCCTCATGAGGCTCATCATAGGGAAGTCTCAGTCTTAGTGAACCAAGGAATTAGAGGGCAAAGATTGGGACACTGAGTGGTTGCTAACTAAGGTAAAATATCTGTGTAAGGAAGGAGCCAAACAATTTTGAAACATTGTATTTGATTTGAGAACTTTCAGCAAAACCACAGCAATCAAGATAGATAGTACTAGCATAAAGAAAGAACAAGAAATGAAACAAATCAAAGTGTGTGTGTGTGTGTGTATATGTGTGTGAGTATGTGTTTGTGTGTATGTGTGTGTACCCATGTGTAGATATATATATATATATGCACACTTATATATATTATACATATATGTATAATATATAAAGTATATACGATACTTAAATACAAAAAGTATATACAATATAAAAACTCATAAAGTATATACAATATAAAAATACATAAAGTATATGCAATACATATAAATCAATTGCAATAATATGTCACAGTTGATTTATATGTATTATATGTATTGAAGAAGACAGTTTTGTTTTTTTCCTAGTAAGTGTGCTGGAACAACTGGATAAACATATGTTAAAAAAAACAATCTTGATCTCTACTTCATATTATACAAAAAATAAATTTGAAATGGATTGCAGCTCTAAATATAAATTCTCAAACAATACCACATCTAGCAGAAAACATATGAGAATAAGGATAGGTAAAGATAGAATGGCTATTTATTGATATAGACACTTGTATCTGTATTTTTACTCAAGGATTTATAATTCATTAATTCGATATTCAGTTTAATGCTCACTGATCAGATTTGGCTAGAGGGAGTCACTCAAACTGGATCTTCTACCTGTTATTCTTTGAGCGCCTCTTCAGAAAGATCTTCCAGACTTGTTTTGTCCTTCCCTTCTTCAAGCTCTAGAATAAGCTCTTTCCCTAAGGCTTTCTGGTTTCTTTTCATGGAGGAAGGGTATAGGAACAAAATCTGGGCCTTTACTTTGCCATAAGACAAATGTTGTATTTGATTTTATGGCCAGTGGGACAGAAGGTGTCAATATCCATTGGAGGTGTTCAACATTCTCACAGAATATCAACTCCAGGTTCATTCATAATGTGACTCTTTCCCTTGAAGGAGCTCACAGTTTCACTAAAGGGACCAAAAAAAAAAAGACAAACAAATGCTCCCCCCAGACAAAACAAAACCCCAACAAAACAAATAAATGAACAAAATGTAACTGACACAAGAGAGAACTACAAAAGAAATAGATTTGGATGTTTGAAGTACAGTCTCTAGTTTCCATTGGATTCTCTAAAGGAGGGAGGAGATGTGGAACTTGTGGTGGCTGAGAAATGAGCTTTGAGAACGGATGGCATGGTGTGGTCAAAGGTTGGGGGAAACGTAGGGCCTCCTGGAGATAGCAAAGAGATTAGATGGTAGAAGAATGATGCAGAAGGTTGGACAGGATGATGGGAATCATTGTAACAGAAAGATGTGAACATATCTTGTTAGCTGTTAGCACATCATAAAAGATAGAACTATACTCTGCAATAAGGCATCCTCTCGGGGAGTGTGGAAAGGAATTTTACTGACTCAGAGAGGGAAGTGGAAGTTGTGATTGGAGGAAGGAAATGGGATAGCACGCTGAGTCCCCAGAAGCAGCAATAATATGTCTTAAGGTGAAATCTGGGGTAGACCTTGCAGAGGCAGCGGCAACCCCAGGGCATCATTACTGAGACTATTCAATGGCAGACAGCAAAATCACTGCATCAAGAGAGGGGTATGGCTCTGTGAGAACACTTGCCCAGAGCAGGGATTTGAGTTTCCTTCCCTGCCTTGGAAAGAGGGGACCCACCCATGCCCCTCCCTCCAGTCAGAGAAAAGAAAAAGCCCATTTTTGTTGGGACTGTTATTGGTATTGGTCACATCCTTGACTGTTTGCCTTGGTTTGTCCCTGTCTTTAAAACATGAGTGACTTAAGGTTTAATTTAAATATAGTCTTGATGGTGCTTCTGGTAGGGCTAGGGCTGAAAAGAGCAGGGTCTTTGGATTTGGGGTATAGATTCAGAGAGACTTTGCCCATTTTACTTGTACCTCAGTTTTGAGAGTTTGAAAAATCACCCAGAAATCAGTTAGAGGCTATTTGGTATGTTGAAAGGTCTGATTCTAACACAAATATTTTCAGAAGGAACATGGGAAATGTCAAAAATTGTCAGCTCAGTGAATATTTTGTGGTGATAATGTTTTCCAGCAGTGAATTTCCACTGGTTCTCTCCCTTATTGTCAGTTGAACAAAGCACTTGCATGCTTTGCTGGTTTCTAACTAAATGAGTTGGCTTTGCTCTTTTAAAACAGTAATATATAATAGAGAGTATCTATTGAGTCAATAAACCTTTAATCAGAAGTGTCTTAATGACAAACAGCACAGCACCACATGAAATAAGGTTAAAGGTTCTTAAATTGAATCATATTTCTGGTTTTGAATTTTTCCACAGGCCGACAATAATAATAAAAGGGATCATGTCATTTTTGTTGTGCCTGAGGAAGTACAAAGGTATTTGTTCTATACTTCCGTCTCTTTAGAAAGAGACTTTAAAAATCGCTTTTTAAAAAGGGCATCTAATTGTTCTGTTTTCAGCATGGAAACAGTAGGGTCAAAGTTCAATTCTGTTTTAAAACTTTAATCATTAAACTAATTCCTGACTACTTGCATGGCTTCTTTGATGACTCTTATTAACGTATTTTTAATAAGAACACTGGTATCTTGTGTAAGATGGTTTTATTTAGGACATGGGCAGCTCTCTATTTTATCAAAAATTTGATATTGATTAAGCAAAGTATCCATCCTACCTTCGAATTTCATCTTAATTCCATGGGGATAGGTAGTTTGTTGGTTCTGATGGCATTCAACTGTCACAGGCCACCTAGAGATTTTATGTTTTGTTTGTTGCTTAGTTAAGGCATCAACGCCAAAGCTCTGTTGTCACAAGTCCCCTCTGGCACTCTGCTCCATCTTTTTTTTTTTTTACTGGACCTGGCATTTGTCACTTTTAATTAGATATATGTTCTTTTTATTAAGTTGAAATAGTTATGAAATAGTTATTTTTTGTATTTATTTATTTATTTTATTAGCTCCATCTTTTTTAGACAGCTATTATTTTTGTAGTAGCCTATACCTCTCTCAAACAACTCAATGACACATTTCCTGGAAGTGGGAAAGTTGGCCAAGTCCTAGTAGCAAGGAGATAAACTGAGTAGAGGTTGCATGACTGAGTCCTCCTCTCTAATCCTCCCCTAGCTCAAAAAATTGCTTCTAATCTCAAAGTGACTCAGACACTAGTCTTTCTGACCTCTTGCCCATATTTATTCCCTGTGCTTGCTACGGTAAGAACTAGGTTTCTACAGCAAAGTTCTGACCAAAAATCTTTAATGCCTCTGAGAAAAATATTTTGCTATTGCTGCATTTTCAAGTGTATTTTAATATCGTTTGCATGCTACTTTCCTGGGAGAAGGTTAATTAGGACAACAGAATTGAACAGAGGATTCTGCCTTAGTATTTAGCTCAGCACATTCTAGCTCTTTCTATTCTTCTAATGAGGTAGAATCCTAGAACTTCTGGGGAATGTTCAACACTTCATAAACTTTCAAAAAATAATTCATACCAGGCTTTGATAAGCTAGTTAGAGAAGACCCACAATAAGAGACCCCACAGGAAGCCAGGTCTGAGTGCTGTCCTCAATCAACATGTGAAAAAAGTAAACCTCATTTGAAGGATGGAACCAGTTTTAGGTTCTCAGTGGTGCATATGCTTCAAACAAATAAAACTAATAGAACGAAATGGTTTAAAGGCTACAGACCAATTTCAGAGGCTAAGGTCAGAGAAATCTTAAGTACTGATGAAGGAAGAACCCATAGTAGAATAACCTGATGGCAAAGAACCTGTCTGTCCATGGAACCAGTGTGGGCCAGGGACATTGCACAGCTGAAGTATAAATACAGTCTTGGGTCTTAGGGTAAATTCTGAAAAGAATTGAGATGAGATTGAGATCTCCATAATTTGGAAATAGGGTCTTGGCAGAAGTAATTCAGAGGAGGTCATACTAAATCAAAGTGACTTTATAAGAGGTCATATGAACAAACAGATACAAAGACACACAAGAAAAGTCATGTGACAATAGAGGTAATGACTGGAGTGATGCTTCTATAACTCAAAGAGCATCAAGGATCATCAGCAAGCCCCAGAAGTTTGGAAAAGGTCAGGAAGAACTTTTCCCTGGAATCTAGAGAGAGTATCATCCTTATGACAACTTGACTTTGACTTTGGATTCTGGTCTTTTGAACTGTGAAATAATAAAATTGTGGTTAAAAAACAAAACACCAGCCCCCCCCCAAAAAAAAAAATTAACAGTAGATCTATTCTTTTTATAATGTTTTAAGTGTAGGGTATAGTTTTGCTAACTATAAGCACAAAAAGTTGTACAGGCAATCTTTAGGAAGTTTTCACCTTGCATAATTGAATTGCTGTGCTCATTGAACAGCAACTTATTTCCCCTTCTGCCACCATTCTACATCTCAAACTTCTATAAGCTTGATTATTTTAGACACCTCCTATAAGTGGAATCATGCAGTATTTGTCCTTCTGTAACTGACTTATTTTACTTAGCACATTCTCCCAGTTTGTTCCTATTGTAGCATATAGCAGGATTTCCTTGTTTAAAGCAGAGTAATATTCCACAATGGGTATGTGCCACATTTTCTTTAATTCATTCATCATCAACATTTAAGTTGTTTTCACTTATTGGGTATTTGAATCATGCTGCAATAAATAAGGAAGTACAAATATATCTTTGAGATCCTGATTTCAGTTCCCTTGGAAAAATTCCCAGAAGTGAGATGATATGGTATCTATTTTTAATTTTTCAAGAAACTTCTATACTATTTTTCATAGTGACTGCACATCCCCACAAGAGTTCCATTTTTTCTATGTCCTTGTCAATACTTATTTTGTTGTTTTTTCTTCTCTTTTCTTTTCTCTCTTTCTTTATGTTATTTTATTTTATTTTTTGATAATAGTATTATAGCAATATGAGGTGATACCTGGTTTTGACTTTGATTTTCATTTTCCTGATGATTAGTGATGCTGAATACCTTATCACTGACTATTTGTATGCCATTTTTGGAGAAGTATCATACAACAATTTACCCATCTTTAAGTGGGTTATTATTATTATTATTATTATTATTATTATTATTATCATCTTGCTATTGAGTTATAGTGGCTCCTCATATATTTTAGATATTAACTTCTTATAAAACACATGGTTTGTGAATATTTTCTCCATTCATAAGATGAGAGTCTGTTGCTTTAAGCCTCCCAGTTTGCAGTAATTTGCAGCAGCCACACTGGAAACCAGCACATAATCCTAATCATGCATAATGGACCTCCCTATGTTCTATAGAAAAAAAACATGAAGGAAACAGATTAGAATATTAATAGTACTTATCCCTGGATGTGGGAATAAAGGTGACTTTTGTTTTCTCCTTTGTAATCTTCTATATGTTCCAAGTTGTCTCAAATAAAAATTCATTTTTTGACAAAATAAATAGAATTAAAGTTAAAACTTGTTAAAATTCATTCAAGGATAGATATTTTGAAAGTCAATCATTTAGTGAACATGTATTCAATAGCTTCTGAATTCTTGGTACTGTTTTAATTGCTTGGAATAAGACAGATTTTGTACCTACCTTCAAGTTGTACGAGGAAACAGATAACATGGAGGTGAACAAATAAGTAAATACAATAATTTATGGGCACGTAAGAACTAGGTGTAAGTAGAAACAAAATGAGACTGTGTAATAGGGAGGGTTTGGGGTGCTCAAGGAAGCCTTCTGTGGGATGGTGTTTATTTCATCGAGATCTCAAGGCGAGACAGAGATAGCAATGTGAAGTTGTGTCATAACAGTGTTTGAAGCAGGAAGAAGGAGGAAGTGCGAAGACCTGAGACAGGAAGGAGACTGTTGTGTCCCAGGGATAGAAAGGTCAGAGGACTGGAGAGTTGTGATTGGCTGGGGGGAAGAGGGGGAGATGAAACAGGCTAGAACACAAGGGGACGTGGGCCCATGTGGGGTGGCTGCAGTCACAGCCTAGGCCCACAATCCTGCAAAGGAGTTTGGCTTATAGAATGGAGGCAATTGGAATTCCTTGGAGGGTTTTGATCAAGGGGGTGACATATACTGATGTTTGCATTAGAAATCTCACTCTAGCTATTATGTAGAAGATGCTCTTTGTATGTATCTCTGTGTCAGAGTGTTCAAATAATAAAGTCAGTCTGGACAGTTTCAACAGAAAAGGAATGTACCAAGGAACTCTAGGGAGCCCACAAAAACTCGGGAGTGGGGCCAGAAAATTAGACTTGGAGGCTGCACAGCCAGATCACTTATTAATGACCCCTCCTGCCACTCCAGTGGGGACCCTTCAGTGGACACAGATCTCACATTCTATGCTCAGAAGCTGAGTCTAGGTTTTAGGGAGATATATTTACATCTTGCTTTAAAATTACTAAAATATGTCAATTCTGATCTGCGTGGAAACATTCCTGTCATCTAAGATTACTCCTGCTAGCTGAGAAATCCAGAGGCTAATTTATTATGTTTTTATTCTTTAGCAGAGAAATACTTTAATGAGTTCTTTTCAGTTGCTTCGGTTGTTTTTTCCTAAGCCATTGTAGGTTCTTGCATTTATAATCAACTTTTATTTTTGAAATATTTGTCATTTTTCAGACTATCTGCTTTTTACATGAATGACATTTAGGAAAACAAAGTCTATAGTTTCCTTATGGGTTGATTCTCCTTGGTAGAAATCTCTAGACAAAACTTAACTTTGATTTAAGAAGGCTTTAAATGTAATCAGACATAGTTCTCAATAATCAGATTAACAAATATACTATTTCAAGGTGGGTGAAGTGCTGCTTTTTTCAAAATACATAGCTGAGATGTCAACTAACAAACATACATACATGAAACAGAGGTAAGAAAGTATAGGGTTTATGAATCCTGTACAGAAGTAACCTGCTGACCTATTTCTGTCTCTCTCTCCCTCAAACACACACACACACACACACACACACACACACACACAGAGACACCATACCCATATATACACAATTGCCTAGGATCTGGAATTTCTGTTGGTATAGTGGAAAGACTAGGATTTGGAGCTGGATCCAACCCTCACTCTATTACCTAGAATTCTAGAGTGGCATTAGGTAGATCATTTAGCCTTTCTAAACCTGTGCTGTGTTAACTATTGCTCTCAACCTCAATGGAGTATAGAAACACGAAATACATCATGTATTTAGAAACGATAACTACAACATCTTTCTCTATTTAACTATAGGTTTTTGGTTCTCCTACCCTCCTCAGAATGTCCAGTGTTAATTGTCTACCTACCAGGATAGAAATCAGGCCAGAAATCTGCAGCCCTATTACCCTTTTCTGAAGGTCCTGGAACTGTTGGAGATATCTTCAAATGTGCACTCAGATCTCTCTTCATTTCATGGTGTCTGTTATGTTTGTTGGATGGGCTCTGTAGATTGTGTAATTGTTTTCCTTGTTTGAGATTGTAACAGGCAAATGACTGTCCACTTCCCATCCTTATTATTCTACCCAGATGAACTGATAAGGTATTATTTATTTACAGGGCTCAATTAGAAGCAGCCTAGCAGGCTAGAAACATTTGCTCTTGAGAGAGGTGTTCAGGGACAATTGATGGGAAAATGACAAGAGCAAATTTGGAAGCCATGGTTATTTTTTTTTTTGCTGTTCCCTCTCAAGTTACCCAAATTAGTTGGGTGGGTGAATATTTAATGTCACCACATCACATATGTAATTTGTACTATCTACTTTTAATCTCCACACCAGTTTTATAAGCTTAATAAAATTTTAATTAAAAATAAATGAACTGAATACTCCAACAGGACATTTCAAATGCAGTCTATCAGGCTGGAAGCCTAAGCTCAGCTGGAGAAGCAAACAAAACTAAAATATTCTAAAAATACAGAGCTAAGATTTCTCTCCCCTTCTGCTTAGAGAGCATAGTATTTTGGTAACAAAGTTGTCCTAAAAACTCCATAGCCAGGTCCCCACTCACATACTGACTGAGATCAGACCTCTTGTAATTCAGTTGTGGGGAATGTTCCTGATGGGTACAGAAGAGGCTCCTCCCATCCCTCTTTGGTCATTAAAACCTCCCATGGTTTGCTGACTTAAAGCACATACTTTCTATTCTAAAGAGCCCTGTGAGGTGGCAAATGTAGTATCTATTATGGTATCTACCACGTATCCAAATCATATGCCCTTATTTGACCAAATTCATATCCATATGTGTAATTCCCCATACCTTCTACAGAAATTTTTAAAATGCTCTTCCTTCAGGTTGGGGGATGTAGCTCAGTGGTTGAGTGATTGACTAGAGTTTGAGAGGCCCTGGGTTAGATCTTCACCACCACTTACATAAAAGGTGTTTTTTCAAAAGCATCTCTAATAGAATTTCAAGCAATATAGAAAGCAATGTATATAATTTGAGCACTGTGAGCACTCATGAACAAATGTCTTAGATATTCTGTGGGGTCGGGGGGGGGGCAGTTCCAGTTTCAAATAGATGATGCTATTATCCACAGAATGATTTAATATTTGTTTGAAATACATAACCATTCAACCAGCACATATATGCCACCATCTTTAAAATGCAATTTAAAATTATACTATGATAAAATTTAATAACAGTTGATCTACAGATTTGCAAAAACACATCATCTTGGAATCTAATTGACAAAGTAATTAAAATTTATTTAATAATGTACTTATCCATTGTATCTCTGAGTTCTATTAAAAATTGTTAAGCATTAAGAAATAAGGACTACCAAATCGAGATCTGAAACAAAGCTGAAATTATTGCCTGCCTGGCAAGGGAAAGTCCTATCAGTCAGCTATAAGGTCAGAGGATCTCTTTAAGCAGAAATTAAAAAGGTACAAAAGGAGAACTCACATGGAATATATCAGACAGGAATCAGAGTTCAGGGCTCTGATTGCCTCATGTGGCAGAGACAGTACTCCGTGATGGCTGGGTCACCTTGAGGTTCCATAGCACTGATGCTGAGAGACCTGATTTCCAACCAACTCAGGAAGAGTTATATGAAACTCCACTGGGTCTCCCATCTTCAGACATGCTCATCCACTCATGTTTGAGGCTTAGCATGGTTGCCTTTTCTTTCTTTCTTTCTTTCTTCCTTCCTTCCTTCCTTCCTTCCTTCCTTCCTTCCTTCCTTCTTTCCTTCATTTCTTTTTTGTTAATGAAATAGATTATGAAATAAGAAGTCATTATGATAGGGACATTAAAATATTAGAGATTTAGGGTTTTGGAGTAGATAATATTAGAGTGGTGTTTTCACCCACTCACTGGTTTATTTACTTATCATTCATTTCTCATAAGTCTTTACTGGTCCCTACTATATGTCTGATACTACTGAATGACAGGGTTAACAAATATAACTCAGGTGACACATGAGATCAAATTCCAATTCCACCACCTCTGAGGAATCTAATGTCTTCTACAAGGTTTGTATCCACTGGTACCTCAGAACTGGAACCTACACCTTACCGTCTTATAGAATACATTTGCTATTCAAACCTCTGTGTTAACCTGACTTTATTTTTCAGAAATTCTTACCCAAGAGGATGTTTGTCTCATGAACTTTCTGAAATTTATTTATTTCAACGAACTACCTAAGTAACCTATCAGGGGGCAAATAACTTTCTTCTCAGAACATTATTCAACTGAGTTTATCAAATAGATGACGCTATTATCCACAGAATTTATTCTTGAGGCTTCCTTCAAAACCCTTGCTTCACTCTGTCTGCCAATTTTTAACTATTATCACAATTTGTGCTCAGTCATAATTAGGCTCTCACATAGAAAGACCCATTTTAATTCAGTCTCTTACAACTATCTTTCCTTTGTACTCTCTCTTTCCAGATGCTACTAAGACTCTGTCAAAATAGAGATTTCCCTTATTGCAATAAGCAATAAACTTGGCTTTGCTTAATCTGTGTCCTTTTGTGCAGTTAGCAATGGGTGGAGATTATATCCTGTTTCACTCTGGCTTCAAGCTTTTGGACTTACAGAGCTTCCCTATAATACCATCTAGTCCCCTCTCTTGTCTCTGTTTCACCCAGACCAAGACATGGAGCTCTCTCCTGTTTTTTAACTCCCTAACTTGCAGCAACAGCCAGAACAAAGTCTATTCTCACAAAACATTTGCAGGTCAACCACAGTTTTAAAAGATGATGATAAGTGGGTTCACATAGGTCAGTGATGACTTAATGTTGGATGTTAGGCCTCTAGTTCTTGAGTTCCTCAGCTTTCCCACCTGGGACCCGTGCTCCTCAGAGTGTGCTGTGCTATCAGTCCACCATGAGCAGAGAGTTGAGAGTAAGGCTTGACAAACAGCCAGTGATGACTGGAAATTAAGCCATACCCTTCCCCAAGACAAAACAACAACCCACAGGACAAAATCTGGTCCTTTCTCACATCTAGTTGGAGAGCCATTATCCAGACTTTTGGTTTAGTTGGAACCCCACCCATAAGCTCAATGAAACTCAATTTTCTTAACCATATTATGCAGAGCAAATTATTCTTGACTCCTCTTCTCTGAGTACACCTTTGAATATGTACCATGTGGAGAGACATCCTTAAGGCATTCTGTTAAACAATGAGATGCATATTCCAGTTTCCAGACAGAAGAAGTCTTGCAATTTCAGCCTTTTCTCTCCCTTATAAAATCCCTGGGAGGAGAAGAGGGCACAGGGAAAATCTTTTTCATTGAATAATACGGTGGCGTTTCTTTACCTACTGGGTAGAAGCTGCTACAGTCAGCTTTGTCTTTAAACAATATATTTTTGTCTTATTACTTCACAGTGAATTAGAGGTTGTCCTTGACCTTAAAGCACCTGTCATTTTGAGAGGAAGTCAACGCGTGTATATGCCATGGCAACACTGAGATAACTGCACATAGGGAGACCTCCCTGAGGTCAGAGGAACACTGTGGGTGGAATAAGAGATGCCCAGGAATCCAGGGAACCTGCTGCTTTATACCACTGAGCCAGTGTGGAATATACAGGATGGAATCTGGAATCTGGAATTCATGCTATTACCCTTTGTTTGGTGGCTATAATTTACCCTTCAGTGGTGTCAATCTGCAATAGAAAGAATACTGAGAATGCAGTGATAGCAGGAGGTTTGTGGTTATAGGAGCAAAACAGCATTTAATTGAATTTATAAAAGAGAGAGGATAATTAAATTATTTATTATCTTTTCACGATGAATTAACACATAGGTTTGATCAAATGATCAAATAGTTTCATCCAGTCTCCTGCTAAAGATTGAATAGCTTCATCAGCATTAACTCTGTCATTTCTTGGCTCAATTTAATGATTAACGTGGCATAAAAATAACAATTTCTTGATTATTAAGATCCTATTTGATGGCAAATTACAAATAGACTCTACTTCAAAGCAATTACTAAGTAGCCTTATAATAATAAAGTAAGATTGAATAATCATCTTATAAAACCTTAGTAAGTTTATTAGATAACTTTAATTCAAGATATTACAAAAACTAACACTGTTTCATTTTTTTTTAAA
This sequence comes from Marmota flaviventris, assembly GCF_047511675.1. Lineage (NCBI taxonomy): Eukaryota > Metazoa > Chordata > Mammalia > Rodentia > Sciuridae > Marmota > Marmota flaviventris. Next base: position 57,558,486 of record NC_092500.1, on the reverse strand, counting down.
AAAACAACTTTTCAGTCTGAGGCATTTTCTCCTAAATCTCAAGAGCACAAGGGGACCCATATGAAAAGAACAACCAGGAGTTGTTGAAATAGAGGTCTTGAAATGGCTTAGCCAGGGCTCAGGTAAGACTATCGACATCTTCCCAATGTCCGAATGCAGTGCTGACCTTTCCTTGTGTTTTTGACAGTCACTCTGATTTAGGAGGGAAAATATGAAACCTTTGACCTTGTCTCAGTAATTTGAACTATTCCCAGGAACTTGCCCTTAGAAAAAACATGGGGGTGATATCCAGTGGCATCAGTATTCACAATCACATATTAAAATTTTTTAAAAAAATAATTCATTTTATTATATACATAATAAATATATACATATTAAAATTAGAGAGGAAAAAATATTAATAGTATCCCCATTGATAGATGGCCACAGTTGATATTTTGGTGTATATCCCTTCTGATGTATTTATAGCTATGTTTACCACATATTGTACATGTTAATATCAAAAAATGGATGCCAATATTTAGATGTACTTTTCTTTCCCACTTCTTTGAGGGGGAAACTAAAAATACTTGTAGTATTAGATTGGAAAAACAGCTTAATCCAGTAGTCAAAAAAGCACTTTCTACTAATTTTCTTTCCCCCAATTAAATTACCCAAAGGGTTCAGATCACATATCATACATAAGGGAAAAAAACAAAGATAAAAAGATTATCATAAGCCTCCTTAATGAAAAGAAGGGTGCTGTGTTGTTCTGACATATGTAGGCTGCAAGTGGACTTAGAAAGTGGTCAGAGTCCTCAGGCAGCCCAGGATAGCTGCTTTTCTCTGTGTATCTATTTTCATTCATCTCTCCTTTCTTTTTTCTTTTCTTTTTTTTTTTTTGTGTGTGTGTGTTCATACTGGGCTTTAAACCTAGAGCTACATCCATAGTTCCCTTTTTCATTCTTTTTTTTTTTTCTTTTTCGAGACAGGGTCTCCCTAAGTTGCTGAGGCTGGCTTTGATTTTGCAATCCTCCTGCCTTAGACTCCAGAGTCACTGGCATCACAGGCCTGAACCCCTGTGCCGGAGGTTCTTCTTTGTTCCCCTTCTTCCTAGCATGGCCTATGCAGTTCCAGGGCCTCCACACAGCCTGGAGTTGACATGGGAGGAGGACAGAGAAAAGGGGGTGTGAACAAAAGCACTGGGCTGAGGAATCAAAAAAGTAATAGCCAGACAGGGCTGTGGGGGAATGTGAAGGAGAATGCGGGTGGGCCTCTTCCAAGCTGTTGAAGGCCTTAAAAAACAGACAAACATACTTTATATACAGAGTTACAAAAAATTGTGCTGTGAATGGATGATTATGAATGTAATGCACTTCACTATTGTCATGTATGTAAGAAATTAAGCAAACAAACAAACAAACAGACAAACAACAACAAAAAACACCTGACCTTCTCTGATGGAGAGAATTCTGCCAAGGGACTGTCCTTGGACTCAGATTGCAGTGTCAACTCTTCTCTGGATCTCTGGTCTGCAGGCCTACCCTGCAGTATTGGGAAATGACAGCTTCTACATTTGCACGTGTCAGTTTTGTATATTCTTTTCTCTTGTCAGGCATGACAGTGTGCACGGGCATGACAGTGTGCACACGCATGCACGCGCGCCCACACACACACACACACACACACACACACACACATCCTACTAATTCTGTTTCTCTGGAGAACCCTAACACATTTTTATTACAGAAACTGCTTTCTTCCTCCATTTTTATGTACTTGCCTTCTTTATTCTATTTTCAGTCTTCCCTGGCTCTTGCCCTGGTGGTCAGAGTTACGCGTGCTTTTCCAACCTCTCCAGTTCCCCGTATGTTTCGGAGCAAATTTGATTCTTAGAGACGGTTTCTAGGTACATGTCTATTTAATTTCCTTTTTAACCTTTGGGTCTACAATAATTATACGGAGTTGTTTCTTTATAGCAACCACAAAGGGTGGCCTATGCTCTTTATAATAAGGGATCTCATTCTTTTTATTTGTTTATTATTAAATTGGCCATTTTATGTAGGGGAGGCCACAGTTTGTAGCTTGAATTAGAAATAGGCTGTCAGAGGTTGGGTAATAATTGAATCCAGAGCCAATTGGAGGCCAGTTAGAGGTAACTTGAACCACTCATCAATTTCAAGGTACCGACTCAGAACTGCTTCCAACCATCTTGGGGTAGAATTTCACTACAGCTTTTAGCACACATGACTCATCATTGTTTTACAGTTTGAAGTCACAGGTGAGAAACATAGTAAACACCAAAAATATTTACTAAAATTAATTTAAATGGAGCTGAATCTCCACAACTGTGACCATTTACAACCCTGTCATTCTTTTAAAGGCCAGAAGTCTGAAACATCTTCACAAATATCCTTTCCTCTAAAGATGACAATGAAGTGAATGCAAAAAAAAAGAGAAAATGAGTTGAACAGAGCTTCTTAATTCTTGAGTTACCTGACAAAATCTCATGAAAAGGTTGTCTTGGAATGTGGATACAATCCTGGAGGTGAAGCAGCCATAGTATGATCATGAGGAAGAAAGTCAAACTCCGCGGTTTTTGTGGCTAGAATGGAATGAACTTGAGTCCTTCACAGCATTGTTGAAACTTGGGCTGCCTAGCCTCATTTATTTTTATTATTTGGCAAATATAAGTGTTTTCCAGTTAAGCCATTTAGTTTGGGGTTTCTGTGCTATTCAGCCTAATAAAATCCTATCTTAAAAAAAAGAGGTAGTTCAGTATAACAAACAGATGAACAAAACAAAAATCTAAACTGAACATTTTACTAGTCTTAACACTTATGTTTTTGAAATGCTTTTAATTATTCACAGGGTCTCATGTTTGTTATTTCTTTTGGTCTTTGTAACAATCCTGGGAAGAAAAACAGATTTCATTAATCTCAGTATATGATGAGTAATATGCAGGCAGGAAGATCATGTTTCATGGTTTATTTAACCTGCTATGTTATTATGCAAGAGTTCAGAATCCTGGCTTCTCAACAATGCATTTGATTGTAGCCCTTGGCAGGTTGTAGGTGCTCAATAAATAAATGAATGGTTTATATAAAAGATTCATTCAGACTCTGCATACATTTTGTTAAATAAATGGAGATTAAAAATAATAACAACAACAAAACATGTTAGTTTCTTGCTTCAGGTCCTATAGAATCCTGTGAATTCAAATGTTCTTCATAGACCTAAAAGCCAGCATTTATACAAAAATGATAACTACAAAGACATCCTTTGCTTGAGTAATAATTTTTCATCATTCTAACACTAGTAAACAAATATGCAAGTCTTAGATAAAAAATTTCAAAGATAGCTTCCTTTGATTTAAGAATATTTATTAATAAAAAGTGTTTATCTCATGACTTTAAACCCCAAGTGTTAGCAGATGATTGTTAACAGATAGGAAGAAGATGACTATAACTGAGCTCTGCTCAGTTGGTGTCATTTCTATGTTAAATGACAAAGACCTTGGATGTGACTTTGAGTAGTAATGTCTCTGTTAGAATAACTGTCATTTGTTGTGTGAATCACTCTGCACATGCTGTTTTGTAAATAGACTAATCTCACAAGACAGCTGTGGTCACACTCGACAGATAAGGACACTTAGAGATCATGAGGGCAGGAACGACTCCTGCTCTGAGTGATGGCCAGAGTGATGAGAAAGAGGACATTGGCTGAGTGAAAATTCACCCTGATCCTGCAGAAGTTGTTCAGGGCTCATGCACCTCTCTGCTGATGGCTACTCAGTCATGGTGTCTCAGGGTAGGGAAGATGCAGCCTTTGTGGTTTTCTGCTGGAGGAAACATTGATCACAGAACAAGGTGCACGCAAATCCTGTGCAACACGAACAGCACTGATCACACTAGAGCAATCGTAACCACAGAACATGCAGCAGCACAGGTATTTCAGTCCGATTCCTTTACCAGCTGCCATTTAACACTGTGGCTTCTTTCTGATTTTGCCATTTGGTGATGTCTTTAATAGTAAAGAAGAAAGAAATACAGCAGTGACTAAGAAAATCTAACAAATTATAACTGTATGTGGCCTTTCTGAATTTCCCTTGATATCAGCAATGTCTTGTGTGGTGCTTTAAGATAAATCTTGTAAACTTTTCTGCAAAGAAGTGGGCATATAATGGGGGGAAAACATAAGTCAAGTATTGGGGATGAAAAGATTTAGCTTCAAAATAAAGCTCTTTACTTGATTCACTGAATTACTTCAAGTTATTTTGTCAAGTTCTATATCTGTGTATCTGCAAAATAATACTAGTTAAAAAAATCTCATTCAGCCATTAGGATGCAAAAAGCAGGTCCTTCCTCTACAAAACTGGCAACTTATCCATGGTCACCAGTGTGTTCTCCTCTAAGCAGCTCCGAGAGTGGCTAGGCTGGGGACCACATACAAGCCTAGTTGGTCTCAGCCATTCAGCCATGACACATGCACACACATGCCAAGGAAATAAACACAAGGATGGTGCACAGACATTCACTGGTGAGGACTCAGTTGTATATAGATGCCTGTGATCACAGGGCCAGGGCCTGACCCATCAGACACAGTGGCATGGGCAACTGCTTCTCAAAGTTGACATAGCACCCCATTCACACCATCACCAACTAGACACAATATGCACTTGTTTTAAAGTTGAAGGGAATGGGAGTTAGATAATTTAAATGATTCACCTAAGACCATCATAAATAAAAGATCCACGATATGAGATAAGGACATCTACTCCAAAAAAACCTGAGCATTTGTCACATAAGCAGTCCAATTTCAAAAAGGAAGTTCCCTATATCTCAATACCAACCACTGCTTTTCTACAGTATATTATCATACTCTTTGTTGACTAGAGTTCATAATGTCAGCTTTTGCCATCACTACTCTCTCTCTTTCTTTCTCTCTGAAGTGCTTTGGACAGTAAAGAGTCTGATGCTCATATAGAATTTCGAAACTTAGAGATGGTCTTTATAATTCATAATAGAGAAGAATTCAGAAAGGTTAAGGGAATTTTCCCAGAATACACAGCTGGTCTGTGGCACAGCTAGACCAGCTCTGGGTCTTGAATGCATCATCCTCAAGTCCTTTCATTCCATCTCTTCAGCTGTGAACCATCCTGAGACTCTCAGATGATGTGCCCAAGAAGGTAGGCCTTGTCCTTGATGGGCATGAGGGAGGGGTGAGTTAATGCCTCTACAGCGTACTATACACATTGAACGACAGGTGGAAACAAATGAGCATTGTTTAGACCTGGGGACATGACATAAGTGTCCATTGTGAATTATTGGTTTGGCTTTTCTGTAACAATAAGAGAAGGAATAAAGAGAGCTAAGAGGGAAAACCATTCTGTTGCCAAGCTAATAACTCACCGTGTCCGAGATATAAACGATTAATGCAATATTTAAAAGAGAAGTTGTAGCCTTGCAGGAGGTGATCTATTGGCTAAATAGGTTCTGTGACATTTTGAAAAAGCAAAAGGTGGTAATTGTCATATAAGAAGTTTTTAATGGGGGCCCAGAAGGCAGCAGCAAAGCCCCGACAGGAAAGCAATATTAGCAATCTTAACACTTGTTACCCAGAAAGATAGACCAGGAACTTTTATTTCCTTCTGCTCTGCCCTGAGATCCAAGGTCATTTCCCCTAGACCCTTTTCAGATTTTAGGGGCCACCCATGTGAGAGGTTTCAATGGGTCCAACACAGAGCACTCCTCTTTCTGAAAGGCCCTGGATCCCCTGTAGGTCTCTCTGACTGAGAGCTGCAGGCACTATCCTATTTATCTGGGCACAACTGAACTGTATGCTTTTCTTTTCATTAAAGAGGAGAGAGAAAGGGCAGGACATGACCAGAGGAGAAAGCAATATCTATCCTTAGGATACAGGCTGAAGGCTGGAAGAAGATGACTATCCTCAGGTATGATGCTTTATAGTGATGAGCGGGAGTGGAGGAGAAGGTGAGCTGAGCGCCTGCCACAGGGCCACAGGGTGACTGTGGGTGCACAAAGCCTGCTAGGAAAAAGAAATGACTGCTTTTTTTGGGTAAAGTGTTATTGGTAGCCACCTAGAACTTTAAAGAGAAATTGAACCACAAGTCCTGCATTACATCGGCGAAGAAATTAAGGTCCAGAAAAAATAAGTAACTTTCCCAGATTCTGGGTGGTTAGGGGCAGATTATGGGAAGCCAGGTGTCTTGCTTTCCATTCCAGGACTTTTCTACAGCTCTATGCAAGGACTTGTAAATTATTCACAGAAGAAACCTTGTCCTTCATCTTCTCTCTCTTCTTACCCTTCCCCCTTTCCTACTTTCAGTCTATTTATTTATTATTTATTGAGCATCTAGTATGAGCCAGGCACTGTTCTGAGTTCCAGAATCTATGAGGTTTTTCTTCTCATCTTTATATCCCCAGTGCCTAGCATGAGATAACTCGCTGTAAATGATGAATGAAAACACAAGGCTCATATACAAGAATGAAAAAGGTTGCTATTTCTTTGAAATCAACCAATGTTAAATTTGGCCCAGGCCATTTAAAATTTTACTGAACACTAAATTGGATTACATTAAATTCCTATAAGTAACCTGTATTTAGAATACAGAAGACACTGTATTTATCATCCTGAGAGAATTTGATAAAATGATTTGCTTTTCAAAACGTGTTTAAAGATACAGTGTCCCATCTTGGCAAAGTCTGTGTTTCTAATAGAATTAAAGGGATGTTAACTTGTTGGATATATTTAATTGATGTCACAATAAGAAAAGCCATCTGTTAAGGACTTAGAGCCCATTTTAGTCCACAACAGCATGATGCTTGTGTACTGCCTTTGCAGGTGCATAGTACAGAGCCTTTTGACAGAGAACTTTACGGAGTGTGTTATAATTTCAGAACATTTGATTCACAGAGATAATTCATAATTTGGATTAGAGCGATATCATCTCTACCAGCTTTTGCAACCCAGGTGGATGAGTTTGTTAGAAATATCTTGCTTGAATATATGATGTAAACCCAAATTATGACCGCTGGCACTAATATCATATTTGAGATTGATAGGCTCTTGGCATTTTCAGAACAACAATTGTATTCGATCAAGAACTAATAGCTTGTGTTCTCTGCTGTCTGCCCCCACCCCCCACCATCATACCGTGTTCTTTCATTTTCTGTCTTAAGTTAGCAGGAAGTTTTTTCCACTTCCTTTTGGAAGTACATTTTTCAGTACTAATTTTAACTCTGATGAAAAACCATGTGATGAAGCAAATAACCAAAGAGCTTCCTCCCCAAACTGGGATCAGTTTAAATGATGTAGTTAAAACAATTTAACTAGGAAAAACTCCAAATAATAATTTAAAATAATAATAATAATTTAAAAAAGCGTAGGTCAAAAAAATAAATACTCTAAGCTATGTATTTATTTTTACCCTACCTATAAACAATGTCAATTTATTATAATTGTGTCTTTGTGACACTTTGTGAATCTTTAAGCAATTTTTAGATTTAATAAATTTTTCATGTTCTGATATTTTGTTGCCAATTCATGTTTTTAGCAAGGATGCCCAGGCTGCAGTATTTTCTAAAAGGTACAAAATAGGAAATTGGTTAAGTAAAATTATGGCTTCTCTGTATAATGGAATACTAAGTGGTTATTAAATGGTATACTTTGGAAATGTATATGTTGACATGAAAATTCATTATATGTTGTCAGGTTTAAGAAGCAGCTTGCAAAATAGTTTATAAAGTATGATTCTACTGAGAATTATATATCTATAAAATAAAATGTGACTGAATTTCTCTGAGATTTTTCTTGTCAGCAATATAAAGGTAATAATAATATGCATATATGTATTTTTTCCACATGACATAGAACATAGAAAATAATTTATAAGAGGTTTGTTAATAAGTTAATAAAATGGTTGTCAGAATTATGAAAGTATGCACTCTTCTTCTTGTCTGTATTTCTGGTTTACCTATAGAAGCAATAATTGTTTTTGTAATACTAAACCAAGAAAAATATTTTAAAAAAGGAAATTATATATTTTTGTTATATTTTTTTAAAGAAATTCTATTTTCAAACAAGTTTACTTTTTTTGTTTAATGGCCAGCATTTTCAAAAGTTGAAAATTATTTTTCCAATCATCAGTGTGTATTTTATAATTTTATAATTTCTCTGCACCGAGTAAATACTATGAGCTAGGGTATAATGATTTTACTGGTGATGGTTAATTAGTTTGCTTCCAACATTTATTTATTTTTTTAAAATTATAAATAGTTCAGAAAAGACACAAAGTAAATGAAAATATTTTATAGAAAAAATTGTGAGAAAAATTATTTAAAAACTGGGCAGTTTCTTACGTAACATATAAAAGCTTCCCAGAACTGCCCTACAGTGTACCAACAAAAACAGTGACTCAGAAGATACACTTTCAACCAAATGGTTTCTTTGGCCAATTATTTTTGACTAATCTGTTTTTATCTTCTCCCATCTGTGCATTCAGGATGTCCATTGGTTTCATCATCCACTGAGGATAAGAATCTTCCTGCAACTTCTCGCTGGCCCTTTAGGACCAAATGACCTGGAATACCATAGTGACTTCAGGTAGATATATACTTGCTTGAATATCTTCATTGCTTCATTATTCCAACAGGAGCATTGATAAATTCCATAATTGACATGATTATTTAAAGATATGTCTAGAGAGCCTGAAACCTAGTGCTTGAGATGTACCTTGGGTTTAACTTAAGGGAGGGATACTTGTAAACAAATGAGCTTTAGGACTAGATAGTGTCCACCAATACTTGCTTTGGCCATGTGACTCAATTTCTGAGTCTTTCTTACTGGCAGTATAAAGGTAACAATAACAGCAATTTTGCAGAGTTGAGGGCATTAAATAAGATAATATGACTGAGGCAGACAGAATAATGGCTCCCAAAGATGTCTGCACAGCCTTCCCCGAAGCCTGTGAAAGTGTGATGTGTTATGGCAAGAAGGAATTCTGTAGCATGAATTAAATTGTAAGACAGTTGACTTTGAGATGAGATCATGCCAGATCATCTGGGTAGGCCCAATGTAATCACAAGGGACTTTGAATGTGGAGGAGGAGGCAGAAGAATCAGAATCAGTGTTAGAATGTGAGAAGGATTTGACTGGTCATTGCTGGCTTTGAAGATGAAAGGGGAAGATGAGCCAAGGAATGCAGGTAGCCACTTGAAGCTGAGAAAGGCAAGAATGTGAATTTACCCTTAGAACTTCCAGAAAAGAGTGCAACCCTTCTAAAACCTTGATTTTAGCCCAGTGAAGACCCATTTCAGACCTCTGACCTCAAAAGTATAAAATGATCAATTCATGTTTGAAACTACTAAATCTGAACTAATTTGTTATGGAAGCAATAGGAAACACATACAGGTCTGAGTATTTAAGAATGTGGCACTGTTGTAACTGATTCCTAAAAATGTGGGTAAAACTTGGGAATCAGTCAATGGAGAGAGGCTCAAGTCTGAAGGATGTGAGATAAAAAGCCTAGAAAGCCTTCAATGGAATGTTAGTAGGAATAGGGGTGTTAATGATGCCACTGGAGACTCTGAGGAGGAGGCAAGCAGCCCAGAAGAAAAAAACCTAAATTACCCTGGAGAATACCTAAACTGTCATCAACAGACCATTAGTAGAAAAATGAATGTGGAAGGCACTGAAGTGAGGGCTCAGATGGAATGAATGGGAAGAAGAGGAGTCCTCCTTGCATACTGGCAGAAAACTTACTTGAATCGTGTCCTGTAGTTATGCAAAAAGCAAAAACTCAGGAAAGGTAAACTTTGCTATGGACCTGAGGATATTTCTCTGCAAAGTGTTGAAGGCACAGCCTGCTGCTGCTTAGGGTGAAGCATGAGAGGAAAGTTTAATAAAGGTTTCTTGTAGTAAATTAAAGGTGAGAAAGAGAGAAATGGAAGGAAGAATCTTCAGTGAGAAGGAATCAGGACCTGAGTTGGGAAATTCTCAGCTTGAGCAATATAGATAGTAAAGGATGCTAAAATTAGAAGATTCACTTTTAGAAAAGCGTGTTCTTGAAAGAAAGCCAAAGATGGGACTAGACAACCTTCTGTTATTGCCTCAAAAGGATCAAAAGGTCAGAGTATTCAGTCATACAGAGGGCTCTTTGAAGAGATTAGACCTGTGACTCATGGGTCCCCTTAGACTCTCAGAAGAAGTCAGAAATAGAGATGAGATTATTTAAGGGGGGAAAAAAATCTGTGGAAGAGTCTCTTGTCTAATGGAGTGGATCTCATATACACACATGGAGGACACACACGGTTCTTGAGAATTTTTTATCACTCCCAACTTTTACTGAAAAGGATAGATGGCGCAAAGTGAAAGGTTGTTGGACTTGCAACATTCTGTAAGCAAGAGACAAGCTGATGAAACCACTCAGCTGGAAACAAGCTCCCTTTCATGGAAAAGGAAGGGTGACTCTGAGCCTGGTGATCCCAGAGGGTAGTTCCTTGAGCCACAGAATATTATCTGTTCCCAGGTCTTGAGCCAAATGGAGTTTGCTTCGCTGCATTTCACAATTGCTTGGGACTGGTAACTTGTTTTTACTTCTAGTACCTTCCTTCTGGGACCAGAATGTTTATGACTGTTATTCTTTTTGTCTCACGATTGCATTTTTGGAGCTGATAACTTGTTTCTTGAGTTTCACAGGCTCACAGATGGAGAGAAATTGTGGCCCTGGATGCACTGTACGTGGAACATTACCCAGACCTGATTGAATAAGTGGACTGGGTAGCTCAGATCTTGGTTACAGAACTCAGTGATCTTGTCTATTATTAACATTGCTATCATTGAAGAATCACTCTCAACCATAAGAGGGTTTTTGTCCAAGCTGTAACATCTGACCGGATATGGAGTCATGGAGTCTTGCTGTTTCCTCCCCTGGCATATCTATTGGTACATAGAATGTAAATATTGCTCTGCGTGGATTGGGAAGAGCCTTCAGTCCTCCTACCTACTTTACCTATGAATTTACATAAAAGCAGAAAAGAGTATGTAACCAGAGTTATAAAGATCCTAATTCCTTCTCTTTGATGTTCATAATTACTAAAATATACTAAAGGATACATGGTAGTGCTCACACAGAACTAAGTAGCAAGAGACTATAATGGACAGCCCCAATGACAATTCATTTCTAGGCTAAGAGAAGCCTGAGCAGCTACCTCAGCCTCTAGACCTGTCCAAGACACTGAGCTGATGGGTGAGAAAAATGCATCATCTTGTCTGCATGCAACTGATGAAAATGGTCTGGTCATGTCATGTCTCTTTGGACAGGCAAAGCCAGCAGGCAAGAAATCAAAGTTCTGACTTTGGCAGTAGCAGTAGTAATGGTAGCAAGTTTGGTAGCAACTAACATTTGAGTGAAGTCCCCTGATCTCAGGAAGGTACATCTGATTTAGGCTTCACTGGTAGTGTGAACATCACAAAAAACAAATAAGTACCTCTTGCTATTGTTGGACACTGCAGGTGATTAAGATGCCCAGGGGAACATGGGGTTTCCTTGCCACATGGGATAGAGATGTACTCTGGGATTACCAGTATGGAGTGATGTTATTTATTTACCAGACTGCTATAGGTGGATATCACTGTTCCAATATTGTCATCAATAATTATCCCTGTTATGACTCTGTGAAAGAGCAACTTAGCATTATTTTACTGAGACATTGTTGAATATTGACATTTAAAGATTTTTCACAATGAAGACAATTAAGTAATGGCTTATTATGATAAATTGGCCCTTTTTTATATTGCTTCATTAGATTTCCATGAAATATTTCATGTTCCATTTTAAAAGCTCTTTCTTCATAGGCTTCCGGAAGGTCTGAGGACTTACCACCCAAATTCCTTGAATTCCTCTTGGAACCACAGCTTCAGGTTGTAGTCGCCTTTCCCTCACATGGACATGATGCTTTGTTACATGGAATGACAGAAGGTACCACCTACACGTGGAGTCTAGAGCCCAGGACTAGAGGCTGCCACAGCTGCTTGACAATTCAACATCACATTCTTGTCTCTTTAGTGACATCACCAAGCCTTGGTATCTTCCCACGGTTGTTTATTTCTGGCTGTGATCTGTATTTGCTCAATGATCAAATGATGAGCTTTTTTTATGTTAACTTTTTCAAGATTTTATGCCTGTTTCTTTTGTTGGACTCTGTTCCAAAGTTGGGACTAAGTTTCCAAGTTTCTCAGGGCTCTGTGCCAGACATTGGAGACTAAAAAGCCATAGCAGGAGAACTTGATGGATAATTTAGTGGATTTAGTGTGAGTTCTCTTGCGTTTGGATGGACACACTCTCCTCACCATGCTCTGAAACAGAGTGCTGATACTTGGTAGATAATACAAAAAGGGCATCTTGGAAAAGTGAGGAATAAACTCAAGCCACCAGAGAGCAGATAGGTATAGGCCTTGCTTCAAACAAGAGGGATATGAGAGGAGCTGAGAAACTCTAGCAATAACGATGGTAATGATGAAACAACTATTCTGGTTTTTATTGAGTGCCTTCTAATTACTTATCCTGTATTATCGTATTTATCCTTCCCATTAACCCTGTGAAGGTGTATTAGTATGACTCCCATTTAAGAGATGAGAGAAGCCCAGAGGAGTTCTAGAACTTTGGCTAGATCACACAGTTAGTAAGCATTGGAGGCAGGATTCAAATCCAGCTGGGCTGACTCTGTAGCCTCTTAACTATCATACATTGCCTTACTCCTACTTGGTAAGACTGTTGATATTTTATTCGATTCATAAGGCAGTTACAAAAGTGGTCGTTTGGAGTTGAAAATGGATCAGCTACACTGGCTGCAGAGTAGCAGATTCTAGCTTTATGATTTCCAAGGGGTATTCAGGCAAAAACTAGAGTGCAGACCTGAGGTTTGCAGGTGCATGAGGGAATGGAAATTCCAGGGCCAAATTAGAGTGATTCTACAACAAGCAACCTGAGCCAGATCTAAGAGAGCTTACTAAGAGTACTAAATAAGTTGTTTATAGTGAAAGAGAAGAATTGTATGGTTCTATGATTTGGATTTGGTTTGAGTATATCCCACAAAGGTTTATGTGATTGAAGCTTGATGTCCAGTGTGGTATATTGATGTGCTATAATCTTTAAGAGGTGGCACAAGAAAAGGTGATTAGGTCATTCGATATCCCCCTAAGGTTTGGGTTAGTTCCCAAATAATGGATTAGTTCCCTTGAAAATGGGTGGTTATGAAAACAGCCAGTCTGGCTCCCTAGTCACTTGCTTCCTCTCTCAATATGTGATCTCTTATGTGTGTATTTCCACCATTGTGATGCTATCCAGTATGAAGGCCTCACCAGAGCCAAAAAAAGCCTGATATAATGCTCTTGAATCTCTAAGGCTGTAATTCAATGGATATATTTTTTTATAAAGTACCCAGCCTCAGGTATTTTGTTGTAGCAACACAAAACAGATGAAATACACAGGGTTTTTTAATTGTTCATGTTCCCTATATGGGGAAGGTGATAGGCAGCATCCAACAGATCTAGAACAGTGGCTACTATGTTCTGATGTGAGTAAGAGGATCATGATCAGGTGGTGGGTTTGAAACCCTTTAAGAATCTGATAAAACTTATAGAAATCTATAGCATGCATGTATGCATCATGATGCCAATCTCACATCCAAGTCCAGGTGGTTTAGGCTATAGAGACTAAAATATAAAAATCTGAGTTGGGAGTTGGGTTCACACAAAACAAAAGTTATCCAATTGTGGCTTTAAAGCTTTGGTGGTAGAAAGCACCATTTCTTAAGAAAGAGAGGAGGCATCATTTTTGACTTCTGATAAGCATCACCATGCCGTCTGTGGTTGAATTCCAATGATCCACCAAGGTTCTTGACACTTGTCATGAACACACTTTCTCCCAGTTATGCAATCAAATACTAATCAAAAGAATAGCTGCGAAGGAGTATTTAATAGAGGTTTAATGTAGGTTCCAAAAACTTGATCCTAAGCTAAGGAGATTATTTGATTAGGCCTTTATAAGTCCTTTAAAAGAGAGTTTTCTCCAGTTGGTTAGAAAAGAGGAAGTCAGAGTCTGGAAGGGTGAGAAGGATTAAAGGCATCTTTGCTGTTTTGATGATGGGAGAGACCACTTGGCAAAGAATAGGCCTGTGGGGACTGAGAGGTTTTTAGCTGACACCCAGCAAGGAAATGGAGACTTTAATCCTACAGGTGCCAGGAGCCAAATCTGCTAATAAGAATGAGCTTGGAAGCAAACTTTTATTTGGTATCTTCAGATGAGATCTTAACCTGGCTAACCCCTCGATTTCAGCCTTATGATACCCAGTGCAGAGACCCTACCAAGCAATAGAAAATTAATGCAAGATGTTCATAGGTGCTCTAGAGAGACAAAATCATCCCCACTATGACAACAATACAGAAAGAGAAAACCAATTATCTTTTGACTTGGATACTTATATGATAGGTGGATATTTAGAAAGCTTTTCTTTCCTAAGCTGGGAAGAACAGCTGGCTTGAATCCACCAGCTATTCGGGAAGAGTCTCCAAAGACCTTTTGAATTTAAAATGTAGCGTGTGAATGTTGATTTCATCCTGTCCCCTTTTCCTATCATCAGTAGTAAAGTTAAATTTTTATTCTAAACATGGATTCTAGCTTCCCTCTTGGCTTTTTTTCTAAAACTCTCAAGATCAGCCTCATGGTACTCACAGCATAGTATTTAGCACTAGTATCCAGGCACTGGGGATTGCAGAGCTGCACCACAGGGCATAGATTATTTGTTCACTGTAGGTTTCAATTTACCATGAGTAAGTTCCTTAACTTTCTTGGCTGCCTGTGCACATATGACAAGTCAAGGGTCTGCTTTAATTATTTGATCCTTGGTATCTCATTGCTATGATTTGAATGTGTGTGTGTCCTCTAAAATTTTTATGCTGAAACTTAATCCTCAAGATGATAATATTAGAAGGTGGGCCATTGGGAGGTGATTAGGTCAGAAGAAATCCACCTCCATGGATGGTGTTAATGCCTTTATTTATTTATTTTTGATATAGGAATGGAACTCAGGGGGATTTACCCGAGTTACATCCCCAGCCCTTTTTCAGTTTTTATTTTGAGACAGGATCTTGTTAAGTTGCTGAGGCTGGCTTTGAACTTGTGAATCCTCCTGCTTCAGCCTTCTGAGTCACTGGGATTATAGTCATGCACCAAAAAGAGGATTTAGAGAGTGCCCACCTTGTCTTGCTCCTCCACATTTGCCCATATGAAGATGCAGCAATGTAACACTGTCTGTGAAGTGAGAGCGCCAGTCCCCACTCGTCACCAAGTTTGCTAGTGCCTGGATCTTGGACTGTCCTGACTTCAGGGTGGTGATAAATTAATTTCTGTCATGTATAAATTACCCAGTCAAGAGAGTTTGTTAGGGCAACAGGAACAGACTAAGACCTCCATCTCAGACGAACATCCTGACATTGCAGGCTTTCAGGACCGGCTGTCCTCTGCCATCCTAAAAGCCAGTTCAATGAATATTTGAGTTCTGGCTTTTAGGGAGTTAATGTCCATCCTGAAGTGTCTCTGGTCTTTCTAACTTGTCTACACAGCTTTCATTCTTGCTTCCATTCGGGATGTGTCTTTCTTCTTTTTCTGTAGTCTATCAAAAAAGCAGTAAACTTCCTTTCCATTCTAGTCACATTTCACAGATGGTAGTAGAAGCTGGCAGCTGCCATGAGCACAGCCTAAAACCCATTAAGAGAGCACGTGTGGGACATTTTTTAAGTAATGGTAGCAAAGATGTGCTCTGTTGCTAGAGAAATTTTATGGGATACCCTACCCACTACTTCAATCCCTTTCAATATCAATTTAATCACAAATTAGAAACAATAGATGAAACTTAATTAAAATAATACATTTATCAATTATTTTAAGATTGTGGCACCTTTATTCCTGTAAGTTACCTGAGATGCAGCACGTATGTTGCACAGAAATACTAAGTCCTTATTCAATAAAACAAAAGGTTTCCAGAGTCCCTGGCATGATAAAATCCAGCAATTGATTACTCTGCCATAATATAGGTCTGATACAAGCCAAATTAAAAACAATAGTGAAAAAAAATTCTACCTCTTGATTATTGCTGGAAATTCTCAAAATTAAAACAATCCTTCTTACTTTACTCTAGCTCAAAGTGGGAAACCAAATAGGCTAAACTGTTGAATTTTACAGAATATACTCCACAAAGTCATGAAAGCTTCCAAGCATGAAAGGGAGCATTATCTGCCACCACAAACGAAAATGAGTAAATAAATAAATAAAAGCCAACTCTTTAATTTTATTCCTGATGGTCCCAAGCTGCTGCACACACAAAAAATCGTGTTGTTCTAAAAGTAATAATGAATTCAAAAGTTCTACTGCTCCAGAAATCTACTTCCAGAACTGTCATGGAATTCTGCCTTCTACAAAGAAAGCCCTATCGACTTGTTTCTTATATGGTATTTATCTGGAACTCTTGTAAGTGCAAAATGAAGCATTTAAATATTTTATGTAAATAAATAAAGGAAAACTGGGTACTGGACAGTGTCAAAGAGCTTTACTATTTGGCAGGGCTAAATGTCTGTGACAGCTTGGTTAGCCACTGAAAAATCTCTCTAATGATATACTCACTAGAAATGTCCTCAGTTGCTGTCGGGGAGGGGAGAGAAGGGGGAAAGATTTTACTAGAAAAAGCTCAATGTCTGGCTCCATCATGAAAACAGAGAATCTGTGACTGAAAGAGGTACTTAAGATTTTATGTGGAAAAGTCTGCAGAAAATGTTCAGAGATGAGGAAAGTATCTGAGCAGCAGGAAAGATCCAGGTAGGGGAACTCAGAGACAATTACTTCAAGGAGAAGGCAGAGATACAAGTCCTTAGTTATTCCTTCACTCAACACACATTGAGCACTATGACCAAGCACTGCACGCCAGCAGCGGTTACAAGATGAATAAAATACAGACCTTGGAACTTTTGCAAGGCAATATTAGAAAACACCCTGGGTTGGAGTGACTAGAGGAAATAAAATGGAAGAGACGTTAACTAGAATTGGGGTGCTGCCAAAAGAATACCAGGATGGGAAGCATCTTTACATAGGTCTCACTGAGGGGCAAAGTTCACAAATCATACAGTAGAAAGAAAAATGAAGCATATAAAACCAGATTGGTAGGCCCTTTCTGTCTCAGAATAGTGCATAAAAATATGGTTGGGTGAAGTTCAGTGATGACAAAAGGCCACGCGAGGCTGTGAACAGGCAGGACAGTGAAGAGGATGAGTTGAGCGATGGGTTTTCCTTCCCTACAGCTTCTAGATCTCCATGGAGATAAATTCTGTTAAGATCTGATTCTTAGGTCCTCATATGCTAGACTCTGACGGCTCAGCCGCTCCCCATTCAACTAAGTCACTTTAATCGGCCATTAAAATACTTATGCAATCAGTTTGAATCTGTCCTAATGAAGAGAGGAAGACTTCTAGTTGTGCTGACATCTCTTGAACCCTAATAGCACACTTTCACACAGAGATTCCCAGAGGCTGGCTCTGAGCAACTCTTTGCTTTTGCTATTTGATTAACTAAGGGTAAATGGCAGAGGCTTTTCTCTGACTGGGTTATTTGATTTAAAAGCTTCTGACTAATTTTGGTTGGGTGCTTTAGTAAGAAAGAGAAAAGGAAAGGAAAGACAGGAGATGGAAGAAAGAGAAAGGGAAAAAGAATAAGAAATACATAAGGGTGAAGAACCAAGACAACTGTATCTGTTGTAGATATGGATATGTTAATGCCAGGACCTCAAGTGTGAGAAAATTTTGATTTGGTTTGGTATCTTTCTTATTCCATCCCCACTCCAAATATGAGATTTTGCTCAATAATTGATGGAATTTTTTTTCTTGTTGTGTTCTTAAAATATAGTTTCTTTGATGAATTCTGAGCAAATCTCAATGGGGCATCTCATAAGTGCGATATTAGATGCGATTTGATTTAGTGGCATGACTTAAAGGAGTTATGGAACTTTTTAATCTAGCTTTGGTAAGATCTTGGTTGGGAAAGTTCCTTTATCTATCTAAGCCTCAGTTTCCTAAGAGGTTTGGCTTTGATGATCACTCGGAGTTCTAGAATTGTGAGTTTCATTCTGGGCAGCCAAGCATCACTGATATCCTTTGTCTTTTATATCAGTTATGAGCCTTTCCTTAGGTCTAGTCATTTCTTGCAGGTCTCAGCAACATCTTTTGTTGTCACAATACGATACTGGAAGAAAAAAACCAAAAAGCCCACATAATGCATGGCAGATTTAGAGTATTTATTTATCTTGAAGCTCATTTTTGAGTTATTATCTGATTTAGGTCTGTAAGTTTTACTTGGCCAAAATGAATTTAGAAGGTTGTGGGAAAATATGTTTTCCACTGTTTGCACAGGTATGCTTTGATATGGCCCAATAACCTCCCATGAACCGAGGCCTGCTTTGTTCCAAATTTGCACCACTTATCGTTTAATATACTAAGCCCCCAAACAAAAGCAAAGATAGAAAGCATGCTCAGACAAAGGGCTTAAGACAGGGTGAGCAAGAATGTGAGAAACAGCATGCCAAGGACAAATTCAAATGCAAGTATTTGGGAGATTGCCATCCAAGGGAAGAGCCTTTTTCATGCTTCCTGTTTTTTTGACTAATCAAAAGAAATCTTTCAAATTACATTGTGTCCAGGAATTTATTTATTTATTTATTTTCTTTAGAGAAAAACAAAGAGAAAAAAACCAAAAGCATACAGAAGCAGATCCATAACTCTGGTGACAGTTATGAATAGGTGCACACAGGATCCTTCAGGGTCGATTCCAGGAACTGAGCACAGTTCAGGAAGATTCTGAGCTTGCAATTAATTATTTAGAAAGAGCCTCCTTGCTGCTAAGTAAGCACATAATGTTCTCTGGCACAGGAATTAGCTTGAGTTCTCAGCCCTGAAGCTAAGGTGTCAGAGAGGGCTGCTGCATGTGCTTCTAATTGCAAAGTGAAGGGATTCCTGAGAGGAGAGATAAATGCATAGACTTTACTGTTTTTGTTTGTCTGTCTTCCCCACCATAATATAAGCTCTCTGAGGGCAGGAACTTTTGATGTTTTGTATACTCTGTATCCCCAGGCACATAGAACACATGATACATACTCAATACATGTTTGCTTAATGAAAAACTCCTTTGGACATCTGAATGTACATATGTCTAAGTTCAGTAGATATGAATTTTACAAGAAACACAGACAGTTGTATGTTTGGTTTTGCATTTGCATATGATAAGACTAGGTTCTAAAGTTTATTTTAATTTTCTACACAGTGTTGAATGAAAGCTTTGAACAGAATTTGCAATAATTTGGATATTGTCCCATCATAACTCTACCACGGCTATACTGCTTTGTCAATAAACCAGGTACTTCTTTCCTTATTATTTTCCTGCCTAAATCCATGGAGAGTTGATGCTTGGGTCGCTTGATTCTTCCTTCCAATCTTGTTGCTCATGTTAAGTTCCTGGCTACCCTCTAGCTGTTTCCTGTGTCTTTCCTCTTAGACAACCTACCACCTTTAATGGGTTCAGTGACATGTTAGTTATCCAGTTTCAGTGATTCTTTCTCTTTCTCTACCTCTTTGGTGCATCTATATTTTAGCTTAGCTTCTACTATATTTTAGAAGTTGAATGTCCTCTAAAGGCCCCTGTGTCAAAAGATTGGTTCCCAGTATGATAGATGGTAGAAACTGTAAGAGATGGAGCCTAGTGGAAGGTCCATATGTCATTGAAGGCATGCTACCACATGGAATTTGTGACTTCATCATCTTTTTCTTGCTCTGATTTTTTATTTACTCCACCATATGCTCTCAGCATGATGGGCTGTCCTCATCAGAGGCTGAAAGAAATGGAGCAACCCGACCTTGGACTGGAACCTCTAGAACCACGAGCCAAAATCAACCTTTTCTCCTTCTAAGTTAATTGCCTCAGGTATCTTACTACAGTAATGGGAAGCTAACTAAGACAGCTCTGTGCTTCTCTTCTAGGAAACTTATAGAAAATTTCTGAATTTATTTCATTTGTCAGGACCAAGTTCCACTTTTTTGTTTGGTAAAATTGTTGAGGAATGTCCTGAAAAGACAGACCTAGACAATTGGAATAATATCAGCAATTTAAGACAACATGAATGGAGAGCCCATTGTGAATTTGGAATCTGATAGTGAAATATTTTTAGTTAAGTTCAAGAGTCTGTCTTCTTTCCAGAGTAAATTAGCTGACTTTTGGAAGTTGCTTTCCCACTTTTTTTCTCCAGGATATCAGCAAGGACATTAAAGCAGACATGTATCTATCAAATGCCCCTGCCCCCATCAGAGTTATCCTGGGTTTTCCAAAGTGTTCTTGTCTTTCTCCCAAGGATCAGCCAAGTCCTGGGAGGATTCAGGTCAATATGTCACTCTTCTGACTTGAGGCAGCAAGAGCATCATTCATCAGAAGGGCGTTTTCTGAGTCAATATCAACATTCCCTGGATACTGAGCTTTCAGTAATGACATGTGCTCCCAGAAGAGGCCTTTAGGAAAAGTCAATTTGATGACACCACTAAAACACAGGTACCTGGAAGCCTGAGGTGAAAATGCAAATTTATTAATATAGGCTGAAAAGTCCACAAAACAATGTCAAGATAGAAAAGCTGAAATCTACCTAATTGCTTGTTACCTTGAGTTTTGAGCACAACCTTCACTTGACCTGCTGCTCCTTCCTGTAACTGAGCTGCTGTCTTCTGCTTTCACAACCAAATTAGCAGAGAATTGACCTGCATGTGCTCCTTCTCTTTCTTCTGAACATTATTTCTTGCCCTGATTGAGTTTGACTTTTGCTGCCATTATTCTTTGCAAAGTTATAAAATAGGGACCATTCTTTATGCTGCCTTTAGCCAAGGCCAGTGTTTTGCACATGGTAGTGGTTTAATGAATGCTTTAATTCAACAGATATTTTAGTTGATTCATTACATTACCCAAAGCCACTCCTCATCTTGCAATCAATATGCTTTCCTTTGCTGACTCTCAGAGAGATGCTGCCCGCTCTCCTTACTTTCTTGAAACTGTCTTTGCCTAAGTGGGATATGGAGTTGAATGACCAAGAGAGTTTGAGGGCCACATGACATTGGCAATCCCTGACCCCACACTTTAAATCTGTGTGTGGCTTTGGAGAAATAATTTAAAAACTTTCTAATCCTAATTTTTCCTGATAAATCTGCTCCTACCTGACAAAATTTGGGTGAGGATCAAATGGACTCATGTTAAAGTACTTGTAAACAATGCATGTGTCTACATATTTATATGGACACACACAAACATACACACACACACATACATTTTAAATCTGACTCTTTCTGTTTCTACCTTACTGTGCTGTGGGGAGGATAAAATGAATGATATGTGCATGTGAACATACCTAGCACAGGAGAGACCTGGATGGAAAGAAGGGGCCGGTCATGTGTCCATGGGGAATAGTGTTTCAAGCACAGGACACAGTCACTGCAATGATGCTTTGGAAGGAAAGGGTCTGCATGTAAGAGAAGGAACAAAAGTGTAGACCAATGTACTATGAATAGAAGGAGCCAGGGCAAGAGTGATGTAAGATAACGTTGGAAAATAAGCAGGGATCAGATCAGTCAGAAACTTGCAGAAATTTGGATTTTATTCTAAGTGAAATGGGGTATCATTTAAAGGTTCGATCAAGGCAATGGAATGATCCCGTTGAATTTTTGAAAGTATCATAATGTCTACTATTTGAGGAGTACATAGCACTGCGACAGGGAGATGGATTAAGAGGTGTGCAGTCATCCAGAGACTGGCTAATAGGGGCTTCTCTTAGAGAAGCAATGGTGGAGATGAAAACGGTGGACACCTAGGGATATATATTTTGATAAAGACTTATCAAATAGAAGTGCTTTTGTGAATATTCAATGTTCTTCAAAACTTGGCTACCATCGCTAATCTACCATTCACCTTTATTTTACTATTGTTTGCCCTTCTGTGCTAGCCAAGCTAGGTACAACTATGGCCCTTTGTGTATTCCTGTACCTGGGCCTTGCTCATGGCTCCTCATTAAAATGTTCTCTCTCCAGAAGTAATCTGCAAACTTTCTCATTGTGAATGTGCCCATATTATACGTGCACATTTATTTTATAAGTTGTATTTAAGTATAGTGTTCATTCATATGGCAAATATTAGCAAATCCTAAATTCTTAAAAACATAAAAACTAAATGTAAATGAAAGCTCTGATTTTTCTGCTACTCTAATAGATGTCTTATGCACCACGTTCCTGTGAATATAAGCACCTCATAAACTCATCTCTAGGTTATCAACTTCTATTGACTCTTTAAATTTAAAATTGGGCTGATTTTTCTATGAATTTTTCCTTCACCTTCTTTTGCTTTGATGTCTCATAAACACTTGAGTTCTACCATCTTAATTCATTTTAGCATTTATCATTCACCCTTTTTAGTGCATCTCTCTATCATGTCCTCTGTTTCTTCGCTTGGATCATTGAGAGCACTGACTAATGTCTTATATTTGTTTTAGCCACATTAATGTTTGTTAACTGGAGAAGGAATCTAAAAATTTTAAACATCCTTTTTAGTCATATACACCAAGGGTTATCCATTAATTCAACATAAATGATCCTTTGTCTAATATGTACCAAATGTTCAAGATGCTGGGTGTCAAGAAGTGGCTGGACCAGCAGTCTTTTCTTTTACAGAACTATCATCCTCAAGGGAGAAGATGATAGAATATAAATAACTTCAAATGATGAGTAAAGTTCTATGAAGAAAACCATGTACAAAGGATGTTGACTAGGATCCACATGATGAATGAAAACCACCAAGGAGGTACCCTTGCAGCTCCCTATCCTGTACCATGAGAAGACACAGAAGAGTTAAGCTTATTGGGGTGAATAACAGATATTTGCCTTTCTAGGTGTATGGTTCACCTCTTGGCATTTATTTAGTTCTATCCTTACCTCCATGGTCACTAGATTATTCAAAATTCTTATGTCATAGTGACCAATTATAATTTTGAAAGGTTAGCCATTAATTTAAAGGTCAGCATAATAAGTCAGTAAGGCTAATGTTAGCTGACATAATAAGCAAATCCCCAAATCTCAGCAACTTAATACATTAGAAACTTACTCCTTCATTACATAAAAATTCAGTATGGGTGTTTTTTGTTAGCAGGTAACCTTTTAAGATCCCAATTCCTTCAATCTTCTGGCCTCATTCTTCTTTAGGAACTCAAAATTTCCCATATTTATCCAGGAGATAAAGAAAAAAAAAAGGTAAGGATCACACATAGGAGGTTTTCATGGCTCTATAATGATTGTGGTAATGTACACACTCCCGAACATTGAGGTGACATTTAATTGCAAAAGTGAATGAGAAATGTAGTCTCTCTGTGATCCTGGAACAAGAGGAAATAGGTTTTGTAAAAGGCTGGTCAGTTTCTGCAGGAATGCTTCTCCAGAATTCCTTTTTCCCAGGTCTGAAAATTATCCCAATTTGTTGACCACCACAAAGCCAAGAAAAAGTGCAAATGATTTGTCTGAGTGAATTCATCTCTACTGATTATTTCTTCTCACTTATCTTGCCTTCCTACAGTTAATTTCACACATCCCACTTGTCCCCACCAACTGGCCCATTTTCACAAATCTAAAGAATAAATCAAGATTCAGTGCTGAATTACAAATGTAATACCTCAATGCAAATCTTCTTGCCACAAGAAGAAATTCACAGCATATACTTTCCAGCTCATTAAACTCAATGCCTCAAAATAACCTGGAGCAACACCTCTTCTTCAGATAAGGAAATGGTTGGCTACACCTGCTGCTGGAATGACTAACAATGAAATGTGTAAATTTATTCAATCATAAGCTCTTTGCCTTATGTGGTACTGCAATAATCATTGTTGCTCTATTGTTATATGAGGTTTTAAAAATCAGCCTTAATTATTTTGACTTGGTAATACACACAATTCTTCATTACTTATTTTAATGGAGAGGGGTGGGGTGCTGTGGGACAAGGTAGTAGCTTGAGAAAGCTCAATGCTTTCATTTTTTATTTAGTCTTTCTTTTTCCTCATAGTTATCATAGATCTTGCACACTAGGCACTACTGATAGTTCTTGGATGCTCTGAAAACACATTTTGGTGTTTTAATCTTGCCATTGTCCCCAGTTTAAGAGAGAAATCTAGTATATTAATTTTATGAGGGTTAAATAGAAAGCCAAAGAGTTCAGTTTCAAATATGTATAAATGTTTCTAGTTCTTATTGATATGACTGGGATGATTATGGTTGCTACCCAAGGTTGAACTTAGCCAGATGGGATTTCACTGAGGTGCCTATATCAGGGAAGCCTGGGTAAGAAACCAGCCATGAGCAGAGAAATGAAGCTAAGCCTGGAAATTCAGAGAAGAGGAGAGAAGATCAAGTGTAGAAGGCACAGACAGGTGGAATCTCTTATAAATACAAGTTGAGCACATTCATTAATAATTAATATTTATTAGTAATTAATAATTCTTTCCACTTTATTTCCTTTTTAGCCTCTCTGCAGTTATGTTAGAACACCCATAAAAAGCTTTTTGTTGTAAACCTCTCCTCTCTGTGTAACACAATGAATGGGCTATCGTGAAGATCTCTTCTCCTACCACTTTCCATTCAATTCAAGAGAAGACCACTTGTTATTACTTACAGTTAATATAGTAAAATGTTTGTTTATAGCCATGTTACCTGATTTATCACTTATTCATTGTATAAACCTCTATTTTATATATTCTATGTGTCAGGCCCAGGCATATAAAAATGAATGAATATGGAGATCTTGGCATCAAGGGCCTTATAATCTAGTGAGGATAGACAGGCATTTAAATGAACAATTAAACAATCCAAGATCAAGATGTCCAACAAGAGAAATTCACCTGTTTTTCTTCTCCTCCCACAATTCCATTTAAATGACAAAGAAAATATAAAAATAAGATAAACTCATAGTATGAGTAGAAACCCAAGAAGGGTAGAGTCATGATACACCATTGATTAGTAGCAAACCCTCACCAAGCTTATTTGTGCTGGCCCTTTTAAAGGTCATGACCAACAGACCAGATATGCTAACAAATCTTTGAAAGACAGAGCGGATGGAGTTGGGTTTAGACAGGAGTGTCTCTGACCCATTAGAATGATATGGGTACTATGCAAAGGTGGACTTTTCCAGATGCATACAAGAAGAAGCTCAAGACCAGCTCAAGGAAAATGGGTTTGAACTGAGGGTTTCATATCCCACTAACTTACTATTCCAGTACTAAGGAAAAGAAGAAAGTCCTCAAAAATTGTCACTTGTTTCCTTTCTGAAGAGTTTACTTGAGCATATATTATAGCAAAATGAAAAATCAACAGAAGATGGAATAACAGGGAGTACAACAAAATGGAGGTGAATGAGTAAAACGGGAAAGTGTACAGTTAATGCTCAATAATTGTTGATGAAGGGTAACATTTAAAGCAATGTTTCAGTAAGAACTATTGAAGTAAAAAATGTGGCTTATAAATAAATAGATATATAGAAATAAATTCTACTTATTTCTCAAAAACACAAAAGTGGGAGAATAAAAAGAAAATTGGTGGGTATTGTTAAGTTTCTGACCTAATACAAAAATAACTTTCAAATACACTCATGATAATTTTAAGGATAATGTAAACTGATATAAATTAGAGATACTAGTTTTATATTTATTAGGAACGTAAGGTGATAGGAACAGAGGAAGAGGAAGGAATAACAATGACATGGGGAGTAGAAAACAAATGCAGGTGACAAAAATAAGACCAAATATTTCCACTCACAATATTTGAGAATGGGTTAAATTCTTCTATGAAAGGCCAGTGTTACCAGAGCTTAAAAATTGTACGAGTTGAAATTTCAAAGAAATTAAAAATGGATATAATGCAAATGCTAACAGAAATTCAGATTGTGGCAATATTAAATGAGACAGAATTCTAGGTAAGAAATATTGAACAAAACAAAGTGTCCTACTTTTAATGATAAAGGATCTAAAATTCATAAAGAAGATACAACTATAATGAAACTGATGCTTTTGTTGTTTTTAAAAATATTTTTAATTGTCAATAGACCTTTAATTAATTAATTAATTACTATGTGGTGCTGAGAATCAAACCCAGTGCCTCACACATGCTTGGTGAGAGCTCTACTACTGAGCCACAACCCCAGCCCCAAACCTTGATGCTTGTAAAGCCTATAAAGCAAAATCTGGTAGAAATAACGATAAAATAACTAAATCTGGTAGATTTCTGATATATCTTGCTTAGAAATAGAAATCAAGTAAATAAAACCAAAATAAATTTAAAGATTTAAAGATGTATATGGAACTTTGTTTACAAAAAAAATGGCAACATATTTTTTTTTTTACCCCAAGACCCTATG
This sequence comes from Marmota flaviventris, assembly GCF_047511675.1. NCBI lineage: Eukaryota > Metazoa > Chordata > Mammalia > Rodentia > Sciuridae > Marmota > Marmota flaviventris. Next base: position 57,531,971 of record NC_092500.1, on the reverse strand, counting down.
GAAGCAGTCATATACTTTGAACACGTAACAATCATTTCTAGGAGTATAATTTAGATAGGACATATTTTCCAAAAATAAACCAAGCCAGATTTTATTAATAGTGGTACAAAAAATCTAGGTACATAAAATTATAAAACATATTTGTGCATATTTATATAGGCCATGATAAAATTAAAATTATGACTATAGAAAATAGAGAAATGAATGAAATGTTAACACCACATGTCAAAATGTGTGGTATATGACGGAAGAAAAGTTTTAAGTTTAAATGTAAGCATAATAGCATTTATTAGCTACAAAAGGTAACTTATGAAGTTTGCAAACAAGCAAATACATGAGAAAGAAATTATTTTATATAAGCAGAAAGAAATGGTATAGAGAACAAAACATAGGGAAAGCAGGATTCAAAGAAAGCAAGAGAAAAGAGGATGTTAACAGCAGATTCAGAGGAGATTAAAAAGTTGTCAGAATACCATGGAATGTGGAAGCCAGCTATTTCAACTCAAAAGAAACAACATATGGTTTTCTTTACTCTCAACCTTCCTCTTCCCTTGCTTCCTCTCCTTTTGACTCGGTATTACTCAGTTTTTTATTCACTGTGACCAAAATCACCTATAAGAACAATTAAGAGGAGGAAAAGTTTATTTTGACTCATGGTTCCAGAGGCTTAATCCCCGGTTGATCAGGTCCATTGCTCTGGGCCCTAGGTGAGGCAGAACATCATGGTGGAAGGGCGTGCTGGAGAATCAATTCATGGCAGCCAGGAAGTGAGAGAAAGTGGAGAGGGAGGGTACTGCAGAGCAGATAAGTCTGCCCTTCCTTCTGCTCTCCTTTCCCCTCCCTTCCTCTCCCCTCCCCTTCCCTCCTTCCCCTCCCCTCTCTCTGCTCCTCTCCTCTCCTCTACTCACCTCACCCCTACTCTCCCCTTCTCTCCTTTCCTTTCCTTTGTGGCTTTCTACCCTTCTTCTCCACTTTTTCCCTCTCCCTGCCTCCTTCTCTTCCATGCATGCATCTGTCCATCTATCCAACTACCCATTCATCATCAATTATGCCAAAACTATGAAGTTTTCCTCAGGATAGAGTGAATACAAGATATTTTTGAATATTCTTTTTTTTTTCCCCTTGTGGTTTTTAGTTTCCTCTCTTTTTTCTAATAACTCTTACTACTATTGTTGCTACATTGATAACCAGCCACCTATTATTAAATATGTTTTGTGTCAGGTTCTGGTTTAATACTTTATGTATATCTCAAATGATCTTAACAATGACCTTATGAGGAAAATGAGACTCAAGTATATAATTTATAAAATTAAAATAATAATAAATCTAAGATCTTTTCTGCAATACTCTTCTTACTGTTTCAGTCTCTTCTTTTAAGTTTAACAAATTATTTTTTAATTTTTTTCTGCACTTTTTAATTGGTGCATTACCATTGTACATAATGGTGGGACTTATTGTTACATGTTTGTACATGTACATAATGTATACAGTGTTGCAGTCTCTTAAAGAATAGGGAACACAATGTTTCATCAGGCCATGATGGCATTGTTAGGATAGTTTTTTGTAGTTTGCTTCCCTGTAATTTGTTCTGTAACTTGTCCAGAGGTAGATCACAGAACGTATCAATTCCGTGTTAACATGTCCTAGTTCAGTGTGAACATCATGTTGATGTTCGTTTTCAGATTTATGAGAGTTTGATGAACACAATAGGGTCTTAAAAAAAAAGGTGCTTTAACATTTCAGAGAATGAAAGTCAGTAGATAGTTCAGGCAGAACTACTTCACACAGAGAGAGTAATAAACATGAAATGAGTTACCAGGGAAAATAATTAAAGAAAAAGATTGCAAATGAGTTTGTGTCACTTAGATTCATCTTTTAAGGACAGTGGAGGATTACTTAGAATGGAGAATGGTATAATTGAGGTCAGTTGACAAGAGGGATCAGCAACAGGGTAATTTTGTTGGCCAAGCCCAAACCAGATTGTCTCAAAACAGACTTTGAGGACATCCATGCCAAAGGAAGTGATGGGGGAAAGTAATAGGTTTAGGAAAACACCTGCATTTCTACTCCAGTCAGAAATACTAATGGCAAAGAAATGGAGGGACATACTTTTGACAAGAAAAAAAAGAGCAAATAATCATCCTTTTTTTAAATAAAAAGGTGTTTTTTTAATTAATTTTTTTTCTACTCTGCCACAGATCAGTTTGTCAGTAGATTCCTTGCAGAGAAAAGTATGCTGGTGGAGCTGTTAATCTATAGCAATTTGCACCAGAACAAAATTCAGACTTGAGAATTTAAAATCTATACCATAGCTTTAAGGAGATACAAAGAAAGTTCAGAGACACATTTTCTGTTTTTTTTTTAACCTAAGAAAAGTGGTTCCAAACTTGCTTTATCTGAAGTCTATCCAGCTCAGTTAAATGCAACTCAATCCTTCTAGTTATTTAGGCTTAAGTTTAAGAGTTGAGAGGACTTCATTTTTTCTCTTCAAATTATGAAAAAAAAAATCTATTTGGTCTGCCTTTTAAAACAATACTAACTTTGACCTCTGGGCACTATTTGACTGCCATCATCATCGAAGTCTCTTGTCTGACTTTTGCCCTAATTCCTCACCGATCTCTGTCTACACTCATCACCTTTTGGTGTCAATGCAGCTAGCAGAGCTAGCTTCTCTACTCAAAGCCCTCCAGGACCTCCCTTCTTATTTAGAGAAAAAGCTGAAACATCTTTTCATGGTCCATAAGATCTCAAATAATCTGGCCCAGTTACAAGTGTTCACTCCATTGTAGACACTGGATTCTGGGGCTCTTGGAATGTGCCAGGCCAGCTCAGGGCCTCCCTGCTGAATGACTGTCTGCTTGGAGAGTCCTCCTGCAAGTAATCACTTGGTTCTCTTTCCCTCAAGTAATTGTGCAAGTGTCACCTTCCAGTTGTCCTGTAATAACAACCTTGTTCAGTACCCTCTGTTCCATCAAATACTTCACTTTTTCCCACAGTTTTGATAAGGTGATAAACTCTGATGTACAACATGATTTATTTTATTTGCTTTTTATCTCCCCCCAATAAAACATGTTTTTTGTTTGGTTTGGTTGGTTTTGGTCTGCTTTGTTTACTATTATAAACTCTTAGACTAGTTCCTAGCATAGTAGGAGCATATTTATTTTGAAATAAATGCTTTTTATGAGCATATTTATGAAAGTATATTATGCTCATTTTTTATGAGCATATTCTAAAATTATCTATGACATTTTTCAAAGTCAATAGTGATGCTTCTTTGGCAGAAAAATGGGTGTATTACTTGATAGGACTGTAAGATTTACTATGATCATAAGTAATAGTTGACTTTGCCATTAATTAAGACCTGAAGGAATATCACTGAATATTAAAGAATAATATTTCACTTGTTAAGTGTCTTTTTAGAAAAAAAATTCTGGCTAGATATTTTATAAACTTGTACCCCCTTAACTGAGAAATATTATTCAAATGAACTAATATAGAAAAAAAATCCATGATGGCATATACTATACTTTTGGATATATATTCTAAATTGCCTCTGATTTCCAAATAAGCCTCACAGTTAAGTGTGAAAATTGAATGAAAGGGCTTTCAGGATATGGGAAAAGGAGAATTTCATGAGAAATAAAATAAACCCTCAATTCAAAACAAGAGAAGTCCTTTGGTTCCATTCAGACATTTTCTGAACTTACTTCTCTTTGGCTAGTCTAAAAGTTGGGATCCAAAGCAGTGTAAGAAGCTCTGGTTGTGGTGACCCCATGGCTTGCAGCTACAGGGTTGGGTCTCTTAGCAGTGGGAGCTGGAACAAGCGAATTGAGTGTCAGACCCAGTCATTTGGTAAGAATTCAAGAGGGCTTTTTTTTTTTTTCCCCCCCTGGAGAATTCAATGGGATTTTGCTTTTAGGTGAAGTTTACAGATTTATTGGTAAGATACTTGCTTAATTTCTAATTGTTATTTAAAATGCACAGATTACAAATGACTAGATAGTAGTGAACTCTCCTTAACATCCATTGTTTATTTTTAGCTCTCTTCATTAATGATACTTCTATCTATGTTACAGGTCTCATGATCATCATCATCTCTTCTTCCAGGAAGCATTTCCTGTTTCTGCCAAATTTGAGTTAGGAGCCCTTCCTCTGGGCTTCCAGAGGGTCTTGTCCATCCCACATCAGAACCCTGGAGTTCTAATTTTTGTTGTTGTTGTTGTTGTTGTTAACTCTGTCCCCCATGGGTGGATATGAGTGGCTATGAAGCAGGGACTGAGTTGACATTGTTTCTGGATGAATCCTTAGTACCCAGCATGCTTTCTAGCAGAGTTCATAATTTAAAAACACATAGGACAAATATGTTTATGAGTTAATGTTTCCTTATAATTTTCATAACAATGAGGTAGATGAAGAAAAAAACAGACTTACATAGATAATAGTCAGAATTAGGGGAAAGAGATGTTAAAATATTATGCAACAAACCATTTAAAATTCTAAAAGTGATATTTTAAAAGTAGCTTTTTCTGTCACTAGGACTATAATAATATTTATCTTTTCATTTCCTTGCCCTCAATACTCAAAGCCAATTCCAAAAGGAATGTATTATAAAAAGAGAATATTTGACATGTCAGAGGCTAGCTTTATATCATCAGATACAAAATGGAATTGAAGTTATTTGTTTTGGTGTTCCATGGTTATCTCTACTGCCTATTGCTGATAAGAGATTCATATCTGATGTTGTTGAGAGTTTGATTTCACCTACAGATATCCTTTCCTGAAGGCCTTTAAGTTGTTCTCTTCTTTTCTCCTTTTGCCTTGTGCTTTTAGTTTCCAGTGGCTTAAATTAACTCTTACGTAAAAGCTGGAAAAAAGAGCAAGAATTCAAAGAAATGTGTCCCTTGTGTGCAATTGATTCTCAGCAGTTTGTTATTAAATCTTTAAATAATTAAATACAAGAGAAAACATTAAAGCAACATTAAAAAGCCAACCATATGTTGAAAATATAAATGGAGAAGAGATGGGTGTGGAGATGGCTCTAGAATTAAAATTCCTCTTCATTAACCTTGCCCTGTGATACCTATGCTGATTGTTCCTACACATGGCCAGCATGCAGAATGCTCTGCAGCCGGTGGCTGAGCTTTGGGAAGGAGAGAAAAGGAGAAATGTTCTTTGTCTGAAGGTGTTTGCCAAGGGGAAAGGCCAGTGGGTACGAAGGCAATAAAGTCAGTTTCAGTGTAGAAGTGATGAGAGAGTTATCAGAGGATCCTTTGAACAAGTTCTGTTTGTTTTTTATAATCTATAATGTTCCCAAGGTAGGCAATCTTCTTCCTTTGCAGAACCCCAGCTCTAATCTGAAGATGGCAAATTAGTGATAGAAATACAGAGAGTTACCCTAGGTGACACCTGGGTGTGGGCTCATTAAATACTAGTTAGAGTGTACAACACAAGGAAGAGGAAGTTAGGAGAAAAGTCAAGGTCCTGGATGGGAAAAATGTGCAGAATGGCATGCCGTGTGACTGCGTTATGGGTTTCTTTGTTTCTTCTCAAGTTTGTAGGTTGAAGTCCTAATCCCCAATGCCTTAAAATGTGACCTTCTTGGATAACAAAGTTGTTGCAGATGTAATTAGTTAAGGTGAGGTAATTCTGGAGGAGGGTGAGCCCTTCTTCTAGTAGGTCCTCATTAAAAAAGGAACTTTGGACTCAGAAACAAATACAGGGAGAACAATTGTGAAGATGAGGACAGATTGGGGGTGATGTTTTATATACCAAGGTGCCAAAAAAATTGCAGCAAACCACTAGAAATGAGTTGAGAGACGTGTGACAGAATCTTCCTCAGAGCCCTCAGAAGGAAACAACACTGCTGACATCTTGACCCCAGACTTCCTGAACTGTGAGGCAACACGTTTCTGTTGTAAAAGGCGCTTAGTTTTTGGTATTTTGTTATGGAAGCACTTCCAACTAAGGCAGTAAGGAAGAGCATTTGTGAAGTCTACATTTTTTTAACCACTCTTACAATTTACAACACCACTCCATATTGCATGGCTGCTAATCAATCAACAAATGATCCCATATCACACCACTGCAGGCCAATTAACAAACACTCTCATACTATATCTCTGTGTACCAAGTGGCAAACACATTTGCTACCACTACTAGCCAGACACACAGGAAATGTGATGAATGTAAAAATGATTCTTGCCATTGAGATGTTTGTGGCCGGAACAACTCTCTCTGTGAAAAGAATACACTGAATAATAAGAACCCAAATGAGTGTAATTGGTGTTGTAGGGAATGCAAAGCCTTGATGACGCAGTAAATAGCTGGAGCAGCCATTTGTCAAGAGCCATGTGTGGAATATATTACCAGCTAGAGAACATTATTCATAATTTATGGAAGAGGGAACCAGAGCTTATAAAGAATTTGCCCAAGGTTGCATTGGTGATAGAGCCATGAGTTGAATTCAGATCTATCAAACTGTATTGGGCTAGAAAAAATAAAACTTTGGCCAGACACAGCAGTGAACACCTGTAATCCCAGTAGCTTGGGAGGCTGAGGAAGGAGAATCACAAAACCAGCCTCAGTAATTTAGTGAGGCCCCAAGCAACTTAGTGAGACCCAGTCTCAAAATAAAATTTAAAAATGGGTTGGGGATGTGACTCAATGGCAAAGTGCCCTGGGTTCAATCCCTGGTACCAAAAAAAGGGGAAAACTTTGTATTACATTTTGTGTCTACTATGGCTTATTGGCTCCAAATTTCACAATCACCGCAGATTTGGGATTTAACTTTGGCTTTAATGAATTATCCAGAGGCAATTTCATAAGATGATGCCATTATTTTATTTCTGTCTATAAAAATTTTCACTGTCAGATTTGAAATGAGTTCTCAGTTAAGTCTTGTTTCACTTTTCTTACTTCTCATTTGGGTCTTGCTTACCCAAGAGATTATGAGTTCTTTTGAGATCAGGAATTTGATAATATATATTGGGAGCCCAATACTTTGTTAGGAAAATATAATGTTAAGTTTGTTCTCTTTTGATTATTCTCCCCATCCCCTGAAAAAGCAAACTTGCTCTTAACTTGAAGTTATTTCTTAATCATTTAATTCTCTGCACCTCATATCCAATATATCAGCAGTCTGTTGGCTCTATTTAAAATGTATCCAGAATCACTGCCTTGACCTTCACCTCCCTAATACATATCATCAGTTCTTGTTCACATTACTGCAAAGTGCTTCTAACATGTATCTCTGCTTCCATCTCTTCTCCTATATGATTTACCCTCAGGTAGAGGGGTTCTTTATAAAAAGAAAGAAAGGTCTTTCTTTTCCTGTCTTTAAAGTCCTCTAGTACTTTTCCACCATACTCAGAATAATATCTAGAATCACTTCCTGGTCCTTTGCCTCCACTTAGACTATTACTTCAACCTCTCTGACCCTTGCTCACTGGGTTCCCACCACACTAACCACTTCCTTGTTTCTTGGATGCACTCAGTACACTCCCTAGCTGGTGACTTGGCACTTACTAATCTTTCCATATGGAATGCTGCTTCTGCAGATATTCTTATGGCTATGTCCCTTATTTCTTCCAGGTCTTCAGCGATGTCACTGTATCAGAGAATCCTTTTCTGCCTACCTTGTGTGTAATATTATACATTCACATTATCCCAATACTTTTGCTTTATAGCCCTTATTGTTGCCTGTCCTGCTAGCATATAAGCTTTATGAGGGCATGGGCTTTATCTTGTTTAATTACATGTCCCTAATACCTATGACACTGCTTGGCACATTGGCACCATTCAACACACATTTGTTGAATGAATGAATAAATGGAATTCAGAAGTTTTAGGAATTTTTGCCTTACCTCTATGAATATCAGAGTATAACCATTGTCTTATATGTAGTTGGCATTCCATATCACCTTCATTTACATTAATTCATAAAATTCTCAGAAGGTTCATGAGAATTTGCAGGACACATGTTCACTCTGAAGAAGTGACGTGTGTGGAGTGACTTGCCCTGGGTTATGTACTTCATAAAGGACTTGTCAGAACTCAAGACAGTTTTCCTCTTAACCTTTAGTCCAAGAATCTTTTCACAAAGCCACAAACAAAAGCCTTGTTAGTCTTGGCAAACCTGGAGAGTGAGCTCCCTATCCTGATACAGGATGCTTGTTTAATATGTCATCTTTTTAGCGTGAGACTTGAGGAATTGAATGTGGGTTAAAAAGTAGTTCACTTTTAGGATTTGGCTTAGGATACAAGTTGCAAGTAGAGTGTTCTTCAGGATTGATTAAAAAGTTTGTATTATTGTTGACAATGCTGGTGGAAGTTACTTGGGACTATTCTCAAAGGGACACCTGTTTTCAGACAAATCTATGTGACTTTGACTATGTCACTAAGCATGCCAACCCTGATGGAATCATTTGAATCTTCACAGAATAAGAATTCTTTTTTTTTTTTTTTGCTGAAATATGAGATCTTTGGAAAAATTTTTAACAAAATAAAACCTTGACTTGTTAGTTATTCCAAAAGGAATAGGAGATAAAATGTCGAACATGATTTCCTGTGCTATCAAGGAACTTCCAAGGAAACACCAAAAACCGGCTTATTATGCAAGAAGGGGATCCAACAGATGGAAGAAAAGTTCAGCCTACTGTGAGGAGGAGGGAATGGATGTTCAGGGTGTTCAGTTTCAGTTATCCATCATGAACAATTCTCGTGCTCTATCAGTGGTAAAGCGGAGGTATAAACCTGTACAGGAATCAGGGACAGATAGCTAGAAGAGCAATAAGGAAGCAGCCTTGTATCATGGTCCCAGTGGAGGCCCACACTGTGTTTTTCTCCTGTTTGTTTGTTTCCTGCCCCTAATTAGCTAATAAATATGCACCAGATGCTTGTAGGAGCTTTGGAGGGCACAGAAGATGTATGAGTTGCAGAGCCTGCCCTTGGGAAACTTACAATTGCTAGTATCTAAACAGATTATAACAGAAAAGTTGGCAATACACTTTGAAATTGGCTTCTCAGAACTTCTTTTATAAAGTTTTATTACGTGGATACTTCCATGAACAAGCCCTATTGCGTTAAAAGGAGTCCTTCAGCATCTGATGCAACCTCTGTATGATCCAGCAGTAAAAATCTGTAGTGCCTGTCCATGAGCATTCTTTGAATATCTACTATTTGCCCAACGTAATGGTGGGCATAGAAGTACCATATAGATAGTCTTTATTAGAGCCAAGGAAATCCTTCAGGTCTTCCATGCCTTGAATTCCTTGATTGCCACAGATAACTTGGCTTTTCTGCAATTTAATAAACACAAGAGACAATCACCTGAAACTCATGGAACAGCACTTTGCATTCCTCAAAGGTATAACTGCTTGACAACCAGCCTGAGAGCCGAGAAACAGACCTGTCCAGCAACCCACGTACAGTAGAGAAATTTATTACTATTTCTTATTTCCTCCACAGGAAAAAAAGAACTATAGTCTGTATTTTGACATTTTAGGAAGACTTACTGGAGTTATGCCACATCAAATGAGCTGACGTTATGACATGCTGACACTAATGTTCAACAAAGTGCATTTATTGCAGAATTTAGAGGCTAGTCACATACCTCCAAGGCTTTTTTATTACTATTATTTCTTCTTGGGCCTGCCTATCTTGAGGTTTTCAAGAAAGGAGACTCCTTAGCTTTATTCCTGAGAATTAGGCTGGCATGGGGCATCTTGTGCATATTCTCTGACCTTAATTTACCAATGTGGCTGATAAATCATACATCAGTTTACAATTATTTCAACACCTCCCTCTGAAGGGTAATTCAAAGTATTCTAGTGTCAGATCTTAGTATTAAGGGCACTTTGAGAAAACCAGAATTTTTTATTCTTAGAAATTCAATAATGTTTTCTCTGCTTTCGTATCCATAAAGCATATTTTCTATTGCAGAGAATGATCTGCGGTTGTTGTAGTGCCTAATGTCAATCAATGTTGAGCATCTACTTTGTGTTCCTCCCTGTGGAGGAATTCAATTCAGACCAATAACACTTTGATGAGCACCAGCCATGTGTACAACCCCAAGGCAGTTGCTGCATGGCACATACAGATGAACTTACAGTCTAAGAGAAGATGGAGGACATGCACACACATAACTATTACACAAGGTCAGTGTCATAAGAAAGGCATAAACCAAATTCTGTAAGGGCATTCTGGAAGACATAAATTTGCTAGACTGTAAGCTACACGAAAGCTCAATTTTATAAGGCACTGTGTCACTAATGCTTTTATCACTGGTGACCAGGCAAATGGTTGCTTCTTAAATATTTCTTGACTGAATGCATGAAGATTCAAGTTGGAGATGAAAGTGAAAAATCAAGGTAAGACAAGGTTCTGATGCATAGTTCAAGTTGGCTCTTTAAAGATGGGGAGGATTTTCAACAGCTGATGAGGTCATAGGAAGGTGTTTTAGGTGGGGACAAGGCATTTATGTCATGGCTGTGAGATGTCCCTGGAAGAGTTTGACTAGGGTACATAATATATATGTACATGGGGATAATAAAAGAAATTCAGTAACACTTGTTGGGGCCTACATACTGAGTTGGGTATTTTTCATTTAATTTCTAGGCATTGGAGAATCATTAAAGTACTCTGAGAAATGATACCACATTTTCTGAGCCATGATTTAGGGAAACTGATATGGTAACTATATGTGAAACATGACCCTAACTTAGATGTACACCAAGATTAAATGGGAAGCTTTTCAATCATACTGATTTCTATATCCCCCAAGACCTAATGAATTGAGATATCCATTATCTGTATTTATAGCAAGTTCTCAAGTTAACAGCCAGTCTGGCAGTTCATAGAACTCCAGATTACATGTGTCTGGAGTTAGTTCTTCTGGGCACAGTGATGGCTGTCTTTCACCCAGAAAAGATATCAATAAGAAGTGATGCTAAGGGCTCTCTATCCACTAATTTTTTTTCTAACCAGAGAAGCCTGCAATAATAGCAATGTAAGAAGACTTAGCCTTATTTCCAGGGCAATTTAAGAACTGAAGAATTCACAGCACTGCTATTCTAAAGTCATAGTATAATTTTCTACATGTAATAAAAGAAATATAAAAATACAACTAATAAAATGAAAAGCTCCCAGGATTTATTAACTCTTTGGAATACTGTCAGAAGCAGTATGTTCTTAAACAGTTTATTGTAGGGAGTGTTATGAAAATTGGAAGGGGATTAGACCTGAGATTTTTTATTTTATTTCATTTTATTCCCTTTTTAAAAGCAATGCTTTATTTAGGTACTAATGGGCATGCAGTTCCATTTTGAAAAGAGAAGCAAGCCTGAGTAATATAAAATAGTGTAAGGAACAATGCACAGGAATAAAAAGAACTGAGTGATATTATAAATAACAATAGTACTATTGACAATGATACCTTTTGTTTTGTGATTTCTATGTACCAGCTACAGTGCTAAATGTTTTACATGCCTCATCTCATGTAATACCCATAATAATCCAATGAAGTTGGTATGATTGTTGTTTCCATTCCACAGGGGGCAGGTTGTGATTCAGCCATACTGGATGACTTTCTTATACTCGAATGAGTCTACGTGGTGAGAGTCAACATGCCCTGAATTTACAGGCATGCTGCTACCCAGCACTGGCTGTACCAGTAGCCAGCAGAGTTATCTCGATCTACATTAATCACTCACATAGAATCCTCATAACCACCCTAAGAGTCAGTTAATATGATTACTTTATATCCATTGTATAAATGAGATCTAGGAGGCACAGAAACCTTGTTTCATGTCCCCCAAATTATGCAATGAACAAACAAGGAAAAGAATTGGAACCAGATGTGCTAGTCAAAATCTTCCTCTAGGTCTAGTGACATGTAAACAAGAACAAAGGGTATTTTCTAGTGGTTGACATTGGGTTCTGCTCTCATTCCAGTCCTGGTTAATATATTTTTTTACTTTATTTATTTATTTATTTATTCCAGTGTTAATGTCACAATGTTTTAGAATTGTAGCAATTACATTGCAGAATGATATACAGATGATATACAGGAAAAAAACAAACTTTTTCTTAATCTCTACTCTCCGATATTCTGATACACAAAAACTTTAGCTAGGAGAGAGAGAGAGAGAGAGAGAGAGAGAGAGAGAGAGAGAGAGAGAGAAAACAAATAACACTAAAGATGAAAAAGGAGACATTATAAATGATAACAAATAAATTCAAAGGTCCGTTAGGGATTAGTTTGAAAACTATATGCTAGTGAATTGTAAAATCTAAAGAAAATTTTAAAAAAATTCTGGAAACATACAAGTTGAACCAAGAGGATATAAGAAGCCTAATAGAGTAATAACAATTAATGAGATTGAAGGAGTAATAAAAAGTCTCCCAACAATAAAAAGCCCAGGACCTCATGACTTCATTGATGAATTTTACCAAACTTCTAAAGGAGAACTAATGCCAACAGTTCTCAAACTATTCCATAAAATCAAAAGGGAAGGAGCCTTTCCAAAATCATTGGAGGAAGCCAGCATTACCCTGATACCAAAACCTAACAACGACACAACAAAAAAGAGAAAACTATAGACCAAGATCTCTGATGAACACAGATACAAAAGTCTTCAAAAATACTTGCAAATCAAATTCAAAAGCATATTAAAAAGATCACACACCATGACCAAGTTGGTTTCATTTCAAGAATGAAAAGATGGCTCAATATACACAAATCAATAAATGTAATAAATCATATAAATAGAATCGAGGATAAAATCGCATGACCCTCTCTCTCAGTAGAGACAGATAATTGGATATAATTCAATATCACCTCATGATAAGAACCCTGAAATTATGTAGAGTAGGATCATACCTCACGTTGGTTTGGATATGAGGTGTCTCTCCAAAACTTACATAAGACAATGCAAGAAGATTGAGAGGAGAAATGATTGGGTTATAAGAGACTTAACCCAATCAGTGATTTAATCCCCTGGTAAGGATTAACTGAGTGGTAACTGAAGTGGTTGGGTGTGGCTGGAGGCGGTGGGAATTAGGGCATGGCTTTGGGTATGTATTTGTATGTGGTAAGTGGAGTCTCTCTCTGCTTCCTGGACATGATGTGAGCTGTTTCCCTCTGCCAACTCTTCTGCCATGATGTTCTGCCTCACCTCAAGCCCCAAGGAATGGAGCTTGTCTTCTAAGGACTAAGACCTCTGAAATCGTGAGCCCTCAAATAAACTCTTCCTCTTCTACAGTTGTGCTGGTTGGGTCTCTTAGTTGCAGCAGCATAAAAGCTGACCAAGACACCTCAACATAACAAAAGATATGTATGACAAACCTATAACCACCATCATAGTGAAGGGGAGCAACTGAAAACCACTGAAAGAAGATAGGGGTGTCCGCTGTCACCATTCCTATTGAAATATAGTACCACAAATTTTAGCCAGAACAATTAGTCAAGGAAGAAAGAAAAAAAAGAAAAGAAAAAAAGACATACAGATAGGAAAGGAGAAAGTCAAATTTGCAAATAGTTGCAAATGACATGAATCTATACACAGGAAAACCTAAGGACTCCACAAAATGAAATTAGAATGGACAGATTCAGTAAATTAGCAGGATGCAAAATTAATATATAATGATCAATAGCTTTTCTATACACCAGTGATGAGATTCACTGAGAAAAAAACTAGGGAAATAATCCCACTCACAACACACACACACACACACACACACACACACACACACACACACACACCATAGGAATAAATCTAACTAAGGATGTGAAAGACATCTATAATAAAAATTATAAAACACTGGAGAAAGAAATTAAACATACCAGAATGTGTAAAGAGCTCCCATGTTTGTGGATTGAGAGAATTAATATTATTAAAATGTCCAGAGTATCCAAAGTAAACCCCATCAAAATACCAATGACATTCTTCACAAAACGAGAAAAAAACAATCTAAAAATTCATATGGAAACACAAAAGACCCTGCATAGTCAAAGCAACCTTCGGGAAACAGAGAAAAGCTGAAGGCATTGCAACACCTGATTTCAAGACATACTACAGAGCCATGGTAACAAAACCAGCACGGTATGGGCATAAAACCACGGTATGGACAAAATAAAGGACACAAATAAATCCATGCATCTGCAGCCAACTGATTCTCAACAAAGGTGCCAAGAAAGGAGAAAGGATTGTCTCGTCAACAAATGGTGCTGGGCAAAGTGGATATCCACATGTAAAAAATTGAAACTTGACCCCTATTTCTCTCACCTTGTACAAAAATCAACTCAAAATGCACCAAAAGTCTTATAATAAAATCTGAAACTATAAGGGGAAAACACTTCAAGAGATTGACACAGGCAATGAATTTCCTGAATAGGATTCCAGTAGATCAGGAAACAAAAACAAGAATTGACAAGTGGAATTACATCAAATTAAAAAGCTTCTGCACACAAAGGAAACAATCAACAGCGTGAGAAAACAACCTACAGTATGGGAGAAAACCTTTGCTCGATATTCACCTGACAGAAGATTAACATTCAGAATATGTAAATAATTCAAAAGCTTAACAGAAAAAGAAATAATCTGGTCTATAAAAGGGCAAATGATTCGAATACGTACATCTCAAAAAAGTACAAATGGTCAATAAATATGTGAAAAAATTCTCAATATCTTTAGTCATCAGGGAAAATCAAATCAAAACTACATTGTGATTATATCTCATCCCAGCTAAAATGGTTATCATACAAAAAAATAGAACAAATACAGTCAAGGTTGTGGAGAAAAACAGAATCATTACATACTATCGGTAGGAATGCAAATTAGTACAGCTACTATGAAAAACAGTATAAAAGTTACTAGAAAAACTAAGAATCAAACTACCATATGATTCACCTATACTTTTCTGAGTTTTAATCTAAGGGAAATGAATTCAGTATAAAAAAGAGGTACCTGCCTGCCCATGTTTATTGGGTCACTATTCACAATAGCTAAGATGTGGAATCACGTTAGGTACCTGCCAATAGATGAATGGAAAATAGGAAAAAAAGAAGGCCTAGGTACACAATGGAGTATATTTAGCTGTGAAGAAAAGTGAAATTCTGTAATTTTTAGGAAAATGAATGAAACTAGAAGGCATTATGTTAAGCAAAATAAATCAGACGTACAAAGACAAGTGTTACACGTTTTCTCTCATATGTGGAAACTAACAATAAACAAACAAAAACATGAAGGACTATCTGAAAGGAAAATAAGGATTATTAGGGACTGGGAAGGGGCACAAGCAAGGGGGTGCTGAGGGTAGAAGTGTGGATAGATTGGATCAACACATAATATATACATGTTGTAAATGTAAATGTCACACTGAATGCCGCTAATTTGTACGATCAATGTGTGTTAATAATTATAACTTTTAAAAAAGAATAAGTAGAACAGAGTGAAAGATCTACTTAGCCAATAAGAAGATGGAAGAGAGGCAGTGTAAATGGGGTTTTAAAAATAACGCACAAAAGTGAAATTCACATAAAATAAACTTAATCATTGCAGAGTGAAAAAAAAGTTTCACAAATACAATTAATTTTCAAAGTTTACTTAACTGCTTTCTTTCGTGTTTATAATGAGTAATGCTCCACCAATTGTGAACTTCACAGGTATGTAGATTTTCACATGCACTAGAAATAGGATGATATGTGCTTTGAGGATGTAACAGAAGTAAAAGGTTTGAGGCACAGAACTTTATCAGAAGGTAGAATTTTCTTTTTTTGTTAAAAATCTTAGTGAAGCAAACCGAAATATTTATCCCCACAGGCAGAAAGGAATTCATAAAACCATTATATTCTAACCTGCTCTTTCCTCCAGAGACTGTCATGTAAATGTCTGCGAGAGCTGTGCGTATCAGAAGTTACACAACATCAGTATTCATTAAGATGGGTCATTCAGTACAAAGTGAGCTCATTTTACCAATACAAATTTGCAGCGATCGAATGAAGGGAAATCAAAGATGAAGGAAAATCCAAAGTGTGACCTTGAGCCTTCGCCTGTGGGTATAGTCTTGTTTCATCAATGTCAAGGAAAGCAGAGGTAACTTTTAAGTTGCCTTGGAGCATCAGTGCATGCAAATTACCTTATAGTTCTCTCCCCTGGAGAGAAATCAAACTAATATACACCCGCCCATTTCATACAGAAGCATGATCTCTTGCCTCACACTAATGGCAGGGGGATCCATTGAGGGTCACACCGTTTTGAGCTTAGAAAGCATTCTAAAGGAAATGACAAAAAAAGGAGTCAATCACAATACGTGATAGGATGGTGCTAATTGGCTTGGACAGGATTTCTGTAGAATATGTTCCTTCAGATGCCAAGTTGTCATAGATGTATCCAAGGGGAGTGCAGTGAGTAGACTGAATAAAGGGTGAAGATTTCCACCTCATTCCTGCCCCATCTAAGTACAGCACCTCCTTGTATACTGTGTCTAACAATGTTAATAGTGAAGTTTTCCTAAGAGGCAGCAGGGTAAGGAGAGAAATATAAGATAATTATCAGATGATACATCTAGAATTTTCCTAGACTCTTCTTATTTCACAGGAGGTTGGCTTAGAGCTCTTGCAACCCTTCCCTGCTTACTGTCTCACTGTTTTTTCTCTCTTTTACTCCTTTTCTTCTCTTTCTTCACTCCCTACCTCCTGTCCTCCCTTCTTTCTTTCCTTCCTTCTTATTTAAAAAAAAAAATGTGCCACATTTTGGTTCCAGCAGCTAGCACCTGTGTCTCATTTTAGTAGATTGACCTAAGGCTACCAAAGGATCCTTGCTTGTGTGTTCAGAATCAAAAGTGCTCAGGGTACTCCTGGTGCCGTCCACTGGCCTAAGTCAGTGGGAGCTAGGCTATGAAAGCCATCTCCTTCATTTTCATTAGGAAAACTTTTGAGAAATAACCCACACTCTCTCAATCCCCTGGATCAGTCTGAACATCTGAGAGGGACTTTGAGGTTTTTTGTTACTTACCTTCTTCCCCTTCATTGTTCTGTCTTCCCTATTCCCCATGCTTGGTTTTTTGGGCGCACTCTCTTAAAAGATCATTTGAACACAACTTTTTATCCTGAGGTTGCTTCTTAGAATACCATTTCTTTCATCAAAAAAATTTAATGGGGGTAATATCTAGTGAAATACAACCTAAAATATTTTAAGAATACTTCATTTAAACACATTTTTCATTCATCAAAAATTCCATTGAGAAAGGGTATATATAGATTTTTTTTTTTAGTGAGACTTGAGAAACACATGGCCAATATAGCTATAGCTAAAGCTTTAGCGTGACAGATAAGCCTATTATGAACCTAACCAGGATGGATCTTAATGGTAGGAATCTCTCTCCTACCCAATCCCCACCTTAAACTAGTGGAAATACAATCCTCCAAATTGTTTTATTTGCCCATTCACATGGCTTTTAGACACACCCAAAATTGGATTTTATTAGTGTATACTCATGAACTCAACTTGTGTTGAAGTCAATGACCATTAATCCTAGTCTCCCTTTATGCATTTTGGTACTGCTCATTAGTAATCGAAGGCCAAAATAAGAACAAAAGGTAAGATCTCTACATATTGACAAACGTTTTAGAAATATGGACTATACCTTATTCCAAAAGACTGAAATTGAACTCACACTTTCCAACTAAAAGAAATGAAACCAAGCACTCTCCAGTTAATTCTTGCATGGACAATGTGAACATTCTAGTTAAGTAAAAAAAAAAAAAAAAATTTCATATACTCTTGTATGTGTCTTTCACAAAAAAGTAAGTATCTAGTCATGCCATCTGCTGTATATATTTTTCCAGAAGGCCAGATTTGACAGTTCTATGTCAAATAACATTAGATTTCTCAGTTTTTGAGAAATTCCCTTCAAAAAAGGCATTCTAAATAAACACTCTAGCTCACTGGAAGGGTATTTAATTGCTCTGATAAGTGGAACCTTGACTTCTAGTTCACTCTCAGGCCCTTTTCAGACAGATACTTACATGACTATGTTCCTATTCAAGTATAAACAGAGAAAGCCTCTGTGTTCTTGAGAAAGTGGAAGTAATGCCACTGGGCCGGGAGATGAGCTTTCAGTGAAAAATGTGTCCACTTTTGAAATTGCTCATGCCATTTTATGGCTGCCTACTTTCTCTTGCTGTGGAATGATGTGCTCCTCTTCTTCATCCAGCAAACTTCTACTCATCCTTTAAGACTCAGTTCAGACCTAGAGATGTAGCTTAGTGGTAGAGTACTTGCCTAGCATGCACTAGGTCCTGGATTTGATCCTCGCCACTGTCAAAAATAAAAAGATCCAGTACAAAGGCCTTTTCCTCTCTGGGGTTTTGCTTGACTTCCCCTGACAGAGCTAGCTAACCTGTTTTTTTATTATATTCTATAAATTACCTTATTATGAATCAATTCCCATATGTGTAAGTTAATATTGAACAAGTTTGTTTACCTTCTGAAGTTTATGACCTTTGAAACCAAAGGCTGATTATTGATTTATTTATCCCCAGACTCAGTGACATATGAATGTACTTGGGAAATATTTATTAAAGGATAAATGAATCAATAAGTATGTGAATAAATGAACAAATGATCATGAGATTAATAGAGATGGAAAATAAACGATAGATAAAAATAAGTACATTGGCAGAAAGTATCTAAGATTAGATGAACTATGTCTTGGAGGCAACGGTGATAAGAGAGAGCTCTATGGTGGAAGTTGGATTTAAATTAGTCCTCAAAGGCTGAGAGAGGGGTTTGATAGTGCAGTGATCAATAATAATATTATTCATGTAAGTGCTTTTTAGAATCATAGAAAATACCATAAGCTACACATACTTTGTTAATATTTATTATAATACATCAAGTATACTGAAATGCTTGCAACTAATAAACCAGGAAATATTTGGAATGAAACAAAGAAGATAGAGATAAAAAGGAAAACTTAAGTAGGGTACAGTGGCGCCTGTAATCCCAGAGGCTCAGAAGGCTGAGGCAGAAGGATCATGAGTTCAAAGCCAGCCTCAGCAAAAGTGAGGTACTAAGCATCTCACTGAGACCCTGTCTCTAAATAAAATACAAAATAGGACTGGGGATGTGGCTCAGTGGTAGAGTGCCCCTAAGTTCAATCCCCAGTACCCCCCACTGAAAAAAGGAAAACTTGAAGCACAGCACAAATAAATTGAAATTGGGATGGAAGATCATTTTATATTACATATATTCTTAATATTAGTAAGCATAAATACTAATACATATTTTCAAGTGAAAAAATAAATCAGATAATTTTTTAAAATTTTGTTTTTGAATAAGACAATTGTAAAAATTTTGAATGCAAAAATACTTTCATTGTAGTCTACTCAGGGAATAATTTTAAATTATGTGGTTAGAATCTTGAACACTTGATATTTTCAAATGACACATGGTTGTCGTCTCTTCAAGTTTACTCATTTGAAAAATAACTGTATTTCTTCATTTATAAAATTCAGAATTATGTTATGGGTTCTGGAGAGGAAAGAAAGATACATAACTTGCAGCAGTGCCTATTTGTTGTAATTGGTATGTGCAGGTGCACACTTAGGACAGTGTCAGAAATGGGCATAGAGCTGAGTGTCAGGTGGTGGGGGGAGACGAGGATAGAAGGATGGATACATGTAATCAATGCAAGTGCAGAAATATCACCGTGAATCCCATAAACTTATAAAATTAATATATGTTAATAATAATGATAACAAAATAAGAGATAAGAAGAAGATTGCAATGTAAATAGGGCAAGTTAGGATAGGATGAGTTATGCTGCAATCATAATAAAAATGATCTTAAAATATGTTTTATATAATAAAAAGGGTAGGTTCCCATGTAAATTCTTATTTATCTGGAAGATTAGCCCAAACTCTCATAGCTGTTGGATTTAGCTAGAGGTTATTTTACTGATGTTTTCAAGTTCATGTTCATTTGCATGTGTGACACAGCAGCTGTGTGGTTGGCTTTGGAGCAAGTGATCTGACCAAGTGGGCTTGGTGTGGTATAACTGGGAGTCTGGAGGACTGCATACTTCCAAGTTAATATTTAAATGTAGTGCCTCAGTTTGCACACAGTTTAGTGTGGTAATTCATCTTCTGGTCTCCATGACTGAAGTAGTAATCCTCAAGTATAATGTATGACGTATTTAAATAATTCTACGTCTGAAGAGATCTTAGTGATCCTTACAATAAAATTAACTCCTGCATCAAGTGGGCAGAAACTGTATTGGTTTACCAAACCTCTGCCTTTTGGTGTCAAGTTCAAATGCCATTTAGAATTGATAGCTTGCATTTTACAGTATTGTCTAAAATTTACTGAGCAAGTCAAAGGGAAAATGAAGACCATGTCAAAATTAGAATCTTACATTGATGCATACCATGCGAACAGGTGTGGGTGTTACTTAAAGCAAAACAAGTCAATCATTTTGGCCTTTTTACAGTGATGACTTATATTTCCAAATTGTCTTTGAACACTGCCATTCAACTACCTGAGTCATTGCTTTTAACAAAAAGTATAGTAATTGTTACTCGTTAACTGTGTCCTAAGTGCTGAGCCAAGTGCTTTACATAGATAACCTCATTTAATCTTCTCTGTGACTCTATGAGGCAGATCCAAATAGAATCTCCATTTTATACTTGAATAAACTTTCTAAGGTCACACAGGGGGTTAAGTGGGGAAATTGGGTTATGAGCCCAAGCAATGTGGTTCTAGGATTTGTGCTCTTTTGTACTTTGTGTTAATTTATCCTTTAAGAACATAATCAGAATTAACCACTCTAATGGTATAGATTGGTGGTTATATGCCTTAGTGGAATGTTTGGTCAGGACACCTGGAGTTCAAAGAAGAGTCCTGGATTTATAGGCTTAGCAATTGATTCATGCCAGCTAAACTCAAGAGAATTGAGCTTATCACATAGAAAGGCCAGTACAGAGTCTTCGGTAGGTAGTTGATTCTTTCCTGTGACTAGAATGAGCAGTGGTTAATAAAAGCAGTATGGCCAATTAGTCCTAGATTTAGAAAGAGATTCACCACTTACTAGCTCTGTAACTTTGGTAAATTTATGAATCCTTAGTTTTCCATTCTTTAAAATGAAGATAACAGACCTGTTTCATCAGGTTGTGATGAATTCACTCATATGAAATGCTTATTACAGTGCTAGAGTCGTGGTTGACCTTCAGTATTGGCAGTTATTATCAATTAAAGAGATGCGGATCTTTTCTGGTATCTGAAAAAAAAAATCACATGAATAATCAGTAGGTAGTTTAATAAACTCTAAGACTGATAAAAGAGCTGCTATTCCCATGGAATATTCTATTCAAGCTTGGAAGAATATTCTTCCTCCATTACCATGTCTGCTAATTAGGTGCTGAAATACTCATGGCTGCCAGAATAAGTTTTTCTCCTTTAAACAGTTTTGGATAAACATGAACACATTCCTAAGTTTAACTCTGCTTCTACAAAAATTCTGCTAATATAGCCTCCTGATGAATGAATGCTGTGTATCCTCAATTCATAGATGCTATTTATAATAAACTGGCACCATGAATTTAAAAAAAGAGTTTTAGGAGAAAAAAATTGATTAAGTGTGCATATTGTTAAAAAAAATTATCAAAAACTAGATTTCATTTACCTATGCTATTATGTATGAGTTTCTTCTTAAATCTTACAATGTATGTTCAGAAATTTCAGTTAATCTGTTTTTGCCATCGGCAGTTAGGTATAACCTCATGGTGACATATAGTTTTTTTAAAAAAATAAAATTTGCTGATAATTTTTACCTCCTTAGCACTTTTATGATTTCTAGTATAATTTCAAATATACAAGGGTTTGTTTCACATTTTCTTTGTGGTTTAATTCATAGGTTCTTGTTCTTTATTTGAATTAATTTTCCCTAATGTAAAATAGTTTCATTTGAAAGTCAGCTAAAAGCGTTTGATCAATAGCTATTTGATCATTTAGGTTGCCTGAATTTGTTACATGAAACTCTCCTGAAAATCCTAAGATCCAGTTAAGGGATTGGTACACTGTTATCTGAAGGCCAAATCTGACACACTGTCTTATAAATTAAGTTTTACTGTAATATAATTATGTCCATTTGCTTATTGGTTGAATAGTTACTGCAGAGCTGACATGGCCTGCAAAACCTAAAATATTTACTATTTGGATCTTTACAGAAATGTTTGTGGGCCCTTGGTCTTGTTCAAGAGATTCAGTAACTAATGCTTACTACATGATAATCTTCTTTCTTTACCTCCTTCTCCTCAATACCATTATCATTGACAACATAGCTAAGAGGTATAAATATGTGTTCATCACTATACTGAGCTCCCTATATGAATTATTTTATTTAAAATTCACCTAAAGCCCATTTTCCAGATGAAGTGGTTGAGGCCTCAACTTCCCAAATATATAGTATTGTAACAGGAAGAATAACAGAAATACATCAGCAAGGGAATATATGTGACTTAAAAAGATTTGGGACAGTTTAATAAGTAAGGGTAGAAATGGGAGAGCTGAGAGAAGATTGAGTAGGAAAAAGCTAAAGGGAGTCATTTTTGAACCATCAACTTGAAAATCAACTATTTTTCAGAGGGGTATTATACTTTGAATCTTGAATGCTCCCCAAAGACCCCTGTGTTGAAGACCTGGTCCCCAGCCTGTGGTGCTATTAGAAGGTAGAACTTAAGGAGGCGGGGCTAGTGGAAGGAAGATAGGTGGTTGAGGTGTGCCCTTGAAGGAGATATGGGGCCCTAGAATCTCCTTTCCTCCCTCCCCGCCTCTCTCCTTCTCTCTCTTTTGGAGGGGGTGGTTACTAGGGATTGAATTCAGGGGCACTTGGCCACTGAGCCACATCCCCAGCCCTATTTTGTATTTTATTTAGAGACAGGGTCTCACTGAGTTGCTTAGGGCCTTGCTTTTGCTGAAGCTGGCTTTGAACTCTCAACCCTCCTGTCTCAGCCTCCTGAACGGTTGTGATTACAGTCATGCACCACCGCACCCAGCTTCCTTTCCTCTCTGTTGTTACTTTCCAGCAGTAAGGTAAACAGCTTCCTCTGCTGCATGCTCTCCGCCAAGAGGTACTTCCTCACTGCTGGCCCAACAGCACTGGGGCCAAGCAATCACAGACGGAAAATTTCAAATCTGTGAACCCAAATAAACATTTCTTTTTTAAGTTTATTATCTCAAGTATTTCTTTACTGTAATGGAAAGCTGACTAATAAAGGAGTCCCTGGTTTCTTGAATCTTTCTGGTTACAATATACTACTCCACTAAAATGTAGGCTTCCTTAAGAGCTGGAATTTTTTTTATTATTATTATTCTCCGTGCCTAGAGTAGTGAGCATTCAAAAAACAACTGATGAAAAAAATAAAAGAGTATGTCACTTGACCGTGAAAACTATGGGATAAGAAGATAATAGGACAAGGAAAAGATAGCTGCCACAAATACCAGAGACATTAACTCTTGAAACTCCCTTTGACCATCTGGATATATTGACAGCTGAACAACATGGAATAAGGGGCAGAGGAAAGAGCTCCGAGAGTGATAAGGTGGTGTTTCCATGTGGTCAGGTTTTATGGTAATCCTTGGTGTGAAAGTAGGTGTTGGGTTTTTCCTGTTTATATTATTCAAGGTTACAAGTCAAAAAACAAACAAGCAAAAAAGTACAAATTAGCTTAAGTAAAGAGCAATTTGCTCATAAAATTTGGACAAGAATTCAGTTCACCTCTCACTTCTATTTATTTCTAAAGGCTGGTGTCATTTTTCTCTACCATGGACTGGCCTCTACTTGGGGTAGAGGATAATGATGCCAGCAATCAAATACTAATCCTCCATAGTTGTGAAAAAAAAATTTCTCCTCCACAGCAAGAGACTTTTATTTAATCAAGCCTCTTCTTATTACCACTAGAACTGACATTTTTTTTCCACTTCAGGCTTTATCATTTCCCATCTGGATTATACCATACCTACTGCTTTTTTTTTTCATCCATTCTCCATTTTCCTTTTAATCCATTCCCCCAAGCTTGATAAGTCGTTTTGGTGCTGAAAATCTGCAAGGACTCCTCGTTCTTTTAATTCAACACCTAAGCTATTTGTACAGCACCTATTATTTCATCCTTCTTAATTCTTCAAGTTCATCTTTCAACACCTCTTCTTTCCATTTAATTCTCAATTCTAGCCATGCTGTATTATTTACTTAAAGTTCCCATTGTCTTAATCCACTTTCTTTGCTATAGCAGAATACCTGAGATTGGGTTACTTAGAAAGAAAGGAGGTTTATTCAGTTCCTGGTTCTGGTGGTTGAGAAGTACAGACTACAGTTGCAGCATCTGGTGAGGGTGTTGTAACAGGGCAGACGGTGAAAGGGTAAGCACTTACCTTTGGAAGATGCAAAACACAAGGGGCTGCTTCTCTTTATAATAGTTTTCTCTCTTAGAAATGAGATCACTCCTGAAAGAACGGCTCTTAAAGATCCTACTGACTTTCAACACTATTACATCAGGAATCAAATTTTAACATGGGTTTTGGTGGGGACAAATCACATTCAAATACCAGCATTCACCAAGGGACTTCTCCACCTGGAAGACTTTTCCTGTTCTGTTTTTTCATCTCCTATCCATCCTTAAAGACTCAGTTGAAGGTCTTGTTCCTACTCTCTGGAAGTCTCTGCCTTTCCAGTCTGCAATAGGTATCCTTCTTGTTGTATTTCCACAACAACAAGAATTCTGTACCTATCCACAGACTGTTTGTGAGAGACAGAAGGTTATGTAAACACAGCTTAGCCCAAGAGGGCGATGTGGGTGGGTCATGTTGAGAGTGCAAATGCACACGCAGGTGGCAGATCCACCAATTGTTCTCCTGACTTGAGACCCAGAAACAACCCCTTTCCCCAAAGGGCCTGGCTACGGCCTCATTTGGCCTTGTTTTGCTACCAAAACCATCTGCCAAGAGGACTGGGAGGACTCATGACCACTAGTCCCTTGGCAGGCAGGCCTGTCTGCCTGCTAACATTGATGTTGGCAGTGGACCTTAAAATGATCCTGTAAATTGGCTTCAGCCTCCTTCAGCTATGGTCCCAGTTTAGTACAGCTTGCACGAGGACCCAGAGTGAGACTCGTCCATGTGAGCCACTGGGACAGGCTTGCTGGCCTCCATCTCATAGCAGAGCTTGAAGGGGCCCTGTCTCAGCACTAACTCATTTCTGCTGAAGCCCTGGATTTAGCTTGCTTACACAGGCAACTGCCAGGAATGCACTTGAAGAGTCTTGCAGGCCTCTGTCCCACAGATGATCTTGAAGGTTCTCTCCCCTTTTCTGCTGTGGTCTGGGAATATCTTACCTGTGTAAAGACTTTCTGGGAGTCTCACATACAACTGTTGTCACCAGGTCAGGTTTGCCAGGATCAGTCCCTTCTGAAATAACTCTGAAGCTGGGTTTCAACTCTTCCCAGCTGTGGTCTGGGAGGTATTCTGCCTAGCAGGGCTCCCATGGGAGATGAGCTCATCTGAATCCCAGTGGCAGGCTTGCCAAGCTCAGCCCAGCATTAGGCAGGACCTCTGGCCCCGAGCCCTCTGGTCTGTAGGCTGAAAGCAGTTCTTCCTGTCCACTTGGGGACCTAGAAGGAGGCATGTCCAACAGAGCTCCTGCAGCCTGGCACATGACCTTAATCCCATTGTGGATGTTGAAATGGCCCTATAGATGGGCTCCACCCCTTTTCATCTGCAGTCTGAGAGAAAGCCTGTTCACCAGGGTATCACCATAGACACCTACCTGTGACACACCTACCTGTGACACTAGAGATAAGACTGAAGATCTTGGTCTTGACTGTGGACCCTGAAACCACGTTGTGATTCAGCTCCAGCTCACCTCAGCCACAGAACAAGGCTATAAAGCCATCTCAGGAACCACCCAGTTATCCAGGGGGGCTCTCCCAGAGAGAAAGAAATACCTGTCAGTGCACATGGTAACAGTAGTGATATCTGTGAAAAAGATGCCAAAAAGGTGCATTGGAGAAGACAGCCTCTTTAACAAATGGTACTGGGAAAACTGGATAGCCACATGGAGAAGATGGAAACTAGACCCCTATCTCTCACCCTATACAAAACAAAGTGAATCAAAGAACTTAATGTACGACTGAAATTCTGAAGCTAGTAGAAGAAATCACAGGGAAACAGTTTAGAATATTGGTACAGGCAACAGTTTCCTGAATAGGACTCAGGAAACAAAAGGAGACCTGAAAGTAGAAGAGGTACTACTAGGGAAGGGGAAGGGGAGAAAGGGGTAAGCAAAAAAGCACAGAAGCTGGGTGGACATGATCAAAGCATGAAATCCATTAATTTGCACAATTAATATGCTCTAATAATTATAATGAAATTATAATTAAAAATCGAATTTGTCTCTTCAAGGTAAAAGAATGGAAATGATTATTAATAAAATGTCAATAAGAGGATGGCATTATGGTTGATTTACAATTTTCTCCCTTTGCCTTAATCCATGTTTTGTGAGACTACTTTTATAAGGATAATAAAAGTAATTATTTTTAACATTAAAGAAAATGAGAGCAGACAATATTTACCAGAACCCATTAATTGGTTCTATAGTTCTTTTTACTTTCATGTTATTTGGACCAAAGAATTAGATCTCCATTGAGTTCTATGTACAATCAGGAATGTACACAAACTATCCATAGAATATGTAACTTATTTTATATCTTAGTGTTGTCATTATTTTCTTTAGTACAGAGAGAACTGAGACTACACTTCAAATTCTCTAGAACCACTTTGAGAAATGACTGCTTAAAAGACTTTTCTAATGTATTACATATAATTCTTTTATAACAGAGAGATTGTCTTCCTTTAGAAGAACAAATAGAAAAAAAAAATTTAAAGCACAACATCCCAGAACTTATGGGATGCAAGAAAAGAAGTTTTAAGAATGAGGCTTATAGCAATTAATGTCTACATCAACATGAAGGAAGACATCAAATAGACAACTTAACGTTACACCCTATGGAATTTGAAAAGGAATAAGAAATAGCCCAAAGTCAGCAAAATGAAGGAAATCATAAATAACAAAGTAGAAATAAATTAAATGGAGAGTAGAAAGATAGTAGAAAAGATCTACAAAAGTAAGAGTTGGTTCTTTGAAAAGATAAACAAAATCAACCAAACTTCATCTACATTAAGAGAAAACAAATATCAGAAATGAAAGAGAAGACATTATAACCGATACCACAGAAATACAAAGAATTGTAAGACTACTAAGAACAATTATATGACCACACATTGGCTATTCTAGAAGAAACAGATAAATTCCTAGAAACATACAACCCATCAAGACTAAATCAAGAAGAAATAGGAAATCTGACTAGACTAATAATGAGTGAGGAGATTAAATCAATAACACAACATTTTCTGTCAAAGAAAAGCCCAGGAACAGATGGCCTCACAAATAAATTCTACTAAGCATTGAAAGAAGAATTCATACCAATTCTTGAACTTTTTTAAAAAAATTGAAAAGGAGGGAATAAATTCAAACCCAGCTTATGAGCCCAGCACTATCATGAAAAGCTAGGTCATGGCACTATGAGAGAAGAAAACTATTTACCGTATCTCTGATGCAAATAGATTTTAAAAATCCTCAACAAAATACTAGCAAACCAAATTCAACAGTACATTAAAAGGATCATTCGCCATGATCAAGTAGGATTTGCATGTGGGTGCAAAGTTGGTTTACTATATGCAAATCAATGAATATGATATACCATATCAACAGAACGAAGAAAAACTCTATGACCATCTCAGTAGATACAAAATAAAATAAAAGCATTTGACAACATTCAACATCCATTCATAATAAGAACTCTCAATGAATCAGATATAGAAGGACTTTCTTCAATACAATGAAAACCATATATGGTAAAATCAAAGCTAACAACCTCAGTGGTAAAAAATTGTAACTCTCACTACTAAGATCCAGAACCAGATAAAAATTCCCATTCTTGCCACCTCTATTCAACGTAAGTCCCTTCAGATGAGTTAGACAAGAGAAAGGAATAGAAGGCATCCAAATAAGAGAGGAAGAAGTAAAATGGTCACTGTTTTCTAACAGGATGTTCTTATACATAGAAAATCCTAAACTTGTCACCAAAAAATCTGTTAGAGTTAGTAAATTTTCAGTATACAAATCAATATGCAAAAATTAGTAGTGTTTCTTTATACTTGCAATCTGAAAACTAAGAAATCAAAGAAACTAAGAAATCAATGCCATCAAATAGCATCAGAATAAAAATTAGATGCTTATGAGTTATCCAAGAAAGTGAAAGATATGCACCATATACCAAAAACTACAGAAAACTGATGAAATAAATTAAAGAGGATGCAAATAAATGGAAAATATCACGTGTTCATATATAGGAGGAATTAATACTGTCAAACTATCCAAACCATCTAAAGCAATCTGAAGGTTCAATGTAATTCCTATCAAAACTCCAAGGTAATATTTCCCAGAAATATTTAAAAGAATGCTAAAATTTGTATAGAAGCACAAAAGTCCCTGATTAACCAAAGCAATGTAGAGCAAGAAGAATGAGGCTGAAGACATCTTTCTAGGTGATTTCAAAATCCATTGCAAGATCATAGTAGTCAAAACAGCATGGTATTGCATAAAACAGAAAAATCAACCGATAGAAGAGGACAGAGGACCAAAATAAACTCCTGCATCTTTTAGAATGTTGGCAAGAACACACTGGCAAAAGGACAGTGTCTTCAATAAATGGTGTAGGGCAAACAATATTTACATACAGAAGAATGAAAGGAGCAAACCATATCAAAAAATTTTACACCATATCAAAATATCAGCTCAAAATGGACTATCGACTTAAATGTAATACCGAAAATGATAAAAATACTAGAAGACAACACAGGGGAAACACTCCAGGATATTGGTTGGGACAGGAATTTTTTTTCCAGATTAGAACACAAAGCACAGACAACAAAAGCAGAAACAGACAAATGGGATGATAGCAAACTAAAAAAGCTTATGTACAGCAAAGGGAAAAATCTAGTGAGTGAAGACATAACCTACACAACGGGAGAAAATATTTGTAAGCAATGCATCTAAGGAGGGGTTAAGATTAATACCTAGAAGATATAAGGAGCTCAAACAAATAAATAGCAAAAACCCAATGAACAAATAA
Source organism: Marmota flaviventris (assembly GCF_047511675.1). Classification (NCBI taxonomy): domain Eukaryota; kingdom Metazoa; phylum Chordata; class Mammalia; order Rodentia; family Sciuridae; genus Marmota; species Marmota flaviventris. The sequence continues at coordinate 57,502,726 of NC_092500.1, read as the reverse complement.
TACATAACTGATTTAAAAATGCATAAGAGCCTACTTTATTAATATAGTCCATGGATTAATAGTATGATTAACTGATTTTTTTTTTAAAAAGTCACATGGATAAAAATGTAGTAAAAAAGTACAAAAGACCTGAATAGGTGTTTCCTCAAAGAAGATATACAAATGGCCCACAAACATATGCAAAAATACTCAATATCACTACTCATTGGGGAAATACAAATCAAACCAACAGTGAGATATCACTTTTCCTTAATTAAAATTGCTATTATCAAAAAACCAGAAACAACAAATACTGGCATGAATATAGAGAAAGACAGCTGTCCCATACTGCTGGTAGAAATGTAAGTTAGTAGAGCCATTGTGGAAAACAGCTGCTCAAAAGACTGCAAATAGAACTGCCATATGATACAATAATTACACTACTGGATAAATAACTGAAAAAAATGAAACCAATAAATTAAAGAGATAAGTTCACTATGCATAATAGCCAAGATATGGAATCAGACTACATGTTCATCAATGGATAAATGAACAAAAATGTCATATATATATATATATATATATATATATATATATATATATAAATTTCATATATATATATATAAATGTCATATATATATATATATTTATATATATATATTTTATTTTATATATATAAATGTCATATATATATATATTTATATATATATATATATATATATATATATATATATATATATAAATTTCAACGTAATACTATTCAGCCACAAAAGGATGAAACCTTGTCATTTCTGACAACATGAGTGAACCTGAAGGGCATATTTTTTGGCAAAGTAAGATAGGTGCAGGGAGACAAAAAGTACAAGAGCAATTATAAGATGCTGGGGAGGGTAGATAGTGATAGGGAGCTTGATCCATAGTTAAAAAGTTACAGTTAGGTAAAAGGAGTAAGTTTTGGTATTCTAATTCACAGTAGGACAAATGCTAATGATATTGTATTGACTATTTCAAATAGGTAGAAAAGAGGACTTTGAATGTTCTCAAAACAAAGAAATGCCAAGTGTCTGAGATAATTGGGGAAAAAAAAATGATCCGGAACTCTCCTTCTTAAGATCTATAAAAACCACCACCGCACTCTGTAATTGTTCTAGTTAGTCTATCTTTCTTCAAAAACTAATGTTCAAAATAAAAATCAACAAATGAAAAAGATCTGAAACTAAAATTATTTAGAAGAAAACATGGAGGAAATAGATGACATTGGTGCAGGCAAAGATTTCTTGGATATGATCCTGAAAGCCCAGACAACTAAAGTAAAAATAAACAGATGGGATGGCATTAAATTAAAAAGCTTATGCACATGAAAGGATACAATTAATAGAGTGAAAACATAACTCAGGGTTGGGAGAAATATGATAAGCATCCAAAAGATATAGGGAGCAGAAACAACTCAGTAGTAAGAAAATAACCCAATTAAACCACAGGCCAAGGACGTAAGGAAACATTTCTCAAAAAAGTTATATAAAAATCTAGCAGACAAAGGAAAAATGCTCATCATCACGAATAATTAGGAAAATGTAAATTAAAACCATAATGAGATAACACCTCACACCTGTTAGAATCACTCTTATCAAAAGGAAAAAGATAAGTGTTGGTGAGATTATAGAGAAAAGGGAACTCTTGTTCAATGTTGATGTGGAATGTAAATTAATACAGTCATCATGGAAAACAGTATAGAACTTCCTCAGAAAATGAAATGCAGAATTACCATATGATTCATCAATCCCAATTCTGGGCATGTATTTAAAGAAATTTAAATAAGTCTGCTGACAAGATACCTGCACTCCTCTGTTCACTGAAGAATTATTTATAATAGCTAAGACACAGAAGCAAGCTCATTGTCCATCATTGGATGAATGATAAAGAAAAGATGGTATATATACACAACTACATATTATTCAGCCTTCAGAAAAGAAGGAAAATTTGATGGTTTTGACAACATAGGTGAATCTGGAGATTGTTATGTGAAATAAACTATGTACATAAAGACAAATACTGCATGATCTCAATCGTATGTGAAATCTAAAAAAGTCAAACTTGTATCAGTAGATAAGAGAATGATGGGTACAGAAGCTGTGGGGAGGAATTGACTGGGGAAGGGAGATGTTGATCAAAGGGTATAAAATATAGGTTAGATAGGAGGCATAAGCTCTAGGGATCCCTTGTGCAGGATGGAGACTACAATAAATTACAATGCATTGTAGAATCCAGAATTGCTAAGAGAGTAGATTTTTAAATGTTTTCACCACAAAAAATAACTATGAGATGATGGATTTATCAATTAGCTTGATTTAATCATTCTACAATATTAACACATATCAAAATTTCATATTGTACTTCATAAATATACAATATATGCCATTATTTGTCAAAATACAAACTTTAAAAAGTTAAAAAAAAGGAAAATAAAATTTTGTTACCCGTAATGCCCATTTATAAGATTATTGTGAGAACTGAATAAGACGAATTGTGTAAAGAATTTAATATGTTGCCAGGCACATAGGAAGTGTTCAATAAATGTCAACTTTTATAATAAATTCATTTGCTGCTGCCTACATGAATCATGTGCTATCATAATAGCCTGTGCTAATAAGAAGCTAATATCTTTTACAAAGATAAATATTCAGGTCTGAATTTTAAAATTAAAAAACAAACAAAAACCCCAGAGCTACAACCTGAAAGTTGTATTTGCAAGAAGTGAAATATATGCAGTTGTGGCAGAAGAAAATTTATTTCTGAGCTTGGCACAAAATTAAATTAACCTAGCTGTCTTTATTAACATTCTAATGGTCTCCTACTCATAAAATGTGGTAATAGCAAAATCGAGTGAGCTTATTAGTTATTTTTTTAAATTATAGTTCTAATATTAGGTTAAATTGTCTTTTAAAATTTGAATAAAAAGTTTGTGGAAGTTTTCAGAATCTTTAAACAAATTGAAGATTTTAAAGATCATTGTTAAAACACTGGTCTAGATGAGCATAATCTTTTAATTGTGTCTTTAATTAAGTGGACAATTTTTGGTTGTGTGTGTGTGTGTGTGTGTGTGTGTACTTCTGGCTCACACTGCTGTCAACGGCACCATATTCAAACTGCTGGGTCATTTACTGAAGAGCATACATTACCTTTAAGGTTTTGAAGATAGGATAAAAGAAGCCTTGAGATCGCTAATTTAATCTACTAGGTCTGGTGATGGCCCTTGCATTCCTGGATGGAGACAGCAGATTGGCATTGGGATGATGATACATCTTCCCCAAAGATCTATTTATTTCGTATGTATCAAAGATAAAAGAATCCTATTAAGAATTTTGATTGACCTGTCCAAGATTTGATAATCTTAGCACTTAAAATCCTTAGAAGGAAAAGGACAGGGTAATCTTTGCCTAAAATCAAAATGAGGCTTTCAACATTAATGAAACATACACTATAAAAAAATCGGTTTAAAAATCCTGCCTACAGACTTACATTACAAAGTCTCCTAACCCAGAGCCATTAAGAATCTATAGGTATTGCTTGTAGGCAAGTTTTAAGAAATATACTCAATGCCTTTCCAATAAAGGGTTAAAAACTGAAGCTGCTTTGTTTTAAATTAATAAAGTTAATCATTAAACTCAAAGTTTTGTCTTTGTTTTCCATTGCAGCATGTGCATTAGAGAACAAATAGAACCACTAATAATTAAAGCTATAGGCACTTCATATTTTAAAAGGAAAAGACAACAATTTTTAAAAATGAGATACATACATACCTATACATTATATAAGTAAAATGCTTATTGACTGGTGAAAAGATGGAGTGCTTATTTAATAAGACTGAAAATGCACAATGGGTGATACAAAATGCATATAAAATTAAACCAAACAGGTACATTAATCACTGCCACAAGGACAAATGGATTCAAGCAGTAAACATTTATTTAAATGACCTATGCAGGATGGAGGAGAATGGCAGAAGATAAAAGGCACTGGGAAAAGTTTATAGGTTTTTCACTCACCAAATACCTCAGGGGTTAAGGGAGAAGCAATGGGAAATGACCAGACTTATTTGGCCTTTTTCTCTGACAGAGATGGGGCAAAGGGGATAGCGGGTGGCCATCTTCTTAATGACCTAATTGTAAATCCATTTGTTGTAGATGGCTAATCTGTTTTTATTGTGTCAGCATAGAGGACTTGGATAATTGCTGGCCCTGTGGCTCTGGAGTGATCAGATGGCATATTATAAACTGGAAAATAGCCAGGTCCTACCCAATATAGAGTTGGCTAAAACCTTTGATGACATCAACGTTTAATAAATAAAATATACCTCCTCAAATAAAGCTTAGCTTAATAATTAGACTGGAGAACAGGTTGTTTCATGTCTGAAATTCTACAGGTTCTGAAAAACTCACAAACTCAAGAACAAATACTAGTTAGTTTGGGTAAAGTCTGGTATCTTCACATTCAAAGAATCACTCTTTAGAATGGCTTAAAAAGAGGCCTCTGCTTGTCTGTTATCTGAGAATTATCAGAAAAACATGGCTTTGATAAATTAAGTGTAAATGAGTCATAAATGCAGCATAAATGCGGAATTAGTTTTCCCTTAGAAGATATTGCAGCATAAATGTGGAATTAATTTTCTCTTAGAAGATATGCAGATTAGAATATTGAATGTGAAAAAAAAATTGGAAATTATTGCCCCTGCCTTTGGAGTTTCCAAAAACAGTTTTATGATAGTTCACGTCTCCCTCTCAGTCCCTTTCTTGTCATGGGAGCTGTATAATTAAGAAGTGTCAGGGAGCTCTAGTAAGGCTGTAAAACGACAGAGACTTTTAAAAGTGGCCTTAGAGGGGAACAACAGGTCATCAGCTTTTGCCTTCTTTAACTAGCACATAAAATTCCCACGAGTTAATTCTCTTCTTGCCTTAGGCTCTAAATGAGGGTGGTTGAGGGAAGAAAAAAATAAACCTAAAAGTGAAACACAAATTCTGTTGTTATTCATGGTGACAAAAGTATGCTTCCCTAAACTAGGTTATGTGTTTAGGTTAACCTCCCAAGTCCTGGTGTTTACTGCCTGTCAAGGGAGAATTCCTCAACAGGTAGGGAATTGCTGGAGGTAGAAGGCAAGATTAGAGGGTTTTGGAGAAAATGACCAAGTAGTTCTTCTTACTCACCTCTCAGCATTTGCTCCACTTTTCATGGCCTTTCACTGATAAGAGGGAGACAAATGGGCACATGGAGCTCTAGTATTGGGCTCTCAGAGTCTCAGAAGATCTCATCACCTCAAACAAGTCTAACCATGTCTTCTCTTAAGTAAAGGCTTTCAAAAGCAAAATCTAATTACCATGGGAACGTAAAGATCTGCTTCTCTAGTGGCAAAATGAAGAGGAATAATGCTGCACAATCAAGAATGAGATTTCCACTGGCCAAGAAATAAGTGGCAACAGGAGTGATCCCAAGGGAGGACATATTTTGACAGGTTGTGTACATTTCAAAGGGGAATAAAGAAACACAGAAGGACTGGAAAGGGTCCTAAGAGCTCAATGTCTGGCTTTAACCTTTACTGGCAATGAGTGACATTTTGAACCTGGTTGTAGTTATTCTTCTCATTTAAGACAAATCTCCACGGGGTAACCTCTGAAGTCCTGGTAACTTGGTGGTTTCACATTGAGGTTTTCTATCAGTGGAGAATTCCTGAACAAGTTGGGACTTCCTAGAGGGAGAGAGTAAGATCAGTGGTCAATAGTTCTTGACCCTCCTTCTGATATTTTCTCCCTCTCATCAGCTAAAGATCTTTTAAATTCCACTTCTACTAGTCCCTCCTGTCTAGCATAGTACAATATCCTCCTCCATGATTTTGTCCCCTGGACCTGAGTTCCTTCACTCTGTTGAGTGCATACCACCTTCAATTCGTATTCTTTAAATAGTGGGCCACATCTACCTATTAAGTGCCAGACACTGGAATCTTCAGATGACATGGTCTATTTCTACATTTTTTGCTTTGGCTTCTATTATATTAGTATTCAGAGACTTTTTTTCCTAAAAAGTGTGAATGTTCTACCTTTGCACATATTTTTAAAACATGAGCATATAAGATACTTAAAAATAAGAAATATGTATTATCCATTACTTGGCATTATCTTGACACCTCTAATAGTAGATCTTTGCAAATGTATTTTTTGTTTGCATTATATAGAAAACTTCTCTTTTTATTATTAGAGAAGAATTAGAGCTAAAGGAAATGAAATTTTCTATTTCTCCTTGCATAAGCCAATGGGTTCAACTGTAGGCACTTAAATAAAGAGGGCTTTTTCTTAGGTGTGATGGACAAAATAGAAGAAAATGATACCAGTCTGCCAGCCAGCAAGTATCTGTCACGTATGGTTACCAAATTAGGTAGTGTAATAGTGTGGTTGTTAATGTCCTCCAGAGGCCCATATGTTGAAGAATTGGTCTCCAGAGTGACATTATTGTGAAGTATTATGGATCTTTAAAACAAGGAATGTGTTGGATGGAGTCTTGTTGGACATCTTCAATTGCGTGAGCCCATCCCTCCTCTCCTTGCTCCCTAACTTGAGATATAAGCGTTCTTTTTGACCCATATCCGTGCCATTATATGCCACCTTTGCCAAGAACCCAACCTATGGATCTACCCAATCTTTAGTTTGAATCCCCAGAACTATTAGCCAAAATAAAATTCTCTTTCCTTCATAAGAAGCCTGTGTCAAGTATTTTGTCACAGTGATGGGAAGCTGACCACTGCAGATGGTTTGAAGGTTAAGCCATTTCCATTTGGGAAAGACCTGATTGATTGGCCATGAAAAAGAACTAATGACACTTCTGGATAATGATTTAAAAATGACTAGGTATGATTTTTTTTTTTACTTTTTGAATTGGAAAGTCAGAGGAATTAAATTGAGTCTCACACTTTCTGAACAAATATATGCACTGCACAGCAATTGTCTTGTTGGACTGGGATTTATTTCCCTGTAATGTTTTCGTCTACAACCCTGCTCCTCACTATAGTCCTCACTATTGCACAAGAGCCTGGGGATTAAGACTCATTGCCTTAATTATGAGTGAATCAACCATTTTATCTGGTTATTATGATAGACTATGTAAATATTAAATGCCCCTGCCTGCAGAAGGATTCTTGTACTAACCTTGTTTTGTTGAGTACAGGTAGTCACATGAGTTGTTTTGGCCAATGAATCAGGAGTAGCAATGACATAAGCAGAAGTTTCATGGGCCAGTGTGGTTTGTCATTTCCTTTCTTTTCCTGCTTCTCCAACTATGGGAGCTTGTGTCAAGATGAATCCTTTATCAACTGATTCCTTTAGTGCCCAGGAATAGGATACTTCTGTCAAATATCATTTCTAAAATGTAAAAATTAATAAACTTTGTTTTTAAGCTACTGAGATTTTGGAGTTTTTCTTGTTATTGCAGTATAACTTAGCCTACTCTGCTTGTTACAATTATGGAACAAAGATTAGTCCTAATAAGGCCAAAATATTTGTGTTCTAGTCTCAATAATATAAAATCATGTCTACTCAACATACTCAGAACTATGCATTTAAAATATAAAAACATATTCAATATGTTTGTTTCTTCTTCTAAAGTTAGATATTCATAAATTCTATTCTTCAGGAGATTCCTGTGGACATTAAGCATTCTTTTGCTCTTCTTCCTTTTTTTAAATTTAAGTTACTAATAAGAGAAATTCCAAGAAAACACCCAAACATTGCTTTACTGGGACTCCTTGAAAAATGAGTTCATATTATATCATATTGCTGTATTCTTAGTGAAGTATGTGATACTTAATAGAAAACTAATAAATGTACATTTGGCTAAATACTCATTATTATAACAATATAATTATTTGCTCATAGATGGTGCAAAACAAACATTTGTTGAATTTACTTGAATTGCCTTGAATTATACTTCTAAAATCCCTTGAAAATTTAAGTATTTTGTACTTCTGTGATCAACCCAATACTTATCAGTTTATTCTCCATCAAAATTTGTAAATGCATTATTTATTGTTTATGCATCTTCTTGTTATTTATTGAAAATTAAATACTATTCCATAATTTAAATCTAGTTCATTTCTAGATGGTGTAGAAAATGTTCTCAAATTTTAGAGGGGTTATGTGTCATGGGGAGGTGCTTTATATAACTGCACACTCCTGGGTTTGGTATTCAGAAATCATGATTTGATGGGTCTTAATTGAGTCTGAATTTTTAATCAGTGTCCCCTAATGATCCATTTCAGGTCAACTGTAGGCTACTTGGAAAATATTCTACCAAAGCAGTGTTTCAACACTTTAATGTTCATACTGATGTCCTGGGGTCTTTGCTAAAAGGCAGATTTTAGTTCAGGAGTTCCAAGACTAGGCCTCAGAATGTGCTTTTTTAATAAGCTTCCTGGTTGATGCCAGTACTGTTGATGCCAGATACTTTAAAGTCTTCACATCGAGTAGTTAAGGAAGAAAATACATTTCTTGTTTTCTTCAGTTTGTGGTTAGAGATTTATCCTCACTACATAATTATTATTATTATTATTTTGGACATGTCAGTTAATTCCCCAACTAGATTTCCAACTGCCTGAGGCCAGGAATCGGACTAATTGTACTTTTTTTCTTTTCCTTCATAGCTGCCACTTCAGTGCCCAGCACTTTCCTAGCAGGTGCTCAATAAGTGTTGTTGATTGATTGCTGAAACTACTAGAGAACAGCTGTAGAGCAACAGGAAGTACATAATTATATGCGGTAAAATACCATTTTTACAGAATGGCTTTGGATCAATGTCAAAATGGATTTTCAAGGAAAATGAAAACTGACAACATACATTAAAATTTTGGAGAATCACATCTTATATTTGATTTGGATATTGTGATCAAACATGCCAATAAATCTCAATTTTCCTTTCTATGAATGAAACAGACTACATAGAAACTCAATATGAAGTCATAACTAAAAGTTCCCTAAAACGTTTATGTGCCTTGAAATTGGCATTTTTGTTACAATAGTGTTACCAAAAAAACCCATTGTGGCATAAATACCTTTTGAGGAGATAACAGTACAAGAAAGTCATCTTAATTGTGGAACCTAGCTTTAGAGAAAATTTAGTCAAGATGAGAAATGATCCTGGAGGAATGAAACAAAGGGTTTCGTACTCTTGAGCCTATGCACTTGTCAGCGCTGCTGTTCTCCTAGATGACACACTCATTCATTCATGTTCCCAACACACTTAGTGTGCACTTGCTGTGCTGGTGCTATACCAGTGATGCATATTGCTGTCCCAGACCTAACATGATTCAAGGGATAGCCAATCATAACACTGTGCAGCAATAGCTAAGACAGGAGAGATATAAGTGACAAAGAGGGCAGAGGAGGAAACTGAAACATCAGGAAATATTCTAGGAGGATGTGACACCTAAATAGAAATATGAAGCATTGAGAGTAGACTGGAAAAGGGCAAGGCAGGGAGAGATATTGGAGGAAACACTTCCTGTCAAAAGGGCAGCACGCATTCAGACCTGGAGATGATGGAGAGCTTGGGGAACTTGAACTGAACAATGACCACCTGACTACTGGGTGGGAAGTAAGAGGAAGCCAGTTCATAAAGTCTGCTAAAACCATAATGAGGTTTATAGTTTTTCCTTAATGCTGTGTTTTAAATGGGAGTGGCATGATTGTGTTTTACTTTATAAGTAAACACTGTTAGGAGACCTTTGTATCTGGAGGATAACACTCATGCCCCTCTTGCATCCTTGATGACCGTGTATTGTTCTATCTTCTTGACTGGACCATGACTTCCCATAAAGCCAGGCTGTGTCTGCTTCAACTTGGTATCAATCTCAGAGCATGGCACAAACTAGTAACAAACTGAATAAAGGTTGTTAAATGAAGTAAAGGTTTTGGCCTCTCCAATTGCCCCTAAGTGAATACTGAGAAAATTCTCGATGACTATAAAAGGGATGATGCTGTCAAAATTTGGGATTAAAAAATAGCAATAGATCTTTGTCATAGTCACAGGATAAAAGAATGTCACTTAATTTAAACCATTCTTGTCTTTGGGGAGAAGAATCACACTTGAAAGTCTCTGTAAACAATCTTAAGTAATCATGCTACAGCAGACCCATTCTGTAAGTCCAATTCAATTTCTCCTTTTGTCTGGTCTAGCAGGAAATTAACCAGACAAGCAGTTGGGATTTGTTATAATAACACTTCTTAGCATTTATACAGTTCTTTCTGGTTTCAAAAACTTTATACACGTTAATTCCTTAATCACAAGGTCATTGCCAAGTGGGGAAGCAAATATAGATATCCCCATTTCACGGATAAGGAAATTCAAAATGCAAAGGGGAAACTTGCTACAGATTGGTCTGCCAGTCAGCAGTAAACTCAAGATTGACTCCCAGAAGGCCAGTACACAGGCCATTAGCCCAAATAGCCTCAAGATGAAAACTATTCCTGGAGTCTTGAAAGAGAAAAGGCTCTGCACTACCATAAGGAAAAGCAAATATAGTAGCCAAAATTGTTCCCTTGTTTCTCCTTTTCCCCTCTGAGCACAGAAACAATTTCATGGATCCTTGAGACAATATATTAACCTCAGAGCAGGATCCTGTGCATGAGTAACCTGTTCTCCAAGTGTAAATTAACTGTGCTTGTAAGTGCCTTCATTTCTTGAGGAGACCAGGGTACAACTTTTTTCTTGGTTCTGAACCCTAGATGGTACTATAGGGCTTGGAAACTCAGCCATTGGTAAGATCTTGTGCCAGGGATCACTTCTCTACCCAGTGGGACTTCAGGATGTTGGAAACTAGAAGTTTCCCTTTCTTCCCTTTTATGCCATTTGTTCACTGGGCATGGCTTGTGTCACAATGTGCTAGTGTTTATTCCATAGTGAGCTTTGAAAGAAAAACTCATTCTAGGCTCAGCTTAGTGGAAAGCTTGGTGGAACCAGTTGGATAAATTGGTCTATATTACAGGAAAAGCTACAGCTTTTGAACATCTTGAAAAAAAAAAATCATTTAAAAAGGTAGCCCTAAATGGTTAGTTGCAGAAAAATATATATTATAGGTATGTGATAGGCAAGATGGGAATATTAGCCTCATTTTAACTGCCTCAAGCCCTGGAGCATGGCCTAATTAAGCTTAGAGAGTCTTGGAATTGCAGCCAGGCACTTTCCTTAGTGTCCGAAGGCTCTGCTAATTGAATACTTAACATTTTCTATTCCCTGGGTGATTGGAAGTCATCAGGAAATCCCCAGAAATTCACTTGACCACTTCAATTATTCTAGGTAGTGAACTATTCACAGATTTCTTTTAAGTATTTTATTTTTTGTCACTTATTATGTAATTTCCACCCATATGAATACTTCCCCAGTAGAAACACCCCAGAATCTAGCCCCACCCCTACGTAATTGACAAATGACGAGTTTATTTTGAAAAATGCCAAGTTTTATATTTTATCCTCAAGTCCTTTATAAATGATTGGCATAATTATTAAATAAGATACTGTGTGTAAAAGACATGAAAAGGGAGCATCGTCAGTAAGTGGCAGTTCTTAAAATCCTCATTTCTTCTGAGGAAGCTGAAATATTTTGTTCCCCTTCATAGCTCTGCTTCCTTTCTTCAAGCCCCTCCTGTCTTTGATTTGCACTTTTAGTTTGGAGCTAGGAAAAGGTCAGGAGCAGGACCAGGCTGAGAGGGCTGAAAGAAACAGCAGAGGAGTTGTTTTGGCAAAGGGACAAAACTATTCCTGCCTCCTCAGAAGAAATGAGAATATTAAGAACTGCCACTTACTGACTTGGTGCCTCTTTAGGTCATTTACCCACATTAGCTTATTGAATAATTATCACCATCATTCAAAAATATAAAATAGGGAAGTTTGCATTTTTCAAAATAAATTTGTCTTCAATAAATGAAAAATACGCAACTTTCTGACTAGAATGCAGGATTTCAGGATAAGAAAAGAGCCTATAAATTACCCAGTCCAATCCCCCTCATTTCTCAGATGGGGAAATTGAGGCCTAGAAAGGTCATGCTATGTGGAAAGCTTAGCCCACATTTTCTGACCTCCAGACCAGGTAGTGGCATGGAGAGAACAATGGATTTGAATTTGGAATTCCTAGTGCCAGTTCTGCCTTTGTCAGAGCTCAGGGAAATTGCTCAACCTTTCAAGGCTGCCTCTGTGCATGAAGGAATTAAACCAGATGTCTTCTGAGGTCCCTGTAGCCCCTAGGACTTTCTGCTCTCTCGACTGGACTATACTGCCTCTGATGGTCACAACAACTAAACTATGCCTAAAATTATTAGGGTGGGGGACCAGCTTATGCACTTAGTGGATAAGTCTTTAATCTCTGAATCCCCACCAATGTTTTCAGTCTTTTTATTTAAAGATTTTTTAAAAAGAAAAGTTGAATAAAACATGTTATCCCAGAAGCTAAAACTGCAGGATTCTCATAAAATGAAAACTACCTGGTCATGTATCTTTGATGTACAGATCATATAAAATAAAAAAGTTTTAGAGTATGGGAAACTTCTGATTTTTTGGTTTTAAAAATAAATACCAAGAATTCTTGCTGCAACAGGAAACTCTGGTTCTGAGCTATATTAGGGAGTGAAACTGTAGTTCCAAAACAGTATGATCAGGGCTATTTTGGAAGGAGAAGGATCTGCAGGGGAAGCTTGGGCAAAGCTGGCTGGTTGGTGTCCTGTCTCCTCCATGTTGTTCTGCAGTCACTGTATGACTGTCCCTCCAACACAGCAGGATGTCCGTGGGTCTGAAGGTTGTGGCAAAGACTGAACAAAGTTGTTGTTTATTGACAACCTCATCTGTGGAATGTTAGCAGTTACACCAAGATTGTTTTATTTTTATTGCCTTCATAGTCTTAGACTTTTCTAAAGTGTGCATCCATCTTCTGTCTTGTTACTAGATTTTGTAAAATTCAGTGTATATACTTGACACTCTTCAAAAGCCACACTGAATAAAACACATGATAAGTGGTTAAACTTCCCTGACATACATAAAAATTTTAGATTTTTTTTCCAAAGGTGTATTTGGCACTAGGGAGAGAAGAAACTAACATTACTGCATCAGAAAAGATGGTTCATTGATGAATAGATATATTTGTTATATTCAGAATGTTGTGTTTCTTGATAATTTTTACTATGAAGTATTTTAGGCAGTTTTAAATGATGGCACTAAAAATAAAGTAGTGGGCACTGAACAGATGGATTGAATTAAGAACGGGTTTAATGCCAAGTTCAGTCATGTCTGAATGGTAAAAAGAAGCATTCATTTAGAGACTTGTTTTATTACTTTTTAAAAACAAAATAGTGTTTTTTTCCTTCTTTCCTTTTTTTGACAACAAAAGCCATTTTAATAGCTATGATATGCACATTCTAAAGGATTCTGAGAAAATGTAAAATAAAATCATTTAAACTATCTTTAAGCAAATAATAAGTTGGAAAGAAAATGGAGAATAAGTCCACATTAGTAAAAATGTTCAAGCTCATTATGTTTGAAATCTAATAAAATATTATAAAGACAAGTTTTGAGGCCTAAGTGATGGTTTTTAGGAGTAAATTTATTTAATTTTAATAGACTATGATATCCACTTTTAGGAGAAATATTTTGAAGCCAAAATGAAATATCTAAGCATCAAATAACAATTGTAAAATAAAAATTTGAGTTAATTGTAAGTGAATAAGAAACACATTTTAATACTCCCTTAAAAGTATATGCAACTTCATAAATTTAAAAACAAATGTTCTTTGTAAATATGGTTTGTAACAAGACAAACCTCAAATATTTGAAGAGTAGTTCAATCTATTTGAAAAACTTAGAATTGAACTAGACAAACTGAGAATTAAAATGAAATGTATATTAGAAGAAGAGGTATTGGCATGTGTATTTGCACAAGAAGAATAAAGACAGTCTGTGAAAAAGGTACATTGCTTTTGAGTCCGAAGACCTGGGTTCTGACATGGAACCTAAGCAAGTCACAGTCTCCTTGGACCTTACCCCACTCATCTATATACCTGGTGTGGGAAGTGATATCTAAGCCTGCAACCAGAGGAAAACATCCCCAATAATGCTGAACAAACAAGATTACATATATGGAAACAATAAGCAGAACACATGACACAAGCTTATTATGTTTAAAAGTATATACTGTGTATTTCTCAGCAAAATTTTAATTTTAATAAGCATAGAAACCATTTAGTTATTTATGTACCTAACTATACTTAATATACTGGAGGTCAACCAATAACTAATTAATGAATGGTGACTTAATAAATCAGTGTTATTTCCTTCAAAATCAAAGGATAAATGCATAAGTATGTAGTCATGTATCAATATTAAATATGCATATATATTATAGTAGGTTTTGCATTTGAAATTACTTCTATGGTGTTACTCATACAGGTGTAGATGAATTTATGAATGGATTGAGAACCACCAACATCTGAAAAGACACACGTCTTCTCAGCAGGGATTGATCTTGTACTGCCCCCAAAATAGCATTATAGAATGAGTGTCATTCACTCATTCCCTCTCTGACTGGAGAAGAAGTTCATCTTCTTCAAGTTTCTCCTCATATCATCACCAATAGACTCTCACACCAGAAGGGACTTATGGCCTAGAAAACCTCTGAAGGAATTGCCAGACAAACCAAAACTATTTGTCAGTATAATTGGTTGATTATGACTCTGCCCACCCACAAAACTATTAGGGTCAGAGATGTTCTGCTCTGTCTCTTTGCATCTCTATGCCATCAAAACCAGGATTTTTTTTTTACTAGCCTTTAATTTTTAGCTCAGGTCTGTCTACTTCTTGAGACTATGGTACAACTTTGGGAGGTAGGGGAGAGAAAGAGAGAGACTTCCTGGTTCGGACAAAATTTGTCATATAACAAACTATTTTTGTCCTTGATGGTACCCTTCCCTGCCATCAGTACCATGAATTGTATTTCAATGCTTATTATCTCGGGCTTTTTACCTTCGCTGCCTGACTCAACTCATTCCCTCTTGCCCCTGTGTTACCCTGCACTCTTGATTTGGGAACCAGTACCTGCCCACTCTAGCTTTTCTTTGACCTCAAGGTCACACATAACCCAGTCTGACTGACCATGCTCCATGTATACTTGCTGAATTTTACCCAATCTGTCATAGATGCATCACTGCATAAAATGCAGCAACACTTAAATCAAGAAACTTGCTCAAACAGATACAATTACTTTACATCTTTCACATAAATTTTAAAACTCAAAAATAAAATAGTCTCCAAATATGATAGGTCCCTAATTTCTAAACATATTAGAGACCACCATGTTTCAGATGTTCTCTTTGATTTACAATAAGTGTCAAAGGTTGGAATGTATTAGATGACATTTAAGCTAATAAAATGCTGCTCTGGTTTATAAAGTTGCAGGAAAGTTTTCATTTTAAAACAAACAAAAAGCCTGACAAAGTCTAATGGAATCTATTTCCCATTCAGAATAAGAATCTGTTCTACAAGATCTTCCCTGGATGATTTTTCCAGTCCCAGCCTGATCTCCAGGGACATGAACTTTTCACTATGCAAGTAATCTATTTCATTGTTTCAAAGATCACCTGTTGAGTGGACATTTTCCCTAATGTTTCACTACTGGTTTGGGTTCTGTTTTTAGGCACAATATAAAACCATTACACATAGATCCTCTTCTATATGACAGTTGTTTTAATATTTCCTGTCACACCCACACTGGGACATCAGTAAAGTTATGGATAAAGAGAAAAACTAGATGTTCAACAAGTAAGTGAGTACAAGGCTAATTTACAATGGAGAAATGGCAGAAAGAACACTTGGAGTATTAAATGGAACCAATTTCAAGGGATATGTGTTTTCTTAATGGTCATTACAGTACTGCTTGTAGTAGCAAAACACTCAGACATAACAAATATCCAACAATATGAGGCTGTTTAAGAAAATTATAGTAGCTATACAATGGAATATCATGTGCCATTAGAAAGGAAGCAGTGGAAGAAATGTCATGGAGAGATGATCACACTGTTTTGGTGAGTAAAAAATAAAATCAGGTTGCAAATAAATATATTTTTATACTTCATATTAAATATTATATGTTTTAAATTAATCATATACACATATATTGAAAAAGAGTTGAAGAATATCAACCAAAAGATGGCAGGTTATTTTTTTATATTCTTTTTAATAAAATTCATGTTTTAATAAAAAATCCATGAATCTCTTTATAATAATGAAAAAGCACCAAAAGAACATTTTCTCTTCTCATTTTTTTTTTGTAGGGGGGTGGGCAGAGGGGAGATAAAGAAAGGCTTAATTGCCTTTGTAGTCATATAATACTGATTTTCAATTTTCCCATGCTTATACAGTAGCTGGTGAAATAAAGACGGGTTTGGCTCTATGGATAACTATGATGTCCTGAGTTGAGTTTGGTACAAACTGGGAATGTGAGTTTCATATTAAGCTGGATGTGCCTATTAGAGATAAAAGCCCCTTCCCCTGATACGCATGGACACACTCTAGTTCTGCCTCAGATACCTGGCTGCGTTTTTCATGCTGAGGATTGCACATGTTTAGCACACATAATCCATAAGCCATTCTTGGCTTTCAATTGTGTTTACTTCTTTTTGTAAGCCTTCAAACTCCAGGGATTGCTCCACTGAAATGGTCTGTATCTCTGCATACTGGTCACTCATTAAACCAACTCCTGTTATTTGCTACAGTTGTGAACTTAGACCAAACTGTAAATGTCAAGTACATTCATTATCTCTGGTGGCCCAGTGTACCTCAAACACCAGCTGGAAGTCCTGCCTTCTGTGCCAGGTTCTAGCTGCAAAAGGGACTACGTGCAATAAGGTCAAACCTGTGAAGCCCTGTTGTGTGTTTGGCAGGCACATACTCTTTAGAAATAGCTTGCCATCGCTCTGATTCAGGGCCACAGTGTTGACACCCTAACTGGGGCTTTATTTGGGATACAGATAAGTCTCTACTAGGCAGATATAAATGAACACTAAACCACCTTACTATATAATCTCTCTAGTTCATTGACAATGCTCTCCGTGATCCTTTACCTCTCATACCCTAATATATATAAAGAATAAATATTTCCAACTAATTGTGATGTCCAAATCATTTATTAAGCAAAAAAAAAAAAAAAAAAAAAAAAAAAACCCAAAATGTAGCATCACAAAAGCTGAATATAAAATTGCTATAACAGCTGTGAATCAGAAGATAATAATGAAAATTGCTACAGCACAGAGTGGCTAAACCAGATATGCTTGAACTGTGAATAGGAAGAGTAAACATTTTGATACTATCCTTAAAAATATGACTTGAATCTTAGTGAGTGTGGAAAGAGTTTTAGATGGCAAAGTATACTTGGGCATGCCTCAGTTAAAAATCACTGTATAAAAGTCAGACACCTAGAAGGTTCAACTGTCAAGCTTTCAAGTGTATTGAACCAATAGATTTCAAAAATATTATTTAGTGGTTACCTGTTAGAATGGGTTTACTGGCACTTCAGTTTACTGAGACGTCTTTGCACCAATTAATTTTGATCAAGGTACAAAAAACTCATTTTGTTGCAAGTGAGTACAAATATTACCATAGGGATGCTGTTGGACAAGTGTAGGATTGAGAGACTGAGGTGTTCAGGAGTACAGGTGGGTACACATCAGCAGAGCTGACAGGC
This sequence comes from Marmota flaviventris, assembly GCF_047511675.1. Taxonomy (NCBI): domain Eukaryota; kingdom Metazoa; phylum Chordata; class Mammalia; order Rodentia; family Sciuridae; genus Marmota; species Marmota flaviventris. Next base: position 57,484,993 of record NC_092500.1, on the reverse strand, counting down.
AGAGGCTAGTCAATAGGTTAAGAAGAGAAGGCCAAATCTGAAAGACTTGCTTATCAGAACATATGTGAGGAAAGCTGAGCCTTTCAGTACTCGAGAGCAAGGTCAAGGCAACAAATAGTTCTGCTTACACAGGACCTCAGTATAGTGCCAATGGCCCACTGAGCTAATGACATGGTAACTTGTGATACTTTCATAGATGATGTGAGTCATTGTTATGCTATCAAAATTATTATTATTGATGGTGAATTTTTGATGCTGTCTTGAAGGTTTTTCTTTTTAACCTTTTAAAATGTATTTTTAGAAATTCTAACTTTGAGAATGTGCTATAAAGCCCAGAAATAGAAAATCGGCAGTGAAGCTTATATGAGGTGGCTTCTGGGTTTGTGAGGAGGTCACCTTCAATCTGGGGCATTTCCATGCCTTTCAGAGACCTCTTGAGTAGCAGACACTCTGCCTAAATATATAGACAAAGATAAAGATGTGAATGAGCACTTCCTGCCCTTCTTCCCCTGTATTCTTCTTTTTTTAATTTTTATTATTGGTTGTTCAAAACATTACATAGCTCTTGACATATCATATTTCATACATTTGATTCAAGTGGGTTATGAACTCCCATTTTTACCCCGTATACAGATTGCAGAATCACATCGGTTACACATCCATTGTTTTACATATTGCCATACTAGTGTCTGATGTGTTCTACTGCCTTTCCTATCCTCTTCCCCTATATTCTTGACACCCATACTGCACCACCCACACACATGTATGCACAAATGTTCCAAATTAGAGAATTTCTATGTCCTCTTCTATAAAAACCTTTACAAATCAATTTTAAACAATTCCTTTACTGTACTATATAAATTACAAAAATAAAAAGCTAGTTTTAAAATGCAATTCCTCCCTTCATTTTCATGAGTTTAAACAGGGCGGGGGTGGGGGATGCTCTTGAAATAGCACCTGCAAAACATAGTCTTCAATATGTCACTGATCAATGTGGCTGATGAAAATGTGCCCAGAAACTTCCTTACACTATTTAGAGCCCAAACACCTGTGCTTAGTAAGTTCCTCCTTATTCAAGAATGGAATTCAAAGAATGTCTTCTTATAAACCAAAATTCAATACATTTAATCCTGTTCTCTTGAAATAGGATTAAAAATAAAGACCTTATAGACTGTCTCAGGAATAGTTTAAAATATTTATTTTATGTCATTGAAATTCAAACATCTGTACTTTCATATCTTTATTTCCCAAATCATCATGTTATCTTTTCCCCACTTCTTCACACGAAGGAACAGCCTTTAATCCTTGCCCCCAAACTCAGTCCTTGGATGCTTTTTTTTCCTTTTCTTTTATTGAAGCTATCCCTTTGAAAGTATTGAATAAATCTGACATTTAAACTTCTTCAATGTACTTTCATACATATTTCCTCTATCAGGAGCCTAGAGGCTTATGTTAAAATATAGCTTGAAGGGTAGAAATTATTTCTAAGAAAAGTAAGTCATTTCTTTTTCTTTTCAAGAAACAGTTGACCTAGATCTAAAAGAAAAAAAAAATCTATGCAAGCTATTTTCTTTTCTTCTCTACAGTGTTCAGTCTGTTTGATGTAAAGGACCCTCAGAGATGTCCTATTAACCCCTTTCCTAAGACAAAGGTCCTCAGTTGGATAGTCCAGGGAGTTGGTGGCCTTCTTAATTCAGGCCAAACTCAGTTCTGCTTGAATAGACTCTGTTTGGGCAGTATTAAGTGATCCTTATGGTGGGTTCAGGGTTTTACAGCATCATAAAACCTACACTGAGAATGGACCTTAGAGATTATCTAGTGTGCCTGATTTTAGGGATGAGGAGGAAAAGATGCAAAGGTTAAAGGGATAGATTAAGGTAATAAAGCAATTTTGAATAGAGTCAGACAATTTCATCCCTAGAGTTCATTTCACCATATGATGTTTCCCTTGGGATCCTCACCTTCCAGTTTGGTTGTGGATTTGGCATGTGAGCAATGAAAGCAGCAGAGCCCAAGACAGCAGTAGGTATCCTGGTAGAGAGAAACTGGCAGCATAGGTATTGTGGCACCCCTGGAGACTCCTAGGGAGAAGAAAGACTAATTTACTCCCCTATTGAACTTAGATACAATATCCACAAATAGCTTCAGTTCCTGGGAGAATCTTCCTATATAAAAAACTTCCAATAGAAAGCTTACTATGAAGTTACAGTTTCTGGCTTTGTGTGAAAGGACATCAGGTAAGCCTACCAGAAGTCTCATACTGGTGTCAAGCATGGGGACACTCATCCCTGAATTCTTGTTCTAATGCAACTGAGATGAAGGTGAAGAGTGACAAAAAGTAGTAAAGATAGAGCAGAAATGGGAGCAGCAGCCACAGACAATACAATTTAATTCTGAAGAGTTAAGTGAGCTGTTCAAGATTGTAACCCAAAGGAAGTTTGCACTTTGGCAATATGTTAGTCATCTTTCAATTGCTGTGACCAACAAACCTGACAAGAACAATTTAGAGGAGGAAAAGTTTATTTTGGCTCATGGCTTCAGGGGATCAGTCCTTGGACAGCTGACTTAATTGCTCTGGCCCAAGGGGAGGCAGAACATGGTGGCAAAAAGGCATGGTGGAGGAAAGCTACTCAGCTCACAGAGGTCAGGAAGTAAGAGAGAACATGAGAACCCAGGGACAAGATACATAATCCCCAAGAGCACAACCTCAGTGACCTACTTCCTCCATTCACACCCCACCTGCCCATAGTTACCACCCAGTTATTCTACTTAAATTATTAATCCATCAAGTAGATGAATCCACTGATTAGGATACAATTCTTTAATCATTTCACCTCTGACCATTCCTGCATTGTCTAACAGGTGGGGACAAGGTGTCCCCCTCACATCCAAACCATGACAGGCAGCCTGGTTCTAAAGTCTGCACCCTTAATCTTATGCTAACTAACTCACAAAAGTCAAATGTCAGAGAGGAGTTGGGGGTAGAAAACAAATGTGGGGAGAGCTTTTAGAGATCTGAAAAGGAAAAAGCAAGAGTCCCATGAATTTCTCTGTAGACTCTACAGGTCCAGGGGTAAGAAAGTTTTTTTTTTCCTCTAAATTTTCAGATAGTACATAGTTTTTGCTTTGTCAGATGGCCTCTATCAAACTAGTTCCATTTTTTTTATTAATATGTATTAATTGTACATATTAATGGTATATGGTATGATTTTAAAACATGCATATGGTTGCACTAATCAAATAAGGGTAATTAGCTTTACCCTATCATCATTTCATCATGTTTAGAAACTTTGAGCTCCTCTCTGGTAGATCTGTATAATTATACTAGAGGTTATGTGGAACTGTGGTCACCCCTCTGTGCTACAAAACACCAAAAATTATTCCATCTGTGTTTTGTACCCATTATCCAACCTCCCTTACAACTACTTTTGTTTAAAGGTCAAAGTAGTCATAGACAATACACAAATAAATGGGCACGTTATTTTTCAATAAATTTGCTTCCTGTTTTAAGGCAGCAAATCCGAGTTTGCCAACCTTCCTGCGATTCCAACTGTAAGAGATGGTGGGGCGGGGGTGGGGAGCGAAAGACTTCAAAAGAAATGAAGTTGCATTGACCTCACAGAGTCGTTCTGGAAAGTAAATGAGTTCATTTCATCATACATGTGAAATACGCAGAACAACCCCTGCTGTCTAATGAGAACTAAATAAAATTACGGCTGTTAATTTTATTGCTTGTCAGTTTGGGGTAGTGGTTGCTGTACTCAAATAAGTGCCTGTGGGACAGTCCATCAATTTCCACAGTGAAACAGGAAAGAGTAAAAGCCATGGCGTTCACTCTTTCTTTTGACATATTAGTAGAAGCATTTCATGCTTAAAATGCTCATCCCCTCCTCCCAATTCTATTTAATTTTGATATCAAGAACATTTTCTTTGTTTGTGGAGAGTTTCTGAGTGAAGTAGGAATTAACCAGTATATAGAGCTAAATGACATTTTGTTAATTTGTTGTTTTTGAAATATCTCCAAAGTTGTTGTGTTGGACACTACACGGAAATGCATTTGTTCAGAAGAAGTCCATTTGGTCAACATAGGTTTTCTCTATATTGATCATTTACCCAATATAAGAAATAAATCAATCATTTAATTGACTACCTCTTCTTAGTGTATTTAAAAATATAGCCTAAAAGTTTATTTACTCAACAAAAAGCATATTGAATATATGCCTGAAGCCATTCTAGATGCTGGAGAAAAAAAGTGGTAAGCAAAAGTAAAAAAGAAACCTCTGACCTCACAGAATTTACATCCTTACCAGATCAAAAGTAATAACAAGCTCCATTAAATAGATTGGTGCCTATCTACCCAACAAAAATTAAATATTAATGGAAGAAAAGAATAATAGTAAATGAGCAATTCTTAATTTTAATTCTTTTCTCTTTTATTCTCCCTTTTCAACCTTATTTCCTCCCTCTCCCTCTCACTTCTCCTTCCTATCATTTGCTATCTCTACTTCATCTCTCCCCCTCCTCCTCTCCCTTATTTCTTCATTATTCTTATCTTCCTCTTCTTATTCATCTTGTCTCACTTCTTTGTTCCTTCTTCCCTGTTTCTTTCACCTTGAATTATTTTTCTTTGTTCTGACACAATAATCACAATTATCAGAATATTTTTATTTAAATTAGCACTTCCTAAGTTTTAATTTCCTATCAAGAAATTTCACTTTTTAAAGAAGAGTTTCAAAAACAATTCTGTTTCTTTAAACTATTTTCAAGGTAAAGAAACATGTTTATTCTAAGAACTTCAGTCTTATTTTCTAATTGTAGACTTTTATTCCAAAAAGTTCCTTTCTCCTCTCCAAGTGAAATTTCTAAGACCAAAGTTAATTTTATGTCTCTTAGCTCTATTTAATGATTTTTTTTCCTTGCCTGGAAGAATCTGTTTAAAGTTGTCATAATCTCAGACTAGAAAGTCTAAGCATTACTTTTTTTGGTAAGTATATAGGTTGAAAATTCAAATATAACAGAAACTGTCTAATATCTTTAGGATCTTAATGGTTAATCAATAGATTGATTATGTGATCTCTAAGTTAAGGTCACAGTGGGATGATATGTTTTATTAGTAGGATTCACGACATATGGTTTCTTTAGAGAGAATTCTACCAAGAACAACATGGTTTCAAGTCCATGTCTACTTTTGCAAGTATGTGCCCTTGAGCAATTCAATTAAACTCTTGGAATCTCAATTTCTTCATCTGCAAACACCTATCCCATGAATTTCTGTGTAGAATGCAAATTTTCAATAAACATAAACTTTTGTTAATAGCAATATTTCTATTGTGTTCTATTCATGAATGGCTGAACCAGTCTTAGCACATAAGACCTCAATATTAAATGGATATATCTTAGTGATCTGGCTCAAAAATGTTGGTGTTATTTTTCTGTCTTTTTCTCCATTATTCTGGATATACCCATTTCTGTCTTATTTATACCAAAACAAAACAGAACAATAAATTCCAAACATAATTTTGCATAAGTGCTGCAGTCTGGCTGGGCACAAATCATGAGCCACTGAAGCAGGAATAAACTTTATTTCTGAACTCCACCAGCACACTCCACACACGCTCCCGGGAATTCTCCCGCGAGAATGCACGCTGCATTCTCCTGGGACACACTACTCCAACAGGCAATCCCTCCTCCGGAATTCCCTCCTACCGCACTTCCCCAACCAATGGGAACTCTCTGGGAGTCCAGAGCTCCAAAGTAGCAGGTCGAGGCGGACAGCAGGGGTCTAATCTCCAATTGAATGCACATCTTAACATAATCATTATCATCTCAATGGCTTGCTGGCTGTCACCTTTCAACCAAAAATGCCATGTGTCATTCCTACTTGGCTATGGCTCTCAGCACATAAGTGTAAGATACCATAAATGATACATATTTATAAGAGGCAATATTCATTTAGGAAAAAAAAATATAATGATTAACCATTAAGATCCTAAATATAATATATACTTTCAGAGACTGATTTCCAAATAGCATGGCCATATAATAATTTCAAATAGTTGCACATTTTTACCTGAAACATTGTTATTCCCCAGGAAAAACTTTTGGTTAAAAAGTCCAATTTCCACTTCACGGTAAAAGTACAGAGATGCTGACCCTATCCAATCTTATTGTAAAGAGTTGGCAGGATAGATATCACAAGTCAGTTAAGCTTTATGGTACAGCACATAGAACAAACGTTTGACTGCCTTAGAATTAATATAAATACATTCTAATACATCCCAAAGACTCTCTTGGTACTTATATAGATTTCTAACGCCTTAGTAATGTTGGACTAAATTCAGACAATGAGACAGAGTCAGAATCTTGGAGGAAGATAAAGTAGTTCCTCTTCCTTGAATTTCCAGATATATAAGCTAAAAAGCAAAGTGAATTTTAAGCATGACTAAAGAAACTACTTTTATTTTATTTTTTAAACAAAAGCAATAATACATTGTGGCCAAAACCAATTCTCCTCTAGAGTTCAATATCCAGAAATGAAATAAAGATAACTATCATCATGAAAACAAATGAAAGTATGAAACCTAATAGAGGAGCAGACATGCAAAAAGAAAGAGGAAAGCATCAAACCTCATTAATACAGTAAACCACCAAACCACAAAGACAAGGACAAAAGAGGAAGAGAAAAAAAACCCAACGGATAGTCAAGACAGAAGAAAGTTAACAAAATTACAAGAATACTTAGTTTATTTACTATCAGTAAGAACTTTGAATATAAATGTTCTCAATTTAAAAACACTGACTATTTGGGTGTGAGGGTGGACTCCTGTTATTCCAGTGACTTGGAAGACTAAGGCAGGAGGATTGCAAGTTTGAGGACAGCCTCAGCAACTTAGTGAGCCCTGTCTTAAAATGAAAAAAATAAAAAGGACTGCAGTTGTGATTCAGTGATTAAGCACCCCTGAATTAAATCCCTGATATCAAGAACAGACAAACAAAAACTAAAAACAAAAACAAAGAAAAAACCAACACTAGCTATCTGAATGGATAAAATACCCAACAACATACTGCCTAAACAAAACAAAACAAAACAATAAAAACCACCTCATTTCATCAGTAAAGACACACATAGACTGAAAGCGAAAGAAGTGAAAAAGACATTACTCACAAACGGGAACCAAAAGTGAGTAGGGTTAGGTCTACTTGCATCTGGAAAAAAACCCAAAAAAAACAAAAAAACTGACTTTAAAACAAAAACTGTATGAAAAGAAAAAGAAGGTCACTATATTATGATCAAGAAATTGATGGTAAATGAAGATATAATGATTGTAAATGTACTTTATAAAACAAACACAATTAGATCTAAAAGCAAGGATAGGCTCCAATGGACAGATCATTCAGATAAAAAAAAAATCCACAAAGAAATATTAGAGTAAACTAGACTATAGACCAAAAGGAACTACAGGACATTTCAATCAACAGCTACAGAATGCACATTCTTTTCATCAGCACATAAAATATTCTCTAAGTTGATGATATATAATGCCACAAAAAAAGTCTTGGCAAATTTTTTAAAAATTGAAATCCTATCCTGTATCTTTTCTGAACACAGTGAAATAAAGCCAGAAAGTAACGACAAAAGAAACTTTAAATATTATACAAATACAGGAGGATTGAACAACACAATTTTGGGTAAATGATGAGTCATTGAATCAAAAATAAAGCTAAAATATTTTTCAAATAAGGAAATAGAAACAGTAAAACAAAACTTCTGGGACACAGCAAAAAGAGTAACATGGGAAGTTTTATAGCAATAAGTACCTACATCCAAAAATTTTTTAAAAAGATCAAATAAACAAAGTAATGATGCATCCCAAGGATCTGGCAAAGAAGAAAAAAATAAACTCTAAATTTGGAGAAAACCAAACCCTAAATTAAAGAAAGAAAGAAGATAGCAGAGAAGAAGTAAGTGAAATAAAAATAACAAAAAGATCAATGAAATGAAGAATTAATCTGCTGAAAAAAGTAAACAGAGTTAACAAGTCTTTAGCTGGACTAATAAGTTAAAAAAAAAAGACCCAGATAAACCAAATTAGGGATGAAAAAGGAGACATTACAATCAATACCGCAGAAATATAAAGGATCATTAGGAACAATTATGAACAACTGTACATTAACAAGTTATAAAATGTAGAATAAATAGATAAATTTCTGAAAATTTACATATGCAATCTACAAACATTGAACCATGAAGACATTTAAAAAGCAAAAAACCTAAATAGGCCAATAATAATAAATGAGATTGGATTAGTAATAATGTTTCCCAACAAAGAAAAGCCCAGAACTGGGCAACTTCACTGGTGAATTTTGCCAACCTTAAAAATAACCAAACCAATTATTCTCAAACTATTCTAAAGAACAGTTTGGAAGGAAACCTTTACAAACTCATTTTCCAAGGTCAGCACTACCCTAATTTCAAAACCAGAGAAGTATATAACAAAAAATAAAACTGTATTCCTCATGAATATAGATATAAAAATTTTCAAGGAAATACTAGAAAATTAGATCCAATAGCTCTTTGAAGCTATTTGCCATGATCAAGTTGGATTTATCCCACAATGCAAGAAGGGTTCAACATACTCAAATCAATAAATGCAATACATCACATAAACAAAATGAAGAACAAAGATTATATGATAATTTCCATATATGCAAAAAAAGTATTGAATAAAATGCAGCATCCATTTCTGATAATATCTCTGAACAAACTAGTAATAGAAGGCTTGCTCCTCAACATAATAAATGCCATATATGATAAACCCACAGTCAACATTATGCTGAATTGGGGAAAGTTAAAATAATTTCCCCTAAAATCTGGAACATGACAAGGATGTGTCCTCTCACTGCTCTAATTCAACATGGTAGCAGGGGTCTTAAAGCGATCAGGCAAGAGAAAGAATAAAAGGCATATGACTAGGAAAGAAGAAAGAGAAACTATCCCTGTTTACAGATGATGATTCTATACATTAAAAAAAAACCCTAAAGACTCCACCAAAATTCTTTTAGAACTGATAAACAAATTCAGAAAAGTTGCAGGATACAAAGTCAACATACAAAAATCAATAGAATTTTTAGACATCAATAATGAACTTTCTGAGAAAAAAATCATGAAAGCAATTCCATTCACATTAGCTACAAAACAAATACAATACCTAGGAATAAATTCAACCAAGAATATAAAAGAGCTTTACAATAAAAATTTTAAAATTCTGGTGAAAGAAATTGGAGAAAAAAATAAAATGGAAAGACTTCCCATGTTCATGGATTGAAACAATTATTATTATTAAAATGTCCATACTGCTCAAAGCAAGTTACAAATTTAATGCAATCCCTGACAAAATATCAATGGTATTCGTCACAGAACTAGGAAAAATCCATCCTAAAATTCATGTGGGAGCACAAAAGATGCCAAATAGCCAAAGCAATCTTGAACAAAGTGAACAGTTCTGGAGGCATCACAATATATAAATTTAATAGCTGTATTAGAGATATTCTAACCCAGACAACTTGATTTTGGCATAAAAACTGTCACATAGACCTATGGGACAGAACAAAGACCCTCAAAATAAACTCACTCATCTACAAACAATTTTTGACAAAGTTGCCAAAAATACACACTGGAGAAAGGACAGCCACTTTACTAGATAGTTCTGAGGAAACTAGATATCTTTATATAGAAAATTGAAGCTTGACCCCTATCTTTCATTCTGTATAAAAAGTCAACCCAAAATGGATCAAAGACCAATGAGTACGATCTGAAACTCTAAAACTATCAGGAAAAAACATGGCGAAAAACTTTCCAGTCATGGTTATAGGCAATGATTTTTTTGGATATATCCTCACAAGCACAGAAGACAAAAGCAAAAAAAAAAAAAAAAAATGGTCAAATGGAATTTTATCAAGCTTACAAACTTCTGCATAGCAAAGGAAATCATCAACAGAATTAGGAGACAATCTATGGAATGGGACAAAATGTTGGCTAAACATCCACTGGATAAATATCCAGACAAGGAACTCAAAAAGTTTAACAACAACAAGAACAATAAGAAGAAGTAACTCAATTAAAAATGAGCATATAAGCTGAATAAATAATGCTCAAAAGAAGAAATACAAATGGCCAACAGATATGTGAAAGATGCTCAATAACATTAGCCCTCAGGGAAACGTAAAACCAAGCTACAATGAGATAGCAACCCAGTTACAATGGCTACTATAAAACAAAGCTTAACAAATTAAATACAGGATAGGATGTGGAGAAAAAGAAACCCTTATATACTGTTAGTGTGAATGTAAATTAATAGTCAAGAAGGAGAACAGTATGGACATTGCTCAGAACATTAAAAATGGATTTATCAGCTGGACACGGTGGCACATCCCTGTAAACCCAACAGCTTTGGAGGCTGAGGAAGGAAGATTGGGAGTTCAAAGCCAGTTTCTGCAAAAGCAAGGCACTAAGCAACTCAGTGAGACCCAGTCTCTAACTAAAATACAAAATAGGGCTGAGGATATGGCTCAGTGGTCAAGTGCTCCTGAGTTCAATCCCTGGTACCCCTCTCCCCACAAAATCTATCCCACTTTGGGATATATATTCAAAGGAAATTAAAAAGATACCTGCAGTCCTATGTTTAGTATAGCATTTATTCACAATTTCTAAGATATAGAATCAACTTAGGTTTTCATGAACAGATGAGTGGGTAAAGAAAATGTGGTATATATACACAATGGAATACTATTGCACCATAAATAATGAAATCCTGTATTTTGCAGTGAAATGAATTGAAATGGAGGACATGATGTTAAATGAAATATGCCAGGTACTAAAAGACAAATACCACATGTTCTCTCTCATATGAGGAAACTAAAAAAAAAAAAAAAAAATCAGCTTAAAAGTAGAATATTGATTACCAGACTCAGGGAAATGTTGGGAAGAGAGGAGGAAAGTTGGATAATGTGTTCCAAAGCACAGTTAGACAGGAAGAATATCTTTTGGCATTTTACAGCACATTGGGATGATTATAGTTCATAACAACCTATTATATGTTTAATGAAGATGTAGAATAGAAGAACTGAAAGTCACCAAACCTAAAGAAAAAAGAGAGGGAAATGCTAATTACCTTGATTTGACCAGTGCAACCTGTATGCATGTCTTGAAATATCACACTGAACCTCATTGATATGTATAATTAATATTTTTTAATCAAAAATAAATTAAAAATTGCTTTCTAGAAGTTTGTTACTGTGTCTACATTCACTGAGAATAAAATATTTGAGGCACTAGTTAAAACTGCTATGGAAGGCAGTCAACTATGCTTTAGAAATTCAACATTTATGATAATCTGTCATTAGCAACACCAACTTAACTACATCTCAGTTTGTTTGAAAATCTCTACAAGTGTTTGGCATTTTGGGTGTTGAGAGGCAACTTAGAAGTTTTTATTTTTTATGTATAAGCACAGAGAAGAATTAAAATGGCAGATGAATCACATAGGTTCCTTGTCATATTTCATTGTCATTGGTATATGTTTTGTTTGGCTGTCTTGGAGGAACCCCCTAATTTATGGATGGAAACAGGCCTGAAGAGGGAAATGACTTATAGAGGCCATTATTATTGATAGTTAGCAGCGTCAGAATGGAATTCTGAACACTGCTTGTTTACTATTATTATTCTCATTTTTAAAAAAGCCTCTTTCATGAATGAAAAATACACTTACTATTATTTTGATGTTTACTTGGAGAAATACCTTCAGTGCTTAGCTTTTCCCTACTCAGGGGAGAATCCAGTGAATAAAAGAGAAAACAGAAAAATAAAAATCCTGATCAGACTTTTCATTAAGCAAGGTATTTTCTTTCCTCTCTTTTCTTACTTTCTTTCTTCTTTTTTTTTAATTTTGTAAACCAGAATTATAATGGGGGAAAAAAACCATGAAGAGCCTAAGATGCTCATACCAGGGAATGGGTGCATTGGCTCCGTGGAGGAGAAATCTACATGGAACAAAGAAGAACCACAACCAACAGGCTGCTTGGAAATAAGCATGGACTCAGCAAGGAAAATAGGGCCTGTGGTCAGTAAATGATGATCTAAGTGTCCCTTTGGTTAGGCCTAACATTGACATTTTCTTTTCTGAAGAATACAAGAGAAACCCCTGAAAATAAGATAGCTTGCTTTGATCAAAGCATGTTCCAAGTGCTCATTTCTTTCAGAGTTCCTGATTGGATCTTGCTATTCCTGTTGCTATCATCACTACCATGCTGCTACTACCTATTAATTATTATAGTCAAATGGTATAGGAGAAAGTGACCATCTATTATTACATTTATTCCACATGACAATTGTAGGGTTTAAGAAAAGTCATGGAAATTTTGAGTACGAGATTAGCAAAGTCCTTAGTTTACCATCTGGAAAGGGGAGAAAATTGAGTCTAGTACAAGAAACCCAAGTCTACTTTCACTCAAACCATGCACATAGTTTTAGTGTGATTATTAGGGGAGGTGGAAAGCATAAAAACAATTACCTTGGAAGCTGATGGTTAATAGTATCATACTATCATTAGCAGTAAAGGAGCAATTATCACAGTTAATAAAACCACATTAAAACATATGACAGATAAAGAAAGCACAATGGTAGAAATTTAATGGGCTATATTCCCTGCCAGATTTTATATTGGGTGGTAGATTATTTATAGGACATATGTTCTAGGAAAACAAATGTTTAAACTGGAAATGAGCAAATCTGAAGACATTTTCTTCTTGAAGCAGTGTGGTTTTACATTATTCTGGTAATTTATATCTCCTAGAAAACATGCTGTTTCTTCTATTAAAGTAGAGATGGCTTTCTAAATACATTTTTATATAGCACTATTTTGTTTTGCAAATAGAAATTTCCATCTTAATTTAAAATAAACCACTTTCACAATATTAGTGGTAAGAGTTGCACTGTCCCCATAGAGCCTCCGGTCACCCACCTCAGCACTCATTCCCTTGCCTACTTTCTTACAACCAGCCCTCACCAACTAGACTGTGTCCCTTCTTCAGGGCACTTCTGTGATTTTACTGTTGATGATTATTTAACCTTCCCTTTGATCCTCCCATTCCCATTCATATATACTGTACTGGGAATCCACATGGTACTGTGATTTTAAGTAAATTTTAAAGTTGAGCTTAGCCAGATAAAAGACACAGTTTGGAGGCCCTGCTTAATTGCTTGCCAGGGGCAGGGCATTCAGAATTTAACTTTCTGGAATTCTGAGTTCCTCATATCTGAAATGAGGATAATAATAGTTGCCTGGAGGAGAAATTTACATGGAACAAAGAATCACGACCAACAGGCTGCTTGGACATAAGCATGGACTCAGCAAGGAAAATAGGGCCTGTGGTCCTATTTGATCCTGTTAGAAGGATCAAATTAGATGGTCTGCAATACACCAGGTGCCATGTCTGATGCTGGGCAGGTACTCCACAACAGGGGGCTAATAAGGGGTCTGAAGCAGAAGCCCTTCTATCTGGAAGGCAGCAAAAGTGCTGTCTCTCAACTTCAGCTCCTAATATTCCATACTGGTCTATGCTAGCAACTTTCCCTGTTCTTGCCCATGTATTCTTATTTATTTGCATCATTTGCTACCCAGTCCACTATTTCTCCAACTTTTTTGTGCATTCCTTGCCTGGAAAGCTTGGTCATAAGTACAGAATTTAGCACCCCAAAAAAGAGATTCTGATTCTATTGGTTCTGTGGAAAAGTCCCCAAAGTTAAATTTTTTAATGCTTTTATTAGTGTATTATAGATATACATAATATTGGGGTTCATTTTGACATAATTATACCTGCATGGAATACAATTTGCTCCTTACCACAGGTGTTTCTGGTTCCAAGCCAGAATTAGCATCTACTCTATCGCAGAATGATCACACAGAGTTAGTGACATCTTTGGCCACGCCTTTCTGGTCTTGCTGATGGCTGTGGTAGTATATTGTCTTTTCACATTAGTCTTTTTTTTTTTTTTTTTGTACTAGGGATTAAACTCAGGGCCACTTAACCTGAGCCACATCCCCAGTGCCCACCCCCCCTTTTTTGGTATTTAATTAGAGACAGAGTCTCAGTGAGTTGCTTAGGGCCTCACTAAATTGCTGAGGCTGATTTGGAACTCACTATTCTCCTGCCTGAGCCTCCTGAGCCACTAGGATTACAGGTGTGCACCCTCACATCCGGCTTCACCTTGGTCTTAACACTCAAACAGGTGTAGGACCATTTTTTTCCCAGTCCATTTTGGACCTTACTTTTTTCTTTTGCTGTGGACTTGCCAATTTAGAAAGGAGCTGATTTTTTTTTTTTTTTTTTTTTTTTTTTTGCTATTTTGGTTTTAAATGGGAGGATACTATTTCTAGATTGAAATGTCTCTTGTGGGTAATAAAGTCCTCCTTTCTCTAAGTCAGTGGTTCTCGAAGTATGGTCTCAACCAGCAGCAGCAGTAGCTGAAGACTTTTTAGAAATTCAGATCACCAGTCACTACTTTAGATTCACTGAATTAACATTTTGGTGGCAGAGCTTAGAAATCTACATTTTAATTTATCTTATTATTTAGAGGTAATTATAGTTTTGCCTGCACTATTGATAACTAATACAGAGCCAACCTCTAATCCCAGCGTCTTGGGAGGCTGAGGCAAGAGGAGGGCTAATTCAAAGCCATCCTCAGCAACAGTGAGGTGCTAAGCAACTCAGTGAGACCCTGTCTCTAAATAAAATACAAAATAGGTCTGGGGATGTGGCTCAGTGGTCAAGTACCCCTAAGTTCAATCCCCAGTATCCAAGGAAGAAAAAGAAATAATACAGAGAGAATCTGCTACACTCTTTTTTCCATTTTCCCTCCATCTTGTAAAACCACAGTACAATATCAAAACCAAGGTGCGGGGGCTGGGGATATAGCTCATCACTAGATGGTTGCCTTGCATGCACAAGGCCCTGGGTTCAATCCCAGCACCACACACACACACACACACACACACAAAAAAAAAAAGAATCCAAGATACTGACATGGTCACAGTGAACATATAGGGCACTTCCAGCCTCCTAAGTACCCCATATGTTGTCCTTTTATAGCCACAGTATTCCTTCCTTCCCTCACCCTTCCTTAACCCCTGGAAGCCACTAATCTGTTCTCAATTTTATAATTTGTCATTTTAAGAATGTTGTGTAAGTGGAATCATACATTATGTAACATTTTGTGATTCATTTTTCCCACTCAGCATGTTTCTCTGGAGACTCCTCCAGGTTGTTGCATCAATAGTACATTCCTTTTTATTGCTGAGTAAGAGTTCAGGGTATGAATGGGTCCCAGTTTATTTAATCATTTGCCCATTAAAGGACAGCTGGGTTTTCTTTTTTGATTATTATAAATGAAGCTGTTATAAACATTCATGAAAGAGTTTTTGTAAAAACAGTCTTCATTTCTGAGATGAGTGTTTGCAGGGGCGATTGCTGGCTGGTATGGTAGTTGCAAGTTTAGTTTTTAAGAGAGTTTTTAAACTATTGTCCAGAGGATCTGTATCATTTTCTATCTCCATTACAGTTGCATAATGTATTGAATTATTGGCATTTTTTTAGCAGCTTAAGTGAAGAACTTATTTCTTTACATGTTTTCATCATTCCTGCTTACACTAGAATGGTCCTAAGTATTTCTTCTACATATCTTTAGAATCACATTTATAACACAGAAAGTGTTTTAATTTTTGCTTCAAGCACCTAACATGGTGTAGAAAATTCAGGATGAGAAGAGGAGCTTATTGTGTTTATCCATATTCTCACTTACCTTGTTATTTTTTTTTCTTCCTGGTGCTATAAGTCTCCTTCATCTTTCTTTGTAGAGGATTTTCTTTTGCTGTTCTTTGTAAGTCAGTTAGAAACAGATTCTCTTAGCTTTCCTTCCTCTAAGAATGTCTTGATTTCCTGCCTCTTTTCTGAAGGATATTTTCTCTGGGCATAGGATTCTGGATTGACATTTTTTTTCCAACATCTGAAAAACGTTGTGTTTCTTCTTTCTGGCTTCGGTGGTTTCTGATGAGAAATCTACAGTTATTTGAATTGCTTTTCCCCCTAGGCAGGGTCTCATTTTTACCCCCTGACTACTATATAATATTTATATTTTGTTTTCAGAAATTTAACTGTGATGAATTTTGGAATGGATTTCTTTGGATTTATCTTGTTTTGGATTCTTCTTAAATTGGGGAAATTTCCAGTTATTATTTCTTAGAAAAGTACTTTATTCCTCCCCTTCCTCTAGGATTCCAATGGCATAAAATTTAGATATTTTGCTATACTTCCAGCTTTCTGATGTTCTGGGCTTTTTCTCTTCTTTCTTTCTTTCTTTTTTTTTTTTTTTTTTTTACCCCTGGTCTGCTCCATTGTTCTGATCCAATTACTTTTATTGTTCCATCCTTCAGTTCACTGACTCTTTTGTCCTCCCTCCATTGAGCTTTCTTATTTAAATTGATATATTTTTCAGTTCTAAAATTTCCACATGGTTCAAAATAATCTATTATTTCCCTGCTGGGCATGGTGGCACCCACCTGTAATCCCAACGACTTGGGAGGCTGAGGCAGGAGAATCATGAGTTCAAAGCCAGCTTCAGCAAAATCAGGTGCTAAGTAACTCAGTGAGACCCTGTCTCCAAATAAAATACAAAATAGGGCTGGGGATGTGGTTCAGTGGGCGAGTGCCCCTGAGTTCAATCCCTGATACCCTCAAAAATAAACAAATAAATAAATAACCCCGCTGAGGCTTTCTAATTTTTCATTTGCTATTGTTTTGAGCACTTTTTAATTGCTCATTGATGTATTTATTTTTTATTTTACAATGGCTGATTTAACATCTTTGTCCAATATTTCTAATATATCTGGCACCTAAGTGTTGGTGTCTACTGAGTTTCTTTTTATTTTCCATTCATTCAGTTGGAGGTTTTCCCTGACTTTCTTGAAGAGAGAAAAATCACTGAAGAGTGATTTTTCAATTGAAACTTGGACTTTTAAAAAATTATGATCCTGGATCTTATTTAGTTTAAAACTTTTGGTTTAGCTGGCTATTTCTGCTCTAGTAGGAGAATAAGGAGGCTCTACTTCATCATGTTACTGCCAGATGGGCGAAGTCCAGGCTATAGACCCTGCCTCCAACTGGCTCGGGAGGAGGTCTTTGTGGTCCTGGGTGGGAGTTGGAATGCTGTGGTGGGAGTGGCCTCCTCAGTCTCATTACTGCCAGGTAATGGGTGATAGTGTTCACCTTCCTCCAAGCCTCCTTTAAAAATCACTGCATCCAGGAGAGGGAAAGGAGCCTCCTTACCACCAGAGAGTGGCGGATGCCCAGGACACTCCATGAACTCCACTGTCATGGAGTGGGGGCTCATCACTAACTGGGGGGGAAGAAAGCCCTGGCTCCCTATTTGTTTTTCTTCAACATCATCTCAGCAGTGGGTTGGGGGCATCTCATTATAGCCTCCTTAGGTGGAATGTCTAGGTTCCCACTCACCCTTTGCTGACTGGTCAAGAGGGGGCCAAAGTTCTGTTTTGTCATTTTTGACTGAAGTGGACTGATTTTCTGAATGTTTTCTATCTTGCTAGGTTGTCCCTTTTCTTGCTTCTTTTGTTGGAGAGTTTTTTGCTATTTTTGTTTGTTTTTGTTTTTGTTTTTGTCTGAAACCATTGGCATTTCCTAGTTGCTCTATTCTTCCTTTCCAAGTCTGGGATACATGAGGCAAAATGAAAACCCAGAGAATGTACCATCCCATACCATTCTTCACATCTGGAGGTACTTATCATTCTGCCTTCTTCCTTCTCTCTACCTTTCAGAGAGAGAAAGGAAAGGCAGGATGTGCCAGGTTTTTACTTTTACTTAGTGGGAGAAAAGAGAAAAGCATGTCCCTTTCATCTTCCCAGAAGCAGAAGTACCTACTTTGTGTTGTAGGAGGCTCTCCAGGTGGTTCTGATGCACGCTAAATTCTCAAGAATATTTACTTTTGTCCCTTCAATAGATGAGTGGATGAAGGAGATTTGTATATATTCACAATAGAGTTTTACTCAGTCATAAAGAAGAATGAAATGACAGCATTTGCTGGTAAATAGATGTAAATAAAGAACATCATGCTAAGTGAAATAAGGCAGACTCAGAAAGTCAAGGGGTAAATGTTTTATTTCATTCATGAAAGAAGGAAGGGAAAAAAGGGGACAGAGATCAGATATCATAAAGATATAGGGAATATCAGTGAAGTAGAAGGAGACAAAGGGGAAGGAGAACAGACAGGAAAGGGGAGGAAATGCGAAATAAATTTGTGCATCTATGAACATACCATAGTGAATTCCACCTTCATGTGTGAATGTATATATATAAAGTACCAATCAAAAATAAATAGATAAATTAATAGAAAGAAGACCCTAGAGGGAGAAAAAGAGGAGATGCTGGAGACAGAAAGAAAACACACTAAATTTCATAATGTATGATGAGTAAAAATGAATCTAACTATTATGTTTAACTACAGTCAGTAATAAATGCATTAAAAATTTACCTTTGTTTTGTTTTGTAATACCTGATTCCTTCTATTACAGTTGTGGGGCAAAGAAACATTTGCTTTGTTTGGAGTCACTGTCACTATCTTAGCAGAAAAGCTCTGCCTTTGTTGTGAATCCCTCATGGTCCCCTTCTGTGCTTGTGTGTCACATAATCTTCAGATAAAGAGTTTAGGATAGTTGTGGACTATGAGTAGAGGGACTGGTTTGCCTCATCTGAGCTCAGGCATAGACAGGGAGCATAGTGGCTTCTAGTGTGGTGCCCTTGGCCAGAGTTTGTACTCATACTGAACTTGAACTTGAGAAACAGGAAAATGTATAGTTACAATTTTAAGATCATTCAGAATTGTGGCTGATTCTTCTCCACAACAGAAAGAGGAGGTCACAGTCACTTCTACTTGGGCAGTTTTGTTTCACGACCCTTTCTTTCTCAGGGAGAGCAGATTGGGATTCAGAAGCAGCTGGGAAAATTTGAACATTAATTTGGATATCACACACACAAAAAATTACTGTCTTTAAATTGTCCTAATCATCCAATCATCTCAAAAATTTACTTACTAATATCATTATATTAAAAAAGAATTGCCCTGCATTTTCCCTTCTCTCTCCCTTTCCCTCCCACCTCTCATCCCTGTTTAATGTTAATCTTCTTCTCATGCTCTTCGTCCCTACTCTGTTCTTAGTTACTCTCCTTATATCAAAGAAGACATTTGGCATTTGTTTTTTAGGGATTGGCTAGCTTCACTTAGCATAATCTGCTCTAATGCCATCCATTTCCCTGTAAATTCTATGATTTTGTCATTTTTTAATGCAGAGTAATACTCCATTGTGTATAAATGCCACATTTTTTTTATCCATTCATCCATTGAAGGGCATCTAGGTTGGTTCCACAGTCTAGCTATTGTGAATTGTGCTGCTATGAACATCGATGTAGCAGTGTCCCTGTAGCATGCTCTTTTTGAGACCCTCAGAGTTATACAAAAGTGCATACAATAGGAAGTGAGGGGAAGGGGAAAAATAATACAAGGGGGACAAATGAATGTCAGTAGAGGGGGCAGAGAGAGAAGAGGGGAGGGGAGGGGAGGGGAGGGGGGATAGTAGAGGATAGGAAAGGAAGCAGAATACAACAGACACTAGTATGGCAATATGTAAATCAATGGATGTGTAACTGATGTGATTCTGCAATCTGTATATGGGGTAAAAATGGGAGCTCATAACCCACTTGAATCAAATTGTGAAATATGATATATCAAGAACTATGTAATGTTTTGAACAGCCAACAATAAAAAATTAAAAAAAAAAATAAAAAAGAATTGCCCTAAAACAGCATAGTCATTATTGGAATTTTTAGAACTAGTATTGTATATGAATATTATTTATTTTTTTAATTTTAAAAGCGGTAATCATCAGGGTTTTCCTTTGCCGTTGACAGACTGTCATCAAGCCCCTTTAATAAATGAAACTGAAGAAGCCAGGTGGAAAGATTTACCAAATAGTTGTTTGGTAAAGATTATTTTAAAAACAAACAAACAACAACAACAATAACAACAAAAAACAGAGGTGGCAGAAAGGAAGCCCTCACTACACAGAGAGTGCAGTTCCTAGGGCTTTCTATCTGCACACCTGTTGTTTGGTGATTTGATCCTGGAAATCTAAGTTCAATCAATGTTGTCTCATTCGCATGTACAGAATTTTAATTTATGGAAGTGATTGAGGTGTGGCCAGGAGAAGTCAATGTCACTGGAAGAAGAATTTATTACTCACATTTCCCCAAAGCAGGGGGCATGCCTCACCCTCACACAGCGCCACACAAGAAGCACTAGATTTGGTCAAGAGAAAGAAGCAAGAGTGAGGGGAAAGCCCAGGTCAGAGCTTTTACTCGGTTTCTCCAGAAAAGGCAAGTCAGGGCAGAGTGAGTTCAGGATTGGGTAGTTTAAAGAATTCCATTGGGTTTGGGACATAGAGGTAGTCTCCAGTGACCTGGCACCTGACTCATGAGGTGAGTGGTTTATTATCACATACACTCCCCACCATTGTCCTCCAGTGTCCTCACTAGAGGTCAAAAGCAATCAGACCACCTGATCTTGGACTAGAACCTCTGGAACATTTTTCTTTATAAGTTAACTACCTCAAACATTGCCTTGTTGTAACTTGAAGCTCATTAATACACTAGTCTTTTTAGGGGAAGTTTCTCCCCAGATGTGTAAGTCTGCCCAAGATGTCAGAACATCATAGAATGCAGAAAATAGAAAACATGGTTTATACAAATGGGGACACTGGGACATGCAGATTTCAAGGGACTTGTCTAAGATCCCACAGCTGGGAAGTGGCAGAGGCTAGATGAGAACAGCTCCAACTGCTGTTGTAAGATTTTGACTTCGACTTCGGGACTATTTCCTTGTTCTTGTTCTTGTCCTTATGCCACACCTCTTTAACCATCTCAGACACAAATGGCTGAAGGAATAGAAAAGAAGAAGCTTTTAAAGAATAATAATAATGATAATAATATAAACATCCTTGGAACTAGACACTGGGAAATAAACCTGTAGAACTGTAAACATTTAGCTCGACAAAGAGAAAGGTGGGGTGTGAGTTGGTTTGTGAAGGACAGTGAGTGCTGAACTATGAAGAGCTGAAATTTATCCCCTTCTCCATTTGAGACAGATTCTAAATCTCCAATCATCAGGGTGGTGGGAAGGACTCATGGCAGAAAATAAAAGCTGCCTAGGGACACTGATGGTAACACAGGGATGAATTGCCAGTTAAGAACATGAATCTACTTCTCAGGAAACACTTCTCTGCCCATCCACAATGTGTGCTCATTTACAACTTTTATCATCCTATAACTATTATCATAAAGTCTAGAGTGATCTAGAATCATAGTTTAAGACTCTTTTATATTATATTGTCTTAAGTAATTATTTGTCCTCTTATTTGTGAAGGTTTTGAATTTGATTCCATTACATTCTAACGCCATCAATATCATCACACTGCCATTCTAAATAATTTTGAGCCAGATTCTAAATCTCCAATCATCAGGGTAGTGGTAAGGCATTTATTACTAGTTTTAGGATATGAGACTAGTTTGAGGGTAGTCTAGACCTTGTATTTTCAAGGTTACATAATGCAATAGAGATCTAGACAGTTTGAAAAATTAGTTTCTTCTCTTCAATGGGATGAGCACAGAGAAACTTATTATTCAAGGTTTATAATCATTACAAAGCAGAGGACTCTGCTTCTCCATGGTTCATTTTAATCTAGGTGGTTCAGCCACACCTGTGCCAAGCTTAGGGGCAGAAGTGGGGATTGTGGTGCCTAATGCACAGTCTCTCAAAGATTCATGATATGGTTTGCAAAGGAGTCAGAGTCAATGCTGCTGTGTTATCAAGGATCACCTTCCTCTACCCAGGTTTGCAGAATTTCCCTTCTCAAAAAGATACAGAATTGTTCTTACTGCTTTCCAACTCCAAAGACAACCTTTTCCTTCTTCTTTCTCTCATTGCTCTATAATCTTCTTAATCAATTCAGACTTTCAAAAACAAAACTTGTTAAGAGGGATTGTCATCAAGCACCTCTGTCTTTGGCCTTGACACTCAGATACACCAACCCAAAAGAATTTCCTATTTTAATGAGGGAAAAAATACATTGAGATCAAAATGCAAATCAGTATCTCAATAAATAACCTTACCATCCTTCTCACAGACTGGAGGTTATATATTCCACATCAACAAGGTACTGCAAATCTATTCTTAGTAAGACTTCAACCTCAAATTGCCATCTGCCATCATCCTGCTGCCTCCAATAAAGGGCTTTGTAACTGCTAGAGACCAGCTGGTCATTTCTCTCATTATTCAATGCAAATATGTTATAGAAAGAGAGTATAACATGAAATAACATTTCAAAATATAATGCCACATTAGAAGCAAAAAATCCCAAATACCAACAGAATGCATTTTTGGCCATGGGACTAAAAACAGCTTGTTGGAACTCATTTTGTTTGTTATAACTAAGCCACTCTGGAATGATTTCTCCTTTTCCAATGTGTAATGGTTCATTTCATGCATGGAACAACTGTAATGAAAACAGCTCTTTACTAAGTCTTTGCCTTTTGGCTTTAAATTGCAATTAAAATAACATTACTCAGATCTCCGTGGTCACCCCATCTCTACCTCTGCTGTTCAGGTTCTGGTAGCTATCTAAAATTCGTTGCCTCATACAGAAATACAGGAGAAGCCGAGAAAATCAATTTTAATGAAAGAATGGATGAGAGAGAAACAGATAGCATTCCAAAAACTCAGGAGATTGCAAAAAAGCTTTTAAAGAGAAGCAACAATCATTGTGAAATGCATCAATAAAGGAATTAAAGACTTGGGAGGCAGCCAAAATATATGGTTGCAGGCAACTGACTAAAGGGTGTTAATAAATTTACATTCCATTATGGGGGACAGTCAAGGTTATATGTTATGGCCAAACAGGAAGTGTTTAAAAATGAAATAGACAACTTTGACACTGCTGAAAGTCGGGTTAGTGAGCAGTTCTGAATGGCAGACTCTGGGACCACACAGAAGTAGTCAGGAGGAGGTAGCAGTTAACTCTTCACTCTCCAAACCCGTCTCCATCTGGAACTTCTCTTTTCCCACTTTGCAAAAGCCCCACCACTGAAGCCATGGCTTTTCAGCTGATCTGAAAGGCAAGTCCTCAGAACACAGTGCAGACAGGCACCTGTTCTGGGCTACCATTGTGATGAGCCCTCACTCCCAAATCTGTTCTTTCCCACTCTCATCATCTCCCTATTTTACCCCTGTAAATTCTCTCTATCTCCTTTCCCCACATTCAGTTTCATTCTGCTCCTGCAAGCACCTTCATCTAAAATGCAAATCTGAGCATGCCAATCTGTCACATCTCCTGGTTGCCTTCAGAATGAAATCAAAATTCCACAGAATGTGTTGCTGTCTCATATTCTCATTTTTAGTCTTTGTAATGACTCCACATCAGATCTTTTGTTGAGAAATCCACCCGTGTCTGCTACGGGTGAGATGGCATGCATTACCCCTTCTGAATCCAAAGTCACTTTTATTTTAATGTAATCTAGGGTTCACTTCTGTGTCCTGTGAGCAAAGACTCTGACCTGCAGGGACAGGTCCTTTCATGATCTGTTATTTGCTTTTTCTCTTCAGCCTCACTTCTTGCCACCCCGCACCATTACATCTCCTTGCTTAGTCCTGTCCTTCCAATCCATTTGGCACCCACTGAAATAATCTTCTGTTCTCTCTTCTCCAGGTATTTACATGCTACTTTCTTCTCCTAGAATGCCTCTTCCCCTGGCTTTGAGTTTAGATATTTGTTCCTTCAGGAAGCTTTGCTGGACTCAAAGATAATACCTGTAATAATACCTGTACTCAAAGAATGGGATATCTTCTCTCAGAGGTTTGTGTCTTAACTCCTCTCTTACCTCCTCACCTTGAGTTGTCCCTCAGCTCTAAGTTCCATGAGGATGTGGACTGTTTTCGTCTTACTCCTATTTCTTCAGTACCTAATGCTGCAAGGTAAAGCAGAGGGAAAATAGTAATTATTTCTCAGTAAGTGGGTTGTCAAGTTAACTTCTTCATAGGTCACCTGCCAACGTCTATTTTTCTTTTGTTAGGGAGGTGTAAGGAAGTCTTGATTATTTGTGTCAGGATGAAATTTTCTGCATTTCAACTATGTATCACTTTCTTAACCTTTGCTCGAAATAATACCTGTGCTATAATCTATTTAAGAGTTCTATTGAAATGCAGTTTTACTAAAATTAGTTTATTCTAAAGGCAACTTTATGTCACTACTATAAATAAAATTTACCATAAACATAAGTACATATCAGTACAAATTAAAAGCAATATATAAATATTAAAATTTCTTGTGTGAATATTTAATACTAAATAGTGTACACTTTGAACACATTCTTATGCTCAGTCACTGATGTACAGGCCACATATGGAAACTAATTGTTCATATTATAACATCTAAGGTCATGTTTTGAGTTAATCTTTGACCTATTTCTTCACAGTGTTGTTGATGTAAACACAGGAGATAAAATTAAGCTCTCTTATAAACTAGAAAGCTTACATGGGGGTCAATGGTTATTACTTTTATTCTATTTCAATGGGGAAGGTAAGCAGGTGATGGAATAAGGCCAGGAAGAAGCCCAGGGCTGGGGAAGGGCGGAGAGTCGTATTTCATACATATGTTTGCTCGTAGAGAACTCAGTTTTAATCTCAGTCGGACTTTTCAGGGAAGGCCAAAATTCACTATTGCACGAAGTTGTTTTTCATGTCACTTATTAAAGTGATTTTTCAGATTGAAGAGCTGAAAATGTTTCATTTTAAACAAAATCACAATTGCAGTCTCAGGGTGTATGTTGGTTGGGAATTTGTTTTTTGCACTTGATACTGTATTATGTTACTAAGGTTAATTTATATTGTAGTTGTATTTAATTGTTCTCTTGAAGGTGTGTGTATGCACATCACCTTCTCCTGTGTGTGTGTGTGTGTGTGTGTGTGTGTGTGCAATATAAAAGAAATTATTTAATCCATTGTTCTGTTGTTGAGCACCTGAATTGTTTCCAATTTTTCTGACTATGACTATTGCTTCTGTTGTTGAGCAAACACAGGTGAACAGCCTAAGAGCATGCCCAACAGCTTTTCTAAATAATCGGGAGACTTGTGGGGACAGGAGCACCAGTAAGCTGTCTCCAGACCTCAGTGCTATCTTTTGGTATTGTCCCTGCCTGTGATCATTAATATGATGCAAGTAGGAGCTTGTTCCAATAGGTGGCTTCTCTATTAAGGAGGTAAAGATAATGACTTGTAGGCTACTCTCAAGAAGAAAAAAAAAAGGGTATGATATTTTGTTTTTACAATATTCCCAAGAAAAATTAATTATTCAACATAATAAATTCCTTATTCATTAGATTTTAAGGATGTTTGTCTCCACACAAAGGCAGAATACCATAAATCAGTAGTTCTTAAGCTTTGTTGCATATTATTATCACTTGAGGGAGATTTTAAAAATTCAATAACTATGCTACTCTGCAGACCAATTAAATCAGACTATCTGGGAATGGGATCCAGGCATCAGTATTAAAGACCCCCAGAGATTACAATGTAGAGCCAAAGCAGTTCTCTACGCCATGGGATATAATGAGTGGTAATAACTGGAACTTTATTTGAGCATATGTGGGCTGACTACTTTGAACCTGTGAGATGAAAAATGATATTGAACATTTCGAAGAGCATGAAGATTTAAAATCCACAACCACTTTTAAAAAGACCATTACACAAAATAGTTTACCTGAAACCAAATAAAATCCAATCAAGAAGGAGCAACTGCTTCTACTTGAAACTTACCTCTCTCTCTCTCTCTCTACTCAAGATGCATTATCCCCTCCATTCTACCTATGCTGACATTGCTTGGCCAACTATGGAAAGCACTAGAAAGCGATTGCTATGTAGAATTAGGGTTTTGCCTTCAATTCCATTTCTTCATCTTCCCAGTGGCTTTCCTGCTGCTCCACGAGGAGGCCCTTTTTCACAAATGTCACTCCCTTTCATCACATAAAGAACTCTATTTAAGAACGAGGGCAGGATGTTTGCCCTTCCTTCAAGCATGTTTAATCTACACGGTTTTCTTATTCCGTGTTTATTTAGTGTTTATTTATTATGCATACTTGTTGAGCAGGTCCTGCATGCTATGCACTGGGATAGGTGGTGAGACCCTGGGAAGAGTCAAGGTACCATCTGCAATCTGGTGAAGAAGATGAATTTTGCAACAAAGAATATATTTTAAATTTCATTTATTTAATTTAAAAATAATAATACATTTACATGCTTTAGCAACCAAAAGAGTATAAAACTAAGAAGTCTCCTTTATAAGTCCAGTTCATCAACAACATTCTCCAAAAGGAAAACTGCTGTTCATTTCTTATGTATTCTTCCAGAGATTTTAATATATATGCAAATGCAAATTCAAATTTGAATATGTATTTATCACCCTTCCCTTTTCCCACAAATGTTAGATTGTTTCATATACTGTTTTTTACTTTACATCTTTTTTGTTTGTTTGGGGGAATTTTTGTAAATGTGCCTCTTTTTTTTTTTGTATGAAGTAGATTCTTGTAATCTTGTCAAGGTTGGCCTCAAATTCATAATCCTCTTGCCTTCGTCTATCAAGTAGCTGGGGATGACAAATTGCTGAGACTTTTCAATATCACTATATAAAGATCTTTTTCCTTATTTTATATAAGCACATAATTCCCACCACATTAACATTCTATAGTTAGTTTTTCCAACATTCTAGAGAGATTGAAACTTTCCTTTTTATAAAACTAAAAGATGCAAGAAGATCTTTATGAATATTCCATTTCATTGTAAAATCTATGGTCAATTCCCAACAGTGGAATTGCTTAGTCAGTAAACTTGCACTTTTGATAGATACTGACAACTTGACATGCCATGGAGTTGTGCCCATTTCCACACTTGCCAACCACTTGTGAAGGTGCCTATGACTTCACATCATTGTCAACCAATATGTTCCTTCAACATCCATTGTTGCTGACTTCATGGGTAAAAAATGGTGAGCTGTTAATTTGCATCTACTTTAGTATGATGGAAGTTAAACATTTATCTGAAATATCAGTGTTATGTAAGTGGGATAAAGGATGTACTTGGATTATATACAATTAAAAAAAAACAGAAAAGGATAACTTACCATCTCTACCCTTGAAAACACAAACCTAAGTAAGCACAAGGAGCCTGAGCAGTTTGCATTAGATTTTTTTTTTTCAAATAGTCTTACCAAGTAGTGGTGAAACCAGGAAAAAAAAAAAAAACAAAAACAACAAGAACAACAACAACAAAAATCTCCCTTGCCCCCAGCTTTTTCTTTTCTTCATTATCTTTTATGCTTGATCTTTTAAAATGTATCATGGCCTCAGCCTCTGGATTGCTACCAATGTTTTCTATAATTTTGTTTTTTGTTTGTTTACTTGAGTTCATGCTTGTCAACTTTCAAGTATTTGGGGTGATGTTTTTATGACTGCCTTTTTGTTATATGGTTTTCTAAAGTTCTAATATGTTATTACGTGTTTAAGTCTGATAATGATTACTTTAAAAATTTCTTGTAACATTTTACACTTTTCAAAGTGCCTTCAGGTATAGTGTCTCATTTAAAGCTCTCAACAATTCTGTAATTTACTCTTGAGAAATCCATTTTAACACAGAGAAATTTAGTTACTTGCTTCCAGTAACCTAACCTGGGGCATGTTGGACACCACTCAGAATTTTAACTCCAAACCCAGTACTTTGCTAAATAGGCTTAAAGTAGTTGGCTGTAACAAAATAACCTTTAAGTGTCCTCTGCCTCTGCTTGTCCCTGACTCCTGTATCCACAGAGATGCTATTAGCAGACTGGTGAGCAAAGGTGTTAACTGGCTCTCAACTACCTGATGTTGTTCCCTGGGCCTCCAGTTAGAGTCACTTAAGAGACTTACTTCATAGGCAAGTCAGTGCACAATTGATTAGGAATTTCTTCCAGTTCTTCCTGACCTGCTCTTAATATGAGGTTTGTCACTACAATCAGAAGGATTGAATCACCTATCTTCTCTATTGGGATATTTGTTCTTTGGTCTAAAATAAATTAACACAGCCCTGAAAGAAACCTTTTATCCCTTTGGTGTCCCTCATCACATCCTTTGAAGTGACTTTGAAAGGAGCAGTTGAATTGGAACCTTTCATGAAATTGTCAGTCTGATTCCTTGGAGCCCAGACCTGAACAGTGATGAGCTCGAGCCAGCACACGTTATTTGCCTCTGCCCAAGGGTCTTTCCTCTTCAGCACAGACGACTGTGAGTGGTTTTCTTCTTTGTATGAGGGCACACTTGATTTCATTTCGGACTTAGCCTCCACAGAATCAACTGATAATTTTAAAACAGATTCTGATTCAATCGGATGAAGAAATACTGAACTCTATCGAGTGCAGGGAGTATGGCTTGCTCCCCATTTTGTCTCTTGCTTTGAAACTATTCCCATCTGGTAATATTGGGTGACATGAAATGAGTTCTTTTGGACATCTCTCTGTGGGAGTTTAAGAAACAGATCTGCCTGGTGATAAGTGGACTACCCTGTATCAAACCAAGACAGCCCCTTTAGATTGATGGACTCCTTTGGGGGTAACAAGTTGACTTCAGACTTAACAGGCATTTCTGATAAAGACACTAAATGATTTTGGAGAAAGCTTAGAAGTAAAGCATGATTAAGGAGATTAAATTGGAGAATTCTATTAAATTTAAAGCCTTCCCCAAATGAATTATCTTTCATTTAATAATAAACTCCATTTTTGTCAGGTTCATCTTCAATTTCTCTATTTTTCCTCTTTTAATCCACAAAAACTTATTTTATTGCTTTTGCTTCTTATCTGAATCTCCTTTCACTTCTGCATCTCTAGAACCAAATAAATACTCAATATAATATTTGCGGAGTTGGTGACTGAATGTTTCTGAGAACAATACACTCATGATGTCCTGATTCCTCTCCTGTCTCCTTTCCTTTGACTAACCTTATTCTACTGTATACTTTTCACCTTTCTGTTTCTGCTATTTAGATTTCTCCTTTTCAACATTTTAAATGACTCATATATCTCATCTTGAAGGTTATAAGACTGTCAACTGGATGTGCCCTGCAGCTGTCACTCATACATTCTATTCCCTTTGCAGTCAAACTTCATAAAATATCAGTTCACACTCACTCTCTTTTCTCACTTCTGCATTTTCCAACTTCCTACAATCTCCCCCCACTGCTATGCCTCAATGAACCCAACTTGCCACTTGTGGGTGATATTGAACTTGTTCCTCCAGGAGCATTTAACATCCCCTCCTTGAATCAATCCTTTCTAGTGTCTTTATAACCCAGCATTTTCCTACTTCTTTCCCCCTACCCCCCAGGCAGCTGGAAGCTCCTTACCTCTTTCCTTTGGACCCTGCTCCTTTTACCTGTCTCTTAGAGAATGGTGTGCCTTAGGGCACTTTAATACTTTCTCCAGGTGTTTCTTTCCCTGTACTGACCTCCCTGAGCTCCCTCCCAGACCTGTGTAAATTGTAGAAGAGAAATGTTAAGAGAATATCTGCACTCAGGTGCTTTTCAAAATTTCATTCTCTAAAGGTTCAGAG
This sequence comes from Marmota flaviventris, assembly GCF_047511675.1. Lineage (NCBI taxonomy): Eukaryota > Metazoa > Chordata > Mammalia > Rodentia > Sciuridae > Marmota > Marmota flaviventris. The sequence continues at coordinate 57,455,194 of NC_092500.1, read as the reverse complement.
CGAATGCCATCTCCTACAGAATTGTGTTTTTTTTTTCTTCCTTATCTCTCAATTTCAACCTTCCATTTGTCCCTTCTAAACCAGAAACATCAGTATCATTCCCAACCCCTCTGATCCTCACCCCAGTCCCAACCAGCTCTACCATAGCACAGGCCACTGCTGGATTCCACCCTTGCAATGAAGAGTCCCCCAGATGTCCTATCCACCTTTACTCCTGAAGATCTTCAGTTCCCTACACAGATAGTGTGATCTTTCCACAACACAGATGATCACCTGCCTCTCTACTTAAAGTCCCCAGTCTTTCTTTTATGCCACAGCATAATGTCTCATATGTTGCAACTGTGCCTCTTGCAATAGATGCTTCAGAAGTACTCATCTTCAGGTCCTGCTTTAGCTACTACTTCCTCCACTAAGTCTTTCCTGATGACCAGAGGCTGATTTAGGTTTTTTTTTTTTTTAATCTTTTCAAAGTATAATGATTTTAAAATTTTCACTGCATATAATAAGTTTTTTATTTATAAATTCTCTAAATTATAAGTTCCTTGAAAGCAAAGGTCACTTTTACCTAACTCATTATTAGATTCCAAGGATACATGCTGACATGCAGTAGATATGCATTTAATATTTACAAAATAAAAAGAATGAGTCTGTCTAAATAGATTGGGACCTACTATTAAATAAAAGGTCAGAATACAATTATGTTTATAAAGTGATCAGAATGTACCTCTGATAAATACTACTTCTTTTCTTTTTCTCATTTGATTCCTAGGAAATATTGATTTAGAGCTATAAAATGGGTCAACTTAGTCTTACAGTGATTTCCATTTTTATATTAAAACCTGTATGTATTTACTGCTGATAGAAGTATAGAACTTTATGGCTGCAATTGTCTTATCTATAGTTCAGTGCCCTGTGAAAGTACTAGAATCATATTTCTGGAAAAAATTGAAGCGTCGTCTATTGAGAATGAACAGAATGCAGTAGTCATTGAGTAGCTGTTCCACAGAGTAACACTTGGATTGGTTCTTGAAGTTCCCAGTTGGAAATTCAGTCAATTATCAGATGACTTCACAAAAGAAAATAATAAGGATTGTTATTAGCAATGATAAAACTATTTCATGGATGAATACATTTATGCTCTTTACTAAGCACATGAATGCACATGTAGATTCATTTCAATTAGTATTTACTGAGAACCAGAGACCCAGTGTCAGATAATATAGTCATGTAAATCATTGCGAAGCATATAGAAAAAGAGTTCCAAACAATACTTTTACTCTTTTTGCCTGCTTTAATGTCTTCAAATTGATGATAAGAAAGGATACACGTCTCATAAGAAGGTTAACATTTAAATAATACTTCAAAAAGTTTTTGTTAGTACATTATAATTATATATATAGTGGAATTTATTGTTACATATTCATGCATGCACACAACATAACTAAGCCTTTTTGGTTGTCTTATTTGATCCTTATAACAAGTTCAAATGGATTGATCATTTTGTATAATGTATTATGATTCACTCCAGCTTATTTTTATCAAAGTGAATGCCAAATATTATAATAAAAAAATCTCTGGTTGTTAAAAAAAAAGTGGATTGATCAGATAATTAATTTTAGAAATGAAATGGGAAACTGGGTTAAAGTCTATTTATTTATTTATTTATTTATCCATTACCTATTAAATGTGTTCTATGTGTTGGATTCTCTTCTGTGTCCCGCGTGGGCTGTGAAATTTGGGTTCCCCTGTGTGGAGTGGGCTGGCTGAGAAATATGGCAAAAAATTCACACGACACATAAAATCGTTTTCAAAAAGCAGAGGTGGGACAGCTCTGCGACCTTAAGGGTCCTGCTTCCACACTGGGAAGAGAGAGAGAGAAAGAGAGAGAGAGGAGCCTGTGTTTGCTTTATTTATACAAGGGGGTTTCAAAGGTTTTCCATGGAATGTTCTTTTGCCAAATAAGGTAGGAGATAGGCTATCCAAGCCCAATGGGTAATGCCCAAGTCTTGAGCTACCAGAGACCAGACTTCCTAGTTGAGCAAAGACAGAGGTCACGTACATCATGCAGAGTGGGAGAAGCCACAAAATAGCATGCAAATGGACACCATCCCTGTTTTCGACTGACCGCAGCTCATTCAGCCATAGAACAGGTAATTTCAGGCTGCCATTCGCCTGCGGCTTGCAGACAGATTGCTCGGGCTCAGTGCCTGGGTGCTTCTTAGAGCCTGCTCTTATCAGAGCGAGCACCGAGCGCGGGGCGGCCGAGTTCCGGCTCCCGGAACCGCCCTGGCCCAGGGCTGGGGAGCCTGTGGAGGCTGCTTCTTGGAGCCTACTCTTATCAGAGCATACACCGAGCATGGAGCGGCTGAGTTCGGGCTCCTGGAACTGCCCTAGCCCAGGGCTAGGAGCCCGCGGAAACTGCTTCTCGGTCCGGGTCCTGCTGAGGGCTGGTCAGGACTCATCCGTTGCTTTGGTTGCCTGGCAAGGGGAACGAAATGCTGCCATTCACATAGGATACCAACATGGCAGAGATCTGATGTCATCAGAAAGTGGCGGAGGAGAGAACTTCATCAATACCAGCGGCGACAGAAACAGTTGGTCTCCTGGTAGGGGGGGTGAGGCACAGACACCCGAGTTTCTCTCGATTTGTCGTCAAGCCAGAGGGGAGGAGCCGGGCCGCCGCCAGCGCCAGGAGCAGGCCCAGCGGCTCGCCGGCGTGGTGACCGCATGACCCCAATTGGAGAGGGGGCGGAGCGGAGCCGCCACCCGGGCCCGCAAGGTGGGCAGACCCGCGACCCAGTGGTACACGGGCGTGGTAGGAGGGGCAGGGCAGAGCCACCACCCGCGCTTGCAAGGTAAGCAGACCTGTGACAGACTGGCGGGTCAGGCCCAGCGGCCTGCCAGCATGGTACACACGCCACCCCAACTGGAGTAGGGGCAGAGCAGATCCTTCGCCCACGCCGGGACCAGGCCCTGCCGGTGTGGTGGTCACGTGACCCCAATTGGAGTGGGGGCGGAGCGGAACCGCCACCCGTGCCCGCAGGGTGAGCAGACCTGTGACCAACATGCAGATCAGGCCCAGCGGTCTGCAGGCGTGGTAGGAGGGGCAAAGCAGAGCAGCCGCCCGCTCCTGCAAGGTAGGCAGACCTGCGACAGACCGGCGGATCAGGCCCAGGAGCCTGCCGGCGTGGTACACACATCACCCTAATTGGAGCAGGGGCAGAGCAGAGTTGCCGCCCGTGCCAGGAACAGGCGCAGCGACCTACCGGCGGGGTAGTCATGACACCCCAATTGGAGTAGGGGCAGAGCAGAGCCACCACCCGTGCCCGAAAGGTGGGCAGATCTGCGACCGACCAGCGGGACAGGCCCAGTGGCCTGCCGGTACGACAGACACGTCACCCCATTTGGAGTAGGGGCAGAGTAGAGCCACCGCCCGCGCCTGCAGGGTAGGCAAACCTGCACCCGACCGGCGGATCAGGCCCGGTGGCCTGCCGGCGTGGTACACTCGTCACCCCAATTGGAGTAGGGGCAGAACAGAGCCGTCGCCAGTGCCCAGAACAGGCCCAGTGACCTGCCGGCGTGGTAGTCACAACACCCCAATTGGAATAAGGAGAGAGCAGAGCCGCCGCCCGCGCCTGCAGGAAAGAAACGAAAGCAGTATGAAAAGACAAGGAAAGAAAGGACCACAAGCAATGCAGGTCAACGCAACTTTAGAAGAGGTAACAGCTGCAGCAGATGGAATGTCAGATAAAGAATTCAGGATATACATGCTTCAGATGATCTGGAGTATCAAGGAAGACATTAGACAGCAAAATCAGACAATGAAAGATCACTTCGACAAGGAATTACACAAACAAATCCAGGAAGCAAAGGATCAACTATACAGGGAGATAGAGGTTATAAAAAACAAACAAACAGAAATCCTAGAAATGCAGGAAGCAATAAACCAACTTAAAAACTCAATGGAGAATACTACCAGCAGAGTAGAACACTTAGAAGATAGAACATCAGACAATGAAGACAAAGTATTTCAACTGGAAAAGAACATAGACAGCTCAGCAAGACTGTTAAGAAACCATGAGCAGAACATCCAAGAAATATGGGATAACATTAAGAGACCAAACTTAAGAGTCATTGGGATACAGGAAGGTCCAGAGCTCGAAACCAAAGGAATGAGCAGTCTATTCAATGAAATAATATGAGAAAACTTCCCAGACTTGAAGAATGAGACAGAATCCCAAATCCTAGAAGCCTACAGGACGCCAAATGTGCAAAATCATAAGAGATCCACACCTAGACACATTATAATGAAGATGCCCAACAAACAGAATAAGGAGAAAATTTTAAAAGCTACAAGAGAAAGGAAGCAGATTACATTTAGGGGTAAGCCAATCAGGATAACAGCTGATCTTTCAACACAGACTCTGAAAGCTAGAAGATCCTGGAATAACATATTTCAAACACTGAAAGAAAATGGGTTCCAACCAAGAATTGTGTATCCAGCGAAATTAAGCTTCAGGATGGAAGATGAAATTAAAACCTTCCACGATAAACAAAAGTTTAAAGAATTCGCAGCTAGAAAACCATCTCTTCAAAACATCCTTGGCAAAACATTACAGGAAGAGGAAATGGAAAATAACAATGAAAACCAACAGTGGGAGGTAGGACAGTAAAGGGGGGGAAAATAATGAAAGAGGAAAACAAACCATGTTTAGTAACATAAATAAACAAATATGGCTGGAAGAACAACCCATATCTCAATAATAACCCTAAATGTTAATGGCTTAAACTCACCAATTCAGAGACACAGGCTAGTAGAATGGATCACAAAACAAGACCCAACAATATGCTGCCTACAGGAGACGCATTTGATAGGAAAAGACATACATAGGCTGAAGGTGAAAGGTTGGGAAAAATCATATCACTCATATGGACTTCGGAAACAAGCAGGAGTGTCCATAATCATATCAAATAAAATAGATTTCAAGCCAAAGTTAATCAAAAGGGATAAAGAGGGACACTACATACTGCTCAAGGGAACCATACACCAACAAGACATAACAATCATAAATATATATGCCCCAAACAGTGGTGCAGCTATGTTCATCAAACAAACTCTTCACAAGTTCAAGAGTCTAATATACCACCATACAATAATCATGGGAGACTTCAACACACCTCTCTCGCCACTGGACAGATCTTCCAAACAAAAGTTGAATAAGGAAACTATAGAACTCAATAACACAATTAATAACCTAGACTTAATTGACATATATAGAATATACCACCCAACATCAAGCAGTTACACTTTTTTCTCAGCAGCACATGGATCCTTCTCAAAAATAGATCATATATTATGTCACAGGGCAACTCTTAGACAATATAAAGGAGTAGAGATAATACCATGCATCCTATCTGATCATAATGGAATGAAACTGAAAATCAACGATAAAAGAAGGAAGGAAAAAGCATACATCACTTGGAGAGTGAACAATAGGTTACTGAATGATCAATGGGTTATAGAAGACATCAAGGAGGAAATTAAAAAATTCTTAGAGATTAATGAAAACACAGACACAACATATCGGAATCTATGGGACACATTGAAAGCAGTTCTAAGAGGAAAATTCATTGCTTGGAGTTCATTCCTTAAAAAAAGAAAAAACCAACAAATAAATGATCTCATACTTCATCTCAAAATCCTAGAAAAAGAAGAGCAAAACAACAGCAAAAGAAGTAGAAGGCAAGAAATAATTAAAATCAGAGCTGAAATTAATGAAATCGAAACAAAAGAAACAATTGAAAAAATTGACAAAACTAAAAGTTGGTTCTTTGAAAAAATAAACAAAATCGACAGACCCTTAGCCATGCTAGCGAAGAGAAGAAGAGAGAGAACTCAAATTACTAGCATACGGGATGAAAAATGCAACATCACAACAGACACTTCAGAAATACAGAAGATAATCAAAAACTATTTTGAATCCTTATACTCCAATAAATTAGAAGATAGTGAAGGCATAGATAAATTTCTTAAGTCATATGATCTGCCCAGATTGAGTCAGGAGGATATAGACAACCTAAACAGACCAATATCAATTGAGGAAATAGAAGAAACCATCAAAAGACTACCAACTAAGAAAAGCCCAGGACCGGATGGGTATACAGCAGAGTTTTACAAAACCTTTAAAGAAGAACTAATACCAATACTTTTCAAGCTACTTCAGGAAATAGAAAAAGAGGGAGAACTTCCAAATTCATTCTATGAGGCCAACATCACCCTGATACCTAAACCAGACAAAGACACTTCAAAGAAAGAAAACTACAGACCAATATCTCTAATGAACCTAGATGCAAAAATCCTCAATAAAATTCTGGCGAATCGGATACAAAAACATATCAAAAAAATTGTGCACCATGATCAAGTAGGATTCATCCCTGGGATGCAAGGCTGGTTCAATATACGGAAATCAATAAATGTTATTCACCACATCAATAGACTTAAAAATAAGAACCATATGATCATCTCGATAGATGCGGAAAAAGCATTCAACAAAGTACAGCATCCCTTTATGTTCAAAACTCTAGAAAAACTAGGGATAACAGGAACATACCTCAATATTGTAAAAGCAATCTATGCTAAGCCTCAGGCTAGCATCATTCTGAATGGAGAAAAACTGAGGGCATTCCCTCTAAATTCTGGAACAAGACAGGGATGCCCTCTCTCACCACTTCTGTTCAACATAGTTCTCGAAACACTGGCCAGAGCAATTAGACAGACGAAAGAAATTAAAGGCATAAAAACAGGAAAAGAAGAACTTAAATTATCACTATTTGCAGATGACATGATTCTATACCTAGCAGACCCAAAAAGCTCTACAAAGAAACTATTAGAGCTAATAAATGAATTCAGCAAAGTGGCAGGATATAAAATCAACACACATAAATCAAAGGCATTCCTGTATATCAGCGACAAATCCTCTGAAATGGAAATGAGGACAACCACTCCATTCATAATATCTTCAAAAAAAAATAAAATACTTGGGAATCAACCTAACAAAAGAGGTGAAAGACTTATACAATGCAAACTACAGAACCCTAAAGAGAGAAATAGAAGAAGATCTTAGAAGATGGAAAAATATACCCTGTTCATGGATAGGCAGAACTAACATCATCAAAATGGCGATATTACCAAAAGTTCTCTATAGGTTTAATGCAATGCCAATCAAAATCCCAACGGCATTTCTTGTAGAAATAGAGAAAGCAATCATGAAATTCATATGGAAAAATAAAAGACCCAGAATAGCAAAAACAATGCTAAGCAGGAAGTGTGAATCAGGCGGTATAGCGATACCAGACTTCAAACTATACTACAGAGCAATAGTAACAAAAACAGCATGGTACTGGTACCAAAACAGGCGGGTGGACCAATGGTACAGAATAGAGGACACAGAAACCAATCCACAAAACTACAACTATCTTATATTTGATAAAGGGGCTAAAAGCATGCAATGGAGGAAGGATAGCATCTTCAACAAATGGTGCTGGGAAAACTGGAAATCCATAAGCAACAAAATGAAACTGAATCCCTTTCTCTCGCCATGCACAAAAGTGAATTCAAAATGGATCAAGGAGCTTGATATCAAATCAGAGACACGCCATCTGATAGAAGAAAAAGTTGGCTACGATCTACTTTTGGTGGGGTCAGGCTCCAAATTCCTCAATAGGACACCCATAGCACAAAAGTTAATAACTAGAATCAACAAATAGGACTTACTCAAACTAAAAAGTTTTTTCTCAGCAAAAGAAACAATAAGAGAGGTAAATAGGGAGCCTACACCCTGGGAACAAATCTTTACTCCTCACACTTCAGATAGAGCCCTAATATCCAGAGTATACAAAGAACTCAAAAAATTAGACAATAAGAGAACAAACAACCCAATCAACAAATGGGCCAAGGACCTGAACAGACACTTCTCAGTGGAGGACATACAGTCAATCAACAAGTACATGAAAAAAATGCTCACCATCTCTAGCTGTCAGAGAAATGCAAATCAAAACCACCCTAAGATACCATCTCACTCCAGTAAGATTGGCAGCCATTATGAAGTCAAACAACAACAAGTGCTGGCGAGGATGTGGGGAAAAGGGTACACTTGTACATTGCTGGTGGGACTGCAAATTGGTGCAGCCAATTTGGAAAGCAGTATGGAGATTTCTTGGAAAGCTGGGAATGGAACCACCATTCGACCCAGCTATTCCCCTTCTTGGTCTATTCCCTAAAGACCTAAAAAGAGCATGCTACAGGGACACTGCTACATCGATGTTCATAGCAGCACAATTCACAATAGCAAGACTGTGGAACCAACCTAGATGCCCTTCAATAGACGAATGGATAAAAAGAATGTGGCATTTATACACAATGGAGTATTACTCTGCATTAAAAAATGACAAAATCATAGAATTTGCAGGGAAATGGATGGCATTAGAGCAGATTATGCTAAGTGAAGCTAGCCAATCCCTAAAAAACAAATGCCAAATGTCTTCTTTTATATAAGGAGAGTAACTAAGAACAGAGTAGGGACGAAGAGCATGAGAAGAAGATTAACATTTAACAGGGATGAGAGGTGGGAGGGAAAGGGAGAGAGAAGGGAAATTGCATGGAAATGGAAGGAGACCCTCAGGGTTATACAGTGGAGGGGGTAGAGAGAGAGGAGGGGAGGGGAGGGGAGAGGTGGGGAGGGGGGATGGTGGAGGATGGGAAAGGCAGCGGAGCACAACAGACTCTAGTATGGCAATATGTAAATCAATGGATGTGTAACTGATGTGATTCTGCAATCTGTGTATGGGGTGAAGGTGGGAGTTCATAACCCACTTGAATCAAAGTGAGGAATATGATATGTCAAGAAATTTGTAATGTTTTGAACAACCAACAATAAAAAATTAAAAAAAAAATAGCATGCAATGCCAGACCAAAATCTTCTTGGCTCCAAGCCCAATGAAGATGCTAAAGTAGCTCAGGGGTGGCTTCCACATTGGATATCTTGATAGACCTGAAATGCAAACACAAAAGAGATTACCTCTTACTCAATCACATCACTGTCAAGATCATTTACCTCCTTCCCTCTTTCCCATTTCCTGGTTTCAGTTTATTATGAGAGAGAGAGAGAGAGAGAGAGAGAGAGAGAGAGAGAGAGAGGAGTGGGGATAAGTAGACACAGCTCTTGAGAAACAGTGAAAATCCTAAGGGTGCTCATTGATGCACTGATTTTCCCTTTTCTGTTCTCATCTGAATATGTTCAGCTATATCTTCTCCATTTCTTATCCCTAAGTGCCACAGTCTCTTCACAGCCTTATAAACCACCCTTTCTCCATCCTCTCCAGGATAGATAGAACTAATAAGTACTCAGTTTCTATTCTTATATCCTTCCATGAGCTTCATTGAATTTCAGAGGCTGGAAAGCAAATTCTACATTTCTCAGACTTCCCTGAAGCTAGTTCTGGATACTAGCTAGATACACTCAAACAGGATTTGGATGCAAGTAATGAGGTGGATGCTGTCATCCTGCTGTTTCTGATAACAAGCCCTGGTGGTATGAGTGTTGTGAAATAATGTTATATGCTATCTTATTGATTTCTATGCGATTAACATCAATCTTAAAACATACCTTAGAATATCTAAACCCACTGAATATTGTTGTTCACCTATTAGAAATGAATATTATTTGAAATTGTTTGGTTGGTTTCATAAAAAGCATGCATAACCAAGCTTTAAACTCTTCAGCTTTGTGTTATTATTCATAACTTAGCAGATTAGTGTTTGCAGTTTTAACTGGAAAGATCTAGTCATTCTTTTCTAGGTATGGTGTAACTATAATTTGAATACCCAGATAAGATGGTTTACTATAAGTGAGTGTTAGGCCGACCTTTGTTTCTTCTGCATTACTGTTGTCAATAATCCAGATATGTATCACTAAAAGAAATCAATAATGTAGCAAAATATATCGTAGATGAGATGCTGGATGGAAAATGAGGATACAACAAAAGTTAACATATTGAGCTATCTTCTTGCAGCCACACCCCTACTTGCCTACAGATATAATACAGTAGTTTCTTCATCTCTCAATGGATTAATACAACAAATGGATTAATCCTCTGATGATGTCAGAGCTCTAATCATTGCCTAAGAACATAGCCCTATCTATGCTCTTCACCAGAATGATGGTCACTAGGTTTATATTCCACTTTCACTCCCATCCCTGGCAAATATCCTTCCTTAAGAAACTCAACTTTCCCAGTGAAAGATACTACTGATGTTTGTATCTGTGGCTACCTAACAACAACAACAAAAATTCAGTCTATAATGAATCTGTAGTGAAACTTACCATATTCCTGCAGACATAATTCCTGAACAGCTTTTCAAAATGTCTTCAAGAATGAATGAGTAATCAACATCATCTGATATTTGAGAAAAGAGTCTGCTACAGAAAGGAGAAATCAAAACAAGTAAAGATGAACTCAGGAGAAACATTTTAAAATGTGTGAAACAAATAAATTTTGAAGTTACTAAGAAAGGTGGGAAAATGTATTTTAATAATTATAGAATGAAGTAATTAATTGTAAAATCTCAGGTCATCAGCCAGAAGATGCTAAACGTGTTTGTTTTTAAAGAAAATAAATAGGTCATATACAAAGAGTAAGAATGACATCATACTTTTCACACACGAGAAATTACAAGCAAGGGAAAAATGGCTTTATTTGTGAGGAAAATTAAGGCCAATCTAAACTTATATACCTAGCCAAATTATTGATACAATTTGAAAATACTGATATTTTCAAACAAAAATGTCTCAAAAATTGTCTCATATGCACTTTTACTCAGACTTCTGAGTAAAATAAGAGAGCAAAGAAGGAGGAAGAGTAGGAAGAGGAAGAGGGAAACAGGAAGAGAAAGATGAAGAGGAAGAATGAAATAGAAGAACCAATATACAGGACACAAGAGAAGAGAAAAGCAAGGGGAATCCTCAGCATGATAACTATTAATCAGGTCTAGATAGTAAATAGTGCAGATTAGAACAAAATGATGGACATGTCCATTATGGATTCTTCCAAGAAAAGAAAAATAACTGATAGGTTTTCTGATAAATTTAACTGTGCGGAAATATTGTGTTGAGATATTGTGTGAATTTTTCATTGCTATGACCAAAATATGTGACAACTTAGAGGACAAGTTCATTTTGGTCTCATGGTTTCAGAGGTTCAGTCCATGGTTGGCTGATTTCATTGCTCTGAGCTTGAGGTAAGGTAGAAAATCATGTTGAAGGGTATGGCAGAGGAAACTGTTTAGTTTGTGGCTGCCAGGAAGCAGAAGGAGGGAGGGAGGGAAGGAGACAGAGACAAAGAGAATAAATCCGAGACAGCTACAAAATATAGCCAAAGTCACATCCCCAGTTATCTTCTTGCAGCCACACTCCTATCTGCCTACAGATACAATACAGTAGTTTCTTCATCGATCAATGGATTAATCCAACAAATGGGTTAACCCTCTGATGAGGTCAGAGCTCTAATCATTGCCTAAAAGCCTCACTTCTGAACCTTCCTGCATGGGGATCATATTTTCAACATATAAGCTTTTGGAGGGATATTTCAGATCCAAGCCATAACAGATATGTTTACAAAGCTATTGCATGCTGCACAAAAACAAAACAATTGTAAGTTCAAAGAAAACTAAACGAATGAGAAAAAAGGCAGTTTTATTCCAGGAAAAACAACATGTTGCTCAAGGAAGAAAATAAAGTTCAAATAGTATATTTGGCATAATATCCAATTATAGTCATATGGTCACAATCAAACAAACACATAATATAAGTTTTTAAATCTTTATTAAAGGAAATGTCAAACATACAAAATTAGAAAAATTGTATATAATGACCTTTCACCCAACTTCAATATCTGTCAACCTTTTCATTACCAGTCTGAGAAAATGACCACATACTTGCCATTCTAGCCTCCACATCAACAATAATTTCATTTTTCTCTTTTTCAGTTCTGGGAATTGAACACAGGGCCTTGCTCATACTAGGCAAGCACTCTTCCACTGTGCCACACCTTCAACCCCAGTAATAATTTCTTGATATAATTAGTCACCCTTTTGGTGTTCACCTTTCTCCAATTTTCCTATGGATGCTTTTTCCCATGTTTTATAGTATTTTTAAATCAGAATCCAAACAATGACCATTTATTGCAATGCATTAGTATATGTTTAACTTTTCTTAACGCTACACGTTTCCTCTCTGTATCTTTTTAGTTCTTTTTTCTCTTGAACTTTTTTGTAACAGAAATATAGTCATGTAAATCATAGGGAAGCATATAGAAAAAAACCGTTCCAATAATGGATTATTCTTCCTATACAATTTCTCTGTGTTTAAATTTGCTTATCGCATCCTTGAACATAATAGAAACACACCAAACACGTTTAAATCTCTGTGTTCATAATAATACCAAAAGGTCCTTTAATGATTATCTTTGGAGGAAACAATGGAACCAACTCATTAAGTTGAAAGTTGGTAAATACAAGAAAATAATTTGCAGTTATTATTAATTTCCTAATTAAACTATACTATAGGGAAACAATAATTTATGAGGGCAATTTTATCTTTACAAATATGTTTGAGCTAATAAGTGTATAAGAAATGATAGGGTTAGAACATCACCATTTTGCAATATATAAATATATATATAAATTGTATAAATTAATGGACATAGTTATTGATCATTAATGGCTGCTAGTTGTGTACTACCATTGGAAAATATGAAGTAATTTCACTTTTTAAAACAAGTCAAACCTGAATCTGCTAGTCTTAAAATTTTACCTATAAATACAGAAGGTAATACACAAAGTATATAAGGAAGATGAAAATTTTAACATAGCTAAAAATTTATGATAAAAGTATATATAAAAAAAGAGAATAGAGGAGATACAAGAAAAGTCTCAAAGTCCATAGCTGCTCTGATTAAAAGCATTATATAACATCAAACTTTACAAACTAGGATGCACATATCACTTAGAAGTATGGTGATAAATATTAACTATTAAATGAGTTTAAAGGGATGACTAGGAAAAACAAGTAAAGGTCAGAGTATCATGAATTTATCCTTTGCTCTTAATTTTATCTTCATAGTATTACTGGAGTTTTTCAAAGCACATATTAGTTTGAAAAAATATATTTAGAATTAAAGTAATAAAAGAACAGAAGTTCACCTCCCCATGGCACAACACAGCTCATCAGCCTCTTTACTCTCAAAAGTGTTCTGGTTTGGATACCATAAATATCTTACACTTTTTTTCTTTTTGGCTACTTGGACCTGTTCCAAACTGCTCTCACACCTCAGATATATCTGAACAGAACAGAAAAGACACTTAACCATCAGTTGCTGGAGAGAGTCCAGAAGTCTTTACAGAGAAGAGTTCTACTTCACACTTTTAATTCCGTCTTTCAAGTCAAACTGATTAGCTCTGAGTTGGTAGGATAGGAAGAGATTTCTCCAAACAAAGGTCATATTTCATATTTTATCCTTCTAGGCTAGCAGAAAAGTACAAAGTTCACAAAGGTGTAGAGTATATTTTTCATGGTCCTACTTCTTCTTGAAAGTTCTTTTCCATGATTACCAATGAGCTTGGAAATCAGGTTATTATTTTTCATCAATTCCTTCTCAATTGATTTGTGAAGTCCAGAATTACAGTAAGCACTCATCGGCATAAAGCCAAAATAACCATTCATTTAATATCACAGCAACCACTAAATCCTTCCAATGTTTGTATAGGGATTCCCCTTTTCTCTTTCTGATCTATTTCAACAACAGAACACTCCCTTGTATTTCTCTCAAAAGATATATTGTGCAATGATTCTGAAGCCAGAATTAGACAGGCACATAGGCAAGGGTTGGATCCAGAGGATGGAGGAATTGAAATGTTAATTCCTTCAGAGCCCTTCCTCCACTCTTCAAGATAACCTGCCCCTGCTCCAAACTGTTGCTAAGGTAACCTGACCCAGAGATTGTTCCTCCCTATAGGGAGTTGTTAATTACACTTCTTCCTGCCCAGATTACTTCAACTTGGCCCCTCCAGCCCATCTACTTCTTACCTTTTAGCCATACCAAAGAGCATCTCCTGGGCTTAGTCACATACACAGGAAGGAGAAAGATAAGGAGAATAGAGTAGAACAAAGAAAGTCTAGGACATATAAAACAGCAGAACACCCTCACTTCTTGGCAAAACACCCTCACTTCTTAGGAAGCCCTGGATACCAGGATACCAGCTATGGCCCTCTCTCCCTCCTGGAGAAGTCTATGTTACCCCTTTTTAAATAGACCCTGCTTTTGATGTTTGCCTTGGCGTGCTTCTCTAATGCTATACTTCAACATGTAAGGAGCAGAACTCGTCACCAATAACCAGCGGTATTATATTCTAGGCAATAAGAATATGTATAAAATCATTCTGAAATTTGGAAGACTCTAAATAAGTAACTATTATGTTATTATTTCTCCTCAAATACATATAGTAGAAGATAGAAAGTTTGCTACTTCACTGTACGAGTTCCATGACCTACACTAGGAGGTTTACAGAGATTTTAGGGAAATCTGTGCACTGAGAAATTTGTTAAAGATTTGGTTTCTTTTTAGTGATTTGCTGCCACTGATTTTATTTAACTTATACTAATTGTGTATGTTTACCATGCTAAAAAAATTCAGAAAAAAAAGACCACCATCCAAAATGGGAAAAAAGAAAATACAGAAGTGAGTCATAGAAGATGTCATAAATTAATGAATGAAATCGGTGGAAATTTGCATAAACAGAAGAATTTTTAGCAGACTAAAAAGAAAACAATTATTATCAAATTGTTGATAAGTGTAGTAATAATGTAATAATGGATGGAATGATTTCTCTCTGTGTATCTGTCCCTCCCTCTCTCCTTCCTTGTCATCATTAGCATGTCCATCTCAAGTTATTTTTTTCATATGTGATTCCTATTTACCAGTCACTTAAGATGTTGAGCTGTAATTGTCTTTGACACTAAATGTGAATTTTATTTTTGTAAATTTTGTGTTGGCAATCTGATTTTTATTTTGGAAGCTCAAAAATGTTCTTGTTTTATATGAAAGGCATTTTCAGAACTTCTCTATTTCTCTGAAAATGTAACTCTGTTCCTGTCACTTGGCTTAATGTTCCACACATGTTTTCTCACTTAAACTTTGCCTCATTTGGCTGTGGGTTTTTTTTTTTTTTTTTTTTTTTTTTTTTTAATGTAGCCTTTGAAACCATCTCTAATGGAAAAATGCAGCTGTGAGCGAGATTTCCTAAAATGTACATGGAATTAATTTTCCAGGCATTTCATGCGACGGCCCTGATGTATCTGAAGGACAGATTTTTGCCAAAAGAAGTTTTAATATAACCAAATGAGAGAGGTAGGCGGCCCGAAAAGAGGTTAAGGAAGCAAGCAAACCCCTGATACAGAAAAGAGAGAAGAAAAGACAAGGAGAAAAAGAGGAGGAAAAGAAAAGAATGTAAAAGAGGAAGCAACAACAAAAACCCAAACAAAAAGAAAGAAGGAGAAATAGTGAAAGATGGAAGAAAAGTAAAAGCCATAGGAGTGGGGAATCTTCCCAGGGAGAAGGGAAATGTTATCTCCTCCAAGTTTTTAATAGGGCATTTATTTAAACTGATCAGTCTCAGACTGTGCCACCAAAAAGTTTATTTTACTACAGATCAGTGAATTTTATAGTCTATGAATACAAATAAACTGATTTCAGTTAAAAGGGCGCATTTTAAAAAAATAGCATTTTAAGTGTCACTGTTGAGAAAATTTTTTTCCACAAATAACCTCCCTTGGTCACATATTATGTTTTTATAGACACTGTAAGGTTAAAACCTAAAACTACAAAGTTTGAACTCACTAATGCACAGCTGCTGAACTTTTTATGCTCAGGGGATTGTAAAAAGATGAAATTGTATGGCTGCTTCACACTATAAAGACTTATTTTGTCTCTTCTTTCCATCTCGTTTTTCACCTTTTATGTAGTATAAGCTCTCAAAGTAAGCGACAAAAATCCCCAAATCACAGTAGATGCAAAATGTATTTTTAATATACATTTGGAGGCTCTGTGATATATTTTCCGGCATTGCTTTCAAAGAGAACATAAAATTCATATGTATGTGGACACGTTTTCCATATTATAAAATATTTAACATATTTATAATGTAAATAAATAAGTAATTTGTAACTGTGTAGGATGATGGGGTTCATTTATACATGCTTATGATCATTTTACATATATTTTGCTGATACAGATGGTTTTACAAATGACCAAATTAGCACAATTTCTTGGTGCAGTATAAGTAAAGAAATTACTTATGAGAATGGTTGCCACATAATTGCTCTGTGAGATATTATTTAATCTTGAAGGATTATTCATATAGGACAGAAAATAAAATGAACAGTTGACAGGACCCATTTAAGTGAAAAACACAAGATATTAGGTTTCCCAAGTATTCCTAGTTATTTTTAAAAACTGTCATAAAAACCTAAAATAAAGAAGAGAGAAATCTTTAAAGTATAAGTGAAATACATCAATATGCTCATGCCAAATGTCAAAAGATGATTTTATTATACATGTGTTGCAGTTCAAGTTTATCTTTAATAATTTTAATGTGATTGTTATCCTAAAATGTAATAATCTATACAGTTTGAAAAGATTTAGAGATTCTGAAATTAGTTTGAAGATTTCATAAAAAATAATCAGGCTGAAAACAGAATTTCCTGTACTTTCTTTCTGTTTGTCTGTCACTGTGTTCTTGAAATTCTATTCTGTTTGCAGTTATTTCTTTTGTATGTGGTATTGGTTTGTCTGTCTACTATTTGTGGGTTTTTTTTTTTTTTTTGGTTGGTTATTTAGAAAACTATAGTTTTTCCATAGTGAAGAAATTTATGTAATCTTATCAAAGTGTACAAAACCTTCATGGAGATGCTTGAACCTCTTGCAGAATAATATATGATTCTACAGAAGAATTTGTACTGGAACTTTAGAAAATATTGATGCACTGAACATGATGTATGAGGTCATTTTTAAAAATGCTTCCTTGGTGGAGAGAGTCAGAATCAGGGTGGTCACATGAGGACTACAGTTGTTTATGGCCTGTGGGATCACAGAATTGATGTATTAGAAATCTTATGTATTTTGAGACAATGTGAGATAATGGAAGGAATTCTTGACTAAAAGACAGGAGTCAGGGCTTTTGTCATACTTCTACCATGTTGATTAGCTATTTATAGAAAAATCCAGGATAGGAGGAATTATTTCCCTTCCAAAAGAGTGTACATAACAAGAAAATTGAAAACATAAAAAGTGCTGCTTTTATTAGAATCATATTTAATTTCCACTAGTCATTGTCAATATTGAGGATGGCAAAATGCACTTTTTTAATTGCAAAAAGAAAATCTCTATATTAGAACAATATATAACGCTTACAATAAGTTTCCCTCTGAATATCTTAATTTAGCACCTACCACGTGATATATTAGCAACTTAGTTTTTTAGCTTCTTCAATCATTAACCCATTCTCTCATTCTAGTCCTTACAGTGGCCTATAAGGCTGCACATGATTTGGCCCTCTCTGCCCTCTCCTACTCCCTCTCTCTCTCTCTCTCTCTCTCTCTCTCTCTCTCTCTCTCTCTGATCCAGGACCATGAGGGTAACTGCAGATACTCGAATGTTTCAGGCACAGTCCTGACTTACTCCTTTCACCCTAGCTGCTCTCTTTCTGAGATGCTTCCCCACACTGCACCCCTGCAGATATCTACTAGGCTCCTGCTTCTTCACCTGCTTCAAGTCTTTACTCCAATGTCACTTTCTCAAGGAGGCCTACCCTGACACCTGAACTGATGCTGCTGGTGGTTCTCCCTGATCCTCCTCATCTCCCTTGTCTTGTACTGCTTCTGTCCTCTGTAGCTTATCAGACCCTACCATACTATATAGTTTATTTCATTGTTATGCTTAGTTTAATGTCCCTCCTTTCATCAACCAAACTCCATGACAGTAGAGATTTTTTGTCTGCTTTGTTCTTAAATGCAAATGCCTGTAGCAATGTCTAGCCCATAGAAGTTACTCAAATATTTGTGGAATGACTGAATTTAGCAAACACATATTGAGTGTTTCTACTCTGTCTCAGGATTTGTGCTTTGTGCTGGGAATTATGAGAAAAAAACATAATCACTAACCCACAGAAGTTTATGTGGTGTAATTCCCTGGACACCCACCACAGTTTCTGATTCAGTAGATTTTGGATGGAGGCTAGACATTTGCAAGGCCACTCAGATACACCAGAGGTTTCGGATGTTTCCTGTTCTCAACGAGTCCTCCCAGCAGGCAGGGAACTTGTCCAGTCCTGGAATCTTTGATACTTAATACAAAGCCTGAAATGTACTAGGCATTGAATAAACACCTCCCTCACTGAAGAAGGGAACAATGTGATCAATAAGATGTACTTTCCACCTTCCAGAAATTCTTACCATAGACAACATTTGTACCAGAACCACTGCTTATTGTTTTCCAGAAGTGCTTCTAGCATAATAGAAATGAATGCTCCACACACAGCACAGTTAAATGATGAAGGAAAGATGGGCGCGAGAACAGAAATTCACAGGATGGAACAAACCTTCAAAACATTCCTCTAAAATTTCCACCCCTCTGGTTTTGAATGCCATATTTTAGAATTGATATTAATGTTCTGTTCAGATATCATTTAGAAAGTGAATACATGTAGCATTTAATAATGCAGAAAAATGGCAACTTTTTAGTATTTCACATTTATGAGGGGGCTGGGGGCAGTGCTGGCAATACTACAGATGCAAGGGTTCAAGGGCAAGCTGTTATTACAAGATTCAGAGTGTTCATATATGTCATCACCAGATTCAAATCTCTTAAAGATCATTGTGCATGTGAGTCTCACTCACATTGATTGACTGACAACAAATGTTTAAAAAATTGTCACCAACTGAAAACTCAAATTTTTCCTCTCATCTTTTGATATCTGGGCTAGGAATGGCATTGACTAGCTTTAGAAAGATTATGTCTATATTTGGAAAGGAAAAGCTTTCAAGTACCACAATAAAATTTTACTACAACACAACTTGTCTTAGTATATAATTAAAAATAAAGACTGTGTTTATTATTGGGAATAACAGAAAAAAAGTTATTATATAGAGAAGATTCATTTAAAATATGTCTGATGAACATAATATGCTGCCCCAAACCAAGATTCGACAGAAGCAATATTATGCAGTAGCCTGTGAGACACATAACCATTCCCAGGCAAACAATTAAAATACACAAAGCTTACTTTCTGTGGATCCACATATCTCCTCTCCCACTATAGATAGATAAGTAGATAGAGATACATATACACATACAAATATGTGTAATTTGTATGTGTACACACAAAACATTCTTTTTCTACCTCAGATATCCAGTACTCTCATCTATCTCTCCCTTTCTTTTAATAAGTCTATATATTTTCTGAAAAAAATACTCATGTCAATAACTTGCAAGGCTTATTTCTGATTGTGAAGCTTGAGTGTCTTCCCAAGTTGAATGAATTTCAAAAATAAGGATTTTGGACGATACTTGTTTTAAAGAATATGGAAAGGCTGATTACAAAAACTTATTATGTGCCAGGCCCTATGCTAGACATTTGTATATATTATACAACTTAGTCATTTTGAAGAATCCTATGCAGTAGATAATATTAGCCATTTTTAAAGATAAGGAAACTCATACTTGCCTAAATTCATGGGATTTAACCTATGAACTAACTTCAGAGATGGTCAAGCTCCTGTCTTTCCACATTCTACTTATCTTTGGAGACATAAAGATATGACAGCATGTACTGCTAGTGCTCAGGGGGAGAAGAAGAGGGAAATAAGTAAATACTTTATTTGTGTAAGCCTTCAACTAAAGTTCTGAAGCTAGTTATTAGATCATTTGGAAATATTTGCTCTCCACAACATAGTCAAATGGTATATAAAATGTATGGTGGAAAAATAAACATTTACCATGTATTATGTGCCCACAGTGGGATTCAGACTACTCATATACCATTTCTAATTCATGAGAATTGCATTTTATCTCCATTTTGTCTCTCCCACTCACTGATTTCTTCTTTAGCCATATCTTTCTTACTCTTTATCATGTACTGTAGATTTTATTGCAAACATTGTATTTGGGATAACTAATATTTTCACTTTATTCATATTTGCAGTCTCTTGGTTTTTTCATAGTGCTCATACATTCTTTTATTCTCTTCATATAGTTTTGGTTATGTTAAAGTTTTGGTTGGTTCATTCTAATACTGTGTATACAATTGAGCTGTTGCATTTTTTATTTTTAGGTATTTTTTTATTTCTTAGGTGTTGAGTTATTATTTTATTCCTGAGGTATGTGTGCATGTACCTGTAAAGCAGATAAGATGTATTGGGAAGGGCTAATTGGCAGTCAAGCATAAATTCCAGGGTGAAAGTTTTAGTCACTTTAAGTAATCTCTACTTACGATTGGTAATTGAAAAAAAAAAGTTAGTGGAGAAGTACTGCTGGCCTTTCAATTTCTTTTCATTTCTCTTTTTCTTTCTTGAACTCAAGGCCTTGGACATGCATGCAAGGCAAGCACTCTACCACTGAGCCACACCCCAACCCTCATTGATACTATTTTAAGAAAAATGTTTTTTGAAGCTAAATCTATCACCTCAAAGCTATTAGAATGCCTGAAACTAAAACAACAACAAAACAAACAAATAAACAAACAAAAGAAAAACCATGACTATACCAAATGCTGGTGATGATGCAGAAAATCTAGAATTTTTATACATTTCTGGAGGCAACATAAATGTTACATGTATGTTAAAATATAATTTGGCAGGGTTTTTTTTTTCTATCAAGTTAAACATACATTTAACATTTGGCCCTGCAATCTCCCTTTTAATGATTTACCCAAGAAAACTGAAAACTTATTTTAAACAAAAAAAGTATGCAAATATTTATAGTAGCTTTGTTCATAATTTGTACTAAATCTTAAAGTAATACAGATGTTCTGTGGGATGGATAAGTAATCTGTGGTATATTAATATAATTAAATGCTACTCAACAGTACAGATGCACTACTCGTGTGACATGGGTATATCAGAAATTATCTATCCTATGTATAAACTACACTCCAAAAGCTACATACATACTATATCACCGCATGTATATTTCATGCTATAAAAGGGGGTAGAAATGTGGTGGTTACCAGTGGCTGAGGATGGAGAGAAGTGTGAAGAGCAATGTGAGGGAAGTGCTTGATGGAAATGTCCTTTATCTTGTTTGTGATGGTCTATAGAGGATTATAAGCATTTGTCAAAGTCACAGAATTCTATAGCAAAACGAATGAATTTTACTGTGTGTAAGCTAAAAAAAATTGAAATTTTTTTTAATTTAGGAAAAGCAGATTCTAACTTTGGTTAGAGTTATTTTTCACAGTCTCTTTCTGTGTAATAAAAGTAGTATGAATATAAAAAATATCTTGAAATATTTTGTGTCTTAAATTTAAGAAACAGTCCTCATGGTGTAGTCACAAAGTCACACCTGAACTATTTTCATTAGATTTATTTTAAATGTTTAATAAGCACCAGAGTCTGAAAAAAAAAAAACATTTCTAGCTTTATTATTTTTTATGTGGTGCCAAGCCTTGCTTCTATGTGTGTGTGTGTGTGTGTGTGTGTGTGTGTGTGTGTGTGTTTTAAGACCACTTTGTTTTCTTAACAAGTTTCTTTTGAAGAGAAAAACTTTAAGTTCCATTAATGGATCCCCCACCTTCCCTCAGCTTATTAAACTTGATAGAGACGAATGAGTTCAAATGCAGGTGGCCACAAGAAAATAACTAAATCTTGAGGTCAATTCCCACCCAGGGTTGGCTGGTCCTTTATTCAAAATTGCAGGCGGAAAATACTAAGGTGATCTCATGCTTATAAAGGTGGGCCCATGTTTTCTAACACAGGTGTTAATAAAGAACTGAGACAATCAGAGAACTGATGAAACCACATCTGTTCCCTTTAGTGTGCACAGCTGTCTGAAAACTCTCAGGACTCTTTTGCAATAACTTGCTTGAAATGATGGATGTATAAACCACATTTACAATTTTTAGTTCTAATAAACACAGTGGAGTGGCCATTCAAATCCAGAAAGAAGAGGCTTCCCTTGCGTCTGTAGTTCTGGTGCTTTCATAGTCTGTGGTAATCATTGGGCATTTCGTTAATAATTAAAGAGTGAATAAAATAAAGCTTTCTCGATCACTAAATAGGTAACTTTCACCAGACTCATTACTTTCTCATATGTCTTCTATAGTGTGGAAATTATGTCTTATATTCCCATTACATCCCAGGATATCAGGAATAAAAAATAAATTAGTTACTAACATAAAAGTATGCTAAAATAATAATA
Source organism: Marmota flaviventris (assembly GCF_047511675.1). Lineage (NCBI taxonomy): Eukaryota > Metazoa > Chordata > Mammalia > Rodentia > Sciuridae > Marmota > Marmota flaviventris. Next base: position 57,432,670 of record NC_092500.1, on the reverse strand, counting down.
TGGGGTTTTAAAAATATACTATTAAATTTGTATGGGAATACTAATTATAAGTGACTAATTTGTGGATTGTCTCATTCTCTCAGCCTTTAATTTTGCTTAAATGCATTTTCTGAGGTGTTCAGAGGTATTTTACTTTCAATCTCAATGCAACCAACAGGCGACTGGTCCAGGACCTGCTTACAGAATCCTACTGCATTTCAAAGAAAATGAAGTTAAGTACTGTCGGTTTGGGGGCTCCTTGTTTCACAATTCTCCAACTTTGCTTGGTAATAGAATCCTTGCTTCAACTTGGGTGGGAGGTAAAGAGAGGGAGAAAAAAAAAAGAGGCAGACTTAGAATAATAACTTAATTATTTATAAATGTCTAAGTCAAAGCATTTCTCCCTGTGATGACTATTTCTCAATATCCTGATCCACCCACTGTCTCTCCACTACTTGCTTTTTCCCTTTGAGGGTAAGATATTTGATTGCTTGAAATAACCCCAGAGCTACAGGCGTAAAATTAAAAAAATAAAAAGAGCAACCACAGTGCACCTTGAGACAAATCCACTTCGGAGTGGGACAGATGCCACATCTATTAACTATTGGTAAAGTCCTTGTCCTGGGCTAGTGCAGTCTATCTTTGGGGTTTTGTTGGCAGGATAAGCAGCTGCTTACTATTTACAACTTTCAAGCCACTGGAAAATGCTGCTGCTTCACTCCTTGCATAATCTTACCTGGAAAATTAGAAAATCAAGCATTTCTATTTCTAGATTCAGCTGGGAACAATTGGGGCTGGCAGTTAGAACATTGTCCTTCATAAAGGAAATTGGTGATGATGATGATAGAAATCATAATAATTATAACAGCACTCCTTCCTTAAATATTTATTCTATGCTAGCATAAACACGTGCATATACATTCTATGATTTATACCCTAGGCAGGTATCAGAATGATTTTCCTGAAACTGTGTTATTTATTTCACGGCCAGGTTACAGTCATCATTGCCTTGGCAACTTCAGCTGTTTTCCTCCCTTGTCCTGCTGCACTCTTCGTCTAAGTTTGGTGCCAAGGACCTACAAGCTCCAAAGCTGAAGCAAGTTAGCACAGGAGCTTTGTTGGGGAAAGTTTCCATGCTGGGGCAACAGTGGAAGCATCCAGTTGTACTTAGACACCATAGTCATCCAAAATGACTCAGAAAGCTTTGTCAAAGAGACCACCTGAATTCTCCGACTCTTGAATCCTGCTCCCTGCTTCTAGGCTAGGAAGTCCTGGAAAGGAGACTGACTGAAGCCACAGGTTTGTCACTTAATATGTATGCTATGTCTTCTTCCTTCATTTCCCCCTAGGAGGACAACAGCGTGGGGCACTTCATACAAGGGAGATGCTGAGCCTATAGATTCTGATGCTATAAAACTTGGTGACCCTATAGCACATTCTGTGTTCAGTGCTATTTTGCAGTGTAAAGCCTAAAGAGACTCAAAGAACACTCAGAAGAAGGGTAAGAACTCCAGGAAAGAAAAAGACCGGTCATTTCTATAGTCAATCATTACATTCCTTTAAAACAATGTCCTATACGTTAGAAATTTTTACTCTTTTTTTATTTGTAGTGTCCTACAAACAGTAAGGCCCACACTACACCTTTGTTGCATAAATTATGCCAGTCCTGAATTATCCATCTGCCATTTTTTGGAGGTTGTGAGTTTTCTGGATATTTTCTTTTCTTAGTTGCCAATACACAGTTATTATTCTACCATTTCATGCCTTTCATTGAGTCTCAAAGAAATAAGAGATAAAAAACACACCCAACTTGTTTAAGGAACTATTAAAATGTAGTTCTCCTTCATTCTTTGTCTATTGTGTTGGTTTTTCTTCAGGGGGAAGGTGGTACATAGATACTTCAGAATTTTTGCTTCAAGCTTTCTTTTTCAGAAATACTACCTTTAGCTTTGCTCAAAAAAAATTTTTTTTTAAATCCATGCTCAGAATTATGATCTAGTAAACAAACATGAAAAAGCCAGCCATAGTCCCATTTTCTGGCAAAGTGAACATTCCAAGTGATGCTCAGTGGATACAAGGGTTTCACAGCCATTTTTGCCCATTTTCCCTATTCATAACTCCTGTTTCCCTTGTTTTACAAATATGCAAATTGAGACTATTAACAGGTCTTTTAATTGCTAATTTTGAGGGCTAGAGTGATTTTTTTATTTTCCAAATAAAAATGTAATTTAATCCTTTGTAGTGAAAAATTTGACAAGGTCTATCATGTTTCAACACCCCCACCTCTAGCCTTTTGAATAAACTTTCTAACTGAAAGAGCCCCCCAAGGAGATCTGTGTTGCACCTACCTTAAGTTACTATTTGTCTACCTTTCCATTCAGATTAAAGGTTAGAATCAATTGGATTGCATCTTTTGTCTTCATAGTCTTATCACTTACCTGGCATTTAGAAGGTATTTAATAAATTTATTTGTCAGATGAGAGATGGAGTGAAATTGTTAAATTGTGTATTACGAAGTCAGCCAAAGTAGAATAGTGTTGATATGAACAAGCAATTGTTTATACAGATAAGTGGTAATAAAGGAGATAGAAGTATTTTTGTATTGGCAATCTTTTTGGAAAATAGTTGCTGAGGTGTACAATACTTTGAAATGACTGTCTTAATACTGAGTTGAAGTATCAGTCGTTGGGAACTAGACAAACTGTGGTTAGATTGAGTATATTCATAGTCTATTAAAATACACTGCAAGGCACATAATTTACCTTTACTTTCATCAGAAAAATTCTACTTTGATGATAAAAATATTATTGGCAATTCATAAGTAGGCTCATTTATATATTTAGGAATATTGGACAACAGCATAACCACATTTAATTTTCTTAAGAATATACATACCACAAGTTTCTACTATTATAAAGAATTCTCAACTGTATCATAGACAATTTGCCAAGGGACAATAATAGCTTACATATTAAGTGACAAACCTGTGGTTTATTATGATAGAAATCATAATAATTTCATGCATGAAATATTTTACCAGACTTGAAATATATCTTTAATATATAATGTATTTTAAAATTATTAAATTGTTTAAAACTAAGAGAATAGTGTTACACAAATGGTCTGATAGTATTTACTTTCATTGTTAACGTTCATTTTGAATGTTTGCTTTTATTAAAATTTCCTCAATTGTTATGGGATAAATGTTTACAAAATTATTATGATTTCAGCATAATCAAAAGATCTAAGTACAAATTTTAAGATGAATAAAAGAAAGAATTTTAAATAAATGTTTATGCATTTTTATTTTGTAGAAACTTGGAAATAATTAGTAGTGGCTTACAAGATAGTTATAAAGCAAGTAACTGGTTCTTAGTTATTCTGAATTCTGAAAAGAGATGTGGAGTGAAATTCTTTTACCACCCAAAAGCATCATTCTAGTAAAATTCAAAAAACAAACAAAAAAGAGTACTTTTTTAATGCCTAATTCAAGTATCACTAAGAACTGGATTTTTGTTCCAAAGCAACCATGGATCAAATAATGTCTGATACCTTTTAGGCATTATCTGATTTTAAAAAAAGTTATTTGTTCTTTTTAGTTATACATGACAGGAGAGTCTATTTTGACACATTTATACAAATATGGAATATATTTGTATAAATTGTTCTAATTAGGATCCCTGTCTTGTGGATGTACATGATGTTGATATTCACTGTACTGTATTCATATATGTACACAGGAAAGTTATGTCCAATTCATTCCACTGCCTTTCCTATTTCTAGTCTCTCATTTTACTTTGTTCCCCTTTGTCTAATCCACTAAACTTCTATCCTTCTCCTACTGCCCCACCCTGTTGTGCATTAGCTTGCACATATCAAAGAGTACATCCGATCTTTGATTTGGGCATTGGCTTATTTCACTTAGCATGATAGTCTCCAGACCCATACATTTACCAACAAATATCATAAAGTCATTCTTTTTATGGCTGAACAATATTCCATTGTGTATAAATACCATATTTTATTTATACATTCATCTGTTGATAGGTACTTAGGTTGGCACTGTAGCTTGGCTATTGTGAACTGAGCTGCTATAAACATTGATATGGCTGCATCACTGTAGTGTGCTGATTTTAAGTCTTTTGGGTATATACCGAGGAGTGAGACTGGTCAAATGGTGGTTCTATTCTTAGATTTTTTGAGGAATTCCTATACTGCTTTCCACAGTGGCTGTACCAATTTGCAGTGCCACCAGCAATGTATGAGTGGACCATTTTCCCAGCATTCTCACCAACATTTACTATTGCTTGTAGTCTTGATTGTTGCCATTCTAACTGGCATGAGATGGAATCTCAGTGTAGTTTTGATTTGCATTTTTCTAATTGCTATAGAAGTTGAACTTTTTTTCATATACTTGTTGACTCTTCATATTTCTTCTTCTGTAAAGTACCTGTTCAGTTCCTTTGCCCATTTATTGATTGGGTTATTTATTTTATTGGTGTTAAGTGTTTTGAGTTCTTTAAATATCCTGGAGATTAATGCTCTAACAGAAGTGCAGGTGGAAAAGATTTTCTCACATTCTGTAGGCTCTCTGTTCATGTTCTTGATTGTTTCCTTTGCTATGAAGAAGTTTTTTGTTTGATACTGTCCCATTTATTGATTTTTTATTGTACTTCTTGTGCTTTAGGAGTCTTGTTGAGGAAATAGGTTTCTAAGCATACATGATGGAGAATTAGGCCTACATTTTATTCCAGTAGTAGGCACAGGGTCCCTGGTTTAATGCTTGGGTCCTTGATCCACTTTGAGTTTTGTGCAGGGTCAGAGATAGAGGTTCAATTTCATTCTGCTACTTATAGATTTCCAGTTTTCTCAGCACTATTTGTTGAAGAATCTGTCTTTTTTCCAAAGTATATTTTTGGCATACTTTGTCTAGTATGAGATAACTGTATTTATGTGGGTTTGTCTCCATGCTTTTTAGTCTATTCCTTTGATCTTCACATCTGTTTTGGTGTCTGTTTTGTTACTGTAGCTCTGTAGTATAATTTAAGTTCTGATATTGTGATGCTTCCTGCTATCTTTTCTTGCTAAGGATTGCTTTGCCTATTCTGGGCCTCTTATTTTTATAAATAAATTTCATGACTCCTTCTATTTCTATGAAGAATGTCACTGGAATTTTAATAGAAGTTGCATTAAATCTGTATAGCACTTTCAGACTGATAATATTGCCTCTAAAAACCAGAACAACATAGGGATGCCCTTTTTCACTACTTGCATTCAACATAGTCATTGAAACTCTCGCCAGAGCAATCAGGCAGAAGAAAGAAATTAAAGGAATACAAATAGGAAAATAAGAGTTCAAACTCTCTCTATTTGCCAATGATATGATCCTGTATTGAGAAGACCCTAAAAAACTCCACCAGAAAAAATTCTGTATTTTAAAAACTTTTTAAACTTTATTTATCTTTTTATGTGGTGGTAAGAATTGAACCCTACACTTTGCACATGTTAGGTAAGTGCCCTACCACTAAGCTACAACCCCAGCCTCTCTGCCTAAAAAACTTCTAGAACTCCTAAATGAATTCAGCAAATTAGCAAGATACAAAATTAAACACCCATAAATTAATTGCATTCCTATACATCAATGATGAATCAGCTGAAAGAGAAATTAGGGTTAGGGTTAGGGTTAGCCTCAACAAACAAACAAACAAAACAACAACAATAACACACACACACACACATACACATAACAGTAACAACAACAACAAAAGCCTTGGGAGTCAATCTAACAAAAGTAACAAAAGTGGTAAAAAATCTCTATAATGAAAACTACAAAACACTAAAGATGGAAATTGAAGAAGACCTTAGAAGATGGAAAGAAAATCTCCTGTGCTCTTGAAGAGGCAGAATTAATATGGTCAAAATGGCCATTTTATTATTTTTCTAGAAGAAAAACTTCAGAATATTTTAATCATATATAATTGAAATTTATGATGAGTTTTCTGATGAAAATATTTAGTGGAAATATTTCAACTCTGGAGACATTTGAGAGCTGCTAAAGAAATAGTATTGAAATTTCTGGGATTCATATTGAATTGAGATTTTTTTTTAATCTCTGCCAAATTTATTATTCTTCCCCATCTATCACTGTCCATTTTTTTTCTTCCCAGAAATAGAAATGATGCCCAACCAAGAGTTCTTTATTTTTAACTTCAACTACTTCAATCTGGACATATTATTTCATTTTCACACTTGCTCAGTGTGTGAAACACTGGAAGTGTTATTAGGAGGATAGAATTTTAGAAGCTAGCCTGAGCCACTCGCTCTCCTAGTAGGAAGAAGGCATGTCCTAGGAGACTAGAAAAGAAGACAACTCTTTGGTCTTTGTCACCCAGACTTCTGTATACATAAATTAATGATGTTTTCTAGGAAGAGATTTTCCAACAGGTTGTCTCTGGCTAAAGGATAATTTATAACAAAGAAACCAATAATCTCTGAGGCATAATTCCCTATAAAATTTAATAGAAGCTATCTACCACACTCTGAGGTATAACATGGGATGCTTCCTCAGTTAAATGCCCTTTGCAGTGTGAGGAATCCCATAAGATCTTATGGAGGACTTCACTGATTGCTCTTGTGTCCAATGTAGAACACATGGATGTGGGAGACAAATGGGATATGCTGCACTCTGGGCCTCTTTTGTCTGGCCCCTTAAATCTGGTAGTGAAGGCTGATGCTGGGTGGGATCTTTGACTCTCGAGAGTCTTGGCAATTCCATACTGTGCATTAACTCAGAAATCATATAAAAAACTTAAAAATCATTACTAGTTGTCTTTGAAATAATTTAATATAATTTTTCAAAAGATGACCTTTAAAGATAAATATGAAATTAATTTCCCCTCAGAAGGAATAACATGTTTCATCTTAACAAAATCTTCCTTCAAAATTGTGTTGTAATTGGAGAGTAATTCCAAAACAACTTCAAGAATTCCCTTTGTTTGTCAATGACATATCTTCTCTGTGACCACAGAAGGGAAGATTTGTGTAGCTAAAAACATAATTATGTCCAACAGATTATGTAAAATATCTCCCCAGTTTGCTTGTCTTTATTCATTTTCACATGATGGATTTTTATCAACAATATTTTTTTTTTCTTTGAGTTTCAGTACCATTGCTGATGTCTTCCATCTTTCTAAGTAGGAAAAATGTTTCAACATCTGATTCGGGGATTTGAGAATTTAATTTCCACTGCTGTTTTAAAGCTGGCCAAAAAGCTGGTTGTTCCAGCTTTTGTCCATTATCTGCAAACAGTCTGCTGCAAAAAATGAAGCAAAGGAATTTTTTATTTTGAGTTAACCAAGTTGTCAATATTTTAGTCTTTTCTTTTTGTTACTTGGTAAGATTTATAAAACACAAAGTTGTTATGTGTCTCCTCCCTCCTCTCAATTTTCTTTTTTTTTTTTTGGTGATAAATTGTTTCATCTTCATCTTTAATATGAAGAGGTTCGCTTCCTCTCTTCATCAGATTAACCCTCAAATCATCTGGAACAGGTACTGGCGTGAAGCAATATTAGAAAAAATTATAACATCACTAATTGCCTCTTTTGCATGAAATTCTTGGTCTAAATGTTTACAAATCTGTCTATTCATACTGTTGATATTGATTTTTACCAGCTTTTTCTTTCTCTTCATTATTATCAGTGCTTAGATAAAATGATTCATTGTTTTCTTTCAGTCTTGTCCTATCTGAATCTTGTGCTGTTCAGTACCTGTACCTATTTGCATTTGTAGAAAATTTTTGTCAATTAAATACTATGTTGAAAGACATAACAATGCTGTCTCTGTGGAAGTATTTTCATTGGTGTTCAGAGAAATATTAAACAATTAATACCAAACTCTGGCCAAAATCATTCTGGTAGAAGCATTTCTTCAAGTGTGTCATTTATTGGAGCTTCAAGGAAAAATTATGCGTTCTTCTTAGTCTCACCTCATCACTGGAAAATGCTTCAAAATGAATTATTGTAGTGGAAGGATATTCCCAGAAAATCTAGAATGTTCACTATGAAGCTAAGCATGAAGTATGAACAGATTTTAGGATCTTAATCTTACATTTGAAGTTTTGTGTGATCTAGTAGGAATAGATTCCAAAAAGATCAGCTAGCATGTTTCTCTCTGATAAATGGAATTTTTCTTCTCTGAGTTATCCTATTATTTGAAGTTTTAAATGAAGTTAATAAAACATAAACATATTTCCAAATATCTGGAATCAGACTTAAATGGATAGCTAGACACTAAGCTTTAAAGTGGATCCTTGAAGATTAGTACTCAGGGATATAGAAGGCATCTGTGCAACAACAAGTTATCAGGAAACAGATAGTGACTCCTATGTGAGAAATGATGACAGAAAAAAGTGACAATAGAAAGTGATCTTTAATTGTCAGAAGAAGTCAAAAGACCAGCATTAGAATACCTCAATTTTCACTAAGAACTGGATATTCATTCTAGAGAAATGAACCAAATAATGTGAATGTTCATGTCTTTCCACCATTTCCTCTGATTCATCCAGAAGAAACATTTTGCAGGAAGAAGACTTCAGAATATTCTATTAGTTATACTAGAAATTGATGATGAATTTTTTTATGAGGCGATTCAATGGGAATTTTTCCAGTGTATAGATATGTAGATATTTGAAACCTGGTACATAGAGATGAAATTTCAGCAATGTATAGTGAAATGAGATTTTTATGAGTCAAGGCTAACTTCTCACTATGCTTATGACTTTTCCAGCCTTAATTTAAAATGATTTCTTATATTTCAAAATTAATAAAATATACTCTTTGATAAAATATCAGCAAAGATTCATTTAAAAACCTAGGCACACATTCTATTGAATGTGAGTGTATGGATAGCTGGGAGTGGTGGTGTACACCTGCTGTAATCCCAGCAACAAGGGAGATCCAGGCAGGAGGATCCAAGTTTGAAGACAGCCTCAGCAATGGCAAGGTGCTAAGGAACTCATTGAGATCTTGTCTGTAAATAAAATTCAAAAAAGGGCTGGGGATCTGGCTCAGTGGTTAAGTGCCCTTGAGTTCAATTCCTAGAACCAAAAAAAAAAAAAAAAAAATTCATGGAGAGAACCAAATTTGATGAAGGTTTTAACAAACTTTCAAAAGTCAAGGCTCTAAAACGCACACACACACACACACACACACACGTTATATTTCTATAATAGACCAACATATAGGTATAGGATTTTCTTCCCTTAAAAAAATGTATTAGTGTAGTTAAATGTTTTGATGTAATATTTATGTTTTATATATATCTATATCTATATGCATATGTATTTATATATGAATATATATATATTCCATATATATAAATATACAGGAATAAATATATATGAAGTTCAGTAAAATAAAATTTTACCCCTCTGCATATCTTTTCAGACCATTATTATTTTGATTTGTTTTATTTCATGATTAATTATTCTTACTAATATTACTTTTAGCCAATAAAAGAGAATTAAATAGTATTGAAATAGAATTTGCTCTAAATGTCAAATGCTACGATTTTAAACCTTGATACTTTTTAAAGTTAGAGGACATTGGGTGAAAGAAGAGCCAACAGATGGTGGTCAGTGGATTTCATCTAATATGACCAAAAATGAAAATGAAAATGTACTCTTAAGGTGAAGAACTTCATTGTTATATTTTTTGTTTGTTTGTTTTTTCTCTCTCCTAGTATGGCCCCCATGTCTGTAACAGTCTCAGGCCCAATTACAAAGGATCTGAGAGTCACATAGGAGCAGAACTTGGATGTGAGGAAACAGGAAGGAAGATAACTCTTACGTTTTGGCTCGGAGCCTGAATGCACCTTGGAATTCTTGTCCTAGTTGGACGCTGCACACATGAGCAAGTCAAGGTCATGAAGGAGTAGAGTGAGGCCATAGTGTCCATGAGCCTCTGCCACAGAGAAGCACACTGGACAGATGGACTGAAAACCCTCCAGCTCTGGAGAGAGAGGACGAGGCTGTGAATCTGCATTTTGGATCCTCGGGGGAAAGTGGGAGCTGAAGTTCCAGAAGTGGATGGGTTTTTCCAGCAGTGAGAAGAGGCCTGTCTGTGGGAACCTGAGGAAGGGCAGCGTTTATGGGGTAGGTGGAGCAAGCCATGGGAATACAGACTCCATGCAATCCGATGCCAAAGGAAGAAGTGGTCTTCAAAACCAGATGCAGAGAGTTCAGAGAAGTGACACTGAGAAGGTCACTGCAGAGCAACAGGAGATGAGACAGGGACCTCGAGAGGCCACTACTCTTTCCTAGAGCTTATCGTCAAAGAGGAAAGACTGATAATCGGAAAGAAACAGGAATTTGGTCAGGCATAAGATTTTTTTTTAATGGAAATAACTTTATTCTGTTTATCTTGTGACTATGGAGGGAGTTGTTTTAAATAATCCCAAAAGGCCTACTTTAAAATGAGAAGGTTGTTGATTACTTTAATACCTAGTAATATTGTTGCAATTACTAGAAACTACATTCCTCCCCTTAGTTTTAATGTCTAATAACTCCTTGAGGTTCTGGAGTAACTTAACCAAGAGGCATAAATAGGTTTGCTCAAAAGAGGATTTTAATATGGCATCTCTCACACGAGATCTTAAGCCAGCCTGACTCCAGAAGGAAGAACTTTACAAAGTTTTCCAAAGCACCAATGGTGCAATCCTTTGTGCATTACTTATACTCAGAGGAAATACTGTCCACCCAGTGATCTTGTCTTAGCCTTGGATATTCCAGACTTAAGTCTGAATACTCATTAAGATTTGTTTCTCCCTGAGAGATGTAAGAACTAACAGAAATACCAAAATCGCTTCTGTTAGAACAAGAAACATGCTGAGCCAACAAACGGGAACAAAAGGAACTTCCAATACAGCACAACCTGAATTTAATTATGAAGAAACATCAAACCCAGATTGAGAAACATTCTGCAAAATAACCCAGTAGAACTCTTCAAAAATGTGGATGTCAGGAAAGACAAGGAAAGACTCTGGAACTGTTTCAGATAAAAGATACTAAAAACACACGCCATCTGACTGATGGTATCAGCTGAGATTTTCTTAGATTTGGGGGAACATGATTGGGACATTGGAATAAGATCTGGAGGTTAGATAATAATAGTCTACAAATGCTGAATTTCCTGACCTTGATACTTGTACTGTGATTATGTAAGAAATTTTGTTTAGGGTTTGTTGTGACCACTCTGCAAGTGTAGAATGGATCCGCACACAGAATTTTGTTCTGCTATTGAGATTTTTGATGATATACACAGACAAGGAGGGTATGAAAATGTTTACTGCTGGCATAATTTATGAATCTTGGGAGAACAGACAAGCCTACCAAACATGTGTGAGAAAGCAAGAGTAGGAGACTGGGTCTGGGCATGGGAACAGACAGAGGGTCCTCAGATAGCCAGGGGCTCCCATGGCCCCATAGGAAGCAGCATCAGGCTTTCTTATCAGCTTGCTTAAGGGGCAACAGGGACAAGAGAAGAATAATGTTTAAAAGCTGTCACCAAAGATCACAAGATGGAGTCAAATTTGTGCAGGGGCTAAAGGAGATTCATGTTTGCAACTGAGTCTCAGACCAGGAAAAACCAACCAACCAAACAAACAAATAAAAAACAAAACTAGAGCTATATGGGGAGAGAGATAAGGGTAAAGCAAATGCAAAATGTTAACATTTGGTGAATCGGGATGAAAACTATATGTAGATCTTTGAGCTATGTTTATAATTTTTCTGAATCTCAAATGATGTCAAAATGCAAACCTTTTGTTTTTGATTTTAAGCAAGGAAACACTAGGCCATTTAGAACTTTTCTTCTTGAGAAGAAAATGTCAGATGCCTAGTAGAGAGCAAATTTCCTTTAATAAATTTCCAATTTTATTGTAATGATAGATCTCCTCGTGAGTAAAAATAAACCAAATTAGTAGCCATTGTTGACATTTTAGTACATATTCTTCCAGATATTTTCCTATGCCTCTACATACAAATCCAATATATAAAATGTGTATGTGTTTTGACTCAAGAATGGCACATATAAAAAGTTACCACATGTGTGCATTAACCAATGAATGGATAAAGAAAATGTAGTCTATTCAATGGAATATTATCCAGCCATAAAAAGGAAAAATCCCATCACTTGCAACATGAATGGAACTGGAGGTCATTTTGTTAATGAAATAAGCCAAGCACAGAAAGACAAGTACCACATGATCTCACTCACTGTTTTGAAGCAACATCATACAAGTTGAGAGTGGAATACAGGTTATCAGAGGTTGAAGAAAGTGAGTGCGAGGAAGAAATAGGTGAAGGTTGGTCAATGGGTACAATGTTTCAGTTAAGATGAATAAGTTTCGTTCTCTATTGAACTGTAAGCTGAATATCCATAACAATAATGCATTGTTTATTTTTAATTCGACATAAAGAAATGATAAATTTCAAGGTGATATGTATGTTAACACCATGATTTGATCAATATTTAATGTGTACATAAATCAATGCCTCTTATTGGGCCCCATAAATATGTACAATTATGTGTCAATCAAGAAAAAAATTTTTACTAGTGCATTATAGTTACACATAATAGTGGATTCATTTTGACATATTCATAAATGCATACAACATAGATTGCTCCATTTCAATTCCCAATACTTCTTCTTTCCCTCTCCTCTTCCCATGTCCAGTCCTTTTCTTCTACTATATTGTTCTTCCTTCTATTTGTGCATGTATTTTTAATTGGTACATTATACTTATCCTTAAAATTGGAATGAATTGTGATATACTCATACATGCTCATAGCAAAATTTGGTCAATCTCATTTCCAGTTCTTCCCCCTTTTTTTCCCCTCCTTTCTCCCTCTCAGTCCCCCCACTTCTACTCTATAATCTCCCTTCTATTTTTACAAGATTCACTATTTTTATTCCTCCTCCTCCTCCTCCTCCTCCTCCTCCTCTTCCTCCTCCTCCTCCTCTTCCTCCTCCTCCTCCTCTTCCTCCTCCTCCTTCTCTTCCTCCTCCTCCTTCTTCTTTACCTCTAGCTTGCCTAGGAGAGAAAACATTTAACCCTTGACTTCCTAAGTCTGGCTTATTTCACTTTCATGATATTTTTCAGTTCCATCTATTTACCAGCAAATGACATAATTTTATTCTTCTTTATGGCTGAGTAAAGTTCCATTGCTATATATACCACATTTTCTTTATCCATTCATCTGTTGATGGACACATGGGCTGGTTCCATAGCTTGGCTATCATGCATTGTGTTGCTATAAACATTGATGTAACTGTATCACTATATATATAATATGCTGATTTTAGTTCTTTTGAGTAAATACCAAAGAGTAGGATAGCTGAGTCATATGGTGGTTTTATTCCTAGTGTTTTGAGGAATATCCACTGCTTTCCAAAGCAATTGTACAAATCTGCAGTTCCACCCACAATGCATGAGTGTACATTTTCCCCCACATCCTTGCCAACAATTATTGTTGTTTGTCTTCTTGATGCCTGCAATTCAAATGAATATAGTAGTCATTTATTGCTTTAATTTATCCAGCATCAGTTCGCATCAGTTCTTCATTTGGGGATATGTTAACTGAACCAAAAAATTGGCTTTGAGAAACTACCTTTCCATCAGTGGATGTGGTCTTAGCATTACTATGTAAGTGCTGCCCACACTGACCAAGAGTTGGGAATATTCCCAAGCTCAAACATAGAGTCAGTCTCTATATATGTATGTATATATATTTCTATCTATCTATATATATATATATATATCTATTTATCAATCATCTGTCACACACAAACATACACACACAACCACTTGCACCATATTCATCCAATAAAATGGCCCCTTAAAGAGACTAGACATCTATTTTCCATCCTAAATCATTAGACAGCCTACAGTTTTGACTAAAAGAAAGAAAGAAAGAGAGAAGGAAGAGGTGGGGAAAGAAAAGATCAGTTCATTGTTTTTCCTGTGATTTCATAAACTATCCTATGCTATCCAATAACTAATTCATTCATTAATTCTTTTGGTTTAGTTAGTCATGTTCTTGGAATTTCAACCAATAAAGCTAACTGATACAAAGAATAAGTGAATAAATAAATGAATGAATGAACTAATAAATGAATGAACTAAGAAGTGCCAAAGAAGGATTCAACTGGGTAACTAAAAAGTATTCCAGTGCAGTAGAAGCAAGCTAAGGACCAGATAGAAGAGGAACAAAAAAATTTAGAAATAATAAAATCTAATGAATAACATTTCTTCCAATGCTTTGACTTGATAAAGTTCTTTTAGGGAAGCTTGTTTTCTTTTCTTTTTTTTTTTTAATAGAAGTGGAATGAGATTTTTCTGACAGAAGCTCATTTGCCATTTTAATTAGTAATCAGTAATCCCAAAGGTTAATGTAGAATTGCTATTAATTTTAAGCTTAATATTCTTATCTAAAGGACAAAACCAATGAATATATTCAGATAGTGATCATTAGCTTAAATATTCTAACCAAGTGAAATATTAAATAGGCATAGCATTCTAAAACTTGAAATGATATTTGGATTCTCACTTTTTTATTCTATTTATATTTTATTTCCTCTGAGCAATGTGAAGTACTCACCTTTAAAGTTTTCTAAACTTCCTGTAGTCAATAGATTTTCATATATAATTACAGCACAATATTTAGTGTTTAGAGGAAGATTTCAGAAAACAAGAAAGTGCAATTGAGATCCACTCTCATCAACAGAACTCCTTTGACGCACTACATGAGGCATATTTTCCTAATTTTTAAGTGATTTTAAGGTAGATAACCTCTGTTGAACAATTTACTGTTACATATAGACCACCATTAGAATCATAATTTTAAAGAATGTCAGAGCAAAGGGTTTAGAGACAAAAACGTGTAGACCAAATACTTTCGTGGTAAGCAAATTACTAGTTGGAATGTGTGGGGCAAAATTATGGTATCTAAATGGCAACATATCTGCTAATTATCACACAAATCCTAGTTGAAATAGAAAAGTGGGTCCAGATTCAAATGGAGAGACCTATGAACTGTGGCGAGTAATGGAGAGACCAATTTGGCACACTGCCCTGTGGGCACCTTCTGAGACAGGTATTAAGGAAATCCACTAGAGACCTGGAACTTGCTCCTGTCCTCTCTTAGTGGCACATCAGTAAAGGGATCTCATTTGTAGGGTCATTTTTTTTTTTTAACTCCACTTATTCTATTTCAGTCTTCCTGGGTCTGGCTGAGGGGGGAATCTCAGAGTTCAGTTCTTGCCATCATTCTATGCTCTGGGCTTCTCTGAAAATTCCCCTAAGAACAAAACCATTTGGAAGTTCAAAATATGTTTAGACGATTAGACTCTGCCTCCCCCAAATATTTGTTAGCCCAAAGCCCAAGCTGTTGAATGGAAAACAACGTAGAGATCTTGTAATGCTTTAGAATGAGTAAACTTAGTTTTTCTGACTCAAATCATCCTGAACTGACATATTTGCAGTATAAGACATGAGGTTGATTTTGAAAAAGGAATTTTCCTGGGTGTCGCAGAGAATGGATGTTGTAAGTTCAATTTTAAAAAGTGACGCTCTCATATTTGACTTGGGTAATTCTAGTCAGAATTTAATGCCTGTCCATCATGGCAAGTCTCTATCCATTTATCAGACAATGTTGTATGTGTGATACATGTGTGTAACCCCATGAGCATAATACAGAACAAAGAAATTGGCAGACTTTCATTAAAAATAGCTTATGGCTAACATTCATTGAACTCTTGTCGTGAACATACCATCTAATTTGATACTCGTTTGATATTTACTTTGTCCTCTGAGACTTGAGACTAGTGTATTTCAGACTCATGGACACCTTCTATGGTTAGAAAGCTACATGACCCACAGCAGATGTGTTTCTGGGGCTGCATAGATCCCTATCTACTCCTCAGAGTTGTGTTTCTTTCCATGTAATGCTGAAGGGTGAAAGGGAAAACCGTTAGTTTTGTAAAAAAACTTTCAAAATTCATAGGACCAGGATTTTCAAAGTCCTGACCAAATTTCCTGATCATGACTTTCTATATTTAAAGAAGTAAAAAATAAAATGATGAGTCCTCTAAATTTGTTCTTTTTATTTTAAAAAATAGCACCCTCTCCCATGCTAACTGATCTCTACATCTTTTGATTAGATGGTCCATATTCATAATGCATCTTCACCTTGGTATGTTCACTGTTTGTTTCCAATTTTATATCATTCATTCATGTGTTCAACAGATTTTTATTGAGTGTTTACTATGTTCCCAGCAGTGTTTATTCAGTGAAGAACAAACATATAAGAATCACTGCTTTCATGTATCTTATATGTCTTACCTGTCACTTACCTGAAGAAAGCCTAGGATCATGAATTCTAATTAGAAATGTAGCACATCTTCAAATGCTCTGCCAATTATAAAGTACATTATTAATAAAGTACATTTAACTTTACATGATAACCAGGGTTAACTCTCTCACAAGTGATATTGCCAGACACACACACAGAGGAAACAAAAATGAAAGATGAGTTTATTACAATATAATCTATTAAAATAGAAAAGGTAATATATTTCAATAAGAAGTGTTTTTAATATACGTGTATATTGGATGAAGGTGCTCACAAAATAGGTTAAAGGGAGAAGAAAATGGATGGAAACGTTAAAGATTTGGAAAAGAATTGGATACTTACAAGTCTTAGAAGCCAAGGGAACTCATTTGCATTATATCCAAGTTGAGTCTGCAACACAGGGCACTCTTAAACCACTTTGCGTCTCTAAAAGTGGAAAACAAAACAAGGTGAGGAGTGAACCATGACAGATGAAAGAAACGATTGCAGAAGCAGATCAAGAAACACATACATGATGAACCAGAGGGAATGGAAAGGAAGATGATTCATTAAGTTATACTTAACACCAGCCACAAGTTCTTGTTGGCCAGAGACCTAAAGATAAGTTATTGTAGCAAGACTGGATTAGACAATTTAGGATGGAACCAAGAGTACAGTGGGTCCTCAATACAAATTTGTGGAATAATAAAAAACGAAGAAATAAGCAAAATTTTCACATTTATGTGTTGAATAAACATATCTTAATTTATTTCCAAATCTTTCAAAAAATTGGAAATAGAAATAATGTCAGTGGAGGAAAATATCAAATATAACCTTTTTTTCTTGTCATATGAATTTTCTTAAAATAAACCAAATGCCATTTGCCAGATGTATAGTTCAGGTAAATGTATCATCACATATTAGGTGAATATATCTCAGTGCTAACTTACCCTGTGACTTTGTTTGCTTTTTGATTTTGTTCTTTTAATACACTTCGCAGAGAAACTGCCCACCAATAGGTGGCGTTTGGATTCTAGTAAAATACATCTTGTGTATCTTGACCCAGGAAACAGCACGCTTTGAGGCATTCAATTTCTTCATTTTAACACAGCTTGCCAAAATATCATGTTATTGGTAGCTGGTGTCACTACTGCTTTCATATCAATTTGGTGAGCATTAACATATCTTGCAATAGGAATAAAATGATGAGCTAATATTATTATATCATCTTCTTATACTGATAACTAACCTTTTCACAATGTTCTTCCAAACAGTTCACTTGCAACAGGGAGATGGGGAAAAAGATTACCTAACATTTCAAATTAAAAATATACAGACAAACTATTTGAATACAACCCTATGTGAAGCAGCCACAATTGGAAAGATTTGCTAGTTAACTACAGAGAATAATAGAACCCTTGAAAAAGTCTAAAGTTACTACATTACCAAGTTTGCTTGTATTTTGAAACTCTCTGAAGGTATATAACAAATAACTTTATTTGTGAAGTTGTCTGTGTTCTTTCAAGATTAAAGAAAAATAATGGTATTACAGAGAGCTACAACAGTGGTATTTAGAAATGACAGGGATGACTAAAGGAGAAGATAAATGCAGCCGAGAGTGGCAGTTCATATGGGTGTAAATTAGGTTAGTAAATCAAAGCTATTGCACTAGTGTTCTTTAAGCAATGTAATCATAAAAATATAATTTTACTCACTATAACATTTTTACAGAGAACAACAGAATAGTGATGCTTAGCCAATCGACCTGTTGTTTAACAGAAATACTTTACTGCACGGAGAAGGCAGTTGATTTATTGTGAAATAATTGAATAAATACAGGAGTAGATTTTAAACAACAACTTCCCAGAAACCAACATTTTTCTCTGAGTTAATTTTACAATCTTCACATAAACTAGGTGTTTGCAGATGCTACTGAGGTGGGAAATCACTTTTGCCCATTGACAGGAGAAAGTCCAATTCCTTTTACTTTTTCAATGGGTAAATCTGATCACAGGGAGACTTAACAATCTTACATTTTTATATTGTACTATTATTATTGTATGTAATGCACAGTTTCAGAGTTTATGGACTATTTTAAACATTAATAGTTGGAGGTAGAATTCACTTACAGAATAGACAAATTGGATGTAGGTTTAGATTAGATTAGATAGTACTTCTGCAATATAACTCTTCTCTACTGATTAGGACTCCCTTGGTTGCATCTAATGAAGCTGTCTCTAGCTAATTTCATTTAAAAGAGAAATTGATAAGAATTTTGACTTATATGAATGAATTGTAGTTAAAAGTAAGGATATATCTCTTTTATTTTCCAATTCAGCTCTCAGATCACCTCCTGCTCATGTTAATTGAAAATCTAGCATCTCTGTGTAGTCAGTGAGTGAGCTTCCTCCAGCCAAATATTGCAGAGCTATTTCAGGAAGGTTCTAGTTATGTTAAACCTCAAAAATGAAGGGACTGGGATCTTAACCCTTTTCTTTCCTGGGTTATTCACCTTGCCTCTGGGTCTGCTTCTAGCACCTAGCCTGGAATAACAAGGAATAGCATGCAGAAGGGCAGGCTTGATTGGATATTTTGGCCCTTTTTCTAGAGCATTGATGTCTCGTCATTTTATATTTTGATAATTAAGAAACAGTACTTGATATTTTGGAAAAAGTCAGAGAATATGTGCTCCCAAGTGACTGTCTCTGTCTACTTAAAAAGGATTGGTAGCTGGCATGTTTTTTTTTTTTTTCTATTTATAAACAAACAAACAAGTGTGTGTGTACATGTGTTTGTGTGTGTGTGTGTGTGTGTGTGTGTGTGTGTGTGTTTCTATCTTTCCAGGTACCTCTCTATCAAGGAATAGAAGGCTGGTTTATGGGACCCAGAATAAGAGGTGCATCCAGGCCTCTGTATCGCCTGGAAGTAGGCACTGGGTGACATAACCACTTCACATTTTTCCCACCTTCTCTGCAGAACAGGTTTTTCTATTTGCTGCTCTATTTATTTTAAGAAATATAGGTTATAGTCATCTGATTGTTATTATTTTTTTTTTTTTTGGTTCACCTACCCAAAAAGACAGATTCTGTGTTGGTTCTAGTCCTATGAATGAAGTAAGGGTCTGTGATTAGCCCTACTTATGTGGTTTGCTGTCCACTTCCATTCACATAAATATTTTTCAAATGGGCAGGGACACATTGTATAAAATGCATGACTACCATTTGAAACTGTTATTAAGGTTCAAATTCCAACCAAAGGAATCTCAAGTTCAATTTTTCAAGTTGTTTACAACAAAAGAACATCGTTTTGTTATGGGCCATCCTATATGGCAATGACCAAACAGACTCCATTTTACCCTGAGACTCCATATCACGGTAAGAAATGCTTCTCCCTTGGGAAAGCCCCGCCTTTGTACCAATTAATAGTTACCTAGCATAACATACTTGGCAACACAAAATAGCAATTCTTATACAATGTAAAATTGTTCGCTTTTGTTTCCATTTTTCTTGGGCAATGTACTTTGTCAGAGATTGATTGTCCAGAGGTTAGTAACCATTCTCTAACTTATACTGAACTAGGGTCATTTTGATCCACTTTCCTTCTGCTTGCTTGCTGCTGTGCCAACCTGGAAAGACCCATGGGAAATACCAATGTACCCACTGCATTGTCTCACTAACTTCCCAATCCAGCTTCTGTACCTGCTGGCTTGCAGCTGTGTGCTGTGTCAACGCAGATGTGTTTTTTGCCCTTAAATATCCTAAAAAGCTCAGGCTCGGGGGCTGTTCCTTGCAGAGACAGTTATGGGTACTGTGGGGGAGCAGTCGCCAGGTGGCCCGCTAAATAAAGACTCCTCAGTTTGGACAAAAGTGGGACTTGGTGTGTTTTCTGAGTGACCTGCCCTGCAACATTTAGCCTGGCTCATAACAGTATCAGAACAATCTTGACATGCCAAATAACTTCTTTATTTTTCAAAACAATGGCTGTCTTTTTATTATAATTATCAACTTCAAAGATGGGTCTGTTTTCATATTTGTATTGACAATTTTTTGATAATGTTAGAGTATTGTTCCAGAAAATGAATGTATAATGGCAATTTTATGATGAATGGAGGGATTATTCTAATATACACATATGCATATATACATATTATATGTACACAATGGCATGTTATGTTAACTTTTGAAAATTTTCCTAATTCGAAACTTTGCTAATTCAAAAACTTTGCTGATCTGATCATATTTAAAATATACTTTGCCTCTAAGATTCTATGTTTGCAGGTGATATACTTAGTGATTAGTAACTATAATATTTTCAAAAATTTCTTTTTATATATTAATATATAAATAAATTTAACATTTAAGATTTTAGTTCATTTCACCTGCCATTTGTTTACTATACCAGATGGTACAACTGAGTTTTGATTTAATTGTACAGTTTTTTTGTTATGATACAAATCACTTTGCAGTAACAAATATCCACCTGCCATTAATAATCTCCAAAGTACTGCATGCATCTAAATCAGAGATTACATCTCATCTTCTACAAATTATATGACAGCTATTTTTATTTGTTTCTACAAAATAGTCTTCAAATTTTAGTATAAAAATTTCTAATAAAATTTAGCAACTTGTTACCGAATATATTTAAAATTGCTTTAATAAAATGCAAAGATAGTATTAGAGATCATTACAGGCTTTTTAAAAAGTGGTTGTTGTCATAGATTATACAGTAAATATAATTAATTATATTTCAAGTATAATTTTGTTAAAGCATAATTTAATTATTTTTAATATTTTATTTTATTATTTTAATTTTTCTAATTAGTGATACATGACAGTAAAATGCATTTTGTCACATTTATACAAAACTAGGAAAACTTCTTCCACTGGTTGAACATGGTGCAGAGTCACACTGATAGTGTAATCATACATGTCTAGAGGGAAATAATGTCGGTCTCATTATATCATTCTTCCCATCCCCACATCCCCTCACTCTCCTCTGTACTATCAAAAATTCCACCATTCTCCCCCCTCCATTATAGATTAGCATCCTCTTGTTAGAGAAAACATTTGGCCTTGGATTTTTGGGGGGGTTGGCTTATTTCACTTAGCATGATGCTCTCCAACTCTATATCCATTTACCTACAAATGCCATAATCTCATTCTTCTTTAAGGCTCAGTAATATTCCATTTTATATATGTACCAAATTTTCTTTATCTATTCATATGTTGAAGGGCATCTCGGTTGGTTCCATAGTTTAGCTATTATGAATTGAAGTGCTCTAAACATTGATGTGGCTGTATCACAGTAGTATACTGATTTTAAGTCCTTTGGGTATAAACTGAGGAGTGGGATAGCTGAGTCAAAGGGTGGTTCCATTCCAAGTTTTCTGTGGAATCACCATACTGCTTTCTATTGTGGTTGCATCACTTTGCAGTCCCACAAGCAATGTATAATTGTACCTTTTCTCCCACATTCTTGCCAAAACTTATTGTTGCTTGTATTCTTGATAATTGCCATTCTGACATGAGTGAGATGAAATTGTAGTTTTTTTTTTATTTTTAAAATTTTTTATTTATATATGACAGTGGAATGCATAACAATTCTTATTACACATATAGAGCATAATTTTTCATATCTCTGGTTTATACAAAGTATATTCACACCAATTTGTGTCTTCATACATGTACTTTGGATAATAATGATCATCACATTCCACCATCATTAATAACCCCATGTCCCTTCCCTTGCCTTCCAACCCCTCTGCCCTATCTAGAGTTCTTCTATTCCTCTCACACTCCTACTCCCTATCCCATTATGAATCAGCCTCCTTATATCAGAGAAAATATTCGGCATTTGGTTTTTTGGGGTTGGCTAACTTCACTTAACATTATCCTCTCTAACTCCATCCATTTACCTGCAAATGCCATGATTTTATTCTCTTTTATTGCTGAGTAATATTCCATTGTGTATATATGTCACATTTTTTTTATCCATTCATCTATTGAAGGGCATCTAGGTTGGTTCCACAGTTTAGCTATTGTAAATTGTGCTCCTATAAACATTGATGTGGCTGTGTCCCTGTAGTATGCTGTTTTTAAGTCCTTTGGGTATAGACTGAGGAGAGGGATAGCTGGGACAAATGGTGGTTCCATTCCCAGATTTCCAAGGAATCTCCATAATGCTTTCCATATTGCCTGCACCAATTTGCAGTCCCACCAACAATGTATGAATGTACCTTTTCCCCACATCCTCGCCAACACTTATTGTTTGTCTTCAGAATAGCTGCCATTCTGATTGGAGTGAGATGATATCTTAGAGTAGTTTTGATTTGCATTTTCTAATTGTTAGAGATGATGAACATTTTTTCATATATTTGTTGATTGATTGTACATCATTTCCGAGAAGTGTCTGTTCAAGTCCTTGGCTCATTTGATTGGGTTATTTGTATTATTGGTGCTTAGCTTTTGAGTTCTTTATATGCCCTAGAGATAAGTGCTCTATCTGATGTGTGAGGGGTAAAGATTTGCTCCCAAGATGTAGGCTCTCTATTCAACTCACAGATTGTTTCTTTGGCTGAGAAGAAACTTTTTAGTTTGAGTCCATCCCATTTATTGATTCTTGATTTAAATTCTTGTGTCACAGGGCTCTTATTAAGGAAGTTGGGGCCTAATCCCACATGATGGAGATTAGGGCCTACTTTTACTTCTATTAGATGCAGGGTCTCTGGTTTTATTCCCAAGTCCTTGATCCATTTTGAGTTGGATTTTGGGCATGGTGAGAGATAGGGGTTTAATTTCATTTGTATTTCATTTTAATTTCATATGGATTTCCAGTTTTCCCAGCACCATTTGTTGAAGAGGCTAAGATTTCTCCAATGCATGTTCTTTGCACTTTTGACTAATATAAGATAATTGTAGTTTTGTAGATTATTTGTTGAATCCAAAGTATTTTATTATTTTTTTGAGACTATTGTAAATGGGATAGTTTTTCTCATTTCCATTTCTGAGGATTTATCCCTGATGAACAGAAATGCCTTTGATTTATGGGTGTTGATTTTATATCTTGCTACTTTGCTGAATTCATTTACAAGTTCTAGAAGTTTTCTGGTGGACATTTTAGAGTATTCTAGGTATAGAATCATATCATCAGTCAATAGTGCCAATTTGAGGTCTTCTTTCCCTATGTGTATCTCTTTAATTTCTTTCGTCTAATTGCTCTGGCCAGTGTTTCAAGAACTATGTTAAATAGAAGTGGTGAAAGAGGGCATCCCTGTCTTGTTCCAATTTTTAGAGGGAATGCCTTCAGTTTTTCTCCATTTAGAATGATGTTGGCCTGGGGCTTAGTATAAATAGCCTTTATGATGTTGAGATATGTGCCTGTTATCCCTAGTTTTTTTAGTGTTTTGAACATAAAGGGGTGCTGTATTTTGTCAAACGGTTTTTCTGCATCTATTGAGATGATCATATGATTCTTATCTTTAAGTCTGTTGATGAGATGAATTACATTAATTGATTTCCATATGTTGAACCAACTTTGCATCCCTTGGATGAATCCCACTTGATCATGGTGCACAATCTTTTTGATATGTTTTTTTATTAGATTTGCCAGAAGTTTATTGAGAATTTTTGCATCTATGTTCATTAGAGATATTGATCTGAAGTTTTCTTTCTTTGATGTGTCTTTGCCTGGTTTTGGAATCAGAGTGATATTGGCCTCATAAAATGAGTTTGGAAGTTCTGCCTCTTTTTCTATTTCTTGAAATAAATTGAAGAGTATTGGTATTAATTCTTCTTTAAAGGTCTTGTAGAACTTGCTGTGTATCCCTCTGGTCCTGGGCTTTTGTTGGTTGGTAGACTTTTGATGGTGTCCACTATTTCGTCACTTGAAATTGGTCTGTTTAAATTTTGCATATCATCCTGATTCAATTTGGGCAAATTATATGACTCTAGAAATTTATTGATGCCTTCAATATTTTCTGTTTTATTGGAGTACAGGTTTTCAAAATAATTTCTAGTTATCTTCTGTATTTCTGTAGTGTCTGTTGTGATATTTCCTTTTTCATCATGTATGTTAGTGATTTAAGTTTTTTTCTTTTTCTTTTCATTAGCCTTGCTAATGAAAAGAGAGAAAAGAACCAACTTTTTGTTCTGTCATTTTTTTTCAATTGTTTCTTTTGTTTGATTTGTTCTTTTTTTTTCCCTAGGGCTTTGAGATGTAATGTTAAATCAATTATTTGTTGACTTTTTCTTCTTTTAAGGAATGAACTTCAAGCAATGAACTTTCTTCTTAGAATTGCTTTCATAGTGTCCCAGAGATTTTGATATGTTGTATCTGTGTTTTCATTCACCTCTAAATTTTTTTAATCTCTTCCTTGATGTTTTCTGCAACCCATTGTTCATTCAACGGCATATAATTTAGTCTCCAGGTGTTGGAGTGGATTTTATTTCTTATTTTATCATTGATTTCTAATTTCATTGCCTTATAATCTGATGGCATACAGGTAGTATCTCTACTTTTTAAATATTTGCTAAGATGGAGGAAGGATAGCATCTTCAACAAATGGTGCTGGGAAAACTGGAAATCCATATGCAACAAAATGAAACTTAATCCCTTTCTCTCGCCATGGACAAAAGTTAACTCAAAATGGATCAAGGAGCTTGATATCAAATCAAAGACATGGCGTCTGATAGAAGAAAAAGTTGGCTATGATCTACATACTGTGGGGTGGGGCTCCAAATTCCTCAATAGGACACCCATAGCACAAGAGTTAATAACTAGAATCAACAAATAGGACTTACTCAAACTAAAAAGTTTTTTCTCAGCAAAAGAAACAATAAGAGAGGTAAATAGGGAGCCTACATCCTGGGAACAAATCTTTACTCCTCACACTTCAGATAGAGCCTTAATATCCAGAGTATACAAAGAACTCAAAAAATTAGACAATAAGATAACAAATAACCCAATCAACAAATGGGCCAAGGACCTGAACAGACACTTCTCAGAGGAGGACATACAATCAATCAACAAGTACATGAAAAAATGCTCACCATCTCTAGCAGTCAGAGAAATGCAAATCAAAACCACCCTAAGATACCATCTCACTCCAGTAAGATTGGCAGCCATTATGAAGTCAAACAACAACAAGTGCTAGCGACGATGTGGGGAAAAGGGTACACTTGTACATTGCTGGTGGGACTGCAAATTGGTGCAGCCAATTTGGAAAGCAGTATGGAGATTTCTTGGAAAGCTGAGAATGGAACCACCATTTGACGCAGCTATTCCCCTTCTTGGTCTATTCCCTAAAGACCTAAAAAGAGCATGCTACAGGGACACTGCTACATCGATGTTCATAGCAGCACAATTCACAATAGCAAGCCTGTGGAACCAACCTAGATGCCCTTCAATAGACGAATGGATAAAAAAAAATGTGGCATTTATACACAATGGAGTATTACTCTGCATTAAAAAATGACAAAATCATAGAATTTGCAGGGAAATGGATGGCATTAGAGCAGATTATGCTAAGTGAAGCTAGCCAATCCCAAAAAACAAATGCCAAATGTCTTCTTTGATATAAGGAGAGTAACTAAGGACAGAGTAGGGACGAAGAGCATGAGAAGAAGATTAACATTAAACAGGGATGAGAGGTGGGAGGGAAAGGGAGAGAGAAGGGAAATTGCATGGAAATGGAAGGAGACCCTCAGGGTTATACAAAATTACATACAAGAGGAAGTGAGGGGAAAGGGAAAAATAATACAAGGGGGAGAAATGAATGACAGTAGGGGGGTAGAGAGAGAATAGGGGAGGGGAGGGGAGGGGAGGGGGGATAGTAGAGGATAGGAAAGGCAGCAGAATACAACAGACACTAGCATGGCAATATGTAAATCAATGGATGTGTAACTGATGTGATTCTGCAATCTGTATACGGGGTAAAAATGCGAGTTCATAACCCACTTGAATCAAAGTGTGAAATATGATATATCAAGAACTATGTAATGTTTTGAACAACCAACAATAAAAATTAAAATAAATAAATAAATATTTGCTAAGAGTTGCTTTATAGCATAGTATATTGTTTTTTTTAAAGAAGAATCCATGTACTACTGAGAAGAAAGTGTATTCTCTCATTGAAGAATGAATATTCTATATATGTCAATTAAGTCTAAGTTATTGATTGTATTATTCAGTGCTATAGTTTCTTTGTTCAGCTTTTGTTTAGAAGATATGCCTAGTGATAAAAGAGATGTGTTAAAGTCACTCAAAATTATTGTTTTGTGGTCTATTTGACTCTTGAACTTGAGAAGAGTTTGTTGATAAACATAGATGCTCCATTGTTTGGGCATATATATTTATAATTGTTAAGTCTTATTGGTGTATGATTCCCTTGAGTGATATGTAGTATCCTTCTTTATCCTTTTTGATTGACTTTAGTTTGAAGTCTACTTTATTTGGTATGAGGATGTAAACCCCTGCTTGCTTCTGCAGTCCATGTGAGTGGTATGATTTTTCCTAACTCTTCACCTTCAGACTGTGAATGTGTTTTTTTATGAGATGAGTCTCTTGGAGGGAGCATATTGTTGGATCTTTTTTTTTTTAATCCAATTTGCTGGTCTGTGTCTTTTGATTGGTGAGTTTATGCCATTAACATTCAGGGTTATTATTGAGACATGATTTGTATTCCCAGCCATTTTTGTTATTTAATGTGACTTGGTTTCTCCTCTGATTAGATTTTCCTTTATTGTAATCCCTTCCTCTGGTGATTTTCATCATTGTTTTTTCATTTCTTCTTCTTGGAATATTTTGCTGAGGATGTTCTGTAGGGCAGACTTTCTAGTTGCAAATTGTTTTAACTTTTGTTTATCATAGAAAGTTTTTACTTCATCATCAAATCTAAAACTTAGTCTTGCTGGATATAAGATTCTTGGTTGGTGTTCATTTTCTTTCATAGCTTGGTACATGTTGTTCCATGATCTCCTGGCTTTGAGGGTCTGGGTTGAAAAATCTGATGAGACACAAATTCGTCTCCCCCTATATGTGATCTGATTCCTCTCTCTTGTGGCTTTTAAGATTCTATCCTTATTCTGTATACTGGGCATTTTCATTATAATGTGCCTTGGTGTAGATCTGTTGTAATTCTGTACATTTTGTGTCCTGTAAGCCTCTTGTATTTGGTTTTCCAATTTGTTCTTCATGCTTGTGAAATTTTCTGATATTATCTCATTGAAGAGAATGTGCATTCCTTTGGTTTGAAACTCTGTGCTTTTGTCTATCCCAATAGCTCTTAGATTTGGTCTTTTGATGCTGTCCCATAATTCATGGATGTTCCGTTCATGGTTTCTAACTTTCTTTTCTGTGTAGTCAACTTTATTTTCTAGATTGTAAACTTTATCTTCATTATCTGAAGTTCTTTCTTCCAAGTGATGTAGTCTTTGGTTATGCTTTCTATTAAGTTTTTTATTTGATTTATTGTATCCTTCATTTTAAGGATTTCTTACTGTTTTTCTTTCAGAGTCTCTATCTCTTTCTTGAAGTAATCTTTTGCTACTTGTATTTGCTCTCTTATCTCAATGTTGGAGTGATCAATGTTTGCCTGTATTTGTTCATTAAGGTCATTCGTTAATTCACAGATCATTTTCATTATGAACTTTCTGAACTCCTTTTCTGACATTGCATCAACTTTGCTGCCCATGGGTTCTGTTATTATAGTATCCTGGCTTCTTTGGGACACTTTCCTCCCTTGTTTTCTCATGTTTTCTTTGTGTCTTCCTTTCTTGCAGTGTGGATCTGAGAAATAACAGCTTCTTCCCTAAATTCTTGTAGTACCTGTGTAGATTATCTTTACCACACCTTTATGTTGGGCTTCCAGACCCTGCTGGTTTCCTTCAATGAATGCTACTTCATCCTGGATCTGGGTCCTGTGCAAGTTGGTGTGGGTGGACCTGGGCCACTGTGCTTGACCTCCTGCTGTAGTCTGCTGGTCAGAAGGGGCGGTCCTGCACCAGAGTCCAGGCTCTGGTGGTGTCTGCCCTGCTGGGGGAGGGGTGTACCAGGCCTACTGTGAGCCTGGGTCCTGCACAAGCAGGTGTGGGTGGTTCTGGGCTCCTGGGCTTGACCTCCCGCAATAGTCTGCTGGTCGGAAGGGGCTCTTAGAGTTGTTTTGATTTGCATTTCTCTAATCACTAAAGATGATGAACTTTTTTTATACATTTGGTGATGAATTATATTTCTTCTTCTGTGAAGTGTCTGTTCAGTTCCTTAGCTCATCTATTGACTGAGTTATTTGTTTTCTTGTGTTAATTTTTTTTTGAATTCTTTATATATTCTGGAGATTAGTGCTCTATCTGAGGTATGTGTGTGGTAAAGATTTTCTCCCATTCTGTAGTCTCTTTCTTGATGTTATTGTTTTCTTTGCCAAGAAGAAGCTTTTTAGTTTGAGTCCATCCTATTTATTGATTCTTAATTTTATTTCTTGTGCTTTAGGTGCTTTGTTAAGGAAGTAGTTCCTAAGCCAAAATGATAGAGAATTAGGCCTACATTTTCTTCTATTAGGCCCAGGGTGTCTGTTCTAGTGCCTAAGTCTTTGATCCACTTTGAGTTGACTTTTATGCTGGGTGAGAGATAGTGGTTTAATTTCATTTTGCTACATATGGATTTTCAGTTTTACCAGAACCTTTTGTTGAATAGGCTATTTTTTTTCCCCAATGTGTGTTTTTGGCAACTTTGTCTAGTATAAGATAACTGTTTATGTGGGTTTGTTTCTCTGTCTTCTATTGGTCTACATGTCTATTTTGGTGGCAATACCATGCTGCTTTTGTTACTATTGGTCTGTAATATAGTTTAAGGTCTGGTATTATGATGGGCCTCCTGTTTCACTCTTCTTACAAAGGATTGCTTTGGCTATTCTGGGTCTTTTATTTTTCCAAATAAATCTCATAATTGCCTCTTCTAGTTCTATAAAGAATGACATTGGGATTTTAGCAGGAATTTCATTAAATTTGTATAACAGTTTTGGTAGTATTCATTTAATTATACAGAAAGTATAATAAAAAAACTATTATTGTAATCATGGAATAAAATTTAAAGAAAATAAATGAAAAGTTATAAAAAAAATTAGATGAAGCACTTCAGAATTGCTAGTGGGTAGAATGTGACCATGGATATACTGCAGATAAAGTATGGACAAGTTTACTGTGAACCGACCTGAAAACCATTACTGCAGAATTTCAAGAAAAAAAAAAGGAATAAAAAAATCATAAAGAATCTATTACACAAAACATACTGTCTATTAACCCAAAAACATAACCTGGGTAAGTAAGCAGTTTAATTTTCCAAAAGATGGTACTAATAAGAAGTTTTCAAAAATATTTTACATATAATTCTTCAAAATGAGGGGCTGGGGATGTGGCTCAAGCGGTAGCGCGCTCGCCTGACATGCGTGCGGCCTGGGTTCGATCCTCAGCACCACATACAAACAAAGATGTTGTGTCCGCCGAAAACTAAAAAAAAATAAATAAATATTAAAATTCTCTCTCTCTCTCTCTTTTAAAAAAAAATTCTTCAAAATGATGAAAATCTCACCATACCCCCAAAACTTTATTATCTGTAGTGACTCTGTACTTTATTTTTATATCAAAAACTATTTTGGATTCTAAAACGATTGAGACTGAGTATAAAATTGGTAGCATCTTTAGCATATTGGAAAACATGAACAAAGTAAGTATTTATCATCGATATTATTTTTTATAAATCAAAATAATTTTATAGAAATAATTATCAATAATGAAATAAGGACATATACTAAAGATAAAAAGATTGATGTAGTATTTTTGAACTCACAATATAGGATTCAGTTTTTGGCTAGGTGGTGCATGCCCACCATTCAAAAATCATTCAAGGAACTTTATGTGCATAAAAATGGGAATTTCCTCATGTAGCAGAAAACCAAAGCCAGATTTTAGAGAGCCTTGATAAATATTTAAATACTTAAATATTTCCCATAATTTAGGGAATAATATATATACAAAACCAGATTCTAGGAAGAATTTTATATATATGTACTGGTAGTTTATATAGTTACATATAAATAATAGAACAAATATAGGTCCAACATTTTAGGAGCAAAGAATCATAAGGTGTGTAATTTTGAAAACAGAAAACATAGTGGGATGCTACAAAAGATCCTTAAATAATTCTGAGGCACAATTCATAATAGCTAAACTGTGGAACAGCCTAGATGCCCTTCAATAGATGAATGGATAAAGAAACTGTGGTATATATACACAATGGAATATTGCTCAGTCTTAAAAAAAAAATGAAATTAAGGCATTTTCGGGTAAATGGATGGAGTGAGAGAATATCATGCTAAGCGAAGTAAGCCAATCCGAAAAAACTAAAGGCCAAATGTTTTCTCTGGTAAGTGGATGCTGATCCATAATGAGCAAGAGGCAAGGGAAGAAGGGAGAAACTTTGAACTGAACAGAGGGGAGGGAGGTGGGGAGAGGGAGCCTGTCGGTGGGGAAGATGATAGAATGTTATAGACATTATTACCCCTATGTATGGATATGATTGTACAAATGGTGTAACTCTACCTCATGTACAACCAGAGAAATGAAAAGTTGTGCTCCATTTGTGTAAAAATAAATAAATAAATATAAATTATTAAAATAAAATGTTCTGAGGCATTTTAATCTTTTGTGCTCTATATTTTTTAAACTTGGTAGTAAACAATGAAGCAAAACTCTTTTCCTATCACTTGCTTTTTTCTTTTATAATATTATCTAAGGGGTATATAATTAACACCCTTTGGCTTCAATGACATGTTGAAATGTTTTGAAAGCACATTTACAAAATGCAAATTTTGAACTACTGCAGAATCCACAGTGAGAAAGTCAGGTCGTTGCCATTATGCCATTAAAACTCAATTAGATGCAGTGTGTGCTCTTACAGAAACTTTGTTGATATTAATAAAAATGTAAATTACAGAACGAAAGCCAAAAATATTTCAAAACTATCTTTTTGGAAATTTACATTGTAAGTTCTAATTTGGCTCAGCGCTTTAAGTGAAATGATGCATAATCCAAAATTCAATATACATAATGCCCTTGACAGCATTGAAGTGATTCAGAATTTTTTTTTTAAAGAGAAATGATAATATTTACAAATTCTACATCTTGGATGCCAAAACATTGTATCTTTACATTGATTCCAATTACTTCAACTTAGAAAATAAAAGAAAAAGAAAGACTTTGATTTCAAACTCCATTGTAGTCCATAATTCAAAGCTAAAAAGTCAAAATCAAATGTCTATTCAAGTTGTATACAATGTTATCATTTTGAAAAAATAGGTACATGATCATAACATAACAGCCTTTTAAATATCCCTGTTGATACTTAATTCAAAAAATTATAATGAAATTTAGGCAAGGAAAAATAACATCTCTGAGGCAGAGTGCTCTACTGTTGTTTTTCCTGACAGGACAGGGAAAATCTAATCTAACAGAGGGGTCAGGTCTATAGGAAGGGGCCCTTTGATTAACTGTTAAAAAATAATTCTAAGGCAATTAGGTGAAAACATTAAGCATTTTGTTATATAAACACAGGAAACACAAAAACAAGGGTATAAATCATAAGTGTGAAAGCCATGAATCCAGAAGTAAAAATGATTTGTTGGTTTAAATAAAACCTTGACATGTGAGTTCACAATTAGTTGGCTATAGTGGATGCTGTTGAGGGACAATTGTTGAAACTTACATCTCCGAGTTTTTCAAGATCAATACTCTAACAAAGACCTTTAAACATAGCAACTGTTCCTATATAAGAATA
The DNA here is from genome assembly GCF_047511675.1 of Marmota flaviventris. Lineage (NCBI taxonomy): Eukaryota > Metazoa > Chordata > Mammalia > Rodentia > Sciuridae > Marmota > Marmota flaviventris. Next base: position 57,400,478 of record NC_092500.1, on the reverse strand, counting down.
GCACAAATGAGCATTAAACTGTCATACAAAATTTTGTTTCCTGTGAAAGTAAGACATGCAGTTATTTTATAATAAATTATATCTCATAATTCTGAGTTTCTAATTATTGTGATTATAAATTTAATTTTCTTTGATTTTATGTTTGCTACTTTGATTTGTCTCATGTGCAGAAAAGTGATTTTATATTTGTTTTACTTGTTATTAGAAATATATTAAAATATTCTACCTTCAAAGTTTTATTTAAAGTCAAGAGACTTTGATAATTCATGTAAAGCACTGTTTGGGCTATTAGTGGCCCTGCTGCTATATCCTCCACAGAAAACAAAGCTTCCATATACAATAGTCAAACTCATAGAAACAGAGAGTAAAATGATGGTGATCAGGGCCTGGGTAGAACAAAAAATGTAAGGATGTTCAATGAGTCTGAAATTCCAGTTATGTTAGATGAGTTAATTATAGAATGGTGCTTATATGACATTGCCCTTCTCCTTAACAATACAATATTGAGCACTTAAAAATTTTAAAAGGGTAGATATCAAATTAAGTGGTTTTGCCATGATACAAAAATAAATAAATAATAGTAATAACGAACAAAATATTATCAGGACACGTTTGTTTCACATACCTGTATGTAAATATTTAAATAGATGGCGGATAGACAACATAATTTTGTTATTCTAATATGGTAAAAAATGTCTGCATGAAATAGGGAAGTCTTAGAAAATTGTCAAGAATTTTCAACATCTTCCTAAAATTGTGGTTCATCCTGTGACTTGATATTTCCGACTATCTAAACTAGAAATCCATAAGCAGCAGAATGAAATTGAACCCCTGTCTCTGACCCTGCACAAAACTCAACTCAAAGTGGATCAAGGACCTAGGCATTAGCCCAAAGACTCTGTGACTAATAGAAGAAAATGTAGGCCCAATTCTCCATCATGTTGGCTTAAGAACTGACTTCCTCAACAAGACTCCTAAAGCGCAAAAAGTAAAATTAAGAATCAATAAATGGGATGGTATCAAAGTAAAAAGCTTCTTCACAGCAAAGGAAACAATCAAGAATGTGAATAGAGAGCCTACAGAATGATAGAACATTTTTGCAAACTGTACCACAGATAAAGTGTTAATTTTCAGGATATACAAAAACCTCAAAATCTTAACAACAGTAACAACAACAAAATAATCCAATCAATAAATGGGCAAAGGAACTGAACAGGCATTTCACAGAAGAAATATAAATGGTCAACAAATATATGAAAACAACTTTAACATCTAAAGCAATTAAATAAATGCAAATTAAAACTGTACTGAGATTCCATCTCACTCCAGTTGAAATGGCAGCAATCAAAAACACATGCAATAATAAATCTGGTGAGGATGTGGGGAAAATAATGGTTCACTCATACATTGTTTGTGGGTCTGCACTTGGTACAACCACTCTGGAAAGCAGTACACAGATTCCTCAAAAAACTTGGTTAACCTTTGATCCGGTTATCCCAGTCTTCAGTATATACTCAAAGGACTTAAAATCAGCATACTATAGTGATGTAGCCACATCAATGCTTATAGCATTTCAATTCACAGTAGCTAAGCTATGCAACCAAACTAGGTGCCCATCAACAGATGAATGGATAAAAAAAATGTGGTTTATATACACAATGGAATATTACTTAGCCATAAAAAGAATATTTGCCAGTAAATGGATGAATCTGGAGACTGTCATGCTAAGTGAAATAAGCCAATCTCCCAGAACCAAAGATTGAGTGGTCTGTCTGATATGTGCATGTTAACACACAACACTGGGTGCAGGGGCTAGGGGAAGAATAGAAGTTCTGTGAATTTGACAAAGGGGAATGAGGGAGGGAGGTTAGAAATAGGAAAGACAGTAGAATGAACCAGACATAACTTTCTATGTTCAGATGAATACACCACCAGTGAAACTCCACATCATGTACAATCACAAGAATGCAATCCTAATTAGAATGTTATACTCCATGTATGTATAATATGTCAAAATAAACTCTATTCTCAGATATATCTACAAATAAAAAAAGCTGCCCTGTGACCTGCATTAGTATCATTACCTTGCCTACCTGTGAACCAAGTCCACAGTCCACACCCGACTATGGACCCTCGCAAGCCTACCCACCCACAGATCCTAGAAACACGTTTTACGGAAGGGTTTCTCCTTTCTAAATCAGTCTGTACAACAAAAGAGTTATTGCTACTGCAAATGCACAACAAACAAACAAAAACAAAACAACAACAAAAACACAAGACTACAAATATAAAGAAACAGGGAACATGATACCACAAAATAAATTTTTAATAACTGACATTAAAGAAATATCTATATACAACATGACTAACAAGGAGTTCAAAACATTTATCTTAAACATTACAAGGATACAAATAAAGTGCATTACAAGGATACAAATAAAGAATTAAATAATATTTGGAAAATATTACAAGGATACAAATAAAGAATTAAATAATATCTGGAAAATAATACATTAACAAAATGACAAGTTCAACCAAAAAACAGAAACAAAAAAGGTCCAAATAGAAACTTTGAAGCTGAAGAAGTCAATATCACCCTTCAAAGGGCAGTGTTTTGTTTGAGGCTAATGGAACCAGTTTCTTTAATGCTCATTTACCATTTCAAAAACCCTATATTCCTTAACAAATCCTGAATCTACCTGTACCATGCAAAAGGAGCAAAGCCTGGATGGCAGCACATTCCTTTACAGCATGGTTTATTGAATAATTTAAGCCTTCAGTTAAGATTTTCTGCTATAAATTACAGATTCTTTTCCAAATAGTATTGCTCATGTACAAAGAACCTGGCCAGCCAAGAACTTCGATGGAGATGTACAGTGAGATTAGTGTTGTTTTCATGCTTGCCAACATACATTCATTACACAGTCCATGGATCAAAGAATAATTTTTGACGTTCATGTTTTATAATTGAAGAAATACATTTCATAAGGCTATATCTATTATTGATAGTAATTCTTCTGATGGATTCAGGCCTAGTAGCAATAGTATTTTAAACACCTTAAATGAGTAATAATGGATATTCTAAAACAATTTCCAATTGCATTTGACTTTGAGATGCTACTGCTGCCTTAATTATCATGGTGGCATAAAGAAAAGAAAGAGTGATCCAAAGGCCTGTGGGTGGTCACAGAGGAGTCTTGATTTCTTTCATCTATGTTATAGGACTTATTGCCTGCTATGCTCATTCAAATGTTTCTTCACATGGTCTTGGGTTTTCTTGAAATTATTTGCTCTACTCTTCTGGTTAAAGAAAAGCAAAAAATTAAGTATAGAAGATCTTTGTCAAAGCCTCATTACATATCTTTCTAAGGTTTTAGTGAATCATCTAGCAAGTGACAACTATGTGCCAGGCACAAGGCACAATAAATGTTGTTACTTAAATTCAAGAATCAAATTTTATTCATGGAAAGAGATCAGCTTTTACTGTGACATCCTTAAGTTTTGAAGTCTTTAGAATAAAAACAACCTTGCTTTTAGGATCTGCATTTTGTTTTTTTAAACCTTGCAAAAATCTGGATACTTTTCTGCTTTACTGGAAGATGCAGTTGACTCTTGGAGATTAACTTGTTTCTTGTCTAAAAGGTAAAACCCAGTGTCTAGGTGAGTGTAGTTCAGTGGTAGAGCACATGACCAGCATGCACAAAGCTCTGGGTTCCATTCCTAGCACTGCCAAAAAACAATAACACAAAACAACCTAATGTTTGACAACCTTAATTACTTAATGTAATTACTTTTTTCACCAAAAATTTGGTGGAGTTTTGAAAAAAGTTTCCATTTATCCAAATAAAGACTGAAAAAAAAAAGAGAGAATCTTATTGAAAAACTTTCCATCAGACACATCAAAGATGAATTATCCATTTATTCCATTGATTTATATTAATTGCTGGAGTACAAGATCAAGTCATCCACCCTGTCTTCCTTTCCTTTCGTTTCCTTCCCTCCCTCCTACCCTCCCTCCCTTCCTTCCTTTCTCTCTCCTCTACCCTGCCTTTGGTATAGGGAATTGAATCCAGGTCCTCACAGATGCTAGGCAAGCACTGGGCTATATCCCCAAGCCCATTTTATTTTATTTTAAAATTGTCTCTTTCAGTTACTCAGACTGCCCTCCAACTTGCAATTCTCCTGCCTCAGTCTCCCAAGTAGCTGGGCTGATAGGCATGTACTACTACACCTGGCTCCATGCTTTCTCTGATATAAGTTGGGACTGAGATGGCAGCCAGGACTTTAAGACATTCTAGATACATTTTAGGATCAGTTGTGTTAACACAGATGTGTGTGGGAAATTCCAAGTTATGCTTCCTTATAGCTCTATGTCACCTCCTAGGAACAAGCCTCCTTTGCTCCTTGTCCCTGAAACTTCCCCCACCCAACAGCTGCTCTCCTCTTCCCATCCCTACTCTGTGAGATTCTGCTGCTTCAACCCCTTGCTCACCCAAGACTTCTTTTGGCCTGAATCTTTCAGAATATGTGGAACCTAAAACTATGTCATGCTAATTTAGCTATTTAGGAGAGATGTCAGAAGACACAATCTTTACTAAAAACCTAGTTCTGCCTCCCAAGAAGTCATTCTTCAAAAGCAAAGTGAGAGCAAAAGAAAGGGAAAAGTAAAGTGAGAGGGAGAAGAAAAAGGGAGTGATAAGGAGGAAAAAGAGAGAGATAACTCTATTTTCTGGCTGAAGCAAAGCAACAGTATAAGCCCCATGGAACTTCAGTGAAAAGCAACAGGGATGACTCATTAAATTTCAGTATGCTTAACATTTGTACAAGAGCAATTCGCGGTGGGAGAAGGATTACTATAGATCTTTGTGATTGCTATGGCTCTAACACAATGATTCACATGTAGCAATTGTCAAATACTTGTAGGTTAACCAGCAGGCAGGTAGACCATCTCCTTTCTAAGCCTGCATTCATAAGAACCCATAGTTCCATTTATGCCTCTCATGTCTATTGAATACACATTTTAATAGCATCTTGTACTAATAACTGATTTTATATAAAGTGTGGTTTTGAAATACCTTTTTTTTCATTTAGTGAGCTAAAATGCATACTCAGGAAGGAGTGGTGGTAAGTATAAAGATAAACAAGTTAGCATAGAATGAGAGGAGAAGGTGGGTGTACCCGAAAAAATATTACCAAATCCCATTGCAGTATGAAGCATAATTCAAGCTGTGAACAACATATTCATGCCAACCCATTACCAATTTCAAAACCTTGAGAATATTAGGTTTCTTTCAATAAGTGATCTCAAAAGAACGTTTTAAAAGGAGGCTAAAAAAATTATTATGCTTTTTATTAAACAAAAAGTTTATATTTCATAAGTAAATGCTCAGAAGCAGGCAGTAGTTTATCAAAACTCCAAGAGTGGTAGTTTATCAAAACTTCATATGGTCCCAGGTATTCCACTTTCTTCATTAGAAGGCCCGTTAAAGAATGGGCAGTGTTTTAATTTACATTTATAAGTCATCCATTTTTGCAAAAGCAACATAAGGCACAGGTCTAACTCCTTTTGTTTTTGCCTACATACCACATACACACACATTACACACACACACACAGCAGAATTTGACAAAAGTAGTCCCAGAAACTCTATTCTGAGCATTTGTATGGTATCTAAAGTATTTAAAGTGTTGGGCAGAATAATGGAACAATACGTCTCTTTCTGCCTCTCTGAAGTAATAGGGAATTACTTCTGTAGGTTCTTTGATTTCTTCTTCTGCCAAGAATTCTCTTCTATCATTATTCATTCATTGTCTTTGTCTCTTCCTCTGAATACTCTCCAGAAAGCAGAGCCTGAGACAAGAATTTATGGGCAGATAGTTTGGAAAGTGATCCCAGGAAATGGAAAAGGAAAGGAACAAACTACAATCTAATGGTGGTTCTCAAATGATTCACCATTGAGACTGACTGAGATTGACTCTCACAAGGTCCTTGTGATGAGCCATATCGGCCAAATAGACTGTGCCTCACAAGTGTCCACGGAGAGAGGGAGCCTTATTTATCAGTTCCCTTCTCTCCTTGGTCCAGGGCTGCTGCCCCATGGTGTGGTAATTCTACTATTTTTTCATATTATCCATAAAGCAGACAGGCTCCTACAGCACAGTGTTAGAGAAGCCCAGGGGACTGATAATAAGAGACACATGATACAGTAGAAGCAGGTTGCTGTCAGGTTATGCCTATGCAAGAAAGGCTACCACAGAAATGGTTGGAGTAAATGGTGGCTGATAGGTGTCTGATACATTCATTTAGTATTTATTGAGATTGACACTACATAGAGACTGTGGGGAAAACACAAACAGGCCATTACAACAACAGATGGTGTGTTCAGGCATATAAGGGTAAAAAGGGAAACAACCTTCAGTATAGTGGGTGTCTGTCATGTGTGCTCTTGACCTTTGCTGTAAAATATCAGGGTAATGGAGTGGAATTAGACAGGAGCACAATCTAGCAAGAATGATGTTAGCTGACAGAAAATAGAGTTCCCACGGAGGAGACTGGCATTGATTTGAAGAGAGAGAAAGTAAGATCACAGGAGGAGGGCTGACTTTGAATTGCTGATGGGATTAAGAGGAGAGACATGGAGGGCAAGGGTGCTGATGTTCATATAAGAGATTAAGGAAGAAAGAAACGAGAAAAGAGAATTTTATGGGATTTTTGCTACATGTGAATTGAAATTGCCTTTGATATGTCCAAGAAACTATGGTCGACATGCTGTTTGTTAATTTTACTTGCCCAGGTTTTGTTAGAATTTCTTTTCCCCATTGTACACCTACTCATAGAATAGTACTAAATGGAGGGCAGAGTAATGGAAGTTAAAAAATTAGACTAGACATTAAGCTACCACACTCTCACTATTCTGTCTCCTTTGCAAGTATGGATGGCTGCCATGTATGCTATGCTGTGTTGTCCAGATTCCCATTTGGAAATGGTGGCCTTATTTCCTTAGACACTGAGATTACAGCCAGACGTGACTCTCAGCTGACAGTTCCTTTCAGGGATTGCCTCTGCTCAGAGAGCAACCTCTCCCAATCATGGCCCTTTCCGCTGGTAGCCAATATCCAGTGATTAATCTGTGAAGATATAAAGTCCTGGTCCCAACACCCAAGTGGAGACAACTCTACAGGGCTGATAAACTTTACATTCTTGTTGGGTTGGATGAGCCTTCATTGGGAATGCCATCCAACTTCAACCACTCCCACTGTTTATATGTCGTAATTTGGTATTAGTACTAATACATGAAATATTTAATTTTCTTAAACATTTTTTTTCTGCCATTATTCTACCCCAATATGGCATAATAGGTGTCAGTTTTATAAAAATAAATAAAATTTTCTTCTTGTCTTTCATCTTCTCCTCTATTTGGAATCACCTTGTAGCTGAACAGATCTCTATGTGCTTCCAAAAGGAACCTCTGCTGCAATCAGTCCTTCTCCTTGTGGCGTCCCATGCACGCCACGCTCATCCCTGCCTCTGTGCTCGTCTGTCTTCTCTTTGGCATAGTGCCTTTGCTTGAATCCAATTTTCTTTCTCAGTTTGTTGAAGTTCTTTTCATTCTTTATAGTCCTCTTCACATTCTGCCTTCTCCATGATTCCTTTTCTGACTTTCATTTATTTTTAAATCTTTTTCTTCTCTGAAATTATATAGGAACCCTTCCCCAGGCTGTGCAATAGGACTTCTTCATTGTGTTTTTGGACTTTTATTTACTTGTGTGTACAGCTACATATTCAAACTACAAGAAAAATTCTTGGCCAAACTCAAGGCTGGTTCTTCTTTCTATTCTCTACAGCATCCTGCTTCAGTACTGAATAGTAATTATCAGTAATTATTAAGCATTTAGACTTTAGCAGGTATGGTGCTTGTACTTTCCACATTGTAACCCTTTTGACTTTTACAAATACCTAGTAAGGCATATGCTATTTGCTGTGAGGAACTAATTCTTAGCTCTAGAAATGCTTAGGATCAGAGTTGGAAATGGCACAGGTTGGTCTATCTCTTGGTTCTGAACCACTCTTCCATATACTTCCTATACGTTCAAGAAAGTGTCATACATCAACTGATCTAAATCTAAATCACAAAGTATGAGGATTGTTTGTGAGAGCCTGAAGGAATGGGATGAAATGTCACTCCCCTGGGATGCATCATTTATATTTTCAATGACATGTTTAGTAGCACCAATGAGAAAATAAATAGCTATGATCAATAATAATAACTAACATATGACTCCTCAAAATCTCTTCTTTGTAATAACTTTGGCAGCAAGTAATTTATTTACTTCCTAAATATAATTTGACAATACTATGAGCATTTTAGTTATCATGAAAGGAATCAAGATAGCAGTCATGTTCCTCAAGGAACCTACATTATAGATAAAGGCAACCTGGAGCCTGGCAGAGCTAAGATTTCCTAGGAGAGACATGATGCTGGAATCATGACTCACATATTTAAAAATCACAGATGTAATTAAATTCATCAGTACTCCTTCACATTTGCTGTGTCTGTATCAAACAGAACTTACTAGAGAATATATAACAATCTGAAAAGAGTATTCAGAAGTGCATCATGCTCAAATTATTATAAATCTGTGGACCCTTTGAGATCAAGGAATTTGTGTCACTTCAGTCTATAAAACAGATCTTGTCCAGTTCTGAATAAAAGCTCAAAGCTCTGATGACCAGTTTAAAAAAAATAATAATAAAAGTCTTCATGATTCCCAGTTTACTTTAAATACTTACATGAATTTGGCTGTGTGCTTTAAATTCAAAAATTAAATTACTACAAAACAAACAAAGAAACAGACCCCATAGTAAAGTCATTGTGTGATCTGGCATTGTACTAAATTGCAATTGATTTTGGAAAACAAAGGAACAGAAGGCAAGCTAACACTGAGTTTCAGGTACAATGTCTGCAAATATACCTCTTGCCATGGTCTCACCATATTTTTAGATATATATGGATAGAAGTAGCTGCATGTTTTTAAATTTTAAAATTCTTATTAGCCATATCAGCTATTAATGAAGAAGGGAGTCCCAGAGCATCCAAAATATGTGGTAAAGTACAATATTGAATATAGTTTTTGGCTAGGCAGTCACATCTCTTATCCATATCTAAGATTGAAAAGGTATTTGATATACTGGTCAGTCTCTTTTTTTCTGTTTCAGGGAAATAGTCTTCAAATAACTATTTTGGTGAAGAAAGATGTCTGATGTTATTATCCTTTACTTTGTCTCAACACTGTAATTTTCATCACAGGTAAATGAATTGAAATTTTCAAATGACTTATAGCTTCTACAATCAAGTCTTTTCATCTGACTTTCACATTTCATTTGCCTCACCAAGATCCTGTCATGGCTGTGAAAACATTTACAATCTTGCCTTCCAGTGTTGATTGAGAGTGTTATACCCTGGAGGGGAAAATGCTACATAATCCAACTCTGTGAACCAATCTTTATCATTAAGATAAACAATGTATTCACACATGAAGATTTTTGCCCTTTTCTTGGTGTCATTTTGGCCAGAATTTTTATCTCTGCTGAAGCAATAAACATCTTTACTACTCTGAATTCAGCTTCCAAACCATTTCTGTTTTATTTCACATTTGTCATGGTAGATACCAGCAACTGTTTGCTTGGTTATTTTATGTTATCCTCGTCTTCCCCCCTTAATTTACCATTTACCAGTCCATTTAATGCAATAGCTCAGAATCTTGACTGATTCAAAAAAAGCACACTTTAAAATTCTGTCACTATAGTTTGTTTGAGTGTAATGAAGCGGGGTGTTAGGATTGTTCCATATGGCAGAATCAAAAGTCATGTTACATTTTTAGTCAAATAAAAGACAACAAATATACTTTTGGAATAAAATTAACCTTTTTTTTTAAAGGATGAAGGGGGAAAATACATATTGCACCCTATTAAAAGTCCATACCCAATAGAATTATCTTTACAAAAAGGAATTTTTGATCCATTAAGAGAGTCTTGTTGCAGGAAACTCTCTTTAGCAAAAGGGCATTTGTTGAACAGCAGGGGAGAATTCCTCAGATCTAAGAGGAGTGTGAGAAAGGAGACTTGAAACAGCTCCACGGATTCTTGGTGGCAACAATTGATGAACTGGTTCACATACTTTCTTGGACACTGAAATGAATTTAACCATTTTTTGTTTGTTTGATCACCTTGCATGCTTCAGAAAGGGAGAATCTAGTTGGCTTATCTTGGGTTAGTGTGCATTCACTCCCTGATGTGTTAGAGGGGGGTAACTGGCCACAAGCAACCATTTTTTCCCTCTGAAATTGGACTCCAGAGACTAAGCTGGATCTAGGCTATGCAACTGCCGACTACATTTCCTTTGCAGCCAGGTATGACCTTGCAAGTAAGTTCTGATTAACGGAATGTGAACAGAAAATGCTCACAATTGCCAGGTTCTCTAAAAGATAAAGCCCCGTCTGTCAGGATTTGCATTCACACTTGCAGATGTGGGCATGCAGGACAGGGATAGGTTAGCTGTGACCAGCATTGCTACAGCAGGTGATAACAGCAGCCCAGAGGAGAGCAGAGCAACAGGACGGAAGGAGCTGGATCCTGCAATGACCTTTGGTGGCAGAACTGATCTGCCAACCTACAAGGCTACTCTGTGAGAGAACAAACTATCTCATATATTTTGAGGTTTCTATTACATTCGTTTATATTTTACCCTCACTTCTATACCCACCCCAGAGAGGATAGAACATCAGATTAGCTGACTGTCCTTAGATGATTATTATTTCTTCCAAAGAATTGGGAAGCAAGAAGTATCTTAAGAAATGAAATTAATTCTGGGCAGCCAAAGTAACAAATCACCAATGCAGATTTTTCAGGGTAACAACAGTTTTCATAGGAACAGGCAATGGAGATACATTTCTACATTTACTCTAAGATCATTTTGAGAACTTTGTTATATCATTCACTATTTCATATATTAAAGGGTCCCTTAAAACATTCTGTTTACAGCTAAATACCTAAAGAAGTTCTTATTCCTCTAGAGAGTGATCCAATTTTGATTTCAACAGAAAAATTATGTGCATTTGGTGCCCTTTATTTGGTACTAGGATGTTTAGAGACAGATTTATAGTTCAGATAAGGCTTATGTTATTCCTTATTGCCTGAAAAATATTCTGATTTTTTTCTTTTTAATCTTGCATTCTTAATTTATTTTTTTTCTGGATTTTGGCTTTTAAACTTTCATATCTTAATATTTTATTCTTTAAGCTTTTATTGTGGCTGGACTCAACTACTATATAAAGGTTAGCGGACCAGAAATAAATCAGAAAGTTATTTGACAAACACAATGTTCATGATTCTAAAAGATATATTTTCATCTTTTCCTAATTTTTCCAGAAACCATTGTTCATCTATTCTCTCTATATATATTTCACTTAATACAATGATATTTAGGTATATCTACACACAATGGAAGGCTTTTCAGTCATAAAAAAAGAATAAAATCTTGTCATTTGTGAAAACATGGATGGGACTAAATATCATTGTATTTAATGACAAATCCAGTCACAGAAAGACAAGTACCACATGATCTGACTCATATGTGGAATCTAAGAAAGTTAATATCACAAATATTGAGGGTAGAATGGGGTTACCAGAGATTGGGTGTGTAGGGGGATGGAGGGGTAAGCAGAGGTTGATTAATGGATACTAAGTTATAGCTACAGAGTGGTAGAAGTTCTGGTGTGCTGTTGCATAGTAGGTTAATTAGACATAGCAATAAAGAACTGTACATTTCAAAAACCTAGAAAAAAGTATTCTGAATCCTTTCATCATGATGCAATGATAAATATTTGAGGATGTACATATGGCTAACCACATTGAATTTTACATAATATATACATGTACCAAAACATGGTACATGTATATATTATGTACATATACAAAAAAAAAACCCTCAATAACAAAACATACCCCAAAATATATACAACTTGTATGCCTTTATATATCAGTTAAATATAAGTTTAAATGGACAAAAATAAAATAAAAATTAAATTGAAAATAAATTGAAATTGATGATCCCTGCATAGTGAGTTTGTGATATAAATAAGTGCTAAAGACAAGTAGAGCTACAAAAAAGTATTAAACTTGATTTACTAGTTTGATTATTAATATCAATAATTATTACTATGGTAAAACTATTTTACAAGTTATAGGACAATGCAAATAAAAATTACATTAACATTTTAGAATCCAAAGCTTTCAGTGTGAGAAAAAAGAGATACAGATGATCCTCAACTTAGGATGGTTCAACTTATGGTCTTCTAATTTTATGATGGCAATATAGTTTAGATAGAATTCCATACTTCAAATTTTGAATTTTGATCTCTTCCCAGGCTAGCAAAATGCTATATGACACTCTTTCATGATGCCAGGCTCCTATTCATACACAAGATCACAAAGTAAAGAACTAATATGATAAAATGCACTGTCGCTAAGCTGTGAAGTTCAGTAGGTTTAGGAATATCAAGTGCATTTTTGACTTGCAGTTTTTCATTTTACAACAGGTTCATTGAAAATAAGTTGAGAAACATCTGTAGAAATATAAAATCAAGGAAGTTAATTTAAAATTCTGTAGTGCTAAGTTTGAATTGTGACTATCCATATGGATTTCTATTTTCTCTTCAAAAGTCTGTGTTTTCTAGTTCTGTCCACTAAAAAACTTAGAAACAACAAATACCCAATTAAGACACTTAGCACTGAGACTTTTGAATCAAATCTGAATTTCACTTCTGACTACAAGGAATCATAGCTCTTAAGAAAATAGCTAAGTCTGAACTTATAGCTTGAGTCTGGAACCTTTTGAAAGAAAGATAAAGACTAATGGGGTTGTGTCAGTTGGTGTCACAGGAGCAAATACACAGGAATTCTGTTGACCAAAGATGTGAATCAGACAATTCAGCAAAACCTAACAAAAATAGTTGACTAAAGCATATTGAATACCTCAAACTATCTGAATTTATATAGATGAAGAGAGAGAGAAACAAGCTCTGTGGACACTATTGGAAGTAACTAGAGGACAAAGTACTAGAGTGTTGGATAATGGAAAATTAAAATAAAGGAAATAAACACTTATTCTGCCTTGAACATGAATTACATTTCAGGGACAACAAAGTCATAGTTGATGAGACAAAATTCTTCTTTATAGAAGAGTTTCAGCTAATATATTTTTAAAGCATAATATAATTAGAAAAATTTCACTAGTTTTGCAACCTCCTAGTGAAGTAATTAATTCAGACAACTATCAGCAAGGTGTAGATAACAGATCAAAGATTAATGTGGAACATTACAATAGAGACCAGATTGTTAGCACCTGAAATCACTGATCAATCTCAGCATCACTAAAAGTGGAGCAACCAGATATTCTGTCTCTGAAGTAATGTAAATTGAAGCACATAGCACCATCTAAAAAATCCATCCTTGCCAAAAATGTTGAGCATAAATTTAATCAAAACTCTAGAAGTAATTTCCATTTACAGAAAATATGCAGGCCAAAGGAACATGTCAAGTGACCTCATGAGGAATAAAACTGACTGATCTGGAGCATGAAATATTCTACAGATCAACTATTTTGCTTTTCTAAGAGGAAACTAATACAAAGGAGGAAAAAAGAAATGAGTGGAAAGTAGACTAGCTTAAAGTATGTTTAAAGCATGTATCAATTAAATGTAATGTGCGAATCTTATTTGGATCCTGTTTTAAGCCAGTTTACTATAAGAAAACACTTTTAATATGATTGGAAAAATTATTATGAACACTAGATGAACTCAACAAATTATTTTTGCTTTCTTTTGAATGATGATTGCATTGCAGTTATACAAAGAAATTTCAATTTTATATTTGTGAAATGGAAGATACAGGAGTAAAATAGCATCATATCTAGAATTTATTTATAAATACTGCAGTAAAGGAAAAAAGAAAACAGATGATGCAAATTGATAAATGTGAAGTTTGGTTAATGAGTATATAAAAGTCTACTGATTATTTTCATAAATAAAAATTTATATTTTCATGATTTATAACTTAACATGTCACAAAATTGAATGTTTTAAATTATTTTTATATTCAAATAATATTTTCACTGTAAATAGTAAAAATAAAATAAAAAGCACCTGAAATATGTTCACTGAAATATGTTCACCATTGACAGATTTAATATTTACATAAATAGGATAATATTGAAATAGTTTTAAGCTGGTAGCACCCATTGAATCAATATTTTCACACATGCACAAAAGTACTCTTTTTAAAAATATATCTAGAATTCTGAATTACTATTACATATATATGTATGTATACACACACACATATATACACATATATATATAACATAATGATTTGTATTGCATGATTTCATTCTAATGAGGTCTTAGAGTCTCATTTTTTAGAGTGGCCACAAGTCAAGACAGCTTCTCCCGGAGAGTCCTGACAGTTGGAAAGATAGCTTTGGGAGTGTGTCAGGTGAGATATAATGAAGAAGTGAAATCAAAATTCATTAAACAGAACAAATTTATCATTCCCTGATCACAGAGTTTAGAGGTGCAGATGGCAGGTCACCAAGAAGTCCAGAGGAAGCCAGGAGCTCAACCAGTGAAGGTGAAGAGAAAGAGACAGAGAGACAGAAAGTACCTATGGAACTTTATAAGGATCATGGGCACTATCTCTTAGGCTTTCCCACGGTTGTTATAGATTTGGTTAGTGGTAAGAAAAGGCATACAGATGGAAGGAATTATTTGCATGACTATGTTGATCATTGGGTTTTTTTCCCATGATCAGCAGCTGTGGATATGTTGGATTTGGGGTCTGCAAGATGGAGGAATAAGTGGGTTATATTACAAACAACCACAACCACCTAACAAGACCAAAGATGAAGGGGTATGACTGGATTTCCAGCAACTTACATTAGATTTAAGATGCATGCTGAAGCAGCAACTGTATGAACACACAATTCAGGGCTTAATGTTTAATAGACTAAATTCTATGTGCAATGTCTTTTTGGATTTGTGGTGTCTGGGAATGACCAGAGGACATTTTTTCTGGTCTTTCCCAGGGGCAATATGAATCTCTTTCCTGCTCTGCATGGCCCACACAGCACCTGAGATGGGTGTGACCTGCCAAGATGTCAAGTTGTGACTGCAAGACAACAGGAAGCAAGACTCCAACCTTGAAACCTCCAATCTTTGCCTTTGATGTATCCCCTTAAATAAATCACCAGAGCTGTTTTCCCTTTGTCTAATTCCAGAACCCATGTGGACTAGATCTATCAGGGCCTTCACAAATATTACAAATATTTGTGCTTTGTTACTTACTAATTATCTGAGATTGTAAATTTAGGGTGGCTTGGATTTTCCTGGGCAGGAAGGACTATTTAAAGAGAAACTGGCTGTCATCCTCCTGATAATTTGAGTTTAAAACATTTATAAGTTTGCTAAACTTATATTTTCTGACTATTTCTTTTTTTTTAATCAACTATAACTTTGGTAGAAACATTTTTTGCAAGTACAAATTGGTTCAATGGACATTTATGGAATGCTTACTCTGTGCCAGGTAGAGACGCAGAGATGCACTGATAAATTACATATGGTTTCAGTCCACTAGGAATGAACACCTATTAAAGCATATGGATACATGAATATTAAAAGTACAATAAGATACAATGTATACTAGTGGACTTAGAGAGAAAGTGATGCAGAGTGTAGATGAAGGAACAATTGACTTTTCCTAGGAAAGTTTTCTTAACAAAGTTTTAGTAGGCAGAGATATTTGTGCTGGATTCTGGAAGATGATTAGAGTATGGGGTGGTATCTTCAATTTCTTTCTTCATTGTTCTATAATTGGTATTGTAGAGACTCTTCACCTCCTTGGTTAGATACATTCCTGAGTATTTTATTTTATTAAGGTTATTGTGATTAGGATAGTTTTCTGATTTCTTTCTAGAAGAATCACTGTTAGAGTATAGGAAAGCTATTGATTGTGATAAATGTTAATCATGTATCCTGCAACTTTGGTGAATTTTTTTTTAATCAGTTCTTCTGGTGGAGTCTTGTGGGTCTTCTAGATATAGAATCATGTCATCAGCAAACAGAGACAATTTGGCTTCTTCTTTTCTTATTAGTATCCTTAAATTTCCTTCTCTTGCCTGATTGCTCTGGCTAGAGTTTTAAAGACTACTGAATAGGAGTGATGAGAGTGAATAGCCTTGTCTTGTTTCTGATTTTGGAAGAAATGCTTTCAGGTTTCCTTTAATTCATTGTGATGTTGCTATGGGTTTGTCATATATAACCTTTTCAATTTTGAAGTAAGTTACTTCTATTCCTAGTTTCTCTAGCATTTTTAACATGAATAGGTGTTGGATTTTATCAAATGCTTTTTCTGCATGTATTGAGATGATCATATGTTTCTTGTTCTTAGTTGTATTTAAGTGGTGAATTACATTTATTGATTTGTGTTTGTTGAACCAAACTTGCATCACTGAAATGATCTTGGTGTATTATCTTCTTGATGTGTTTTAGAGACTTTTCTAATATTTTATTAAATATTTTGACAACTATATTCATAATGGATATTAGTTTGTAGTTTTCTTTCCTTGATGTGTTTTTATGTGGTTTTGGTATTAGGGTTATACCAGCTTCACAAAGTATATTTGGGAGTGTTCCCTGCCATTCAATTTCATTGAATAATTTAAGAAAAACTTATGATAATTCTTCTTTAAAGGTCTTTATTCAGCTGAGAATATGTCCAGTCCTGGACTTTTTTTTTCTGTTGGAAGTTTTAATTGCTATTTCAACTCCATTATTTAATACTGGTCTGTTTAGGTTTTCTGTATCTGCCTGGTTCAATTTTGGCTAGTCCTGTGTGTCTCAAAATATGTCAATGTCTTCTAGATATTGAAGAAGATCTTAGAAGATGGAAAGACCTCTCATGTTCACAGATAAGTAGAGTTAATATTTTCAAACTGACCATGTTGTCAAAAAATATGCAAATTCAATGCAACACATATTAAAATATCAATGTCATTCTTCACTTTGGAAAAAAACAGTTCTAACATTCATTTGGAATAATAAGAGGCCCACAATAGCTAAAGCAATCCTGAACAAGAATAACATTGTAAGAAGTATCACAATGCCTGATTTCAAATTATAATACAGAGGTATAGTAACAAAAACAGCATGGTATTGGCATCAAAATACACATAAAAACCAAAGGAATAAAATAGAAGACTCAGAGGCAAACTCACATACTTACAGCCATCTGATACTTGACAAAGGTTCTAAAAATATATGTTGGAGAAAAGATAGCCTTTTAAAAAAATGGTGGAGGGAAAACTGATTGTCCATATGCAGATGAATGAAAATAGGTCCCAATCTCTAACCTTGCACAAAAGTCAAATCAAAGTGGAATTGAACCAGAAACTTTTCAACTGCCAGAAGAAAACATAATGTCAACACTCCATTGTATGGGTAGAGGCATCAACTTCCCTAACAAGACCCCTAAAGCTCAAGAAATAAAACCAATAATCAATAAGCATGAAATTGAAAAGCTTTTGCACAAAGAAGGAAAAGATTAAAGAGTGTGGAGAGCCTACAAAACTGGCCAAAGTTCTTTGCCAGTTATTCCACTGACAGGGAATTAATATCCAGAATATATAAAAAACTCAAAAGTCTTAACACCAGAAAAAACAAATAACTAAATCAATAAATATGTTAAATAATTAAAAAGCCATTTCTCAAAAGAAGAAACACATATGACCAAAAAAATATGAAAAATTGTTCAACATCTTCAGCAACCAGGGAAGTGCAAATCAAAACTACTCTAAGGCTCTTGCAGGATGCTGGACAGTGGAGGAGGAGAGCCCAATCCAGTAGACTGCCTCACTGACACAGGAGACTAGAGGAGGAGGACACAACTGCACCCACACTACAGCTCCCCAATGTGTGGCTCCCCCAAGACCACCTCCATTTTAAAACCCTGAAGCCACCACCATAGTCCTTCCCACATGGTAGCCTTCACCATGGAACAATGGACAGGACCTGGAGGCAGCTACCTGCTGCAGCACCACATATCACCACTACATTACCAAACAGGCCACCCAAACCATCACATGTCCCACCCTTCCAACCCCATCTCTGAAAGCAGTTGCCTTCATCTTGGGATACAGCCACCACCACTGGGGATTGGGGCAGATTACATCTTGGGACACTGGATGAGTCCTAGAAGTCAAACATCAAGGTACCGACCTTGACACTACGGCCAACACTAACTACGGACATGGCCACTTCCATCTAGAGACTACAACCAGGACCTGGAAGACCATCACCAAAGTCCCTGTGGGCCTGGTTACACCAGTAGTATCACTACTAGGTGTGCTAATAGGCACCATATTGTTGCAGAGGCAAAAGAGAGCCTTGCATGGGGTCACCCCTTTCTTTTTTTTTCTCCTACTAACAGCCAACTTCTTTTAATTCCCCTTTCACTTTTCCTATGATCTAATACTTCTATGTTCTCACATCCTACTCATAAACATCTTTTTCTACACAATCCCTGGTCTTTCTGTGACCAGAATTAGAAACTGTAAACCCTTATGCAAACCTACTGTCTATATGATAGATAATAATCAAACACATCATTTTTGTTTACAGCTACAAAACTGTAATCATCTAAATAGGAGTTAATTGATTTATGGCTTCACATTGTTTGCAATGGGATCTGTAAACATTGATCTCCCCTTTAACAGTGAGGTATTGGTAATGTGCAAGGAAACTACAAGATTATAGGGCAGAAACTATAATACCTTGGATCTGCACTGCAAGAGAGGAAGACATGGACAACAGGAAAAAACAAGGGAGGAAATTGCCCTAAACAAACCAAAATGTTGCAAAAATAGATAGTGCAGTAGATGAAATGTCAGAAAAGGAGTTCAGGATGTATATAATTAAATGATCTGAGAATCAAGGAATGACATAAGAGAGCAAATACAGGCAAAAATTGATCACTCCAACAAAGAGATAAGAGAGCAAATACAGGTAGTAAAAGATTACTTCAAGAAAGAGAGATTCTGAAAAACAACAATACACACACCACACACACGCACAAAAAACAACACCAGAAATACTTAAAATGAAGGAAACAATAAACCAATAGAAAATATCACCAACAGACTAGATCACTTGGAAGACAGAACCTCAGACAATGAAGAAAAAATATATAATCTTGAAAATAAAATTGACCACACAGTGAAGATGATAATAAACCATGAACAGAACATTCAAGAATTATGGGATAAAATAAAAAAACCAAATCTAAGATTTATCAGAATAGAGGAAGGTAAAGAGATTGAAATCAAAGGAATGCACCATCTCTTTAATGAAATAATATCAGAAAATTTCCCAAACATGAAGAATGAATTGGAAATTAAATACAAGAGTCTTACAGGACACTAAATTTTCAAAATTACAACAGATCTACACCAAGCACATTGTAATAGGCTGAGATTATGGCTCAGTGGTATAGCGCTCGCCTAGCACAGGCGGAACCAGGTTTGATCCTCAGCACCACATAAAAAAATAAAGGCATTGTGTTGTGTCCATCTACACCTAAAATAAATAAATAAATAAATAAATAAATAAAAGATTTTAAAAATGCTTAACATACATAACATGAGGATAAAATTTTTTAAAGGCTTCAAAGGAAAAGTTTTAGATTACATATAAGGGGACACCAATTCAGATCTCAGCAGATTTTTCAACCCAGTCTCTCAAAGCCAGGAGATCCTTGAACAATATACAAGACTCTGAAAGAAAATGGATGCCAACCAAGGATCCTATATCTAGCAAAATTAAGCTTCAGATTTGATGACAAAATAAAAACTTTCCATGAAAAATAAAAGTTAAAAGAATTTATAGTGAGAAAGCCTGCACTGCAGAACATTCTCAGCAAAATATTTCATGAAGAGGAAATGAAAAAGAACAACAAAAACCAGCAAAGGGAGGAACTACACTAATGGAAAGGCCAATCAAGGAAGAAACTAAGTCAAGTTAAAACCAAAAATAAACCAAAATGCCCAGGAAGACAAAACACATTTTAATAATAACGCAGAATGTCAATGACCTGAACTTATCAATCAAAAGACAGATTCGCAGATTGGATAAAAAAAATAAAATAAAAAAGACCTAACAATATACTGCCTCAACAGACTCATTATACAGGAAAAGTCATACACAGACTGAAGGTGAAAGATTGGGGATAAAAACATACCACTCACATGGACCACTTAAACAAGCAGGGGTTCCATCCTCATATTAGATAATGTAGACTTCAAACCAAAGTTAGTGGAAGGGGATAAAGAAGTGCATTTCATACTGCTTAAGGAAATCATACATCCATGAGACACAACAATTGTAAATATCTATACCCCAAACAATGGGGCATCTATGTGTACCAAATGAACCCTTCTCAACTTCAGAATCAAATAGACCACAACACAATAATACTAGGTGACTTTAACACAACTTTCAAGCAAAAACTAAACAAAGAAAATATAGAACTCAATAATAAATTCAATAATTTATACTTAACAGACATATACAGAATATTGTACAAGAGAATAGACTTTTTTCTCAGCAGCACATGGATCCTTCTCCAAAATAGACCATATGTTATGCCACAAAGCAACTCTTAGAAAATGCAAAAAAAGAAGAAAGAAAGAAAGAAAATAGAGATAATACCTGACCCTAATGGAATGAAATTAGAAATAAATGATAAAATAAAAAATAGAAGCTACTCCAATACCTGGAGACTAAATAAAATGCTATTGAATGATGCATGGATAATAGAATACATCAAGGATGAGGAAAAAAATTCTTAGAGGTAAACAAGAACTCTGATACAACATATCAAAATCTCTCAATTAAGG
The DNA here is from genome assembly GCF_047511675.1 of Marmota flaviventris. Taxonomy (NCBI): domain Eukaryota; kingdom Metazoa; phylum Chordata; class Mammalia; order Rodentia; family Sciuridae; genus Marmota; species Marmota flaviventris. The sequence goes on along the minus strand of NC_092500.1, from coordinate 57,379,477 downwards.
ACACTATTAAGTTCATTAATTAAAAGAAGAAAAAGTTAACAAATGAATGACTTGATATTACATCTCAAAGCCCTACAAAAAGAATAACAAACCAACACCAAAAGTAATAGAAGAAAGGAAATTAAAATCAGGGTAGAAATCAATAAAATTGAAACAAAAGAAACAATTCAAAAAATTGACAGATAATCAATGGATGTGTAACTGATGTGATTCTGCAATCTGTGTATGGGGTGAAGGTGGGAGTTCATAACCCACTTGAATCAAAGTGTGGAATATGATATGTCAAGAAATTTGCAATGTTTTGAACAACCCACAATAAAAAATTAAAAAAAAAAATAAAGCCAGCATTGCACAACAAAAAAAAAATTGACAGAACTAAAATCTGGATCTTTGAAAAAATAAATAAAATTGACAAACCCTTAGCTACCTAATTAAAAGAAGAACAAAGAAAACTCAAATTACTAAAATTCATAATAAAAAGAAAATATCACAACAGACACTACTGAAATATAGAAGACAATTAGAAACTATTTTGAAAGTTTATACTCCAGTAAAATAGAAAACCTCAAAGACACCAGCAAATTTCTAGAGGCATATGACCTACACAGAAAAATCAGAAGAACATACATAATTTAAATAGATCAATTTCAAGTAAAGAAATAGAAGATACCATCAAAAGCCTACAAAACAAGAAAAGCTCAGGACCAGACGAATTCTCCATCAAGTTCTACAAGACCTTCAAAGAAGAATTGATATCAATATTCCTCAAACTAGTCTATGAAATGGAAAAAGAAGGAACCCTTGCAAACTCATTCTATGAGGCTACCATCACCCTGATACCAAAACCAGATAAATATGCATCAAGGAAAGAAAACTTCAGACCAGTATTCTTGATGAACACAGATGCAAAAAACCTCAATAAAATTCTGGCAAATCCCATACAAAATTATATTAAAAAGATACTTCACTACGATCAAGTGGGGTTCATTCCAGCGATGCAAGATTTGTTCAACATACAGAAATCAATAAACATAATTCATCACATCAATGGATTTAAAGATAAGAATTATGATTATATCAATAGATGCAGAGAAAGCATTTGAAAAAATACACCATTCTTTCATGTTCAAAAACTAGAAAAACTAGGGATAGTAGGAACATACCTCGACATTGTAAAAGCTAGCTATTCTAAATCCATGACCAATATAATTCTAAATGGAGAAAAATTAAAAACATTCCCTCTAAAAACTGCAATGAGAGAGGGATGTCCAATTTCACCATTTCTATTTAACATAGTCCATGAAACTCTAGCCAAAACTGTTAGACAGATGAAAGAAATTAAAGGGATATGAAGAGGAAAAGAAGAATTCAAACTATCACAATTTGCCAACAACAATATTCTATACTTAGAGAATCCAGCAAATTCCACCAGAAAACTTCTAGAATTAATAAATGAATTCATCATTTATTAATTTCAGTAGCAGAATATAAAATCAATACTCATAAATTAAATGCATTTCTATATATCGGTGGTGAAATCTCTGAAAGAGAAAGTAGAAAAACTAACCAATTCACAATAGCCTCAAAAAATCCCCAAAAAACAAAAAACAAAAAAAACTGGGAATCAATTTAACTGAAGAGGTGAAAGACCTTTGCAATGAAAACTACAGAACACTAAAAAAATTGAAGAAGTCCTGAGAAGATGGAAAGATCTCCCATTTTCTTGGATAGGCAGAATTAGTGTTGTCAAGATGGCCATATTATCAAAAACGCTATATAGATTCAATGTAATACCAATTAAAATCCCAACATCATTCCCTAGAAATAGAAAAAGCAATCATGAAATTTATTTGGAAAAATAAGAGACCCAAAATACCCAAAGCAATTCTTAGCAAGAAGAGTAAAGCAGGAGGCATCACAATAAAACTATACCACAAAGCTTTGGTAACAAAAACAACATGGTATTGGCACCAAATAGATATATAGATCAATGTTACTGAATATAAGACACATAGACAAACCCACACAACTACAGTTATCTCATACTAGACAAACACGCCAAAAACATACATTGAAGAAAATATAGCCTCTGCAACAAATGGTTCTGGGAAAACTGGAAATCCATTAGTAGCAAAATGAAATTAAACTCTTATCTCTCACCATGCACAAAATTCAACTCAAAGTGGATCAAGGACCTAGGAATTAGACCAGAGATCCTACACCTAATAGAAGAAAAGGTAGGTCCAAATAATCATTATGTCAGATTAGGCCCCAATTTCTTTAACAAGACTCCTAAAGTGCAAGAAATAAGATTTAAAAATCAATAAATGGGACGGATTCAAACTAAAAAGCTTCTTCTCAGAAAATGATACAATCAATGTGGTGAAGAGACAGCCTACAGAATGGGAGCAAATTTTTACCCCATATATATCAGATAGAGCACTACTCTCCAGGATATATAAAGAATTCAAACAAACAATCAATAAATGGGCTAAAGAAGTGAAGAGACACTTCTCAGAAGATGATATACAATCAATCAACAAATATATGAAAAAATGTTCATCATCTCTAGTGATTAGAGAAATGCAAATCAAAACTACTGTAAGATTTCATTTCAAAATCTAGTCAGAATGACAGTTATCAAGAATACAAGCAACAATACGTGTTGGTGATGATGGGGGAGAAAAGGCACACTCAAACATTGCTGGTGGAAATCAAATTGGTGCAACCAATCTGGAAAGTAATATGGAGATTCCTTTAAAAACTTGAAATGGAACCACCATTTGACCCAGCTTTCCCACTCCTCAGTCTATACCCAAAGGACTTATAAAGAGCAAACTACAGTGATGCAGCCACATCAGTGTTTATAACAGCACAATTTACAATAGCCAAACTGTGGTACCAACCTAGGTGCCCTTCTATAATGAATGGACAAAGAAACTATGAGATATATATATATATAACCAATTTTAAAAATAAATAAATAAATGAGTGAAAGGAAGCCTAGTGGAGTAGAAGGTATAGCAAGTGTGTTTTATATTGACAATTTATATTTTTAACATTTATACATTTGAAAGTGTTTTGCTAAACTCTTTTTTAAAAATAAAAGATCATACTTTTTATTACAAAAAAAAGGAGAGAGGAGGGGAGAGAAAGTGGGGGCATCAGGGATGGAAATGAAGTAAATCAAATTTTATACACTTATAATTTTGTCAAAATGAACCCAGCTATTACGTATAACTATAAAGCACTAATAAAAGAAAAATGTCTGGGGTGGGAATCAGTGAAATGGCATTCAAAGTAAGGACAGTTGAGAAAACAAAGTCAGGTGACATTCAATTGAGTTGCAAGGCCCTTCATGACTATAGTGTAGTGAATGGGGTGAGGATGGCAGTCATGGAAAAGGAGGTCCCAGAGCAGTGAGAGAGACACAGCTAAAAGGTAGATGTAGCCAGATCAAGCATATAAAAGTTGGACTAAAACTTTTTACTGTTACAAGATCATGTTTAATATAGTAAGACATACACGCTAAATTAAAATTACTTTCTCAGACTATTCGTGTGTATTTAATTTTTTCCATATTTCAAATAAGAACTGAGAATTTTGTTTCCATTCCTCAGGAAGGAAGCAGGAATGACAGACAGCCCAGGAAACACATGCATGAGATCAAGTGCATTCTGCAGCAAGGGTTGGTACATGGTACCCATTTGGCAGCAACTAAAAAATAGCAAAGACCATTAAAAGCTAAGTAAGCTTCAAAGGGCTCACTTTTAAGTCTCATGACTGGATTTGTATATGTTGGTTTCATTATAAAACTTAAACTGTTTTTCTTTTAATAGACTAAAATCACTCATCTGAAGAGAGAATAAGATTCCATTAAAAACAGGAATTCACCTGAAAACTCAGAATTACAAAATATTTGTTTTCTATTTTGTTGATATATGTTTCCTTCTTTGAAAAAAAAAAAAGAACTGTTCTATTTAGTTCTATTTACTTATTTATTTGATAAAGCATTCTAAGGATGCCCAGAGGCACACTGGGAATCTGATCAACTTTGGCTTTCCATTCATACACAAGTTCAATTTCTTAACACTGTAACAAATCACCTCAGTGAAGGCTGGCATTTTCTCTACCTCCATTTTTGAAATTAGGGTTGAGATGCTGAACACATAGATTTTTTGTTTATTTTGTACATAACATTTTACACTTTCAACCTTATAGAATATCTTCTATAACTTACTCACTCTTGATGAAAGAAAAGTCAAAAATATTTTTGCTCCAAGTCAATGGAATGTTAAACTCAGTTCTAGCATTTTCCTTTCTCTCAGCTGAAGAAAAACATCATTTCAAACAAACTGCATAGGTCATCCATTTAAATGACATATAGATGTCTCATTTCCTGAGATATAACAATATTCCTGAAAAACTAAAGTAAATATTATGGGGAAAAAAATACAGTACAAACCTTCTTGGCCTGAAACACTCAGAGGTATAGCTCTTACCTTAGATTGGTGTGATTATTCTGTCATGGAAACAATCCATACAGATTCTTTTTGCTTTATCAATTGCAAAGTAAATTGTTGTCAGACTCTGTAAGTCTTCTGATGTGCTCTTTTAATAAGAAAAGTATTCAGAGATCATATATTTCTGAAATAGCTATGTGAAGAAAAACACATGGAAAATAAATTATAAATTTTTATAGAACAAAAAAGTTTTCAAATACATCTGGTTGTAAATATGAGTCAAATTTCTCCCTTACCACATTTTCATAGGAATTTCTAAAGTTTCCAAAGTTAAAGGATAGAAAATTAGTTTTTAAACCTTTAAATGTAGTTGAATCTGTAGACAAAATAGTGAATGTTATGAAAAGAAAAAACTAACAAGGACAGTTGATTTTTTTAAAACTATTCCTTTTGTGAGTCTGGCAGTCATCAAACAATAAATTTGTCAGACCTCCAACATACTATTTGAAGAGGCATCTATGCAACAATTAGAAATAAACACAACAATGAGTGGCAGCTTTGTACAGTCATCTGAAACTTTATCTGCTTTGCAAAATGTATTTGAAAGTCTGAATAAAGCATCTATCTGGAAATCAAAATATTTTCTATAAAGACAACAATATTGATGCTGAATGTTTTTTCTTTGTAACATTTACATGTGGGAATGCCTGTGCCCAAGCTGTGTGCATGCACACACACACATATACACACACACTTAAAGATGCTCTCCTTTTTATGCTTCATGCTTGCTCTTCCACATAGGCCAGCTTTGCTCGATACCACCAAGGGCAGCATTTCAAGGGAAAACCTCTAAGAACTAATGTATGAAAAGGAAAAAAAAAAAAAAGCACCTGTTGCTAGGATACCAAGGTCTTTTATCATCTGACAGTCTATAGTAAATTGGAAGCAAGTGGAAGACTGACTCTAGTTCAAGGATAAGTTTTTTAAACCTTTAAACTACAGACATTTCATTACACACTGGCTTAAAGAACATTGCCCACATTAAATGTATTGATAGACTCTGCCATAAAGCAAAAGAGACACTGCGATGTGGATTAGAAACAGTGGAGAAATTTAATTTGAAAGAGCTGCATAAAGTTTGTGTCATACTGCCAAAGTGAAATACACCCATGCCTGCTCTCACTCTTACGGAGCAAAACTTAAGCTGAGTTAAATGAGAAAAATGTTTGAATATGTTCTAAAGCCTGGAAATAATTTGGTACTTTGCATATGCTGTTATTGTACTTATCAAGAGGGAACATGTTATATGAATGTAGTTATTAAATTACCCTCCAAACTTGTCTTCTCTGCCCTAAATAATACAATTTCCTTTAACATTTTCCCATAGTCCTCATGCTCAGCACTTCAATTATTTTTATTTCTTATGAAGACTTTTCCAGCTTCTCTGTGCCACCTGGACTTGCTGCATTGGACAAATTTGGTCAATTGTCTTTGTAACAAAGTGATTGTTTTTTTAAATTTGTTAAAGTTGTGTAGATCTATCATGGTAACATATATATAGTATTAATATTTTCTACTGATGGTAGCATTCATATGAGGCATCTGGGGAATTTCTATATGATTAATTAAAGCATCACTATAATTTGAGAGTTGTAAGACTTAGTTTTAAGTGGTTGTCTTTTTACTGAAGTAAGGTATTGTTATAATAATGTAGAAGTAATCCAAATATACATTTTTGTATTATGTCAGAGAAATAAGCAAACATGTCATGGGTGATTTTTACCATACAAAGTCAGTATCTGCAGAGCAGTTTTCTCTCTGTTCTCAGGCTTATGCTCTGAGCAACACAGTACCAAGAGACTACCATTTAAAAGGACTCTTGAGACCTGGTCATTTATGTTGGCAGGGTGTTTTGTGAAATTAACACATTGTACTTGTCATAGGGCCATTGTAATGGAAATCTATTCTTCTGCAGTCCACTCCAGAGACTACAAATCATTTTCCCTGCCTACAGACATGTTTTTAAGAAAAAAAACTCAAGAAATGACATTATGAAACAGAACCAGTCAAGTTACCTTGTTGTCTAAAAGTGACAGGTGCAATTATTGAAAAGATACAGTGATTTAATGTTGTTTTTTTTGTTAATTCTCTAAGTTCTTGGCTCTTCCATACTTTTTATCTTAGAACTTTTTAAAGAATGAGCTGTTTTTTGGATTGTCTTTTAGTGGCCTCTTCTAATGGCAATAATGTGGTGTCATAGACAGAGCCCTTTCCAGGAGACAGCAGGCCTTGTTTGAGTTCAGTTCTGCCACTACTTGGCCACATAATCCTGTAAATACCATTTAATCATTACAGACTTCAAGTTTTTTATTTGTAAAAGGAAAGGACTGGACCAACTCCCCATTCTATGTAAGAAATCTGTTTTGTTTAATAACTTTCTATTGTCAAACTCAGTGTAAGAAGTTTAGATTAATTCAAGAGGGTACTTGATCACAAAGTTCAAGTCCCCTTCTCACATATTGCAAGGCAAAGTAGGGGGCTGCTTGTGCATTTGAGGGTTTCCCTATACCTCAGATCTTTCACTGACCCCAACGTCCTCACAACCAAACTGACTCAAGAATGTGAGCGGTTACCAGTGATCAAGTGTTCCTGCTTCATTTCTATGAATTTGATTTGTAGAAGACTATACAAAATAAATGCATTTTCAGCTATTTTTAGGGGGAGAGATAATATCTGGGAGCCTTTCATTAACAACCCTGTGTGAATTAGCCATCATTATACCTGTATTTAGAAAAAATAAACATTATATTTAGCATAACATAAAATGTAAACATTTTCAAGCCACTTACTGAATCTGAATTCTTATGAAATTATGTCACCAACTGATACTCAGCTTAATTAGACACAACAGAACACAGCCACACACACCCTCCCCACCAGTCCATACACAGAATTTCTTTATATGCTAGTCATCTGACCTCACCCATAACTGAAGTGTGGTCATGATTGACAATTTATTAACAACATATTTAAATAAATACTTATATAAATTAATTAAAGCAAGTAATTTGAAAGCAATGTTGATTAATTGAGAGAAATTGTTATTGACTAATAATGTTAGCTAGACCCACTCAAAAGTTATTTAGGAATAGCAGACAATTTGAACTGGGTGATGCAAAAAAGCACGTGTAAACAATTTTGGAACACTATAATTTGTCTCCTGTAGTGAGTTTTGTGAAAGGTTTTAATCTCTTTACTGCTACTTCTGCTTGGCCATTAATTATCCCAGGATAATAATCCAAAGATATATCTGCTTATATTAGCCTATTCAGCTAAGCAGCTTAGCCTATTTTTTTTACTACAAATTAGTATCTCGTTTCCCTGATTATTAATGCATTTTTATAAAACATTCAAATAATTGCTGAAATGAAGAAAATATTAATTGTAAGTCTCCTGTAATTGAGAGAAGGGGAGAAGGGTGAGGACGATTTAAGGCTTAAGGACGTCTGTGCGAGCATATTGCTTATATAATTTAAAAAAAGAGTGAAGTGTTTTCAGTTAAAAAAAATCTAAAACTATGAGAAAGAGTGAAATAATGTATCCAAATTTCAAATATGGTAGTTCAAACAGTGAAGAAGTATTTCTAAACTATAAAGACAACCATGAAAAAGTGAGCCATGACACAACAAATATTTGAAGAATAAACATAGTTTTTTGTTATATTTTGTAATAAAACATAAAATTTAACCCATATCTTCGTGGTCAACAAAGTAGAATGCAACACAGAAAAACAGTCTCTCTAGTCATCTGAAACCAGGCTCAATAACTAATACAATTAGTAGAACATGAATCAAGCATATATGTGAATAAAGACACAAATAAAAACTTTAACACTTTCACATGAGAGAATTTTGAATAATTTGTAACAGTGTGTTCCTTGCTTTTAAAATAAACATTCTTATAAGTAGGGGAGGAGAGGGCCCTTTTTTATATGGAAAATAAATGTATTTTAAACCAAAAGTAAAGATCATAGTTAACTATAAAACACTAAGAGGCATTATTATTACAAACCACTAAAGAATACAACAAAGATTAGGCTCCTGAATTTGAAGCAAGAATATAAAGTCAACACTAAACGCATGTTAATCTCAGCTTTTCCTATCTCTATTCAGTAGCAATCAACATTCAAAAAATATTTATTAGGCTCCGATGATATTACAGGAAGTTGGTGAGATTTCAGGGATTTTAGTGATGAGAAAACACAATTGCTGTATTTAGAGTTCTCAGACTAGAGGGGAGGTGGAGACATAGAGAGGCAATTTAGATGGCTATGACAACTGCTGTGATCAAGGTTAAAAACTGATTGCTAGGAATGCATTTAAGAAGTGAACATCCTGACGGGTGGGGTTGTGGCTCAAGGGTAGAGCATTGCTGGCATGTGTGAGGCACCAGGTTCAATCCTCAGCACCACATAAAAATGATAAATAAAATAAAGGTCTAAAAAAATTGTTGTATCTGTTAAAAAACAAAGGAAGAAGAAGTGAACATCCTATAAGAAAGGGTGTCCTGTGGCCTCTGTAGTAATTGCAACAAGTAGGGCTCAGACGGGAGGGCAAATTGGCAAAGGAGTGCATGCTGAAGATACAGGACTGAGGTGTGAAAAACATGGACATGCAAGAAAGCATAGTGTGTTTGAAGAATTGCAGATATTCAGGATGGTTTTTTAAGAGAATTGTTTCAACAGCTTCCACTAAGTCAAGTCTCACTAATTTGAGATTTTCATATCTTTTGAAAATAGCCAAAATATATATGATTGCATCTCTTAGAGCTATGAGTCAGTGTTATTTCAAGAAGGACCCTTGTGATGAGTGTGATTTGATTCCCAGTCAGAGCGCAGACTTCATACACACCAATTCCTGAACTGTTCATCATTTCTTATACTTCATTGACTCAATGTCACTGCCTGCTCTCTGAGTGTATGTTTAATATCTGTCTCAGAAAGTCCATACTATTTCTAGATTCCTGAAAACCACGGGGCTTACCACATAGGATTGTCTTAGGAAACCATAAACAATTCAGTATTTATAACAAAAATGCTTGATCGGGTCATGTCTGGAAGCAAGATAAGAGTTCATGCCAATGTGGAAGTCATATAGTTGTTCATTTTCCCCACATTTTTACCATCTTTCAGATACTTCATAACCTTTTAAAAATTTCTATGTGGTCTACTGGGAGAAACATTGGGTCCAAAAATAAGTTCTCACATTTCATTTTTTTTTAATTTTTTATTGTTTGTTGTTCAAAATCTTTCCAACGATCTTCTTCTTTTGTTTGCAGATAGAAGTCCATTTGGAATGAGAGTAGAGTTTGTATTGCAGTTCATACTGCAAAGCTTGCAATCTTGGTCCATTGACTTTAACAACTTACCCCTATAACTTAGCACCTAGGTCTAGAACACCCTGAGCAACCAATACAAACTTCAGGAATAAATTAATGCATACTCATGGATCTGCATTCACATTACTGACCAGATAATCTCTAAGGGCCGCTTTATCTCTAAATTTCTAAGGTACTATAGGAAAAATAAAACACGTAATGAAAAATCCATACATATGTTCTTAGAAATTTCCAGAAGAATAAGAGAAGGAAGAATCAGGGGAAGAATGTCTGATGGTTAGAGAAAAAGCAAACAGAAGAGACACAGATTGTAGAGTGTGGCGTCTTTGGAGATGGTCTATGTTGCCCAGGGTCATGCAGATTCAGTCAATGCTGTTCAAGTAATTACCATCTGCTCCCTCAGGCAGGAGTTTCAACCCTAACAGGTAGGTCAATGTTGGGGTCTGTTACACATTTCTGGTAAAACAAGTGTCCTGATCAGCTAAAATTGTTTTGAAGACTGCAAAGCTGATTTATTTATTTGGGCAAAGTTATTTGACCATTGCAGAAGTAGTTTTGGAAATTCATTAAAAATAATTAATTCTTTTAATAAAATATAGTAGCTTGAGAAAAACAAAAGTATAGTAGCTTAAGCAAAAATTGATCTACATCTTGGGAACTTCCACTTCCTTGGTAGGACCTTTATAGCACACACATAGAGTATAGTATTGATAATTTTCTAAAACACATCATAAAACTTAGATCAAGTCTATTTAAAAACAATTGTTATTGTTCCACTAAGGCTTTCCTCAAGTTTAGGTTGGTAACATGACAGGAGATGAAACAAATTCATAAGCCAATATAGAGGTCTAATGGTATAATGGAATAAAGACACACATGATCTTCAAATTGGAGTGGCTACTGTTGTCTTGGAAACCAATTTGGAGATGACTTACCCTCTGAAAACACTGGATTATAAAACTACGCCCTTTAAATTGGAGTAGAACAGAGGCACATGAAGTAAGAACATCTAACTAATAAAGTAATTCTTAGATAAGGACAGAGACAAAAACTGCATTCATTCGTATGTCAAATATTTGAATGCCACTATGCCAAGTACTACTCTAGGCCACAATAGAGCAGCAGGTGACACAGATAAAATGTTCCTGCCCATTTAGATTTCACATCTTAACAGAGAATAGTAGAGGTTAATAAGTAAAAAGAAAAATAAATATAAATAAACTGACCATCAGAATATGATAAGTGCTCTAGGGAAATATTAATCAGAAAAGCAAAGACAGGGATTGGAGAATTCAGGGAAAAAGGAAGGTGTTATGATTTTAAACAGGTAGATTTGGAAAGAACATTCTGAGATTAATTTAAGCAAAATATGAAGTAGGTGAGAGTAAAGCATTGAAGATAATTAAGGAAGAAACGCTGGCAGAGGAGGAAGGATTTTTTCACATATAAAGAAATTGGCTTTGATATTTTATTTAGCATATTGAAGAAGAGCCGATGTTTCTGAGAAATATGCATGATAAGATGCTCAAGTCAAAACTTTGAGCATTTCCAGAAATTCTGAGTATTTGGTATGAAGCATCTTACAGAGAAAATAACTGGTTGACAAAGACTATGATAGACTTGGAAGAACACGGGGATGGTGCAGAAGGCAGGCAGGTTCTCACAAAAGGCCATATGCAATGATACCTTTAGTTGCATCTGGCTAAGAGCTTCATCAGGATCACAAGTTAATACCAAAGTGCCCTGGTCAAGAATTTGTAGCTTATTGTCACTAACACGTATTGAATGCTTATTATATGTTACTCAGGGGATGGCATGCTTTCCAAGCACTTTCTCATTTACTCTTCACAAAAGTCTTAAATGATAGGTAGGATCATTACCCCACTTTTATGAAGCATAAAATTAAAGAGGCTAAATACTTTGACCTTTCAGCTAGTAAGTTGTGCGGCCAGGAATAGAACCCAGGTGTTTAGTTTCGAAGTTAGGTAGAGAAAATTGTATCCATTGATTAACTATATTGAATATATAGAATAATAATATAAAATTCTTTTTTTCTTGTGCTTTTAATTTAAAACTTTCATAATAAACACAATCAAGAATAAGATATTTTTAGGCAATGATTTGGATGTGTTTTATTTCCCAGGGTTCATGTGTTAGAAGTTCGGTCCCCAATGTAGCAGTACGAAGAGGTGGTTGAACTCTTGAGAGGCAGGGCCTACTGCAAGGTGGTTAGGTATTAGGGGTGCTGCTGTCAGAAGGTTTCATTTCTGCTCTCTCAGAGTAAGTCAGTTCTCAGGAGAGTGAGTTGTTATAAAAAGAGGAAGAGTTCATCCCAACCCCCTGGCTTCCTGTCTTGCCACATGATCTCTCCCTCTTCATATGGTCTTGTCATGATGTTGTCTACCAATTTGTGATGCAGCCAAGAAAAATCCTCACCAGAGGCCAAACTGCTAGGGCCACCCAATCTTGGACTTTTGGCTTCCAAAATGTGAACTAAAGAAACTTCTTTCTAAAGAACTAAGTCTGAGGCATTTTGTTATAGCAACAGAAAACAGAATAATATAACAGATATATAAACAAGATGGGAGTTCCAGCTATCAACTGCTATCCAAACAAACATTGTACTCTCCATAGGACCTTCTCCTTTAACACAGCATGTTCTTGCATGTGCTATTCAATGCATTTGAATGTGGGTGTTTACCACTGGCAAAATAAATAAACAAACAAATAAAAAAGGAAAATCTCCTTGTTATTGTTGCAAGAGGGCAAGGGAAGTAGGTAATTACATACAAAAACAAATTAACAATGGTCTCCAAGGAGAAGGGCAGTAGGTTTTGGCCTAATAATTTACTGTGAATTTTCAGGAAGTAAATTTCAAACACCTGCTACTTATCAGTGGCATAGCTCTTTAATGAGTTTTATCTGATCTTTTTGTTCTCATCCTTATCCTGCACCATTATTTACTGAAAAACTTCCAGTAAAATTTGGAAACAAGGCAGATACTTTGGAAATAAAAGCATAGGTTTTTTTGTATCATGTGTTTCAAACATGATAAAATCTCTCTTTAAGAGAAATATGTAAATAATAAAAGGTAAATTTTTCAAGAACTATTTTCAAATAATAATAAGCTGTCATTGAAATATTTTCTAGAATATATTCACATAAAGACCTCTTTGTTATTGACAAAACTAACAATGAAATTACCCTCATGATTTTTCTCTTTGGATTTCTTTCAAGGCTGTCATACTGAACTTCTTGAATAATCTACTGTGTATATATTTTTTTCTGAATTATCTAGCAAATTGACTCTGATTTTAATCTTATTCTGCAAGATAAAGGCTCACTACTTTAGTTACTTCAAAATGTGCACATTTGTTAAAAGCTATTAGTTTTAAGATTTTATTGTTTTTTATACTAGATTCTCTAGTGAATCTTGGTTATTAAGGTCAACAAACTGGGTAGTTCCTCATAAGCATAATATCTATGAATATATCTACACTTATGAATATTAACTGGCAGTTATCTCAGGGAAATTATAATTTTGAAATGGCTTTGTTGAACGTTTGCATTTCTCACCATTCCTAGGGTGCTTAGGAATAATTTGGGGGAATAAAGTGTCAAAGAAAAAAGGATCTGTTATTTTTAGGCTAAAGCTTACCTCTCTTTAGTGGCAGAATGAAATCACCAAGTTATAGGACTTCGACTCACTTACTCAAATTTACCCTTTCTAATGACTTAATTAAGTGAGTCAATCTAGAGTCATCACTGATTTCACAGAAAATTGCATGAACCTAGGTGTGTGCATGTCTCCTAAAGGTGTTACCTTATAGATGGATCTCTTCAATCTTTGTTCTCAGGTTGAGAAACCACACCTAGTTGTTCTTAACATACTGTGTCTTTGGATTTCATTATGTATTTCATAATTATGTAATTTAGACTGGAGCTTAGCTAGACTGATGAATCCATCCCTCAGATGGCCTCTTTCATCATAAGAGTCTATATTTTTATATTTATGAGGACATGTGTCAATTGGTTTCTTTATATTTACTGCAATATTGAATGGTGCCTAATATTCATTTAACATCTCAATATGTCTATCTGTATGGCAATTTTTCAGCTGTAATATTCAACAACCCTCATTTTCTGTGTTTGCTATTACAATTATGTTGTTACAACTCTTTTCCTTTATGATAAAAGAGGTATTTGATGACAATAGAGTCTATTCTTTTTTCTGCATGAGCAAGCTCTGGCTTCAAATTACAGAACTTAATATCATGGTTCTTCCAAACATCTTGATAGTTACCATCTTAGTTTAGGCTTGTTTGGGGGGTTGAATAAGGTATGCTTCATTAGAAATTGTTTATTTCTTAGTTTCAAGAAAGTTTTAGCAAGTATTTTAACAATAAAACCCATGCTTATCTATTTGCTTTGTTTGGTTTAACTTTGTTGTCCAAAGTAACATTTACTCAGATTGGTAGAAATTCTATTCAATTCATTTGGGGGTAGGGACTAACTATTTTAGCAGTTCTCTATCTTGTTCTCCAATTTTTCTCCATCTTGAAAGAGATAAAGTCAGCTGCCAGTTCCATGTCTGATTATTATTTCCCACAAGACATAATGATCCCTCACAAAAATGGAAACCCAATACCCAGCCACTTTTAAAATTTTAGTCATGTGTGAACACAGAAATGCTAGGATTGAACTCCCAGAGAGTAGGCCCTATGCTTATATTGATAAGTACAACAATAAAATAATAAGTTGACTTTTGAAGATTTGATTAACTAACCAGTTGTTTAGCTCATAGCCTATTAAATAATTGTGGTAAATCATAATGTATTTAACCGGATTTTTAAATTGACCTGATCTGTAAGTGTAGGCTAACTGATATAACAAACAATCTCAACATCTCAGTGACTTAACACAGTAAAAATATTTCATTTAACCACATTTCAATAGGGGAAAGTTTGGGGGGAAAGGAGAGTCATATTCTGCTTTGTTAGGTTATCCAGCAACCCATACTCCTTTCCTCTTGTGCTTTTCTCTCCTCTGAGTTCATTAAGTCCTATTATGTTGGAAAAGAGAAAAGCAACAAAGCACAAGAGTTATTCATGGTGGTGTTTTAAAGTTCCAACTTTCAATGTACTACATCACTTTTGTATACATTCTGCTGTCCAGAATTAGGTCACATGCATCTCCGTTTAATGGCAAGGGAAGCTGGGAAACATGCTCTCGCTATGTGTCTAAGAGGAGTGAAAACAAGTTTGGTAAATGTTTAGCACTTTTTGCTACAAATGGCACCATAGATGGGTCTTTCTTACAAAATATTTACATTACTAGGATAGTGGTGGAAATAATGGTGGTGAAAATGATCAATGCCAAATAAGTCTCACAGGTTGGAATACGAAGAAAAGATGTTCACACTTCCGATAACTATCAAAATATTTGGAGAATTGGATAGAACACATTTATTTTTCTGGCTTATATAATATACTCTTGCCTGTCTGGAAACTTGTTCTTCTCCTCCACATTCAGATATGCTAAAAAAACATATCTTTTTTCTCACTTTTAATGCATTTTTCTCCTTTCCAAAACAATGAAGTATTATCTATAATGTACTATCTATAATGATGCTTTATATGTATATAGTATTTTACGTTTCCATTTTCTAACATCTCTCTGAAATTTGGTAAACAGATATCACTGTCCTTATTAAAGTAAAATTTAATCTTCGATCAACATCATGGAATCCATTAGAATAGAAAGACAAACCTGGAACTTCAGTTTAAGTCTTTTAAATTGTCTCCTTAGCATTTATACTATAAGTCAAAGAGAAGTAACAAGGAAGTGAACACCAAGTTCAGGAATCCATGGTGCCCGTACTTTCTAAACTCTGTAGGTAAATATAAAGAATTTTTATTGGCAAACTTAAGATTGTAAACTTAGCTATAATTTTTTCCTTCTCTAAACAGTGATACAGTGATTATAAGATGATGCGTTCACCTCAAAACTTTACACACACACACACACACACACACATACACACACACAAAGGTAATTTTCAGAACTATTAAGGAAAATTAAAATTTTTAATATTTGTTCAACTCAATCTTAAGGACCCCTTAAAACCTAAGTAAATAGCTTGGATAAGCATTCAAAGTTAAAATTCCACCTTACTCCTTTGAGAATTGCCTAGCTATGGTTTGAAAGAGAACACACAAGGAGCACATAATTTTAATACTGCATAAAATATTTTCCAAAAGGATTAAAGTAAGTCTACTCAGTGGATTTCTCATTAAAATGTAAAATTTTTCTATAGTTGTGAACATATTAATATTTTTAGTTTTTGTATGTCAAATACTCATTTTGCAATAAATGACAGAAAGCAAATAAATTTTTGTTTGGGTGAAAATAAAGATGCTTACCACTAATGCGGGAATGGGATTAAAAGGATATGGGGAGAAAACATCTCCAGGCCCACACACTGTGAGAAGGGTTTCAGCTGGATCCAATAGCAGTAGTCTAAAACCAACATGACGAGAAACAGAAAAAGGAATGAAAACTTGGACTGCATTCCTGCCCACACACAGGCAACTGCTACGAAAAGAATCACCAAACTAATTGGCATCCGATAGCTTGCATATTAGGGAAATCAGCAAATGCTTTCTTGCTTATATTTGGTTTGAATTTTATTTGTCTTACCCCACATTATAAACTTGTGAACATATTAATCAAAAGAATGAGTGTGATTTGTATTCATAAATATATGCTAAGAAGAAAGAAATAAAAGCAGTAAATAAACATCAATGGAAAAGTTACTCTTCTGTTGTCATTCTTATAAAAATTATGTATACTATATTCTAAAGTGAAATCTATAATGCAGAAAATATTTCTTAATCTTTAAGGCCTTTGGTATCTTTTTTTTTGCTAATTTAAGTAAGAAAGACACCTTATTTATTGACTTATCTGTTGTAATAAATCTCATATGTTTAAATACTGGTAAATGATGATTACAATGTTTAATAATGCACTGGAATTTGTTGTATTAAATTGAAAATGTGGCCTATTCTGCTTTTTATAGCTGCAATGTATAGTTTTATAATCAGTAATAACCATAAGTATAATTATGATGACTGTGCATCAGATAATCATACTATTTTTTAATATTTTTATTAGTTGTTGATGGATCTTTATTTTATTTACTTATGTACATGTGGTGCTGAGGGTCAAACCCAGTGCCTCACTTGTGCTAGGCAAGTGCTCTACCACTGAGCCACAAACCCAGCCTCTATTTTTTAACCCCATGTTTTCAAGACAAATTTGTTATCTGGAGACTCATGAGTACCAGATGCTACACGTTACATTAATGCTACACATTAATGTTAAACTAATTTAAATTCTATTAATAATTTTAAATCTTTGTCTTTAATTTTTTTTTAAATTTTGAAAAATTCTTACCTTAGAAACAAAAAAGCAAAGAAAAATTTGCTATGAAACTATTTAATATACTAATATGTAATACTGACTATAGCTTGTTTCAATCAAACGTCTTGAAAACAAAAAGAAGAAAATCATCTTGCTGATGCTATATGTCATTGGGAAAGGCAGAGTAAGAACTTCAGAAATCCTCTTCTCCATAAAAGTAACAAGGGCCACTGGCAAATATGGTCAAAATTAACTTTTTAAAAAACTCTGGGAATTATCCAAAGGCTTGTAATATCTGGGATTATTTATTCAAGAAAAATGAATGCAGATTATTCTAAGTGAAGCTAGCCAATCCCTAAAAAACAAATGCCAAATGTCATCTTTGATATAAGGAGAGCAACTAAGAACAGAATAGGGAGGAAGAGCATGAGAAGAAGATCACCATTAAACAGGGTCGAGAGCAGGGAGGGAAAGAGAAAGAGAAGGGAAATTGCATGGTAAAGGAAGGAGACCCTCATGGTTATACAAAATTACATATAAGAGGAAGTGAGGGGAAAGGGGAAAAAACAAGAGAGAGAAATGAATTACAGTAGATGGGGTAGAGAGAGAAGATAGGAGGAGAGGGGAGGGGCGGGGAGGGGGGATAGTAGAGGATAGGAAGGGCAGCAGAATACAACAGACACTAGTATGGCAGTATGTAAAAAAGTGGATGTGGAACCTATGTGAATCTGCAATATGTATACGGGGTAAAAATGGGAGTTCATAATCTGCTTGAATCAAATGTATGAAATATGATATGTCAAGAGCTTTGTAATGTTTTGAACAACTAATAATTAAAAAAAGAATTAAAAAAATGAATGAAATCTTAGTCAAAATAGTGAGCATTATGGAATTTAACTAGTTCTATCTCTTTTCCAAGTTCTGTGAGAGCCTTAACAACTAATACCCCTGAAGCTGGGTACAGTGGTGCACACCTATAATCCCAGGAGCTTGGGAGGATGAGGCAGGAAGATCACAGGAGCAAAGCCAGCCTCAGCAACTTGGCTAGGCTATAAGGAATCTAGTGAGATTCTGTCTCAAAATAAAAAATAAAAAGGGCTGGGGTTGTGGCTCAGTGGTTGAGCACCCTTGGGTTCAATCCTTGGTACCAAAGTTAATTAATTAATTAATTAATTAAAATAAAACCAAAACCCAATACTGCAATACTCCTGAAGTTATGACCAGCGGCTTTCATGCACTGTATCAGTGTTTGAGTTCCTCCAAGCCCTTTGTCCCAGACAATTGTTTTTATTTGACTTATTTGCTAGTTTCTTGAAAAATCCCATTCAAAAAGTCCATCTTCATTTGAACTGATTTAAGTCTCCTCCAGTATAAACAGCCTTTTCTGAGAATTTGTGAAGTTCAATCAATGAGAGTTGTTTAATATAAGACCACCTTGAAATTTTGATAAGAGTTGGGACAATAATTAGTTGAACAAATCACTTGAAAAAATTGTGAAATATAATGTGTATTAAAGGGTTTAAAAAGTTCAGACATTCTTGAGAATCTAGAGAGCTGGACTGAGTACATATCCAAGAAAGAAGTGAAGAAGTACTCACTTTTGGCTGTCTTAGAGACCCTGTACAATCAGTAAGGTCTAGGACAGAGGTCTTGGCTAGGCTATAAGGAATCTAGTGAGATTCTGTCTCAAAATAAAAAAATAAAAAGGCTGAATGCATGCACACACACACACACACACACACACACACACACACTGAACCCTTCAGCAAAGACTAGAAGATCTATTGGTTTTAGGCATTTAAGTAAATCTTTGTCTAATAATTAGCTGATCAGTAGCCAAATACAGATCTCAGTAACCACACAAAACAAACAATACAGATTTTATAAAATCTGTTCAAGAAACAAATTAAGCAAACACACACAAAATAACAACAATCCATGGATGAGGATTCTTCTTTATAGAGTTGTCATATCATCAAAAAGTTTGGTTTTTAATAAAATTTATGGCATGCTAAGAAACAAGAAAGTATGGGCTATTTAAAAAGGTGAAAAAGAGTCAATAGAAACTGTATGGAGAGAATCCCAGATGTTGGACTTATTAGACAAGCTTTTTGTCAAGTCTAAAATCAGCCATTTCAAATTTTTCAAAGAACCAAATGAAAAAACAATACATAGGTAGAGGTAGAATTTTCAAAATCTGAGTTGGAAAGCAAAATAACTGAAATGAAAAATTCAGTAGAGGTATTCAATAGAAGACTCAGTCAGCAGAAGATATAGTGAACTTGAAGGGAAATTGCTCAAGATTAGACTCAAGAACAGAAAGAGAAATGTTGGTATTAATCTAAACTAGATTGTTATAAAGTAAGGAGGCTAGTAACAAACCCTAAGGGAACATCCAAGAAAATAATTTTAAAAATACATAGTCAAAGAAACTATGAAGGAGTTAAAATAGTTAATCAGAAAATACCCATTTAATACAAAGGAAAACAGTAATAGAGTAAAAAAGAATTTCAAATTACACAAAACATAGTAAACAAAAATAGCAATCATATATGCTACTTTATGAATAAGTACAGTAACTATAGATTAAATATTTAAATGAAGAGATTAGCAGAATGAAATAAAAAAGAAAACCATGATCCAATTATGTGCTAACTACATTTGACATAGTTAAGATTCAAAGATACAAATAACTTGGAAGTAAAAAAAAATAGAAAAAACACATTATTCAGGTAATAACTAAAGAGAACTGGAATGGCTACACTATATTTTATTGGAAAAATATACTTTAAAACAAAACTTTTTACTAGAGACAAGAAATATATTTTTGATTAAAGGATCAATTCATTAAGAAAATGATCCTTTATATATTATATTTATATCATATATATAATATAATATTTTAATATTTTAAAAGGAATTGATTATATATAATATTATTGATTATATATCATATATAATATATATATTATATTGATATATATAATATATATATATAATATTATATTGATCAGAGTCCAAAAATACATGGAATTGAAACAAAGCTGATGAAACTGTGAGGAAAAATATGTAATTTGATAATGCTAGCTAGAGATTTCAATACCCTACAACAAACAAAAATTCGTTCTTTGAAAGTGAGAAGTCTGGGTGACGACCAAAACCTTTGTGCCATTTTTCAACCTTAGTCTTGTACAAAGGCTTTACCTGCCAGGCCTGAGTAGGAGAAAGCTCTGATCTTGCATCCTGGACATGCTGCATAGGTAGGACTTCATCAGAGCCCTTGCTTGACGTCCTCTACAGAAGCCTTTCATTGGGTTAAAGAAGTAGAGAGTCCTAAAAATGAGTTTCTTCACTCTGACTCTCAGTGCTTTTTCACTTTAAGTTCTTTTGCTTTTACCTGATTCCTGGTCCTAAAATACTGCAGGAGCCTTTTTGTTTTCTTCAACAGGAAAATTATTTTCACATCTGGAATGACTTTGACTAGGGTCATTCCATGAGGAAAAATGGACTGAGCGTTTTCCATGGTTTAGCATCTTGCTTATGCTAATGCAGTAAATGATGAAAGACTTATGTATACCTTTCACTTGGACTTCTTTTTAAAGTTTAAAGGAAGAAACTTTAATTGCCTATTACTTTACATGCACATATACACATACACACACACACACATGTATATACATTTTCCTCTAAACCATTAAGACCAAACTATATATTGAAACATTTTAAAACTGGAGATTATATTATAAAGTAATCCACCAAAAGACCACTTTGGAATATGTTTTACTCAGTTTCTTTGTTGCTGTGACCAAAAAATCTGACAAGAACAAGTAGAGAAGGAATATTTTATTTGGGGGTTCATGGTTTCGAAGGTCTCAGTCCATAGATGGCCAACTAAATCCATTTCCTTGGGCTCAAGGTAAGGCAGCACATCATGTCAGAAGAGTGTGGTGGAAGAAGCATCTGGGAGCCAGGCACCAGGAAGCAGAGAGAAAGAACGCTCTCCTCACCTCAACAAAATATAAACCCCAAAGGCACACCCCCAATGACCCACCTTCTCCAGTTACACCCCATCTGCTTTCAGTTACAACTCAGTTAATCTCTATCAGGGGATTAATTTGCTGATTGTGTTAAAGATCCCAAACCAAATCATTTCACCTCTAAACCTTCCTGCATTGTCTCACACATGAGCTTTTGGGGGACACTATGCATCTAAACCATAACAAAATGAGAATGAAAATGATGATGAGATAATTCATATTGATGAGATAATTCATATTGACTTAGTGCTCCCTCTATGATAAGCAAAGAAATAAGAAATTTGGAGAAATAAGTTAACTTGCTTAATGATACATAACTAGTGAGTCGAAATATGTGTGTGTGTGTCTACCATTTTATGTCAACAAAATATTTAATAAATCTCATTTAAAGTGAGTAGAATTTCATCACATGAATACATCCTAATTTATTCTTATTGTCAAATATTATTTTTCAATTTGGCATTTTTCAAATAATCCTGATATTAACATGTTTGTTAGCAATTTTGGTTATTTCTTTATGATATATATCTGGACATAAACTGATATATCAAGGAGTATTTTATGGTTCTTCTTATTATTCATTGCTTTCTAGCAAGACAGTGCTCATTTAGAGTTCATGAGATAATATATGAGAGTGTATGCCTCACTGCACTTACTAGTACTTATATTTATAAATTCCTTTGTTATTGAAAAGTAAAAATAATTTAATTTGGTAACATGGGTTTTGTTTCTGTTGTTGTAACCAATTATTGAAATTGCTCATAGCATACAGAAAATTGGACTGGTAGATATTCTCAGAATTAAATGAACCAATTAGGCAATCAGATTCTTTGTCTTATGAAATTTGTAGACACAAAGGTGTGAGAAAAGTAACGAGATTTATTAGAGTAATAGAAAGAAAGCAGAGCTCCCAAAGAGGAGGTGCCCCCCAAAAGTGATGGATGTCAATGGGTGACTGTTATCTAGGGGTTTTTAAAGGCATATCTGATGGCCCAGCACTGATGCTTGGTGGAATGAGGGATGCCAGCATGGACCAATCAAGCTCTTCAAGCTATGAGCTTAATATACCAATAAGAAATGCAATATTTCAATTCCTTATTTACATAATGAAGAGGCTAGGTCTCACCTGGTGTTTTTTTTTTTTTATATCTATTAGAAAGGAAAAAAAAAAACATTTCTGGTAAGGGTCTGCTTAGGAATTGCTAGGGGTAAAGGCAAGGAACTAAGAAGGCTGCAATGGTTGAAGCTGTTTGTGATCCAATGGAACACAAACAGGCATTCTAACTCAGAAGAAGTCATTGTAATTGTTATGGTTTAGATGTGAGGTGTTCCCCAAGTGCTCATGTATGAGACAATGCAAGAACATTCAAAGGTGAAATGATTGGGTTAACCCAATCAGTGAATGAATACCCTGATGGAGTTAATTGAGTGGAAACTGTTGGTGAGTAGAGTGTGGCTGGAGAAGGTGCATCATTGGAGGCATGACTTTGGGGTATATATTTTGTACTTAGTGAGTGGAGTCACTTTCTCTCTGCTTCCTATCATCATGTGAGCTGCTTTCCTCCGCCATACTCTTTCGCCATGTTGTTCTGCCTCACCTTGAGTCCTGAGTAATGGAGCCAGCCTTCTATGGACTGAGACCTCTGAAACCATGAGCCCCTTACTAAAACAGTGGTTTACACTGGCAGGGAGCAGAAAGTCACAGGATATCTTTCAGACCCAGTCTCTTCTATCAGGATAGCATGATATCCACCTCCCCTCCTGTCCTCTCAGATCCTCATGCTGGCTGCCTATGGGAGATCTGTCTTCCTAGGTCACTAGTCCTTAGGATCTTCTGTTTGGTTACTTTTGTTGCTGCTTATTATTCAGGGCCACTGATTCATAAAAATGGATTGTGTACATAGAATAACTTGGTCAACAGTAGGTATGCATATTTGATACATGAGTTTCCACATAGATTTGATCCAATCTAAAAGCAGAACAGAGCAACAAAACAAACTAGAAATCTATGTGATATTAAATTAACAAATTTCATTAATACACTACCCAGCATAAAAATGGAAACCAAAATGAATAAGCAAGCTAAACCATTAACCATGCATGTTGTTAGCAAATTTGATTGACACATAATGCTACGTACAGTTAATTGCTATGTTGAAAAGAATCCTGTTCTGGGGAGTGATGTTGGCTAAATTGTATTGTTATATTGTGTGCATTTATGCATATGTAACAGAAAATCCCACCATTCACATAAACTATAAAGCACCAATAAAAAATGTGGAAAGAGTGAAAAAAAAAAAAAGAAAGAAACCAGCCCCTTTTGTGAGTAGGTTGGGTCTTCCCCTTATTTTCTGTTTACAGGCTATATCTTTCTATTTATGCTTTTATCAACACGTTACAGTTTTATATAATAGTGGGGTCAATTTTGACATATTCATAAATTCATATAACATAATTTGGTTAGTTTAAATTTCCACTATTACCCATTCCCTCCCCTCCTCTCTTTTCCTATTCACTCCCTCTACTCTATTCATCTTTCTTTTATTTATTTATTTTTTCATTGTTAACATTATAATTATACATAAAAGTGGATTATGTACATAGAATAACTTGGTCAATTTCATTTTGCAGTTCTTCTCTTTTCCCATGCCCCCTCGCTCCCCTTCAGTTCCTTTACTCTTCTCTACCATTCTCTCTTTTATGTTCATGAGATCTCTCTCCTTTTTAAAATTTCCTATTTTTCTATCTTCTGTATCTGAAAGGAAAACATGCAACATTTGACTTTCTGAGTCTGGCATATTTCGTTTAGCATGATGTTCTCTGATTCCATCTTTTTACCAGCAAGTGACATAATTTCATTCTTCTTTATGGCTGAGTAGAACTCTATTGTGGCTATATACCACATTTTCTTTATCCATTTGTCTACTGAGAGACACCTAGGCTGATCCCATAACTTGGCTTTTATGATCTTGCTGTTATAAATATATTGATATGCCTGTATCACTTTAGTATATTGGATTTATTCTTTTGGATAAATCCAAGGAGTGGGTTACCTGGGTTATATGGTAGATCCATTCCTAGTCTTTTGAGGAATCTCCCTACTGCTTTCCCAAGTAGTTATACTAATCTGTAGTCTCAATGCAAAAGTGTACTTTTCCCCCTTCATCCTTGACAGAATTTATTGTTATTTGTCATCTTGATAATTGCCATTCTGACTGGAGTGAGATGAATTCTCAATGTAGTTGTGATTTGTATCGCCCTGATTTCTAAGGGTGTTGAATATTTTTTAATATATTTCTTGGCCATTTGCATTTCTTCTTTTGAGAAATGACTGTTTAGCTTATGTGCCCATTTATTGACTGGGTTATTATTTTTTGCATGTGTTAATTTTTTTATTTCTTTATGTATTCTGGATATTAATCTCCTGTTGGAAGAGTAGCTGGCAAATATTTTTTCCCATTCCTTAGGCTCTCTCTTCACACATTTGTTTTCTTTGCTGTGCAGAAGATTTTACACTTGAATCCATCCCACATATTGATTTTATTTCTTGAGCTTTAGGAGCTCAGTGCCTGCACCAATATTTGGAGTGTTGACCTTATGCTTTCTTTTGGTAGTTTCACTGTTTTTAGTCTAGTGCCTCGGCCTTTGGTGGACTTTGAGTTGATTTTTTGTGCAGTGCAGGGGATGAGGATCTAGTTTTAGTCTTCTACACATGTATATTCAGCTTTCTCAGGATCATTTGTAAAAATGATGTCTATTCTTCAATGTATGTTTTTGATACCTTTGTCAAATATCAGATGATTGTATCCAGGTGGATTTGTCTCTGTGTCTTCAATTTTATTCCATTGATCTTTATATCTATTTTGATGCCAATATCATGCTGGTTTTGCTCTATCATTCTGTAGTATAATTTGAGATCAGGTATTGTGATGCCACCAGCATCACTCTTATTGCTCAGTATTACTTTGGCTATTTTGGATCTTTTATTCTTCCATAAATTTTAGGACTGTTTTTTTTTTCTAGTTCTGTGACGAATTTCATTTATATTTTGGTGGGAATCACATGGAATCTGTATATCACTTTTGGTAATACAGCAATTTTGACAACGTCAATTCTGCCTATCCAAGAACATGGGAGGTGTTTCTGTATTCTGAGGTATTTAACTTTTTTCTTCAATGTTCTGTAATTTTCATTGGAGAGGTCTTTCACCTCTTTGGTTAAATTTTTTTTCAGGCTATTGTGAGAGGAGTTTTTTTTTTTTTTTTTCCCTGTCACCTTTCTTTCCAGCAGATTGATTATTGTAGGATAGGAAGGCTACTTATTTTTGTGTGCAGATCCTGTACCCTTCTACTTTGCTGAATTTATTTATCAATCCTAGTAATCTCCTGCTGGAATTTTTTGGGTCTTGTATGTATAGGATCATTTGACTTGTTTTCTTAATTGGCTATTCTAACCTCTGGAAGTTCATATCTCTCGAGCTCAGCTGAGTTCCTAACCAAAAGGAAATCAGGTTGACAAATCTTTACCTAGACTGATCAGGAAAAGAGAGAGAGAGAGAGAGAGAGAGAGAGAGAGAGAGAGAGAGAGAGAGAGATAGATATTAAGAAAAAGAGAAAGAAAAAGAGAGAGAAACAAACCCCAGTTACTAAAATCAAAATCAAGAATGAAGGAGGGACTATTACTACCAACCACATGAAGTTTTTAAAAGGATTATAAGAGAATACTATCAAAAATTGTACATCAAAATATTAGATAATTTAGGTGAAATAATGAAATAATGAATACCTAAAAAGAAACTACCAAAACTAACTTTAGAAGAAATAGAAAATTGACTAGATTAACAACAAGTAAAGATATCAGATCAGCGATTCACCAAGAAAATCCCAGGACAGATAACTTCACTGGTGCATTTCACTTAGCATGTTTTTGTTTGTTTGCTTGTTTTGTGCTGGGATTGAAGCCAGATCTGTGAATACTAGATAAGTGCTTTACCACGGAGTTACAGCTCCAGCCCCTTTTTAATTTTTATTTTGAGGCAGACTCTTGCTAATTTGCCCAGTATGGCTGGTATGTAAATCATTTAGTAAAGAATCATCTAGCATTAAAGTTGAAAAAGAAATTGTCCAAAATAACTCTAATAATAAAATTTTGTTGATTAATATACAATATAGCATGGAAGAGGGAAAGGAAACTGTAGAGGTTTTTTTTTTTAATATATATACAATTGACATTATCAGTTTAAAATAGACTGTTATAACCAAAGGAATTTTTATGCAAAAGCTCAGGTTTCTATGTAGCACAGCTGAGAGACCACAAATGCAAGCTTGGGCCAAATCAAGTTCAGGCCAAATCTTGTGTAAGCAGAAAAACTGATAGTGAGATATCTGTTGTCTAGTATCTAGACCCTCTCTAAAAAAGGGCAAAAGTTACTCAGTTGGATCAAAGGGCATGTGAAGAGCTTATGGACACTACGTGACTTACCCAGGATTGGGGGCCAATTTCCTTAGCCCCACAGATTCATAACCTCTAGACAGCGTCCTCTCACTGGCAAATCTCTCTTGGGATCCTTTAGCCTTTGAGAACTCTGCTTTCTTTCCTTCTTTTACTCTAATAAATCCTCTTACTTTGCTTTTGCCCTTCGTGTGCATGGATTTCACTCTTTGAATCTGCAACACAATGAACCCAGCCAACCCCACACTCTGTGTTACACTATGAGGAGCCACAGTCTTAAAGGGTCCTGGACTTGTGAAAAAAAAAAGACAATGAAAAGTAATAACTGCTATAATTTTTCTTTGAATATCTGTTGTATGAGGAAAGCACTTTTTTTGTTTTGCTCTGAAGATCTATCTAAAATAATATTCTTTCTCCAGTAATGCTTGATTTAATATATTCATAGCAATTATTTCTATGTCTTCTACTTATTCAACGCTCTTTTTAAAAAAAAAAAAAACAGATAGTGAATGACAATATTTTTTTTCATTTTAATAATTGCAGTCTTCATTTTCAGTATCAAAATTTAAATGAGGAAATATGACTCATTTTGATTCTAAAATAGATACTATCAGTTAATGTAAAAGTTCAGTGCTGTCACAGATATTTGTCAATAATTTATTATTAAAAATTTTTAAATATTTTTCTTAATAGACACAATTATATGTCATGCTAGATACACAATTATATATCATGATACATTACTTATTAAATGATTTCCACATATTCATGCTAAAATTTGGAGTAAGTTGTGTTCTAAATATTTATTGTGAAGTATTTTTTAACCAAATTATTATTTCTGCTGTTATCTTTTGTGAAAGCTATGTTTTCCTAATTCAATGTTCTGAGACACATACATTTGTTTTTTTAGAGAGTTTTCTGGCTAAATTTTTTATAGAGCATTATTCTTCTCGAAGAAGAAATGAATTCAAAATTGCATTTTTAGTTTTACCTATTCTATAAGGATTGGCTTTAACCATTGCCTATGTTACCAGTTTTTATTTTACTTGCTTTAGCTTCTTGCATCCTTTGTGATTGGGTGAAATTAACAGGAAATAAATTACAATTATTTGGGGCGAGAAAAGTCGAGAAAAAGAAACAGCAGATAAATGAGTTAAGGGAAGGAAAAGAGGAAGAAAGGGGGACTATTAATCAAACTGGGGTTTGTTTACATTCAATTGAAAGAGAAATGAAAAATAATTCATAATCTCAGGTTGGAATTCAAGAGTAAAAAAAAAAATGTACACAGAAAATAGAATGTGTACTTATAGGGATCTGCAAGTCCTTGGCAGCTCAACAGAATTCTTGCTATCTAATAATTTTACAAGAATATATGAAGGTTAAGATGGGTTAATAATGGATCATAAAAATTATATTGAATTATTTGATTAAGACCTAGAGAACATGAATCATGGCTATTTAACTTTAATTTTAAATATATTTAATATATATTTAATAAACATATTTAATTTAAATAGTTAAAGTTTTTCAGAACTAAAAATAATTCACACTAAAAAAATCTTTTGTGATGTTATTTTTATGTGAAAGCAAACCAAATAAATGGTATTGATTGGGTTGATATATATATATAATACCCTATATGCCTATTTTGCATTCTCTATAAAATTATAAAGCTGTTGTAGGTTGGGAATCAGCTCTCTTCCTCAAAAGTGTACTTTCTTTCTTCACATGTATATCAACTATCTTTTGCTGCATAGCAAATTACCCAGAACTTAACAAGTTAAAACAACAAACTGCTTAGCTAGCTCAGGGTCTCATAAGGAGCTGTGGAGAAGTCAGATGGGTCTGCAGTCATCTGAAGTCTTATTTGGGCTGAAGACTCCACATCTAGCCTCACTCATGTGGCTATTATACAACTGAGAACTTTGGTTTTTTGATGCATATGCTTCTCCGCAGGTTGCAGGGTTTTCTGAGTACACTCATGATATGACAATACAAATTCCCCATACAAGTGAAAAGATAAAAGAGAGAGACAGACATCAGAGACAGAGAGACAACCCAAGATGAGAGGTTTTTTTTTTTTTTGTAAATTGACCTTGGAAATCTCATTCCATTACTTCTGTCACATTCCATCTGTGTTGGAAATTAATCAGTAAATTCAGTCCACACTGAAGGGAAGGGGATTCATAAAAGTTTAATAGAGGAGGAAGGATCCTTGTTGAACATCTTTCAGGTGGACAACCATGATATACAAAGTCACCTTAAATTGGTAGGAAATCAGGCCACATAGTGCTATGCTGCGCTTTAAGAGAGGATAGTGACTCCTTTTTCCACTTTGGGCAACTGGATAAATTGTAGTATCATTTATTAAGCAACTACATGCTCTTGGAATTCTGGATTTTGAGAAAGGAGATCATGAGCTCTGTGATGGGCATGTTATATTTATTACATTTATAGTTAATCTGAAACTTTCTAATTGTAGATAAGTCAGTAATTTTGTGCATGATTCTGGAGCTCAAAAGAAAATTTGCAATGAAGATATTCACTTGAAAGCGTTCAGAATATTGATGGTAATCAACAATGTGTGCATGGATAAAATCATGAGGAAGAGACTATAGAGAATGTCAAGGAAGGAATCAATGATGAAGACTTGAACTCAAGATTAAAAAAACAGGTAAAGGACAATGATCCAGGAAATGTAAAGGAATTAGTTCCAGGGATAAAAGCAAATGAGAAAATTTGTGACACAGAAGCCTAGGGTAGAGTATTTTAAGAAATATAGAGTACTTTACACTTTCAAATAATGTCAAGGAGGTCAAATAATAGAGAAGAATGTTAGCTGGCAGGAAGCTCACTGTTGACTGTTGCAGGAGCCATGTGGATAAACGTATGGGGGAGGAACACAGATTGTAGTGTTGAAGAGTCAGTGGTAGGTAAGTTTAGGCACTTTTTTCAGAGTTTTGCAAAGGAGAGAAAATACAGCAAAAATATAAAAGGATGTAGAATTCAAAGATGATGCTTTCTTTTATATATGAAAATGAATTTCATATGTGTAAATGGTGATAGGAAAAGTGCAATAGAAAGAAGTTAAAGCAACAAGAAAGGAACAGATAATGAATAGTGTGGTGTTCTGGGTAAAGTGTGGAGAATGTAGAAGCTGTAACACAGATGGAGTTTTTTTTTTTTTTTTTCTTAACTATAATGAAAGGGAAAGAAAATAGAAAATAAGAGAGATAAGGACACACATAGGTTTATGGGTTGAAGGCAAGACAGTGAAGACATTCGTGTTTGAGGGTTTTATTTTCTCTGAGAGGTAGATGAGGTCATGTATATACAAGTGATGTTATTATTATTCATGTTGCATTCCTGTTAATCAAAGAAATATTTCCTGAATAAGTCCTTATAAATAGTCTCCTCTTAAGGGAGGAATCAATTTATTTATTCCTTGAACAAATACTTCTGGATGCTTGTCTGCTTTCCCAAATTCATAATCAGCTTGAGAGGGCAGGGATTCAAATATTCACACTGCAGTGTGCTGACTGTGGTAGCAGCATAAAAATAACATACTATGGGGGCACCAAGGAGAACAAAACCGAATGTAACAAGAATCATAGGGGATTCACAATAACAGGTCATGAGAAAGCAGGAACAAATGGCCATTTATTTAAAAAAAATACACTTATATAGTTTTAAACCCTAGAGACTTTGTTGGACTCCAGTCCAAGAATAAAACCCTCACAAATAATAGTTTTGATCTAGAAATTAAGACTTTTAGTCTGAGACATAGTTCTACAATGAAATGAATTCCATTTAGTCAAAAATAACTGACAATATCTTGAAACAAAACACAGAGATACGGAGATACACATTGTTATGGTTTGGATATAGGGTATCCCCACAAAGTGCCTGTTAATGCAGTGATAGAGGTGAAATATTAGATTATGAGAGCTGTAAACTAATCATCCTATAATAGTTTGAATGGACTGAATGGGCAGAAACTATAGGCAGATGGGGCATGGCTGGAGGAAGTGGGTCACTGGGGGTGCGCCCTAGAAGGGTACATCTTCACCCATGGCCCCTTTCTCTCTCTGTACTTCCTGACCCTTCTATGAGCTGAGCATCTTTTCTTCACTGGATCCTTCTGCCATGATGTGCTGCCTCACCTTGCACCCAGAGCAGTGAAGTTGGCTATCAATGTACTAAGACCCCTGAAAGCATGAGCCTCAAATAAACTTTTCCTCCTTTAAATTATTCTTGATGGGTGCTTTGTTTACGGCAATGCAAAATGAGTTACTAAAAAGCAAACACATTTTCTTCATACAAATGCATTCATCCTAATAGAATTGTAAGAATAATACCCAAGTCTGCATGATAAGCACCAAGACCAGCACTTGCAAAGGCTGTTAGATGTCCCCAGTATCTTCTCTTCCACAGCAATGCAATCCCCAATTTTTCGTTGAATATATTACCCATATAGAGACTATACCTCTCAATCTTTTCTGCAACTCATTATAGTACAATGACTTCATTCTCACCAATAATAAGTGTAGGAAAGGGTGTGGCAATTTCTGGGATGTGTTCTTAAAGGCAGAATACATCCTGTCTACTTTGTTTTGACTTCTTCAAATGCAGGTAATGGCTAGAGCTCTGTTATCAATTGGGTGAAACAATGCAAGAACATTCAGAGGTGAAATCATTGGGTCATGGGAGCCTTAACCCAATCAGTGAATTAATCCCCTGATAAGGATTAACTGAGTGGTAACTGAAGGCAGGTAGGGTGTGGCTGAAGGAGGTAGGCAATGTGGGAATGCCTTTGGGATATACATTTTGTATCTGATGAGTGGAATCTCTCTCTCTCTCTCTCTCTCTCTCTCTCTCTCTCTCTCTCTCTCTCTCTCTCCCCCCTTCCTAATCATTGTATCTTGAGCCTCTTCCCTCCACCACAATCTTCCTCCAAGATGTCCTGCCTCACCTCCAGGCCTGAGGAACAGAGCCAGCTGTCTCTGAAACCCTGAGTCCCCAAACAAAATTTTCCTCCTCTACAATTGTTTGGGTCAGGTCTTTTAGTTACAGCAGTGAAAAAGTTGACTAAAACAACTATTAAACACTAACCCCACCACCTCACCAATATAAATAGTCTTTCTTGAAACTTTGTGACTAGAGTGTATCCTTGGCAAAAACAACAACAACAAAAACATATATATATATATATATATATATATATATATATATATATATATATATATATATGAAATAAAAGAGGCAAGTAACTGGCATGGCACAAGACATCCTTTTTGATCTGTTCCTTAGTTCTTATATTTTCCTCCCTGTTGCAAAGATATTTATGGACTGGACTGAATTACCATTTAACCCTCACTGAATGAGTTTTCTGCTTCTGGACTCCAAGTTTTACTCTAACCTTGGTCTGCATAGTCAGACTCCTGGGACCTGACCAGGGTTTGGAACATTTGCTGACAGCTCTTCTCCTGGATCAACTCTCCATGAACTATGCTATCCTTTTCAGTCCTAACTTCAGATACCATTGCCCTGATCTGAAAAAGCTGGTCTCTGGCTTAAAACCTGTGTTCCAATTCCATATTTAGCCTGCTTTTTGGGTCTGTGTAGATATTCATTGCCTCTTCACCTTTATTTGTATTATTGTATTGCACCTTATTTTCAAACCCAATTTTTTGATGACTAGAACTGAGAACATTGAATTTGGTGGATCATTGGATACTGTATAATTTGCTTTGGCAATGTTGGTCACAATCTAGGCACTCCATTGGTTGGATCCATTCCCGCTCTATTCCCACCTATTCATCAAACATGTATTAAGCACTTGTTGTTTGCCAGGCATTGCACTGTGTGCCAAGACCATGAAAGAGTTATTTCCTACCCTTGCAGAATAGTTGTAATAGTAAACAATGGTTAGAATGCAAAAAACAAAAAGTAACAAAATTGTGTGATGAGGATAAACAAGGGAACAGCCAACAAGACAAGTGGAGCTTGAGCAGTTTCAAAACCTCTATGGCTCAGCAGGTTGATAGGGGAGGAGGAATACTACAACCAACAAAGTGAAATTTACAAAGGCATCGAACTGGACCCAGCACTGCTTAAAGCTTAGGTAATAATCAGAGATGATATGAAAGCAGGGTTTAGGGTTACAACAGGAAAAGTCTCATGTGCCATGCAAAGGAGTTTGGGTTTTGAGGGGATTTAGGCCAGCCAATAAAACAATGCACTTTGCCAGGTTTACCCATTCCTCTAGGCTGCTGCACGTCAATCTGCCACCAGGCTAGTGAACATACAGAAGTGATTAATGAGCTCTGTGACCACCCAGAAAACATTCCTGGCAGCTGCAAGCCCCAAGATACATCTACGAATCTGCTTCTCTGGCAATGTCTAGGTCAGAAATGAGTTTGGCTTTTTTTTTTTTTTTTCAAGAGTTCTGCTGAGGCCGTCTTCACATCTCTCTTTCTCTTCCCTGTTACTATATTATGGATGGTTACTATATTATGGATGGCTGCTTCTTACTATAGGTTATTTTCAAGAGTTGATGCAAAGATTAATTGATGCCAAGAAAGTTTCTATATCCTCAGTTTTGAGGTAAGCTGGGATTGATAATACAACTGTAAAAACAATGCAGCAACACACACCAATTCCTAATAGCAAGAAGTATAAAAACTTCTAATTTCCCTGTGAAATAAAACTATTAAAATGGAAAACAACAGTGCATTCTCAAGAAAGGCATGTTGATAGCATCCTCATGCCTTCATCTTCATCCTCACTTTCTGATGATGCCAGCAAGGGGCATTTGAGGGAGGTCCTGTAGTGGCCCTCCCTCCCTGACTCCAAACTTTAGAAGGTTGATGGATCAAACCAGTCATTTTTGCTGAACTCAAAGGCTCCGGCCCCAGGAGTACTTAACTTCCTTTGTCATTTTGCACCTTCTGACAGCTTCAAAATATGTAGTACATGAGTACTATACTAGGAACTTATAAGACTGGTGTTGTGTATTGATGTTAAGAGTCCTTATTTCCCATTTGGAGCAAATAGGATGTTATCTAAGACTAATTTTTCAAAGATGGAGAAACTGTGTGGTCCTGAATACATGAGCAATATTGTACAATATTCTGCTCATTTGGGGATTTCAAACCTGGCCTAAGGGAACTGCTTCATGTTTCCATGTTTTGATTTTTTTTAAACATGAAAACAGCATTTCCCTCCAATTTTACAATGATTGAAATTCCCAACACCTCAACTCAGGCCAAAAAAAAAAGCATATAAGCAAGAAAATATTGTTTCAGAGACAGGATACACATTTTTGCTCTATGCAGTAATGCCAGGAACTCACTGTGAAGACAAGGATTATCTCCTTGAGTCTTTTTTTTTATTTTTAATAAATGCAGAGGTGGTTACAAAAAGAAATGAAATGTTGGCTGGCAGAAGCAGCAGGGAAGAAGATTTTTTATCGTAGACTAACTAGTTCTGAGACATTTTGGCTGTCTTCTTGCAGACCAGTAATTGGAAATTAAATATTCCTCATATAAAGGAGAGGCACCTGCTTGCATCTTTGTGTTCTATTATTCCTGCTTTTCTCCTTTGATGCCTGATTTCCATGTGCTTGGAATAATTTATGAGAATTACTTTAAAATTTCAGGGAAAAGCAATGGCTAATAGCTTGCTTCTAGAAAAATGTCAGGTAGCTGATTTTTGAGTCTAAAAAGAAGCTTGGAAATCTTTCCTCCTGCAGAATCTGCTACAAACTTGATGTAATAAAAATAAAAGCAATGAATTTAGGATAGGAACCTCAGGCATAAGACCACGGTTCCATTGATAACTGTGTATCCTTGGATACGTTCATTTACTTCTCTGAAACTCGGTCATGTGGTCTGTAAAATGATGGAGAAGAAGGGTGCTTGATAATCAGTAAGGACCTCATTAGTTTTAATACACGATGATCATTTATTATATTTTAGGTTAAACATAAATGAACTGTGAACAAGAAAGGTAGATATTTAGGAAATTTCCATCAATGCAATTGGGAAAAGTGAAATTATACCTGAAAAAAAACCCAGCTAACCCCACAATGGAGGCTGGAATAAGCCACCATGCATTTTAAAATGAAATCTATCCAGGTGAGGTGGTACAGGCCTGTAATCAGAGTGACTTGAGAGGATGAGGCAGGAGGATCGAAAGTTCAGGTTCAACCTCAGCAAACCTAAGAAACTCAGTGAGGCCCTAAGCAACTTAGTGAGGCCCTAAGTAACTTAGTGAGGCCCTAAGCAACTTAGTGAAACCCTGTCTCAAAATAAAAATAAAAAGGACTGGGAATGTTGCTCAGTGGTTAAGCACTCCTGGGTTCAATTCCTGATGCCAAAATATTAAAATAAGAAAAAAAAAAAAGTGGAATCTGGCAACCACTTTTGGAGTAGTGGAGGTCCTGATACAAACTGTACCCTGTGGTTCATGTGCATTTGGCACTGGGAAGTGAGATTGTGACTTACAAGTGGGA
Organism: Marmota flaviventris; assembly: GCF_047511675.1. Classification (NCBI taxonomy): domain Eukaryota; kingdom Metazoa; phylum Chordata; class Mammalia; order Rodentia; family Sciuridae; genus Marmota; species Marmota flaviventris. Next base: position 57,344,192 of record NC_092500.1, on the reverse strand, counting down.
CCCTCCCCTCCACTCCTTAAGCTTTAGTTCTCACTAATGTTCCAGATTGGTAGGAGCCTACTTTTTTTTTCTGCCTTAGAGAGCCAAGACATTTTGAGGCTGGGAAGTAATAGGTATTTAAAATGAATACTTGAGTAATTAAAGAAAAATAGACCCTTTTATGTCCAGGAACATGGGCCTCTAAGGAGGTCCAAGGATAGAATTCCAGGTTGTTCTTAATGAATTTTCTTTCATTTTTTTTTTATTACATTGAAAATTATCCTTATGGACAAATGTTTTGTCAAATTAATAAGACTGAATTTTTGAAGTACTTATTAAGGCAATGACAGTGGCTTGAGGCACTACTGTAGACAATTAAGGGACATATGCATCTCCTTTTTATCATGTTTGATGTCTAGAATAATTTTTCTTTGATAAACATTAGGAAGAAATGTATCATATCATAATGACTCATTATAGATTGCTCATTTTAGGCATGACTTGCATTAGAAAATGTCAAATAAAAAAATGATAGAATTAAATTTACTGATCCATTGGTTTTTACTTTTATTATCAAACGTTATGGGATATATATATATATATTTTTTTTTTTTAATTCATTCATTCTTGGGTAGTAATATTCTTGCCAAAAGAAGCGTAATGTCTCTACTTAGCCTGTTTCCAATGTGTGCTAGACAATGTGGTTTTCAGGAGAAGAAAGCTCAATTTGAAAATTTGGATTTACACTTTTTTCATTGACAACTATCTGAAACTTAATTTAAACTATATTAAGCAGAAAAAAGGATTAAATGATTAAATATTAATATCAAATTATTATTAAATGTTAAAGATTATTATGGAACTAGATTATCACATGGAACTTAAGGTCAAGAATTTTGTTGGACTCCACAAAAAAAAAAAATGGAATGAGATATTAACACTAGTTGAATTGTTTTTTTTTCTCTTAATGTGCTCATTTCTGACCATCTACTTCATTGTACTGCCTTCTTGCAGATTTCTTCCAACATTTTTCCAGTCTATATTCTACATGATAGAAATTATGGCCTCAAACATTCACAAGTTTTTCATGATATGGGTAAATACAGCAATTAAAAAAAATCTGATTCCTCTTGTAAGTACCAGCTCCAAATTTCTCAGGTTAGGATTCAACTGACCACCTTGAGGCAGTTATGTATCTTACAAGGCTGATCAACGGTGACCAGGCTCTGGGGGCACATTGTAAGAACATAACTCTTCCTGCTGCCACTAGTGGCTGAAAGAGGTGATGTAAGTTCTTAGAAAGGTATTGGCATTGCCTGGTATCACTGCATAGAAATATACTGCTCACCTCTGACCTTCCAGTACATACACAGAGCAATTTTCTAAAGCACACAATTCCAAAGATGTCCTGCTTAACTTTCTCCAACTTTCCCAGGTGAAAACCCAAACAGTGGGGTTTTGAAATATATCATGCTTGACTTATGTTCTGATATAACAACTGAGCAATAATTCTCTGAGGTCATGTTTTTGAATGGCCCCCAATGCATTCTCTTTAGGCTCACTCATTTATTTATATGATTCTTTATAGCATAAAACACAACTAATAACCAATGGTAGGGAAGAGATGCAGGATAATTATAATAAAATTTGTATTTGAATAAAATAATGAAAACAGTTACAATGTAAATTGGTCACTGATTCAGAGATAGGTAAATTAAAAGATGAACAAATATCTTATTAACTCTCATCTTTGAAAGTGAAGTGAATCATTTGGTTGAGCCATCTATTGACTGAAGTTTCCTGTGACAGTGTCTTTTGGGAACTACATTTAAGGTTAGGATTTGGGGATATTTCTCCATAGGAGGCTCTATCACCTTTGTAGTTCATTTCTTATTTGTGCCTATACTTGGTTCTGGCCTTTCTGGGTTTTCTGGGGATGGAACTTTTATAAAATATTGTTCAATTGTCAGTTTATTTGAGAGAATTCTATTTTAAATAGCCAGTGAAAGAAATATTATTGAGTTGTGCTCTTTGAATCTCTAGCTTGAACTGGATCTTGTTTTCTTGGATTCTACTTTATAGCATCAGGTTTTGATAGTCTTCCCATCTTTCTTTCTCAGCTTAAGGTTCTTTTTCATGGGAGAAAAGCAATGTTAGGACAAAATGGTTTGTGCCTTTGTTCTGTAGTGAGTCCCTTAACCCCAGGCTACATTTCAGCTCTAGCCAAATGTGATGCACAAAGGAAGGGTCATCATTGTGTCCATTCCTGAAGTATCTGTGCTTTGGAGAGGTACCTTGACTTCCCTGGGACCTCCCCGATATTCCCATTCTGATTTTTAGAATCTGATTTGTTTGTTTTGATTTTAGAATAGAATGCAACTGACTATTTGTGATTGCTGAGATTTAATAAAGCAAGATTATCTGATCTTAAGCAGGCTAAAGGCAGAAGTTATAAATTTGTGCTATTGTCTTTGAGTTGCTTTCAGTTGAGTCACCTTAAATGAAGATTATTACTTTTGTAGAAAACTTTTAATGAAGCAGCCAACATATTAAGATATTTTGACATTTTGCCGCCAAGCCCCCAAAATTCTGAATATAAGATACAAAAGTGAATGGCCATCCAACTGCTCTGCCACTACAGGCACAAAATCCCCTTGCTGGTCCTAAATAAGAGATTATTGCTGTTTCTACCCTAATTTCATTCTACCATTGTGCAATTTCTTCATGCAAACGGGGCATAATCTCATAATTAACTGGTTGGTGACTGTAGGCAGGAAGGGTGTGGCTGGAGGAAGTAGGTCACAGGGGACATGACTTTTGGGTTTACAGTTTGTTGCAGGTGAGTGGAGTTCTGTCTCTGCTTCCTGGTGCCATATCCTGAGCAGCTTTCCTCCACCATGCCCTTCTGCCATGGTGTTTTGTGTCATCTTGGGCCCAGAGCTATGTAATTGGCAGTCTATGGACTGAAACCTCTAAAACCATGAGCTCCAAGTAAACTCCCTCTCCTCTTTTGTCACTGTCAGGTCCTTTGGTCACAGTGATAAAAAAGCTGACTAAAACACTATAGCAATGAAAATATTCAGTTGTTACCTAGATATTACAATTATGAAAACATCAACTGAACACTTAAAATCTGTGTATTTTATTAGTTGTAAATTATAATTCCATTAAACATTTTTCCACATGTTTTAAATATGGAAATAATAGGAATTAGCTTCAGCATAAATAAATAGTAAACTAAGAAAACAATAGGGATTTGAGAGCATCTCAGGGAAGATAACAGGAATGAAATGGAATCAGGGATTTGAACATTTTTCAGGACTATAAGTTCTGGTTAGAGCTAATCTTAGCATATCTTCTTTGTTTTCTTTCCATCCTATACCTTCTTCTATGTCTCAGTTCCAACTGTTGGAAAAGAAATATGGCACAGTTGCTGAGTATGACATATTATAGGATCATTCAATCCCTTATCCAGCAAATAGTCATTGATAGCAATTATTGATTGATACAACCTACTAGATAGTTTTACAAGTTTGGGGGCTGAACAGTGAACTAGTTAGACAATCAATTAGAATAGCACATTCAAATTGAGAAGAGAGAGGCAAGCAAGTAAGCAAATATATCAAAATGTTCTAATGAGGATGCTAAGAAAATGGTAATGCAAGTCAAACGGACTTGAGGAAGGGTGTGTTTAGATAAGGTCATGAGGGGAGGTTGAAATTTAAGCAATGAGAAAGGGTCTCATAAAAAAATTGGAAGATGTTAATTTTAATTTGGAGGAAAATTAAAGTCTTTAAGACTGGAATAAGCTTCCATATTTTGGAGAGAGGAAGATTTGTGAGGCTGAATGTGGGGTAGAATAATAAAAGGTGAAGTCAAGAAGGCAGGCAGAAGCTGTCCTATAGAGCCACTCAGCATAGGTGAATAGTTCACTTTTATCCACAGAACAATGGAAATCATCATATGATTTCAAGCCAATTTGTATTTTAAACCTAAGATAATAGAGTCTCATCAGATTGTGTTATCCCTTTCTTAAGCTTTTTCTTTTAATTTTTTAAAGTTCTTAACAGTAAGTTCAAATTCTTCAAAGAAAATATTATATGTTCAGACTGGAGCAGGTGGGCTATCTCTTAATTCAATGGCTATGGCCACTGGATGCATCATATTTGGATGAAAAGAATTTTTAGGAAATAGATAGACAACCCCATAATACTCACTCTAAATTCAGTGCATAAACAGAAGTTCTCTGAGTTTTATTTCAATGTCAAAAAAAAAAAAAAAAAGACAAAGTGGAGAGGTTTCAGGAAATTGTGCTTTGGAAATAAGAGAAATGTTTTGCAGCTTGGTTTGTGGTTTATGCCTCTGTCTACATCATCCACTCCAGAACTGCTGATATTCCACTTAGTACATTGAAGCAGGTCTTAGAGGAATTGTTAGATGTGCCATTTTCCTTCAGCGTAAGCTACATGGAATTACTGATGTCTCCAAGTGCAGATTGCGTGCAGCTTTATTCCTTCACAGCTCACTAGAGGTCATGGGTCATGTTGCATCTACAGTAAATAGCATACCGTAGGTACTCAATATGTTCTTTTGAACAAGTAAATATGATGCTATCAGAAGTGCACTTCTATTTCATGTCTGTTATGGAAACTTCAAGAAAATTGATGTCTTCAGATTGTTAAAAAGAAAAATAGTGTCTTTGGAAGAAAAATTGGGGGACATTATGGTTAGGTAGAGTATTTGAAATATTTGGCCATATGTCTGGATTTTTCTTTCTTTCTTTTATTTTTGGCAGAAGATAGAAGTTCCACATATCATCACAGATCACTGTAGTAATTATCTCTCTCCTTTATTGCTATGTACCTTATGTCTAATAGAGGGCCTGATACATAGCTAGTAGTTCATTAATACTTGTTAAATTAAGTATTACAAATGCATCAGAAAGTATTGAGATCAAAGTTTTTGCCAATTATCTTGAAATAAGCCTTGTCTCCTGCTATGAAATCATCACCTTCATGAAAAATGGGATTTTCTTTTTTCAAAAACATGTAAGAAATGGAAACAGAATATACATTTCTTTTTCACTGTGTGGTAAAATCTATGATTTTCCAGAAGACAAGTCACAAAGGACTTGATTGAACTTGGGGAAGAAGTTTCCCTTTTACTGAGGATGAAAGAAAAACCAATTCTGAGCAATTTGATAAAGAGGGGTTCATGGGTGACCTGGATTGTTTGGTGGATAATTTTAGCCAGGCTAAAATTTCTGGTGCTCAGCAGCACCTTACCTGGTTTTACTGAAGGTCTGTAATTCCTTTTGGCAGAACAGCTCCACTGGAAAAGAATACAGGCAGAGTGCTCCAGGAGCAAACACCCAAATCCATGCATCTGTGAAGGATGGAAGCTTCAGCCACAGGATCAACAGAGGCAAAGTTTCCTTGAACAGGTGAGTAGCCGAATCCAAAAGCCTTGGAACCAGAAGTGCTTCCAATTTCAGATTTTTAAGGTTTTACCTTTATATGGTGAGTTGTCTTGGGAAGGGGATCTGAGTCTAAACCCCATGAAACAGAATTAAGTTTTATGGTGTGGAATTTTCCACTTGTGGCATCATGGCAGCACTCAAGAAGTTTTGGAATCTGGAGCATCTGGGATTTCAGGTTTTCAGATGAGGGATGTGTAACCTGTGTGAGTCATTTATTTCAGGGGAGGCTGTCCACGGCTTTCAAAGATTCTCAGTGATCCTTTGGCTCCAGAGTGCTAAGAACCACTGTTATCCTAGCATTCAGTTTATAGATGGAACCACACAAAGGTTGCAATGTACTCTGCCATAGCATCTGCAGATGGTCATTTTTCTGTATTGGAGAGGCTTTCCATAAGAGTAAAGGGAGCAGAAAAATGGAGAGGCTGGTCAGTCTCCCTTCTTGAGCAGCTGATTCAGTTCAAGCCAGCACTTCACTCACTCCAGGCCACTCACTGCACACCAACCCTGAGTGTCCTGCAGCCATGTGCCAAACAACCTGGACAAGCTCTGAGTCAATACCCTATTCCCTGGAAACTGAAAAATGATTCCAAGTAGCTATCCAGAGAAAGCTTACAAAATCTAGCTTCCCCTATGCTGCTTCCCACAAATAAGTTACTCCAGCATCTCATCGTTATCCTGCACCCCTCCCCCAACAAACCCTGTGCTCTCCTTTGGAGCTGTAAAGAATAAAGAGTTCTTTTATCTATCCAAATATCATTGTGTTGTGTCCCTCATCAAAACAAAACAAACAAAAACAAAACCCTTTCAGTAATTCTGTGAAATAAATATCAGACTTTCTATTTTGCAGATGAGGAAACTGAGCATCAAAGGGGTTGTACTAAGTATTGCAAATCAAAGAATCTGTTAAGTGGTAGAGCTGACTTTACAATCCACAGCTGCCTCGTATACATGCACTACTGTTTCTGGTCTGGAGCATAAGATTTAAATTTACAAATTTAAGTAATTTCTCAATATTACATATATTTGAATGATTGCCCTTAATTCCTTAAGTCTGCACATGAGTTTCCCTAATATTTGATAAAGATAAATGACTGAAAATATATAAATAATTGTACCTGAAGCGATAATGAATTTTCACTAACAATGAAATAAGCTTATGTACATAATAATTGTAACTGAAGTGATATTGAATTTTCACTAATAATGAAATAAGCCTACGTACATCATCCTAACATTTTTCATCAAATGAGTTTTCACTTGCTTTCTCTTTATATGAAGTAAAAAACAGAAAAAAAACAGATAAATAAAAGGTGTGACAAAAGTGTAAGCACAAAAATATCCCTTGCAGCCACGCAGAAGCAGGCTGGATCCAACACTTACAAACTTATAAACAGTTAAACACTGTGAACCTTGAAATCAGCCTCATTGGAAGTACTTACACCACAGAAGTTGGCAAACATTACAAACTGTTTTTCCTGCCAAACTGTTAACCAGAGAAACCATGACCATACTACTACAATGTATGTATTGGCAGGAAATAAATAATACCTAACAACTGGAAATTGATTAAATAAAATAATTATAAATTACAATGCACTCATACTGCAGAAATATTATAACCTTAAAATCACACTAAAGACAAAGGGTAACATGGAGTAACATACAAAATGTATATTGCTAATTTTAAAGCACAGTTCACAAAGAAGTTCAGCTCAAATTCTTTTTGCTAAAAAAATAAGTTGCAGGAGAAAAAAACTGCAATATATATATATATATATATATATATATATATATAAATCTTAAAACTGATTATATTTAATTGATAGAATTACAGTGAGTTTTGATGTTACTAAAGATTTTCTAAATTTGTTATTTCTAAATTGTAGCATTTGTTATGAATCACTTTAAGAAACTTCTGAACTTGCATCTGAAAGTAGGGCCTTGGTGCTGTGAACTTGATTCCTTTTGACCCATCACTGATCATGAACCATTGAATGGTTAGAGAAGGCAGAGACGGAAATGATGCTGCCATGCAGTGGAACTCATGGAATACTGGAAAGCAGAAAGCCTGGGGCTTAGTTTCAGTATTGCTCTTGTTATTTGGGTCACATGGGGCAAGACTTCAACTTCCCTGGAAAGCTACGAGGGATTTTCTTGACCTCCCCCACAGGGCCACTGTGAGGACAAACTAACCAAATGGATGAGAAACTCTGTAAGCAGCATACTAATGGGGCATTGCTATGAGGCACTGAAGGAGTTCCGTATGTGAGTTTAGACTAGTTCATTTCTTTCATACCAGTTTGAAAGCTCAGGTCCTCTGTCCCTATCACCTTAATTGTTTAATTGCCATTCACCTCAATTGCTCTTTTCCGGTTTTCTATTTTTCTCATGTGTTGGACAACTCAGAATTTCTTGTAATTTTATTTTTTAAAAAAGTTTATTAAAAGCTCACAAAGTTAAAAAAAATCAACATCATATCCACATAGTGGTCAATCTGAATTGTAAGAAGTGGAATTCCATTATGTATTACAAAGTAAAAGCGAGGGTTTATAATTTAACTTAACAGCAACAAATTGCTATGTCAAGGGATAATAAAGAAGCATATGTGCCTTGAGGACAGAAGCAAACCAATGCATAAAACAAGACTGGCAAATCATCTGCGCCTGTTTTCACTTCATTCCCTGTATTCGCAAAATCAAAAACTTGAATTTTGTATTATACAGAGAAAATCGACAGTATAAAGAAGTGCTTCTAAATAAAACACTTTACCCAACCCATGAGATTACTATAAAGAGCATTAATTTATGCTGTGACTGTAATGCACATTTAAAATTGTAATTTCTCATTTAATGGATGAGCTTCTCATGGCTGGCTATAAACTTTCTGAGATCAGTCAGGGAGCCTCCCTCAGCACCTAACATAGTCAGTGGATCATTGTGGCTTCTCAAAAAATAATTTTCTCAATGAAGGAATGAATGCAAACTTAGCAACTCTGAATGTGTTCATAGAAATACAGAAATGGGTCTACCTAAAGAAGAGTATTTTCATTTGTGTGAATGTTTATACTGTTGTTTTTCAGGATGATATGACAAAAATACTTTCAAAGAGAGCTGGAATGAGATTTGGCCTGGAATAGGAGGAATTCAAGGACATACATCTGATCAACATGGCGAATGGACATTGATCAGTTCTCAGACAGATGCTGCCACGTATAGCTGAGAGAGAAATGGAATCTCCATCTGTCTGTGGGGTCCAGGATCTCCAGAGTCCTTTGATCTCTCTTGCCTTCCATTCCACATCTCTACTGCTCTGCTCCACTCAGCCACCACCAGCCACCACCTCCAGACCTGGAAGGTCATAGCATAAAAACCTACCTTCTGCTTCTGCATCCTTACTCCTCAGAAATAATTCTAATGAAAGAGCAACCAATCGGGAAGTTTTTCTTTCTTTCTTTTTTTTTTAATTTTAACTTCCTACACAGGGTTTCTTTTAAAAAATCAGACTGCTCTTGTGTCCTTACTGAAGTGTTTTCTTAGGAAGAATAGACTGTATAGTTGGGCGTTAATGACTAAGTCAATTTCTTGCAAAGTTATGCCCATCTGCCATGCAAGAGGAACAGTACCCTTTAGAGAGTGCTAAAGAAAACTATGGGAATGAAGGGAAAATGAGGAGCTATTTAAAAAGGTGAACTGCTGCCAGTGAGTTTAACTGATAAAAACAATTAATTAAACATTAGGTGTAGAATTGGGAGTAAGTGATAGGGCATAAACTATAGCCACAATGCACGTTTTTTGGTCTCCAGAAGTTAACACACAAAACCCCGTGGCTTTCCAAATCAGTAATCAGCTCTGCTCATGATGTTTGTTTCCTTGTAGAGATAGCACATGTATCTACAAGTGACTCAATTGCATGAATGATATTATGTCACAAAGAACTAAGAGGAACTGAAGCAGTAAGGATGAGGAATAAGGTACAAGCCTGTGGATGGGGTAGGATTTAAGCAATTAGAAGTGAAGAAAGGAGGTTATGGATTTAAAGCTACTTTGTCTTGCTTCTCTTAAGCACCTTTAAGTTAATCAGCAAAAACTATGTCTTTGTCTACTCTTTCACACAGCAATTATAACAATTTCTTAATCTCAGGAGGATGCTAGTATCTTCTAAGGCAATAAAACCTTCTAGAATTATGTTACAAGCTTGCAAAACACTTTTTTATAAGCCATTCTAACAATGCCATCTCAAGAAGTTTCCAGTTTAGAGATGATATCACATCCCACATATTTGACATATTTAAGAAGGGCAGGGATTTAAAGTACAATTTATTTCTGGTGAAGACAGAATAGAAAGTGTGTTACATACTGATTGAAAGGCAGCCACGAAAATAGGTTTGTTTCAGTACTTTCTGTTGGTATTAGAAGCCATAAAGGTCTGAAAAAAGATATATGATCTTACATCTGAGAGGGGCCAAATAAATCCAATGGTTTTCTCTAAGCAAGAGGTGAGGAGACAGCATAGAAACCTGTTTTGTGTGACAGTGGTGAGATAGATCATACCAATTTAATTGGTATCAAGATTGAAATGGTTGCACAAAATTATCCCTCTGGGGTTGTTTTACTGCCAAGATATTGTAGATTTACACTCAGCTTGGTCAAACTTTCTGGAAAGGGCAATTTCTATCCTGAAAACAAAGTCTAAATGGAGTTAAGAATGAAGGGATCTGTGCAAATTTACAAGTGTCAGTTTTTAAAAAAATGCATCTACAACTACAGAGTATAAAGAGGCTCTGCTAATTGGATACAAATTCTGTAAACATCTCATGCATGGATCCCATTTCAGTCAGCTACAAAAATGCATGATTATCCAAAAATAAAAAGAGAAAGGAGATCTTAAAGGCAGTGCATTCCCTCAGACAGTCTGATGAGACTCTGAAGGTAAGCCAGGTCCATTTGCTGTGGGGAAGATCAACAGAATCTGGGGAAAGGATGTGAAAGATTAATGACATTATAATTCAGCATTGTAGCTTTTGCCAATCACATTTCAGTCATTGCCCACTACATTAGCAATGGTAGGCCCTGCCAACAGGCAGCAAGACAATACTGATACCTGCTCACTAATCACCCAAAAGAGAAACCTATCACACTTTACAAACAACACCAGGGTGAGATACTTTGCAAAAGAACTGGAAAATGAGTTAAGATACAAAACATTTTTATGAAGTACTATTTCATGTAGAAACTGCAGAAATTCTTTTTTTAATCTTGTCTAGAATAGCTATGGTGGACCAGTTGCCTGGAATTGATTGATTGTTTCTCTCTATATGGGGAAACAATCAATTGCTGATCCTTTATTTCATTTCACCCCACAGCAGCCCTCCGAGATATGAATTATCACCCTTATTTAAAAGAGGGGGACATGAAGTCTTAGGGAAGTAAAATGGTTTACTCATGATCCCAGGCCAGCTGGGAGTGGGGGTGCACTAAAATCCTAGTCCTCTCAAGGTGCAGAGTCCTCAAGAAGGGTTTTTAAAACAGTGCTTCTCAAATTACCTATGGAGAAGGGTATTTTTTTAAAGATTACAATTTATCCCTTTTATAATGATGCTTATTAAGAAAGAAATTGCTGGGGAAGTATTAAAAATCCCCCCAGAATAGATTCAAATATTTTAGGGTCAGGCTTAAAAGATATAAAGCTGTTATGTCAGATTGTCATAAAAATAAATGCTTACCTTCAATTACTGTCACAGGTGAGTAACAAATGGTGCCCAAGCCCACGCTGTATCCTATTCCACACTCTGAAAGACATCAAGCTCAAGTTCTCAGTAAATGAATATGCATTTGATGGCTCCCAAACCACACAGGAAAACTTGAAAACTCCTCCCAAATTCAAAATATGCAAATGTTAGCTGAACCCACTGGATCTCACAGTCTTCACCTGACCTTCCTCCAAAGAATGTGATCAGAAGACATCAGCATTTGGACACTACTTGGTGGAAAATAAGGATCTACTACTAAGGATCTACTAGTACTATCATCTACTAAATGGCATCTAGGTTGGTTCCACAGTTTACCTATTGTGAATTGTGCCGCAATAAACATTGATGTGACTGTGTTCCTAAATTTTACTATTTTTAAGTCCTTTGGGTATAGACCGAGGAATGGGATAGCTGCAGCAACTGGTGGTTCCATTCCCAGTTTTCCAAGGAATCTCCATACTGCTTTCCATATTGGCTGCACCATTTTGCAGTCCCACCAGCAATGTATGAGTGTGTCTTTCCCTCCAAATCCTTGCCAACACTTATTATTGTTTGTATTCTTAATAGATGCCATTCTGACTAGAGTGAGATGAAATCTTACAGTACTTTTGATTTGCATTTCTCTAATTGCTAGAGATGTTGAACATTTTTTCATACATCTGTTGATCAATTGTATATCTTCTTCTGAGAATGTCTGTTCAGTTTCTTGGCCCATTTATTGATTAGGTTACTTGTTTTACTGATGATTAGCTTTTTGAATTCTTTATATATCCTAGAGATTAGTGCTCTATTTGATATGCAAGGGGTAAAAATTTGCACCCAAGTTGTAGGTACTCTATTCACCTCACTGATTGTTTCTTTTGCTGATAATAAACTTCTTAGTTTGAATCCATCACATTTATTAATTCTTGATTTTAATTCTTGTTCTATAGGAGTCTTATTAAGGAAGTAGGGGCTTAATCTGATATGATAGAAATTTGGGCCTACTTTTTTGTCTGTTAGATGCAGGGTATCTGGTTTAATTACTAGGTCCTTCATCCACTTGAGTTGAGTTTTGTGCATGGTGAGAGATAGAGGTTTAATTTCATTTTGTTGCATATGGATTTCCAGTTTTCCCAGAACCATTTGTTGAAGAGGTATCATTTCTCCAGTGTATGTTTTTTGCACCTCTGTCTAACATAAGATAACTGTAATTATGTGGGTTAGTCTCTGTGTCCTCTATTTTGTACCATTGGTCTACCAGTCTCTTTTGGTGCCAATACCATGATGTTTTTGTTACTATTGCTGGTATAAGTTCTGGTATAGCGATGCCACTAGTTTCACTCTTCTTGATAAGGATTGCTTTAGCTATTCTGGGTCTCTTATTGTTTCCAGATGAATTTCATGACTGATTTTTTTTATTTTTATGAAGAATATCATTGGGATTTTGATTGGAATTGCATTAAATCTGTATAGTGCTTTGGTAGTATGGTCATTTTGATAATATTGATTCTGCCTATGCAAGAACAAAGGAGATCATTTCATCTTCTAAGGTCTTTAATTTCTTTCTTTAGTGTTCTGTAGTTTTCATTATAGAGTTCTTTCACCTCTTTTGCTGGGTTGATTCCCAAGTTTTTTTATTTTTTTAATGCTATTATAAACTGGGTGGTTCTCCTTGTTTCCCTTTTAGAGGATTTGTCACTGTTATACAGAAATGCTTTTGATTTATGGGTGTTGATTTTGTATCCTGCTACTTTGCTGATTTCATGTACTAGTTCTAGAAGTTTTCTGGTAGCATACTTTGGGTCTTCTTCACACCATGGGCAGATAGTGCTATTTGAGTTATTTTTTTCCTATCTGTATCCCTTTAATTTCTTTCATCTGTCTTGTTGCTCTGGCAGGTGTTTCAAGAACTATGTTAAATAGAAATGGTGAAAGAGGGCATTCTTGTCTTGTTCCAGTTTTTAGAGGAAATGCTTTCAATTTTTCTCCATTTAGAATGATGTTAACCTGAGTTTAGCTTACATAGATTTTACAATGTTGAGATATGTTCCTGTTATCCCTAGTTTTTCTAGTGTTTTGAACATGGATGGGTGCTGTATTTTGTTGAATGCTTTTTCTGTGTCTATTGTGATGATCACGTGTTTCTTATCTTTAAATCTATTAATGTTATGAATTACATTTATTGACTTCTGTATTTTGAACCAACCTTGCATCCCTGGGATGAATGCCACTTGATCATGGGGCGCTATCTTTTTGATATGTTTTTGTATTCAATTTGCCAGAATTTTATTGAGAATTTTTGCATCTATGTTAATTAGAGATATTGGTCTGAAGTTTTCTTTCTTTGATGTGTCTTTTCTTGGATTTGAAATCAGGGTAATATTGGCCTCATAGAATGAGTTTGGAAGTGCTGCCTCTCTACTTTCTTATATTTGCTAAAAGTTGCTTTGTGGCATAATATATGGTCTATTTTAGAGACGGACCCATGTGCTTCTGAGAAGAAAGTGTACTCATTTGTTGAAGGATAAAATATTCTATATGTCAGTTAAGTCTTAAGTTTTTGATTGTATTATTGAGTTTTATACTTTCTTTTTTTCATCTTTTGTTTGAAATATCTATCCAGTGGTAAAAGAGGTGTGTTAAAGTCATCCAGAATTATTTTTTGTTGTGTTTTTGACTCTTGAACCTGAGAAGAGTTTGTTTGATGAATGTAGATGCTCCATTGTTTGGGGCATATGGATTTATTATTGTTATGTCTTGTTGATGAATGATTCCCTTAAGCAGTATGTAATATCCTTCTTTATTCCTTTTGATTAAATTTGGCTTGAAGTCTCCTTTATTTGATATGAGGATGGAAACACCTGCTTGCTTCCTGTAAATAGTATGATTTATCTCAAACTTTCACCTTCCGTCTACAGATGTCTTTTCCTATGAGATGAGTCTCTTGGAAGCAGCATATTGTTGGGTCTTTTTTTTTTTTTTTTTTTTAATCTAAGCCGCTAGTCTATGTTTTTTGATTGGTGAGTTTAAGCCATTAACATTCAGGGTTATTATTGAGACATGATTTGTATTCCCAGGCATTTTTGTTTATTTTTGGTATTTAATGTGACTTTCTTTCTCCTTTGATTAGTTTGTCCTTTAGTGTAATACCTCCATTTTTTGATTTTTATTGCTGTTTTTCTTCTTTTTTATAATTTGTTTTAATTAGTTACACATGACAGTACAATGACCTTGACATATCATACATTTGAATCTGGTGGGATATAATATCTCATTTTTCTGAGTGTACAGGTTGCAGAATCACATCGGTCATGCATTTACATATATACACACAGTAATAATAATGTCTGTTTCATTTATTGCTGTTTTTCAATTCCTCTTCATGGAATGTTTTGCCAAGGATGTTCTGTAGTGCAGGCTTTCGAGTTATGAAATCTTTTAACTTTTGTTTATCATGGAAGGTTTTATTTCATCATCAAATCTAAGGCTTAATTTTGTTGGATAAAAGATTTTTGGTTGGCATTCATTTTCTTTCAAAGCTTGATGTATGTTGTTTCAGGATCTTGTAGCTTTCAGTGTCTGGGTTGAAAATCTGCACATAATCTAATTGGTTTCCCCTACATGTAATCTGATTCCTTTCTCTTGTGCCTTTTAATATTCTCTCCTTATTCTGTAAGTTAGGCATTTTCATTATAATGTGCCTTACTGTGGATCTGTTGTGATTTTGTACTTTTGGCATCCTGTAAGCCTCTTGAATCTGGTTTTCCAATTCAGTCTTCATGTTTGTAAAATTTTCTGATATTATTTAATTGAACAGATTGCTCATTCCTTTGGTTTGGAACTCTATTTCCTCCTCTATCCAAATAACTCTTAAATTTGGTCTTTTTATGCTATCCCATATTTCTTGAATATTCTGCTCATGGTTTCTTACAATTTTCACTGTGTGGTCTACATTCTTTTCAAGATTATATATTTAGTCTTCATTGTCTGAGGTCCTGTCTTCCAAGTGGTCTAATGTGTTGGTGATGCTTTCGGTTGAACTTTTAATTTAGTATATTAAATTTCTTTCATTTCAAAGATTTCTGTTTGCTTGTTTTTTTTAGAACCTCTATCTCACTATTAAAGTATCTTTTTCTCCCTGTATTTGCTTTCTTATATCATTCTTTAATTCACAGAACATTTTAATTATGTACACTCTAAACTTCTTCTCTGTCATTTCTTCTCCTGTGCTGGCCATAGATTCTAATAATGTGGTATCTTGATTTGCTTGGGGCACTTTCTTCCTTTGTCCTTTCATATTGTTTGTGTGTCTTCCCTTCTAGCACTATGGATTCTAGGTGTTACCATTTTTACCTTATAGGCTTATAGTGCCCCTGTAGGGATCCAATACCTCTCCTTTGAGGTGAAAGACAATGTTATCAGATCTCAATATAAACAATATACACCCTGAAAATAAATGTTTGCTAATAAGACATTTATAGTTTGGTAACAGTGTACAGAAATGGTAAATTTAATCATTATCTACAATATACTCAGTAGGTTTGTAAAATGGTATGCATTTTCTGATGGTGGACAAAGAACCAGGGGTGAGGAGTAGGATGATATGCTGAGGAAATAGGAGGTGAGGATATAGAGTTGTTATATCTTAGGAAGTGTGAAAGAGAAATCTAAAGAGAAAGATTAGTAGCAGGAGAAGGGAGTGGCAGTAATTTTGGGTAGATAAGTAAGTGGGAAGACTGTAGGGTACATTAAACAAACACACATATATATTAAGAAAAAAAATTAAGAAAAAAAACCAGTAATATTTTAAAAAAACAGTGTAAGGTGAACTCAAAAGAGTAAAAACCCTGACCATCTGGCCACAAACCATTTCCCTACCACATCACCTGCCTCTTCCCCTCTTTCTTTTTTCTTTCCTTCCTCTCTCTCTCTCTCTCTCTCTCTCTCTCTCTCTCTCTCTCTCTCTCTCTCTCTCTCTCTCTCTCTCTTTCCCCAGTACTGGTGATTAACCCCAGGGCCTCATGCTTACTATGGAACCATAGTTCTTCATAGTTGAAGCCAGAGATTTTTTTTTCTTGGTGCTGGGGACAGAACCCAGGGCCTTATGCACACTAGGCAAGTGCTCTACCACTGAAGAATACTTCCAGCCCCAGGGATTATTTTTTTTCCCCTTGTGGAAACCTTTATTTTACCATAGCATCAAGCTATACTGTGATTATCTAGACAGCTTCCATCTTGGGATTCCCCTTACTGCGCTGAATCTACTTTATGAATAACCTGGTATCATCTTTCTTGGTTTCTAGCTCCCTTAATTTTTAAGAAATGGTGCATGGTACTATGATCTGAAGATTTGTGAGCCCTGTCCTGAATTCATATGTTGAAATCCTAACCTCCAAGGTGATGGTATAAGAAGGTGGAGCTTTTAGGAGTCTGTAGGTGAGGATAGCAGAAGCCTAAGAAACTTTAGAGACTGTGGAAAGCTCTGGCCCTCCCACCATGAGCAGACACAGCAAGCATGCCAGGAAATGGGCCCTCACCAGACACTGAATAGTGCAGCTCCTCCCTCTTAAACTTTCCAGCTCCAGAATTATGAGAAATAAGTTTCTGTTGTTTATAAATCACCCAGTTTGTGGTATTTTATTATAGCTGCTCAATTGGTCTGACACATGGAAAATAAAAGTTTTATGACTCCTTGCATATATGAAAATGTCTTTATTTTGCCTATTTACTGGAAGGATAATTTGGCTAGACATAGAATTCTGGATTGAAAAGATCATCCCCTTAGAAAGTTGAAAGCATTATTTTATTACATTTTAATAACCATTGTTGCTGATGAGAAATCTGATACTAGTCTGTTTCTCATTCCATAGTATGTGGTATGCTTGTTTTACTCTGGAATCTTTTAACACCTTTTATACGTTATATGAGAACAGAGACTTTGTTTATTGTACTTCCTATTAAATCCCTAATAAATATTTGTTGAATTAAGTGACTGCACGAATGAATTAATGAGGCAATAGAACATTGTGTACCAAAGATTCGATGGAAAAGTTTTTCCTCGTGTCAAACAACCTAGAGGCATGCTACTACTGCTTTTTAAAAAATAATTTTAAACAATAACTTTACTTTTTTGGAGAAGTTCTAGGTTCACAGAAAAATGGATCAGAAAATCAGGATAAAAAAATTCTAATATACCCCTGGTAGCCACACAAAAACAGATAACTTTTCACATTATCAACATTCCCCAACCAGAGAGGTACATTTGTTACAGCTGATTAATCTACACTGATACATTAATACTCAGAGTTTAAAGTTTATGGTAATGTTCACTTTTGGTGTGGATAGTCTATAGGGTGGGGACAAATCTATGGTGACATGAATGTTGGCATTATGGTATTGTACAGAGTAATTTTATTGCCACAAGAATCCTCTGTGCTTTGCCTATTTGTCCCACCTTCCCTCTTACCCCTGGCAACCACTGATCTTTTGACTGTCACAGGTGTTGTTTTTTTTTTTTTAATGTTGTCATATAGTTGGAAACATATAGTATGTAGCCTTCTCAGATTGTTTCTTTCACTTGATAATATGCATGTCTCTTCATGGCTTAATAGCTCATTTCTTTTCACCACTAAGTAATGTTCTGTTTGTTTGTACTACTGTTTAGTTAACCATTCATTTATTGAAGGATATCTTAGTTACTTCCAAGTTGGGGGATTATGAATAAAACTTCTGCAATTATATATGAATGCAAGGTTTTTTGTGGATATAAGTTTCATCTCATTGGAATGAATACATAAAAAATGTGATTGCTAGGGCATGTGGTAACAGTCTGTTCAGTTTTCTAACAAATTGCTTACCTGTCTGCCAAAGCGGCTAATTCATTTATCGCTCACATCAGCAATGAATGAGGGTTCATGTTGTTCAACATTCCCATCACCATTTGGTTTGTCAGTGTTCTGGATTTGGGAGTAGGTATGAAATAGTATCCCAATATCTTAATTTGCATTTCCCTGATGTGATGTGCAGCATTTTTTCATATACTCATTTGCTAACTGTATTATTTGGTGATATATCTGTTAACCATCTTCAGACCATTTTTAAATTGGATTTTTGTGTTCTCATTTTCTTTTTGTGTTTGAGATATAAGAGTTCTTTGAATATTTTCAATAACAGTTCTCTATCTCGTTTGTTTTTAGCAAATGTGTTCTCCCAGTTCAATAGCTTATCTGTTCTTAGCTCTTCATTCACCTGAAAAGAGAATTCATTTTAACGAGTTACTTTTTCTTTCATTGACTGTTCATACTTTTGGTGTCACATCTAAAAAGTCATCACCAAAATCAGGGTCATCTAGATTTCCTTCTGCATGATATCCTAGGAATTTTAAACTTTTGCTTTTTTACATTTAGATTTGTGACAATTTTGAGTTAATTTGAAAGAAATAATGTCTGCATCTGATTTTTTTTCTTATGCATGTGGATGTCCAGTTGCTTTGGTGCCATTTGTCTAAAAGCATATCTTTTCTCTACATATTCTCTTTGCTTCTTGGTCAAAAATAAGTTGGCTATTTTACATCGGTATATTTCTGAGCTATTTTACTCCATTGACCTATTTTTTTATTCTTTCATTAAAACCACACTGTCCTGATTTCTGTAGCTGTGTAGTAAGTCTTAAAGTCAAATAGAGTCAATCCTCCAATTTTGTTTTTCTTTTTTAATATTTCGTTGGCTACTCTTGGTCTTTTGCCTCTCCATATAACCTTGAAATCATTTTCTTGATATATGCAAAATAACCTGCTGGGATTTTTGAGTAGAATTTCATCAAATCAATAGACCAAGTTGCAAAAAAAGACAGCTCAAAGGTATTGATGAACATAGAATATCTCTCCATTTATTAATTCTTCCTTAGCCAGAAATCTTTTTAAAAGACAAATCCTCCAACATTTTCTCTGGGATTAATTCCTGGCCATTATGAGCATTGAGATTAATGGGAGTCAGGAAAACTCAAGGTTCTAGTTAAATCTTTGGTATGTCTCTTTCAGTTTTAACCCTGTATTCACTATCCCCACTATCCCACAGTGCCTAACTGCAGAGACTTTCCAAGTTGTACTGAGTTCACAAGTACCATCTGCTTATAACTTCTTTCCTCTTATGTTTTAGGTGATTTGAGTCTTCTCTGCTTCATCAGTAAAGTACTTTTAAAATCTATTTTCCATGAATTTGTTCATATCTTTATCTGTAAAAGATTCTGGGGGAAATCTTATTGTTGAGGACTTATAATATTTTTATTCCATAATTTTGACTTTGTTATAGTATCATCAGAGAAAGAGGAGGGGAAGAAATAAATATTTATACCCAGTTTACACTTGTGAACCAGAAAGCCATTTCCTATCTCTCACTACTCTCGTCTTTATTTCTGTGACACTATGTGTTTCTTTTCAAGGTTTGCACCAAAAAACAAACAAATTAAATTGATGCACATTAAGTTGTGAATAGATGATTCTACTCTATTCTAAAAATGATATGTGAATAAATCTAATTGATGGAATTACAGGCACTGTTAAAAAAGATTATTTTGCATAAAGAGTTTTCCATAAAGAAATTCTTTTTTGTGTTTGTTTTGTTTCTGTTTTGGGGGGGAGAGGGGGAGTGTACCAGGGATTGAACTCAGGGGCACTCAACCACTGAGGCACATTCTCAGCCCTGTTTTTGTATTTTATTTAGAGACAGGGTCTCACTGAGTGCTTATCACCTCGCTTTTGCTAAGGTTGGCTTTGAACTCATGATCCTCCTGCCTCAGCCTCCCAAGATGCTGGGATCATAGGCAAGAAACTCTTAAGTCCTGGGAAAGAGAAAGTGGCAAATGAGTTTCAGGATTGCCTTGTCCCTCTTTTTAGTGGAAAAAAAATTAGGTTGAGCAGGAGGTCAGATATCACAAAAGATCCCTACGTTACTCTAGGTCTCTGGGGCATGATTCTGGAGCAAGAGGTAAAAAGACATATTTTTGTACCCAAACAGATTTTTCATGTGTTTCATATGTTTAGACTTCAACTGGTCTAAAACTGGGGTCAACAAACTAGGGTCTGTGGGCCATATTTGTACCCTCAAACATTTTTTATAACTTTTAAACTTTTACTGGAACACCAGCATGTCCATTTGTTTATGTATCATATGTGACTGCTCTTGAACTACAACAGCAAGCATGAGTAAATGCAACAGAGAATATATGGCATAAAGTTTAACATAGTTGCTACCTATCTCTGTACAGAGAAAGACTGCCTCCCAGTGATCTAAGGCAAAGGGAATAACCCCTATCTCCCTTGACAGCAATTGGTTAAGCAAAGAGCATAGGACGATAATTGCCAGTGAGATATGAAGGAAAGACAGTTGTGGGGTTTGGGATCAAGATTTTCACTCTTTTAATGGAAAGGAATTATTATTTTTTCCTCCTGCTGAGTATTGTATCTGAAAGTAAAGGCGACTGAGAGGAAATGTACAAAGAGCCTGGTTCCTGGATGATGCTGTGGGGCCATTTTTCTGTTTAGTAGTTGCCCTTCCTCAAGACTTTTGTTTTGTGAGATAATAAACGTTCCTTGTTTAAATAATTCTGAGTTGAGGTTTTCTTCCATGTAGCCGAAGTCCTCCTATCTGTAATGCCAACAGGCCTCCAACACCAAACCTTGCTGGAAAAGAGGCAAGAAAACACGAGGCCTGTTTCCATTTCCTTTCTTGCACTGTCTTGAGGACTGTGCTTCTCTCCTTATATCTCAGTTTTTCAGGAAGGAAGGCCAATTCTGTGAGTTAAATTCTCCTTAATATTGAAAATCATGTCTGTTGGAACTTCTGTTTGTTCCTTTTATCTGCTGGAAGCTATGCTAGGGAGGGAAACACTTATTTAAGAAGAATTTTTTTTTTTCTGTCTGGATTCTTTAAGGTGTCTCTAAGTTGCTGTCTCTTACTTGAGAATTAAAAAAAATGATATTTAAATGTGAACATCAGATATATCAGATTTTCTAGCTTCTGTAAACTTTTAACACAGTTATAGATTTCAATTCTTATGTGTATATTATAGGTTTTAAATATTTCATTTTTTTCTCCAGGTGATGGTATAAAATTATGATAGTTCCAAGAAGCATAAAGTGATTATTTCATTTTTGTCTTACTAATAAATACTTACTGAGTGAAGCATTTTATGCGCTATCCCAGAGTGGTACCTTGAATTGAATTTAGTAAATCCAGAAACTTACACTCCTTTGATTCACCACCTAATCTACATAAATCAAGATTCCTCTGAGAACTAATTGAAGCTATTTTCCCATTTGAAGTTGAAACAAGTATTTTTGCAATGCAACCCCATTTCATAATAAAATTCTTGCTGGCAAATTCTGTTCTACTATGTAATTGTGATAGTCCTGAAGGCACTTTTAATTTTGTTAGGGGCAAATTGTTCATGCTACTAGATACAAAAGTCACAAAATAAAGGTGAAATTCCCAATGCACACAGAAAAACTTGGATCTTATTATTTATACCATTGTATTTTGTCTGCTTAATCTTTTATAGTTTCTTTCTACCTCTAGGAAAAATGAGATAGAGACATATTTTTAAGAGGGGATTTTGAAGCATGTAGTAAATGCAAGTTAATGAACATTTTTAGAAATATGTTACTTTATTACATGAAAATGTTCTCTTTTTTAAAAAAGATTTATCTATTTATCAATTTATCTACTAATTTTATCTGTTCCTCAGTCTGATGTTAGCAGTAAAATAGTAGCAGTTATATAATATTTTGTTCTTGATCTTTCTCTGAGATTAAATAAATGGTTTCTTTGCAATAATAACCCATTATGGTATATTATTACCATTAACTTGCAGGGGAAAAAAATACCCTAAGGTTTTTAGAGAAATTGGCCTATGTGACACAGTTTGTAAGAGATAGAGTTACCCTACAAAGTCTGGTCTGACCAGAGCACCACCCTACAATATTCATAAAACATTCAAGCTAAACAAAAAGAATCATTGATACAAATTTATCTAGTTAATACATTTTATTATTATCAGCAATATTTTTGTCATAAACATCTATAAAATGTTGGATAAGCAAGAGTCTCAAGGCAGAATTTAGTGACCATTTGGATGATTTCCATTCCATCCTCATTTGTCTATTTAAAAATTGAAATAACAGTGAAATACAGCATCCATTTATTCAGAACATCACAATAGACTAAGTTCTTTCAACTCCATAAAATTCAGTTTCCCAAAAACAAAATGGATTTTGCCTATCAAGAACAGTCTGAGCTCTCTGTCTCAGGAAAGGGGGACAGCAGCAAATCCAGAAACATAAGAGTCAGAAAAAAATAGAAGGCATCATATTACCCTGTACACCTAAATCACCTGACTTTTTCATAAACACACACACACACACACACTCAGAGTCACCAAAATTAAAATTACAGTAATGCTGGCTTTCTCAGGGGACCCTATACTTTTATAGATTTAATTTTCCATAGGCTATATAGTATAATGTAAGGGGGATGGAGTTATAAATATTTAGTTCTCTATATGAACTCTAAATTGTCCTTCCTATATCTACTCTTATACTCCTCAGCCCACATATTTTTAAAAAATATATTTTTTTAAATTTTATTTATTTATTTATTTATTTTCAGACAGGGTTCCCACTAAGTTGCCCAGGCTGGTCTTAAATTTGCAATCCTTCTCCCTCAGCCTCCCAAGTAGCTGGGAATTACAGGTGTGCATTACTGTGCCCAGGCACATATACTTTTTATATATTTATCCTTCCTAATCTATCCTTTACACTACATCTAAAGTGATTTAACATATAAGCCTGTTTCTGTCCCCTTCCAGTGTAAAACAATCAAGACCAAAATCTCCAGCAAGATTAAAAAGGCCTGCATTATTTGATTAGTACCTTTGTTCATCCTGGACTCAAGCCACTTTCTTTTGCTCTGAATTCTCCAGTCACAATGACATTCTTTGAACCCTTCAAAAAGTACAAAGGTATTTCCTGTATTTGTGGATGTACAATTCAATGAATTTTTAAAGATATTTCTTTAGTTGTAGATACACACAATGTCTTTATTTTATTTATTTATTTTGATGTGGTGCTGAGGATCAAACCCAGTGTCTCACATGCATGAGGAAAGCGCTCTGCCACTGAGCCACAATCCCAGCCCCAAAATTTTTAAAGTTTCCACCTCTGCCTATAGTTTTCTATAAGCGTTCTCTAACCCAGGTCCATGGTTAAGCTAATTTCTACTCATCTTTCAGTTTTAGATCTATGATTATTCAAGTTTGATTTCCCTGGAATTTAAAGATGGCACTATTCTGGATCCTTTTTGCTTTGGTTTGGTTTTTGGTACTGGGGATTGAACCTAGGGCACTTAACCACTAAGCCACATCCATGGCCCTTTTTTACATTTTATTTAGAGACAGGGTCTTGTTAAGTTGCTTAGGGCCTCACTAAGTTACTTAGGTTGGCTTTGAACTCTCAATCCTCCTGTCTCAGACTCCAGAGCTGCTAGGATTACAGGCGTGCACTTGGCTCCTATCCTTGATCTTGTAAAGTGAATGCATCACATGCAGTTTAAATAGACATTCTTTTCTCACATTCTTTCTCAGCCATCCTTTCATCTTTCCTAGAAAAGAAAAATAATGAGGGTATTATTTGACTACTTCCCCTTGTTAAAATTTTATGATTACACACACAGATTTTGTCAGCTTTCCTAATCAGTAATCCAAAAAACAAGGATGCTTCCAATGAGCAATTTTTTTAGAAAAATATTTTAGCTCTTCAAGCATTTTTTTCTTGAAGTGTTACCCATGCACACAAGTTTCAAATCATAAGTGCACAACTCTGTGAAATTTCACATTGTGGATACCTCTATAATCATCACCTTCTGTCCCATGCAATATTGCCACATGTGACTATTTATATTTAATTAAAATTAAATACAATGAAATATTCGGTTCCAAAATTATATAAATGGGACCAGATTTGCCCTCTTCACGGAAACAACTGAAAAACTAGAAAAAAATGTTTGAAATAAATGGTTTTCATGATATTGAATCTCAGATAACAAAGGAAACTTGAGAGATGAAAGTCAACAAAGTGGGCCTGGCCATTACCTAGATTACTGCTTGGAGGCCTCTGGGAAGTAATCAAGGGGAAACCCAGCAGAGCCCAATAATCCTCCTGGGTTAAGGAGATGGGACTAGATTTCTAGATTTCCAAAGATAAGTAGCATTCACAGGGCAGTATTACTTGAAGGGAGAGAGTATGGTGAGTCAAGGGTGTATATTATGAACTCCAAAGCAATCACTGAAGTAACATAATGAAGAGTTACAGCCAATCATCCCACCACAAAACAAGATGGAATCATAAAAAAAGAATGGGAAGAAAAGTGAAATAAACAGACATGACAACTAGAAAACAGAGTTGGTAGATTTAAATCCAGTCATGTTCACATGAAATGTTCATGGTCTAAACACCAGAAATGTAGAATTTGTAGGATTTAATAAGAAATCCTACACCATGTCTAAGAAACTCACTTTAAGTATATAGATACAAACAAGTTAAAAGTTAAGGGATATTAAAAATATGTAGTGAACACTTTTTTAAAAAAATAGTTGTAATTGATTTTCTTAATATTAGGTTAGATATATTTTGTTTTGTTTATTTTTTTATTTTTTTTTTTTAATTTTTAGATGTTGATGGACCTTTATTTTATTCACTTATTTATATGTGGTGCTAAGAATCGATACCTAGTCCCTCAAACATGCTAGGCAAGTACTCTACCACTAAGCCACAACCCTAGTCCCCAGAGACATTTTAAACAAGTAACATACTAGGGAGAAACAGGATAATTTCCTAATAATAAAGTGGCTAATTCATCAAGAGGATATAAAAAATCCTGAATGTTTATGCACTCAAAAAGTTAATTCAAAATAAGTGAAGCAAAACCAACAAAACTGTAAAGAGAAGTAGACAAATCCAAATGTACATTTGAAGATTTCAACATTTTCTCAATTATTAGTAGAACAAGTAGACAAGAAAAACAAGAAGAAAGAAAGAAAGTAAAAGAAAATGTATTGTCATAGAAGATCTGAGCAATACAATCAACCACCTTGGCCTAATTGATAGAGGACACTCCACACAGCATGAGAACACCCTTCTCTTTGGGAAATGCCCACAGTGCATTTCCAAATGAGACCACATTCTGACCTGGAAAATAAGTCTCAAGTTATTCAAGAATCAAACCATGCAAATGTAATCCATGATGAGAATGGATTTTAACTAGAAATCAGTACCAAACCTGGAAAATCTCTAAATATTTGGGATCTTGTACAATACTTCTAATATCTTGGAGGTCAGAGAAGAAATTAAAAAGGATACTAAAAAGCCAGGCACGGTGGTGCATGCCTGTAATCCCAGCGGCTCAGGAGGCTGAGGCCGGAGAACCATGAGTTCAAAGCCAGCCCCAATGGCAAGGCGCTAAGCAACTCAGTGAGACCCTGTCTCTAAATAAAATACGAAATAGGGCTGGGGATGTGGCTCAGTGGTCAAGTGCCCCTGAGTTCAATCCCCGGTACTAAAAAAAAAAAATTAAAAAGTATTCTGAACTAATTGAAATGAAATAGAGAATATAAATATGTGTGGCGTTCAGCTGAAGTGCTACTTAGAGCGGAATTTACAGCACTGAACACCCATGGTAGAAAAGATGAAATCAATGATCTGTACCTTCTACCTTAAGAACTAGAATAAAGAAGAGCAAACTAAATGTCAAATAAACCAAAGAAAAGAAACAATAAAAGCAGAGTGGAAATCAATAAAATAGAAACGAGAAGAAAGAGAAAATTAATGAAACTGAAAGCTGTTTTTTAGGAGTTTAATAAAATTGAAAAACAGAGATAATATCACCAAAGGCTCTATAAATTTTTCTTAAATAATAAGCAAATAAAAACAATTTTATTGCCATAAATTCAACAACATAGATGAAATATAACTTCCTCAAAAGACACAAACTAAGAAAGCTTACTTAAAAAGAAGTACATAATACATAATTCAAATAGCCTAATCGCTTTTTCTTATAATCAAATCTATCTTTCAAAACCTCTCACAAAATAAATCTCTATGCTTAGAAAATTTAATTGGTGAATTCTAACAAACATTCAAGTATGAAATAACATAAATTCTACAGAAACACTTGCAAAAAAATTGAAGACACATTTCCTAACCCTGTCTATGAAACCCAACACTGATCTGGTATCAAAATTAGAACAAGGTCATTGCAAGAATGATTACAGACCAATATCTTTTTTTTTGATGGATGGGGTAAATTTTCTTTTTAAAGTTTTTAGTGCATTAAAGCTATACATATATTGGGGTTCATTTTGACAAAATTGTGCAAGCATGGAATACAATTTGCTCCAATTCAGTCCCCAGTACTTTCTTTTTCCTTCCTCTCATCCCTTCACCTGTTTGCTTTCCTCTATTCTCCCAGTCTTTCTTGTATTTATCTACATTAAGGCATTTTTAAAATTAATACAGTAAGTTTCATATATATATATATATATATATATGAAACTTACTGTATTATAGTCATATAGGTACATAGGACAGTTTGGTTAGTTTTATTCCACAATTCTTCCCTTTTCCTGCCCTCCTCCTTACCCTTTAATCCACTTCCTCTACTAAACTTTCTTCTATTTTCATGGGAACCCACTTGCCCCCTGCTTCCCATTCCCCACCCTTATTTTTGGTCTAGCTTCTAGAGAAGATATTTAGCCCTTGATTTTCTGGGTCTAACTCCTTTCACTTAGCATGTTATTCTCCAATTTCATTTATTTACCAGCAAATGATATAATTTTATTCTTCTTATGGCTGAGTAAAACTCCATTTTGTTTATATGGAACATTTTCTTTATCCATGTATCTATAGACAGGCATCTGGGCTCGTTCTATAATATGGTTATTATGAATTGTGCTGCTGTAAACATTGACGTGGTTGTATCCCTATAATACGCTAATTTTAGATCTTTGGATATATAACAAGAAGTGAGATATCTGGGTTCTATGATACCTTGCTCCATTCCTAGATTTTTGAGGAATCTCCTTACTACTTTCCAAGTGGTTGTACTAATTTTCAGTTCCACTAACAATGTGTCAGTGCACCTTATCCCCAAAATCCTTGCCAGGATTTATTAATATTTCCACTCTTGATAGTTGCCATTCTGACTAGAGTGAGATAAAATCTTACTATTGTTTTGACTTGCATTTCCCTGATTGCTGAAGATACCCAACACATTTTCATATATTTGTTGGCCATTTGTGTTTCTTCTTTTTGAGAAATTAGTTCTTTTCCATTTATTGATTGTGTTATTTTCTTTTTGGTGTTAAGATTTTTTAGTTCAATATTCTGTGTATTAATTCCCTTTTGAAAAAGTAGCTGGAAAATTATTTTCTCCCATTCTGTAGGATTCATGCTCTTAATCCTTTCCTTTGCTGTGCAGAAGCATTTTACTTTGAAGTAGTCCCATTTATTGATTCTTAGTTTTTTTTTTTAATTTTTTATTGTTGGCTGTTCAAAACATTACATAGTTCTTGATATATCATATTTCACAATTTGATTCAAGTGGGTTATGAGCTCCCATTTTTACCCCATATACAGATTGCAGAATCACATCAGTTACACATCCATTGATTTACATATTGCCATACTAGTGTCTGTTGTATTCTGCTGCCTTTCCTATCCTCTACTATCCCCCCTCCCCTCCCCTCCCCTCCCCTCCCCTCTTCTCTCTCAGCACCCTCTACTGACATTCGTTTGTCCCCCTTGTATTATTTTTCCCCTTCCCCTCACTTCCTCTTGTATGTACTTTTGTATAACTCCGAGGGTCTCCTTCCATTTCCATGGATTCTTAGTTTTATTTCTTGTACTTTGGAAGTCTTGTTAAAAATAGATCAACATAAATAAATAAATAAATAATTCACTTTCCTATACTCTAATAGAAAATCTGCTAAAAAAAGAAATTAGAAAAATTATCCCATTCACAATTATCCACCCTCCCCCTCAAAAAAAGTACTTGGGAATGAATCTAACTAAGGAGGTAAAACAGCTCTACAATGAAAATTATAGTTTTCTACAATGAAAACTATAATAAGATACCACTGCACACCTATTGAAAAAACTTTGTGACTCTGGATTAAGAAATTGAAGAAGAATTTAGAAGATGGGAAGACCTCTCATTTTCTTGGATAGGCAGCATTAACATTATTAAAATGGCCATGCTACCAAAAACATTGCACAAATTCAATGCAATATCTATCAAAATACCAATAACATTCTTCACGCAACTAGGGAAAAAGAGCAGTTTTAAATTTCATTTGGAAGAACAAGAGATTCAGAATAGCCAAAGAAATCCTGAACATTATCCGACCTTAAATTATACCACAGAGCTCTACTAACTAAAACACCATGGTACTGGCACCAAAACAGATATGAAGACCAATGGAATAAAATAGAAGGCACAAAGACAAATCCACATGGATACATATTTGATACTTGACAAAGGTGCCAAAAACATATGTTGGAGAAAAGGTAACCTTTTAAACAAGTGGTGCTAGGAAAACTGGATGTCTATAAGTAGAAGAATAAAACTTGTTTCCTATCTCTCACCCTGCACAAAAGTCAACTCAAAGTGGATCAAAGACCTAGGAATTAGACTAAAAACTCTGTAACTGCTGAAGGAAAATGTAGGACCAGCACTCCCATATATTGGTGCAGGCACCAACTTCCTTAACAGACTAATATCTTTTATGTTCATATATGCAAAAATTCTAAAAGAAATTGTTAACAAGAGAATCAAACAATATATTACAATGTCATACATAATGGGCAAAAGAAATTTATTGCTAGGATCTCAAGGTTGATTTAACATTTGAAAATCAAACCATGAAATATACCATATTAACAGAATACAACCTAAAGCAAAATACAAAAATCAACAAATACATGAAGAAATACTGTTTGATTGATTCCATAGCCATTCTTGATTGAAAAAAACATTATTTTTTTGCAAATAAGTAACAGAAAACTACTTCTTCATTCTGATAAAGTCATCTATGAAGAACTTACTGCTAATACCAAATTTAAGGCAAAATACTGAATTATTTCTCCCTAAGACCAGAACAAGACAAGGATATCTTCTTATACTGCTCTGTTCACCGTGCACTAAGAGTTCTAGTCATTATAATAATGGAATAAAAAGAAATCAACTTTTCTATCTCGGAAATAAAGAGTTAAAGCTATCTATTTGCAGATAAGAACATGGGCTATGTAGGAAATTCTTTGTGATCCAAAAACTGCTGCTGTAATTAATACATTAGTTTATCAAGGTTTCAAGAAAAAGATCAATGTGAAAAAGTCCATTTTTTCTATTTATACTTACTGTAGATAATCTGAAATTGAATATTTAAAATGCAGGACCATTTTCAGTATCATCAAAATATGAAATACTAAGCTGGGGCTGTAGCTCAGTGG
The DNA here is from genome assembly GCF_047511675.1 of Marmota flaviventris. Classification (NCBI taxonomy): domain Eukaryota; kingdom Metazoa; phylum Chordata; class Mammalia; order Rodentia; family Sciuridae; genus Marmota; species Marmota flaviventris. Next base: position 57,314,447 of record NC_092500.1, on the reverse strand, counting down.
CAGAGCGCTTACCTAGCATGTGTGAGGCTCTGGATTCAATCTTAAGCACCACATAAAAACAAACAATTAAAATGAAGGCATTCTGTTCATCTACAACTACAAAAAACATTTTTAATATGAAATTCTTATATGTATATCTGATAAAAGATGCCCAATATCTACTTATATACTAAAATCTATGAAAACATTGATGAGTATATTAGGTAAACCTTAAAAAAAATGGACAGATATACCATACATATGGATTGAAAGACTCAGTATTGTTAAGGTGCTATGTGTAGATTCAAGGCAATCCCAATCAAAGTTCCTGTCATCGTTTGTAGGTCAATGTGTGTATATATATGTGGTGTGTGTGTGTTTAGACATCAACATGTGGCTTTGAAAATTCATAAGAAAACAAAGTTTAAAAAATTCAAAGAAAACTCAGAATGGTCAAAACAAATTTAAAAGAAAAGAACACTGGAGGATGATTAGTTTCTTTGGGTTATCATAACAATTACAACAATTTGGATGATTTTAAACAACATAAATTTATTCTCTCACAGTTCTCAAGGCCAGAAGTTGGAAATAAGGTGTCAATCAGATTGTACTTCTTAGAAGATTCTAGAGAAAAATCCATTCCTTGTCTCTTTTACCTTCTGGAGGTTGTCAGGATTCATTGACTTGTGGCAATAGCATTTCAATACCTGCCTTTGGAGTCATATTACTTTCTCTTCTATTTTCATTTTGTGTATCTTTTAAGCATACTCTTAAAGTTTGGGGCTTAAAAATATAAATAAATAAATAGATAGATAGATAGATAGATAAAACCTTGAAATTAAAAAAAAAAAAAAAGTTTGAGGGCTTGCTCAAATAATCCAAAGCACTCTCTTCTCAAAACCCTTAATTCAACTGCATCTACAGAGACTTCTTCCTCAAATATGGTAAGATTCACAAATTCCCAGAGAGTAGGACATTGTCCTATCTTTTGGGAACCACCATTGAGCCCACTACAAAGGACTTTCGTCTGATTTCAAAAGTTATTATGAAATTACTATAGTCATGAAATCCTGGTATTGGAGATTAATGGAGAGTTCAATTGAACATAATAAAGAATCCAGAAAAATATATAGGATCAATTGATATTCAATTGCAAAGGGAAGTTGGTAAAGAAAGGATAAATCTCATTTACAAATGATGCTGGAGAGCCACACAATAAAACAAATAATCAAGAAATTTCATTTGTATATCATGTACATTTGTATTTTTGTACCATATACAGAAGTTAACACAAAATGGATCATAGGTCTAGACCTTTAAAACTTCTAGAAAAGAACATAGGAGAAAACCTTTGTGACTCTGGATTAAGAAAATGTTTTTAAGATACAATTCCAAAAGCATGATCAGACAAGAAAAATTCTGAAATTGGACTTCATCAAAATTTAAAACTTGCTTTTTGATAGATATACCATTAAGACATTAAAAAGTTAAACCACAGACACCAAAGAGCATTTTTAAATCACCTCATAAAAGATATGTAGAATTCCAAAAGTGCATGCTATGAAAGGAAATATCTGAATATAAAATGGTTAAAAGATAAACAGATACTTCATCAAAAAAATAGATGAATAAAAAAAACAGACATGTAATAGAGATATTCAACATCATTTCTATTAGAGAAATGCAAACCACAAATAAGATATCACTACACAACTATTGGAATTTTAAAATTATACTGACTGATGATATCAAGTATTGATGAGCATGTAGAGCAACTGGAACTCTCCTCCACTGCTAGTGGAAGTACAGAAAGAAAGGTACAATCACACTGGAAACAGTTTGGAAGATTTTTATAAAGTTAAACATATGCCTATAGTTGGTCCAACTATACTCCATTTCATGGCATTGACACAAGAAACATAAAAATTTATCTTAACAAGGATACATGTATTTGTTTATTGAAACCATATTCATAGAACTCTAAACCTGAAAAAACTTACACTGATGAACTGAAGAACAAACTGTGATATATGCATGATATATGCATACTACCCAGCAACAAAAATGAATGAACTCCCGAGACAGTAACAACATAGTTGAAAGAAGTGAAAAAGCCAGACATGAAAGATTATATACTGTATGATTCTACTTGTAAGAAAGTTTAGAAAAGGCAAAGTTATAGCCATAGAAAATAGATCAGTGGCTTTGGGGGTTAGATGATAGAGGAAAGGGATTTGTTACAAAGACACATGATGGAAATTGTTCAGGTGATTTAAAACTGTTCTATGAATATGATCATCACAAAATCATACATATTTGTAAAAAATGAATCAAATTATATGCCACAAATTGTGGGGAATGTTATATGTAAAGTATACTTTGCTAAAGCAAATACGTAAGAGTTGAGCAGATATGCACTTCATTTAGTTTTGTTATTCCATTAATTTAGTCACCAGCCCTCTTTTTTTAATTTAATTTTTAAAAATTTGTTTTAATTAGTTTTACATGACAACAGGACACATTTACATTCTTTATACACAAATGGAGCACAGGTTTTCATTTCTGTGGTTGTACATGATGTAGAGTTGCACCACATGTGCAACATACATGTACCTAAGGTAATGACGTTCATCTCATTCCACCATCTTTCCTATGCCCATACCCCTCCCCTTTCTCTCTCCCCTTTGCCCAATCAAAGTTCCTCCATCTCCCCCACCATTATGGGTCAGCATCCACTTGTCAGAGAGAACATTAGGCCTTTGGTTTTTTGGGATGGGCTTACTTTGCTTAGCATGATATTCTTCAGCTCCATCCATTTACCTGTAAATGACATAGTTTTATTCTCTTTTAAATTCATCTATTGAAGGGCATCTAGGTTGCTTCCACAGTTTAGCAATTGTGAATTATATTGCTATGAATATTAAAGTGGCTGCATTATTATAGTATTCTGTTTTTAAGTCTTTAGGGTATAGACTGGGGAGTGGGATAGTTGAGTCAAATGGTGACTCCATTCCAAGTTTTCTAAGGACTAACCATACTGTTTTCCAGATTGGTTGCATCAATTTACAGTCCCACTAGCAACATATGAGTGTTCCTTTTTTCCCAAATCATTACCAACTTCATGGATGCTTGTATTCTTGATAATTGCCATTCTGACTGGCATGAGATGGAATCTTAGTTTTAATTTGCATTTCTCTAATTACTAGAGATGTTGAATATTTTTTTCATGTATTTGTTGATTGATTGTATATATTTTTCTGAGAATTGTCTCTTCAGCTCCTTAGCCCATTTATTGACTGGGTTGTTTTGTTTTTGGTTTTGGTTTTTTGGTGTTAAGTTTTTGGGGTTTTTTGTGTTAAGATTTTTAATATACCCTGGACATTAGTGCTCTTTCTAGTATGTGTGTGGCAAAAATTTGTTCCCAAAGTTTAGGCCCTCTCTTCAACTCATTGATTGTTTCTTTTGCCAAGAAGAAGCTTTTTAGTTTGAATCCATCTCATTTATTGATTCTTGATTTTATTTCTTGTGCTTTAAGAGTCTTGTTAAGTAAGTTGGGGCCTAATATGACATGATGAAGATTAGGGCCTACTTTTTCTTCTATGAGGTGTAGGGTCTCTGGTCTAATTCCTAGGTCCTTGATCCACTTTGAATTGAGTTTTATGCATGGTGAGAGATTGGGGTTTAGTTTCATTTTGCTACTAATGGATTTCCAGTTTTCCCACCACCATTTGTTGAAGAGGCTATCTTTTCTCCAATGTATGTTTTTGGCACCTTTGTCTAGTATGAGGTAACTGTATTTATGTGGGTTTTTCTCTGTGTCTTTTATTCTATACTATTGGTCTACATGTTTATTTTGGTGTCAATACCCTGCTGTTTTTGTTACAATAGCTTTGTAGTATAGTTTAAACTCTGGTATTGTGATGCCTCCTGCTTCACTCTTTTTGCTAAGTACTGCTTTTGCTCTTCTAAGTCTATTATTTTTCCAAATGTATTTCATGATTGCATTTTCTATTTCTATAAAGAATGATGTTTTTATTTTAATTGGAATCACATTGAATCTGTATAGAGCTTTGGATAGTATGGCTATTTGATAATATTGATTCTGCCTATCCAAGAGCGTGGGAGATCTTTCCATCTTCTAAGGTCTTCTTCAATTTCTTTCTTTAGTGTTCTGTAGTTTTCACTGTAGAGTTCTTTCACCTCTCTTATTAGATTGATTCCCAAGTATTTTATTTATTTATTTTTTGAGGCTATTGTCACCAGCCCTCTTTGTTCCCTTAGTTCTCTCAGAGTCAGAGAGTAAAATTTCCCTTCTTGTATTTAAGACTCAACTCTTTATCTTAACCAGATTCCATTTTTCCATGATATTGTTCTCCATCTGCTAGAATCCCATCTCCATTTGCTTCACTCATGGATTTTTAACTGGCTCCTTCCTTTGAGCTTTACACAGTTGAGCAGAACAGAACATTCATCAACCATTGTTTCTCTCCTTCCCTTCACAGACAGTCCTTCTTATAGTGGATCATTTTCTGTCCCTTGGCTCATGGTGTTTCCTTGTCTAGAATAGCTTTCCTTGTGCCTTCATTTTCACCTAGATAGCACCTAAATATCCTGCATTGTCAACGCTTCTGGGAATTTTTCCACTGAATCTTTTGCACTTCAGGCCTAAGTCCTCTGTTTTCTTCTCTCCAGTTTTCTCATCCCACATTGTCTTGAAGTTGGCTTATTATGAGATTGTCTTGAGGTTATGAACTTTGTACCCATAGATAAACTACATTGGTACCACAGTAAACATTTTTTGTGTAAATAATATAGCTTTATAATTCATAAAACATATATAAAGTAAAATATTTATTATGATCCATTTATAGAAATGTAAATTATCCTTGGATAAGTTGTTTTTTTTTAAGCACTTCAAGAGATTGTTGTATACTTTAGGAATACCAATCTCCAGGATGATGTGCAGTATATCTTGTGGGATTGTTGGTTTTTAAAAGTTACATTATACAGATTAGCTAGGTTGTGTAGAATTCTTGAGTACACATGGTTTTTACTGTACATATTGTGTCTTACAGTCATATCAAACACATTTCACAATATTTCCATACATATTTTATCATTGGATTTTTAATAGTACTGTAACAAGGCTAAGTACTGGTTGCCATGTTATAATGTTGTGTTTGCCTGCCACTGGAGGCACTAAGTTGAGGCTAGATGACAGATTGTTTCCACAGGGCCATTCTCCATGTTCAAAAAATACAAATTGACCACATAAAAGTCAGTGCTCTCTTGGCTATTGACAGTGACCTTCTAGGAAAAGTTATTTTTCTGATATAGGTAACATGTAACATAAAACTGAAAGCTTTCATTTTTATTCCTTAAAATTACGAGTAATGATTATGTACAAAGAAGCCAGATTTCGCCAGGCATGTTTAAAGAAATTATTGCTTCATAATTCATGATTTTCCTTAGTAATTTAAAAAGATGTACCTCAGTTGTGTTTTCATATACTCTCCTCACATCTTTAATGATTTGTTATTTAAATGGGCATGAATTAAAATACTGTGATGTGATCTGCCAATAAACTTGACAACCAAATGTCCCTAGTATTAGATGTTCTGTACTATGAAGGGCAGGCAGGTGTCTCTCTGTCATAGAAATGCTATTATTTATCGCTCACATTGTTGACACAGGCCTGAATCCGCAGATAGCACCAATGAGCATCTCCTGAACAACAGGTGTCACTCTTCCTCCTGAATCTGAATCATATTTGCTTTAGAAGAGCTAAGGAGTTTAGTTTTACCATTCGCTATAAATATTGTCTTTCTAAGTCAAGTCTTTTATTAACATAAATAGAAAATAGTTTCTCCCTTGTCACTTATAGACAATAATCACCCACTTCACAAACTGCTGATTGAAAAGATCATGGCCATTAACATTTGTTGAGCAGCCCCTGGGTACAATGGACTATAACAGGAAGAATAGAAAGGAGAAATGAATGATAAAGTGAAGGGCAGGTTCCAGAGAAAGTTTTTTTTAATATTTATTTTTTAGGTGTAGATGGACACAACACAATACCTTTATTTTTATGTGGTGCTGAGGGTCGAACCTGGGCCCCACCCGTGCTAGGTGAACGCTCTACCACTGAGACACAATCCAAGGCCCCAGAGAAAGTTTTAAAGCTGCCACTCAGACATACTATATGTGCTAGGAAGGCAAGTAAATTAAGCAACTATTTATTTAACATTGATTGAGGCACTGATATGGTTTAAATAATGATTTTGAAAGGCACAGATTTAGTATATCCCTTTAAAACGCTAATAGTCTCAGCTATATTAACAGAACATAAATAGATGAAAAGTAACCAATAATACCATTCAGTAAATTAGCATCAAATGAGCAATGAAAACCATAGCAATTATAGATGTGAATAGTTGTGCAAAGAAGCACCTAACTTAGAAGAAACAGGTTTAGGGCTGGAGGTGTAGCTCAATGGTGGAGTGCATGCACAAGGCCTTGGTCAATATCCCAGTACCAAAGGTGGGGGGTGGGAAGGAAGGGTAAGATGAAATAGATTTTGAATGCGTGTTTAAAAATGAACAATATTTGATGCATGGAAGAAAGACAGAGTGAAGCTATATAATCAGTGATAGGCTCCTACAACTTCTGTTCATGAGCTGAGACAAAGATGGTAGAAGTTACTGCAGAAAAATGGGAAGAAACCACCAGAAGATGGTTTGGGATATAACTATGGAAAAACTTGAATAAGAATAAATAGATTTTTCTTTAATGGATTCTTCAAGACACAATTGTAATGGTGACAAAATATGTTTTTATTTTTCTTTCTGTGCTTGGAGATTTTATTTCTTCTGGATTTTAAAGAACTTTCCGATCACACTGACTTTTACATCAACCAACTCCCATATATTGTATTACTACTCTATGAAAGACATTGGGTAAAATGATATTAAAGAGTTTACTCTGGGTACATAGAGCACAAATAACTCTACTCATCTAGGACAGCATATACCTATCTACATAAAAGAGGTTTCAGGTGAGATGAGATTCAGATAAAGAAAAATCTGCATCTGGGTGAAACATAACAATCATACAACCTAAACTCATTTTTTTTTTTAATCATTGTGCCTAAAATGGTACTGCCTCTTAGGTTTGAGGGCCCTTCCAAAGTTTCCTTGTGCAACCATTAAGAGCTGTCGAAACCGAGGAGGTGGTACGATTTCAGGCTCTCTGGCCAAAACCTTGGGAGACATGTCAGGTCAGGATTATCTTCCAGACGCATTTCTCATCTGTTGATTGCCACCTGTGCAACTAGGCTGACTGGAGTGCTAGGAGTCCTTACATTATTTACTGTAAACAGTGGGTGCAGCAATTTGAGAAAACTCATGAGGTCATGCCCTCATGTGTCAAAGGGTCTGCCTTCTTTACCAAAAAAAAAAAAAAAATATCGATCATATTTAGAACTAAAAGGATTGATAAAATAATTTATTTTATTAAAGTTTATTTAAGTTAGCAAATTATTTTCTACCATTAATGTTTTTTTTAAATAATGGGTTAGTACCTATTATATTATGGCAACTGAAATTATCTGCATGGTGGTTTTGGTTGAACACTTTTTCAAAAAACTCATTTTTCCTGCACAATAACTTTACCTATACATTGGACAAATAGTCTCTATTTTAAAAAGTAAAAAGGACCAAAGAAATTGCTTACATACCATTATAGATATATATGTTTATACATGTGTAATTCTATATATATAGTAATTCTAAAACCCATGCTGTTTCCAAACCATAACACTAAGGATCCATATAGTACTATGAAATATTATTTCCCAAAATTAAGGTTGATTAAAAACCTAAAAACTTACCTGCGTAGACATAAAAAATTAGTATTTTTTATGTCAGTGAAAAATGAAGGATTGGTTTAATAAATGGCTTCAAAATGTTGCCAAATAATCTGAAAAAAATAAAATAAAAATCAGGTCTCTTCTTCATATCAAAATACATTCCAAATGGAACAATAATTTAACTTCAGAAGTGAACCTCTGAAAGAAACACAAGAAAATATACGTAGCCTATTTGTATACCTTTGGTATGTAGATGACTTACTAAATATTACAGCAAAGCAGAAGTCATGAAAGAAGCAAGTGATATGTTTCATTACATAAACTATTAAACTTCTTTTAGGCAAATTGCTATGAACATAATTAAGATAAGCAATACACTTGAGAAACATTTACAAACTATATTATTAAATATTTTTCTAAGTAATACATAAATATTACTAACATATCAATAAAAAATGAACATTCTAAAAGACCAGTGAGAAAATATCTTGAATAATGCTTTGTGCACAATAAAGAAAAACAATAAATATGTGAAAAACTGCAATCTTGTCACACAGGGTAAATAATTAGACTCAAAATTAACACAATGCACATTCAAATTCAGGCTTCGCAACACGATAAAAATTTTTTTGACCCTGGGTAAATTATTTAGTTCAACATTTTAGGCCATGAGAAAACATTTTTCTTCTATGTGTCTTATTATCTTTGCCTGTATATAATGGTATTACTAGGAATATCTCATAGTATTTATATCATAGGGTTATTGCAAAGATCAAATGATGTAATGTCTTTTAAGTATTTTGTGTCAAACACTAAGCACTGAAGAATTTTTAAGTAAATTAAAGTAACAATGAGACTCCCTTTTCACATCTCCGATTGTCAAAAAACTTGTGGGCATCACAATACTCCCATCAAGGGTTGAGGAATTAGTTCCCCATATACACTGATAGTTGAGTGTAAATTTATGGCATCTTTCAAAAAGACAAAAATATATCAAGCTTTAAAAATACATATCCTTTGACTATACTTACTCTGAGCAAATTAATAATATTTATTAATGTGTTGATTTCAGCTTGGTGTGGTGGTACATGCCTGTAATCCCAGCTACTTAGAAGTTTGAGGCAGAAAGATCACAAGTTTGAGGCCAGGCTCAGTCATTTAGTGAGACCCCAGCTTAAAATGGGGTTTTGAAGCTGAGACCTTAAGAACATGCTAGAACTACTGAATAGACAGGGGACTTATCTTCTTCAAGAGGAAATAGCGTAGGTGTTAAGACCAGAGGATGAGGAAAAGCACAGCCAACTTGTGACTAAAGCTGAGTGTAGTGTACAAAGAGCAAAGACTGGAACTGAGATTACAGGAATAGATGGCTGAAAAACTCGCTTGTCAGATCTTACATGTCATGGAATTGTATAGCTAATATATCTAAAATATTTAAAATAGTATTTTATATTATAAATATAAATATAAAATATATTATCACAACACAATATATTTTAAAAGTAAATAATAAATTTTCCTTAGTTATTGTTTGTTAATTGAGGGTTTGAGCATGCCTGATAACTGACAATCAAAATATGTGGTGAATTAGGGTTATTGAAGTGCACGTCAAAAGTTAAGAAATTTTTAAATTGTTGTGAAACCCAGACACACTGGAAATCACTGATGCCCCTAATGAAAGTCACAATTAGCTTTGTGAACAGAAAAGTAAGCATAACTGCAATTCACAAATATGAAAAGTATTCATCATTTCGCAGATAATAGACCACATTATCTTCAGCTCCTCCTTAATAGCTCTAAAGTTATTACATCAGAGAGGAATTTAATGATACATCTATAATACTTGGTTGTCGCGACCCCTTGCCCGCAAGGAAGACGCAACACTCGGGAATCTTCTCTCAGCAGTTTATTCAGGTCCCTGATATTTCTTATTCTTTCTTCTTCTCTTCTTCTCCCCCGGATGCCCTCCCAGCCTTAATAAAGCATCCCAAGCCCCAATGCAAAGCTGCCGCGTGGAGCTTTCTCACAGGGTGGTGAAAATCATGTGCCAACTCTCTCAGATAAGGAGTTGTTTGTCACATACCACAGCGGAGCCAGCGCCATCTCGTAATGGCGACCATAGACTGCAGAAACGGCAGAAGCGGCTCACCACACTTGGTATCTTTAGTAGAAATATCCTAAGACCATACTCAGAATTGCACAAATACTCATCTATTCACATATATAGATATCCATAACTTTTTCAAGGAAGCTAGATAAAATGGAAAATGAAAAAACATAAAAATAAAACCAATTACACTCTTGGCAATATGAGTTCTTTTACTCTACTTAGGCATCTCTCTGAAAATAAGACTCTCTAAAATAAGACTATGCATTAGCATCAATTCAGAGAGTACTGTTTTTCAATACTTATGTCTCTAGAAGGTTTCTATCCTTCCCATAAATAATCAATATCCACTTGCATATGAGTTCATCTGAGACTTTGGAGAATTAAGAGCAAATTAGACAGAGTAATGATACTCTATTTTTTTTAAAAAAAAGTCTTATGAGGTATATTCAAATTTTAAGTCTTCATATAAACCTAGTAACGCTGTTTTATTTATTGTACAGGTCCTGAAATGTATCATTGAGGACACTTCTTGAATTTTTGTTCCTTCAATGTAGTGTCAGTGTATCGGTATGTTCTCAGAGTTATGCTAAAAACTATGGAAAGTCCAAAAGGTAGCACACTGCCTACCTTTGGGAGATTCTCAGAGACAGCTGTGAAAACCAGAATTCTCTCTCCAATCCTCACTCAATGAAGGCAACTGGCTTAAGTCGAATAGGCTTCCCCAGATGGAAGAGAGGTCTAGGAGAACAACATGAATCTTGAGTGCTTCCATCATTAGCTATTAAAACAGTGGAAATTTTAAGTCACTGCACGCACGATATGCTTTGGTCTGTGGAGAGGGCAGGGAAGTGGTATGGTATGCCTCTTTTAATTACTCCCATGGAACTGAGCACATGTCTAGCCATGGTCTTTTCTTTTACTATTTTCCAAATAATGAGTCTTCTAATTGCTTCAGCTGGAGCAGCCCATGCTGATTGGTATAGTTGGCTGCCAGGATTCTTTCCCTTTCTTCCTTCCCACCATTCTCTACACATATTCTCTCTCCTTCCTTTATCCTACCCCCTTTTTCTTGGCCTAAATTTGATGAAGGTCTGGTTTTTACTCCCTAAAAGTTTAAGTAGTTGGGTTGAATCACAACTTGCTTTAGTCAATCACCTAGGGAGCTCTTTAGGAATTGGGGAAACATTTTATTTATGACTCAGCTTTCCACCTGTGCTGACATGGCATGGAATTTACAGCTATATTGAAAGCATTATAACCAGCACCTCAGAAATTCCACATTCTCTTGAGCTGCATTATTATGGAACATTTGTCAGGCAGCCAATTGCTGTGTCAGCACCTAATTGATTTATATTAGCATCTGTAGGACCAAGGTGGGGTGAGGATGGAGGTGAGGAGGTGAGTTTGGGCCAAGTTCTGATTACCCAACTGCTGAGTTTCCTATAAACATGGGAGGTTTGCAAACAGAATGGAATACAGACATTGTGGCTTTTTTTCCCCTGTTTTATTTTTATGCAATATGCTTAAAATTACAGATGTTAACAAAGCTAGTATAAACTTTTATTATTTTGTGAAAAGAAAAGTGAGCTTATCCTCTCCTTGCAACTATCACTTAATTCTAAAGAACACCTGGCTCTAAAAGGTTGGCTTCATTTTTCCCTGGGGTGGAGAGGTAATGAAATCAAGAAACCCTTCAAAGATTTCTCTTCTGACAGCCTTCATTTACAAATAAGAAAAAATGGTAGTTAATTTTAATGGCTCATTTTATACTTGGACCCCACTCCTCCTGGATTAGAAATAGGAATCTATATTACTTATTTAGGAACACCTGGTTTGAGATTAGGTCCAACTTGACGGAGCCTGGGGAAATTAGCAAAAGAGATCATGGTTAGAATGCACAAGACGCTCATTCACTATAATTTTGGTTCTTGGCACAAATAGTTCATGCAAAAGTTAGAGCTCCCAGAGTGTCCTGGTCAATGTGGTCATACTTGTAGGCATCTTTGATGGACATTAAGGTCATTGACACCCTCTGATGTAGCATATTTCTGGCCAAGTTCTTGGTTACATTATGAATTTGGCCTGTCACTATGTGAGTACAATGTACAGTAATTTCCACGCTGCCATCTTGAAGTTGCTATAAGAGCTACAGGGCAGGGATCTGGGGTAATAGGAGATATATATGCATGTATGGAGATTACATAGCTGAAGAAACAAAGGAGATACATGAGTTTATTTGGGCCTCTGGCTATAGGGTAAACACAGCCAAGAATAATTCTGAGGCAGGATCCTATCACCAGAGAACTACTGGTTGGTCAACAGAGGCCTTAGTGACAGGCCTGGGGTGCCAGGTTAGTGTTCTTTGATCTTCATGTGTGTTGGCTACAGTACATATTGTTCACAGCATGGTTGTGTCTCAGAACTTCTTGGGCACCATATTCTCTGGTCAAAACTTGCTTAGTTATAGATGTCTCTGACTTGGCATGCCTTGGTCAGAGTGTACATTGATTACTACATGCTTGAGTCACAGCACTCTTTGGTCCCCATGCACCTTGGTCTCAGTATATTGTTTACTGTGCCCCTTTGACATAATATACCTTTGCCATAGCACAAAGCCATGGTCATTGATTACCTTGTCCAAGTGTGCTTTGGTCACAAAGTGTCTTAACTATAGTAAGCTTGCTTTCCCATTCCTATGTTTATATGGATGGATGACAACAGCCTTTGGTCACTGTGGGCCTCTGACTTCATGTATTTTGGTTACAGAGTATCCTGCATGCTTTGGTCATCACACGCATGATGGTCACATGTGCCCTGTCATTTATGCCTGGGTGTCTGTTCTGGGATAATGGCTCATGTGGATTACAGCATGATTTGACTCTAATGTGACTTCTGTTTGCAATAATGGTAACTAGAAACAACCTCTTAGAGTTTTGGCATTCTCATAGGATATGGAAGAGAGGGATGATGAGATTCCAGAAGTAAAGCAAAAGAGACACATAGTCAGTGCCACAGATACTCAAAATCATGTTGATATGCCTGTGTTATAGTCTGGATATTAAATGTCTCCCCAAAGGCTTCTGGGCTCAAGGCTTGGTCCCCAGTCTGTGGTGCTATTAGGAAGTGGTGGAACCTTTAAGAGGAGGTACCTAGTGAAAGAAAGCTAAGTCACTGGGGATACACCCTTGGAACATTGGGACTATGGATCCTTCCTCTTTCTGTTTCCTTCTATGAGGTGAGCAGTTTTGCTCCCCAACATGTTCCTCACTATGATGTTCTGCCTTACTACAAGTCCCAAAGCAACAGAGTCAATTGACCATGGACTGAAACCTCTGAAACCCTAAGCCAACATAATCCTCTGCTCATTTTAAGTTGATTTTCTCAAGTGTTTTGTCATAGCAATGAAAGTCTGACTAATGCAATGTGGTAAAAAGAATTTGTGTTTCAAAATGTTAAACTGAACATTTTAGAATTATGTATACATACACACAGAAGATAGCCAAAGGATATACACCCAGATATTAGCAATTCGTTTCTCTGAGTAGTGGTACTATGACCTACTTTTTTTCTTTATTCTTTATGTTTCAAAGTTTTATGATTATTTTAGGGAAGTTCCTTTTTTCTTCAAGGCTCACTTTCCACACACTGGAACATGTTGCCAAATGGTTCACAGTCAGAATCGCTCATTCGCCCCTTTGTCTTCTGGACACCATCCACTATGAACAGCATTAGATAGTGGTAGGGATGGGCAGAAATCTCTCTCTTCATCTTGTTCATCTTCATCTCTTTAAAAGCAAACTTTTCCTTTCCCAATAGAATGTGACTGCACATTTCTATGCATAAACAGCTCAGTGAATCTTTGTTGGATTATCTATGGCTAACTACACTCTCCCCAACTCTGTGGAAATTTCATAAATATAGAAAGCAAATCTCTTTTTAAATAGTTTTCTATTTTTCTTGGCTACCTGTTGAAATGCAGCTATAAACTTCTAGAGGAGCAAATCACATTACCTGTTCTAAAAAACCTCTGCCAATCCCACAAAACCAAAGGCCAAATGTTTTCTCTAATATGTGGATGCTAATTCACATAAGGTGGGGGATACTAGGGAAAAATAGCATTACCTTAGATTAAGTAGAGGGAAGTGATGGAAGGGGAGGGGTGGGTATGTGGGCATAGAAAAGATAGTAGAATGAAACAGACATTATTACTATATGTATATATGTGACTGCATGACCAATATGATTCTGCAACATGTACACTCAGAAAAATGATAAATTATATTCCATCTATGTATGGTATGTCAAAGTGCATAAATGCATTCTATTGTCATGTATAACTAATTAAAAATAAAAAAAAATAAATTAAAAAAAGAACCTCTGGAAAAAGTGATTCTACAACATTTTTGGCCAACTGCATTTGATTAAGGGTTGTCTTTGTAATCAATTCTCAAGTATTTTGTTATAGCAATGAAAGTCTGACTAATGCAACATGGTAAAAAGAATTTGTGTTTCAAAATGTTTAAGTGTTTCTTCAGTAAAGACCTATTCCTGATTCTGGGAGCAGTTAAAGGACTTGCCCCAAGGATCATTCATGAAGCATCATCTCAGTCACTATAAGAACCTGGAAACCAGTTTCCATAGTGGGATTCCACTCAGCATTCATAACATGTCATTTTCCTTGTTCTCCACAACATTCATGGGGCAAAGACTGTACTTATTTTACTAAGCATGTTTCACAAGTGAGGAAACAAATAATTATGTCCAGAAATGCTCAAAGGGTAGCTTCAAGTTACATGAAGAGCCCATATCTTTGTCCTTTAACATGAGTATGAATTTGGCTTTTCATTTAAATACATACTATTAGAGGAAGATAAATAAAGTAAGTACAGCTACAAGCCTTACTGTTCCACAGCAAATAAAGAACTTGTCCAAGATGTTTTCTGGACAAAAAAAAAAAAAAAAAAAAAAAAAAAAGAAGCAGCTTTCTGATTTTCCTATGTTATTCATTAATAATACAAATAAAGAGTAAAAGAAACTATCTTTATTGAATCCAGGTGCTGGGAAGCATACTATTTTGTATTAGTTATAAACCTTACAAAAACCCTGGAAAATAGGTGCTATCTTCAATTCACATAGAGTGAAAGTGAGGCTTAGAGCTATCAAGTAATTCACATATTAGATGACTGGTCTCTGTCTCTCTCTCTCTCTCTCTCTCTCTCTCTCTCTCTCTCTCTCTATGTTGAGAGAGAGAGAGAGAGAGAGAGAGAGAGAGAGAGAGAGAGAGAGAAGACATGAATAAATACCAACCAAATTTGTTATTTCTTTTTTAAGAAGGCTTATTACTTTGCTAGCAAAGGATAAACATAGGGGATTCCTTTCCCAGAAGCTGTGATTTTGCCCATCAGCAGGAAAAGGGGGCTTTTAAAAAAAATTTAATTAGGTATATATAACAGCGAAATATGTTTTGATTCATTGTACACAATTGCAGCACAACTTTTCATTTCTCTGGCTGTATACGATGTAGCATCACACCCTTTGTGCAGTCTTACATGTATCTAGGGTAATGATGTCCATCTCATTCCACCATCTTTCTTCCCCCATGTACCCTCCGCACCCTCTCTCCCCTTTGCCCAATCAAAGTTCCTCCATTTTCCCCATGCCTCCCCCTCCCCATTTTGGATCAGCATCCACTTATCAGAGAGAATATTGGGCCTTTGTTTCTTTGGCATTGGCTTCCTTCACTTAGCATGATATTTTCCAACTCCATCCATTTACCTGCAAACACCATGATTTTACTCTCTTTTAATGTGGAGCAATATTCCATTGTGTATATATACCACAGTTTCTTTATCCATTCATCTATTGAAGGACATCTAGGTTGCTTCCACAGTTTAGCTATTGTGAATTGAGCTGCTATGAACATTGATGTAGCTGCATTACTATAGCATGCTGATTTTAAGTATTTAGGTTTTAGACTGAGGAGTGGGATAGCTGGGTCAAATGGTGGTTCCATTTCAAGTTTTCTAAGGAATCTCTATACTACTTTCCAGATTGCTTGCATCAATTTTCAGTTCCACCAGAAATGTATGAGTGTGCCCACATCCTCTCTAACATTCATTGTTGTCTCTATTCTTAATATCTGCCATTCTGACTGGCATGAGATAAAATCTTAGAGTAGTTTTGATTTGCATTTAACTAATTATTAGAGATGTTGAACATTTTTTCATATATTTGTTGATGCAGTGTATATCTTTTTCTGAAAAGTTTCTGTTCAACTCCTTAGCCCATTTATTGATTGGGTTTTTTTTTAAAGGAGGTTATTCAAAGCCTACATTCCATGTGTCCTCTGATGGAGTTGTAATTCACTTGTAATTTGGGAGATAGTCATTTCTGAGATCTTCTGGTGCCATCCCCCAAATCTGGATTACTTCATTCCTATGGTAAGTGCATACTCAAGGATAGATAAATCTGCCTAAAGTGGCAAACAAATGTAGGCCTGTTTTCCCCTGAGATTAAAGAGGGGAAGAGATTATGGAGGAGCAAGGAGAAAGGGAGAGAAAGAAACATGCCCATTGGAAAAAAAAGTTGCAGTGGCAGACCAGCAAGGGTTATATTCAAAGTACGAAGTAGACCACTGTTATATTTCCCCACTGTCAATTTCTACATTCCATTTCTATAGAAAACTGGGCCACAACATCTCCAAGCTACCTCTTGCTGAAATGGAACAAAGATGGAGGAAGCAATCCAAAGTCCTAGTTCTCTATTAGGTGGGGCATTGACAGTTCAAAGTATTCAGCATCAGATCAGTTCAGAGGTCTACGGTGGCTGATGGCATGTGACTGGACAAGGCATACATAGGGCAGGGAACATGCTAAGACAACAATAAAGACAGCACAAAAGCAATTAGTACTTCAGCCAGTCTCTGAAAACCATGAAGACAGTAACTAGTAATCATATGTGTGAAAAATAGATCAGGTTTATAAATGTAGGAGATTAGTAAGATTTGTAGATCTATGAGAAAAGGCTCAAATTGGCCCAGGACAAACTTGTGACTCTAGCGTCATTTGTGATCATTATTATTGGGCACTCCCACACACAACCCTTCCTTTGTAGCCTCCAGATTTACTTTGGGTAGGGATGACACAAGTGTAAATTTTAAGTTACATTAAAAATAAAACCATTGTTTTTCCTTTTAAATGTCCATGTAGGGCTATGCTTAGGCTATACTCTACTGCCAGGTATTTAAGATCAAGTTGGTCAAAACTAACCTTGTTCTTATCTACACCTAAGAATAAGCTGAGATTCCACAGGTATCACTCTTGAGGACATTTGCAAAATATTTTGGCTCCTTTATCTTTTCTCTACAGTGGTGCCATCTTCCAGGATGGGTCAGAGTTTTGCTGACCATACATGGCCTCTCTTGGAAGTATCAAAGACTTTACCCTCTCCAATGACCCTCCTTTTTTGCAGAATGTGTTCTGGTCAGTTTCCTGTTCTCTAGGGTCCTCTGTATCTCCCTGATCAGCAGATTGGGTGACTCACTGGGGTTTCCAGGCCTAGAGAGGGGTCCTATCATTCTCTGGCTGGCTGACCTTAGAGGGCAAGGGCCAAAATATTGGTTTCTTTTTCCTTAACTTTGGTTTCCATGTTTTTGGTTTAAACATCCAGCAGTCAGTTTCACCAGTCATCTTAAAATGGGAGTAATAGGTTATAACTTTAACATCTATAATTTTATAGGTATCCCTTTCTTTTAATTGGAGTCAGTGTTAGTACTGGAAGCCAGATATCCTATCTGTCCTATAGGTGATGGCTTATTATCTCAAATTAATTCAGGTTGTTTTATTAGAAGCAGCACCTCTGTAAACCACTAACAGACAACAGTTATAAAGTTTACAAGGAAAATACAAAGTGAAACTAACAGAGCAAAAAAAATATTCAGTTTGTGTATAGCTATGAACAAAGAAACTTGATTTTTATAATCTGAAACCTTCACTTAGTTATGTATTATATCCCCTGTGTATTTTGAGATCATAGTAATCTTTATAACAAAAATCGACCTTTTGAACACAAGTATAAATGAGCTCAAGTTTAACCCATTTTGGAGCCATTCTAACATGGAATAAAGTGAGAGCCAGAGCCTTTTCTTAGGTAAGACTGGGCTCTTGAGAAATAAAATACATTACATCTGAAACATTAAACGTACAAAGACTAAGAGAGCTCTCAACTTTTTTTTTTTTTTTTTGTGTGTGTGTGTGTAAAAAGTGGCAAGATGTTTCCATATTTTACAATGTCACCTTTAAACAGATCATGCTATCCTTATTACCTTTGAAAAATACATTTAAATGCCTATTCCAGTGTAAAGAGTAACACAATTGTTTATATAACTTATTGACAACAGATTACTTTATCCAGCTATAAAACATCAAATGACATGAATAAATACCAACCAAATTTGTTATTTCTATATAAATCTGAAGGAGACTATTGCTACATATAATTTTAGCTTGGAGAACACCAACTTGATAAAGTACTCTCCTCTAAGCTTTACATTTAACTCAGCTTAACTTTTAAAGTACAATTTAGAATCCATAGTGTATGGCGACAATAATCAAAGGTCTGCATAGGTTAGTAGTACTAGCAAAAATCAAAGGACAGCCTTAAATCTCTTACACATTTAGGAGACAGTGTTAATGATCAGAAATACACTTAGTCAAAGCAAAAGATATAAGACACATCTTCAAATGACAGTGTGGCCCTTCTATGTCAGATCCAAAAAAGAGAGAGCATTTATTGGTTACCTAGCCAGTAAACCTAAATAAACTTTCATAAACTTTTACTTAATACTTAGACAAGGCTTTTATTTAACACTTAGACAAGGCTCAGATAGATATAGTTCTCAGATGTATACATATATCTAGTCACATATATTTAGGGTGTCAAGTATATTGGCATAACCTAAAATAATACTTGTTTATTTAACCAGTTACAAAGTAATCACTTAAGACTTTAAAATAGGTACAAACCCTAATTCCTTTAAGACTTAGTTTCCCCAAGTAATAAAACCTAACAAATACAAGAAAATTATCTTGATAGATAAGAGCATATTATGTTTCAGTCTTTGCTTCATGTCAGTGCATTAAAGTTCAAATAAATTTGAATGACTGATAATTATAGCCAATTTAATCAGAAACACACACTTTTTGAAATTTACCTTTAGCAAATCTTCTGCAGCTTACTTAGGCATTCACAATTTGTTTACATCCTTAATTTTGTCCTCTTTTATCTTGGACTTTAGCACAAGAATATTTCTTAATCAGACAAAACTCTCTCTCATCCAGAAACATTTCTTTCACCTTCTAATTTTCTGTACTAAAATATATTTCCATACCTATAATTTTCTTTTATCTTTTCTAGTTTGGGACGCTTTCTTAAATTCACATTCTGAAACAATATTTATGAATGTTATCTGTGCATTTAATTTACCCAATAAATTTCATCTCAGAAGACAGACAATCCAGCATACACAAAAACTGTGCTTTAATCTTTTTTCTCCCAGGTTGCATTTAAGGGGTTGGATCACAGGATATTTTTGAGCCTGAACTGTCTCCCTTATTATTATCACAATGCCATCAACTTTAAGTGACTACCCCACTGTCAATTGTACACAGAGCCTCCTTTTGGGCATTTTTCTTATACTAGACATATTGATATGCAATGGAGGAGGCCCTTCCTTTTTTTCTTTTTTTTTAATTTTTAATTTATTTTTTATTGGTTGTTCAAAACATTACAAAGCTCTTGACATATCATATTTCATACATTAGATTCAAGTGGGTTATGAACTCCCATTTTTACCCCAAATACAGATTGCAGAATCACATCGGTTACACATCCACATTTTTACATGATGCCATATTAGTGACTGTTGTATTCTGCTACCTTTCCTATCCTCTACTATCCACCCTCCCCTCCCCTCCCATCTTCTCTCTCTACCCCATCTACTGTAATTCATTTCTCTCCTTGTTTTTTTTCCCATTCCCCTCACAACCTCTTATATGTAATTTTGTGTAACAATGAGGGTCTCCTTCCATTTCCATGCAATTTCCATTTTCTCTCCCTTTCCCTCCCACCTCATGTCTCTGTTTAATGTTAATCTTTTCCTCCTGCTCTTCCTCCCTGATCTGTTCTTGGTTGCTCTCATTATATCAAAGAAGACATTTGGCATTTGTTTTTTAGGGATTGGCTAGCTTCACCTAGCATAATCTGCTCTAATGCCATCCATTTCCCTGCAAATTCCATGATTTTGTCATTTTTTTAGTGCTGCGTAATATTCCATTGTGTATAAATGCCACTTTTTTTTTATGCGTTCATCTATTGAAGGGCATCTGGGTTGGTTCCACAGTCTAGCTATTGTGAATTGTGCTGCTATGAACATCGATGTGGAAGTATCCCTGTAGTACGCTCTTTTAAGGTCTTCAGGGAATAGTCTGAGAAGGGCAATAGCTGGGTCAAATGGTGGTTCCATTCCCAGCTTTCCCAGGAATCTCCATACTGCTTTCCAAATTGGCCGCACCAATTTGCAGTCCCACCAGCAATGTACAAGAGTACCCTTTTCCCCACATCCTCGCCAGCACTTGTTGTTGTTTGACTTCATAATGGCTGCCAATCTTACTGGAGTGAGATGGTATCTTAGGGTGGTTTTGATTTGCATTTCTCTGACTGCTAGAGATGGTGAGCATTTTTTCATGTACTTGTTGATCGATTGTATGTCCAGAGGAGGCCCTTTCCATCCTTTTCTTTAGGCTTCCTTGAAGATCCCTTTGCAGAGATTGCCAACACACATACAAGTTGGCCTTAGTTGCTATATTTTTCTTTTCTAGGTGCAGTTATTTACCCTGCCAGTCTCCCCATGCATTCAGTTTGATGAGACACTCTTTGAGCAAGAATTGTTTTTCCTCAGTGATAAATATCCTCTGGCCAAATGGGGTGTCCTGTCAGATGTTAAAAGGGGAGACTATTCCTGTCCCCAGGTGATAAACGGATAGTGATGGAACCTACTGCTACATCCATTGTGGCCAGCAGCTTACATCCAGCAGGGGCAAAATGGGCTGGAAGGCAGGGTAGTGGCCAGGTTCTCTTTGGCTATTTTTTTCTACAGCCCAGGCTCTTTTTAGGGCTGGTATCATTGACCCACAATGTGATGATATTTAGCTGCCTGGGGTCAGGCTGATATAGTGCTGGCAGTGCCAGCAGTGGGTTTAAAAATTTAAATCTTTTCTAGCCCCCTTTTCTGGTGTCCTGCTATCCTTGCACACAAGAGGCTGTGCCTTTTGGCACCTTCAAATTAGTTCCTGACTGTTCAGGCCCCATATCATGCAACTGCATAAATACCTGTACATACAGAATCTCTTTCATATACTTTACCCCTGATAGACAAACTTCAACTTCAGAATTGTATAATAATCCAGAATAACCATTCAAAGACCAGATTGTTTACAGTAAACCATCTTTCTTTTAGACAGGCCTATGCCTATAGGTGGCTCATTCAGTCAAGATCTATGTGCTCAAGAGACTACTGGTAAGATCAACCCGGCCTGGCACATATCTTAAAGGTCCAGTAACATACAAAAACACAGACAAGAGAGCCTCACCCAAATCAGAGCTGAGAGATGGGAAAATTTAAAACAGGAAGACCTGCATATACAAATTTCTTCTACTTTCTTTACCTTTGAGAGATCCAACTCCAACTGTAAGATTGTATAATAATCCAGAAAGCTACTCAAAAGCCATATCATTACAATAAAACATTCTTAGACAGGTTTATACCTATACATGGCCCTTTCTTTAACTTACTTTACCTCTGACAGACAAGCTCCACATACAAGATTGTACAAACAACAATAACAACTACAACAACAACAACAGAGAGAGGCAACCAGAGAGGAGCTCAAAACCATGGCTAACAGAAGGGAACCTTTAAATTGACCAGCCAAGATCTTTCCCAAATCAGAGTCCCACTTAACCATGACTCCTACACCAGTGGTGCCACAGATGTCCCCACAAAGAGAGACCAGATGTTCCCACAGAGAGGAACCAGATGTGTAGAATCAGGGTCTTGGTGTGCACACCGGGGGACTTACCAGATGGCCAAAGGTGTCGTGACTTTACTGAGTTCAATTTCCTTTTTCTCAAAGTGGGCCTCAATGAGGAATCTCTACCATTCAGGGAGAGAAGGCAGGAGTTCCCTGAAGCAAAGGGAGCTTGGGCAGCTGCTGGTCCCTCAGTCCCTCCCTTTACTCACAGGAATAGCTCCTCTGGTTTGATTGGGGGCAAACTCACCTGTCTCTCCTAACTCTCCTGTATTCGGCTCTCCACATGTTTTCCATCACCATGAATCCTCAGAATGGAAACAGGATTCCTTAGAGAGCCAGGCTTGCTCAAGAAAGCTGGAGTGGGGGCTGCTCTTGGGTCCCATCTGGGGTGCCAAATTTGTTACGGAAAGCTCAGTCCTTGTCCTCAATGCCAATTCAGTAACAAGAACATGGTTTTGAGTAAAAGGAAAAAGATGATTTATTGCTTTGCTAGAAAAGGAGAAACACAGAGGCCTCCTGTCCCAGAGGCTGTGGTTCTTAATTCCAGATATATTTGACTTGTAATCTGGGATCTCATCATTAAACTGGAACCCCCTTATTATTAAATTGCAAACATTTTTTTCATCCATATAATGTCTTCATGCTCGGTTCCACGGTTAAGTAGAAAAGCATTAATGAGGTCTGATATAATTTGTTGTTAGTAGAGTTTCCCCTTATTCTCATCCTGTAACACACTTCTCTCAGTGGTAAACCACCTTAGAAATTTCCAAAAATATGACCTAAAAATAAATTCAATCATGTTAAAATATTAAGTAGATTGAGTTTATATGTTTCTTTTCAATTTTCCTCTGAGAAAGCTGATGAAACTTCTTGACAATGAAAAGATAAATACATAATTTGACTGCTTTTACCAGTAGCTTATTAGCAGGTCACAAAGTAGTAATTTAATCATACAGCACATCATTAAAGAGTTAGCTTACCCTTTCATACATTAATCTTTTAAATGTGATCAATAGGATTCCAGAGTCTATGAGCTATCTTTTGGGGTTCTCAGAAAGCATAGTGTTAATAGAAATGTGTTGTTTCAGTTTTATCTGGGCACAGGGTGGGGATCTAGTTTATGAAAAAAAAAAAAAAGACATTAGAATTCACAAGCTCAAACCCTGAAAATTACTCAATTGAGGAATCAAAATTATAGCTTCCAGGCACAATATATCTACCATGACCTAAATTTCTTAAATAGGCTTTTATTTCACTGACTTGTAAAATCCATCTGACATACTATGGTTCTCAATTAGCTAAGGTAACTATATATTTGTAAGAATGATTTTCATTAGTTCTTTCTTTGGAGTTTACCAACTCACTCAATTCTATCCTTACCCTAAGAGTAAATTCTTTTAACCTTGTTCCTACTTCAAGATATAAATTCATCTTTCAACCTCCCTTCCTGCCATACTCCTTAGTAACATGGTCTGTGTTTATTGTCTTCACTTCAAAATCCCTATCTGCCTCACTATAACGTAGGTCCTACCACCAGTGCTCTTCTGATGTTGGTCTGACAGAAGCATATGAACACTCAAAATAAAGGCCATTTCTGTCCTGCATTCTGTTAGAGTTTTCCATGGTAATGGAATTGGAGAAATGTGTCTTCGACAATGAACTCAGAAATGTGTTTGTATCATGGATCCTCTAGCATTCACTGGCCTAGGGAAAGACTTGTGATTCTTACGAGTATCTGGTTTCTTATCTGTAAAATGAGAAAACTATTGTCAACACCGAAGGATAATAAACTTTGGCATGTGAGTGATTCTAAACCATGCAGGACACTTCCCATAAGACTTGGACTCCCTCCAGCAACACTTTCAACAACAGGATCTTCTTGAGGGTGAAATCTTTGCTCTCATTTCTTCTTCCCCAGGCAAATTCCATGGCCAACCTCTATAAGTACCCCTTACATATAATTCCATTTCTCCTTTGCTTCACTGTACTTGTGTGATACAGCTATAATCCCGAATAAATTCAAATCTTTGCTTTTCCTCTGCCTGCGCCTGCACAGCAGAACAAAACTGTAGCACATACCACAAGTATGCACTAAGCTCAGGTGGGCTCAGAGGGCAACCTAGACGTCACTGTGGATGTCACTACCATATCTCTTCCACTCTGCTAGTATCAAATCCCTAACAATTCCCCTATTTTCAGTCTCATTGACTCCTAATCCTCGAGAAACTAGAAGATAAAAGAGAACTCCTACAAGTTCCCCCGACCATATGTCCTCACTCCCCAGTGTCAGTACTCAGGATGGTCTATTTGCTTGTCTGACACTGGCATGGAACTGTGTAGTCCATGCTCATTGTTGAGGCTGCCACTGGAACACTACACTCTCTGACCCTGCAATTCTCTGTGTTCTCTCTCTCTCTCTCTCTCTCTCTCTCTCTCTCTCTCTCTCTCTCTCTAATTTGTGTGCATCAGCAGTTTTTAATTCTAGATCTTCCTCATTAACACACAAATATGCTGGGCTTTTATGTATCCTCTTATGCAAGAAAACAAACTTCTCTTTACCTAAATTCTCTCTTGCAGGGCTGCTCCTGTTCTCTCTTCTGTCACAGTAGAATGCCTTGAAAAGATTATTCATGCTTTCTGTATCTCATCTCTTTTCTTGCATTCTCTCCAACCCATCGTATTCAAGTTTTTGCACCCATGACTCCATCAAAAATACTGTCATGATCACCAATGATCTCTACATTAATAAATCAATTGATAAACCCTCAGTCCTCATCTTTCTTGTCCCATAAGCAGATTTGACGTAGTCAGCTATTCCCTTCTTCTTGACACATTTCTTTTTTAAACTTGGCTTCCAAGAACACTACCTGTGGTTCCTTCTCAATAAACTTAGATGAATGTGCTTTATCTCCCAGGCCTCTTATTGGTAGCGAGCCCTGCTCTCTCTGCTTGCTCCTTAGGTTAACTAATTTGGTCCAAAGACTATTTCTATGCTAATAAGTCCTGAGTTTGTAAATTCATCCCCAATTCACATATTTGACTGCCAACTTGTCATTTCCATTAAAATATCACTAAGAATTCGTGTATCTGTCTGAAACTAAGCTGACATTCTCGACTATAAACTTGGTCCTGCCACAGTGTTCCCATTTGAGATTAGACATCTGAGATTAATTCCATCATTCTCACACAAACCCTTGTGGTCATCCATGATTCCACTTTTTCTGTTGTACTCCACATCCCCGTCATTCACATATCCAGTTCACTCTAAATTCAAAATATGTAAGCCATATATTTCTCAGTACCTTCACAGTCATACCCCCAATGAAAAGACTATCATGTCTTGCTTAGATAATAAAAATGGTTACATAATCAGTCTCTTTTTCTAATTTTGCCTTTTTCACTCCATTATCCACAGATGTAACATAAACCTGGTAAGGGACAGTGTGATGGCTTAGTGACAGAGTGAATGCTTAGCATTCATGAGGACCTGAGATCAATTCTCAGCCTTAAAATAAATCAATCAATAAATCTATTAACAGGTCTCTCCTCCGACTGAAACCCTTCAAGGCCTATGCTTGTTCCACAGAGACAATGCCAGATGCTGATCACTTAAGGTCTCAGCATCTGACACCTGTTATTACCTGTCTGGATTCACCTCCTACCGCTTTCTGCCTTGGCCACTGCTTTCATGATCCTGAAACACCACCTGTGCACATGTGGTTTGTCCACTCCATGTGGAACGCGAACGCTTCCCCCCAGATACTATGTTGCTGGATCCGTCACTTTTTTATGACATAATAAAATGAGTACATTTTCTCTGGCCATTCTATCTAAAGTTTCAGTCCCTATACCTGATAATGCTACACCCATTTCTTTGCTTTACTTTTATTTTTAGCCTTTGTCACTATGAAACGTACCATACAGCATTTATTTGATTTATTATCTCCCTTTCATTATGAGATCCATGGCAGCACCAACTTTTACTTATTTCATCATCATATTTATGCGAGTGGAACATTCATGCTTTACATAAAAAGTAGGTGATACATGTTTGTTAAATGAATAATCTTACGTTATTTAATACATTTTAAAACTCTTTTATACCTTATTTTCTATTACCTTTCTGAAACCTTTTTTTCAGACTTTAATTCCACTTCATCTGTGTATCTTCTGCCCATTTGGTTCTCTTATTTATTCTACAAACTCATAACCTCTCAGACTTAAGACTCTAAAGCTAATGATTCCCATCTCTTCACATTTATTTTTGCTCTTCTGAACTTCATGCTATTTCTAACAGTCTATTAAAATTTCCTTTGTTTTCTGATAAATCCCTCAAACTGTATAAAATAAATTATATCATCTTCTCTCTGTAAACCTATTATGTTCTCTATCTTGGTGAGCGGTACTACCATCCACTTAATCACAAAAACTATAATTTTGGTATCTTTTTCATTTTTTCCCTTGCAGTTCCCTCCCTGGTTAGGATGGTACTATGATTTCTTGTTCTAACCTTCCCCACAACCAAGACAAACATGCATGTCTATATGTATGTATGTATGCCTAAGTATGAGGCATAGCCACACTAAAAGATAAGATGGACATATCCATGGGTAGGACTTTAGCAACCCAACACAATAATAACAGCTCTCTCTCTCTCTCTCTCTCTCTCTCTCTCTCTCTCTCACACACACACACACACACAGAGTATACAGCAGTAACAGAGGCTAAAGTTAGGGTTCTATCGACCTCTAAGTAAGAAAAGCGACAGCGAGATCTAGAAGTTGGCCAAGAGTTCCTCAGTGTTGCAGGAAATAGAGCCTGACTCATTGCAAGAGACTGAATAGTAGAGGAGGGTTCTCCACCCACAGAAAGCAATGGAAAAAAGCAGTGACCATTGACCAAGGCTAGGGCAAATGTCAATCTGGTGCACCTGCAGTGCTCGAAGGAGAAAAGTTGGACTTGAACCAAGCTGGCTGCCAGCTCTGTGACTAAATGTGATAGGTACCCAAATCATGACCATATTCCAATGCTCTGGCACAGCATTCCAATGGTAGCCCAAGATAGTCATTAAATCACTAAAACTCGAGAGGTAACTTAAAAGCAGAGACAGAAGAACAGTCTACCTGCAAACAAAAATTCCAAAGAACATAACCAAAACCAACACTAAGAGAGACAATCAACAAGACTGACAAGTGGGAGACAGCGTCAATCTGGGAAAAATAAAAATAATGAAATTGTCTTCATGTGATTTCAAAATTATTTTAAATTTGTTAGAGACACACAAAAAAATTACACCTCAAAAGTTTGTGGAACACAAGCTGGAAGATACAATTCAAGAAGAAATGGCTAAAAACAGAAACACCCAGAGTTCTTACATATATAAAAATATAGCCCTTGAATTTAAAAGCAAAGACCTTCTAGAATGTTGTTAAAGAAAGAGGATTCACCTACTCCTGGCATTCACTTAGAAAGAACACAGGAGAATAAATGAAAAATGTGAAAGCTTATTTGAAGCGCCAAAACACATCTTAAAATGGTATGTGAATTCAAAAGCAAATAGACAGGCATGTAATTTTCTAAAACAAAAAAACAAACCAAAAAACAAGCTGAGAATTTTGTAGAATCAAAGACATGGATTTTCAGATTAGATGTCCATCCTGAGTGTCATATGTAAAATAAAAATAAACCCATACCTTGATGTCAGAGTGAAGCTAGAAAGCATCATAGATAATGTGGACACTCTTAAAAATTACCAGATAGAAAAGATGGACCACAGCAAAGAATGACAACTAGCGAGCAGATTTCAACCAAAGATTCTGGAAGACAGTGAAGAAATGCCTTTGAAATGCTAAGGAAAATCTACCTAAATTTAATACTTTTTATCATGCTAAACCATAACTCAAGAGGGAGGATAAGATGATGGTAACTCTAAACCCCCAAAAGCCATGAGAATGTAGTTTCCAATAGTTTAAAAGAAATACTGAGAAATATAGTCCATCAAGAAGAAAAATAAACCCAAAGTAATGAAACCGAATATTAAAACAAAAGTGATTGAATGAATGGTAAAATACGTTGGTCAATCTAATAAAAAATGTAGAAAAAAATTAGAAACATCAGTGAAGATGGCAAGAGGTGGGAATTCAACATACAGGAAAAAAATGTGTTAAGGAGGACAGAAGAGCATTATCTTTTATTAGAAAAAGATGAAGGAGGGAGGGGGAGGTGGGTGGGAGGAAGGGAGAAAGAGAGAGTGTGTGTTAAAATTTTATTAGCAACTTCCCAAATAATAAAAATACAAGCTATAGGCTCCAAATTAGCAAGGAAAAAGAAAAGTGACCATGGAAAATTCTATCAGTGTAACAGAAGTCAGTAAAGGGGGAAAATGAAGAAAGAAAAGGATGTGAGAAACGGGACAGATTGGCAGAAATAATCCCAATGTTAGTGATCCTCACAGGATAGTAGCATAAATTCACTGTGACAGCTAATTTTATGCATCAATTGGACTAGGTCAAGGGATACCCGATAACTGACGCTTTATTTCTCACCATACTTGTAAGACTGTTTCAGAAGAGATGAGGATTTGAATCAGCGGCCTGAGTAAAGAACATCCACCATCACCAATGTGGGCAGGCATCATCCAATTCATTGTGGGTCCAGATAAAAGAAAATGGTGGAGAAAGTGAATTCTGTCTCTTGTGGAGCTGGGATATACATCTCTTCCTCCTCTTGGACATCAGAGCTGCAGGTTCCAAAGCCTTCAGCTTTGGACTCTTATGCCACGGTCTCTTGTTTGTCAGGCCTTCAACGTCAAACTGTAGACTGTATCTTGTCACCATCTTCCTTGGTTCTCCAGCTTACAGGTAGTATATTGTGGGACTTTCTACCTTCCATAATCATGTTAGCCTATTTCCAATAAATTCCTCCCCACCTACATCTCTATTGGTTTTGTTTCTCTGGAATCTGACAAAACTGAAGACTTCCATGTTAGGAAAAAGTTTAGGTATAGTCTGATTATAACTTTTTTATTGTGGTAAAAATTAACAAAAAAAATTACCATCTTAATGTTTTTTTTCCTAGTTAATTACTGTTAAGTATATGCACCCTGTTGTAGAACACAACCCCTGAATTTTTGTATTTTTAAATTTAGCACCCTATACCCATTAAGCAGCAATTGTTTCTCGCACCCCCAGTACCAGTAAACACTATTCTAATTTCTGTTCCTATGAATTTGACTACTTTAGATACCTCATAAACATGGAATCATATTCCAAAAATGGTAAAGATTGAAAGTGATCAGATCAGAAATCACATACTGACCAAATAAAAACCTTGGTAAAGGATCGACATCAGACTCCAAGAAAATTAAATTCTGAGCAACATTGCTTTTGAAATGGTTCATGTAAAAAGTATCAATAAAAGAGACCAAGAAACAATGATCAGTGGAACTTAAGTAGGATTAGAAGAATGTGGAGATTCATAATGGAGTATGCAACAACATATTAGTCCAGTAAATAAAGATTATAAACATGTTTACTGAGTTTGGAAGTTAGGAGTTTGGTGATTTTGACAAAGAAGTTTCAAGTAATTCAAGCAATTTCTCATCTCCCTAGGTGAAAAAGGAGCAATGCTTTTCAGAAGTACAAATGAAGCTGGGCATGGTGGCACACGCCTGTAATCCCAGTAGCTTGGGAGGCTAAGGCAGGAGGATCATGAGTTCAAAGCCAGCCTCAGCAAAATCGAGGTGCTAAGCAACTCAGTGAAACTCTGTGTCTAAATAAAATACAAAATAGGGCTGGGGATGTGGCTCAATGATTAAGTGCTCCTGAGTTCAATCCCCAGTACCAATACAAAGCAAAAAAACAACAACAAGTACAAATGGGAGAATGGAGAATTCAGAGGTGAGGTTAAGGAATGAGATATATTGCTTTATAAAACTCTGATAACCATAGTTATGGATTAAGGACATTAGAAATCAAAGAGAGGGACAGCAACCTCTCTCTTCAGTGACATCTCAAGTTCCCACAGCTTCTATACTTTTTCATGTGGAATCAATCACTTGCTTTTCCTACAGAAAAAAAAAAAAAGATGTCTTGACACACCTGACTACCATTTTACCTTTAGAACACTGCATATGAATTTGTTTTTCTGCTAAGTATTAGACCACATCATATACTGATTTTGTTTCAAAAAAAACCACAGAAACCTTGACTTCTGTATTAGTCTGTTTTCCATTACTGTCATGAAATAACTGAAGCTGGGTACTTATAGAGTTTATTTTACTCAGTGTTGGAGATTCAAAGGCCTTGAGCCAGCTCTGTTGAGGACCACATAGTGATAGGATCACAATGACAGTAATACTTGTGGGAGATATCACACCAGAGCACATGGAGGGGCCAGGCTTGCTCTTCTATAACAACTCTCTCTGGAGGAACTAACCAGTGTCCTGCAAGGATTACTTACACTTTCCTGAGGATGATGACCCCAATGACTCAATCACCTTGTCCTGGGCCCCATCTCTTATAGGTACTGCCACTTAATATCACCACACTCGGAACCAAGCTTCCAACACATGAAATCTTGGGAACAAACTCCTTCCAAACCATTGCACTCTCTTTACTTCCTTCTAGAAAATTTCCTATTGACATACAGATTAACTGTTTTTATTATTTGCCATACAACATCATAGCTGGCTTTGTAACCAACCACTTCCCTGATGTTCGCATGATACTTTCTATAGAGTCCTATGGGCCGGGGGCGGGGGAGTTTGCTGTGCTTGGAGTTAAAGTAAATAGAGGGGCGATGATTTTGTCATCTAGGAGTTTCCTAAGGGAAGAATATTTATTTTAATAGTTATCACATCCATAGCATATGACAGCACCAAATACAGTAGCCACTCAATAAATGTTTACTGAACCAAAGATGAGATATTTAGCTTGTGCAAGGACATTGTGCATAGGGCTGATAAGGAGGACTGGATGGTTGAGACATTGGGAGTGGTGTGGAGGTAGATGAGGGCAGCAGGGCTTGAAGAGTGGGCTGGGTGGGATCAGAGTGTGAAAGGTCTTCTGTGCCTTAACTAGGACTTGAAATTAGCCACTGCACATTTTAAATAGGGAGGTGACCTGTTCGGATCTCTTTAAAAAAAATATTTCTGGAAACAGTGAAGACAATGAATGGAAGAAGTCAAGGGGTGGGGTGAGAAGAGGCCTAATGACTCTGCTGTAAGAGGCAGATAAGGGTGTGAACTTCAGCTGCCGCAATGGGATAAGAGGAAGCCACCAACAGCCTGGAGAAAATTCAGGTGCAAAGTCAACAGGAATGGTGATTACTGATAATTAAACAAGGAAGTACGAGAACTGGAATTGTTTGGGATGCAGGTGGAGAAAACAGATAATCAGCTTAGTGTCAGACATGCTGGGTGAGGTGAAGTAAGGCTTCTAGGTAACTCAGTTAGGAAGCAAACATTTTAAATATGAAATTAGTGCCAGTTACAGTGGTCTACTAAGCTATGACATTATCAGTTATTTAATTATGAAGCTGCATCCTGTGCCACTGATAATTAGGACAAGGATCATTTTACTATTTTTTACATCACCCAGGCAAAAAACATGACCAAGCCTGTAAGAAACTGTTTGATAATTGTTACCAAATTTTAACCCTGAATTGTAGATATGTCAAAAAAGCCACGTGCAAAAGTTTGAAAATAACCACTGGAGATATTGGGGTTGGAGATGTTACTCAGCAGTAAGGTACTTGCCTAGCATGCTTAAGGAGGAGTCTGACCTCCACCAAAACCATGACAACAATCTTGTGAAGGTATTAGGTGTTGTATTCAAAACTAATTTTAAAAATACTTGTTAAAGTCAAACTCAACCGTAAAACCCAAGAAAAAATATATGAAAAGTAGAAAATACAGAAATCCAAAAATTTAAATTTTAACAATTGCGAATTACTTTATTCTTTAAAAAGTATTCTTACAAATTCTTTAATTTTAAAAAAAATGTGATTTCATTAAAAAACAAAAAGCCGCACAAGAGCATTAGTTAAATTTTTTGTATGCTCATGGGTATCTAACCTATAGAAGGATAGGGAATCCGGCTTTGGAATTCAGATACTAAATATAATTGGAATGGATAATGAACTAGAAATCTTGCAGTAAGAACAGACTAGCCAGGCACATGCCTATAATCTCAGCCACTAGGGAGGTTAAGGCCAAAGGATTACAAGTCTGGGAAAAAATGAAATAAGGGCTAAGGATGTAGCTCAGTGGTGCAGCACTTGATAGCCTGTGCAAGGCCATGGGATCAATCTCTAGTCAGTCTCTCTCTCTCTCACACACACATACATACACACACACACACACACACACACACACACTATACTGTGTTAAATCAAACATTTTATCAAAAGAAATCTCACCCAGAACCAGGTGTGGTGGCACATGCCTGTAACCCCAGCAGTTCGGGAGGCTGAGGCAGGAGGATCACAAGTTCAAAGCCAGCCTCAGCAAAAGCAAGGTGCTAGGCAACTCAGTGAGACCCTGTCTCTAAATAAAATACAAAATAGGACTGGGGATGTGGCTCAGTGATTTAGTGAACCTGAGTTTAATCCCCAGTCCCACCCCCCTCAAAAAAAGGATATCTCACCCAGAATCAATTTCTTTAAACAAAAAGAGGGATACCTAAAATATTGAAATTGTTCCATGGATATACATGGACAAACCCTCTATACACCATTAAAATAAAATACCAACTAAAATGCCTCTGTGCCATTTTAGGTCAAATCTGAATTTCTCCAGACTGTAGAATACTCTCTTATTATACATAAAAGAAACTGCCTCATGGAAAAGATAAGTTTTGGTAACTGGATATTCTAGAGTATTGAAATGATTCAATTCAGAAGAAATTGTACTCTTCTTTGAAGACTAATAGTTTTTTTTGGCAAGACATTGTATAATCCAATGTGTCAATAGAACATTGTCTTAAAAAACAGCAAGTTCTAAATTATCCTCTTACACAAGGTCAATCTCTGCCGTTTCCCAGAGTGGGAAGGACAGAGCAGGCATTTTGCAATGACTTTGGTTCTTATTCTCTTTGAAATATATTAATGTAGCCCATCTATTGTAATATTGGTTATGAATTTCTTCTATCACATCATCATCAGGACTAAAACCCCTCAAGGATGTACAAATACCATATTACTTTCCTGTTTTATATCAATATTTTAAAAGTAGTGATTGGCTCTATTCTGAGAAATAACTTTGGCTTCCTTCTGTGGAATGGCTATGAAAATTAATTCTACATGTTCCAAAGATATTAACTTTTTTTTCTAAAATATTGCCACTATTAAGTGATATTTCTTCTCTAGTATTTTAAATGGGTGAGATTATACATAACTATCTTATTAGGGTCAATGATAGAATTCAGAAAAAAAATCACAAAAGGTGTGAATATCTATTAAGATATGCTCTATGTTGAATGGTCTTCTATTAAGAAACATAGGAAAATGAAACTGAAAATTTAAAGCATCTTTTCTAACAAATAAACCAAGTGATTACAAAGTTGGGGATGTAGCTCAGTGGCAGAGTGCTTGCTTTGTATGTGCAAGAGACTGGGTTTGATTCCCAGCATCACAAAAATAAAATAAATACATAAACTACTGATCTAACACTTATCTATATTTGGTTGTTTCTCTTAAGTTCATACTGTTTTAGGATGTCTTAATACCTACTAGTTCATTTTGTTAATTCAACATGGAGTCTCATATTAAAGACTCACATATTATTTTCCTATAAACATCAAAGAAAAATCAAGCTCCTTTTCTTTCCAATTAAGATTATATTTAATTCTAAGTTTCAATACATAGGCAGAGTAAAAGGGTAAAATCATATTGATGAATTTTTGAATTTCAGGCATTGATTGAACTTTTATGCTTATGTCTGGAAAAACGAAATCCTTTAAAAGCAGTTCGTAATCATTGTAAAACCCCAATCGATGTCTGCCTCACATCTGGCAATAATGAAAACAAATTAACAATAAGATTTTGAAAATCTGGCAGTACGATAAAGCCAAGCACACAAAATTATTTCTCTGTTCTTAGTCACTGGTGGTCCAAGAAAGGATCAACTTCCTGTCTTGGACTCTGGCTTCTAAATTAAAGGAAGAAAATCTTAAGGCATTTGGGTTCAGACTTCTGGCTCACAAACAACTAAGGCCTAAACTCACTGAGCAGGAAACCTTTACCTCCAACGTATCCTCAGAGAAAAATCTGCTTTTCCAATCGCTGCTTTCAGTTTAGTTCAAAGAACTGCAAATGGCATAGATTCACCCCTTCAAGTTTAGGAGATTTTAAAGCTTAATATGCTATATTAAGTTCTTTCATGCCAATTTAATTTATCCTGGGAAAGAGGGCTTTCTTCAAACTACACATATGAACAAGGATTTACTTAAAGAAAAAAGTCCAGTTTTGTCACCCAAATTATTGAACTTAATAAGTTTACCTCATTTAATTACTTTAAACTAGGTCACCTAGTTTTGAAAATGTGACTATGCTCATTTTTCTGTGTGTATAGATAGGTCTGTCATGTAAGATTTTTTACTTAATACTGTAAAACAAATTTTTGTGTGTTTAAGTAACAGATTTGATGTCTAGCTTTTAACCAATGGAGTAGCAATGACCAAATTAGGAAAATATTTTTAATTCTTAAAGAATGTTGCAGAGTAGCTTGGAAGTGCCATTTATATACAAACTGCTCATATAGCAGAAAAAATAATAAGAACAGGAAAGAATTCTATCAGTATCCTATTATGACCTAGAATAGAGGATGGAATTTCATCTCTATTATAGCCCTTCAAGCTACTGAGAGGTGCCATAAACTACTCTTGTTACAATCCAAGGATGGTGGATATGAACTATTTGGATAACAGAAGGCATTTTTGTAATTAAGGAGACATGGGTTGAACAGTGATTTAAGTAATGGTGGTTGTTCTGTTTTACACCAGACGACAACAACAGTTCTTTATTTGTTTGTAGAGCTAAAAATAAATGGATTTTTCTCAAAGCTTTGTAGGTCTGTGTTGTTTACAGTGTGCTTTCAGGGGTACCAATGTGATTTGAACCTGTATTACAACAATCCTGAGAGGCAGGCAGAATGGTCATTTTTGTCTTGTCTTTAATGGGCTGGATATAATTTTCATCAATTTGTGATGCAATAATATGGACTAATTAAGTTTTAAGTGTGTTAAAAACCAGAAAAATTACTATGGTATAAATGGGGCGTGGCATCAAAATGACATGTTTTATTAAATGTAATGTGCAAAATAAAATGAAGTGACCTCTATTCAAAAAAGGTACAAGACAGGAATTATTTAAAAGGCTTTAGTACTCATTTTCAATAAAAAGAATTCTGGCATTATAAAAATACATAAAATAGTTGTGGATTTATACCATTAATTTACATAAGGGTTTTTTTTTGCATAAAACAAAAGTTATAAAATACTTTAAAAGGTATTTTTATATGAAAGTTACTCCCAGTATAAAATTTTTATAACTTTTTGTAATTTTGGTTCATCTGTATAAATAAGGCATTCTGTCCTTTTAAAATTCATAACTCCATTTAAAAACATAGGATTCTTTCTCTTTTAAATAAAAGTCCACTTGAGGTAGTATGTTAAAGCTTTTCTTTGGTCCCATTCAGTCTATGTGTCCAAGTCATAAGACTGAAAATTTGGAGTCCTGTAGTTTTCTAAGGTCTGTTTATAAGTACAAGTGTGATTTTCTTCCTGAAAATCTGTCCTTTCTTTCTCTTCCTCTGACTCACAGTCCAAGTCAGGGGAAGAAGGAGCTTTCAAGCAAAAGGCTCTGGGCTGAAAATCCAATGGCTGTCCAAAGCTTGAAAAGGCATCTAGGTGAGGTCTCCTCAGAGGCTTTCCAAATGTACCTGAAAGAAAAACATCCCTTGAGCTCGCAGGTACTTTACTAGCATGTAAATCAACATGATACACAGCAAATGAAGAAGCATCTTGCTGCATCAACACGAATAAGCTCTGTATACATTCAACATCATGCTACTCAGGAGTTTGTGCATCTGTGCTATGGACAGATATAAGAATACATTAACATATAATGCAGAAGATGACATCAAAACTCCTTCTTATCCACTGAACAAGTGCATCTACTCTTTACCATTTTTCATGGCCTGTAGTAATATTAATTATTGCACAACAAAGTGCCTGAAGTATGCCAACACGCATTCCCCCAAATCCTCCCTTCAGTACTGAAGAGCCCACAATCTCCACACAAGTCACACGGATAGTAACGCATAAGCTAACTGTGCCTGAATATAGAAAGTTTCTTTTAAAATAACCCTGTGCCTTACCCTTTCTTCATTTTCATTTTTCCAAGAAGGAGAATAAACAATCACACCATGACAAAACACAAAAATTTCTTAAAAGCTGTGTAAAATAAAATTCTACTTTTTTTGAAAAAACAAAAACACCAAGGGGAGTTGTGGCTCATTTTCCCACACTGCTCCTTTCAGTGAAAAGAGGATCTCAGTTCTTTCGTACCATTGTTCCCATGCACTGGGCCAAAAAATCCACAAGCTTCTCTTGGTGCCAGCCAATGTCTACCACCACCAGCTTGGGCATTAAGGCTGGATGGCCTCCTTTGCCAAAGGTAGTTCAGCTTGTCTGACTAAGCAGCTGTTGCTAGGTAGGATGCTGTTTTCCACCCCTCTACCGTGGGTTCAGTTAGGAGCCACCAGACATACCAAACCACAATCATGCAGAGCACACAGCTCCACCCCAAAAGCTGCCAGAGCCCAAAACCACTTTTTCCACATGGCTGACAAGCTCAGCTCCTAAGTCATTCCCTAAACTCTTGTCTTCTAGTTGCCACACACAGAGTTACCCAGAAAGCTCCCAAGTCTTAGTTATAGATTAAATACAGAACCAAGTACAATCCCTACCTCTGACTCTACATTTAGAAACATTTATACTAGCTCTTTGGATATCATGGTAACATCATTAAGGAAAAAAAAACACAGCTGACATCAAAGCTCTTGCTACATGCAACTTGGAGTCTGGGCTGGAAACTAGGCATCTAATAATTTAATAAACTTACCCATGAAAGAATTACTTGAAGTTACTGACGCTGGCTCTGGATTCGTACTAAAATCTAAAGAGGACTTGTTCAGACACACGTTTTTCATTGTAGGCGCTTCATTCTGAGAGTAGCCGGAGTGAATGACCTTCCTCATGTGAGAAGGCCACCCTAGGTTACTGAAGCTCCGCTCACAGGGTTCTTCTGAGGAATGTGAACACGGGTAGCACTCCTTTTTCTTTATGTAACCAGGCTCATAGTGGTCCATTAAAGCTGTTCTTGGGTCTGG
This sequence comes from Marmota flaviventris, assembly GCF_047511675.1. Lineage (NCBI taxonomy): Eukaryota > Metazoa > Chordata > Mammalia > Rodentia > Sciuridae > Marmota > Marmota flaviventris. The sequence continues at coordinate 57,277,011 of NC_092500.1, read as the reverse complement.
ACTGCAACCTTTTTAATTGGGCACGCATACCAGAAGGAGACATAGTTAGCGCTTCTAGAAATCTTTCTGGGAAACAGAAGAAATAAGGATGAATGCCACACACCTGCATGATAGGCTTCAAAGGGATCTGGGCCATACACGTTCCCCTTCAAATACACAGGGCCTGAAGATCCCAAAAAGGGACAGAGGAACGGATCTGTGGCAGCTTCCACGTCAGCTTCACTGCTGTTGTCAATGTGGCAGGTCCCTTTAAAACACAAATCCAAGTCACTGAGTCAATTTTACTCTTAGTGTCATTCAAGGTTTTCTCCAATTTTAGCATTTTACATACTTTAAGATAGAAATTTGGATAGAACATGATATAAAAGAAAACCTGCATAAATGTATAGGTCCCCCCCTATTTTCCCGAATTTATTGAAGCCTATGGATGATACCCAAGTAATTTTGGGGCAGCTCACTGAAGGAGGGTCCAATTGGCACTGAATAGGGCATCTGGTTTCTAAGGGAAACTGATCTGTGTTTGGATTCTGCAGCCAAAGCACTAAAGGTTTAAGCCACATCCTACAAAATATCACAGATGAACAGAACCAGGGATTGGCATTTGATTCATGACCTCCTAGCACCCAGCTCAAAGATGAGGCCTGGCAAAAAAAAAAAAAAATCACTTATAGGCAGTTGAACTAACAGCACAAAAAATGATATGTCAGTTAGTAAAAGATACAGAAGTCCAAGGATAAACAACAATGTCAAGGTTAAGGTTGTTATGACAGGCCACATGCCTGGGAGGCAGAAAGTGAGGGCTTAGAAGGTGGGTGAGGGTCTGAGAGAGCAGCAGACATGCAGAGTGACCCAGCAATGTTGGGTTTCTAGACCGCTCTTGGAACAGACCCATCTCCTGGCTACATCTGGGCAGCTTGACATTATGCTCCAATTCTGTCCTTCAGGTTTTCATACATGTCTCTTTAATTAACCTCATTATATTTGAATGAGTTTGGGGCTCTGCTTTTTGCTACCAAATGGGCCTAGCCAGAATATTCATGCCCAGATATTCTTTTATCTCTACAGCGATAGTACCAACTTGCCAAGCGCCCTGTTATGCTTTATGTAATTGTTTGTCTCACCACTGACTAAACTGAAAAATTGAAAACAAATACTCTTCCCTCCTGACTAGGAAGTCTGGCATAGAGCAAATACTCAATAAATGCTTGTGGTTAAAAAAAAAAATGGTAAAATGTTTGAAATAACATCAATGATTCCACTTGCTGAGTCCTTGGTCTGTGCCAAGCACTGTGTAGTTTTCCATTTTCACAACCACCTCGCCAGTGAGCACTGTCACTGCCCAACCTACACAGGGAATGGGTGTGTGCCAAGACTACTCCTGTACCATCCTGCCTCCACCACGACCCTCAAAAACATGGAGCACCTAAAACAAGGGTCAGAATAGATATCTCTAACAGAAGGAATTTAAATCATTTGACTTTGGAGACCATGTATGAAATTATTTAAGGAGAAAGGATATTCAGGGCCAAATATAAGGAAATATTACACTGCGTGGAGGACTTAAATTTTGCTTAACCTGCCTGTTTCCTTATATTGCCAGAAACAATGATTATTTTCTAGTATTTAAGAGAAGAATATAAAACCATGTAATTTCAGTTTTGCTAGTGATCTTAGGCCATGTCCTAAATATCAGTGTTTCAATTTCTTATAAAAGTTAATATTACAGATGAGCCTCCTACCATATGATTTCAAACAACTACAGTCATGGTTATTTTAAACACTCACCAGAACTGTCATGTTGTGGTAGGAAAAACCCACCTCCTGACGAAGTGACGAACTGGTGGTGGCTTCCACTTTCTGAGGAGATGTACCCATCCTGTCTGTCGGCTAATGTTCCCTGAGATGACAAATAACTAGGGATATCTGCTGGCAAGTTGGTCTCATCTGTAAAAAAAAGCATTCTGTCAACCAAAAATGAATGTCATTGTCCCCCAGGCTTTCCAGATGAACAGGAGATACTACTGCTTTGGTCGCTCCACAAATGAAGTAAGGGAAGATCAACTCTGGCAAAACTATCCAGATGTGTGGTATTCGGGAGATGCAAAGGAGGGCTTTTGGGCTCTGGGAAACATAAGCTGATGTTCTAGTTTATCACCTACTGGACGCAACTCCAAATTTCAAAACAAATATATAAAAAGATAAAAGGCTCAAGAATTTTCATAGGATAGTAACTAAATCTTTGAATGATACTTGATTTGATATCTCAGTTTGCACAAATTAGTCAAGATGGTCCCTTCCTGACTCACAATTACAATCCCAGTGAATTCCCTTTACAATCCCCTTTACAAAAATGCTGTAAAGGGGAATCCTGGGAAGTCTAGGGTCACTCTCCACCACCGTCCTGTGAGACTATTTTACTCTGATTTAGATTTTATCTCACAGCCACCAGGATAGTCTAATGAGGTTTTAATAAAAAGTATTAATCTTTAAATATTAGCTTTATTCCAGGCTGAGTGTTACTTTTAGTTAACAATACTTCTGCAGCTTGAAACGAATGAGTCACCCTTCTGAAATGGGCTCAGACTGTAAGACACACACTCTAGAAAAAATGACTGCAGAACCACAAATATGTGACCACAGCATCCCGTGCCACACTTCTGCTGACGCACCTGTGTTGGTAATGCTGCAGTCCTCGTTCCTCCGCCGGGTGTGGTATATGATGACCACCCACACCAGCGACGTGCCCACCACACAGCAAACCACAGCTATGATCACCACGCCCACGGTGGCCCAGCCATCCTCGTCCAAAGACGGGGCGGTCATCTGAGGAGAGTCGCAGGTGGGAGTGGGGATCACACTAAGGCGCACGTTGCCCCTCTCAGTGCCAAGGGTATTGGACATTTCACACGTGTATTTTCCAGCATCGCTGACATCAGAGTCCACGATAATCAGCAGCTGATTGCCTGCTGCAAAAAAGTGCCTTTCGGTCACCAACAAAGGGCTGTCATCTTTGGTCCAGTTCAGTCTGGGTGGAGGGCTACCACCAGCAATGCACTGCAGCACGGCCGTCTCGCCCTTGGTTACCGTTCGGTCTAACAGAGGCCGCAAGAAGGATGGCGTTTCTGAAAGGGCAAGTTAGGGTTTTAATTTCCTAAGTGAAATCTGTTTCCCATATCACGACAACTAGCATTTTTATTCAAATTGCAGCCTAAAATCTTGAGCTCCCCAAAGAGGCTGGACATCTCTCTTAAAGAGCCTAAAAACAATGCAACCTTTGGGTTTTTGTTACTCTGCTTTCATTTACTCCTAACACCAAGTAAGGAAGATAATTACTACTTTCAGCTCAATCTCCTTCCTTCTTGCCAAGGTTAGAAAACTGGTAGTGGGGGGAAGTTGATAAAATAGTTTTTAAAAATAGAAAAAATATATTAAAATAATTTGAAGAACTAGAGTGTGTTGGCAGATTTATAAAACAAAAAACAAAAAACAACTCCAGAATGCTTATATTCTTAAGGTAAAACTTTGTATTGTCAAATGCGCTTAGGTCTAAATTAAAATTTTAAACATGATTTACTTTTATTATTTGATATCTTAATAGGTTACTTTAACTTTTTCAAAGATGTGTTATTACTATAATGTAATCACAATTGTAAGAAGCATTTGTTTAGGTAAAAGATTAAACAAGAACCTTGGTTTCTAGAGTGGTATGGGAGGCTGAGAAGGGAGAACAGGTCCTTCCCAATATGTTCATACATTTATTTTTTGTTCTTTATAGTGTTAAAAGACTGTGGAGAATATGCAACATGCCCAGTAGAAGGCAGTAATCCTGGCAAAAATGAAAGAGGTCAAAGCTTTTACTTGTTCCCTCTCCTAGGGACGGAAAAATTCACCTCCTGGGCCATTGATGTAGAGGTGCAAAGCTCTGCTGGTTTCACAGCTTTGGGGAAGCCCTTTTTTCTTTCTAGCAACAGACAGTGCCCTATGGTTTTCTTCCCACCAAGGCTCTGGTGTGAGCCCATAATATTTGCAGGACTGATACAAACTGCAGAGTGGCCAGGAATCCTCTTACCCAGCACCGTCAGAGTTGCATTTGCAGAAATGCTTCCTGCACTGTTCTGAGCTGTGCAGCTGTACACCCCAATGTCCTCTATCTTCACGTCTACGATGAAGAACACGTCGTCCTCGGGCATCACGTGCATGCGTCTCTCCCTTGCGGCAGGAAAGTCAGTACCTCCGTCCTTCTGCCAGGCTATCTGAGGAGTGGGATGTCCCACGGCTGCGCACTCCAAGCGTGCCATGGCCCCGGCTCGGATGGTGAGGTCCATGGGGGTTTTGGTGAATGAGGGAAGCACTGAAATCAAAAGGCAGCGCAGGCATGAGTGTCAGGGCCTGGGGAGGGTCCGCCTGCATCCACCCTGATTCCTTCTTATTCCAAATGCCCCTGACAAAGGTAGGACAGGCTTAGTGCTGACTTCAGGACAGGGAAACTGAGACAGATGCAGTAACCTGCTCAGGATTACACAGGAATAGAAGTGAGGGAGTCAGGATGAAAGACAGGTCATGTGATCCTCAGACTGAAGGGCTCCCTGCTATAATTCTGGGCACTTTTAGTTTAATCAGTAACTAAGATCTTCAGCAAGTCAATTGATCTCTTTCTACTATGACTATTCATTTCATCTAGTTTTAAAATTTTTTCTTAAGTCCATCTTAGAGGCCCTAACATTTTAAGACTTTAGATATGTTCTATACTATGATTTTAATTCAAAATATTCTATGTGCCAGGCCTCAATGATTATTTGTTGAATGAATGTGTTAATGAATCACACAAAAAGCTTCTGTCATGCAGGTACTAAAGGTTAAATGATAAAGTGGTAAGGGTCCTCTTATAAAACTATGCCTGGGGTTGGGGTTGTGGCTCAGCGGTAGAGTACTTGCCTAGCAAGTGTGAGGCACTGGGTTCAATCCTCAGCACCACATAAAAATAAAATAAAAGTTAGTGTGTCCACCTACAACTAAAAAACATTTATATATATATATGTATGTATATATATATATACACATATATATATACACACACACACACACACATGTATATGTGTGTGTGTATATATATATATATATATATATATGTATACCTAAAACACATAGGAAATAGTGATATAACTTTATTAACAGTAGCTGACATTAACTGTATTTATAGGTACTAACTAGATTCTAATGCATTCTGCTAAGTACTTTATACACAATATTTTACTTAGTGATCATAATACCTGAGGTGGGCACTATTATCCTTAATTAGAAGACTGGAAACAGAGGTACAGAGAGGTTGAGTAATTTGCTGAAAGCAACACAGCTTTAGCCTGGAGTGGCAGGATTCACATTCAGATCTCTGAGTTAAAGGCAGTGTGTTTTGATGATATACTTGGTGGCCTCTCCAATCAGGGTGGTAGATTGTGAACTCCCACACACCAAAACATGTCTGCTACAGTTCTGAGTCTGATTCATCCTATCATATTGAGTGAGGTGTCAACAGCGTCATAACTGCTGGCTTAGATACAAATAATTGAGAATCTTAATTTTGTGGAGTAAGAGGTAGGGAAAGGAAGAGTTAGGTGGGAAACTATGAGACAGGAAAGACAGGGTTAGGAATGAGAGAGGGAGAAAGAAAACCATGTGTTTTCTGTTTCTACAAGTTGTCTTCCAATGCAAAAAGGAAAAGTAGGATTACATACTATTCACTGTAAGCTTGGCTTTGACAGAGTAGGAGGAACCAAAGTGATTGGAGATGACACACTGGTATTTCCCTTCGCTAGCAAATTCCACATTGCGCAGCCGAAGAATGGTGGTGTATTCCATCACCTCGCCACCCTGGGCCCGGAGGTGTGCATAATTTTCCATCTCAGCATCGTGCAGTAGTTCATTGTCTTTTTTCCAGGCGAAAGTCATTGGGGAATCACTGCTGCTGGCAGCAGAGCAGATAAAACTCAGATTGGAGCCTCTTATTGCTGACTGCGTTTCTGGCTGAACCGTGATCTGGGGTTTGGGAAAATCATCTGTTTGAAATGGAGAGGAGGAAACAACAATGTGAAGGCTCCAGAGTCTGAACACTGCTCAAACCTGAGCACCAAGGAGTACAAAACCAAAAGCATCTTAGGGTCAACCTCTGTGTGTTTTACAGACAGCCCAGCAGATGCGGCCGAAGCAATAGCCTGGGACAATGTTTGTAAAGCAATCTATTCGTGTCACCTGGAGACAGACTGATCTGCCCGCTGTGGTTACCTGGGAAAAGACTGCTGTCTTGAAACTATCAGAAAACCCAGTTTTTTTCCAGATGCTTTGTGCTTTGTATAAATGTAAGAAGAAAGCAGTTAAGAAGTCACAAGGGAAATGAGACAATATTTAAAACTGAGCAATGTGGTAGGATCACAATGGTTGACAGCAATTAAGTGATTATTTCTAAAGAGCCAGCAGAGAGGATTTTCAATGTTCCCACCACCAAGAACTGGTGCATGTCTGAGGTGACAGATACACGTCACCCTGATCATGACAGTGTGTATATGTATTGAAGCATCACACTGTGCTCCATAAAGATATACCATTAACATGTGTTAATTAAACTATTTTAAAAAGAACAAGGTTAGGAAACTTCCAAGTTCATGAACCATCTTTGAATGCTACTATCAGGAACTATAATTTGTCCTGTATTCTCCACAAATAAGGAACAGCAAAATTGAGAGAAAATATCAATCGTAATAATCAGTATCACCAAAGAGAGTAATTAACACCCCATCTACCAAAAACAGAGCCAATATTAAAAACAAGTAATTCAGGTAGAGCCAAAAAAAAAAAAAACAACCAGAAAAAGAAAAGAAAATCCTGTAGTAAACGAGAAGCATCTCCAAGTCTAACAGTGAGACACTAGTTCTGGCCTGGAGTTCAGAGCAGCCAATCAATCACGCTGCTGTTCTATCCTGTCAAAGCTACATTATAATTACAGCTGAGCAAGTCTTTCATTCTAAGCCGTTATTTTTAGTTCTCTGTTACTTTTTGGAAAAGTCACCTTTTTTGAACTTCAGTTTCTAAGAGATGGTCTAAACCCAGAAGGAAACTGATCTCCCAATATGTATTATTTGGGTGATCTGAAATAAATAACCTTTTATGTGTGTGAATGAAACATGGAGGATACCCTGATAAAGCCAGTGCTGCCAATTTTCAATGCTATACTGCATGTTGTAAACAAGATTTTCCTAGAATTCTCATCTGATAAATCAGGGTTCAGACTCATAATAACGTATAGGTTAATGTATAGGTATTTGTTTCAAACTAATAAGGAGCTTATTCTTAAGATTAAAGAACTGAGAAATAAGGACCATTGGAAAGGAGTAACTCAGGCCTTTACAGATGAATGCCAAAAGCTTATTTGGATCCAAGAGCTACATCAGAGATTTTATTTCCAGAAACTACTGATACTATTTAATGCTGCAACCAAATATATATATATATATATATATATATATATATATATATATATATATAGTAGGCAAAGCAGTGTTGAGTAGATATGTAAATGCTACTGAAAATATAGTTCTGAAGTATCTTCACACACATGCTTAAATTTAAGCAAATTTGGACTGCACGTTTTATACACACATTTATTTTTATAAAGATTTCCCTAGTAGCTAACAGTGAACAGCAGTGTAGTGTTATATAGTAGATAGAATATGCATCAGAGATGGAAACCTCAGTTTTTAATTGCAATCTGCTACTGACTAGCAATGTGAACTTTGGATCAGCAGACTTGTAATGCTGCTATTCTCAAGTGCTAGAACAATGGACCTTAAAATCATTACCATGAATTCAAATTTGCTATTACTTGTAATGCTTTACTCACCAACAGTTAATTTTAAAGCACCCTAAAAATCCTTAGCTACAAAATTTTCTCTTTTCTACAAGTTTTACAATAAACCCTAGAGTTGAGAAGAGCAGAAAGCAGTTAAGAAACTTCTAGGCTCCTGGTCTATCTTTGAATGCTACTATCAGGAACTGCAATTTCTCCCATGTTCTCCATAAATGAGGAACAGCAAAATTAAGAACGCAAACATCAATCATAATAATCAGTGTCACCAAAGACAGTAACACCCATCTACCAAAAACAGAGCCAATATGAAAAAGCAGTAACAGAGCCTTCACTTCATAGATGCAGAGACTAAAAAGGGCTGGGACTATCATTCAGTGCTCTCAAGATCCAATTTCATTCCCTTTCTACCAAACTACCCTGATGCCAAAACAAAGATGAAGAAATTTTAGAAAACTCTCTTTCCCATCTGTAAAATCAGAATAATCAGCAAACTAAAGAACCATTTTCGTTAACCTCAGCAGAAATAAAAGCTTTATTAAGAGAATGCAAATCTATTCAGAACCATTATTTGAACAAATGGGAAGAAAAAAAAAAAGAATGAATAAAAATCAAGGGCAATATTTATACTCACCACACACAAAGCCATCTGGGCTAACAGCAAAAATACTTCTTCCTTTTAGCAGCTGAGGATGGGCGCAACTGGCATTTACAAAGCTCTGAAAGTTGTTCTCTGCCACCCACTGTGGGAGCCATTTTAGTTGGCAATCACACAAAAGACTTGATGTATTTAGATGCCTGAGGAGAGTAATTACATTCAATTTGTTTTGTATGAAATGCAGATTTCTACAAGTAAATTACATTCAAGTAAATATTAACAAAGCAATGAATTTGGAAACCAAATACATATATCCCATGTTATAAATATTCCATAGTCTATCTTAAAATGGAAGAAGTTTACCTATCCTGTTTTTAGTTTTTTCCTGTCTCTATTCTTCTTATTGTCTGACTGAAGCAGAAGTGCTGATGTATCAAAATTCCTTACTACTAAAACACTGCCGCTATATTTAAGCACCGTACTCCATTTGGTACCACAAATTTAAGTTGCAAATTCAAAACAGAAAGAAAAAGAAATTCCTCACTGCAACAAAGAAAGCAAAAAATCAATTCCTTTTCCAGTATAAAAATGAAGTCACGTTAGGAAAGAGCTAGTCACTTTATAGACACATCAGCTGGGATGACACATCACAGGACAGCTGTCCCTGCTATGATTTACTTGAGGCTCTTGGAAGGAAAAGCTTACAGTTGTTGAAGTTTCTTCATTTGTGAAAATGCATTTCCTTGTAATGACATAATCGCGTTATCACTCAGGTCTCTGAAAGAACCAAATCAAACACATCATGGTCATTTTGGGTCATCAGGCAACACACTGCCCATCCCATTCTCCAAGCAAATCCTCTATACTGAAATGCAAGAAGGGGACGATCCTAGAAGAATCCATTACAAAGCATGGGACTGAGGAAGAGGACGTGTGTGTTATAAGGCTCTGTGATGGTAAGAGGTACTTTCTGTCACCATCATGTTATTTGGCTCCTGAGGGCCTGAGATGTTCTGCTATATTATTTTATTGTACTTTTCATTATTCTAATTAGTAACCAGAACTTTTTAAATACACAAACAAAACTCCTCATAATTATGTGTTCTAAAACCATCATTTACAGAACATTTTCTATGACCTGTACTCTGTTTAGTGATGCACATATATTATTGTTTTCAATTCTAGAATAACTCAGAAGAGGGAGGTATTTGCCCCCACCAGCCCAATTCTGCCAAACACAGCTCACTCACATAAGAGCAGTAAGCTATTCAGACAAGATGTACTTGTTAAAACAAACATTCCAGGTAGGACATTCAAAACATAAAAAGAATCTTCTGGGCTGATTTTATTTTTAACTAGCACTTATAAATAGTTTGAATTAACATATCGGCCACAATGATTGCTACTGTTTTTCTTTACGGAGGTCAGAGTATACAGAAGGCATTTTGAATGAGACGAGTGGCAAAAGAAGACAAAGAAACAAGGTGCCAGACATGGCTAGGGAAAGAGGCTGGGAGAGTCAAAGAAGGTTAAAAAAAATTGAAGCAGAGGTTAATACTCCACTGATCCACTAATTCCACTTTCCCAGAAATGGAATGGCCCAAATGACAAACCCTTTTGGCTAGTTTTCCTTTGAAAATAATCTGTTTCAATAAGTTCAGCAATACTAGCCCAACCTTCCAGAACTCAGCTTTGCAGAATCATTCTTCTACAGTTTTCTCTGCTGCACTGGCAGCAGGTCTAGCAATCCAAATCTCTCTCAGATTAACTGGTAGAGTCAAAAAATGACTAAAAGGTGGTGTAGAAATAACACTGAAATCTTTGCTTTTTACATATGGTCCGAATGAGTATATAAGCCAAATGCATATTTTAAACATAACTTATTTTGTTCAAGTTCACAGATATTAAAAATTTTGGTTATAAGCATTTCTTAATAGACACATTATATATTATGTTATCATTTTACTGTACAATTGTAAAATGTATATACCCCTGGGTATGAGCAGTTGGTCGGTTCAGTTAGTAATAACACAGTATACAGGCAGGTTTGGATTCCTCCTAACACCGGCCAACTTTCCTTTCCTCATGGCTGAAAATTCTGAACCCCTAAATCTTATTTCAAAAATGTGTGCTGGGAGGTTCCTGAAGAGAGGTAGAGATTAGGCAGGCAAAGGCAGAGGGAGGCAGGGACTCCGTGAAGGAGGAGAGAGCCCTGCCTTGAGTCCTACCTTTGCCAGTTGCTAAGTTATGGGTCAATAATGAAGGAGAATGGGGAATGGGGAGATGGCTACACATTCTATACTAAACAAAACCAACAAAAAAATTTTTCAACATGTGTTAAGATCTCCTATGCTATTCTTGGGGATTAAGGAGAACTGGATTTTTGCTCTTCAAAATGCAGTTCATTCTCTTAATTGCCCAGTGGAATTAATGAACTTCTAGGACTTCTGTTGAACTTAAAGATAATAGGAACTACTGAATAATATTCTCATAAGGGTTAAATGAGACCATATACAAATACCTCTCACCATGTCCAGCATGCATTAACCACACAATAGATAGGTTTTTTTTTTTTAATTAAATGTATCATTACTTAAGAAAAGTGAAGAAAATCCAAAAATGAAGTAGAGCAATGTCCTTAAATGTATAGGAAAACACAGATATGCACACCAGCAGACAGATCAATAGGCAAGCAAATAGGCAGGTAGAAAGATAGATATATAAACACATTTGTGGTCCTGGGAGAATGACAACAAAATTGCACTCTAGTTAGTTTTATCTTTCAAGAAACACCTCAGACTACCTTTAAGGTAACTTAATTCCATCTACTCACAGATGTTCTAATGCATCCAGGCCAGTGAAGGCTTTTTTGGTAATAGACCGGATCCGGTTCCCCTGGAGTATTCTGGGAGGGTGGGTAGGCAGGAATAATCAGAGAACAGAACAGTTAATTACAAAAAGCCACTCTGCTGGTGGAACTCTCATAAAAACAATTGCTCTTTCAATCATTTGTGAGCAAGTATATTTTCATCAATTTAACAATATATCTTAAAAACTATATCCATTGTACAATATGATTGTCAAAGCATTCAACAGTAAACCTAAAAGTAAGAAGTTACTCTGATGGTGACATTAAAGCACTGCTTTTTGGTCTTTTTAGGAATAGGAAGGAACTTTATTTCAAGGAAATTCTTTCAGATAAAGCACATAATAGTGGAAGTTTTCTTCTTCCCCTCCTCTTTGGATATCTTCATAGTCGGCTTAGAACAAAATTTGGCCATCTGTAAGAACGTTTTATGGCTAAATGTGTTTTCATCCTGTATTCTGGGGACCTTCTGCAGTATTAATCACTGGATCACTTTGTTTGAAAATTCATGTGAGTAGAATGCAACACATAGGGTTTCAAAATGTTCACGTTAGCGTTATGGTTTGGCCATGAGATGTCCTCTGAATTGCTCAGGTGGCAATGCAGTGTTGTTCACAGGTGAAATGACTGGATCTTCATCAGTGGATTAATCTGCTTGAAGGATTAATAATTTGAATATTGGGTAAAAACTGTAGGCAGGTCACTGAGGGAGTATGCTTGGGGATTAAACCCTATCCCTGGCTCCTTCCGCTCCTGCATGCCCTCTCTGTTTCCTGATTGCCATGAGCTGGGCAGCACTCCTCCACCACTCCATTCCTCCATGATGCTCTGCATCTTCTCAGGCCCAGAGCAATGGAGTTGGCCACCCATGGACTCAACCTCTGAAACCATGCACCCCAAATAATCTTTCCCTACTCTGAATTGCTCGTCAGGTTATTTTGGTCACAGCAATAAAAAGCTGACTAACAGTAAGTATGCCTACTTTTACCCAATGATAATTCCCAAAGTCTAAGCAGTGCAAATAATTAAAAATGTAGTTATATATTAGTAGACACTGAGATCAGTTGTACACCTTAAATGTTAAATTTTTTTCCCCTTTTATCCAAGGAACAAAAGCTAATTATTATATACACATCTTGTAGAACACTCATTTGGGGGAAATGATACAGGGTAGCAACAGGATTACACATCAACTTATAATCTCTTTACAGTGTTAATTTGTGGAACTGACTTCAATTAAGACAAAAATTTTAAGTCAAAGACTGAGCCAAATTATGAGGCAAATAATACTCACAGGCGTCTCAGTTTGTCAAGCCCAGAGAAAGCACCATTCATGTCTTCAATAGTCCATGAAATCTCATTGTTCTTCAGGTCCCTAATTAAAAAGAGCATTATCTTTAGAGAGATGCTTCAGAAACCTAAGATCACCACCCAGGTGGCATGCCATTTGTAACAAACTCCTCCTAATTCCCCCTATCATCTCCACCCCTTTCAAAATCATAAACTCTTCGCTTCCCAAGGCACCTCTCATAGTCTATACTCTTCCCTCAAACTACATTTTAAGTTTCTGCCCCAAATCCAGATAGCTGACTCTGGCCTTGTTAATTCCTGTATCAAGATGACTAAATTCTGAAGACTTGAAGAGTCTGAAAACTGCATTAAACTTTAAAACCACAGTTCCAACCACACAAGCAGGAGTTCGCCAAAGCATACAGCGTCTTTCAATTATGTAATGCTTCAAACAGGGAACAGAGCACAAATTTCTGACAGCGCAAAAATCAAGGGCCCATTGCACAATGTTAAATTAATATCTGAGAGATTTTTTCAAAGGTCAATTAATTCAACTCTCTTTTCTTTCTCTTAGGACAGCGATCAGGTTGTAGATGTAACTGGCATGAGAAGTAGGCATCATCCTCCACTGCCCTTTGTCTATCTTTTTGCTCTGGGTAATTTTTAATCTGCATTTTCTAAAGAAAAGTTAGTGGATTTAAAACTGCATCCCTCTTGGGCAGTTATCAACTTCCTGGAGATCCTGAGAAGGCTAACCATAATCACCCAAAAAATCTGATCACTGTCCTTTGAATCCCTTTATGAAACACATGTGGATAAAATGGATCCATTTTAATCAAACTGTTCTGGGACAGATTAAGATGCTACTTTTGAGGCTGTACACATTTCCTTGACAAAAAGGAAATCTGCTGGGAGAAAAGTGGGCGCATTTAGGAACCAATTAGGTTCATGTACCGAAAGCAGAAAGTGTAACTTACAAAGTCTTTAAACTGGAAAGCCCCCGGAAGGCACAGTCCGCGATGTAGCTGACTTTGTTGTTCCCAATGTGCAATGTGTTTAGTAGGCTGAGGCCAAGGAAGCTTGAATCATCTAACCTCGATAAGTGGTTGAAAGTTAGGTCCCTATAAAGATAAAAAGGAATTTTAGAAAACGGCTTTGACTTTTCCATTCAACATGACGATTTGCTTCCTGACGGACAGGCAATAAATGTAACTATGACAATCCTTACTTTAAAATCTGACCTCAACAATACTCAGGGTAAACATTATTTTTATTCCCAATAATTTAAAAAAACCCCAAAATAACCATGATTGCTTTTGCCCATGCACCACGAAACAGCAGAGTTGGCTTCAACTTATCACAACAATAAATATAAGGACGAGGTTGCATGTGAAAAAAAAAATCTGTCACCTTGGAAACTTTGTTATGAAAATTTCACAGATCAGTGGTAAGAAGCTCATGCTCTGGCATGATCCCTGCTCTCAAACCTGAGAATAAAAGGCAACTCACAGCTCACTGAGTTTCTGGCAGAACTCCCAGGCATCAGGGCTGATCCTGTTGATGGCATTCTGGCTGAGATGAAGTTCCTGCAGCATCAGCAAGCCATAAAGCCAGCCTTTGGTAATCTCTGTTAGGTTGTTGTGGTCCAGCTGCCTACATTTATAAGAAGAATCAAAGGCAGAATCCAAAGTTCATTATTGAGTCTCTTCAAAGGGGACATGTAATTCCATCTGAGGACACATTCCGATTGTTTAATAGATATTTAGCTCTTGCTATCAGAAGATATTGGCAGAAAATACTCTAAAATCTTTCTTATAAGTTTATGTGCTTAGGAATTTTCAACCAGATTACCTGAAACAAAACTCAATAGTAAATTATAAATAAGATTGTGCACTATGAGATTTTAACACAGTATTTCAAGTGGGAACTACTGGGTGTTCTACCTTCTTGCTCGCTGAGTGGGAACTGTGAGAACCCACACTTACAAGATTTCCATGTTGCTGAGGCCCCAAAAAGCTCCATCCATAAGTTTTGTTACTCCGTTCCTTTGCATTTTCAGAGACTTCAGAGCACTAAGCCCTTGGAATGAGAGTCCATCTACATTTTTAATCTTGTTTCGGTTCAGTTCACTGCATTGGATATGACAAATTAAACAGTTAGCTTATATGACAATTAAATTCTGGAGGGAGTAATAAAATGTGTCATTACGACAATATATTTAACCCAGTCAGTGTTAAATTACATAGAACGTTTTAAATTTCTAAACATTTTTATTGAGAAGAATTTCAGTTTATTAGCAGTGAGTGAATTTCTGTCTGAAATATGTGATGTATTTTTGGAATAATAAAATATTGAAACCAGACTGCACTTGAGTTTCTAAACCACAGTCCACTCAGCATAGAAGCATATCAATTAATATTTGTTTTTAAATGATCCAGAATGAGGACATTAAACATTCCACTAAAACGTGAGGTCTTTTCAGGATCAGGGCCTTCAAGAGTATCCTGCTCCGTCTGCTTACAAAATTGGTTACTCTCTTCCCTGACTCGTTTTAGGTTTAATTATTTCTTTTAAGGCTGTATGTAGTTCTCAATCTTGGCTGCACACTGGAACCACCTGGGGAGTTTTAAAAGTTACTGAAGCCTGGCTCTTACTCCCAGAGGTTTTAATGTAATTGGTCTAGGGCGTGGCCTGGGTGCTGGGATTTTTAAAAGCTCCCCAAGTCTCTGTAATGTGCAGCCAAGGCTGAAAACCACTACTGCAGGAGCCTGTTCACAGATCATTCTCCCATTATTAACAAGACAGTTCTTTACAGCCTCTTAAGCTATCGGGGCCTCCTGGAGTTGTCGGCATTATTCTCATAAACCGCAGCTGTTGAGAGCCCCATGATTTCTTTGGTGCCACAATGGCACCTTTGTAAGGAGGCCATTCAATGATAACACTGTTACCTCTTTCAGTATCAATCTACAGTGTCTTGTCAGGCAGCAGCTGGTAGTGGGTGATGACTAAGGATCCTCCCAATTCAAAGATTCTACAACCCCAGCTCTCAGAAGAAAGGTGGCCATGTGCTTGCTTCCAAATGCCTTTTACCAGAGTGTGAAGTTTGGAATACAGACATCAGGATTTGGAGGAGGTGAGGGAAACAGTATCCAAGAGGACACTGGACTTACAGGTGTTGCAGTTGGGGCAGTTTAAACATCTTGGGTGGGATAGTTGAGATTCGGTTCCTGTTCAGCTTTAACACCAAGAGTGTGTTGGCCAAATTGTCAAAATACCCAGGTTCCATGGATGTGACTCTGTTGCTGTTGATGTACCTGTTGAACATTTGAGGATGAGCTGCTCTTTCTAGTTTCTCTGGGAAGTTTAAGTGCATGCAACCTCTGCATTATAAAGAATCTCCAGAGAGCCTAACATTCAATGGATATTTACAATAATTACCCTTAGGTCCTTGTGGACAAATGTTGATGTGAAGATTCACACACATGGGCTGGGGGGTATAGCTCAGGGGGTAAATGCATGCATGGCATTTGTGAGGCCTTGGGTTCAATCCCAATGCTCAAATCCATAAGCAAATAACAATAATATCACACGTATTTCTGGGGAAAGAGTGGGAGGCTTGAAGTTTACAAAAATCTGTTAAGATAAGCCTCTACTTTTGTGACATTCATTTTTCATCCAGGCACAGTGGCACAAGCCTATAATCCCAGCAGCTTGGGAGGCTGAGGCAGGAGGATTGCAAGTTCAAAGCCAACCTCAGTAACTTGTGAAACCCTGTGTCAAAATAAAATATAAAAAGGACTGGGGATGTGGCTTAGTGTTTAAGTGGCCCTGGATTTAATCCCCAGTACCAAAATAAACAAACAAACAACCCCCCCCCAAAAAAAAAACAATAACAAAAAACACAAAACAAAATGGGGAAAAAAAAAAAACACAGCAAAGTTAACTTTGATTTTTTTTTAAAGAAACATTTTAACACAATTTTTTATATAGTCAAAGATAATCCCAAAGTGTCAGAATAAAATGGAGATTGAGGTTACCACACATTTCAAATCAATAAGAAAGTGATATTTTTTGATCCATTAGTAGTTAGGCAGTGTTTGTTGTATCTTTTTTTTTTTTTCATTATAACATGATATTTTCATTGGAGATAAAAACTTTTGGTAGAGAAAGCTTCACTTACAGATATTTGAGTTGAAGGGGTGGAAATGCAGTTTTAAGTTCTGAAATATTGTTGCTGCTTAGATCCAAAGTTTCAAGGGACTGAAATTGTTTCAGATGTTCAGGTAATATCTCTGCAATCCTATTTCCAGCTCTGGAATTAAAAGAAAGCACAGATAACTGGTTTAATGGTACAAAAAAATGAAAGGAGAAAAATATTTCCTATTCCTGCTGAAAACAGAAGAATCTTCTCTGTTCCTAACTTTTTCTTAAAAAATATGCAACGGTGATTAAAACAGTACTTTTGAAAGTTAAGCAGTAATTCCACAACCACTTTGATTTATTCACTGAATCTTAAATCATATCACATTAGAACATATGAAACACATTCCTATAAGTCTGATACTATTTGGCAGTAGCTGTCTAAGCACTATCCACTTAAGACAACATGCTATTTTTCAAAATAGTTCTTCCTTATCTTATTACACGGTAAGTGAAAGTCCTAGTATCAAGAGGGATATAAGCACTGATGAAATTATTTCCCATTTCTTCTCCCCGATTTATAATCTAATTCTTCTCTTGCAAAGTACCCACACTACAGGTGCCAATGAACTTCAAATACTCACGAGAATGGGGCTTTTTTAAAAACCATTCTGGAAAGATTTTTTTTTTTTTCCTTTTAGCAATAGCAAGTTTCAATGCATTGCCAAAGTTTCAATGCCAGTACAGATGCTCCAGGGCTTTCAATACTATAAAAATATTATGTAAGATCATACTAGTCTAATCCCTGGGCAGTTAGGTTAAGACAGGTTTGACATTAACAGTCTAAATCAAGATGCACAACACAGGAGCCACTAGTCACATATGGCTCTTTAAATTTTAATCAATTAAATGTTAGAATTTAGTTCCTTGGTTACAGTAGGCAGTAGCTATCAAAAAGGACAAAACACACAGTTCTGTCCCACCATCGTGGCAGTTCTGATAATGTTACTGGATTTCACATGGCGGGAAAAACAAGAAAACAAACCAACAAAATCAAAAGAGGCCAAGTCAAACTTCTTAAAAGGACATCAATACTACCGGTCCCAACGGGAAATTCAGCTAAGTGACAATTTTGTTAGAAAACAGGAATCCAACAGACATGCAAGTCTTCTCCACTGCCATATTAGATCAGGTAGCTTGGTCTTTTTAGACCATCATTTGGTGGGGGAAATTAACATGTCAGAGCAGAAAAGTTGGGAAGATAAGAGCCCTTCTACAAATCATGAGAAGGTCTTCTCTTTACAACCCAAGGAATGGTGAAACAATCTGTATGTTGAAGGCAGAGCTGTTACAAAGATCACACCTTGCATTTCTTTGGTCTGCAGTTAATCTTCACTTAACAAGAAAACTTAGAAGATATATCTCATATCTGTATCTCCTTTATCAATAGCTGGATTCTGTAACACTCTGAGTTTATTAAGTTCTTCTGTATTAGTATATGTCTCAGGCATCTCCCAACCTCAGAAGTTTCCTGAGTTAGGTGTAGCCTGTACTTATATTCCCCAAATCCTACACTGCATTCTGACATAGTATATACAATGCTGGTCTTCTTTGCCATATTGCAAGTTTATTAGAAGCAGACATATATCTTTATCTCTACCCTGGAATGTGTATGAAATCTAGTAGTGTTGAGCAAAGAATAGGGGCCAAGCCCTATGCCAAACACTTCTCATATACTATGCTATTTAATCTTAAAATAATTTATCTGATAGAGATACAATAGATGGTTTTAAAATTAAAAAATCAGGGCTTTTCATGTAACAAGCTGAGTATTTCTAAGCCATTGCAGAGCATACGTCTAAATTGGTCCCAAAGCAATTCCTGAAGGTTTGTCTCTAAGAACTCAGAGTATCAAAGATATTTTGGCAATTAAATTCTTACTGGAGATGTACCTTCAGAAAGATCTAAAATGCTTCACCTTGCAAAACTGCTCAACAGAAGTTGAAGCCAGAAGGCTTGAAGTGAACATAGGACTCCACCTGGTTCACTAAGCCTTCACCATACCAACACTCACAAATGCCCTAGGACAGGACCTCTCCCATTTACACTTGACCCTCTGGAGTTACAAGGTTGTATTCCTGATTATGTGCAAATGTCAGGTGCTGTTTTCTCCACAATAAAGAACAATAAGGAGGAGAAAACAGGCCCCAAGTTATGTATTTAAACAAAAAACTAATACAACTTCTCAAATATTGCTAAACCCCACAGCAAATGACTTTTATGTCATTTTTGATCTTTAAAAATCCAAGCCAACAGAGAATTTAACTCCATTTTTTTAAAGTAATCCTATACAAGCCTAGAAAATACATATTTTAAGAGCTGAACTTGGCAATTAACAACAAAGTTAAAAACAAAAAGTATTAGCAGTTCTGTGTACAAATCACAAATTAGCAAACCCCTCAGATTCCCATAAAGTCTTCCAGAATTTGTTTAGAATCAAGTCAGCCATGACCTCTGATTTTGACCATTTCCCACATCTGGATTCGCCAGTGCGTAAACTCCTTGATCTAGCTGTGAGGTAAAGGGTAATGCAAGAAAGACAATTAGTCAATTTCTAGGTCCCGGAGATGGAATCAATCCAAGGGACAAGCCACAGGCCTTCAGGGTCAGGGTGTGTGGGTTAAACAAAACCACACTTTGGGGCACACAAATTTTTTCTAAAATACATAAACCAATGTTTGCATTATCAGGATGTCCTCCCACCAAGAGTGCAGTAACCCTGAAATGTCCAAGTGCCCCTTCTTTCCAGACCTTGCTCTGTCCCTAGCTACATCTCCTTTCATAAATCTGCATCTGGTTTTGGCTCCCAGGCTGTCTGGGTCTAGTATAGCTACACTTACACTTTAAAAACAACAGAAAGAAAACACGTAGCCAGAGATTTTTGCAATAAATGGAGCAAATTAGGGTTTCAGGGGAGGGAGAGCGAGACTCACAGGTGTCTATCACTCTGGTCAAACAAGGCTACAAGATAACAGACCATACAATCTTTGGTTTATATATTCGTTTGTTTATAAGGCAATTATGAACAAGGTATTAAAACTGCCAATTACTTGAGTGACGAATAAAATTTTCCTTGCAGTAAAAGTATACTCCAGCCAAAGCCAGCAATTTCCTGAGCTGCACACCTCCTAAATTGCAGTGTGAAAGTGCTCAGTTATAGATGGAGCATGCACAGTACAGTCTTTGTCAGCTCTGCGCCCCAGCACAAAAATCCCTTACAACTGCCAGGATAATAGCCCCTGTATCACAAAAATTTAAATCTGTCCTAATGGAACTGAATTAAATCCAAATGTCAGTTTCTTATTAGCGCTTAAAGTAACTGGCAAATAACCACCTGATATGTACCAGTTTAAAACACAAAACAAACCCCCTCCTAAAAAAAAAAAAACTTGCTTTATATCATGAAAGAAAGGTAAAAAAATAAGATTATAGTTAAAAAAAATCTCTATCATCTGAAACTTCCAAAATAAGTTCATATCACAGAGTGGGTCAAAATAGCCACTTCTAGGAGACAAATATTCAATTCAGCTCCACCTTTCATTTTTCTTCAAATATGGATAAATGCCAAAGTCGACCGACATAGTAAAAAGCATTGCAGTTAATTAATATTTTTGGCAGGATGTGTGCAACACCTGAACAAAAATAAAACTGGGTCAATACTTTTTCTGTTATTTAAGCCACGTAGAAATGCCATCTTTCCATTGTTCAAAAATCAGAACATGGTACTATAAGCACTGAAAGGTGCTTTAGGTTCATGCAAACCCACCTAAGAGACTAGAAATATTTTGGTCTTCTCTGTTTAGAGTACAGGGAGTTCCACAGTCAAATCATTACTGAGATGAAGTATAATTAATCCCTGTGGACAAACAGAACTGGGGGCATGGTTGTGCGGGGGGGGGGGGGGGTGGAGGCAGAAGGTTCCTTCAGGCTTCTAAGACCACGGGAAAAAGAGGAGTCCCAGATATTTCAGCCTTGGCTTCTTAGGTTCAATAATAATGGCTTCATTCTGTTGCCAATTCCATCTTTTGACCAACTTTGCCAAATACCTTTTTAAAATGCAGAGGCAGATGTGGGTACCCACTGCTGTCTGATGATGTAGGGCTACAGGGAGACCTATCCATTAACCAGGATGGAGATGCCTTGACCCCACCAAGCCTGAAGTCTAGGGGAGAGAACAGGCAAAAAGGAGAGGTCAATAGTGTGGTAAGCGCTGTGAAAGGAAGAGGGAGCAGAGCACGTAGAGAGGGCAGACTCCTCAAGAACAGTGGGAAGAGTGAGGGTGGGCATGGGTCACAAAACTTGCCAGGGGAACTACGTTAAGACCTGAAGGATGAGGGGTTAGCTTGGCGGCAGTGAAAGTGAAGCAAGGCGTCTTTTCTTTGAGGAAATGAAAAAATGTCTTGATGGCTGGAGTTTGGAGTTCCCGGCTAGATACTGGAGAAATATGAAGCTCAAGAATGAGTTGGCTGAGAAGAGAAGAAAGAGTAGATCAAGCAGGGCCCTGGAAACCATGTCAGGCATTTAGTCTCTAGCTCAAGATCAGCTGTGAGGAGAAGCCAAAGCATTTCTAATAGTGGGGTCACATGTGCTACACAGTGGCTGCTCTGGCAGTCATGGGTATAAAGACTGGATGAAGGGCAGACAAGAACAGGCGCAGGGGCACCATGTAGGAGGCTCCTAATTTTTGTGGGGTTTTTTGGTCAGGGGATTGAACCCAGAGGTGCTTTAACCACTGGGCCACATCCCTAGCCCTTAATATTTATTTTTTATTTTGAGATAAGGCCTCGCTAAGTTGCTTACAGCCTCACGAAATTGTTAAGGCTGGCTTTGAACTTGTGATCCTCCTGAGGAGGCTCCTAACTTGATGTGGTGGACACAGAGACAATGCTAGCACCAGGGTGGTGGCCTAACTAGACACAGGCTCTGGGGTGGGGACCACTCTTCCAGTTTCCAGAGCATAGGCTGAGCTCTTCTCCCCTGCACATAGGCCTAGTTTTTTTTTTTTTTTTTTTAAAGATCTGTAGCTCTGTCCTTGGGACTAAGGTCCAGAGATGCCATTAACTCTATTCTTTACCATTGTGTTCTACCTTTTTAGTTGTTTCTGTTGTTTTGGTTTGAGGCCTTCTAAGGAATGTGGGGCAGACTAGCATCCCCCTCTTGCTCAGGTATGAGATGCTACTGATCAGACCAGCCCAATTCCAGCATTACAATATGTCTGTGATCATTAGGAAAATGAATTGTGTTATTCTCACATATTAGAAATGCGCTCATTTCACTAGCTCTGAATGCAAACCTGGACTAAACTAATAAAGGTAAAATATAACTGAAGAAGTTAGTAACAGGACCACTTTTTGACTCACTGTAATCATCAGGAAGCAGAAGTGTCTCAAAAGCACTTGTACAGACTTAAGTGAATATAAATAAATAGTGCTATTTTATTTCTGAAGTTTAAAAGGAGACCCCCAGGAGGAGATATTTTTTGTTGGTGAGGAAGCAGAATATCAGATTTTTTCACACTGAATTTTCTGAATCAATCAAGCTCTAGCTTCTTGACGAGTTTCATCAGTCTCCCACCTATTGCACAGACAGCTCAAGGTCTTGCAGTTGTGAGGTGTATAGACATACCATCTTGTATGAAGAAGGTATGGGCCAGCGTGGTGGTGCACGCCTGTAATCCCAGCAGCTCAGGAGGTTAAGGAAGGAGAATCAAGAATTCAAAGCCAGCCTCAACGATTTAGCGAGGCGTGAAGCAACTCAGACCCTGTCTCTAAAAAATACAAACAGGGGCTGGAGATATGGCTCAGTGGTTAAATGCCCCTGAGTTCAATTCCCAGTACCCCGCCCCCCAAAAAAAAGAAAAAGAAAAAAAAAGAAGGTATATACATATGTACACTATGGCATTTTCCACTTGGAGAGGATGTGTGCATGGAGTTAATTTGAAATCAATTTTTATATATTTGCAATGCTCTCACTTCTTATAATGTACCAATCTAACCCTACCCCTTAATTCCAATTTAATTATTGCAACTAAGAATTGCTTAACCTCATCCATTCCATACAAATAACTATCATGTAAGCATATTAAATGTATTGACTGGTATGGTCTGGCTGAGTCAAGGAAATCCTGATTTCTACGTATAATTTGCAAGTAACAGGCTCAGCACCATTTATAAAGAAGTTATAAGTTGTTAAAGAAAATACCACATTTTGCAAATACATTAAGGTCTAACACTACAGCACGCCCCCCCCCCCCCACACACACACACTCCCATTAAAAAAAATGGTATCCTTAAGGCTCCCTGAAAACTACTTTGGCTGGGATAACTAACATCCCATAATACCAGGCTTCTTTTAACAGAACAATTTGGCAAGCAAAGAACCTTTCCCATACAGATAAAAATAAACTGTCTCTGCTCATCTCTTTTCTAAAAAGATAATTAAGAAGTTTCATTAAAAGAACACATGTTTGGACTGGTTCACCAGTAGTGTGGCATCAAAGAATAAAGCCAACTGAGGAAACTTCTGCAAGGAGACAGATTCTTGATTAAGGACTAATGATGCTAACCAGCAACTGAGCCATGGTGTAAGGAGCAAAGACTCAGTTCTTTCAGCTCAAAGCCAGGTCAACATGAAATGTAATTATCTCTTGGATCACAAACAGGATAAAGATGGCTACAACACAGTATTTTAATACTCAGGTCCTACAAAATCAGGACCCTATTCATGTGCCAGTTAGAACACATGTTAAAAATGGAAAAAAAAAATCATACCACATACAAAATAACCCTTCTTTGATCAACAAATGTAAATTCAACTTAGTCCTCTGTGTAAACAGAAATTTACAAGTAAATCCTAGAAGACAACAGGATGATAAAGAAGATAATTACCAAAGGCATTTTAATCTGAAATAATTTATGTGCAATAAGAAGCTCTCCTTTGATTAAAAAAAAATTTTTTTTAAGTTCTCCCTATTTTGAGGCAGAGGCCTTCCACAGCCATTTTCACATGACAGACCACTGGTATGGTTCACCTGTTTGAGTGTCTCCACAATCTCTGATTTACTTGTGGGTGGAGAGAACCTCTAGTTCATTTTTAGAGCTCCAAAACTCAGGATAAAATGAATGGGTTCAAGACCCTGAAGGAGACAATCCTGACTAGTCCAAAAACTTCAGATTGGCTTTAGATTGGCCCATAGGCATTGATGCATACATCCATATGTTCAAGATGCATATGTACATCAGGAAATATTATGTCCACTATAGCTGCCAGTCAAAAAAGTAAACACAAAAACCATGGTCCCCTACATGAATCTAACTATTAAAAGTAAGATCTCCAGTACAGTTACCTAGAGAGGGTATTTTGATTCGATTCTCAGTTTCATGTCTTGACCTACTATATTCTCTGAATCTTGATTTTCTCCTCTGTTAAAAGGAAGGAAATGGAATGATCTCTTCCACACCGAATGACCTGAGATTCTAAATAAGCACTGGATATGACCAGATTTACTTGACACAACTGCATGATGTAAAAACTGTAGCCTCTTCTAGAGCCTACCCTCCCTTTGGGAGGATTTATCTCACCTCTCCCCTACATTGGTGTTCCATCACTTGAAGGCTATTTCTCATCTTTATTGGTTTAATCCCTCATTTTCCTGGGTCACATCTTCCAGTAGTTTCCTCAGAAACCAAGTATACAAGTTTTTTGGTACCCCCACCACACACACACAATTCTTTATAGGCTGACAGTTCAGGTGTGCACTGAGATTAAATCAGCAACCCTTTTCTTTTGGTACAGAGAAGGCACCATGTTGTTCTATCACAGCACTCCTGGATGCAGTTTGATGAGCCAGGGGCCTCAAAGGGTAGTACACATCAGAACTGGAGGGGCTTCTTGAAGCACAAGTTGTTGAGCAGCCAACACTTCTGGGGTTTCTGTTTCACTGAGTGTGGGGAGGGGCTCAAGAGTCTGCATTTCTTTTAAGTTCCCAGGGGATGCAGACGCTGCCAGGAGAACATTTACAGAACCTCTGTCAATCCTAGAGATCTGCATATATGCTTCCCACACCCCATCCCAGAACCTGTTTTACCCCAAGTATTCTGAAAACATAGCTTACTGTAGGTTTTTTCCCTCTTTTCACAGTGCTGGCACTTAGCAGACCCTTTCAATCTAGACACATGACCCCTCCAGTATGGGAAACTTTTTTCTCTCTTGGAAAATTTCTTCCCTTCCATTTCTATCAATGTCTCCTCGTAGACTTTGATCTAGGGAGGTGTGAAGACTTCCTTTGTCTTCTAATCCTCCCACTTGCTCACTTTCTCTTCTCCTGTTTTCCATCCCTTGGTCCTTGGGTTCTTCTTTCTGACAAAATTTTTTCAACTTTCTCCTGACACTTCTATTACCTTACTAAATTGTTTTTTATTGCATTCTTCTATTTTCAGCTAACTTGCTGAATATTCCTTTTTTTAATTTTTTTTTTTTTTTTTTGCCATGCTTCTGGTTTTGTGGATTTAGCATCTTCTCTTCTCGCTCCAAAGATATCACATTTGTTCTCAAGTACCCTTTTCCTTCCACTGCCTCTGACTCCATTTTGCTGTTTCAGACTCTGACTTTGTTGTCAGAAACCTCTTCGGATGTCTGCTGACCAATGGCCATTCACTCAGATTTGATAAAAAGGAACACTAAGCAGCTTAGTGAGGGCTTCATGTGACATGGGCTTGCTAAACAGTGAATCTCTGCACAGGTGACTGTGGTATGGTCACATGTCAGTTTCTGTGGGTCTTCTCTCTTGAATCCTCAGTCTTCAGTGGGGTGGATGGGGGTGGGGGAGCACATCTCTTGTCATCTGGGAAGGCTATCTGGGAACTAAGTTGAGAGCAGGGGTGTCACCTTCAGTATTCAGGAGTGACTTAATGTTGCTGATTTCCAAAGATGGTGTCCACAACCCCTACCTGAATTCCAGAGACTTTCTTTCTATTCCAGTTCTCATGAAAGTAAACTTCCAGTCTTCTGTGCTAGGGAAAGGGCTCTGAGTTCTGGAGTAGGAATGTGAAGGGAAGTCTGAATACTTCTTGTAAAAGACTATTAACTAATTCTCTATTTTCAATTCTGTTCTGCACCTCACCTTTATAGGTTCTGAATTCCAGAATCATTCTGAGGATCTGCAGTATACTCAAAAATAAATAAATAAATAAATAAAAAGCCTGCCTTTTGGGGAAGTCAGCTGCTTTCTCCTTCTTCTAAGTCAATTGTAATTGATCCATCTGCTTACAACATTTTTATGGCATTTTTTTATTTCAACTGTGTCCTCTCTTTGTTCTCTATTTTCTCTTTGTTCCTGTTGGTATAACCCTTCTTTTTCAAATCTTTTACTTTCATTTTAATGGGGTGCAGGAAGGAGCAGAGTAACATGAATGCACTCAGCCCACCATGTTTAACAGGAAGTCTTTACCAGCAAGCAATTCAATCCATCAATAACATCAGTTTCACTTTAAATCCCCAAAAAGCAAACTCTTCCCTCAAAAAATTTACTGTAGTTTGTTTCTCACTGAAAAGTCATTCGACTCAGACTTTTACAAGGTAATCTAACAAAAAAATTTAGTCTATATAAAGAACATTCACTTAAGATGATAGTACAAGTACATGAGAAAATATTACATCACTCTTCTGAACCTCAAATTAATAAACAGGCATATAGAGCATTAACTCTGTATGAACACATCAAGCTAAATTCATTTCATTTTATTTTCCAATATGGCTCACAGAACAATGAACCAGAAACATCACTGGCATAGATTATCTTAATTTCACCCAAGTATTTAACTTGTCTTTGTAAATAGGACAGAAAGTGTGGTGGTATGATCATACAGGCTGGTGAGCTCACAGTGATCCCTTGTCTTCATCTTCAGAGAGGGGCACGAAGCTCTAGGGATTTCCACCACCACAGAAAGTGCTAACAGACAGGGCCAGTTGAGACCCCATGCTACGCAAGAAATGGCCTGAGAATTTGAGCCAAG
Source organism: Marmota flaviventris (assembly GCF_047511675.1). Taxonomy (NCBI): domain Eukaryota; kingdom Metazoa; phylum Chordata; class Mammalia; order Rodentia; family Sciuridae; genus Marmota; species Marmota flaviventris. The sequence continues at coordinate 57,250,189 of NC_092500.1, read as the reverse complement.
AGAAAGGGCTTTGAGAAAACCTTGTATTTTAAGATATGTAAGTACTATGATGCCAAAAATAGAAGGAAATTGTTTTCCCCACCACACAGAGCTTAGGAGAGCAGTCAGAATCTGCACAAGAGCAGAGCTCAGCTTAATGTACAAAAGTCCTGGCAATTAGAGCTACAGAATCAGCCAATGGGAAAGGCGCCTCACCAGGAATGAGCTTTGTCCCCTCAGGGGAGGGAGGTCCTATAACCACTCTTCCAGGGATTTCTCCACAGAGATAAATGTCTCTTCTAATTCCAAGTTACAAGACTGCCCATAGACACTTTGAACCAATGAAAATGGGGTTGTAACAGTTTTATCATTTAGCAAACTCTAATTCCTTCCACCTTTTCTTTGATACTTACATGTTCATAGTGAAAGACAAAGACAGATTTACACAATTAGTTGACAATTACCTTGAATCCATCAGCAACCTTTTATCTTTGAAGAGTACAAGGCCATTGCCCTTTGGGGGATCAGACAGTGATCAGTGATCAAATTCAAAAGCATCATATTAAAAAAAAAAAAAAAAGTACCCATTTTTGATGCTATTCCATAATGTATTTATTTGCTATTAAAATGGTCAAACTTGTTCATGCACAATAAAATTGACAGTCCACAAATGTGTACCAGACTTATCCTACGTTTTACAGTACTTGCAGCAGGAATTCTACCCTACTATGTCAATTTATCTTCCACCTTACTCTAGAGGCTGCTCTATCTGCCTGAGAAAGCTACACAAAGAGGGAGGGAGACAGCAGACAAGGGCTGGTAAGTGCTAGAAAGGAGGTGTTTATATTTACAATTGCATTTCCTTTCATGTTTTGAATTTAGTACTTAAGGAACTTTCAGCCAAAGAAAGTAGAGATGGTATTGGTTAGAAGTCTGATTGTTTTGGTCTCTACCCAACCAGAGCCCCAAACCTCTGGCCTGTGGAAGCCAGCAGAGAAACTATAATAAGGAAAAGAAGGAAAAGTAACTAGACCAGAATAGAGACACATGTTGAATCTTGCCACCCCAATCATGAAAAGCTACTGCCTCTCACTTTATTGTTGTGTCTGTCTTGGCAGAACAAGCCTCATTCGGCAAAGAGGGAAGTCTCTTAGAAGAAGCTGTACCTGATACTTCAAAGCAGCAATGTAAATGGCTGGTACGAAGGTGGGGGAGAGACTGAGAAAATGATTCAGATTCAGGATAAACACTGATAATACAGAAGTTTCTGAGGCAAGATATACTGGAAGGTTAAGTTCAAGGAGTAGGAGTCAATTTTACGGCCTTCAAAAAGCAACACTGGAAACAAAAAAAAGCTGATCAGTGAGTCATTCCATCCATCTAGAATTGATGGTACTTTGGAAAAACCAAGTTTTATGAATGAAAAAAAATTTGGGGTACATGGAAAAGTTGGAATAGAAAAGCTTACTATGTATATGAATTTGGACTAGGTCATCCATTCATTCATCCATCTAACCAAAAAACATATACTGAGTGTCTATGTGTGCCAGGCACTGTGCTACATGCCAGGGTAGAAATGGGGACAAAAACAGATGGGATATCAACTTTTGTGAAGTTCCATTTTGGTGAGGGAAAGACATTTAAAGACTCCACAAATACATAGCTGAAAATATGATTATTTATACAATAACAAGGTACATTGTTATAACAGAGAAGATATAAAAATGCAAAAGTGACACAAGTCTTATCTATGAAGGGTGGAGGGAGGGTGGGTACTCTAGACAGGAGAAAAAAGCATACCACAGGAACCTGGGGCAGCACAACCTGGCCTGCCTGGGACACAGCAATGACTCTAGAGAAGGTTCAAAGGGAAAAAAGGATGCATAGTATTCTATATCTTGAGAAGCACTGTGCTGACTTAAGAGCAGTGGGGGACCACTGAAGGATCTAGAGAGCCATGTAAGGATCACGAATTTATGTTTCAAATACAGCTGTTTTCAAAAACCTAGTAAGTTTGTATTCTGGGGACCAGTTTGAGATTAAATGTGAAGATAAACTGAAGAGTGTTTGTCACAAATACAACTCGGTGAACAGTAAACTCTCTTTTAAGTGCAAGTTAGACATAAACACTTTAAAATTCAATGAAAGAATACCACTTATCGTATTAAGATCCTTATGTGTTTATTTTGTAAGACCTGCATTCCGTGAGCTTATTTCCATTAAGTACAACAGTACGTGGCTTCTCTGAGCTAGTGAAGGCTGTAGCCCTAAGAGGCAGAGTCTGACAAGCAAAGAAGACTCCGCCCATTCATCCACAACAGGGCAGCATATACTTGGGGATGAAATCCGGGTTCCTCTTACCCAGATGTGGGCAAGGACAGGATATGGTTTGTGTCCACTTACTCAAAACAAAGTACTTTGACTCCCTCAGAACCATAAGTTATAATTCTAGCAAATCTGCTCCCCAACTTCCTGAATTAACACAACAAACTGGTGAACTCTTTCCAAATACTGACTTGAAAAGTACTGGATAAAACAACTATTTGGGCTGTACTGCCTAGTCACAAAATTACTCAAATATATATCCTTACTTGAAAGTGTTATAATGCTTGCAGCCTTCCCTAAATACAACTTTATCTCTGAGCTATGAACCTATTAAAATAATCAATATTGTTTGAAAAGTTATAAAGAGAGTTTGGTGAATAATTTAAATAAACTCAGTGCCACAAACCAAGCAACCATTTCTTATATCAGTGTCCCCCAAACCGATTTCTTTAACAGTCTGATTTTTGGAGTGTAATGAGAAATGCTTACTTTTAGATGAAATTCTCACTTAACATGGTGCTGGGCTGAGTAGGTAACTAACTATGGAGATGCTCCTCCACCTAAGATGCAGTTACATCCCAACAAACATGTAAGCTGACAATATCATAAGTCAAAAATGTATATAGTACACCTAACCTACTGAACACTATGGCTCATCCTGGCCTGCCTTACATGTGCTCAGAACATGCGCACGAGCCTACAGAGAGGCAAAACCATCTTGCACAAAGGTGTTTATAATAAAGTGTTGATTACCTCATAATTTATTACACTGTACTGAAAATGAAAAACAGAATCGTCATATGGGTATACTTTCACACCATCACAAAGATGAAATATCAAAAGTTCCTAAGTTGAACCATCCTAAGTCGGGGGCGGTCTGTATTGAAGTCTGATTTCTATCACTTGTTCAACTTGTACCCTCCCCCCTCACTCAGAAGTCAATATTCATATGACTCCCACCCCATGGCCAATTTCCCTTTGTGGGGGAAAAAAAAGGTATGTGGCCCAGCACATTACAGGGCTCAAGGTACAGAACAACTCTAGGGATTTATAGGTAACAAGTATTTGGCAAGTCATAATTGTTAATTCTCAAAGGCACATTATGGCACTTGATTTTGTAAATGAACACTCCTTAATGCTATCTCCATAAAAGAAGAAAATCAGATTCTGTGATAAACTGTGTAAATTCACTGCCCTGCTAAAAAAAAAAAAAAAAAAAAAAACACCATAAAAATTCAATGATTCCTCCAAACTGCAAATCACCTAAGCATGGCAGAAGCCTCATGAGCTGATCCTACTAACTTCCTAGGTCTCCTTCTTCCTCCAGACCTTCCCTGCCCTCCCATCCATACATTCTAAAACCTTATGCATTGGCACACCCCTGGGAATCCTTCGTCATCCTAGACCTCACCTCACTTGGACAAGAATGTCTTTATCATCTGTCTTCTCACTATTCAGAGCCCCACAAGAGCAGAGATCAAGACCTATTTTTCTTTGTTCTCTAGTGCATAGTTAATGTTATTGTTGGGCACTTGAGCAACTCAAAATATACCTTACAGATACAAGACTTAGGCTACAAATATTGCTATTATTAATTATAATTTTGTACTCCCCCTTTTTTGTTTTTTAACCAATTAAAGAAAGCAAAAGTTTTCCTGTTAATTCATCTACTGCTGCCAGGATGATTTCTAAATCCTGTCTTCCTCCTGTGACCTTTCCACTCAAGAATCCACTTTGGCCCCCTGCCCCAATCCTCTGCTCCTCTGCCAAGCCCACCACACTGCAACTGGAGCAGCTGCGGCTGCTCACACCCTTCAGAGCCCTTTCATGTACACGTGCCATTTGATCCTCTGCCGGAACCATGGGAGATAGATGGGCAGACATCTCAGACAGTACAGATAAACAAAGAAGAGTTAATTAAGTCTGCCTAAGGTCAGACAGGTCATTAGTGTGAGACAAGACCAAAACCTGTGTGCACAATTCCCAGCTCAGGTCCCTCTCCTGTTGCATAAGGGCCCACAATTACTCTGGTCCACTCTTCTGAATAAACCTCACTCTCATTTCTTAATGGGTACCTTTTTTTGTGCCTGGGACTCTACTGGGCTGCTGAGAGGACAGAGAGCTCAGTCAGATGTGAGTCCTACACTGGAACAAGCTGTGACAAATGCCATTAGAAACTACACGCACTACACCTGTAGACCTTTCAAAACTGAAAGAAAAATCCCCATGATTCTACAAACAAGTTCACACCACACAGAATACCATTCCCCACCACCACAGCCACCCAGTGTTGTTCTCAGTAGTGTACAAACTGCCTGAGACCTGAAGGAAGAGCATCACTTTTATACTTTCCTGCCTCCCCAAAGCATCTCCATTTGAGAAGACACATGATGTGACAGAATCACATCTCACATGCATTAGGTTCCAAGGTCAGCAGACAGGGGGAAACATCTATCATCAGCGTGCCCTTGAAGTCCTCAGGACACAGCCAAGCACTTTTCGACAGTCTCCCTCCCACGCTCCATGAATCCAACGTGGCCAGCTGCCTTCAGAGTGGGAGCAGATCAATTTTTTAGGGAAAGACTATGTGTTTTATCATTGTTTATTATATTCTGAATTTTTAAGTTCAGGACCTGATGAAGAAGTCCACAAGCGTGAAGGGCACATGTGCTATGAAAGCCGTATTTCTGAATACCAAAGTCACCCTTAGTGAACTGAGCCATTCAAACTTACAAAGACAAATGAGAAAAGGGGTTCTGATTTCCCACCTCCCACATACTCCAGAGCACGTTTCTCTCTTGCTCGAGTGGTGAAGTGCATCCTTGAGTTACTGAAATTACTTCTCTTGTTCTCATTTTTTTTCTTTCAACCAGTATTATTGTAATAATTTATAATTATTATTATTGTACCAAGTATGCACAGTTGAACAGTCTCCAATAGAAATCTGTAGTCACAGGTTTAGACTAAATGTACATGGATCTCTCTGAATTATGCTAAATGCATATGAATATTTATAACTATTCCTTAATTCATGCATTAAGCATTAACTAACTATGCCACACACCTGCATTAAGGAAAGGAACTTCGACCACAGAGGCCTCACAATGCAGCAGAGGAGAAAAGCAGCAGCAATATCATTTTTTGCCTATATATGAGTTGGTCTACAAGGCAAAGTGTGGGCCTCAATGGAGCAGGGCGGTCAACTGGGGAGTCCTCTGTGACCACACACAGTCCTCACACTTCCTGGTTTGATGGTATCACACCAGGTGTTTTCTGCCTTCCTCCTTCCAACAGGTCAGCTCTCTGGGGGCAGGGATTTTCGTCTGTTCTGTTCACTACTCCTCTGATCCTAGAACTATGCCCAGCACAAGGTGGAACTCGGTCAGCATTCAGTATTCACCTTCACCGACCACATCAAAGGACAACTGCCACAGCATTCTAATCCCTTTTCACGGCCTTTATCATGGACTGAAGTCATCTTTCCTTTTAAAGTCTGTTTGCCTATCTGTTTTTGTCTTTCTCCTCGATAGAAGGGAAATTTCACAGTTTTTCATTACTGCTCTTCACTTAAAACAGAGCCCGGCACACAACAGGGAGTCAACACATTTTAGTTGAATGAATTGTCTCCATCACCAACCGTCATGGCTCAGTCGCTGAGCACTCAGTGAGTGCCAAATGGCTTTACTGTATCCTCTCTCTGAATCTTCGCAATAATCCTGTGAGATAGGCACTATTACTATTCTCTTTTTAAAGCTGAGGAAAAACAAAAAGAAAGTAACTTGCCCAGGGTCACAAAACTAACAATGGGTGGAGCCAGCAATTAATACCAGGCTGTCTGACTTGAGCTCTGCTTTAATTACTCTTCTATGTGACCAAAGCAGCACTGTAGAACGGGGCCAACACCACTCTTGTTGCATAGGTTCAATCCTCTGCCCCCTTCTCCCCGCTCCTGCCACCTCCAGGCCATTCTCCATACCAAGGCCAGAGTGACACTGTCAAATACCAGATCTGTTGGTCTCACAGCTTAAAATCTCTACAATGGCTTTCCACGGAATGAGCCCATTTTGGAGAGCTACCAGCAAAGGTAATCAGCATTTATAATGACCCCCCCCCCAAAAGGGTAACAATGTCATCTCTGGACAAATGACAGGCTATAAAGAAAACGACAGACTTGGAGGAAATGTTCTACCTGTAAGATAAGAGATAAGGACAAAACGATTATTTGTGATACTGACCTTATCAGTAATTTCAGAAATACTTATGGAACAGCTGATCAGAGTGATCAGGCAAATACTTTAAAATGAATAAACCTGGGCCCTACCCAAACCCACTGATTTAGAATCTCTAGGAGAGAATCTACTAATCTACATTTTTTCCCCTTCTTCTGTGAGTGTGTGTGTGTGTGTGTGTGTGTATGTGTGTTTGGTTGTAATAGGGATTGAACCCAGGAGTTCTCTACCTACATCCCCAGCTCCTCCCACTTTTTTTTTCTTTTGAGACAGGTATCACTAAGTTGCCCAGGTTGGTCTTAAACTCATGATTCTACTGTTTCAGTCTCCCAAGTCACTCGGACTCACCAGTGTAGGCCACAGTGCCCAGCTACATTTTTAACAAGCACTCCAGATAAAACTTGGACAGCTACTGACCTAAACACTTTTCAAAACCAGACAAGTGTCTGCAAGTTGGGCAGTACTATATAAACCATCAGCATCACAACTAAGACCCAACTCACCTATTTAAGAACCAACAAGGCCTCTTTCATTCAACAATCATGTTGCACAAGTCACAAACTTCCCTAACCCAGGTCCACATGTTTCAAAACTGCCCAATGCTTGAGCAGGTCATGTCACAACGGCTTTCCACTGAATGAGCACATTTGGAGGGCCACCAGAGCCAAAACTAGCACATCAGTAAAATTGGCTCACTTATGCCAGGTCAACTGTTTCACTGTATGTTCATTCCCAAGACTGTTCCATTTCTTTACCTAAAAAATACCATCCCGCCACAGTCATGAAATTGTGAGAGAAAAACAAGGACACACACAAGTCATGCCTTGCCCCTAGCACAGGGGCTGACTTCTGAGGCAACTCTGTGTGGGATTCAAAGGAAAACAGGTCTATTCAGGTCTTTTATATTCTCAAAGATCCCTGAAAAGGTTAGAGATGAGTTTTGTACATGAGCATGTTCAACCAGCATCCCAGGTGCCTGGCATTTTACTAGGCTTCCCCGATGTTACCAGAACCAGTCCCTAACTGAATGTCTCTGGACATTAGTATCATTTGATAAAATATGAGCTCCTGGCTCCTACGACTAAGAGGGAGATCTTACCAGGTACAGTGTTCTCTGTATCCAGGCCCTCCAGCTGAGAGAACACAAGGCAGCAATGGAATGAAGCCTGGATATTAAATCTTATGCTGAAAACTCCGCTAATTTTTCCTTTTAACACAAGTTTTCAAATTATTTAACCTGTGTAAATAACCCAGAAAAAAGTTTTCCTCTAGACAACAGAAAGTAAAAAAAAAATTTAAAACTTGATAACACAGGGGTCCAACAGTCTCAGAAACTCCTTTGAAAAATATGGGTTTTAATTGTGACACTACACCAAGTATCTAATCTGACTCATGTCATGTGGTTTAGTAGATTTTTTTTTTCCCTAAAATTTCAGAGATGTATTTAAATACTGATATCCAGCTCTGATTATTTTCAAGTTCTTCTTTAAAAAAGAAAATGTTTCAGCCTATGCAATAGAACATGGAAACAATTAGTGTTTTAGAAACAGTGGTTGTGCTCTGCAATATCCAAGAGAGAAAACAAAACATTGGTAGAAGGAAACAACCAGAAGTAAAATTCCTCAAGATATTTCATATGTATGAAAATAAATTTTCACTCTCCACATTGCCTGAGTAAGCCCATCCTACAAATTACTCTTGGAGAGTCTACATAATCTAGTTAGTAATTGGTTCTATCATTATATGAGAACAAAGCAATCACTGGTCAGAAGTACTGCAGCAGATTAAGGGGAAAAAGAGTGAGATTATTCAGGCTGATTTGACATAGCTCTTGCTAAAGCCAAACACAAATAAAAACAATATGGAGAAAAATCCAAATTTTGACGATTTCTAACTTTTTAGATACTCTTCTGGCTTTCTATTTCCAAATTACAGCCTTAAAGGGTACAGCCGCTGTTATTTATTTCCAATAGAATTTTCTAATTTCCTCCCAAGCTCTATGCTTCCGACTCTATGCCAGGCCAAAGTACACACTATTTTCCTCAACCCATCCAGGCTACAAACTGGCCCCAAAGACCCCTCGGCAATGAAGTGTACCATGACCCTCAAGGCCCTCTTGAGCATGCTGATAGAACCTGCCAAAACACAAGACCAGGAAAGCAAGTGAGGTTTAAAAAGCTCCCTTGGCCAAAGAAGAATACCTAGTGAGATAACAAAACCAAGATTCCATTTTAGACTCCAATATTTTAAGCAATGGTAAAAGACAAAGAAAATGGGTATTAATGCTAGCATAAAAATATTTTTTAGACTCAGTGTTTATTTGTCAAATACCAACTGCTTTTTCTTTCATTCCTTTCTGTTTCTGATCTTTGCTAAAACCACATCAGTATCAAATGTCACTTAGTTCTTATTCAAACAGAAGAAAGCAGACACAGCGGCTGCACCGTGACTTGGCTGACCTGGGCCCTCAGTAAAAACAAACCTCTATAAATCACCAGATGTAAGCAATTGGGTAGTGATCACTTTAATTAATTGAACAGCTTTCCTGAAATTTACTGTATAATTTCAACCCTCCCAACACCTTCACCAGAAGCAACTAACAATGGTGATTTTTCTCTTCAGTTGTTTAAAGAAGGAACATGTTTTTAGCTTCAATGGCACAAATATATTTTTTAATTATTCAAGATTAAGATGGTAAATTACTTAATTTAAGAAATTAAATCAGGAGCATTTTAAATGCTACTTTTAAATGCTCAAAAATCAAAAATTATTCTATAATCTACCTCAATACATGAATATAAATATGTTTATACTCTACAAAAATGCAAAAACCACAATTTTAATTGTATTTGAAAACTCTTATTTGCAAAATAACATGTGATGATGTTTCTAACTTCAATTACATATTTAATTCTCACTGCCTCAGTTGATATTTCGAGTTGAGGTTTCTAAACCCTGATCTTTCACTCAGCTGCCTCACTTTAAAACGGGAACCTCAATGCCTTACCACCAACTCTCAAGTATCCTCACAAAACAATTCTAATCATTCTCCACTAGGAGATATGTAATCCACAATCCACGGATTCCATGCCAACCACTGAGCCACACCAGAATTAAAATCCTAACATAGAGAATGTCATCAAACATACATCTCTATGGGGCTCCTTTGTATGTTGAAGACCAACTAGTTTGACAATGACAGCAAAACATAAAGTATGTTGTTAGAAGGTACATGGACACTTGAGATTCAGAAGTGGCACTATAGGTTGAAAAATAAGTTAACCAAGTTAAAGAATCCTTCTTTATTATATCCTAGAGGAAATATTCATACTTTGCTCTTAAGAGCTTTACACTAGCCCACATGAATCATGGAACATCTAATACCCATGGCTCTTACAAACATACACATGAAATTTTGTTGATATTTACTTACAAGGAAAGAAGTGTGATATTTGCTGAAACTGGTCCCAGATTTGGAATGGTCTCCAATTCATTGTTGTTCAGTTTCCTATAAATGTGAGAAAAGGTGGTGGGGCTAATTAGGTCATCTGTAATTTAGATATGAAAACTTTATAAATTATTTAAAAATTCCTTCCAAGTTCAAAGTTTTAAATAATTTATTATAATCCAAATGTTCATACAGTGAAAAGGTAATATATTTTATGCAAATCTCAAACAAAAAGTAACTAGGACTCACACTTCTCGAAGGCTTTGAAGGTGGTTCATGGAACTTGCCTTGATGGATGATAATCTGTTGTGACTTAGGTCCCTTTAAGAAAATGAAAATTATTAGTTTCTAAAAACCAAAATTAGGATCAACAACATGCAAGACAGAGTGGGCTTATGAACTAGTGGCACTATCAACCCGAGTGACAACTGAAGAAATAATTGGTCCACTCTGGCCACAAACTAGATGGCACCCAAAACGCCAAACTCAAAAATACAAACTCTAGAGGACAAAATTAGTTTAAGAACTGGCAGATTCAAATACTTTAAACCCACAAATGTTTTAAGAGATGTTTTTGGCACATGGTGAACAGATCTTTTGTGAACTGCTAGTTTTGCTTTACCCTCCCAAGTCCCCACTCCCAACTCGATATGGTGACATCATGGCTCATGAAAAATGGCTAATTAGGCAGGTTGCTGAAACTACAGCTTCTATACAAACCTTTTTATTATCATGAAATTAAGTATCAATGTTTTTATTACAGTCAGACAAAACAGAAATTGCTTTTCACCCAAAACTGTTTGTTTTGGTTAAGGCACTAAATTGTATTAAAATTTTGTGGTGTGTGTGTATGTGTGCACTCGTGCCTGTGTGTTAAAAGGGTACAAAACCACCTGAACCCTCTGCTTTCTGGAGCTCCCCAAATCTAAATATCTGGTAATTTAACATTTAATTTAAACCACATCGACCATCTTTTAACAAAGTTAAGCAGACTGTACAAGCACCTGTGAATAGATTCAATCACTAAAATGAAAGTGTTTCTCACTCAAACTTAGTGTTTCCCAGTCTAACTTAGTAACAATTTCACAGAATACCAATCCTAATATAAAAACAACAAATTCCTACATACATGATGGTCCAAGGAATTCATCTTGTCGCTTAAGATTCAAAATTCGAAAAGAAATCTGGCAAATTGCTTGACTACAGTCCCTGTACGTTCCAACAATACACTGACTATGTGCCTTCAAAATGGTGTAATGAAAATAAAATGGCTGAGCTGATACTGCAAATGGGGCTGATTAGCAGTATGGCTTACAAGGGGCCCACTCTAAGAGGTAAATTGGCTCTTCCTAAATTAATTCTTTGTGTTTAAAATTTAAGATTTTTTAAATAAGGAAAGTTTTCCAACAACTAAAGTCCACTGAACAAAAAGCATGAACTATGTTACATGCATAAGTATGTTCTCCCAAAATAAATAACTAAAAACAGAAGAAAAGTGTTACTCGGTGCCTAGTTAACAATCAGAAATCAGAGATCCTTTCAGTCTCCAAGTTTTTATTTTGAGTAACCCTGGATTTCTCTATTTCACCTTTAAAAGAAAAAAAAAACACTGCAAAGGTTTTATTCCAAGTATGTTTGCCTAAAGACCTACCAGACAGTAACAGACATGAGTAGATTTGTTCTGGTAGAGTTATAACATGAAAAAAAAAAAAATCTGGCACAGTCTTTAAACTATAAAAATCCTGCAATTACAACCACTGCTGTGCATGCTCACCACCGGCTGGAGCCAGACACTTTCCCTCACAGTCCGGCCCAAGTCCATCTGGAGTTCATCAAGGAAACCGTGAGCCCAACAACTCACGTTAGGATTCAAACAAAACCTGTGTGCTTTTAGCACCCCAGACAGTCCCAGATTTCCCACATGGCTTAAAAAACAACCAAGGAAAGGAGTCCTTCACCTGGGAGGCAGCCAGAATCCTCAGAGAGTCTCATTTGAACTGACTTAACTCAGGAACATTGAACCTGCATTCCCCCATTGTTTCCCGTTTTAAAAGCAAAGGGGGAACCAATCTGGCATTTACATTTAATACAGGTGATTTTTCCTTTTAATTAAAAAAACTGCAACTGCACTCTCCACTTCATTGTTAGGATTATTCCACAGGGCAATCCTGTGAGAAATGAGATTGAGTGCTTAACTTTTTTCTACCAGTAATGGGATGAGATCCTCAAACAAAAGACCTTTAAAATGAGAAACTACCTTCAGAGACCAGGGCACATGCAGGGAACCACTCATTTCTGATCCAGAAGCAGGAGCTGGCAAACTTAAATATTTCAGTTATTGCAACACACTTGCATGCTTGAGTTTTGTGTGCTATTAAAACCACATTATATGTGGGAGAAGAAAAAAAGCGCCCTGTAAGTGACTTTTACTGCTAAATACTTAAAGCCATGAAACTTTTAATGTACCTAAATTTAGATTTAATATAGTTTACATTTCAGCAATGATTACTTTCCAGTTAAAGGATGTCACATTTTCCTAAATCTTCCTTACATTGTTTTTATGGCTACATCACTCAGGAGAGATTCACAATTGTACAATTCTTGTGTTTTGTTAAACTCAGAACATAAAGCATTCAAAAAGGAGGGTAGATTTATCGTTTTTAGAATTCCACTAATGAACATCTTCCCCAAGAAACTTTTTTAAAAAAAAATTTGTTGTAGTGAGGTTAACAAATGGGAAAGGTGGTATGGGAGAGAAGTGTTAACTATTTTCCCAGAACCAAATCCTCAAAACTCAAACTCTTTCTACACGACAGAGAGAAGATTCTCTTCCTGCATATTAGCAAGCAAATAAATATATATGAAAATAATTAATTTACAACATGTGGTTCCAGCTCTCATTTTCTTCCTTTTAGCATTTAGGAATCTGACTTCTAAGTCAAATTTTAAAATGCAAATACAGCAGAGCTTCTTAATCAATCCCACTGGGCCTGCAGAGCTGCTAATTCAGCAGAAATCTGGAAAGCTGAAAAACAAAAAGCCAGGCTGTAGCTGTTTTAAGACACTGATCCAAAGTGACTCATAAATCAGCCAGCTATGTTCGAGTTTTAGTCTGGAAAATATAGAAAAACAGCTGTGAAAACCATAAGGACTATTACCTCTACCCCACCCCCAATTCTGGTATGGACCAGAAGATTTATAACAGGCCAACACTCAAGGAGTCACACCAGCAGAATCTACCTTTCTGGCTTTTGCCTGAGCCCTGGTGCTAACCCAAACTTTTCTACCAGATAAAATAAATAATTCTGACATTTCAGTGGGAAAGTAGTAATACTTGGAAGCTCTCATCAGCAATTTTTCCCTCTTTTGGTTAAATAATATTCAAACAATAAGTTTCTTTAGGTTCAGAATTCTGTAAAGCACAAACTCTACAGCAAGGCTCCAAAGCGTTACTGTTTTAACAGCTACTTTCATTAAAGTATTTATTAGGAGTTACTTATTGAAAGTAGAACTAAGTGCAGTATTATTATTGTGTAACTCAAACTATTCAACTGAATAGTTGGAATTTCAACTGAATCAAGTGGGGAAAATACATACTCACATATACATGAAACAAAAAATAGACATTGTGCTTTTTCTGAACAATGCTTTCATAAGCTAGTCCCAAGACAAACTTTTACTATTTCAATTGCCTAAGGAAGGTAAAACATGTCGAAGAATATCCCTTTTTCTACTTATTTCCATAATCTACTTAAGAGCTTTTTCAATCATGTGAAAATTAAGTAGCATCTTCTTACACCTCCTATTCCAATATGCCAAATAACAGAGAAGGTAAAACTCATTTCCACATTTGTTTGTTTTTTCTTTGTTCAAAGGTGAAGAAGACAGCTGCAGAGCTTTAGGCACAAACAAAAGAAACATTTACAATAAAGAACTTCAACCACATGGTTTGGTGACACCTACAAAGATGGTTAGAAGTCACAAAAGTACAAGAATGACAGGGCTGTTCAATGAGTGATCACAGCAGGGCGTCTGACAACAGACCAAGTGCTTATTTATACAAGTGGAACTTATTTTCACATACATTTAAGGAATGTGGACTTGTATTGAGACAATTTACTGCTGGCGGAAATGTAATTAAAGACTGTGCTAACCAAATAAACTGTAATTTGTTTTTAGTGTGCCACCAAATTATCTGCAAAACAAAATCCTAATTAGGTCAGCTACTTTTAAGACAATGTTTAAATAGGTATCGAACTCCTTTTGGTTCAACTCAACTTCTAATCAAAGGCAAGGAGACACAGTTATTTCTTTAGTGACATCTAAACTCACAAAAAGTATGTTGCACATTGGCATGATCCAAGAGCCCACTTGTCCTTGAGAAACTACGGAATACAGTTAGATTTGATGCTGAATCCAAGCATTTCTAAACATTCCTGGAAGCACTATCTTCATTTTCTTTCTAGTCCCTCTATTATTCATAGGTGTTCACCTCTCCAGTCATTCAAATGTTTAGTTCCATATGTTGTCAATAGAGCCATTCACATTTCATGAATGCAGCAGCATGACCTCCACAAGAGGCAATTGAATGGAATTAGCCACAACTAATTGAAAGTCTTTCCTGCTTTGGGTTAAAGCCCTTATCTCCTTCTTCACTTGTAATAAAAACTACTAAGTAAGACATCCCATGATAAGCGATTAAATACCAACCCAACACTCCTTAATTCTATTTTTGTATTAAATTAAGGTTTATTCAACAATTCTAAAATTCTAAATACAAATAAAGGAATTTAGATTAGCACAATGATGTAAAAATACAATTTCTTAAACCACCTAACTAAACCTTCAACCGGTTATTACAACAACAGGACAGTCTGCTACAATTGTTTAAGAACTGAAAATTTCCACGGCAGTTTTGCTAGGCCCAAATCTAAGATTATAAAGAGTCTAAGATATTCTTTCTTTTAAACAAGATAACGACTTTTAAAAAAATAAAAAGTTTTTTTTGGGGGGGAGGGGGGTTGTTAAATTTTACAGAACTCTTAAATTTTAACAAAACTGGGGACTAGGAGAAACAAAGGGTTAACGTTTTGAAAGGACCAGTATTTCCAACTAAATTTCATTTTCTTCCTTCTTCTTCCATGCAGTTGGCAGTGATTTCAGATTTTCAGACTTCACAGCGAAAATACAAAAACTTGCATAAGAGCACACTGCATTCTCCCCTAAATCGGCTGTGAGAGACCACAGAAATCACGTCCTTGGTTCTGAAAAATCTAGTGTCTTCCTTTCCACATCTACTGATCAATCTTACCACCCAACTTCTTAGCGAAAGGAAAACGGGTCACTGTGTGGCCCAGAAGGTAAACTCACAGCTTGCTAATGCGAAATTACGCATGGGGTAAGTCTGAAGTATGTCTGCCATAGCTTGAGCAGTGACTTGAGGGGGCTTCCCAAGTCAAAGAAGTGAGTGAAATTACTGGTTGGAAATAGGAACAGGGGCAGAACCAGTCAGAAGGTAAAGCTGGGCCATTCTCCCACACAAACTCGGAGGAAAAACTGCAAAACTCCGGTCATCCATGTAGAGTGTCACCTCTCCCTCCTGGGCCCGGACAGGAGCTCCTAGAAGTCCGGCTCAGGCAATTGCCCGAGTCCCCTCCCCACCTCCGCCAGCCGCCGGGTGGGGCGCCCCAAGCGCCCACCTGCGCAGCACTCAGGAAGGAGACTGAGGCCCCACAGCTCCTTTTCCACCCCCACCAAGCGCCGCTAGTGGCCTGGGCCAGCAAGAGCTGCCCTGGAAGAGGGCGCAACCAGGCCCTCACTGTCTCCCGCTTTTCCGCAATCCAGCGGTCCGATCCCCTCCGTCCGCGGGAAGAATACTTACAGCCGAGTGACCCAGGACGGGAGTGGCTCGGGAAGACTAGCCAGCCGCTGGCGACTGCAGTCCAGCAGGTCCCCGAGGCAGCGGCAGGGAGCTGGACACGGGCGCTCGGCGGCAACCTCCGAGGGCTGCCCGTGTGCACCGCGGCCGCCGAGAAGACTGCCTTCGCCAGGGCCCCCGCGGCCCAGCGCCGCACACAGCAGCAGTCCCAGCGCCGCCGCGGGCGCACGGAGCTTCGGCGCGCACATCGTGGTCCCGCGGCCTCTAGCTCGGCACGGCGCTCCGCAGCCGGCGCGAACTCGGGCTCGGTTACAAACTTCCAGCCACGAGTGAACGCCCTGATTCCAGCCGCGTGCTCCTCTCTCGAGCTCCCAGGTAAACTTCTTTTACTCTTAGCACCAAAGCCCTCTCATGCCCCGGAGCAGCAGGACAGAAACCGAAAAGTACCGCCAAATTGTGGCAGAGTTGCAGCCCGAGCAGCGTCCGCAAGCTGGCCCGCAAAGAAACTTTTTCGCCTCCTCCCAGCGGCGAAGCACGAAGTCCCAGAACTGCGGAGCATCGCGGCGGGGCGGGGCGGGCAAGGCCCGCGTGCGCCCATTGGCCCGCCACACCGCGGGCGACCCCGCGGCCACGTGACAATAACAAGGCTCCAGCCGGGGGCCGGACTCAGGAGAAAGTGGAGCTGAGATTGTAGGAAATTTGGTGTTACATTTTCCAGCCTCTCCAGCCAGAAGTCTCCACTACGTCCTGGGAACCATATATCAATGGAGTTGAAGGGCTTAAAGGGAGTGCGCAAACAAGTGAGCAAAAACTAGGCTAGTTCTCTGAGTTGGAGGTATTGAGGGAAACTTCTGGGAGTAAACTTCATTTTGTTATCAAGAAACCCTTCAATTCCAAATTAAAGAAATGTATAAGTTATCCTACCATTCACAAATAAAACAATGATTTTGAAGAAAATAAAATTCTTCTAATTTTAATACCGATTTTTTTTCACCCCTGCATCGGAACCAAATATAAAAAGAATTTTAAAAAATGTGAAAGTTGTGGTTTTGGAAATGGTATATTGAATTACAAATAGCCACCCTCAGTGCTCTGGATGGAGCTGGGGGAAATGCTCTTCTAATGAACCTGTGATGACAATCATAGATTCCAGGCAATAGCCAGGAATAATAAAATAATCACAGTAATACTTACTAGGACCTTGGAGGAAAGACTTAATATATGCATCTTAGTCTACGTGGTCTTTGAGTGGTGACAAATCTTGATTGAGAATGCTACCAGGTTAAAAGTACTTGCCTGCCTTTGGCGGGTAGAGCTGAATAGGATGAATTCAGGCATTCAAACTTCCTAGTGAATTCAGCCCTGACTTAATCTTTCAGGTGACTACAAGCACAGGATGTTGAAACTGATAGAGAACTTGGAGATCATCTGCTAACCCTTCCTTCTCTGGGCAACATAATAGAACCAGAGGAGGTTACTAATTTGTTTGTGGCAAAAGAAAAAATTGGAAGCTTATTTTAAGCTCCTGACCAAGGATGTCTGTCCTTGGGACTGTTTAAAGGCTGCTGTTGAGAGATTGCTTATGGAGTTGAGACTTTAACCCCCACTCTAGTATCCACTGATTTCCATTGTAACAAATCACTATATAAGTAATTCCACTGGGGAAAGGAAAAGACTTGCTTTGAAGTTGACACACCTTATTTTAGATAAGATAGCTGGTCCTTTTCTTTTCAACTACCACTAGCATCAAACCCACCACCTTTTTCGATAATGTACAAATATGATACACTTATGACAGTATATCAGTTTTTATTTATAATTTTGCATGCTTTGAAGTGGACAGGATGAATGGTAGTCACACTACGGACTTTTCAGCTCAGTATTATCCACTTATTTCACATAAGGGAAGTCAGTCATAATGTGTTGGAGGCTTTTTTAAAAAGATGTCATTATACACATGTCATTATGCCATTATGTGTAAGCATTAGTATGATGACTTACTCCTGAGACATCACTCACATGACATAGGTAATCAGAAATTTTCCACTATTTAGCTCATTTTCTTCTCTTATATTCTTATATAATTTCATCCTCTTGCATCAATCAAACTCACATTGATACATTGCTATTTACAACATCCATATTTCCCATCCAGATCTTTTCTCCTAAAGAAAATTCTTTTTGTATATCTATTCAACTACCCACAGGTCGTCTCAAATTGGATGCTCAAATATGGCATGTGTAGAATTGTATTCTACCACCATGAAACTTTCTCCTTTTTCTCCTGTCTCGGAGAATGACACCTCACTTTATCCAGATGACTGTCCCCCAACCCTAAGAGTCACCCTTGTCTCTTTATCACCACCTCCATATCCAATCAATTAGCAAGTCCTATTGAAACTAGCTCCTAAATGTATCCTGTCTCTATCTCCACAGACATTATGCAAATTAAGGCCTCCATCAGCTCTTGCTTGTACTACTGGCACAGCCTCCTTCCTATCTGGCATTCCAGCCCTTTCTCCACAATGCAGTCAAGTGATATCCGTAAAGTTCAAATCTGAGCCTGTGACTCAACTGCCTAATTCCTTTTACCCATTCCCATTGTCCTGGAAGTAAAGTTCAAATTCTTCAGAGTAATGTAGGCAGCTTTTTGTTGTATTTGGCCTCTACTTATCTCTTTAAACTCATCGTATTTAAATCATTTAGAAACTATTCCAGAAACTACTCTAGAAACTACTTGCTGCTCTCTGCCCAGAGGTGTCCTTTGTTTAGATCACTGTCTCTCTTCTGCTTGATTCAACACTTCTACTTGAGCATCCTTTCTTTGGAAAGATGTCCCTAAGTCTTGCTTCACTATACCTCCAGTGCACTGGGAGTGCATCTAGCATTCACTGGATTTAGTTTCTCAATCAGAATATTGAAAATACAATAAAAACTCTTTTATATGACTTCCAATTTTCATTTCACTGGATTAGCTGTCACCCTCTGTTCCCACTGTAAGGCCTGCTGACTGATGGCTATGACTTGCTGAAATCTAGAGGCAATCAGCCCCTCCCTGGTCCACCCTTACGCGTATGCGCCTACCAGTCAAGTGCTGAGCTACAGTAGTTCCAGACTGGTTTATATCTATAATTACACAATTAAACTAAATATTGTGTAAACCAAATATGAGCTCAACAAGAAAATAACTTCATTTCTATGATAATGAATTTGAAGATTGAGTAATAGCCTTTAAAGCTAATCACTAAAACAACACTATCAAATTAAATGAGGGCAAAACAATGGTAACAATAAAAGTGAGGTCTCAGTCCACTTTGTGCTGATATAATAGAACACCTGCAGCTAAATAACTTATAATGAATAGAGATTTAGTTCTTATAGTTCTGAAGGCTGGGAAGTCCAAGGTCAAGGGACCCACATCTGCTGCATCATACCATGGCAGAAGGCATCACCTAGGTGGACAGAGAAAGGGGGTAGGACTTAATTCTTTTATCAGGACCAGATTCCTACAATAACTGACCCATTCCTGCAATAATGACATTAATCACCTCTTAAAGATCCTGCCTCTCAGTGCGGTTGCACTGAGGATTAAACACGCAATACATGAAGTTGGAGAGAAAAAAAAAAGTGTATATATATATATATATATATATATATATATATATATATATATATATGAATTCTTCACACAGATTGCTTTACAAGAATCTTAAAGATTGTTCTACTTGAAAGTAACTGGGGTTCATCAACAAACAATGCTTTATGACTGTAGCTTATGCTTACCCAGAACTTCATGTTGTTATTGAGAAAGTAAAAGGGAATGATGTGGCAGGATAAAACATTAAATGTGACTATTCTCCTTCTCGATACATTCTTAACCTTGTAGTCAATAAAAAGAGGAGCTATCCTATGTGGAAATGGTAAATCATGATAATATTTTCCACAGACTTTCCAAATCCTTCATGAACCAAAGGATAGAGAGCAGTTCTACTGGGTATGTATATATTTGGGCAGATGAGGACTGAATAGCTTAATTTTGAGGCCCCTTAAAGTCTTATGCTGATTCCTTTAGAGTGTATAAAACACAGAAATGAAGGTGGAGTGCCAGGAAAAATAGTCTGCAACAGAGGAAAAAAGCTCTATGGTTTTTTTAAAATATGTTTCCTCAAATTCACATGTTGGACCCTTTACCCCAATGCAACAGTGTTGAGAGGTGAGACCTTTAAGAGGTGATAAAATCATGGAGGATCTGCTTTCCTAAATGGATTAATGCCAATATGACAGGAGTGGGTTTGTTATAAAAGTTTGGTCCCATTCCTCTTTTCTCTTTCACTCTTACTTTTCCTGCTTCTATTAAGGGATGATGCAGTAAGAAGACCTTCACCAGATATAGGCCCCTTGACTTGGACTTCCCAGAAGTCCAGACAGAGCACATCTCTGTTATTTATAAATTACCTAGTCTCAGATATTCTGTGAAAACAGCATAAAATGAATTAAAACAGAAAATGAGCATAAAATTATGATTCTTTCCCAAAGTTTATCAGTAAATAACAGGCTTAGTGTAGTATTGTTGATCCTCTGATGATATATTTTTGTTTGTGCACACACTCATATATGTACACACACACACAACTGGTACAGTGTTCGATTCTGTTTTTGTGGCTCATGTCTCATGAATAAAGATTTATTGTGAGGTAGGAAAATTTATTTTGACTGATGGTCATTTAACATTTCAATTAAAATGAGATAAAGTGTTGGATTTCCCCACTCCTTCAAAGGTTTACATTGGTTAACCTAGTAGGCAAAAATGGACTTTCACCATTGTAAAGTGCCTAAATGATAACAGTTTCTCACTTATAACTTTGTTCTGGTGAATGAAAAGTACCATCCAATTTCAAAACAGCCTCCTACCATCCATTCTGTGGTTAGTATAGCCCAACCCCTGTGCTCTTTTTAGTTTTCCTGTTTTTTTTTTTTTTTTTCTCCCCCTGCCCCTGGCAAGTGTGAGACTTTCTTATCTTGAGTGCTGGCAAGGCCAATGACTCACAGATAAAAAGTAATAGAGGTGCTAAGCTGTCAGTTTTAACATCCAAGGACAAGAATGAAAGCTAAACACTCAGTACTTGCTTTATCATTACAATGAATGACACAGTTTGTGTACCCACGAACTGTGAAAAGGGGAAAGAGATAAGGCAAAGGAGGAAGAAAAGCACAAAAATCCCCAGATAATGATGCCAAAAGCAACTGTGGCTGTACTCTGTAACCTAACCTGATCTTTTCCCATTCATTAAGGCATTTTAGAAGATTTAGATAACCCCCTTTCTCACACTCAGACACACACACAGAATGCAGACTTTCACACAGACAGCAAGAGAGCAGAATCTTACTTTACAAAATCCCTCCTATGAGCAGGTCTTTATTCCTTAGAAAATAGTTAGAAAAATGAAGATAACCACCTATCTGTTTCTCTCAAACTTACCAGCTCTGCAATATTACTTGAACTGAAAACAAATACTATTATCTGAATGTTCAGTTAACCACGTATTAAATATATGCTATTTCATATTTCACTCAATTGTCAAGTCACCCTTTAGGAACATGTGCTCCAATATAAACTCATACTGTGAATAAAACTAGCAACCCTGGAGTCACTTCAGCGTAGCCTGAACCTGTGAGGATGGGGCAGGGGAATAGCTGAAGGTAAAGGGGGTCTCTGAACTCCTTTAGATTCTCCTCAGTGAAGGATATCCTTCTGCAGCAATTGATCCTTTCAGTGGGCTCCAGTTTCTCCTTTTCTGTGAGGACCTCAGGATTCTTTCACTTCTTCCAATCCTTGCTTCGCTTATTTATTTGTTTGTTTTCTGTAGCTGACATCAATCCTAAACCTCCAAAAAATCTCAACACATGTAAAATAGTCCACCCTATCAAGAATACCAATGCAAATTCTTGAGGAGAGTGGTCAGAAAGTGAAGGGCTGTGCCTTTGGCTCACTTGACAACTCTATGCTTCATTTTCCTCATCTGGAAAATGGGGTGAAGAATGATCCATTATTGCCCAGTCATATTTTGTACTTGAAAAATCTCATATAGATTCTAGTTTCTACTTAATTTCCAAATTCCATTTTTTTTTTCATTATTCAGAGACCTGGTAACTTAGCAAGAGGAACATTTTGTTGTGGATAGAAACATAGTTATTTACCAATGAAGATGTTGAAATTCAGTAAACCTCGACTATTAAATAACATTTAATTTAAAATGGAAAACGCAAAGTATTTTATAATGTTCATTTAAGATTCTAAATCTGTTATGAGAGCATGCTATACATATTCTAAGATTTTTAGTGGGCGTTTTATTAAGCCATTTCAAGAAGTTTGGTGTAACTATTTGTTATGGTTTATGCCATGAAGTCAAAAAGAATCACTAGGCAAATTTACTAAGAATATTCATATATCCTTCCTGTTCCTCCTGGGAACTTTTCTGTAGAATGATTTTTTTTTTCTCACTTCTCAGATGAACACTTGACCTATGCACTATTCTAAGAATTAATTTGCATATCGAAACCATAAGAGTGCTCATAAATGAGTTCATTGTTTTTATTTACAATTTCTCTTACATGTTTTATATTTAACCAGGCCTATCAAATTACAAAGGTGACATTGTCCTGAACAGCCTCAGAATCAAGTTTCCTGCATTAAAAACTGCATTTCTATTCCTAAGTATAAGGATTACTGTCAGACTACTGTGCTCAGAATATCATTCTATGTCTATCTTTTCAAATAGAGAAGTTATTTTGGTGGAATGAGGATGGTTTCAACATAAACTTTTTGCTTCTACACAAATACTTTCCTTCTAAAATCTTAAAATTTTAGCCCAAAGCTTTACGCACTTGTATGGCATTTATACATTCAGAGAAAAAGATTTCCACTGAAATACTGACATGGAGTACAAAGAAGCTCTAAAGGGCACCTTGCTCATCCATTTGCCCAGAGGCACATCTGTGTCTGTGGCAGGCTGACTCCTCCATCCCTGTGGCAGTTCTTTCAGACTTGAACAACTTTATTCAGTCAGGGCATTCATCTTTACAGCCCAGTGTAAATGAATCCTTCCTGCTCTCTTGCTGCCATTTGAGCTGTTCTGTACCTCACCTCCCCTAGGGAAAATAGAAATTCATCAGCAAACTTTCTCTTTGCAAATTAAATAATTGCAGATCTTCTAAACACTTTCTCACAAACACAGCTTTCTCTCACATGCTCATTAGAATCAGAAATGTCTCTCTTCTGTTTGTGTGCCTTGTGGAGATGAATATGCAGAAGTGGAGGTAAGAGAGTCTTGAAACTCCTCAAATGACAGTAGTCAGCATTTATCAAGTTCTTACTATTTATTCATTAAATTTATTAGAAGTAAGCAAGAAAAGTTACCACAGCACAGGAGGGGTCCCAAAGGGGGTACCATCTGTGGCACTTGGTCAAGAGGCTTTTATATTGTTTTGATGACGAATTAACCTTTCATTGGAGAGTTCCCCTTGATTGTTCCCTTTCTCTGACTCAATTGAAAGTGTACAATTTAAATTTCTTATTCCCATAAGGGGATGGTTTAATGTGCTTGTTATCCTGTATTTGTCCTGTACTTGTTTCTTAAAACAAAAGAATTGCTTGGGTTCAAAACAACTCTTGGGACTAACTAACCTTAGGATAGTCAAGGAAACCTGGGGCAAAAACACAATGTGTGGGCATCCGAGCATGAATGGGCTCTTGCAGTCAGATAGCCAAAGACAAAAAGCATCCTCTAGCCTAGTGTTTTAATCTGAGGTGGTGAGATTCCCATTCACCAACGTCCCTATTTCCATCTCCTGCCTCATTGCCAGATAAGAAAACTGAAATGGAGAAGCCAAGAATTTTGCCTGGGATTCAAATCTCTTACCCACCATGCCTCGAGGCTTTCCTCCAGAGTTAGAAGAAACAAGATTTCCAATGCCTTTCTTAAGCTCAAGAGAAGTGGTTTACAGACAGCAGGTGGGAATCAATAAGGAAAGCATGGGACCTTGCCCAGTACTTCTTAAAGGTGGTCAATTGCAATACCTGTCTCTCCTTTCCTTTCCCTTTTCCCTCATTGCTACAAGTTTAGGAAAAATATTTGTCTTATGCAGATGTTTGAATCAATCCCTTTAGAGTTTGATTTGCAAAGGTTGGTGTCCTTACTTGTATATTAGCCTGGGGCTTGTCAGGGCTCACACATCACAGTCTTCCTTAAGTTCTCCACCATTTCAATCCACTTCTGCTTCCAGGAGTGTTCCAGAAGGTATCACTGACACTTCAGAGTCAATGTTCTAGAAAACTAAGTTTGGCTTGCAGGAGAGCCTACGTGGTTGCTAATCACAAGAGGAAAAGGATGCAGAAAGGGAAATAGGCTTTAACTTTATTACAATTTGATAGAGCTTTACCTCATTAGGGGATCACAACTGGGATGCATGTGACCCCAGAAGCACAGAGAAATTAAATATTAATGCTAGAGATCATATTTAAACTGTTAAGATACTTTACATTTGGTAACAGAATTTTCTTTCTTTTGGGTTACGGGACAATGCTAATTTTTATTCTTTTCCATCTTCTGTATACTATAAAAAGAAATTTAAAACAAAACAAAGCAAATGGTCTCAGATTGCCTAAGTTCTATTTTCCCAATCAGCTTTTGTTTGAGGCTATCCTTCAAATCCATTGCTTCAGGAACATGGAAGAGGCTTTTCTTAATGTGAAATTACTGTGAAACTCGACCTGATCACTCAGTGATGCTCCAGTTAGTCTTTCCTTAAATGCCAAGACCCAGGATAGGAGTGCAGTTCAGTGGTTGAACACTTGGCTAGCATGTGTGAGGTCCTGGGTTTGATCCCCAACATCACCCAGACAAAGAAACAAACAAAAACCCAATAAAACAATGATCCTATTCAAGTTATGAGATCAACTTTGTCTTAATCTGTATCTATTAAGCCATTCAGTGCCATGACAAATAATTTCTACTACGAATAACATAATAGATATTATGAAAATAATACTGATAAAAACAGATCTATGTTTTCTAATATTACAAGAGAAAATGGTAGAGGCATACACTCCCTTGTGTTAAAAGTTTTCAGTTTACTTTTGAATTTTATTTTGTTTAAATGTTTATTGTAATCTAATATTAAAATACTCATCTATGATTTGAATCTATGAACAAAAGTGACTCATATAAAGGTATATGAATTTTTAAGATTTTTGAAAAGTTATTAAAGGTAATGATTATTTGAGCAGTTAGTCCCAGAAAATTAAGTTATTTAATGTAGTGGAAATTTTTTGGTTTTGCTCTTATTTTTGTTTTGTAGTGCTGGGGATAGAACCCAGGGCTCCTTGAATGCTGAGTATGTCATTGACAACTGAGCTTCATCTCTAGACATTAGTTAAGATATGGCAAACATATCTTAAATACAAGAATTTGAACAAAATCTTTATTTAGCCTAATGAAAGTATGCCATGGGAAATTAAGGGAGACAAGAATAATTAATTACATCAAATGCCAATGAGGTTGTCCCAAGAGGATTCAATAACATTAGTAGTTGCTGAACATTTGTGATTATTCATTGAAATTGATATGCTTGTGAAGGAAACACTAAAATGTGTTATATTTTTTCCTGTAATTTTGGATCTTTTCCTACAGTGTTAATGAAAGTACAAGATAAATGTCTCAAGGTGAGTATAGTATTCGCCATCTTGCTACTAATTATACTTGACTTCTTGTGATCCAAGACAAGAACAGTGGAAACAAAATTATGCATAATGTGAGCATACTGATTGCAGTTACAAAATCTCTTTTAAAAAGTTTTCCCTAGGTATTTTTTCAAAAATCTTTTTTTTAAATAAAATCACTCAAATGTAGCATGCTTGCCTCCATTAAAAACAACTTAAATATCCTAAGGCAATCCATATTTGGTAACTATAGTTACATCTTTAAGATACATTTTATATGTGACTAGATCTGGATTAAGAGCTATCAGCTTCTTATAACTCTAATATTTAAAATAATGAAAGGAAACTTAGGTTAGAGAATATTTATAGTATCTTTCATTTTTCATCATATTTAGTTGCAATACTTTATATTGACTGTGATTCCTCTGCAGTATAGAAGGCACAGGCACACATATAAAACTGAAGAATTCTAGATGATTGAGTATTTCCAATAGTGGTCAGTGTTACTCTAGCATCAGGGGTTTATATACATAAAAACTATTCAGCTCCATTCTAAGTTTGCTGAATCAGAAATTTCACAGATGGATTCTGGTGATGTGTATTTTAACATACCCTCCAAAGTTTGAAAATCTGCAAGATGCTACTCTGAAATTGTGAAGAACCATGTCTCCTATAACCATATACTCCTTCCTTTTGTTACTTTTCCGTGGGTGATGGACCTCTTACCTGAGTTTTTGGAACCACTTTCTCTCCCACCCTGGTTCATGATAGAATATACACAAATCTTAAGGAATACAGATAAACATATTATAATTCTATCTTGAGTAATTATGGTACCCTGGCACCAATGAGAAAATTTGGAAAAGTAGAGGGCCAGTTTCCCATGTTTATATGAACAAGGAGAATACCTTCTCTGATTATGAAGCAACAGATACTCACATGACAAAAACACTATTTAAAAACTGCTGCTGTACAAACTAATTTGTTGAATCAGCCAGGACTGAACTATCAGATAATAAATACACAAGGCCACATCATTCACTTATCCATGTGAATGGCAAAAAGAGAAGCACTTAGGTAAAAGTTATGAAAACTCTGGAGATCAGGAAATTCCTGTATACATTTGTATTACAACACTTAATGTGTGTGTGCGTGTGTGTTGATTTTTTCCCAGTGATGTGAGCTCCTGGTGCCCTGAGGACAGGGACTGTCAGTATGTGAATACCTATGTCAAGAAGTAGCATTGCCTTTCACACTTGTTTACCCACTCTCCTAGTTTTCCTTGACTCCCTCCTTCCTTTGTAGTTTATAACCCTCCTCTCAAATGAGAAGTCCTATCAACTCCACTTTTAAAATATATGTTTTTTTTTTTTTAAAGAGAGAGAGAGAGAATTTTTTTAGTATTTATTCTTTAGATTTCGGCAGACACAACATCTTTGTTTGTATCTGGTGCTGAGGATCGAACCTGGGCCGCACACATGCCAGGCGAGCGCGGTACCGCTTGAGCCACATCCCCAGCCCTTAAAATATATGTTGATCCCAACACCTTGACTCCCACAACCCTATTCCAGCTACCATCTTTTTTCACCTTTTAATGAAAAGATTCTTGATCCATATCTAATGCCACTCTGGAATCTCATAGAGTTCTCCACAAAGCAGTCCACATGTTCTTTATACACACAACCAAGATTCCTCTACTCTCCTGCTCAAAATCTTCCCATGATTTCTGTCATTGGAATAAAATCCATAGATTGTATGGTATTCTACGAGATTCCCCAGGACTGTCCTACTCTCCCAACCTTACTTAACACAACTCTGTTTTGATCCTGTATAGTTCTCCCTCTAGTAATACCACTCTTGTTTTGCTTCTTTTTATTTCTAGAACATACCAAAGTTATTCTCACCTGAGAAAGGTTTTAATTGCTATTCCTTCTGCCTAGATCATGATCCCCCATTACCTCCTACCTCATTCTCCCTCATTAAAGTCTTTGCTCAGATTTCACCTTCCAGGGAAACTTATCCTACCAGATCCTCAGAATAGCTTTCTACCCCTCTTTGTTTCCAGACAATGTCTAGTCCTTACTTATTTTTCTGTGCTGAATCATAACTACCCGAAATCACAACATATCGCCTGGGTCCTCCACCAGAATGTAAGTTTCCTAGGGGGAACTTGGTTCTGTCAGCTACTAAAACTCCATGCTCACAGCATAGCTCAGCATTAAGTTCTCATCAGAACTTATTAGAACGTCTGAATCCCCAGAGCTGACACATAATTAGAGCTTTGTATATCTGTGTTGAATGTCTAAGTGAATGAGCAGCAAGTGGAAGCTTCCTCTCTCTGGTTGCTAACCTTCCCCTGAGCAGACTCCATGCAGATGGGCATTCTTGCCCAGTCGTCACCTGTGTTTATGACCACAGTCTCCCATCAGAACAGATTAACGTTTCCCTGTTTGAATGAAGGAAGTCAAGGAGCAATCTAGTTCTTAATAACTGAAAAGCAATTGGAGGTTTATTTCATCCTGTGAAATGCTCAGAAAATTAATAGTGTGACATTCTGGTTATCACAAAGCAAGTCGACATCAGAGATAAACCAACAGAGAGCTAATAATGGGCATTTTCTACTTGTTTCTAACCCCATTGGCCTCTTCACCACTAAGAATCTAATACTTTTAAACAATCTCCCTACTTTGCTATTCTTCCCATTATAATTCCTGAGATTCCTAAGAGGCCCCACTTGGGTATTAGGCAATGGCTGTCTCACTCTCTCATTTCTAAGCAGAAGTCCATGTCATAAAGCTCATGTAACTGAAAAAAACTAAGGGATTGCAAAGCAGTACTCTGGTCAAATGAAAAAAGTGTCTCGAAAATATCATCTGCCTTCAAAGGAGGAAAAGTACAGTGTCTAATGATATTATCCAAAATATTTTGGAAAGTGAGATTAATGCAAATGTAAAGGAAATCATAGATAGCTTCACTCTACAGGCTCTCCCCAACCCCCACACCTTTGAATTAGTTGGAGAATAATTTCAATTTGTAGACAACTGCTTCCCACATGTGAATAGAGTTAAATTATAACAGTGATGTCATTGATGTGGACTATAAAGTGCTGTGAATTTTAGTGATGGATATTTCACCACAGCTGTGAGCAATGTGTTTCATAAAGACTGGTCTAATTCTCCTGGGAGCCATGTTAAAAACCTCACTCTCGAAACTAGTTAGCAACATATTAATGCTTAAAAATGGATGCAAAGACACCCCACAAGGTCACTATTTTATGTATTTCCTAGTTAACAAGTTAAAACTAAGTTTTTGTAGTATTACCCACATTGTACATTAGGCAAAAGTCCAGCGTTTGCTGTGTAAATAAGCAAGTCCACAAATTAAACTAAGAGGGTGATTGATTACTATAAGGGTGACTTTCTGTTTCTGAAACAAAAGTATGAGCTCATGATGAGTTTGAACTCTAAATGTTTGAAGAAAAATAACCTGGGTCAAAGGTAGGATTTGATTTTTCTTAAAAAGCTTTAAGATTGCCTACTCTTATTTTGGTTGGATTAAAACAAATCATTAGCATTACTGAAACCTGGGTCAGAGCTGGCCTGGTGGAGGAGGATGGCTATGTGCCCAGCAGACCCACTCTGCAGGGGAACTGCCATGGTGGCCTTCTCCACAGGTGTCCTCCACCACTGAGCACAGTTTTCTCCCTGTGGGGTCTCCATGATTCACCAAGGAATTTTCACTGAAGGGAGAAAGTTTCCCAGAAAAGGAATGCAACAATTGGCACCTTAAAACAAATGGTTATATTTGGCATGAAGTGAAATCATTTTTTTATATTCTGAATCCTGTATGCCCCAGATCTGATGTGATGTGATTCATAGCAGGTTGCCCAAGACATCTGTCTGGGTCCTTCCTGGCCCCATTTTGCAGAAAAAAAAAAAAAAAATGTTTATTCAAGTCATTGCAAAAGTAGAGCTTGGGTTTAGGTTATATGGGGAGAAACCCATGATACCTTAAGGTCACCAGTGGATGTGAAGAATGCCTTTGTTCTGTGTTCCCTGCTATTTATGAGCTCTGAAAATGCAGAAATTATTTCTAAATTGTGTATCACTAGACGCCCTGAACGCAGGTGCTTGTGTTTAGCACATCCTACATGTTCAAGAACGGTGGCCCTACATATGTTTGTAAAAAGTATGTAAAATATGTAAAAAAAATATGTAAAATAGGTAAAAAAGTGAAAAATTGAACATAATGCCAAATATCAGGTCTAAAGGGTGATATGTGGGTATTTTCAGAGAATTATGGTGATCCCTGAACCAGAAGAGTCATGCTGTTGAACACAGGACAGACAGGTATGGTGTTAGATGAATATGGTGGGCCCTGCTAGGATATTGGATGCTGTCCTCACAGCATGGAAACAAGGCTGGCCTGAGTGGTTGTGAACTCTGACAGCCATACCCCCACCCCCTGCAATATAAATATATTCCCTCCGATTGCAAGTTCCACTTAGTAACACCTCACTCGCTGGCCAGTGCACTGTTTCCTGCAGAATCCTCTCATGTCCTCCCCCACTAAAATATACATAAATCTTAAGAGCATCATGGATCAGCCTCTAGGCCTGGAAGACAGAATGGTTTCCAAAGACACTTAATTTGCAATCAGGAAGTAGTTCAGACATCAAGCTATTTTTGCTTAATTAAGAAAAAAAGATCTTTGACAGCTACAAGTGGAAAGTTCTTGGGGATGGGACAACCTTTAATAGCCCCAGAGTTGGCATGCTTCAGCAAAGATTCTGCCAGTTCTTAATTTTAAGCTAAGGCTCTATTTATGCAACATTTAAACAACTGGTGAGTTCAGTGAAACCATCATCACAACTTAATTTGATGACATGTAAATGAAGAGACCTTTGATAATTAATTTACCTTCCAACTACTTGTCATGATTTTGCAAAAGTGGGCAGACTTCTGTTTTATGCTGAGATTTATGACATCATGAAAGAGTTAAGGCTCAGTGACTCTAATTATGCTTGAATAATGGCATAAAACAATGTCTTATGTTAATAATAGCGGGATTATGAAGATTTGCTTTCAAACAACATGACATTTTTGGCCTTAGTTTTAGTGACATTTATCACAGGCAAGTAAATGCTCAACTGTACTTTTAATTAGGCTTTTGTTTTATGATCAGAAAAGTGATGAGAAAACTACAGGATTCCCTCTCTCTCTCTCTCTCTCTCTCGCACTTCATGGTACTAATATTTTTCCTCCAATCTATTCTTTACTACTAAGGAAATCTTCCTAAATATTATTTCATAGTATAATTTTTCTTCTCAAAAGATCATCAGTGTTATACATGTGTGCAAATCTCACTATACCCCATCTAAGTGGACCTATTAAAAATGATAACATATATGCATATCTAAGTTCTGCTCCACAGCGGTGAAGTGGAAGGTTTGACAGCATTTTGAAGATTCTTGTTTCTCACTTGTATTTTCTTATTTTCTAAAATATGCTTTACCTATGTAAAATTTATTTTTAAAGTTTCAAATAATGTCCACATCCTGCTTTCTAGACCCAATTTGCAGCATCATGTGCACATCTACTTAAATAAACACAAGAGAGAAGAAATAAAATAAAATTTTATTTCTTACAGTAACTGTGTATAGCCCCAAATTCCCCCCTCCCAAAATTGGACACTATTTTTTATGTGAAACTGTGACAGCCATACCCCCCCGCCCCCCTGCAACATGAATATATTTCCTCCGATTATAAGTTCACCTTAGTAACACTCACTGGAACCATGTGCCTAGCACCATGCAAATAGCAGCTGCTTACAACTTGAAAAGAGGGAGAAATGCTGTCCACTTACCATGGCAGATAAGCTCTTGGGTTCAAATTCTAATTGGTTTTTTGCCACATTTGAATGTTTCTAAGGTCTAGTTTTCAATCTGTAAAATGGGTGTAATGATATCTATTTCAGACCGTTTTTCTGTGACTGTGGGGACAGTTTCGTATTTTTAGTGTGCTTATAATATTGTTTAGCATACATAGTGACAGGCAACAAAAATGCAATGATTTAACAGAATTTGGAGCAATTGTGTCTTAAAAAAATAACTAAGCTTTTTCTTCTCTCTCTCTCTCATACATTATCTTGGTCAGTTTACAATGTTTTTTTGCAAATGGAACTGTGGTCTACCTGATCTTTCTGCTTTGCTTTGCTGATATTATTTTTCCTCTGTTGCTTTAAAGAAACACTGGATAATATATAGAATTTATTTCAGCTCATGTTTTAATAATATGCTTTTCTCTCAATTACTGTTGAAAGGACAAAGTCCTGATTTTAGAGAACAGTTCTCCCACTTCCCTGACTTGGGGCATATCTTTAGAAAGAGTAAAAACTGAATGCATAAACCTTACTTCTAGCCATCCTCAAGTGAAAAATTGGGTGTATATGTCTTTAATTTCTGATTCTTTTGTGTGTGTGTGGGAAACACAGATGGAAAGAAAATAAAGAGAGACTGAAAGAGAGGAAGTCAAAATTGAGAACCCTTGCTAAAGAAGGAAGGATATCCCTGTTTAGAGTGCATAATTTAAATAAACTGCCTTATCAGCTCAAAGCTTAAATTGAGTTGATAATGGTTGAATTTCCTGCATGGCTTTTTATAGAGTACATTCAACCTTCAAAGTTTAAAACTTTTTGCTCATTTAATAGAAAGAACGATAAAGTCATACCTTTACTGTATGAATGGAGATTATTTTAGGATTTTAAAATGTGGATTGCCTTGGGAGAAACACAGTCTTCAAGGTGAAACTTGAAATATTTCCTTTAAATAATTAATTATATTTTATAGAGATCTATTTCAATTTTACTTGACTTTTGAAATCGATTGTTAGGTGCTTGGGGCTATACACAGTTACTGTAAGAAATTAACTTCAGAAATATTTTCAAGAAAAATTTTAAAAACAAAAATAGAAAATTTTCTATGAAAACTTAAAAATCTCAAACAGGGAATATGTTAATTTTTATATTTTTAATATTTTAATAGTTATGAATCACCAAACTAAAATGTACATAGTGCTTTAGCTGCAAATGGTTTTATTATGTTTTATATAATATTTATTATATTATTTACATAATATTTATTATGTAAAACATAATAAAAGTTAGTTTTTTCTAAAAACATAGTCTTTTCCATATTTTAGTAG
Source organism: Marmota flaviventris (assembly GCF_047511675.1). NCBI lineage: Eukaryota > Metazoa > Chordata > Mammalia > Rodentia > Sciuridae > Marmota > Marmota flaviventris. Next base: position 57,217,410 of record NC_092500.1, on the reverse strand, counting down.
GGGGAGTAGTCTGGTCGCTTCTAATTAAAGTTTCTTTCATTCACTTGATCATCTTCTGTAAGTTTTCAGAAGTCAACCTAAGTAATCAATGAGAAAAAGGAAAGACCAAATACAGACACATGAAATATGAGAGTTGTTCTTGCCATAGAGCGCATTTATTAGAAAAACTTAACAATAGCATTTTAACTCTTCCTTCAAAACTAGGAGAAAATAAGTGGTAACCAAAGCCATAAGGTTAATCAATCAACAAGTACATGAAAAAATGCTCACCATCTCTAGCAGTCAGAGAAATGCAAATCAAAACCACCCTAAGATACCATCTCACTCCAGTTAGATTGGCAGCCATTATGAAGTCAAACAACAACAAGTGCTGGCGAGGATGTGGGGAAAAGGGTACACTTGTTCATTGCTGGTGGGACTGCAAATTGGTGCAGCCAATTTGGAAAGCAGTATGGAGATTTCTTGGAAAGCTGGGAATGGAACCACCATTTGACCCAGCTACTCCCCTTCTCGGTCTATTCCCTAAAGACCTAAAAAGAGCATGCTACGGGGACACTGCTACATCGATGTTCATAGCAGCACAATTCACAATAGCAAGACTGTGGAACCAACCTAGATGCCCTTCAATAGATGAATGGATAAAAAAAAATGTGGCATTTATACACAATGGAGTATTACTCTGCATTAAAAAATGACAAAATCATAGAATTTACAGGGAAATGGATGGCATTAGAGCAGATTATGCTAAGTGAAGCTAGCCAATCCCTAAAAAACAAATGCCAAATGTCTTCTTTGATATAAGGAGAATAACTAAGAACAGAGTAGGGTCGAAGAGCATGAGAAGAAGATTAACATTAAACAGGGATGAGAGGTGGGAGGGAAAGGGAGAGAGAAGGGAAATTGCATGGAAATGGAAGGAGACCCTCAGAGTTATACAAAAGTACATACAAGAGGAAGTGAGGGGAAAGGGAAAAATAATACAAGGGGGACAAATGCATGTCAGTAGAGGGGGCAGAGAGAGAAGAGGGGAGGGGAGGGGAGGGGAGGGGGGATAGTAGAGGATAGGAAAGGCAGCAGAACACAACAGACACTAGTATGGCAATATGTAAATCAATGGATGTGTAACTGATGTGATTCTGCAATCTGTACATGGGGTAAAAATGGGAGCTCATAACCCACTTGAATCAAAGTGTGAAATATGATATATCAAGAACTATGTAATGTTTTGAACAGCCAACAATAAAAAATTAAAAAAAAAAGAATTTAAAAAATGTGTTTTCAATTTGGTAAAGTTGAGTCAGTGTCATTCTTATAGATTTTTAAACAACAACGACAACAAAAAATATTTAAATATATGTTTTGCTGTTTGAGAGTTGTGTAGAAAGGGACAACCTCAGTGTCAGCTGGGATGTATATCATCCTAAAAATGAGCTAAGTGGTTCCCAGGCCAGTAGCTCTTTCTGGTGAGTGACATGAGATATCAGGAACCATGGGCTGAGTTGTGATTCCTGTATTCAAACTCTTTACTTTTTCCCAATGGTGAAAGATGTGGGAATATGGTAGTTAGGAAAACCTGAGAGTGCATTAGTAAATAAAGCAGAAAACGGAGGTAGGCCCAGCCTTGTTAACTCCACAGCAATAAGAACATAAATGACAGAGTCTAAACTTTACTTCCCTAAACAGATGAATGCTTATAATGGTCAATCTTTTTTCTGTTTTTGCTCTATGCTAGACACTTGATGAAAAACTTTATATATCTTATATCATCTTTTTAAAAGAATTTTTATATATTTGTTTATTGGATCTTGCTAAGTTGCTGTGGTTGGCTTTTAACTTGTGATCCTTCTGCCTCAATCTTCAAAGATGCTGGCATTACAGGTGTGTACCACAATGCCTGGCGTCATATCATCTCTTGATCCTTCTGATAACATTGCAGAGTAAGCATTATTATTATCACAATTTTATAGATGAGGAAACTGGGGCTGAGGGAGGCTGAAAATATTGGCCCCAAATCACAAGCTAAATAAATGAAGGAACTAAGTTTTGAACTTAGATCTCTAATACAAGAGCCCATATTTTAAAACTTTTACTGTGATTTTGGGGTAAAGGAAGACTTTTATCAACTCCCTAGTACAGGAATTTCTACTGAAAGACCAGGATTAAGTGATCACGTACGTAAATATAATAATATTTTCTGTTAAGTTGATCTAAGAGTCTAGTAACAATACCTACATCCTTGGGTGATCAGTGGCATGAAAGATCTGATAATAAGTGTTAGCTGTTATAATTTAGATAAATTGATGACAACATGTAAGCTAGACATTTCTTTACAAACATTTGTCAAGTTTCTAATTGCCTGTGTAGATTTAGCAAAGATATCAGAATAAAGGTGTTCCCAGATAATTCATTTCAGGGAAGTTTTTAAATATGTGTGGAACATGCACTAGGTTAATTACTGAGGTCTATGTACCGTCGTGGAGAAAAATAATGAAAATGTTAACTGGCATAAGTAGAATAAAAGTTGCATGTACATTACAGTTATGACTATATTTAAAAATGCAATTTTAAAATAATTAGAGAGCAGAATACTAACAAATGGTTGTATCATATTGGTATGTGTTTTTTCTTTCTGTAATTATAAGCTTTAAAAAGTGTAGTTGGGTTGCTTTTTTTTTTTTTTTGCACCAGGAATCCCTGGTTAAACCCAGACATTCTTAACCACAGATCCACATCCCTTTTTATATATTTTACTAGAGACAGGGTCTCACTGAATTGCTTAGGGCCACACTAAGTTGCTGAGTCTGGCTTTGAACTCATGATCCTTCTGCCTTGGCCTCCAGAGTTGCTAGGATTGCAGTGTGTACCACTGTACCTGGTTTAGATTACTTTGATAATAGAAAAGAGGAAAAAAAACAAGAAAAGAAAAGCAAGAATGTATTTGGAAGAGATAGTCCAGGCTTGTAGCCTACTGGGCTTCTCATCCTGTGCATGTGGTTGATGATCAACTAGGAAAAACTGAAGATGATTTCAAGTTTTTCCAAAGAGTCACGTTTATTTTCCAATGTGAGAGAAGTAGGTTTGGTTCAGTTCAGACATGAGTTCAGTTTAGACATGGACAAGGATTGCCATTAACCCAAGTACTGAATGTAGAAGGGAGGAGGGGACAAAAAGGAGAAGCATGGGGGAAATTTTTGAAGAAGAAAATCCGTTAAGTTTTTGATGCCAGGATTGTTATATGCTGAATCTTGGACAAACAGCTGATAATCTGATGCTAATGTTGGGAACAGAAATTAGGGGTAGTGATCATTAGTAGAGGAACTATCTGCTGATACATAATGTTTCCAACTCAGAGAGTGTGTGAAATCATACAGAAAAAGAACCTAAACAGAAAACAGAGCCTTGGTAAGAAGCTGGAAAGAGTCCATGAGAGGGATGGACTTACTCAGGGTTGTGGGGACAGAGAGACCATGTCAAGAACTAAGGCTTCATTTTTATGTGAGTGAGTGAGCACATTAGGAATGGTTAGGCACTAAAAAGTAAAAACCATTTAGGTGTAAAACTGAGTTTTAGGGATGAGGAAGAAAGGAAAAGAGGATGGCTTTCAGGTGATTACTGGTTCAAGTGACTGTGTGAATTTAGCTATCCCCAAACCTATTGATAGAATAAAGAGAACAGATAGACTTAGGGGAAAAGCATGAGTCTAGATTTTGAGTCATAAGGGCCTGTGGTACATCCAGGGAGAAACAGCCAGTCAGCAGGTAGATATAATTGGAGCCCATGAATGAGATCAGGGCCAGCAATAAAGATCAAAGTGGTGAAAACCCTGGCAGTGGGTGCAATCTTCCAGAAAGTGGGTCATACAGCAGCGATGGCTGGAATAAGGACTGACAGGTGGCCGCTGATTTGGCTATGGAGAAGGTAATTGATACTTTGGTAGAGAACAGGACAATTACAATTACAGTGGGTTGGTAAATAATGAATTGATACTGGCAACAACAAATATAAACCTCTTTCTCAAGAACATTGGCAGACTTGCAGCATACAGTCCTTTAGAGAAGGAAAGAGATTCATGGCATGTCTTTGGAATGTAGAGAAGGAGCCAGAAACGAAAGATGGTTAAAAATACCCAGTTGGAGATAACAGATAATATAGGTCCTAGAGAAGGTGAAGGAGGAGTGGAGTTTTCATAGAAAGAACAGGGATACCTATTGTTCTGAGAAGACCACATCGAAGGGCTTTGCAAACACACATCAAAGCAGCCGCTCTCTCTCTCTCTCTCTCTCTCTCTCTCTCTCTCTCTTTCTCTACAAACTTAAATCCACGGTTTAACTAGTCTGGCAATGTTCCAAAAAAATAATTAGCAATCTTCGAATTAATAAGTCCTTACTGCTCTTCACCCTTGAGCTAGCTATTGGAGTCTCCACGTAAGGAGCAGCTCTATTGCTAATCAATTCCTGAACTTCAGATTGTCTGCCCCTTTGACTTTGAATCACAGTCTGTTTTCTCTCAATCCTTTGGTAGTGGAGACCATCTTAATTTTTGTCATAAGGCTTCTAAAGTGAATATTTCATGGGGCTTATATATTGTCCTATCACTCCACAATGTCCTACAAGTTTGGTAAAAAAAAAATCATCTAATTCTTTTTGTTATTTTTGTGTTTTGGAAGAGATCCTGGGCAGGAATCCAATTGTTTATCCTTAAGTCTTAAGACAATAATAAATTTTAAAAAGCTAATTTCATTGACTTATTTTTAAAGCATATATTACTTAGTTTGCACAAATTGCCCTGAATTGTCATTTTGGGAATGAAGAAAAATACCTAAGATCTAGAGGGGTGAATACCATGTTCCTGATCATAGAGCAGGTCAATAGCACAGCAGGAGTTCAGAAACTGAAGTCCCTTTTTTAATATCTATAGTCATGTGGCATGCAGTTGACAATTCATAACAGATATGCATGCTTTTTCTTTCTTTTGATTTTTTTCTTTACATTTATACACAAATTTTGCTGTCTTTGGGCTCAAACAGGCTCATCCTCTTGTTACTGTGTATGATCCAATGTAGATCTGTTTGGAAGCTGTGACTACATACATATATGACAGAATTTGGCTGCCAAATAAACGAAAAGGTATTTCCGCTTATATCATCTGTGATCCTATAAACCAACTAAAATTGGTTTATTTTGTAATTATCCCTTTTGTCAAGAGAATTAGTTTGAAGGACTTCTTCAGCTTTAACGTTGGCATAGTACAATGCACCGTGTCCTGAGTAATGCATACGTAATAAAGAATAAAAATAAAATCAAACAGACCAATCTTAGAACTGGTATATTATTTGTCCCAGAAGTTGGTGGGTTCTAGTTTTATAGATTTAAATGTGAAACATATGAATGGAAAGATTCTTTTGAAATTGAGCCTTTAAGGTTTTCATAGAAGAGGAGATTCTGTATGTGTCAATTGAATTAAACATGACATGGGATTCCCAGGGTGGAAATTTGAGCTCTTCAGAGAGTGTTAGGTGGTTGGACTGAAGGGACAAATAAATCAGAGACTTGGAAAGCTTATAGGTCTTATCAAATCTTATTTACACTCTTGAGGGTGGCAGCTTGTAAAACAAATTAAGATGTGTCGCCGTTGGTATTAAATCCCAGGATAGTTTTTGAATTTTCTTCTGTGGTAATAATCCTACATATTTAGTTTGGGTTGATGCCATTTTGGTTCAGAATTGGAAGTTCTTTCCAATATCATGGACCTTTTCCTTGCATTTGAATAATATTTTCTGATGATAGAGGGAGCAGAACTAAATAAAACAAGCCAATGCTCTTTGCTGGTTGTTATATTTAAGGGTATTCCTTCAAAGACAAGACATAAATAAAGTATATCCATTAGGAAAGGGTTGGTCTGACTTTAGCAGTTATGTGGGCAAGAACAGACTTAAATTATAGCTCAGCAGTTGGGGAAACCCTTCTTATTCTAAGAAGTTGAAGTCACTCAATTACAAATAGATACCAGTGTTACAAGTTTGCCTGTGACATGTGTTCCCTATTTGCTGTGGATATCACTGTAGTGCATACCCTACAGCATTTCATGGTTTGAAAATTGTCACATGATAGTTTTTTCATGTTTTCATCGGGTGATTTTATTTTTCACTGATTTTAAAAGTCTTAGAGACTTTTGTCTTTAAGTTTATAAAAAACAGGAAAAAAAAGGTAAAAAAAGAAACTACTAACTAGCTTCCATATTAAACCATAGATGTAACCACTATAAACATTTGAGAATTTTTTCCCTCCTGGATTTAAAAAATGTTAATAATAATAGTGGTAGCAATTATATCCTGATGATATAATAACAGTAAATCAATAGCAGTACTTATAATAGTGGCTGATGCTTATTGAGAATTAAATACTACTCTCAGTGCTTTATAAAAATACCTTCATTTGATGCACACAAAAATATTATGGGGTAGGTAAGATTACTATTCCTAAATTACAGATGACTAAGACACAGGGAGTTTAAATAACTTGTCCAAGAACACACCAAGTAGGAAGGATTTAAATGTAAATTAAAGTTACTCTCTACACAGCCTCTTATACATGCTCATTTATATATAATTCAAATAATAGTTTAGAAACAATGTAACATTCTTCCTTTTCCATAAACTTATAACAATTTCCCACATTAATAATTTTTCATAAACATAATTTAAATAGTCATCTCATTTTTTATTATGTGCTGTTTCCTATTATAGGTAATTATTCCCTCTAGAATCTTTATAGGGTTTTGATATTATAATGATGAGCATGGGCTTATATAAATCTTAGTTTAACCTGAATATTTTCTTAGGATGGTTTTTCTAGAACTTGAATTATTGCTTGATATAATGACATTTTTTTTAAGGTCACACTTTTCTAAATTACAATGACTGCATGTCAGTTAAAAAAAATAGCACAGCTATACATAAACTTCAAATCTTCTTTAACAGTTCATGCATGGGAGTACCTGTGTCTTGGAAGCTTTTATGATGTGATGAGAGAGGGCAGCAGGCTCAGCCCTGGGGAAGCCTTTCTCTAACTCCAGCCTGACCTTTGCTCGTTAATAGGCCACAGCCTTATCTCTGTATGAAACTCCCGGAGCTAATCCATACGTGGAATGCCCATTGATTGTGACTAAGCTGTTCTCAGAGCAGCTTTTAGGGGAACACAGCAAGAAGAGAAATTAGGCCAAAGATTGCAAAGCATGCACAGATGCTTAAAAGGCACAACATGAAACGTTTTTCATCACAGTTCTTATAGACTTACTTGTAACACAAAAATAAAAGGGTAACACATAAAATTCTGTTCCAAAGGAGCAATTATAAATATGGGGGTTTCAAGGCTCCTTATAAAATAAATGCAGGATGAGGCCTCTGCCTGCATCTTTATTTTTGAGGCAGAAGCCGAAACCAGTGACCTGGATGCTCCTGAAATGATGGTAATGTGACTCAGTTGCTGAAAAGTCTTTGCTACTTTTAGTAACCCACCCAAGAAGCGCTAAACTTCTCTCTTCCATCCTGATCTAATCAATCCCACCCTCAAAACCTAGCCTTAGCTACTCTCCGTTGTGCTTGTGCTTTCTTCTCATCCTATGGTAGGTTCCCTTACAGTCTCTGTCTTATTTTCTGTCTTTCTTTGGATTCCAAAAGTTAGAAAACATATGTGTACACTTAACATATGTTCTAACATGTGTTTCTAACATCCATTCTAACATATAGTCGACATATTTCTAACATGTATTGATGCATTTAAAAAATACATACTATCTCCATTAACCAATAAACCTGGTCCCAAGGTGAAGGTAGCTCATTATTCAATGTCCCCTCTTTATTCCTTGTCTTCACTCAGTGTTTTCATGCTGTCCTCTGTCCCACAGCAAGTTTTGCCACCTGGGTCCAAATGTGTCACAGCCATTTTCTGAGAAATGACAGCTAAGTAATAGAATGAGCAAACTCAAGCTAAATGAAAGGGCATGTTCCTGGATCTAGAAAACGGGAAAATGAAAGCGGGGGATTAAATACAAAGTGATTACAATGAGAATACATAAATATATAATAGCATTTAGGATTGTCTAGGAGATTAAGTTTCTGTAGTTCTACCTTTTCTTAAATAACATTCAAATACCCCTTTTCCAATGCTCCCTCGGGGAAGGTAAAACCGTGTATAATGTTACCTATTATAAAGGATCTATTGGTTCTTTATTCAAAGGCTTAGGTTTAAATTCTTGACTTTCAAGGAACATTGTAGAAAAAAACTCCCCCACCCCCGCTGGTTCTGTGAGTCTCTAAACACTGAACAACTGTGGGCTCCCAAATTTGGCTGTATATTTGAATCCTGTAGGGAGATTTATAAAAATGCAACGGGGCCTGGGAATTTATATTTCTAAAAAGCTCTTCAATTGATTTTGATGCTCAGCCAGGTTTATAGTCTGCTGCTAAAGTTGCTGCTTGGGCACTGGCTTAGTCAATATCTGTGCCTTCAGTGGGCATTCAGTAAGGGGCTAACAGTTATTGTGCATGGACATTGTGACAATCACCATGACATTTTGTAGCCAAGGAAATTTGTCTGGCTTTGTGAGTGGCAGAAACTGACTTCAAAACAAGAGTCCAATCCCTTGTCCTTGGGTAACCTCTCAAGATAATGTTGGTGATTCAGACACCAGAACGGTGAGGGACAGTCGAAAGTTGAAAACTCACTCTTTAACATTCACATCTTACTCAGGTTTCTTCACCTTAAATGGAAATAATATGTTTATATCTTTTTATTTATTTTTATTTTGAAATAATTTCATACTTAGAGTTGCAGAGTTAGTCCAGAGAGTTCCTATAAAGTCTAAACCAAGTCTTCTCTGATGTTAGCATCTTATGTAATATATCCTCTAAATTAAACATTTCATATAACCAAGGGATGCTTATTAAAACTAAGAAATTAACCCTTGTGTTTCCTTGTTTTTTCTACTATCTCGATCTGCTCAAGTTGAATACCTTATACTAGATAATTAATAAATAGCAGAAATTTGTGGAACACAAATTTATGGAACACAAAGTTCTGGAGCCTGGTAAGTCCAAGATCAAGGCACAAGCAGACTCAGTATCTGGAGAGGGTCTATTGTTCAGAGATGGTGCCTTCTCTGTGTCTTCACATGGTGAAGGAATATTGTTTTACAAGGCACTAGTTTCACTCATGAGGGTGGAGTCCTTATGATATAGTCACTTCCTAAGAATCCTACTTCTTAATACTGTCATGTCAAGTATTAGGCTCCCTCATATAAATTTTGGGGAAACACCAACATTCAGACCATAACATCTACTTGTTTATTTCTTTTATTTTGGTAACTAGCCCAGGGAACTATATTGCATACAGTGATTGTGTCTCCTCCCATCTGTGATAATTTTTGTCTTGTCTTTCATCATCTTGAGGCGAGGACTTTGGAGAATATTCCTCATCTTGGACTCTCTGTAGTATTCTTATGATTTGACTGTCATTATAAGTTTTGCTGGAGGACTATAAAAGTGATACACCCTTCTTGTTACATCAAACCAGTGCCTTAGTGAGATTTTTGAGCGGGATGCATGTATTTTCTCATTAGAGGTATTTAAGCAACACAATGACTATCTACAATGATGGGGGAATCTCTGCATGAGGCCAGATCTTTAAGGCTCTTCCACCTCTAAAGGTCTAAAATTAATGAGTGAACATTACAATTAGCAAGTCAGACATAAAAAAATGAATACAAGATGGTTTAAGATTTGAGTAAAGCCTAAAGACTAGATATAATCAATTGCCCAAAGAGTGACCACCATCTTAAGGAGTACTTGGGTTTTTCTCCTTGGATCTGAGTTCATAATGTGATATCTCCACTGGGGATTTTCTCCAGTGTGGAGTCTTATTGTAGCCCCTGAAGAGGCATCAGTAAGAGAATGATTGTTGTGAGTAGCTGAAGCCACTGCATTGCACTTGTGGTTTTCCTCTGTGTTACTAAAAATTAAATTGATGTATAGTTAAGTGGAAAGCAATCTAATTTAAAAGAAAGCAATATCCTGAGTCTATGAATGTGGTTTGGACATATTAAGTAACCTTTATTTTTGCCTTAATTTATCTAATTATGAATCATAATTCTTAATGAAATATATTAACTTATATTGGACTCAAAACATTTCTCCAGAATATAATGCCTGCCCCTGGCAAAATCTGATGTAGCATGGTTAATCCAGAGGAGTTAATTCTGTATTTTAAAATATGCATTGTAAAAAATGCTTTATAATAGAATAAGATTTTAAAATGATAACAGTTGACAAACTAGTTTATTTGAAATGCACTGAGGTTCCTCTGGAAAAATGGAGGAACAACTCTCACGCTGTAAATGCTATTTAGAATGTTGACTTGAGTATCTTGGAAAGACTGTGGTGCCACAGAAAATGCTTTTAGAAATCACAATGCCTGGTTTGGTCCCAGGGTTCAACTACTTACTAGGTGTATGACTCCTTCCCCCAATGCAAAAATCATCTAATCTCACTTTATTTTTTTTTAATCAGAGAATCGGAGATGATTTCTAAGACTCCAACTCTTAAATTTTACAGTTCTGTAATTTTCTTGAAGATTTCATCTTTCATGTCCATTCCTTGATTCTGTGTTGCTAATACACTATTCATAGATTCATAGGTATGTTCTTCTCATATTCCTTTGACAATTCAAAAAATTCTTGTCTTTTTTTCCCTCAGCTTAAAAAGCAAATTGTGTAAATTTCACAATGTTTAATCATTTGAAAGTTGATTTCTTTTTATTAATTTCTTATATGGGCAAAATGACTGATTCAATCCTAAGAGGAAGAATAGTTTCATTATGGGAGCTGATAATATTTGTAATATAAAATAAGGTCATAAATTGATTTGTATACAGTTTAATGATTAAATTGTCTATCCAAGATGTTGCAAGTTATATTATTGATGTAAAAGGTGAAAAGAGTTTGGGAAACAGTTTCATTGTAATAAGTACAATCATTTTCTGTAGTTGCAGACCTGTTCATAAACAGTATTAAAAGAAAAATAAAGTGACATAATGTCTGGGAAAGAATTCCTTAACAGAAACAGACTCAAGTTCATGATTTGTGGTTTTCCAACTGCATGATTCCTTCTGGGAGGCCCTGTTAACAAATTTGCACTGGTCATTAAAGACATGTCCATCATTCATTTGTGAGCAATGGCTGTATCTGTTCAGTGAGGTCTGATTCCTTCTGTTATCCTAGCTGACCAAAGAGGGAGGTGCATATTAGCTAATCAAATTCCAAATTACATTCTATAGATTTCCTAGTTCCTTCTTTTTTTAACTTTTTAAGGCATAGGATGAGATACTATTGAAGGTCATTAATGACACCTTCAGTAAATCTTCTATTATGCTGAGAGGTAAATAAAGATTTGTGATGGACCAATTGGATCATAAGGAAGCATGCATATTACTTCATATTAAATTCTGGTCAGGCATTAATCTTATTTGAAAATGAATTGTTCTTAAAAAGTAATGGGGAATCAAGTAATTCATTAATGATCTTCTGATTAACCATTTTTAATGAATCTAGTGGTCTATAATAAACCATGTTCAAATAAATACATGGACTGCTTTGTGACTAGTTTCAAAGTCAGGATGGTTTTAATCTACATAGAAAATAGTGATATTACTCTCTTTTCAATAATGCCTCTGAAACTTATCACACTGTGAATGTAGATAGCATACTTTATACTCAGTTGTGTGGTAAATGTTCAGCAGCTAGCCCTTTGGAAGGATAAGCTTGGATATTTGTAGTATTCACCCATGTCCATGGTGAAAATATTCTCACCATAGCAAATTTCAAGCAACCAAGGTTGCCGCATATGGGATTGGGGTGAAATGTGCACCATCAGCTCTTAGGAGCCACCTGCAGCCAGGCCTAATACATCACGGATTATGCCCATTACATGAATGGGGACAGATGAAGACCAGGTGGCAAATTCACAACCACAGAGTCATAAACAGGAAAAGCTTATTTCCCAGGTTCAGACAGGCAAGCTTAGCAATTTCAGACATACCCCTCTTATGTTCTAACATTGTTAAGGATAACTTTCTATAGGTAGGTAGATAAGATCAAGTTGTAATTTCTTCTCGATAAAGCTTTTCTTTTTTTTTAAATCACTGTTGAAAAAACCAAATCCTTAAGAATTGTGTTATTTATTTCCATCCAAAATTACATATGTAAGTGATTCCCCTGCTCAAAATAAGAGAGCATTCTTGGATTGTTCAGCAACATGAAGCAGAAGAAACCACAAGTGTAGAGAGTATTCTATTGCTCAAGTCCTGAATGAGGTCAGCCCTAGAGATCTTAGACAGCTGAGTTTCTTATAACTTAGATGAAAAGAAATCAGAGAGCTGGGACTTTGCTTCTGTGAACTGTCTGATATGACCTGGGTACATTTTTATGCAATACTGTAGCATAATCACATTCCCTTTCTTACTTTTGGGCCATAACTGAGCCTTGCTTCTATGTGCATAGCTAAAGAACTGCTTAAAAAACTATTCTGGCATTTGGCAAGAAAGACTCTAAAGATAAACTTACCAAGTGGTTTATCTGACTTAGTTATGAAAGTACTTATTTGTTTAATGGGGTTTGCTATAAATCAAAATACTTGTACGTCTCAAACCTCTTTTGAATGCTGGTTTTCTTTAAGTGTGTGCTTAAAATACATCTTCCTCAGGCTAAGGAATTTTGTTTTCTCATTTCAGAATGGAAACGATCATTTAAATTGTAATTTTGCAAATCTTTTTTTCTTTTTAAATAAATTTTATTGCTTAAGGTATAGAACATAATATTACAAGATATATGCACAAATTGTTTAAAAAGTGGCACATATAAACCACTCCATCATCCCACACATTAACCCATTTTCCCACTTGGCTAGAGTAGCTACAACCTTTTGAATACTTTTCCTGTTTCTCTTCTTTCCCTACTCTCTCCTTTCCTTCCTCCCTCTCTCCTCCTAACATACCTCCCACCTCCAGCTCTTTTCATGAAGAATGAGACGAGTAAACCCAGAAAATGAATTTTAATTGAAATACAAATACAGGAAATTCCATGGTTAAACTTCACATGGCAGAGTTAACTTGGCCGGTAGTATGTTACATTTTAGACTTTGTTGATGTACTGACTGCATTAGGATAAGGTAACCAGATGTCCTGAATTAGGCATAACAGTGTCTTGGATTTCGGCTTTTTTTTTTTCTCTCTCTCTCTCTCTCTCAATAATATTTCTCTGAAGTTCTTATTGGGGCCACCCTGCTTAGTGACTTATTTTAATTATAGAAATGCTAAAAGCATCCCTGGCCAACATTCTCTTCTGGAGTCCTCAAAAGCAAGCATTTCATTTGAGATGAACTACAATAGCAGCAGCCCCAGCAAACAGAGTCATTTACTTGGAAGTCTTCACCCAAGCTAATCACTTTCCCCTGCCACCTAGCAGAGAGCACAGTCTGTGTCCACCAGCCTTCTTCTGTAGTGGGGACCAGTGCAGAGATGTGCTTTGTTTGAACAGCATCATGACTATTCTTTGCTTGACCAGACTTTAGTCCAACTCCTGAATCTTCTCCAAGAGGCATCTGTGCATTTCCTTGTAAAGCTCAGTTTTAGCAAGAACTCTGTTAAATTGGTTTAGCCAGAATTTTCCATCCCATTCTCCATTTCAGGTCCTCTTCTGTATCTAATCAGTATCCTCATCTGCTACCCTCTCCAGGAGATGTCTGATTGACCTGGCCTGTATTCAACAAAAATTCTGTTAGGTTGGTTTAGTTAGAAACTCCTTTACCCATGATATTTTCTCTTATTATGTTCATCCACTGACTCTGCTCCTTTCCAAGTGTAAACTCCCACTTGCCAGTGTCACACTGGGACTTGAGGTCCGTTAACACCAAGTTCTCTTTTCCCCTATTGTAATAATCCTGAATAAAGTCTGTTATTACCATGCCCACTGTTGTCCAGTTACGGTTGTTTTTTGAACAAACATGGGACAAGCAGCAACTGGAGGCAGTTACCTCACCATTCCTCAAGGAATGGTGAGGGAGTAGGAAAGGGCAAAGGCTATCTGACTCGCTCGGTTGTCCCACTGCCCTATGTTCTCTGGAACCTCTGTCCCCACCCAGTCCTCATGGTGTCTTTTTTTCACCATGCCCATTAAAAAAAAAATCAATCTGCTTTTGCAGCTTGGTGTTTTTTTTGTTTTTTGGGTTTTTTTGTGTGTGATTCCAATAGAAATTTATTTCTCTAATTTCTGCAACTAAAGGAAAAGCCTATCCCCCTGATGTGATTCCTTTTCCATTCTCTGATAATGTTGTTATACCAACTTCACACACCCTTCCTAGGATGGATTTCTTAATCCAGAACACTACCAAAACATGAGTGGATTTCCATCCCACATCTGTGCTGTCTCTGTATCTAAAAATCACATCTATAATATAGGGTGATTTTATGATAATGATGAAATCCCAAGTTTACATTTTGCCATCTAATAGTTAGGTAAATTCAGTGTGGTCAAATCCTTTGATGTATCCAGCCCTCCTGGGCCGAGCTCTCTTTCATTTCTCACATGACCAACTGGTCTGATATTCATCACCTGCCACACCCAAATCTGTGCTCCTAACATGTGCACAGTTGGATCATCAAACATACTGTGCAACTTCCTATTTCTCTGTTTCTGTACAAGCTTTTCCTTTGGCTGGAAAGGAAACCTCTCTTCTCTCAACTGTACTTAAAATGCATGGACCTTCTCACAGTGGGAAGACAAAATATAGTTTTTAATTAATTAACTAATTAATTAACAGTGGGATTGGGGACTATACCCAAGATCTGTGCATGCTCTGTGATTTTTATTTAAGAACTAGATAAAATTATGCCAACTACTATTTAGAAAAGAGGCAGGAAGAGCTAGAAAATTTTTGAAAAGTAAAGTAGCATTGGGTCAGTAGGATACATTCTGGTAGGTATTAATTGTATTAGCAAATATTCATAGTGGAAAATAAATGAACCCAGTTAAAATAATTCAAGTAACTTTCATAAAACTTAGAAAAATAAACATAGAGACATAAAATAAGCATCTTGAATATTCAACCATGAAAAAGTTGTGATTTCTCCCATAATTAATCTGTAAGTTAAATTTTATTCATATTGAAATTTCAAAATTATTTTTCATATACATTGACAAGCCGAATGGGATATAGGTCAAATGATATCAAAAAATGAAAAAAAAAATGTGTACGCCTTACTCTGTACCAAAACAAATGAAAAGAACTAATAGTCATTAGAATGTTGCAGGGCTGGATCAATTAGCTAGAAGTGGACCATGTGAAAAATCAAAATTTGACATGAGATAAATATAGTATTTCAAACTTACAGGAAAATTATGGAACAGACTTATTTAATATGAAAAATATATCTTGTCCACTATTATAAGAATTAAAGTCAAGTACATTAAAAACCTCCAAGAAAATCATATAAAATAATACCTTTAGGTCCTTAAGGTAGGGAAAGCTTTTTACAAGAAAATCAATTAAAAACTACTCCAAAATAAACTATAAACAAACAACCAAAGAAGACTGGGAAAGTTCATGCACACATATAAGCTCCGTTAGTATTGTGGTTCTTTGTGATCAAATGGGTACATTTGGAGCATAGAATGTGGCTCCTAGGACCCTAAGCCATTGAAGAGTACATATATGTATATGTATGATTATATATGATTTTACCTTGAAGATCTCTTAGAAATGGGGATATCAATATTCAAACCTTTCCAGCATAAAATGATTTAAACAAACATGATCTCTGGTCTTACAATTTAATGCTCAAGAGTACTCAAATGTCCTGGGCTTTTTGTTCTGTTATTAAGTTAATCAGTTGGTTGCAATTACTTGGAAAATAGTATAGATGGTAGTTCAATTGTGGTAATAGCTGATGACTATAGCCACATGGAGAGTTCTCCACTGAGAATCCATGTGAACTCTGAAGGCCTGAGTGTCTGAGATTTGTGTATCAGTGCTGGGATGGGTTTGAAATTCATCTCTGATAGATTCTGCCCAGGCTCTCAGTTCATGTCATAATTGGGCAACCTGAATTTTACAGATAATTGTTAGTAGAGACTTGATTTTTATTATAGTAAGTGTTATGACTTCTTGTTTATTGTTTGTGGGCCTAATTTAAAATGTCAAAAAGAACGCTATTTAATTTTAGAGTTGTCAATGCACCTATGAGAGAGATGAGTGAAATGATATTCACTGAAATATTTAGTATTTTAGTACATAAAATAACATCATATATATATATATATATATATATATATATATATATATATATATATACATTTAAATTTACATTGTATCTGAGATAATTAAGGCAAAATTTCAAATAACTTGAAATAGGAATTCATTGAGAACAAATTATTGAGAATTATTGAGAATGGGCCAGTGAGTGCCAACACAATTCTAAGGGGCCAGCCACTTCATGTTTAATGTGGTGAGAATAGCTTTTCTGATGTTTCCTTTGTGTAGGCTTATGATTGACTTAATGAAAGTTAAAATGAGATTTAAAATATTTTCTTGAAGCTTGATTTATCATAACATCATTACTACCTTATTTTTACATTTCCAGTAATTTGTTTCTCTTTTGTCTTTTCCTTCTTCTATAATTTCCTCTCACTTGGCTTGGGCTTGGGCTTTTACGATATGTAGCTTATTACTGGACTCTGTGTGAAAACAGTGTGGACTTTGGCATTAAAATTGAATTTCAAAGCCTAACCCTGCCACTTACTAGTTCACTAGTATGACCTTTGACATGTATCTTAACCTCCTAGTTTAAAAATAATTTGTGTACCGCAAGGATCTTATGATAATCATGGACAATCTTACACATGCACTAATGCATGCACTTGAGTGTGAGTGTAGATGAGTGTACTTGTGCTTAAAATATAGTAGTGCTTTATAGAAGATGAATTTGCTCAGTAGAGTGTATTATATTTCTGAATGCATTCATTTGTTCTCACCATGAGACTCTAATCTTAAGGAACATTAATTAAGTATTACTTATTTGTATTCTGCCTATAATACTCAGGGTAATGATTTGCATGACTTAGGCACCCTTTAACTGTTTGTTTAATTGAAATATTGAATACTTTTGAAAAATAATATTAGGCTTTTTAAAAAAATCTGAATTTTGTTATCTATACATGTGGGTGAAGCAAATTAATTTTGAAAACTGAAATACTTGGAAGTTATGGCATTTTTTTTCTTTTCTAAAAAAAAAAAATTGCTTTTAACCCCAAGGTCCCCAGCTTCCTTCTATGTCTTTTGAACCATATGGAAGGCTAGAAATCAAATAGTCGACAAGAAAGTACAATGCACAGAGCTATTCAGCCGTCTTAGCACTCAAATGTTTGCAATTTTTCAACCTTGCTTCATCTGTAAGTGATTCTATTTCAGAGACCAGGAAGAAGAAGTGAAAGGTCAAGGAAATCCAGTTCACTGGGGTAGTTTGTACCAATCAGCAGAACACAGAATGCTGAGGGAAGCCGAAGGTCTTCCTGCCCTGGCTACCTGCACCATATGGAAATCGATTTGTCCTACAAAAAAGGGTTTTGAGATGGGAGTGCAGGGTAGAACACAAAGAAAAATAAAATCCATTTGAAGCTGTAGTAAGGAGGAGGAAAACTGAACTATAAAGCCAACCAAATGCCGATGATAATAATTTGCATCTTCCCCCAACTCCAAGTTTGGAAGCTTTCAACAATTATAAAGGATGATCTAAGCCAGGAAGTTTTTTATGTTGCTCTGATGCTTTTTAAATTTCTCATTGCTGCAAAGAGCTTACTGTAGTCAGCTTATACCCACCAGAAGTAATTTGTGGAAATCCCAGCAGCTTCATTTGCTTAAGTAGTACCTCATCAAGGTGATGTCATGTGCCAAGTTCATGAGACCACAATGGCAAGAAGGGACAAGCTCTGGTTTCCTATGTATGTACAAACAGCCAAAGTCCTAGCAGTCCTGAATCTAAGACTAGTGTACATATATACTAATATGTAATGTATCATTTATATTATATATGTGTAAAAAATAGTATGTAAAGTATTCCTTGTTAATTTTCCAGGGTAAATATTCCTCTTCCAAAATATAACTTCTGTAAGACAGAAACCAACAATAATAGTTTAGAACAATACATTTTGTTTACTCATTCAACAACTATTTTTGAATATCTATTGTCTGCTACATATAGCTCTAGAGAAATAAACATTAAATTATCAGGACCTTTATAGAACTGATAGTTTAGCAGAGGAAAATGGAAAGTAATAAAATAATAACATGAATAACAAAATATTAGAAAGAACAATAAGAATACATTGTAATCAACATTATAAGGATAGGGTTATGTTCAGAATTCCTAAGGCAATCTAATAAAGAACAAAATGTTTTAGCTAGAAAAATATGTGTGTGTGTGTGTGTGTGTGTGTGTGTTTTGGCTTTGAAAGTTTTCAAGTAAGCAGAACTGATTAAATTTGGACTTTGTAAAATCACCCTGTAGAGATAAGATGGTTTAGGGATGGGGTCACACATATGAAGGGAGAGTTGTCCCTAGCAATTTGTCAGGGTCCTCTGGAAGCTCAAATCCTACAAGCAGGGTGAAAACACACCAAGGCACCCTGGAAATGCATTCTGGGCTAAGCATGTATGTGCTTTTCTGAATGAAGAAGTATTGGAGGCAAGATGGTAGTCAGGGCTTTGATCAACCTAGGATCATGGGGAACTTAGATCTATTCCTGGGCAGGTAGGATGAAGGAGGCTGTCCTCACTGAATGCAAAGTAGGTATTAGGTGTTCACGAATGTTCTCCCCACTGGCAGTGTACCTCCAGCACCCATCCGTGTTTTCATTTGTGATCATTTTAGACTTTGACTCAGCAAACAACTCTGTTCTACCATAGGAGGCTCTGCTTTCTGTTTTGTTGTTTGGGTTCAATGACCCCCAATTCTCTAAGCAGGTTGGCAACCTGCTTGCCAGTTGTAGAAATTTTCCTTTCTAAAATCAGCACCACTTTCAATATAAAACTTTCAAATTTACTAAGATAATTGAAAATAACTATATACCTCAGAAGGATTTTTTTCCTTTTGAAGCTAAGGATGGAACCCAGTCCAGGGCCTTGTGCATGCTAAGCATGCCCTCTACCACTGAGCTACACTCCAACCCCATTACAGAGAAAAATCTTAATAGAAAAGTTTTTAAAATACAAATCAGAACAAAACAATTTGTTTTTTGAGATAGAAGGCTTCACATGAATAGCTGATAAACCACTCTCACTAGTTATTTCTAACCCAGCCCCATTTTCAAATTTAAGAATATCTTATTCATATGTTGACACTGAACCTGGTTAGACACCATTTTTCATCAGCAGATTCACTGCTGTGCTATGGATAGGTAATGTGTCTCTTGAGGACCATAGCATGTGCCTGACCAGACAGCTGTTGGATGACTTCATGCCTAATCCTGTATATGTGGACAGAGAAAAAATAATACAAAAGGAGCAGAAGGCCACTTCATTCTAGGAATATCGCAATCCTTCAAGTTGAAAGTGATCCTTGAGTGAAATGATTTACTTCTAGTCTTCAAATGAAACAATTTAGTTATTTAAGATTTAACTATAAATGTTAAACCAGACTTAGAACCATCATTGACAGTAAATAAAATGCTTCAAAGGTTCTTGCTTTGCTTATACCTTTTGATAATCTTTGATACTCAGAATCACAAAAAATCATGCTCTAATCACAGAAATATTATGAGAGAATTATTTCTCATGTGTACTGACACAGCTATTTCTCTTGGCACAACACATAGTAATGAAATTAAATGATAAATTCTAATTTTACATGCTGTGTTTTACTGATATTATTTTATTGATAACTGCTACATGATTCTGGACATGTGTGCACGTTTCTTTACACATATTATGTAGTTTTATTTCTCTTCTTTGAAGATTTAGTAATATTTCCTTTAGTGAAATGCCACTTTTATTTTCAACTATATTTCATGTATTTAGAATAAACGTTATATCCTTTGATAATCATTTATAATTTATGAAATGCTAAAAGTTCTAATAATTAACTTCTGAAATTAATAATGTTTTGAAGACTGTATGTGTTTAAATTTTTGGTAAGAGATTTTATATGAAGATATAAACTGTTTTGCATCATGCATGTATTATTTTTCTTATTATTTCATGAAAAATAATCGAATTCTCTAAACTGTTTATTGCAACTTTTGGCCTTCAGAAGTAATAATTTATTTTCATATGATAAATATAAAATATAGACTTCTGTAATAATCTTCACATATTGTTTCTAGATGATGCAATGGATGCATATGGGAACAATAGTTTGTACAATTTTTAATATAAAATTATTTGTAAACTATACTAGGAACACATTAACAGCAAGGCTGCAAAAATACCTTTTGCAAAGTAGAGAATATTTATACCAAAAATACTGACCATCTTTTAGATTCTTCTACTTTAGGATTTTCATGAAAACAGGGTTATTTTCCTCCAATGAGGATTGGAGATAAAGTACCTATCTTCCTGATCAAACTTCTTCAAGGCTCTGCTCTTCAGTAGCATCTTACCCACTTCAACATCTGGTAAAAACAGCCTGAAGACAAGAAATATCTCCTGCAGGGATTGCAGTTTGGGGCCTCCTTCATAAAGAGGACTTCAAATGAAACCAGAGCTGGTTATGAGCTAAGCATTCATTTTAATATAGCATCTGCTGAATTCATTTGGGGTCATCCTTACATTTATTTGCAAAGGAATTGTAATCTGCTGTACTTTATTTGTGGTTTCTGAGAATAGTTTTTCTGTCTTCTGCACTCCTCTCTTAATATTATTTTCTCCGAGCCAGCCTGTCTAGCCTGGTTCTGAAAAATAGGTGCAAGTTTGCGTTTTTTGAGTCCTAATACCCAGCTCTTCCTGGGTTATGTGAAACCCTTTCTTGTGTTGAACAGAAGAAGCCCATGATTATTGGTACCACAGATTCTCACATTCTTAATCAGTTCCACCTGGCCAATAAACAGTAAAGCCAGGACAGCTTCTCTTCTGTGTGGGTTTTCTACTTTATGGGTAATAAAACTGTCTTTGGTGTGATTTAGGAATCCCTTTGATGCCTGCTAGTTTACTGTATTGATATTTCAGGGGTGTTGGCAGTCATTGGTGAGACTTCACCACTGCCATCCCTGAACTGTGGCAGTGAGGTAGTCTGGGTAAATTGCAGGGAAACACAGCTGGTAACCCATTTTCTTTAACTTAAATCCATGAAGGAAAAATTTAGAAATGGCCTTGTTGAAAGGAGCAAGGTCAGGGGGTGGATGGATTTCTTTCAAATCTGGAGAAAAGAAAGAAGGGATGAAGGAAGGAAAGCAAGAAGTAAAAAGGAGAGAGAAGAGGCAATGTAATCTTTAAAATACTTTAGAATTTCCAAATTGTGTATTTGCAATGGTACTTTGCTGAAACTATTACTAGAAATCAAGCTGCTAGTCTGCAAGTTTTTTAAAAAATGATTTTATCCTTCTTTCCTCTTTTTTACATTTTTTATTCTAATTTGTTATATACAATAGCAGAATGCATTACAATTCATATTACACATATAGAGCATATTTTTCATATATCTGGTTGTATACAAAGTATATTCACACCATTCATGTCTTCATACATGTACTTAGGGTAATGATATCTGAAAAGGGATTAAATCTTTTTTAAGAACTTGATGGAAAAAAAATGAAGGTGGGCTATTATTTAGCTTTTCTGTATTTAGCTGTGTATAAATGTGACCTCTGCAGATTTCAAGAAACAAGTATTGGGAACATTCTCTTATCCCCTGTCCAGCTTTAAGTTTGAGGCCTTTTATTTTCATTGCTTGTGTTTAGTAATGTGTTAATGTTTCATGGCATTGGCTTTTCATTGTTTTTTAAATTTTTATTTTTTCTAACCAATTTGTATAGGATTTTTGAAGGGGGAAAGACTAAATGGTATGGGAGTTTAAGAAGATCAGAACACATACCTGAAAGTGAATGCTTTTGTGAATTTGGAAACCTCTGGTAGGTTGGCACTATTTATTTTGAACAATTTCTTTTAACCACACCAACTGTTAAAATTGGAAACTCCTTTGGACTTTGAAATGGTTTTCATGACATAGTGCCCTTCTCCATATTAGTGTTTATAACCTTGCCTGCAGTTAGTTATTGGGGCCACTTCTTGAATGGAATAAATGCCATAAATCTTATCGTTGCTGTCATTGTCATATTTTAATCAAAGGCAATATGGATATGCCATAGTTTAAAGAGCTTAGGGAATATTCTCTAATACACAAGAGAAAACTCTTCCATTAGTGCTTAGCACCCAAAAATTATTTATCAAATGTATGGCAACTTTTAGCATCGATATGTTTGAAAGATGCAAGTTTTCTCCTAAAGTGCCATTTCCCCAAATCCACTAATAGACATTATTGAATTTTTAAAATATTTATATAATTGAAAAATATGCTCAGGAAAGATTTGTTAATCGTTTTTTTAGATGAAATAAAATACTAGACTCAGCACAGTGTGTTAGAATAGACAGGATGTTTGGGGGGTGGGCGGGGGTTTGTTCATTCAATAAACATGTACCTAGTATTTCAGTTATGCATTAGGTACTACAAAAGTGTTGGCACCACAAAAATAAATAACATGCAATTCCTATCCTTGAGCATTTGGAAAATAATATATTTTTTTAAAAAAATTATTTGATTTTCAAATAAATTTTTACAATAAGAAGTGATAGTGCTTTAATAGTGTATAATTTTTTCTGGAGTCATTGAGACGGGCTCCCTGAAGAGGTAACTTTTGAATTGAACCTTGAGTGATGAACTAGGGTTTACAGGCATGTCAGAGAAGAATATTATAGTTAAAAAGAGAAGTCCAAGAAGACTTTGAGGAGCAAGGGCACAAAATCTGTCTGGGAATAGCCAGAGTACAGACAATAAGGACAAGAATTAAGAAATGCAATTTCTTCTTTTACTGCCTAATTTTTACTTGTTAGCCACTCTGGCCAAAAGGTTTATGAAGGAGAAGGTTGGTTGGCACTTGTTTCTCATCTTACACTATATAAGATCATCAAAAATGTTTTAGAATAGAAGAGTAAATAGTACAACAATTCTAAACAGGAATGTTAGACTTCAGGCAGCACCTCATGACCACATTCCTCATTCTTCTAGGGGACCACTATTTGTATAAATTCTCTATGTATATTTATTAATAATGCATATCTAGTCTTTTAACAAATTTGAAATAAAAAGTTTGATATCTTGACACTATATGATCACAATTAATACAGGAAATTTCTTACATTCATGTAAAGTCAACATTTCTAGTGGCTTTTAAACAAGAAAATTTAGACATTGATACTTGAGTTTCAGTTAATCCTAAGTGTGTGTGTGGGGGGGGGGCGGATTTTTATCTTGGTGTTTGTCTATATGAGTTAATATTTATAAAACTTATTTTGCATGTATTTCTCCATGGAAATAAAACTTATTCAAATACTAATAAATTATTATGTCATTATAATTGAAGCTTGGTGAGAGTTTGACTCAGTTACCTGCCCCACATTATGCATACCTATTGCTTTCATACTTGGGGTAGTCAAAAAGGGAGAAGTCAAAATATCATTTAAAATGCTTATATTTTTAAACTTAAATTAACAGAGTAAATCTTTGGGTTTAGGAAATGTTGTAGGATACACTGATGGATTATTGCTGGATTATTAGAGCCCTTGCTGGATTATTAGAGATCATTCTCCCTCTCTTTTTTTTCAATTCAAAAGTATAATATTCTGGGGAGAATTGTAACATTACATTGGGTGAAAATTGCTTATTTAATACATAGAAACAAAGGTATTATTAATTCTACCATAAAAATTCACATTCAAAAGAATAATCTCAGGCTATAGTCATTTCAGTTTTTAATGTACTAAAGATGTATTCTTGAGGCTTTATCTGGGCAAATGACCATTCCACTTAATGAAATTAAATATCAGTTAATTGAAAATATGAGTTTTAGGATCATATATGATGTGAAACCTTGTCTGCTTTAATTATTTTTTTTCCTTTTAAAATGGGCTATTTTACTTCTTGTAAATGCTGCCCTCTGAAAATGCATTGTTTAATGCATTTAGGGGACAAAAAAAATCATGTCCCTCTGCCTAAAAACACAATTGATTGTTGCTCTCTGTACCTCATATCTAAGAAAGGCTTATCCTGCCTGCTTTGCTAAGCTGCTAGATGGGTGAAAAAAGCCTGGTGTGAGGAACTGTAATGATTCCGGGACACTGAGGCACTCTGGATTTATTCCTAAGCAATAGGGTTTTGTTTGTTTGTTTGTTTGTTTGTTGTTGTTGTTGATTTGTTTTTACTGCAAGATTTCAGAGCCAGGAGAAACTATGGATGGACAGATGGATAGATGGCCATGTGACTATCCAAAGACAGATGCCATGTTCTCCCCTACACCCCAGTTAGGAGAATGGCTGGTTACTGGTTTTGATTCTTAGATGTGATTGTATTTTCTTGGGCTGCAGAGATTTCTAGAGCCTACCGCAGCATATCTGGGGTCAGTATGCTGGGGCATTAAGTTAAGATTAGTATATGGTGATTCCCAAGAAGTTATCAGCCATTTCCCCCAGGAGTCTACATGACCTCAGATATATCCACAGTATTAAAGCAAAAAGGAAATTCACTTATAATTTGCTGGTATGGTGACTAAATGAATCATTAGAAATTTTCACAGCAGTCTTAGGAAGAAAACTGCTTCCTAAGGGCAGGTAATTTTCCCTTCTCTCCTCTTCCTTTTATACAGTACAACATCATTTATCGCCTTTAACATACTATATGATTTACTTGTTTATTACATTTTTATCTGTATTCCCTCCACCCCCAAAAGCAAGCAGAGATCATCTTGTCTCTTTTATTTACATATGTGCTTCCAACATCTATAACTCTGTTGATCTTATCTAATATTTTTAGAATGACATAGTTTCATATTTAAACCTCAAAAGATTTTTTTAAATGTATCCTCTTTTTTGAAGGCCACCAATGACTTCCATGTCCCTACCTTTTTTTATGACTCTTAGTTGATCTTTAGACTCTTATAACTAACTACAAGAAAAGTTTTAGAAATGACTAACAATAGCTGGCTAAAGCCTTGTAATTCAGATATAGTATTGTGTAGTTGTTATGAGCACAGCTGTGCTATCATACAGACAGATTTGAAGCCTAGTAGTTGTGTAACTTTGGATAAGTTGCTTAAATCCTCTAAGATTTAGTTTCTTCATCTGTAACAGTGGTGTAATATTTAATTGAGGAAATCGTTATGAAGATTAATTAATCTTGGTTTTCACTTGACACAGTAAGAAGGGATGATGGCTACATTGAAAGGAATAACTATTCTGAGAGTTGAAACAACTTGTGTATTATAGAACCTTTGAAGATATTTCAGTTTCCAACATTGTGGTATGATCAGTATCACTCTAGGGAAAATCAGCACACAACCTACTTTTTAGTGTGACATTTCTCACTGTGGACCTTGGGTAAATACTTTCCAGGAAACACAAAAGTTGTTATGATAGTTTGAATGTGAGTTGTCCCCAAAAGCTCATGTGTGAGACAACACAAGATGTTTCAGAGGGAAAAATGATTGGGTTGTGAGAGTCTTAACCTAATCAGTGAATTAATCCCCTGAAGGGGATTAACTGAGTCATAACTGAAGTGGTAGGGTGTGGCTGGAGAAGGTGGGAATTGGTGCATGGCTTTGATGAATATATTTATATCTGGAGATTGGAGTTTCTCTCTATTTCTGCTTCTTGATCATGGTGATGTGAGCCACCCTCTCCTGCCATGATGTTCAGCCTCACCTGGAGCCCTGAGGAATGGAGCCGGCCTTCTATGGACTAAGAACCTTCGAAACTCTGAGCCCTCAAATAAACTTTTCCTCTTGCAATTGTTCTGGTCAGGTTCTTTAGTCACAGCATCAAAGAAGCTGACCAAAACAGAGGTATATGATCAAGGCTCAGTTTGCCATTTCTTGTCAATCACCAAGTGAATCACTTGAGAAAATTCTATTAGTTATAACTGATTTTTATCTGAAAAAGATAGAAATATAGTTTTTTTCCTATCATTTTATAACCTAGGCAAATTCTTACATGCATGCCAGTTCTTTGAATAGAGTTCATGGTAAGTAGCCCTTAGATTGTTTTGACCACTTAGATCTCCCTAATTCAGAGTTCTGAAGGCTTTCTCTTTATCAATAGGACTGGGATATGACACCCTGAATGCTATGTGATTTTAGGCTGCAGTCACTGAGTATCATTCACCTGCCACTCCAAGCCACCAGTACCTCTAAGAACTGAGTATCCCTGGAAGTAACTCTCTTGGTCCTTTTTAATTATCTGAGTTTAAATGACTTTTCAAGGTCAAAAATGCTATCATAAGGAGGTAATGTTTGTTGTCTCTTTGAAAATTTAATGCTTTCACAGGACAGTTATTTATACACAGCAATTTTCATCTTAAACTGCATGACAAAATGCATATTTCATAAGCTCTTATTTACCCATAAATAGAATGAAAAGGCTAAATGGAATTTATTAAGTTATGATGATGTTTGTTAAACTTGCCAGCTTAAGGCCAAGATAGCATGGAAACTAATTAGTAAAAACTGAGGAAAGTTGTATCATGTGATGCCATTTTCTCCAAAATTTTCTTTTTTCTGTATGATGGTATGTAAGTAAAACCCAGGCTCTACATTATTCTTTTTCAGTTGTCTACCATTTCAGGTCCATTGTATTAATTATGCACAACAGGCCCTTAGCTTAGGTCTACCAGCTCTTTTAAGGCCTTTTGAAAATAATTTGAGTGCTGAAAATGGATGATGTGCTCCAAAATCTAAAAAAAGAATACCATAAAACTAGTGTTGATACAGGTTTAATTAAATGTCTATCAAGCATAATATTGAGTCAACTTCATTAATTGTTAAAATTAGTATTCATAAAATTTTCATGACATTTGGAAACAATCTTTAATTTAGATTTCCCTTTTTGTAGGAATTCCTGAGTACACAAAACGATTATCATAAAAGTATAACTGTAAATTCAGTGAGATGCTTAGCCAAAGAATTTCAGGAACAAAAATTACAAAAAAAAGTCCCTTCATAATATTTTAGTTACAAAACAATCAAGCTTATGTGTAATTTGAGAATATTTTAACAGATGATGGACTAAGTATAGCAATAAAGTAATAGCAATAATGAACAAGTATCAAATGTTCATTTTGTGGCAAATGTTATTCTAAGCTCTTGCCTATTATGGATAGGTCATTGATTTGATTTTTTTATTCTTTCTTTCTACTTCATATCTAATAAATCTCCAGTTCAATATTTTACCTGAAATTTAAAACCCCTCCAATTATTTTTCTGTCCATTAATACATGTCCCTCGCCAATGCAAGATTTCATCTCAAATGAACTACTTCAAAATTCTCCATGCATCCCCTATTGGAGTTCCCCCAGTTCTGTCTCCAGGGATACAGTCACCTTTAAAGATGAAAGTCTGCTTAATCCCTTCAGTGGCTCTAAATAAGATCACAATCAAGTACTAAACCCTAAACATGACCTACAGCCTCAACTATTTTACAACCAGCTTTTTCTCAGGGCCTCCTCTTTGTGCTTTAGCCAGAGGAACTGAACATGTCTTGTAGTCTCCTACCTCGGGCCTCAGGAAAGAGGATATCAGGGTTGCTCAGGAGAGGAGCTGTTCATTACAGGGAAGCAGTAGGAGTAAGACTGTTTATCAAAGATTACTATCAAAGGGAGGACCTGAGTTCCCCCTTGAGAAGCAAAGGAAGAAACAAACATTTATTGACACATGAAGATGTGTTCAGGGCTTAGCCAGGTACTTTGCACATGCAGTCTCATTAAATATCTGGAACCACCATCTGTAGCTGATGTGATCATTGAATGCCTGGGTGAGACGCTCAGGGAAGCACAGTTAATGAACACAGAATTGGGATCTGAACTGGCCTGGGAAGCCAATGTTTCTTCTACTCACCACAACAGCTTCCTTTGCTGTTTGATCATTGTATAGGTCTAGTCTGCCACAGAGCCTCAAGCCACCAAGAATATATGCATAAATGATGGGCAAATGGAACTCCAGAGTAAATCACCTCCAGTCTAGGCATCTCCTTTCAAGAAGACCATGCCCTTCGATCTGGGTGATGAGAAGATTCTTGCAGAGACTGAGTGACCTTCCCCACCTGTATCTAGGTGCAAACCCTAAACATGACCTACAGCCTCAACTATTTTACAAACAGCTTTTTCTCATGGTGCTTCAAGACCATATTAGTAGGGTACTATTATAGACAAATCTGATGCATATAAGAATTCTTCCAGCATTGTTTCCTCAGAATTAAATGTAGTTCCCTGAAGACAATGACACAGGATTTCCATGGCTTTAAAAAGTACCTGGGAACATTGTTCTGCTTGTTTTCTATATCATGTAGATATAAATATTTTAAAATGTTCACTGGAGCAAAGCAGGTAACCACTTGGAGGTTTGCCTGGCAGCAGTTTACCACCCGCCAATGAATTTCTCATGCCAAAAGCTCCTTCTCTCAGAGAAGAAGCAGATGAGCGGCCAGATGACAGCCACATGTGTGAGAGGTGGAATGTCAGCCTCCATCAAAGTTTCTCAGAAACTCATCCATAATTATATTTTTCTGTGTTGCTTTCTCTATGCTGGTTTTAAAAAACATCTGTTTAAAGATGGAACAAAGACTTATGACACTTTCAGATTGGCTCTTTGATTAAAACAGGAACCAGCAATGACTTCCAATTGTCTTTTCCCTGGCATTTTCCCTGAATTTTTAAGTTAACAATTAAGAATATTTATTTCTATATTTCTCTTCACTGCCCTCTAAATGTTTTCCTTTTTATTTTTTTAATATTTATTTTTTAGTTATAGATGGACACGATATCTCTATTTTATACTTATGTGGTGCTGAGGATTGAACTTAGTGCCTCACACATACGAGGTGAGAGCTCCGCCTCTGAGCCACAACCCCAGCACCTATAAATGTTTTTCAAAAATACAGACCTTTTGATTGTGTTTTATTCCCAGCAAACCACAGTGCAGCAAACAAAATATCTCCTTTCACATTAAGCACAGTGCTAGAGGGAGGACATAACTGTCCAGGCAGTGAGAATGGGCACTTACCTGGTGGGAAGGGAAACCATCCATCATGATCTACCATTCAGTTTTATTTCTGGACATCATCAGGAGCTGGTAGAACTTCTAGTTCACCAGGAATGATGCTGAACCTGAACTCCTCTGGGATGGCGGAGAATGTGGAAACTGTGATATTCCTCAGGTAGATGGGTGTCTGTGGGAGGTGACATGGAGCAGGAAATGGAATTCCAAGGAATATAGACCTAGAAGGAGTTGTTTCTTCTATTTTCTAGGGTGAGACCTTGACTAAGATGTCTAACTTTTTAGATCTATTTTTTATCATAATACTTTTTGTTTGTGTATCTGTAAGGAACAAGTTAAATAAAGCATGTGTATTAGTTTATTAGGGCTGCCATTCAAATTTTCATAAAGGAGGTGGCTTAATACACAGAAATGTGTTCTCTTAGAGTATAGGCTACTCTGGAAGCTAGACGTCTGATATCTAGGTGTTGGCAGGGCTGTGTTCCCTCTGAAGTCCCCAGGGGAGAAACTTCCTTTGGTTTTTTTAAAGCTCCTGTTATTTCTTGATATTCCTTGGCTTGTGGCCACATAACGCCATTCTTTGCCTTCATCTTCACGTGGCATTTCTTCCTTGTTTTTCTGTGTGTCTCAAATATTTCCCTCCTGATAAGGACATAGTCATAGGAAGCAGAGCCTGTCTTAATCTAGTATGACCTCATTTTGGCTTGCTTATATCTATAAAGACCCTATTTCCATGTAGGGCTTAGGGGCTAGGACTTCAACATATCTTTTGGGGGGACACAGTCCAACTCATAACAGCAGGTAAAATGTTTAGCACAGTGACCATGTATGTGTGCATTAAATAGCCTATTATATTTTCAATTTTAGATATGTGAAAAACACAAATTGATGTTGGAAAGCTTCCTTTTAGTCCTAAAGAAACTTTTTTTTGTGTGTGTGTGAGCTTTAGTTTATTCATATTCCCTTACTTACACTCCACAGTTTTGTAGAGTCATAGATTTCCACTTTTGAGACTTTGGAGGTCACTCATCACAGTACCCCATTCAGCTAGTTTTGGAATATCTTAGAACTTCTCTCAAAAGTTATTCTTTAGTCCCTGCGTATTTGACTGTAGGACAGGGAAATCAGCATGTTCATTCATATATAGCGTCCAAATAAATCCCTTTTTAGTCACCAGTCCAAAGTCTCCCTTTAGAAGTCATAGAAGAGCAAATCTATGTCAGCTTTCTTTGCTGTGTTAGCTTTTCATCTTCTCCAAGTCAGTCACCAGGTCCACCTGATCCCAGCTTAGTTCTAGTTTATCAACCCAGTTTCCTCTCTGGGCTGTTTTTGATATGGCCACAAGTTTTCCTAACATTATTATTATTAATACTCTTCAATTTGTCTGTGGTAGTTAAGATTATTTTCCTTGTCAGGACTGATGGTGGATGGGATCCCTTGGAGATTTCAGCTCTGATGAAATAAATGCAGGCTGTGGTTTGATCAGTCTGAGAGTGGATCTGAGGCTGGGCCCCCCAAGCTGACCATGGGACTGGGGAAGGGGCAAAGTGGTGCTCAGTGCAATAGTGTTTATGGTTCAACTTGTACTTCAAATAGTGCAATCAAAAGATGCACAGGTAATGTAAATGACATCATAGTTATGACCAATTTATTTCAACTCTTTTGAAATGGGTGGTCATTAATAGGTGGATCTCTTAGACACACAGGGACAATTCCTTAACATCTAAATACAAATAGAATCTACAATTTTTATTATCTTTTATTTACTATTTGTTTGCTAATATTGCTTAGGAAGAAATTATATTTCTAATTGTTATTTTATTTTTACCCATTTATTTGCAAGTTCTTATAATGCCCAACAAATTGATACATGAGCTCATAACTATCATTTTCTTCATTATTGCTACTATAACATACTTATTAATGACCTATTAATGACCACCCATTTCAAAAGAGTTGAAATAAATTGGTAATAACTATGATGTTACATGTTAGTGCCAATATCACTCTGTGCAGTTATTATGGTATAGATGTGAGGTGTCCCCCAAAAGCTCATGTGTGAAGGAAAGATTAGAGATGAAATGATTGGGTTACAAAAGTTTTGTTTGTTTTGGTTTTGGTACCAGGAATTAAACCCAGGGGCACTTAACCACTCAGCCACATCCCCAGCTCTTTTTATTTAGATTTTTTATTTTGAGACAGAGGTCTCACTGAGTTGCTTAGGGTCTTGTTAAATTCTTTGAACTTGAGATCCTCCTGCCTCAGCCTCCCAAGCCACTGGGATTATAGCATGCACCACTGTGCCCAGATGTATTATGAGAGTTCTAATCTAATGAGTGCATTAATTCCTGGATAGGTAGTAACTGGTGGTAACTGTATACAGCTAGGGTGTGGATGGAAGAGGTGGGTCACTAGGGATATGCCTTTGGGGTATATATTTTGTCCTTGTTGAGTCGAGTTCTCTCTCTGCTTCCTGGGGTCATGTCCTGAGCTGCTTTCCTCTGTTACCCTCTAACAAGATGTTCTTCTGCCTCTTCTAGGGCCCAGAGCTATAGAGTTGACCATCTATGGATAGAAAACCCTCAAACCACCGGGAGCCCACAAATGAACTTTTGCTCTTCTAAAATTGTTCTAGTCAGGTCTTTTGGAAACAGGAGTGAAAAAGATGGCTAAAATAACAGTATTGTGAAATTCATCCTCAGGATACGGGGTATGTGCACAGGATTTTAACTTACACACATACTCACACACACACACAAACAATATATATCTATATATCTATACACACACACACACACACACACACATATATATATATATATATATATATATATATATATAGCTTATGAGGATATAGTGCATTAAAATAACAAGGGGATTAGCAAGGATGGTGGAATGTGATGGTCATCATTATATAAAGTACATATATGAAGACTTGAATTAGGTGTCAACATACCTTATATACAGAGATAGGAAAAATTGTGGTATATATGTGTTTTAAGAATTATAATGCAAAAAAGTACATGTATAATGGCATAAATTGACGTGAACATACTTTATATACAGATACAAAAAATTGTGCTCTATATGTGTAATAAGGATTATAATGCATTCCACTGTTGTTGTGTATTTAAAAAATAATAAAATCAATAAAAAAAAGATATTTTGTAGTGGATTATATCATAGTAAGTGGTGATTTTTTTTTAATACTAATGGAAAAAAGTTCTGGAGTATATTTTAATACTAAATTAACTAAGCAAATTGATTCAATCTATTTTTAGTTTGATATATTTTTTTTTAGTTAGGTCTTCTATTCCTCTGTGTTACTATGTTACATTAGATATATATGCTTGTCCATGGATAACTATGAATATTTATATATGGCTTATTTACCAATAATAATGTTTTAACAAGACTAATTTTATTATGTTGTGCTTTCTTCATATGGATCAATAATGAATGTAAAAACAGATGGAAAAAAAATAACGAGGGTGACTTGAATCTGTGGGACTTATATACCTTGGTTAATTTGAAGATCAAATGATATAATGTGTGAAAACAACATTAGCAAGTGACTGCAGACACTTACTGAGACTCACCATGTGCCAGACTGTTCTACAATCTCTGCCTGTGTACACTTATTTGATCCTCACAGAAACCCTATGTGGTATGTCCTAATAACATCTCCAGAAGGAAGAACTAAAGCGCGGGGTGGCTAAGTGACTTATAGTCACAGGTCTAGTTAATGAAAGACTGGGGATTCAGATGCAGCCATTTGCCCAAAAGAATCTGTTCCCATAACATAGGTTAAAAACATAAAGTGGTCATACAGTATATTACAAAATAATGTATTTTGCATTAAAATAAAGTTGTTGAAAACACAAAAGTTTTACTTAATTTTTAAAGCATATTTATTTGATTATTTTTGTCTAAACAAATTAGGTATTAGAGAAGTCTGAAATTTATTTTAGTTCAAGGATATCTAGATTCTATTCCAGGTGTTTTATTAAGAAAGCCTTAGTCAAATGTACAGGTACACACCTATAATCCCAGCCACTTGGGAGGTTGAGGCAGGAGGATCATAAGTTGGAGACCAGCCTCAGCAATTTAGTGAAATAAAATTAGTAAAATAAAAAGAGCTCAGTGGTAGAGCACTTGCCTAGAATGTGCGAGACCCTGGGTTCAATATTCAGTACCATATACCTACCCAAAAAAGTCCTTGTAGATGGCTTTAGCTGAAAAAAAATTTTCTCAAGCATTTTTTGGTAACTTGTTAGGATAAAAATAAAGAATCACCATTTTTTTATAAGGTATAAATTATATTCACTAGTTTTAAAGATTGGTTTTACCCAGTGATTGTTAGAGTGTTGACTCACCAAATAAAACCTAACACAGTTTTGACTCTAATCTTGTTCTCATGTCTGGCATTGCCCTAACTCATAGTCAAAGGACAATCCTATTGCAAATGACTATGAAATTCTACTTTGCATTAATCTGAAAAGCAAAATTCTTAGAAAAATTGGACATCTCTCATTTTCCCCTTGAGAATTTGCTTCCTTAATGTTGCCCTTTCAGGTCACCAATATTTTTTGATGACATTGATAGATGAAGTAGCAGGTGATTCCCAGGGATGGATATCTTGTTCCAAATCTAATTGATTGTGGCACAAAAGCCTTTTATGTTTCTGACTCATGACCAAGAGAAAGATAAAGAGATTATACCCTCTGCTCTCACAGCATGTGGGAAATCAGTGTGTGAGGGGCCATCCACACTGGGGGGCTGGATAGACAGGAATTGAATTCAGGATTTATTTATGTATTTCTTTTAACTTTCTTTTCTTTTTTTAAAGTTAAGGGCATTAATTATATATTAATTTAATAGACTGCAGTATATTAGTATATACTATAGAGAAAAAGTGTGACCTGCCCCATGAGCACAGGCTCTGGAATTAGATTCCTTGGACTCAACTAATCTATTTTTACTTTGTAGCCATGTATCCACAGGAATGTTACTTAATAACTCAGGGCTTCAACTGCCTCATCTACAAAACAAGAATGAAAATGGTAGCCATTTCATCTAGTATTATTAGGATTATCAGTTAATCCTTATAAAACAGACCAGTAACTGACATATAGTAAGCCTTTAATGAAAGTTCACAATTATTATTATTATCAATAAAGAACACTATTATTTCTCCTTCCTTTTATGCCTGGCAAACTTCTACCCATTTTTGAATATTCTATTGGCCCTTCTGTGAAGTCTTTTCTGACAGTTATTTGCTTTTCCTTGGAACTTCCATATTAAATTGTCTACTATTCTCTAAGAATGTACTTGTAGGGTTTTTTTTTTTTTAACTGCACTAGCTGTGAACTCACAGATATCAGAAATTATTTAATTTGAGGAGCAATTCATAGCACAGCACTGAGTGTAATAGCCATATGTAATTGGTTTGTAAATAAAAATTGAGAGGGTGCTGGGATATAACATGATTTTTGTTATATTTATTATCTGCGCTTAGTTTTAAGTGTACTACCAAGTTAAAATTCATTGCCAGAATCTGTTACAATATTGACAAAAGCAAGGCAACTGAGTTACCCTAAAAGAAGTTATCAGAATCCCAGTATAACTGAAGAAATGGTTCTGAAATTATACATATTTTTGACAGAATGATAGAAGGTCATGTGAATTATAAAAGTCATATCTGGTTTCCCCACTTTTAATCTCAATCCCTTCAAATTCTTTCCTCCTGACAGATTGATTTTTTTTTTTCGTATATCACAGCTTTCAACAATTTTTCTGCTCCAAAACTCACAATGTTTTTCAATACCTAGTGAAAGGTATTTCAGGTAAATTTTTTGAGTGGTTATTTGATATCAGACACTAAGCTAAGCATTTCCATGTATTATCTTATATAGTCCACAAAAATATGTTATTAGAAAAGAAACTTGTGAGAACAGATCCATGTCTTTTGAAGTTCATGTAATTCTCAGATGAATGCCTGATGAGTGCTCTCAAAAATACTGAGTGAATAAATTGTGTACTATTAGTATTCCTGTTTTATAAATAAGGAAAATAAGAAAGAAAAACTAATCCAAAGTAAAGGGGGAGTTGGGCTTTTAACCCATGTGGTCTGTCTCCCTCTTCTATAGTTGGACATCTTAAAGTAGAATTCTTCCCTTTGAATTCAAGGAAAGGCAAATTCTGGTCTTGCACAAGTTTTAGACTGTCTTTTCCTGTTTTTCATTCAACTTGCCATACTGATTTCTAGTGATCAAGAAATTGTCCTCTTTAGCCTTCCATTTTTACTGATTTTGTTCTTTGTATTGATCTTGTTCCTCCAGATAGATTTCAGCTCTTGGAAAGTCGTGTGACTTTCTACACTTCATGGTTTCTCACTTATTTGATTCAGCAGCTGAGCTTTACATATGAGACCTATTAAGTATTCATTTAATAAGTGAATATTTACTGATCACCAATGTTGTGTGTTTTGGGATCTGGAGGGGCAACAGTAATCAGGAAAGGCAATGTCTTTTCAAGAAATTTATATTTGAAGGCAGAATATAAACAAAAACAGATAAATATAGTCACACAGAGATAAATTTAGTGAAGAAAATAGAACTGAGGAAAGAGTGGCTAGGATTCTGGCTCAGTGGTAGAGCCCCTGCCTAGCATGTGTGGGGCACGGGTTTGATCCCCAGCACAACATAAAAAAATAAATAAATAAAATTGTGTCTATCCACAACTAAAAACCAAAACCAAAACCAAAACAAAACAAAAATGAACTGAGGAAAGAGCTGGCAAGTGATGGCAGGTGTCTTAATTTGATGGCAATGGTGGGGGTTATGACAGCATTTCTGAGAAGGCAGCTTTTGAGGGAGGTGGGCAAGACTTGAAAGAAGAAGGGCATTCAAGAGATGACACACTGGTAGAGGTGATGGCAAGTGGAAAGATGGGAATAAACTTGGCATGTCTGAGTAAGCAGACTTGTAGCCACATATTGAGTCATTGTGACTGGGAGGATAGACAGAGGCAGTGGGGCGATTATGCAATACAAACCCAGATTCCTTCATTCCCAAATCTGAAATCCAAAATACTGCAGAATCTGGAATTTTTGGAGACCTACGTGGTGACACAAGAAGAAAATTTCACACTTGACACCTTGTGATGCCCCGTTTTCAAACTCAGACACATTTATGATACTGCATGTCATTACTTTCATGATATGTGTATAAGGTATATATGAAACATAAATGAATATCATCTTTCACCTTGGGTCTCATTCCCAAGATATCTCATTTTGTGTATGTAAATGTTCCGAAATCCAAAAATCACCCCAAATATGCTATAGTTCTTTTCCCAAACATTTTGGGTAAGGATGCTCAAACCTGTCCCTTCTTGGCCATGGAAAAATTTTTTGAATTTAAATCACAATGGAACATCAAAGAAGGATGTTAAGCAGTAGAGAGAAATATTTGCCTTTACATTTTGAAAGATCATTCTTTTTAAAATTAATTAATTAATTAATTTTCATTTATTTTTATATATGACAGCAGAATGCATTACAATTCTTATTACATACATAGAGCACAGTTTTTCACATATCTGGTTGTATACATAGTATATTCACACCAATTTGTGTCTTCATACATGTACTTTGGATAATAATGATCATCACATTCCATCATCATTGATTATCCCATGCCCCCTCCCTTCCCCTCTAACCCTTCTGCCCTATCTAGAGTTCATCTATTCCTCCCATGCTCCCTATCCCTATACCATTATGAATCAGTCTCCTTATATCAAAGAAAACATTTGGCATTTGGTTATTTGGGATTAGCTAACTTAGCATTGTCTTCTCTAACTCCATCCATTTACCTGCAAATACCATGATTTTATTCCCTTTTATTGTTGAGTAATATTCCATTGTGTATATATGTCACATTTTTATGCAAATCAAAACCACTCTAAGATTTCTTCTCACTCCAGTCAGAATGGCAACTATTATGAAGACAAGCAAAAATAAGTATTGATGAGGATGTGGGAAAAAGGGTACACTCATATACTGCTGGTGGGACTGCAAATTGGTGCAGCCAATATGGAAAGCAGTATGGAGATTTCTTGGAAAATTGGGAATGGAATCACCATTTGACCCAGCTGTCCCTCTCCTCAGTCTATATCCAAAGGACTTAAAAACAGCATACTACAGGGACACAGCCACATCAATGTTTATAGCAGCACAATACACAATAGCTAAACTGTGGAACCAACCTAGATGCCCTTCAATAGATGAAAGATTATTCTTTTAAAAATAATTTTAGTGGAATAAGAGGGAGCAACTAGAGATCTCTTAGTCATTCATTCTGCTAATCCAGAAGAAAAGATACAATGTATATTCCAGGGCATAAGTGACAGAGATAGAGAGAGGGGGAATAACAAAGAAACAACAATAACACCCTCCCCCCAAAAAAACAGGAATATATTAAGAGAAAGAGCCAATAGAATTTACCAATGAATTATATGTGATGGATGACTAAGAATTACAGATGATTCTTAGGTTTTGGGCAAATGATCTGGGTAGACCACAAAGCCATTTACCAAAGAAATGGTGTCTTAGGAAAAGGCAAAGAACAAAGAAATTTATAGATGGATCAAGGTATTATTGAGATAGATCACAAGTGCTTATTTAGTTCCTTACTTGTTCACCATCTTCATTCACCAAGGACTGAAAGCATTTTACAGGAGGAATGAATATTACAAATAACGATAGAAAAGACATAGAAAGCAAGGATGAAGGGAAATACAAGCAGAAGTAGAAAGTCAAGTACAAGGTGGAAAAGAAATATGCAGGTGATTAGACTCTAAATAGTTACTATTGCTCAATCCTGAATTTGGCTCTGAGGAGAAATGGAGTCTTGGTCAGTTACTTAATTTTTATCATCAGATCAGAGCAAGCATACTTATTCCTCAGAAGAGGCAACAGTTTCTAGGCTTTATGTTTCAAAAAGAATTCTTCAAAATGAAACTCAGAGAAAGGTGTGCTGAGGAATTCAGTGTGAGAATTCTGATCCAATTCAGTCAAGAGCTTTCTCAGGAAAGAAGTGTATGACACAGGCATAGAATGTCTGAAAAACTGATAAAAAAACAACTTAGAGGGGGAACAACTTATTTTGGCTCATGGTTTCAGAGGATTCAGAAGATGGTCTGATAGCTCCAAGGTGAAACGTCATGGCAGAAGGGCATGGTGGAGGAAAGCTGCTCACTTCATAGCAGCCTGGAAATGAGGGGGTTGGGTGAGGAAGGGGCTCTAGAAATATAGTCCCCCAGGACTTGCCTCCAGTGACCTATTGCCCCCAGCCTTACCGGATCTTGCTATGGTTAACCACCTAGTAGTTCACTCAGCTATCAATGGATTACTTCAGCAAGTTGATTAATCTACTTGATGGATTAATCCATTGATGAGGTTAGAACCCTAATCCTTGCCTAAAATCCCTACCTCTGAACCTTGGCTGCATTGGGTTCAGGCTTTCAACACATTAACTTTTGGGGATACGTTCCAGACCAAAACCATAGCTACGGCTCTCTCCAGAATGCCACTGACAGTCTTCAGTGGAGAGACCCAGCTATTGGTCTCTTAGTGGATTTAGCCATGGTTGTTCATTGAGGCCTCTGATGGCCAGGGGTCTACACTAACTGCATATTTATGTGTGGTGATCAAGATCTTGGCTTGTTATAAAATCCTAGAATGTTTTTGGGTCAAACTTCAAAGGCACACTACTTTTCTTTTTCCCTGTCCATTCTTCAATATTTTATTTCCTAAAACTATTCTTCCTATCTGGTCCTAGAGACAAGTGTGTGTGTTTGTGTATGTGTGTGTGGAGGTGTGGGTGGGTGTGGGTGTGCTTTGGCAGGGCCATATGTAGTGGTATTTGTTGGTGAAGAACTTGTACTCCTGCAATTCTACATGTCAGGCTATCTTGAATTTGGGGCCATGCCTCAAGACACAGGTGTTTATTTAAATATCTGGCTTATTTGGTAATTTTTAAAAGTGGGGTATAGAAAGATCTCTGTTTCTCTGATATAGATCTGTATAGGTACTTAATTTAAAATCTGTGATTTAAGGATGAAGTTAATTTGAACATGGGACTCTTCCCTTAAAATTTACTATGAACGTGCAAAGAGAACTTCACAGCAAAAAGATCTACTCCAAGTTCTAATGAAATTGCTTTTCATAATGAAAGATCCAATCTAATAGCATAAATATTTCAAAGTGCTACCTTTATTTGTGCATATGATGGAAAGGCTCATAATGCAAAGAAATTATGATGGGAGAGCCGTATAAAATTCATATAAATATAAAGTCAGGCTTCACATCACTTAAATTTTTAGATATTAAATATTTAGGATGAGTGGTACAAGTAGTTCATACAGTTTAATACCCATAATTGTAAAACTAGTACCTAGAAGAAGAAAGGCATTAGCTTGCTAAAAAGAGGTAAGTACTTTCAAAGTAAAGTAATTTCAGTAGAAGTCAGAGGTAGTTTGGAGTTGTTGATTAAGAGTGTTGGAATAATAAAAATTATAACATACTGCTATGTGTCATTATGCGTCATGTTTTATATCATTGAATAATGTCGGTGTGTGCTACCTCAATTATCTTTTTAGCCACCTCTGGTGGCAGTCATATAGTCACATAGTATTTTAAAGTCTCATATATTTAAAATACAGTATATACACATACCTACTGGGGATTGAGCGTAGGGCCTTGCACATACTAGGGAAATACTGTACCACACAGCTACATCCCCAGATGCATACACTTTTTTGTGTGTGTTTTAAATTGTTCAATTATACAAATGTTTATTAGATACCTATAGTTAAGACCCTATGTTAAAAATAACAAAGATGACTTATAGTCTAGTTGGGAGATAGTTCAAGCACAATTAACTCTAATAATAAACACATTTTAATAAATGCTTTATTGCAGGATCAAAAGGACAAAGAGATGGGAAGAGATTTGTTTCTATTATGAACTTATAAAAAGGTCTTATGAAGTTGAGAATATTATCAGGAAATAAATGAGGTAGACCTTTTATAAAAGGAGATGAAATGATTAAAGAATTATTGTAAATACGTCTTGGCATATTCCAATTTTTATTCAGTACCTATTATTCTTAAACTGTGATATTTTTAATATTACAGGCAATATCAGATACCACAAAAAAAGATTTCCTGGTTTAACCTATTTTATTTATTTATTTATTTATTTATTTATTTATTTATTTATTTATTTATTTACCAGTTAGATCATATACTCATTTCAGACCATAGGATAAAAAGTACTTGTTCATAAACTCACTTGTATGAGTTACATCTTCCACTGTTAAGGTGCATCAGAAACCAAGTTTGTTGTTTGCATCAGAGGATCAATGTGAATTTTACTTTGGAAAAATTATTAAACTTCTGAATCTAAATTTCCTTATCTCTGAAAATGGAAATAAGATCATTTCGTTGTTCTCTTTGTGTCATTTTCAGGTTTAAGTGAGTTAATTTGAGAGAAAGGACTTATCCTTGGCATACAGGTTTTGAAGAACATAATTAAGAAAGATAGGGGAAATTAAAGCATTCCTATTAAAAAAAAAAACAAAAAACAATATGGCATCTCCCAGTATCGGGTATTGCTATTTTTGAAACCCACAGAACCATTACATATTCTACAATTACTGGTACACAATTTGGGCCATAGCATGGTTTCAGGTGAAGATGGACAATATTCTGGTTAGAGAGTCTACTATGTAGAGACCAGCTTTGAAAGAATTCTTACAGTATATAGTCCAAGAAGAAGAGCAATGAATTAAAGAGGAGTGGTAAAATATAGCAAGTTAGGTTGTATAAAAAGTCAGTGAAACTTGTTGTCATCTTAAATGAGGAAAGACTGAAGATGAAGCCATATATATATATATATATAATCTGGAAGAACAATTTCAAACAAAACCAATATGGGGCTGAGGAGGGTTGGAACAGAACAGATGAGATGGGAACATATTGAGGTCCTTGTCATATTCAGAGCAGCATACAGACATCGAAAACTTCAGAAACTGATGAGGGAAAATTTACATTAATCTTGGTCACAAAAAGAGAACAACAAAAATGGCTGGCATTATGTTACATTTAAACTAGAAAGAAATATTCTATTTATCCATCAGACCCTAGAAAGATGAATAAGGGAAACAAAAACATGGATTATTTAATAGTTAACACAAAATGCATCAGTAGAAATAAGTTTTTGTGTAATTAGTGTAAATAGAACCTATTAAATTCATTGATCAGAAGTCAGTGAGACTAGACTTAAGTACAATATCCAACAACATGTTGGATAACCACACTCAAAATGACACAGAAAAGTTGAAAATAATAGGATAGAAAAATATTTTCCAGGTAACTCTAAGCCACGTACTTAAGGAAAAAAACAAAACCAAAAAAGCCTGGAAAGAGACAAAAAGGAACAAAAGATCAGGAAGGTAGGTTGGAAAGAAGGACAACAAATAATAACAAATCTGCTGGAAAAACTGACACAATTCGGAAGGATATTCATGATCTAATGGTGACATGTGTGTTCTAGTTTGGATCTGGAATATATTGACAGCGTAGTCCCCAATGCAGCAAAGATCACATGTGGGCTTTTAAAACACAATGATTAGATCATGATGGCTTTGAGCATATCAGTAGATTAATCCATTTGATGATATATTACTGGTTAGACCACTGGGAGGTGAGACCTAGTAAGTTAGTGA
This sequence comes from Marmota flaviventris, assembly GCF_047511675.1. NCBI lineage: Eukaryota > Metazoa > Chordata > Mammalia > Rodentia > Sciuridae > Marmota > Marmota flaviventris. The sequence continues at coordinate 57,175,267 of NC_092500.1, read as the reverse complement.
GGGTATGCCCTGGAAAGGTTTAATATATATATTTTTTCATTTAATATATGTAGTTATATTGAATCCACACGACCCATTTAATTCACATAATTTTATAGATAAAATGAAGTCTCTGCGGAAAATTTTAATCTTAGCTCAGGATTCTTCCTTGCTCTCTCTTTCTCTCTCTCTCTCTCTCTGCCATGAATTGAGCAACTTTCTTCCACTAGACCCTTCCACCATGATGTTCTGCCTCACCTCAGGCCCATAGCGATGGAGCCAGACAGCCATGGAGTGAAATCTCCGACATCATGAGAAAAATAAACTGTTCCTCCTCTAAGTTCTTTTTGGGTGTTTTGGTTGCAGAGGTGAGAAACTGACCAGTACAATGTACCATGGTCAATTTTGTTCCCCTGACACTCAAAAGAAGAAAAATAAAAGGAAGAGGAACAGGTAGGTACCTTGAAAGATATAGAGTTAGAAGGTCATGGGGGTAATTAGGGAGCCTTTGGAGAGTTAGGAAATTTTCCTTTCGGGGAAATTTGTGATGAAAGGGCACCTATCAGCTACTTCGAAGAGTTACAGACACCACTGAATAAAAACAACAGGAACTTTAGCATCAAATAGATGTGTGTTGATTCTACCTTGGCTTTCTGATTTGGGGGGAGCTCCTTGATCTGAATTTCAGTTACTCCCTTCTAAATGGCAACCGAAACCTATATTATGGGGATGACATAGCATGAAATTAAGAAATATATGTAAACTACTTAGGATAGTGCTTACCATGTGACACCTTCAAGTAAGAAGTGTGTTTGAACATTTTCAGGTCTATTTCGTTTCTCTGATAATGTCTATTGCCTTCATATTTACTTCACTGCATATATAATTCTTTTTTTTAATTTCCTATTTTTGTATTGGTTGTTCAAATCATTACAAAGCTCTTGACATATCATATTTCATACATTAGATTCAAGTGGGTTATGAACTCCCATTTTTACCCCAAATACAGATTGCAGAATCACATCGGTTACACATCCACATTTTTACATAATGCCATATTAGTAACTGTTGTATTCTGCTACCTTTCCTATCCTCTACTATCCCCCCATCCCCTCCCCTCCCATCTTCTCTCTCTACGCCATCTACTGTAATTCATTTCTCTCCTTGTTTTTTTCCCATTCCCCTCACAACCTCTTATATGTAATTTTGTGTAACAATGAGGATCTCCTTCCATTTCCATGCAATTTCCCTTTTCTCTCCCTTTCCCTCCCACCTCATGTCTCTGTTTAATGTTAATCTTTTCCTCCTGCTCTTCCTCCCTGCTCTGTTCTTAGTTGCTCTCATTATATCAAAGAAGACATTTGGCATTTGATTTTTAGGGATTGGCTAGCTTCACTTAGCATAATCTGCTCTAATGCCATCCATTTCCCTGCAAATTCCATGATTTTGTCATTTTTTAGTGCTGCGTAATACTCCATTGTGTATAAATGCCACATTTTTTTTTATCCATTCATCTATTGAAGGGCATCTGGGTTGGTTCCACAGTCTTGCTATTGTGAATTGTGCTGCTATGAACATCGATGTGGCAGTATCCCTGTAGTATGCTCTTTTAAGGTCTTCAGGGAATAGTCTGAGAAGGGCAATAGCTGGGTCAAATGGTGGTTCCATTCCCAGCTTTCCAAGAAATCTCCATACTGCTTTCCAAATTGGCTGCACCAATTTGCAGTCCCACCAGCAATGTACAAGTGTACCCTTTTCCCCACATCCTCGCCAGCACTTGTTGTTGTTTGACTTCATAATGGCTGCCAATCTTACTGGAGTGAGATGGTATCTTAGGGTGGTTTTGATTTGCATTTCTCTGACTGCTAGAGATCGTGAGCATTTTTTCATGTACTTATTGATTGATTATATGTCCTTCTCTGAGAAGTGTCTGTTCAGGTCCTTGGCCCATTTGTTGATTGGGTTATTGGTTATCTTATTGTTTTATTTTTTTGAGTTCTTTGTATACTCTGGATATTAGGGCTCTATCTGAAGTGTGAGGAGTAAAAATTTGTTCCCATGATGTAGGCTCCCTATTTACCTCTCTTATTGTTTCTCTTGCTGAGAAAAAAACTTTTTAGTTTAAGTAAGTCCCATTTGTTGATTCTTGTTATTAACTCTTGTGCTATGGGTGTCCTATTAAGGAATTTGGAGCCCGACCCCACAATATGTAGATCGGAGCCAACTTTTTCTTCTATCAGACGCAGAGTCTCTGATTTGATATCAAGCTCCTCGATCCATTTTGAGTTAACTTTTGTGCATGGTGAGAGAAGGGGATTCAGTTTCATTTTGTTGCATATGGATTTCCAGTTTTCCCAGCACCATTTGTTGAAGATGCTATCCTTCCTCCATTGCATGCTTTTAGCCCCTTTATCAAATATAAGATAGTTGTAATTTTGTGGATTGGTCTCTGTGTCCTCTATTCTGTACCATTGGTCCACCCGCCTGTTTTGATACCAGTACCATGCTGTTTTTGTTACTATTGCTCTGTAGTATAGTTTGAAATCTGGTATCGCTATGCCGCCTGATTCACACTTCCTGCTTAGAGTTGCTTTTGCTATTCTGGGTCTTTTATTTTTCCATATGAATTTCATGATTGCTTTATCTATTTCTACAAGAAATGCCATTGGGATTTTGAATCATTACTTTATTCCTTAAAACTGTCTTGCTACTTTCCTATTGTTTCAGAAATCCACAGTTGCAGAGAAGTATGAAATATGTCAGATTTATTTTTTAAACACCTTTTTCTCAGTTTGTACTTTCTTTTTTTGAGGAAAATTTTCTGTCTTTGCAGTCCAAAAATTTTGCTGAGATTTATGTCAAGCATGAGTGTTTACATCAGTGAGTTAATCTGCAATATGTATGACTTTTCAGTCTATATATGGAGTTCTTTCCTCAGTTTATGATACTTTTTTCAATGTGCATTTAATTTTTTTTAAACTATTAATGGCCTTTCTTTATTTGTTTGTTTATTTATTTATTTATTCATTTATTTATATGTGGTACTGACAATTGAACCTAGTGCCTCGCATATGCCAGGCAAGTGCTCTACCACTGAGCCAAACCCCAGCCCCTGGTACTTTTAATTATTGCTTTGGTTCCATTTTTGTTCAGATTTTCTTTGTGTTCTGACATACTATATTTCATGAGTGATATAGTACAGAGTTTGATGCGTGTATATGCATGTACATGTGTATGAAATCAACCTTATTAATTATATTATCCTTTATGTTCATGTTTGTTTTGATTAAGAAATTTCTCTTGTAAGTGTTATTAAGCTTTAAAATAATAACTCCTTTCTTTTACTGGGAAACAATTTTTCAACTTTTTTTTTTTTTTGCGGGCCAGGGGTCATTTTGGAGATTGAACCCAGGGGTACTACACTACATCCCCAGCACTTCACCACATCCTAGCCTTTTAAAATATTTTATTTAGGGGAAGGATCTTGCTGAATTTCTCAGGGCCTTGCTAAGTTGCTAAGTTTGGCCTTGAACTTGTGATCCTCCTGGCTCAGCCTCCCAGGCTTCTGAGATTATAGGTGTGTAATACCAAGCCCCCCAATTATTTTAGTTTTTTTAGGACTTGAATTTTTAAATAAATGTTGATTTCACTAAAGACATATTAAAAGATAAGTAAATTCAATGTTTGTGAACTTAGAATAAATAAGTCTAATACTTAATTTTCTATACTGTTGTGATTTTATCCATTTCTTCTTCTTCTTTAAAAAATATTTATAAAATGTAATCTAGGGCATAAAAATGTATGCTAATTTTTTAACTTAGTGTTTTTCAGGTTAATATGTTATGGTTCTCAACTATCTCTCTGATTTTCATCTCTAACTTTCCTGGTGCTAATTTTGAAACACCTAAACTTGTTATGTTTGCATTTGCCTAAAGCATTTTCTCCTTCCTTTTCAGATTTTTTGCAGGATTTTGTTTAGGTACACTCTGTAAACAGCATTCAGTTGAATTTTGTCTTTTTCGATTCACAGCCTTTTAATATGGACTGATTATCTATTTTATACTAGCACATTTTCAAATACTAATGTATATTCTTACCATGTTCTTTGCTATCCAGTTTTCCATACTGCCTTCCTTTTTGTTCCTTTTCAATTTTTGTCTTCCATGTTTTCTTTCCTTTTATGTCTGTTTCTCTTTTGGAAAGTATGATTCTTATAAAGTGATTTCCTTTAGATTTTCCAAAGATCTGTTTAATCCTATGTATAATTTTTTATCAAAATTGAGTAAAAAATAATAATTTAGTGTCTCTATTTGACACTCAAATTTGTTTAACACACGTTCATGTTCTTCTATCACTTCCCTGACCTCCTTTTCAATAGAACATGACATTTTAGATGCATATACTTTTTATAATACTGCATAATATTTACACTATCCATATTTTTCATGGACACAATTACATTACTTCTTTAAAGTCCAGTACAGGTATTACCTACTCTCCTCCTGCTTTCTACTTTTAGTAGGTTCCTAAAATATGCCAGACACTGATACATATAGTATATCCTCTTAGAATTAGTAAGGATTCGGAGATATTATCATAAATCTTGGAGATTACTATAAGATTATCAGGTCTAAAATGTTGATATAAGCTCATTAAGGTCTAGAGGGTAAGCTCCTCCAAAAATATTTAAGTGACTCACATTCTTTAATTCTCTAATTCCCAGCTTTGGGATTTTCCCAATAAAAGATCAACCAGAGCTTGGTTTTGAGTCCATTTTGTCTAAGAGCAATTGATCTTGCATCCTAGGTGTAAGAGAAAGCTGGGCATTGTGAAGGAGTCCTGTGAAATGAACCCACTGTCAGTTTTACGTTGTTAGATAGAGATCACATAGCACTGGTTAATATTGATTTAGCCTACTAACTTGCATAAATTCTTAGCATGTTTATTCTCATTGAAACTTTTCCCTTCATTGCGGAGAGGAGGAGGAATATAGAGAGAAAGAATTACAAATGATTCAGATTTGGGTTTAATGTAGTAAGTTCATTTTCTAACTGAGCTGCTGCACAAGTGATATGTTTTCTAAGCAAATCAACCATGACACTTGTGTCCTTCAATACCCTGTACTCCGGTTTCAAACACAATGCAGCTGCTTCACCATGGCCAAGAGGAGAACTCCCTCCCTGAGTTAATTAATGTCACCGATACCATTAATGACTCCAAGCACACCAATTGTTGATAATTTTACTTTTTAGAAAACTAAACTCATTGATTTATAGAATGCATTCAAATGATGGCATCAAGTTTTAAACTTAATGGTTCTTAAAATTGATAAGAAATTTTCATAAGAACAATCTCATTTCAAGTGTAAATAATGTTCCTGCCCTTGCAATTCCAAATGTTCAATTCAAATGTCAGCAAAAACATATACTTGTGTATACACACGTGTGTGTATGTATGTGTGTATATAATGGGGGAAAAAGGGACTCATTAGTTCATACTCATATTTTTTTATGGAAGTTACTTGTACTATATTAGAAGACAAAAAAAAAAAAAAACAACTTGTGATCAAAATTTAAATAAATTAAAGAACAAGTGTTCTCATCCAAAACCTTCCCGGATTCCCAATTAAGTTCAGTGGTATCAGTTGACGCCTCTTTCCTTCCCTGCTCCTCCCTACCAAATTGCAAGGCTTTGAAATTCTACTCTTCTGGAAGAAGGAAGACGTACTCTGCTGACATGCTTCCTTAGTTAGGTGAGACAGGGTTTTCTTTCTCTTTTGTTCACACACAGAATATTGAATATGTAGAGAGGCACGGAGGTTTTCAGTCATTGCTTGCCTTAAAAATATCCTAATTTACACTTTCTGATGTCAATTTGAAACTTTTCTTTTTATAATAAAACTGTGTGAGAAGGTTTCATGTCTACTGGGTAATGATACATTAAGTATGGAAAACTTCTTTAGCTTCATTTTCTTCTTCCTAAGAGAACATTGTAGGAGCTTAAGGAAATGCCTTGTTGATAACAAAGAGCTAAAGCTGTGCTTTAATACGTCCTTAGCCAGAGCACATCTCTTGTTTTCTTGAACTCAAGGATAGGGTTCCTTGGGAGGTCAGTTCATCTGACTTGCCCTCCAATCCCCAGCCCTTAATAGAGGGCTTAAACTGAGACAACTGAGTAAATGGTGAAGATAGACAGAAGTAAAATTCAGAAACCTTGAAAAATTAAATATAATTTTTAACCTTCTGCTTCCAACCCAGATGGAATAATGAACTGAATTTTCCCTCTCATGTGAAGTAACTAGAAAACAAGATGGAATATTTAACCACTGCACATAGTCAATGGTGGGTAGTGATCCTTGGGAGATAGGAAACCAAACATGTGAGTTCTAGATTGCCACAGTTTACTGCCTTGAGAGAGGCTTTGGTATAGGCAGAGAAAACCTAGGCAGAGATTTATGGACTTTCTGAATTGGGGAGATGGGGTATATGGGGGAGAGGGTAAAAATACTGAAATTCAGGGGACAGCTTTACGTGGGGAGAGTTTTCAAACCTCAGGAGAGTCCCATGTGAATATTTAGTTACTGTAAAGGCATGTGTGTGAGGAAAATACCTGGGACTGGGGCAGAATCATTTGAGGATATTGGTGGGAAGAGTGACTGGCACTTACATAAGCTTGTGTATAGTTCCTACCAGTTACATTCAGAGACTTATAATTCATGAGAAATTGGGTAGAGAACTCAGAAGGGTCTTGCTTCATTAATGGGGAATAACTAACCTTAGACTAAATGCTGTTCTTATCTTACCTAGCACATCTTAAAAGAAAGGTTCAAAAGGATAAACTGTTTCAATGTAACCTATTTCAGAAAAAATCTTTAAGAATATTTATAGGAAAACATTAATGTGCAGTATTTGAAATGGTAAAATTCATAATATCTGGCATCAATCAAAGATTACCAAACCTGCAAAGAAGCAAGAAGGTACTACCAATAGTGAAGAGAAAAATCAATTGGTTAAAAGCAACCCAGAATTAACAAACAAAGATGTTAAGAAAGCTGTTATAACTGTATTGCACATGTTTAAAAAGTTTAGTGAGACTCAGAAAATACAAAATTATACAAAATAAACTAGAGAAAACTATAATGTCTAAAATGAAAAATGCATGAATTAAATTCATAGATTAGACACTGCCCAGAAAAGATTAATAATTTTGAAATGTAGTAATAGAAACCACCAAAATGAAACACAAAGATTAAAAAAGAAGGTACAAAACAGAATTGAGGGTGTAGTTCAATAATAAAGGGCTTGTCTAACATGCCCAAGATCATGGGTTGGAGTCCTTAGAATCTCAAAAATAAAAAGTATAAAATAATTTTATTGAGCATCATTTAACTGTGGAACAACTTCAAGCAGCTGATTATATGTGTAATGGAATCCCAGAAGTGCAAAAGGTAGAACAAATATTTGAAGAAATAATGGCTGAAAAGTTTCCAAATCTGGTGAATGCTGTAATTGCACAAACCCATTAAAAAAACAATGAATTGTAGGCACAGATATATAAATAAAACCTTGCCATGAAATTTAGAATAAAAAATTGCAACACTAGTAGTAAAGAAAAAATCCTTAAAGTTACTAGAGTGGGGGATAAGTTACACAGAAAGGAAATTTATAAGGATGATTGACAACAAATTTCTTCAAAAAATGAGAAACAGTGAATAAATTGAACAAAGTATAAGGGGAAATAGACAAATTCACAATTATACATGAAATGTCTTCTCTAAATATTTGACACAGAAAATCAGAAAAGAATATGGAAGATTTGAACACTACTATCAACCAACTTGACTTATTTGGCATTCACAGAACACTCCATCAAAGAAAAACAGGTAAACTATAAAAGTAGGCTAGAAATTTCACTATTGTTTTGAGGTCAAACGTTCTTTCCCAGTGCACCAGAACACTTAGCAAACTAGATTTCATTCTGGGTCATAAGACAAGTCTCAATACTTTTAGAAAGTTATATAGAAAATCCCTGAAACCTTTGGAGATCTAGTAACAGACTTCTTAATAATTCATGGGTCAAGAAAAGAATAAAATGTGGAATTAGACTTTGAGTTGAATGAAAATGAAAGGATTTTATAATTAAATGCTAACACCTTATGAAATTAGAAAAACAAGTACAAATCAAACCCAAAATAAGTAGAAGAAAAAATTAATAAGGATCCTAATAGGATCCTAATGAAATAGGAAATGGAAAAAATAATTGAGAAAAATCAAGGAATGCAAAAGCTGAGTCTTCAATAAAACCAAAAATATGAGAAAAGTCTAGTCCAAGTGATTAAGAAACAAGGGAGAAGACACAAATTACTTACATCATGAATAAGAGAAATGATATCATTATATATTGTTTAAATATTAAAATGATAACTGTTTAGGAAAAATTCAGTATCTTAGATTAAATGGACAAAATCCCTAGAAGACAGAAACTTCCGGAGCACACACGAGCAGATACAAATGACTTGAAAAGCTCTGTATATATTAAAGTAATTGAATTCCCAGATGCCTAACTAGTTAATTTTACCAAACATTATAGAATAAAATAATACAATTTTAAACAAACTTCCAGAAAAATTTAAGATGAAAGAGTACTTTACAAATCATTGAGGCTTTTATTGTCATGATTCTACAGCCAGACAAAGACAGGATAAGGAAAGAAACTATATATCACTGTTACTTATTTCAGTCAGATTTTTTTTTTTTTTTTTTTTTTTTTTTTGCTTCTGTGACAAAAAGACCTGAGAACAATAATTAGAGGAAGAAAAGTTTATTTGGGGACTCCTGGTTTCAGAGGTCTCAGTCCATAGATGGCTGCCTTCATTCCTCAAGGGCTGGAAATGAGGCAGAACATGATGGTGGAAGGGTGTGATAGAGGAAAATGGCTCAGGACATGGCCACCAAGAAGCAAAAAGAAAGCTCAACTCAAGAAGGACAAAATATATACCCCAAAGGTACTCCCCCTACCTTTGGGCTAGCCCTACCTAGGGCTCACTCCCCCTAGAGCCCCCTCCTCCAGCCACACCCTATCTGCCTGCAGTTACCATCCAATTAATCCCTATCAGGAGATTAATGCACTGAGTAGGTTAAGACTCTTATAATCCAATAATTTCTCCTCTAACCTTTCTTACAATATCTCACACATGAGCTTTTGGGGGACACCTCACATCTCAACCAGAACATTCCTCATGAGTATAGATGAAAAAAAGAATTTAAAGCTTTAAATAATCAAACCTAACACTTTATGAGAGGGGTAATATATCATCACTAAATAGAGCTTATCCCAGAGATGCAGTGTTGTCTTAACATCTATAAATCAATCAATGTAACTTTTAAATTAACCAAAAACTATGAAATTATCTCAGTAGTATTAAAAAAAGCATTTTCACATAACAATGATTCCTGGTAAAAGTTGTCATCAATTAGGACTGGATGGCAGTGTCCTCAGTCTTCTAAAAAACACCTACAAAATAAAAAAGTATAAAATAATTCTATTGAGCATCATTGAACTATGGAACAACTTCAAGCAGCTGATATCATAATAGTGAAGACTGATTTCTCCACTAACATCACTAAGAAGACAAATCTTTCTACTCTTAATATTTCTATTCAGCATTGTTGTACAAGTTCTAGCCAATGCAATAAGACAAGAGAAGAAATAAAAGAGCCAGATTATAAAGGAGATAAAACTGCTTTAATTCACAGAAGACATAATTGTGTGTGTACAGAATCTGATAGAACCTACCAAAAAGCTACTAAAAGTGATAAATAAGCAAGATTGTAGGACACAAAATGAATACACAAAAATAAATTGTATTTCAATATATTAGCAAAAATCAGAAATTAAAATTAAGAAAACACTGCCATTCACAATAGCAACAAAATATGAATCTTAGATATGCGTTAACAATAATGTGCAATATATATATACTAAAAGACACAAATGACAAAATTGAGGAAAACAATGACATAAATAAATGGACAGGTAAACTATATAAGTAGACCAGAAATTTCACTATTGTTTTGAGGTCAATTTTCCTTAATTTGACCTGTGAATACAATGTAAATTAGAAGCAACCTGAATGTTCCTCAATGGGTAAATGGATGGATAAATATAGTAGTACATTTATATAAGAGAACATGACTGACAAATGTTATAGACTACTGATAAATAATGAACACTTCTGAACATGGATGAGTTTTGAAATAATATATTTTAAATTGAAGAAGCCATGTAAAAAAAGAGTGAATATCATATGTATGGTACATGCTACACCTTATGATTTTGTATACATAAAACTAGCTAGAATTAACAAGTTAAATGTTGTTTGAATATAATATTTCACTTATAAAATTTATTCTAGAAACTGTGAATCTCTATAACTTTTTCCTGAGAGATTCTTCATACTGATCTTCATTCTTAATATTATAAGAACTAATGATCTGGGATTTTTGGATCATTTTCAAATTGACTCATATGAAAACTGAGTCTTTGGGGGATCCTCAACTAAAATTAAGGAATGTGAAGTTTCAAGTAGATTTTTCTTTTCAGCTTTCTCACAAAAGTAGTTTTTTTTGTTTGTTTGTTTGCTTGCATTGCTGGGGATGGCGCCTAGGGCCTTGTGCATCCTAGGCAAACGCTTACCACTGAACTACATCCCTGCCCCCTTGTGGCTTTTAACTGGGATATTTGGCATAGAAATATCCAGTAAAGTTTATATAAAAAATTGTATAGAATATGACTTCAGAGAACTATAATGAGCTCAACATATTTTAACCTTCAGGAAAAAATATTCTTTTTTTCCTCTGAAGCAAACACATTGAGGAAAATGGGACCTCCATCATCGGTAAACAACCTTGAGTTAAAAAAGTGCTGTGGACCTGGGAAGAATAGATGAACTCCAGATAGGGCAGAGGGCTGAGAGGGGAAGAGAGGGGGCATGGGGTTAGGAATGATGGTGGAACGTGATGATCATTATTATCCAAAGTACATGTATGAAGACATGAATTGGTGTGAATATACCATGTATACAAACAGAGATATGAAAAATTGTACTCTATATGTGTAATAAGAATTATTATGCATTCTGCTTTCATATATAAATAAATCAAAGTTTAAAAAAACAATAGTGCTGTGGAGACATGGTAATCCTAAGAGACAACTTGTTTAGGAGAGAGAATGTTCTGACATCGGGCATTCCTTTTGGGAATGACAGCAAAGTGAGACTTCATTTTTACATTAGCCTCTACATAATTTGTAAAATATTTTACAGACTTTATGGTGTTTTGATTTATAATGAAGAATAAATATTTATTGGTGATCCCAACATATCCCAATATGTAACATTTTAGAGACTTTGAGGTACCTGATACCTGAAAAACCTAAGGAGTCATAGCCTACATCCTATGTCAGCATCTGTGTTTCTGGTGAGGCCACCACACACAGAGTTCTTGATATTTAAAATCAATAAGGGGGATTCATTGTGACCCACATTCTTTTGTCTCATTTTTTCCAAAGCATTTTGTATGTATAATATCTTTTTAAAAAATTTATTTATTTTTTTACATACATGACAATAGTGGAATGCATTACACTCATTATTACCCATTTACAGCACAATTTTTCGTAACTCTCTATATAAAGTAAATTATGCCATTATACATGTTCTCTCTCTCTCTCTCTCTCTCTCTCTCTCTCTCTCTCTCTTCCATTGTGAAGTTTTTAAAATTTTGAATTTGTCAATAAATATTCTATTGACATAATCTGCCTTTGTGTATTTATTTATTTATTTGTTTTAGACCTATAGTTGGCAAAAAAAAAAAAAAAAAAAAAGTGGTTAAAGAGTAGGCCTGAAGGAAGTTGTTTTAGGCATTGGCAATATAGATGAATACAATGCAAATATGCTCTTTAAAAATATCTATACATTTGGGCTTAATTTAGAAAAAAAATATGCTGTTATTAGAGAGACCAATTTCCAAATATCCATGCTCTGTTCTCAGTGTCTAACTTGTGGATGTAATAGCCACATTTAAAAGAGGTATCATAACAACATTCAAACTCTAAGAAGTCTCAATCTAAAATTAAAAGTGCCAAATTTGGTAACTGGTATTGGCCAAAAAGAATAAAATACTCTTCATTTGGCTTTGTGGATCATGATTTTTTCCCTTTTTTAAAATTAAGTTTTTTATTGGTACATTATAATCATACATAATTCAGGGATTCGTTTTGACATATTCATACATAGCATAATTTGGTAAATTTCATTCCCTTGTACTTCCCTTTTCCCTCCCTGTCTCCTTCCTCTGGTCCTCTTTTTCTATACTACTGGTCTCCCTTCTGTTTTCATGAAAGTGGATCATGGTTTTGACAGCACAAAAATTTCCATAATTGATGTTTAAGAAACAAATGATCAACAGTTTTTTCTAACCTTATTTAGTTAGACAGATTTGGTTAAATAATACGCATGACAAATTAAGTCTTGATTCAGCCATGGTAGTGAAAGTCAATCTACCTCCTAATTATTGCAGCTATGTTTGAGATATTTTGTTTTAAAACTATTAAAGGGAGAGAAAGGAGATGGTTGATATGCACAGAATGGATGTTTTCCTTTTTTTTAATAAGTTTCAATTTTATTGACTTAGAACAGCCTGTATAACTGTGCTTTTTGCCATTCATCTGAGCAAACTTCCACAATTGTACAACATGGAGATCACAGAACACATCTTCAAAGCTAATTAAATCAACATGATGGACTCCTACAGCTGCTTGCTCTGTCTATGGCTTTCCAGTGCGTAAACCAAATGTGTGGCGTTGGGATAATAAACCCCCTCTTGCATTTTTCACAATCTTAACTTTCTCTCTACAGATCTTTACTTACTTACCATCAAGCACATTTTCATGTTTTCTAGATTTATATTATGGTCCACATTTAGCACATTTTGAAGAACATACTTTAGTAAGGCAACTATTATTTTTTCCTGAAAACTGTTTTATTGACTTTGATACAATAATACCTTCATTCCTATACAATAAGCAGAGTATGTCTTTGGATGCAACTAGGAACTGAAGAAAGAATATGATTCTATAGCATTGTTCATACTTTAAACTGTTTTCATATTTACTATCTATAGACAAACACCCAATATTTGTTGTATGTTTATTATTGTATTGTTATTTCCATAATAATCCTAAGAGGCTTTATTATCTTTAATTATCAAAAGAAGAAACTAAGATAACCAAAGTGGAGTCATTTAATGCAAAGAAAGCTGAGATTAACATCCAGTTCTTTTGATTTTTACTCTAGCTTTCTTTGCATCTGAGCAGATTATTGCTTTGGAAAAATACTGGAGTCTTTTCATTGAGAGAATGAACTACATTCTACTTGCTTTAAATATTTCCTTTTTATATTTAGAGGCAGGATATGTGTAAGCAAGGCATGGTCAAGTTATTTTTAGTTTTTGCCAATAAGGCAGTTGCCTTTCTTATAACAAAAGAAAGAGTTGGCTCATCTTGACTTATGTCTTTCAGAAGCAAAATTATTCCTCAGTTACATATGTGCAGCATTTGATTTCTTCACTCCTGTTCCTAAAGGTAGGACAGTTAGGACACCTCATGCAATGAGAGACAGAGCAATTTACATGTGCTGGATGAAAGGTCAGTTGTTCCCCAGCCACTTTTGGTAGGCCCTTTTTGTCCTTTTGAAGAGGTACTGCATTGTAACCGGGCATACCTAACATGTTACATCCACATGTGCCCACACAGATACTCGCCAAAGACAGAGCTAGGGAAGAGCACACGCCTCAAGTTTCATGGAAGTGTTTTCTATTTTGGAGCAGAGAAATCCCATTCTTCTGACCATCTGGCTTTTATTAGTGCAGGAACTGTTGTCAGCATTGACTTGAACAGGAGAGGACTCCTCCACCCATGTCATCCTAGGGAGGATGCTTATTTAAGGGCTGGATTGTTTTTTGATTTATCCACCAGGACAAAATGGTAACACAAATAAATGCTTTATGAGGTAGAAAAGATTCATTTTGAGTTTAATTATATTCACTTAAATATAGCTTCATTGTTCATTTCCATCACAGTCTTTATAAACTGAAGCTGTCTTGTAGACTCTCACAGCAATGTCAGATAGGTGCTGGACTATTGACATGAATGTCGAGAATGTAGCTCTTCACACTGTTTTTCTCAGGTTCTCCAGCTGTTTTGTTAGAATTGATACATTCTGTAATTCCCTTTCTATCATTACTGCAAATAATACTGTGTGCTAATTAAGAACCTAGACTCTGAAAACAGATGGTCTGGGTTTGAATCCTAGGTCTGCCGCTTGCCTGCTGGTGTCCTCTTAAAGAAGTTACCTCACTACCTGTGCCTTGGAATAGTCCTCTGTGAAATGGGTATCCTAATAATACCTACCTCAGTGACTTCATCTATAGTTAATCCTTAGCCTCTGGCACTTAGTACTTACTACATGTAAGCTGATATTTTACTATAAGGAGGATATTTTAAAAAATCACCTTAATTTTTCTTTGCAATGAATTTAATGTTTCACTGAAAGAAATTTCAATTTATTAATAACCATGGTTAGAGTTACAAAGTATTTTCCATCTATGTATTTTTTAAAAAGACATGCAAAATCTTCCTAAGGTAATGCCAGTAACTGGATATTTTGTGACCAAGAAGGAAGTAATGTTACTTTTTAACTAGATCCATTGGGGTTAGATGTAAATTCATTTTAAATTCTTTCAGAAAATTCTACTTCCTCTATTTTAGTTCCTCTCTTTATACTTCGAAGAAAATATTCCCTTAGAGGGTAAAGAGAAGAACTTTAATCACCATCTTCTCCGTTTCCTTATCCCCAATTTTATTTGGCCAGCAAAGATCTCCTGGGAATCTGGGTCAATGGTCAATGTCAATCTCTCTTCCTGTTGGTCTGTCTATTTCTTTCCCTCCCTTGCTCTGCTATCTCTCTCCTATCTGCATCCCCGTATGCTGCCTATAAAAACCCCTTTTTTTATTTTGGTTAAAACAATAACTATTTACTTGCTTTACTCATCCTTTAAGATGCAGCCCAGTTTCCACTTCCCTCAAGAAAACTCACTGATTTTGCAGAAAGTAGTTTTATTTTCCCCCCTCTTTTCTGTTTCTTTACCAGATTTTGTTGATCACGATTTGTTATATTACAATTATTATTTAATATATTTGTTTACCATGATTGAATTTCTTGAGAATACCAACCACATTGACTTTTATATTGGCAACATTTATCATGGTGTCTACTCTACATGAGTATGTAGTTGTTGTAGAGATGAATTACATAGAAAGCATGAATCAGGATTTGAGTACATTGCATTCCATTCTATAACTGAAAAAAGTGTCTTTTCAATAAGTACCATTTGAAGGATACCAAAGAACCCAGTCTCCTCAACTTGTCTTTAAAGTTGGCTTGCTGCTACCATCTGTAATTCCTTGTTAATGATCACTTTTAGTCTTGGTGCAATTTAATCTAGTTAAGACATTATGTCATCTAGGATTAGTAAAACGTGATAAAACAAGCCACCTTTTAGTAGGGACAAGCTTATTTGAGAGTGAAGAAGACTGATGAATAGAAATTGTAAATGGGGATTTAGTAGGGGGTCTAGTGCCTGCATTATTGGAGGGGGAATTGATCAGTCAGTGATCAGAAACCCTAAAAACATTGTGAGTAGGAGCTGGCATGGAAGGGAGCCAGTGGTTGGTAGGTATCCTGAAGGCCAATTTGGATTACATCACAATTCAGCTGAGGTTTGGTTTAAATCATAGCACTCAGCAAAAGGGGAGTTCCAGGTAAACATTTTACTTGAACCTGAAGACAGCTGTCCATTTCTCTCACCAAGCTGGAAAACTAGTATCCTGGAGTTAGAACTCATTAGATCCATTGCAATTGTGTAGGACATAGATAGCACTGATTACTCTTAGCAAAATTAATTAGGTTTAATAGTAGGTACAAAGTAAAAAAGAATGCAATTATTAAATCCCAAACAGATACTCTTCCTTGTCATTTCTTGGTTCTTTGCTTGGTAGAGTTGCTCAGAAAGCTAATTTATCTTCACACAATTCATCACATGTGTTTATATTTCAAAAAGTTGCAGACATGGATGTTATTAGCTTTACAAACCCTGTCTCACTATAAAATCATTTGCAGACTGTCAAACTGTATTCACTTTTAAGGAGTCAGAAGGTCCCAGAATTGTACTGCCCCTATTTCCTCCAAGGGAAAGATTTGTTGATACAGAAAAAAAATAGGTATTGAAACAAACTATCTAATTTTTTTTTAATGACTTCAGTCATTTTAAGCCATATGTGCATTGAGGTACCTCACATACGACCTCTGAGGCCAGATTTATTTGGTGTTTAAAAAATTCTCTGGCTAGAATTTTGCCATACTTGGAAGTCCTATGAACAATTTTAAATCAGTACTCCATCATTCTGTCATTCCACACCAGTGTTTAATGGTACCACCTGCAGCATCTTCTGATTTGCCCCTCCTGGTATATTTCCAAGACACAGATGGGACTTCCAAGACTGTCTTTGCCTCTCCAGGACAACCATCAATAACTTGCTATTTTAATTATAACATTTCTTTACTTTTGTACTTTTGTACACATACAAGAGCTCCTTCTTCATATTAAGACCTCACTTTAGTTTTGTGGTACGATACTTTGTGCTACTCATCTACTCTGTAAACTCCTCTCTGAGCCACATCCTTGTATCTACCATTCTGTCCAAAAAGCAGCCACCTCATACTCCTCTTGTGTAACTACCCCTAAAATAGCTTTTTTTGAGTTTTCGTGTCCTGTTTTCTGTATCTAAAAATTCTTCCCTCCTCATGGCAGCAAAGTGTTATCGTCTTTTACATAAGACTTTCTTCTGCATCCTGATTGGAATAACCTGCAGCTTCTTGATATTTACATGTGTTTATAAAGAACTACAAGGTAATCAACTAAATGAATCAATTCATCAGTTGGTGATTGGTCACTATGCTCTTGCATTCTGGAAATCTTTACAAGGATTACAAAATAATCATAAAAGATGATATTCTGTCTCGATTGTGGTAAGATTATAAAATGTAAGATAACATTATAACATACCAAATCTTGTGTTATTAATGTAGTTAAATATGACAGAACCAAATGGTTTATGAATACTACTTTAAACCTAAGGATACTCAGTCTCTCAAGTAATTTCTTCCTATCACATTTCTGACATCCCTTCTTCGGATATCTGGTTCTTGTTTTCTGAGCTATTCAATCTGGTAGCCATTAGTCTCGTGTCTACACAGCACTGGAAATGTGACCAGTGTGACTGAGGAACAGAAACATAATTATACTTAATTCCAACTAATTAAAATTTAAATTTGAAAAGTAATATTCAATTCAATTCTTAGAAAACCTACATGTTTGCAACAACCTGAGTGCTCAAATCCATTTTTCCAATTGTGCATTTTATAAATATAAATATCACTAGTAAAAATCAGCACTACAGATGCCTGAACCCCAAAGCCAGCTACCTCCATGCTGGTTTTGTCATCCAATCTCTAGAGCACCTTGGCCTTCTACTGATTCTACCACATTAATCTGCAGTTTGAGGTTGTGACTTAGATCAGAGTGTTGGATTATCACATGCCGCTGGACTAAAATATAGACCTCTGCAAATGTGGTCCACTACAAATGAATATATCTTATAATTTCATGTTGATGTTTTTCTCCTCATATAAATATTTTCATTCCTTCTTGCCTACTTCCTTTTGCATTTGTTGTAATGGCTACAATTTCGGTTCCGAACTTTTCTTCTCCTTCCTCAATCTTGTGTGAGAAAATGCATTCTGTCGGGACTTTGGCTTCTTCATCCTTACATTCTGAGACAACTTAATTTCATGTTTTGCTTTGGGTCCATCTTCCTGGATCCCTTCCATCCTGCTGCTGGTCAACTAGAGGATAATGGGATCTCCTGGGAACAACGCAGGTTCCCTGAGTACAAATCCATTCAATATGGTTAGTGTTGTGCTCATGATCTTTGCAATGCTTAAGGCTCTGGACCTTGTGGTTCTTAATCTCTATTTTGTTAAATCCTTTTGTTATGGTTTGGATATGTAGTATCCCCTAAAAGCTCGTCGTGTGAGACAATGCAAGAATAGTCAGAGATAAAATGATCATGAGAGCTATAATTGAATTGGTGAGTTCATGCAGTTGAAGGGATTAACTGGGTGGTTACTGTAGGCAGGTAGGGTGTGGCTGGAGGAAGTAGGTCCCGAGGGAAATGCCTTTAGAGTTTCTATTTTGTGCCTGGTGAGTGGAGCTCTATGTTTCCTAACTATTCTAAATTGAGCATCTTTCCTCTGCCACTCTCCCTCACCTCCAGCCCACAGTTATGGAGTGGGCCAACCATGTACTGGACCTGTGAAACTGTGAGCCAAAATAAACTTTCACTCCTCTAAGTTGTCTTTTTTTTTTTTTAATGAGTTGCTCAAAACAATACAGTGATCTTGACATATCACACATTTGATTCAAATGGGGTATGAATTCTCATTTTTCCACGTGTACATATTGCAGGATCACATTGGTTATATAGCCACGTACATACATACGGCAATACTAGTGTCTGTTGTATTCTGCTGCTCTAAGTTGTCTTTGTCAGGCCTTTTGTTCACAGTGACTTAGAGCTGACTAAAACACCTTTGTATATGGGGTTTTTTTTAATGTTTTATTGTTGGTTGTTTAAAACATTACATAGTTCTTGATATATCATACTTCACACTTTGATTCAAGTGGGTTATGAACTCCCATTTTTACCCCGTATACAAATTGCAGAATCACATCAGTTACACATCCATTGATTTACATATTGCCATACTAGTGTCTGTTGTATTCTGCTGCCTTTCCTATCCTCTACTATCCCCCCTCCCCTCCCCTCCCCTCTTCTCTCTCTACCCCCTCTAATGTCATTCATTTCTACCCCTTGTATTATTTTCCCCTTTCCCCTCACTTCCTCTTGTATGAAATTTTGTATAACCCTGAGGGTCTCATGCAATTTCCCTTCTCTCTCCCTTTCGCTCCCACCTCTCATCCCAGTTTAATGTTAATCTTCTTCTCATGCTCTTCGTCCCTACTCTGTTCTTAGTTACACTCCTTATATCAAAGAAGACATTTGGCATTTGTTTTTGAGGGATTGGCTAGCTTCACTTAGCATAATCTGCTCTAATGCCATCCATTTCCCTGCAAATTCTATGATTTTGTCATTTTTTAATGCAGAGTAATACTCCATTGTGTATAAATGCCACATTTTTTTATCCATTCATCTATTGAAGGGCATCTAGGTTGGTTCCACAGTCTTGCTATTGTGAATTGTGCTGCTATGAACATCGATGTAGCAGTGTCCCTGTAGCATGCTCTTTTTAGGTCTTTAGGGAATAGACCAAGAAGGGGAATAGCTGGGTCAAATGGTAGTTCCATTCCCAGCTTTCCAAGAAATCTCCATACTGCTTTCCAAATTGGCTGCACCAATTTGCAGTCCCACCAGCAATGTACAAGTGTACCCTTTTCCCCACATCCTCGCCAGCACTTGTTGTTGTTTGACTTCATAATGGCTGCCAATCTTACTGGAGTGAGATGGTATCTTAGGGTGGTTTTGATTTGCATTTCTCTGACTGCTAGAGATGGTGAGCATTTTTTCATATACTTGTTGATTGATTGTATGTCCCCCTCTGAGAAGTGTCTGTTCAGGTCCTTGGACCATTTGTTGATTGGGTTATTTGTTGTCTTATTGTCTAATTTTTTGAGTTCTTTGTATACTCTAGATATTAGGGCTCTATCTGAAGTGTGAGGAGTAAATATTTGTTCCCAGGATGTAGGCTCCCTATTTACCTCTCTTATTGTTTCTTTTGCTGAGAAAAAACTTTTTAGTTTGAGTAAGTCCCATTTGTTGATTCTAGTTATTAACTTTTGTGCTATGGGTGTCCTATTGAGGAATTTGGAGCCCCACCCCACAGTATGTAGATCGTAGCCAACTTTTTCTTCTATCAGACGGCGTGTCTCTGATTTGATATCAAGCTCCTTGATCCATTTTGAATTAACTTTTGTGCATGGCGAGAGAAAGGGATTCAGTTTCATTTTGTTGCATATGGATTTCCAGTTTTCCCAGCACCATTTGTTGAAGATGCTATCCTTCCTCCATTGCATGCTTTTAGCCCCTTTATCAAATATAAGATAGTTGTAATTTTGTGGATTGGTTTCTGTGTCCTCTATTCTGTACCATTGGTCCACCCGCCTGTTTTGGTACCAGTACCATGCTGTTTTTGTTACTATTGCTCTGTAGTATAGTTTGAAGTCTGGTATCGCTATACCGCCTGATTCACACTTCCTGCTTAGCATTGTTTTTGCTATTCTGGGTCTTTTATTTTTCCATATGAATTTCATGATTGCTTTCTCTATTTCTACAAGAAATGCCGTTGGGATTTTGATTGGCATTGCATTAAACCTATAGAGAACTTTTGGTAATATCGCCATTTTGATGATGTTAGTTCTGCCTATCCATGAACAGGGTATATTTTTCCATCTTCTAAGATCTTCTTCTATTTCTCTCTTTAGGGTTCTGTAGTTTTCATTGTATAAGTCTTTCACCTCTTTTGTTAGGTTGATTCCCAAGTATTTTATTTTTTTTGAAGATATTGTGAATGGAGTGGTTGTCCTCATTTCCATTTCAGAGGATTTGTCGCTGATATACAGGAATGCGTTTGATTTATGTGTGTTGATTTTATATCCTGCCAATTTGCTGAATTCATGTATTAGCTCTAATAGTTTCTTTGTAGAGCCTTTTGGGTCTGCTAGGTATAGAATCATGTCTTCTGCAAATAGTGATAATTTAAGTTCTTCTTTTCCTATTTTGATGCCTTTAATTTCTTTCGTCTGTCTAATTGCTCTGGCCAGTGTTTCGAGAACTATGTTGAACAGAAGTGGTGAGAGAGGGCATCCCTGTCTTGTTCCAGATTTTAGAGGGAATGCCTTCAATTTTTCTCCATTCAGAATGATGCTAGCCTGAGGCTTAGCATAGATTGCTTTTACAATATTGAGGTATGTTCCTGTTATCCCTAGTTTTTCTAGAGTTTTGAACATAAAGGGATGCTGTACTTTGTCTAATGCTTTTTCCGCATCTATTAAGATGATCATATGGTTTTTATTTTTAAGTCTATTGATGTGGTGAATAACATTTATTGATTTCCGTATATTGAACCAGCCTTGCATCCCAGGGATGAATCCTATTTGATCATGGTGCACATTTTTTTTGATATGTTTTTGTATCCTATTCGCCAGAATTTTATTGAGGATTTTTGCATCTAGGTTCATTAGAGATATTGGTCTGTAGTTTTCTTTCTTTGAAGTGTCTTTGTCTGGTTTAGGTATCAGGGTGATGTTGGCCTCGTAGAATGAATTTGGAAGTTCTCCCTCTTTTTCTATTTCCTGAAGTAGCTTGAAAAGTATTGGTATTAGTTCTTCTTTAAAGGTTTTGTAAAACTCTGCTGTATACCCATCCTGTCCTGGGCTTTTCTTAGTTGGTAGTCTTTTGATGGTTTCTTCTATTTCCTCAATTGATATTGGTCTGTTTAGGTTGTCTATATCCTCCTGACTCAATCTGGGCAGATCATATGACTTAAGAAATTTATCGATGCCTTCACTATCTTCTAATTTATTGGAGTATAAGGATTCAAAATAATTTCTGATTATCTTCTGTATTTCTGAAGTGTCTGTTGTGATATTGCCTTTTTCATCCCGTATGCTAGTAATTTGAGTTCTCTCTCTTCTTCTCTTCGTTAGCATGGCTAAGGGTCTGTCGATTTTATTTATTTTTTCAAAGAACCAACTTCTAGTTTTGTCAATTGTTTCTTTTGTTTCGATTTCATTAATTTCAGCTCTGATTTTAATTATTTCTTGCCTTCTACTTCTTTTGCTGTTGTTTTGCTCTTCTTTTTCTAGGATTTTGAGATGAAGTATGAGATCATTTATTTGTTGGTTTTTCCTTTTTTTAAGGAATGAACTCCAAGCAATGAATTTTCCTCTTAGAACTGCTTTCAATGTGTCCCATAGATTCCGATATGTTGTGTCTGTGTTTTCATTTATCTCTAAGAATTTTTTAATTTCCTCCTTGATGTCTTCTATAACCCATTGATCATTCAGTAACCTATTGTTCATTCTCCATGTGATGCATGATTTTTCCTTCCTTCTTTTATCGTTGATTTTCAGTTTCATTCCATTATGATCAGATAAGATGCATGGTATTATCTCTACTCCTTTATATTGTCTAAGAGTTTCCCTGTGACATAATATATGATCTATTTTTGAGAAGGATCCATGTGCTGCTGAGAAAAAAGTGTAACTGCTTGATGTTGGGTAGTATATTCTATATATGTCAATTAAGTCTAGGTTATTAATTGTGTTATTGAGTTCTATAGTTTCCTTATTCAACTTTTGTTTGGAAGATCTGTCCATTGGTGAGAGAGGTGTGTTGAAGTCTCCCATGATTATTGTATGGTGGTCTATTAGACTCTTGAACTTGAGAAGAGTTTGTTTGATGAACATAGCTGCACCATTGTTTGAGGCATGTATATTTATGATTGTTATGTCTTGTTGGTGTATGGTTCCCTTGAGCAGTATGTAGTGTCCCTCTTTATCCCTTTTGATTAAGTTGGGCTTGAAATCTATTTTATTTGATATGAGTATGGACACTCCTGCTTGTTTCCGAAGTCCATATGAGTGATATGATTTTTCCCAACCTTTCACCTTCAGCCTATGTATGTCTTTTCCTATCAAATGTGTCTCCTGTAGGCAGCATATTGTTGGGTCTTGTTTTGTGATCCATTCTACTAGCCTGTGTCTCTTAATTGGTGAGTTTAAGCCATTAAAATTTAGGGTTATTATTGAGATATGGGTTGTTCTTCCAGCCATATTTGTTTATTTATGTTACTAAACATGGTTTGTTTTCCTCTTTGATTATTTTTCCCCCCTTTACTGTCCTACCTCCCACTGTTGGTTTTCATTGTTATTTTCCATTTCCTCTTCCTGTAATGTTTTGCCGAGGATGTTTTGAAGAGATGGTTTTCTAGCTGCAAATTCTTTTAACTTTTGTTTATTGTGGAAGGTTTTAATTTCATCTTCCATCCTGAAGCTTAATTTCGCTGGATACACAATTCTTAGTTGGAACCCATTTTCTTTCAGTGTTTGAAATATGTTATTCCAGGATCTTCTAGCTTTCAGAGTCTGTGTTGAAAGATCAGCTGTTATCCTGATTGGCTTACCCCTAAATGTAACCTGCTTCCTTTCTCTTGTAGCTTTTAAAATTCTCTCCTTATTCTGTATGTTGGGCATCTTCATTATAATGTGTCTAGGTGTGGATCTCTTATGATTTTGCACATTCGGCATCCTGTAGGCTTCTAGGATTTGGGATTCTGTCTCATTCTTCAAGTCTGGGAAGTTTTCTTGTATTATTTCATTGAATAGATTGCTCATTCCTTTGGTTTGAAACTCTATCCCTTCCTGTATCCCAATGACTCTTAAATTTGGTCTCTTGATGTTATCCCATATTTCTTGGATGTTCTGCTCATGGTTTCTTAACAGTCTTGCTGAGCTGT
This sequence comes from Marmota flaviventris, assembly GCF_047511675.1. NCBI lineage: Eukaryota > Metazoa > Chordata > Mammalia > Rodentia > Sciuridae > Marmota > Marmota flaviventris. The sequence goes on along the minus strand of NC_092500.1, from coordinate 57,151,575 downwards.
CTATGTTCTTTTTGAGTTGAAATACTTTGTCTTCATTGTCTGATGTTCTATCTTCTAAGTGTTCTACTCTGCTGGTAGTATTCTCAATTGAGTTTTTAAGTTGGTTTATTGCTTCCTGCATTTCTAGGATTTCTGTTTGTTTGTTTTTTATAACCTCTATCTCCCTGTATAGTTGATCTTTTGCTTCTTGGATTTGTTTATGTAATTCATTGTTGAAGTGATCTTTCATTGTCTGATTTTGCTGTCTGATGTCTTCCTTGAGACTCCAGATCATCTGAAGCATATATATCCTGAATTCTTTATCTGACATTCCATCTGCTGCAGATATTACCTCTTCTAACGTTGACTTGAACTGCATTGCTTGTGGTCCTTTCTTTCCTTGTCTCTTCATACTGTTTGCGTTTCTTTCTGCTTGGTGAAACTGTTGTGCTATTGAGTTTTACCCCTATATATTTATATTGCTCTTGTATAGTTGCAAAGTCTCCCTCGCAGGCATGGGAGGCGGCTCTGCCCCTCCTCCAATTGGGGCAATGTGCCTACCACGCCGGCAGGCCGCTGGGCCTGTTCTGCCAGTCGGTAGCAGGTCCTCCTACCTTGCAGGCGCGGGCGGCAGCTCTGCCCCTCTGCGGGCCGCTAGGCTTGTTCTGTCGGTGGTCGCAGTTCTGCCTACTTTGCAGGCGCGGGCAGCGGCATTGCCCCTCTGCAGGCCGCTGGGCCTGTTCTGCCGGTGGGTTGCAGGTCCGCCTACCTTGCAGGCGCGGGGGGGGGGGGCGGCTCTACCCTTCCACAAGCCGCTGGGCCTGTTCTGTCTGTCGGTTGCATGTCTGGCCTGTTCTGTTGGTGGTTGCAGGTCCGCCTACCTTGCAGGCACGTGGGGTAGCTCTGCCCCTCTGCGGAATTCTGGGCCTGTTCTGCCGGTGAGTCACAGGTCCGCCTACCTTGCAGGGGGGAAGGGGGCGGCTCTGCCCCTCAGCAGGCCACTGCGCCTGTTCTGCTGGTGGGTCGCAGGCCCACCTACCTTGCAGGCGTGGTTGGCAGCTCTGCCCCTCCACGGGCCACTGGGCCTTTTCCGTCGGTGGTCCCAGGTCCGCCTACCTTGCAGGCGCAGGGGGAGGGGGCGGCTCTGCGCTTCAGCAGGCCGCTGTGCCTGTTGTGCCAGTGGTCACAGTTCTGCCTACCTTGCAGGTGCGGGGGGGGGGGGGAGGTGGCGGCTCTGCCTCTCAGCAGGCCGCTGCGCCTGTTCTGCCGGTGGGTCGCAGGCCCGCCTACCTTGCAGGCGTGGTTGGCAGCTCTCTGTATATGGGTTTTAAAATTCATGTCTGCTTCACCAACCCAGTATTCACCATTTATAAGATTTAGGTCCAGATTGACAATTTTCGTAGGCAATTCTTCTCTCCTTTGGGAGATGAAGTTCAAATTATTTGTCTTATCACTTAATAATGCATCATTTGACCCCAACAGATTTGTCCATTTTTACATTTAGCAACCTACTATGGCCCATAGTGATCTCTTTCTTTTCAGGTTCTCCTAGCATTGATTTTTTATGCCATTTTATTATGCAGTTCTTCCTGATATTTCATTAAGTGCAGATAATTATTAGTTTGAGTTGTGAAATTGTAATAATAATAACAACAGTAAAACAAAAGTGGCTGATATTCATATAGTGCTTAGCATGTGCTAAACATGGTCCTAAACCCTTTATATGCATCGACTCACTTCATTTTGTCTTGGTAACCTATAAGTAAGTAGTGCTAGTATCTCCTTTTACATTGGGAGAGATTGAAGTATAGAATAGTTAAGCAACATGAATAATACCACATAGATAATAAGTGACAGAACTAGAGTTCAAAAGCAAGCCATCTGGTTTTAGGATCTATGCTTACATTGAGCTAAATGTTTTGGATACTTTGTCCCTGGCACTTTATATGAACTTTCCTATTTAATCTCCACAATAGGTGGGCAAAGTAACCTTAGAGGGGAAGGTAACAAAAAGGAATTTGGAAATAAGAGAGATTCTATCAAATTGTACACACAGCAATTACTCAAGAAATATTAGTTTTGACAGTGTCCTACATCAGAAGTTGGTAAATTACTGGCCTGCAGGTCAATTTTGGCCCACTACCTGTTTTTGAAATTAAGGCTTTATTGAATCATAGTCACAACTACTTATTCATTTATGTATTATATTTGGCTACTTTTGCATTGCAATGATGGGACTGAATAACTGAAGCAGACACTATATGGCCCCAAAGCCTAAAATATTTTCCATCTGGCTTTTGTAGAAAAGCTTGCCAATTTCTGCTTTTTACAATATCTGAAGAGTAAAGATATGCTGTAGGTAAAAGTTAATATTATATAGTAAGAAAAGCCATTGCTTATTTCTTCTTGTTTAAATCATGACTTCTTTCTTTTTTAAAAATATATTTTAATTGACACATATCTGTGCATATTTATGAGATAAAGCATAATTCTTTGATACCTGTATACAACTTGATGATCAAATCAAGGTCATGGGTGTTTCTATTTCCTCAAACCAAACTGCTGTTTCTTCAGAGATCCTCTTAACTCTCTGAGTAAAGAATAATAGTTATATCACTTCCTGTGACTCAAATTAGCACAATAGCCCTTTATTCCCCCACATCATATTGATTCTTTCTATGGTAGGTATCAGGCTGCATAGTCCAATTGACATGTTCTTGAAAAGCTGATGTAAATCAAAGTTTGGAGCATTGAAATACATTTTCTTTTCATTTATACTATAATTATGTGGTGCTTTATTTACTTTAAAGGACTATACCTCTTTATGAATATTATGTGCCTGTTCTTTTACAACACTGTCTTACAATCTCACCCTAGTACCAGCACTGATGTCTCTCTGACAACTCCTCCTTGTTTTCAAGAGAGAGTTGCATCCAATTGTGACAGCTACTACTTAAAAACAAAAAACAAGTATAATGTTTCAAAAAATGAATGATCTTTCTCTGACTGAAAACAATTTAACTATTGAAATTTAGTAATACAATTTTTTAAAATGGAGAAAACTTGTTATAAAGAATGATGAATATTTATGAACTATCTATTTCATGCAAAGCATCATGTTGGGTAGCATGGATGATTTTTGTTATTATTTAAAGATACCAACCAATGGAAATACTAAAATAATTATTTAAAAAATAAGGTAAATTACAAGAGGGTTTACTACATTCTTGCACTTTAAAAAAAAAACAAGTGTATGTATTTTAAACAAGAATGTATGACTGTGTCATCCCAATTGCTTTATAAATTGTTGTATTATTGTCCTCATTTTGCAATTCTACTTTGTAATGGCTATTTTATAATGTATACTTTACATTAACAGAGGAAAAAGGATTAATATACTTGTTTGAAACTAAGTATATAAAGTAGAAGTTTGATGTATTTCTTTTCTGCTTTATAATGCTATATAATGCTATATATCTATATAATGTATTATTTTTTTTAAGCTATGGTGTTATATCTAAAAACCAAAGAATTCCATGAATGAGTGATTACATTTGTGATATGAGAAGTTATCTACTTAAGGCCAGAAAACTGACAAATGTGAGATGAAACCTAAAAGGGCAAAGTTCATTCATTCTTATTAAATTATTAAATATTTATTGATTGACTATTCGCTATGGTCCATTTCCTCATGGACCTTATGCTTATAAACAGAGAGATATTCAACAAGGAAGTTAAACATTAAATTGAACACTATAAGAAGGATTCAGGCAATGTGAACAAAGGAATATATAAAGAATAATCCAGAAGGCTGACCAGGCACCTCCAGCAACTCTGGAGGCTGAGGCAGAGGATGACAATTTTGAGGACGGCCTTGGCAACTGAGCAAGACTCTAGCTCTAAAAACTAAAAGTAACTGGTGATGTAGGTCAGTGGTAGAGTGCTCATGGATTTAATCCCTAATACCTCAAAAAAGAAAAAACAAACAAACAAAAAACTAGAAAGAAGATGGTTGGCTAGATGAGGCTCCTTGGAGAAGGAAAAACTTAAGCTTATAACGTAAGAATGAAAAATAGCCCATGTGAGAAAGTATAGGAAGAATAGTATAAGTGAGTGGGTAGAGCTTCATATTCCAAGACCCAGAGGTGAAAAAAAACTTTATTTTAAACTCATTGGTCCCTCAGCTTCCCCCAACCCTGGAGAGTTCTTGGGTCTATTGCCTCTTACTTCTGCTGCCCACCCCCCAGGCAAAAGCATACTACCTTACCAAAATTTCCCATCATATGAACAATTAGCAGTTATTGTAGCTGAATTTTAAAGTAATTCTGATTTTTTTAATTAACTGGTTGTGAAAATGTCTTTTAAAAAATCCCCAACTTTTGTGTAGTCCTATAAAGACATTGTGTGTCCATCAGCAGGTCCATCCTGGAGGGTAAATGTGAGGCCACAGTGGAACAGTTATAATTCTTATTGCTTAGATCAGTTCTCAGCCCAGCCTCTTGCTGGCTGTGTGCATCTAGGCAATTTATATAACCTCTCTGGATTTCTATTTATTTATCAGCAAAACAGGGAGATAAATAGGAACTTACATATTATTCTAAAAATTGATTCATATATTTTGAAAGTAGCTGGCGCTATGTTTGTCATGAAATAGGCTTTCAAATATTACTTAAAATGTGATAGACCTTTTATATATGTTGATAATATGACAATTCATATTTATTGTGATCTATTGTGCCTCATGGTCTTCAAGAACTTTCAAAGTTCTCAACTTCTTTTAGTCTCATAATAATCCTATGGAACAGTTTTATATGCTTTGCATTTTCCTTATTTCATGTCTGAGGAACCAAAAAGCTCAGGAGATTATTGCAATTTGCCCAAGATTCCAGAGCCAGTACATAATAGGGCCAGGATTCAACCCAGTAAATCTGTGTTTGGAGCTTGTGTCCTTAATGTAGAATATGTTTTAAAATATGTTTTCTCATTTAGGCAGAAATTATCAAAAACTAAATCTTGTCAGTTTTGCAGGTATGTAGCCCAAGGCAATGGGCATTCTGGGGGTATTCTGACAGTAAGGGAATTGCTTGTTCTTGTGCGGAACCAAAACATCCTTTTATAAGTGACCTCTGCAGAGATTAAGGCCAGTTTTTCAGAAGGAATAAAAAATCAAAGACAAATTGGCCATTAAGATATACAGCTTGTTGTTATAAAGGGTCCTGCATGTATATTGCATAAGGGATTTACACAGTAATTTATTGTCAAGCGGATAACAGCATGTAAATTTCCAAGAATCAACTTGGCGTCACTGGGAAATCACACCCCTGAGGCTCGGGCATTGTAGACAGTTCCACAGCAGCTGAATCATAAAGACTTTTATAGATCAATAACCCTCAACCTTGCTGCATTAAAAAGCATCTTCATCAACAAAGAGAGTTTCAGAAAGTCACAAAAGCACAGTGGGATTATTAGAACAGGTGGGATTTTGTGCGCATGTATGGATTTTATTTTTCACAAGGTCGTTGTTACAGAGTATGAGTTAATCATGATTTAATGATTGGATTTTGATATTCCAAAGCCATTTAGTAAAATGGTACAATATGCAAATACATGTTACTGTTGTTCTCCTCCTTTTCTGGGAAAAGGCAATGCTTTTACACTTACCTTCGGTCATGAGTGCAGGGATAAGTCAGTGGAATGTGTTTGGGTTTGGACAAAAAGATGTCCTTAGTTTTTATTTTGACCCCTATTATGTCCTTAAGCCTTAGTTTTTTTTTTTTTTTCATCTGTAATCTTAAAGGTGAGAGTAGCCACTTCATAATGTTCTTGATCTCCACAGTACACATCTCATTGAACTCCTAAGAGGATTTATTTTATAACTACTTATTCCAAGTAAAATTGATATTGCTAGCTATCTTTTCCTACCATGTAAACAAACAAAAAAGAAAACAGGTTAATTCACACATCTATCTAATGAAAGTGTTAAAATATTATAAGTTTTTAAAATTGCAACCATCTGTTATTACCAATCATATAAGTGTTTGAAATGTGTTACAAAATGTTTAAAAGGCATATAAACGGAGGACATTTTTTAAGTTACTTCTTTCTGATAGTTGGGTATTGATTCAGATGCTGTCAAGGAAGAAATTTTATTGAGCACTTATGTGGCAGATACTTTATTCACATTGAATTCATGCAAATGGCATTTTTATTCCCCACTACAGATGAGGTTATTTGTACTCAGACTATCACAACAAGTTGAAGTTAACAAAGGCATTAATTAAACAGTAGAGAAGGACTTCAAACCTAGGTTTGCATGGATTTGAAAGCTCTTTCTACTCCCTTACTGCCTCTATTTAAAAGCTTTGGGTGATGTTGGCATAATCTACTTGCTTATATCCTAATCAACTATTCTAATCATTGCATAATCTGGCATCTATATAGCTTGATACGATGTGATTGATGAGGTCCAGTGCATACACATTAAGATGCTTCCTGTAATTTACTTCCTTTAACCTCAGAGAGTATAACTGATTTGACTAGTTAGTCTAGCAAAATAATCAAAAGAAAAATCAATTTAATATAGTTTTTAATTGAATTTACAGCTCATACAGTTAAAACAATAGATCTGGATGATTTTTTACACCCAGACAAAATATTTACATCTATATATTAGTATTGATATAATAACTTATATATATCTATATGTACACTCTATTTAGAAAATATAATGGATGAATTTAATAGTCAACATAATTGAGTATGTTTTTAAGTACATTATAAAGGCATGGAAGATTATTCAAAATCTATTTGATACCCACAATTAAAGGTAAATGGCAAGATATCTGGGTCTTTCTGTAAAATATTCCAACAACAAAATAAGACAAACCACAACAGCAAAATGTGTTGGACAGAAGAATCAAGATTGACGGGAAAATTGGTAAAATTGAGTGATGGGTACATAGAATTCATTTTTGTATATATTTGAAAATGTTTACATTACAGCACTTAAGAAATATCAGCTAATTATATCCATTAGGTTAAAGCTGGGAAACAAGATAAGTTGTATACTTCTGATTGAAATCATATTCATATTCATATTTTTAGCAGTTCTATTTGTGTCTCAAATGCATCTAGAATGCATATTCTCATGATGCACTGACACTTTCTAATGTTTTCAATAAGATATAATTTAAATCATGTAAAGATATGAACTTCAGAAGTACATGATATTGTATTCTTGACCAAGAGAACTGGCATTAGGAATCGCATTTAAATTCAAATTTTATTCCCCTAGCCATAGCACTATAGTATGACTTTAATACAAGTATTATGTGTTGTGTGAGTTTAATTAAAATTAAGATTTATACTGAAATAATAACTAGATCCTGAAAAATGATGGCGGCACATTTCTTCTTTATATGTCATGAGTACTTTATGACTTTTTCTTGTGTTCATCATTTAAAATGTCATCAAAACAAATATCTCCTATATTCTGCTGAATCTCACATAATTAGGCATGTCATATTAAGGTGAAATTTCATGTAGATTTAGTTTTAACATGGAACAAACTAAAATTTTTTAGTCTTATATTTTTATTTATTTATTTAAATTGATTTTTTTTTATTTATAAAGGACAGCGGAATGCATTACAATTCTTAATACACATACAGAGCACAATTTTTCATATCTCTGATTGTATACAAAATATATTCACACCAATTCATGTCCTCATACATGTACTTTGGATAATAATGTCCATCACATTCCACCATTATTTCTAACCCCCTGCCCCCTCCCTTCCCCTCCCACCCCTCTGCCCTATCTAGAGTTTGTCAATTCCTCCCATGTTCCCTCTCCCTACCCCACTATGACTTAAAAAGAGCATACTACAGAGACACAGCCATGTCAATGTTTATAGCAGCACAACTCACAATACTGAACTGTAGAACCAACCTCGATGCCCTTCAATAGATGAATGGATAAAAAAAAATGTGGCATATATACACAATGGAATATTACTCAGCAATAAAAGAGAATAAAATCATGGCATTTGCAGGTAAATGGATGGAGTCAGAGAAGACAATGCTAAGTGAAGTTAACCAATCCCCAAAAAACCAAATGCCAAATGTTTTCTCTGATATAAGGAGTCATATATTTTTAAAGTGTGCAAATAAATGAGAAATTATCTCTCCCTTATTGCTAAGATGACAATTTTGGTTGGTTGCCTTTTGCCACTTGTTTTCCAAGAGTATTTTGTTCTTAATCGCATGTCAAGTCACTCCATTTTTCTACTGGGCATTATTTTTTGGTTTCAGGCAGATTGTGAAGTAAACATGACTTTTGTTCATTTAAGCTTTTTTTTTTTTTTTTGCGAATCTCTTCTTTCTTGGGACATCTGTTTCACAGCAGGTCATTACCAGAGCTCAGACACGTTAGCCCTCACTGCTGTCCTCTTACCTGGTCCCTGAATTTCTGTCTCTACCCAATCTTCCATAAAAAAAGAGCAATCAGCTAGGCCCAGCAGTGTACCCATGTAATCCCTTTGACTCTGGAGGTTGAGGCAGGAGAATATCGAGTTCAAAGCCAGCCTCAGCAACTTAGTGAGGCCCTAAGCAACTTATAGACACTCTGTCTCTAAATGAAATATTAAAAAGGGCTAGGGATATAACTCCATGGTTAAGCACCCCTGGGTTCAATCCCAGGTACCAAGGAATCAATTAAAAGAAGCCAATGCACATATTTGCAGCATGGTGCTAATGATTAGTAACTGGTTAAAAGTCAGTTTGCCTTAGATTTTCAAGGGGAGTGCCAGAGTGCCAAGCCATACTTTTTTTCATGACATTTTTAATCCATATACAACTTTAATTTTCATATAACATAAACAGATACACTAGGCAACAGGCAACGGGAAGCACAATTTGCGTGCATTTTATAGCAATGTCACAAGATTTCAAAGAAATTTAAAGTTGGAGGTAGATTGCTTTGGGAGCTGCCATCTGACCCCAGGATGTATGTATTCACTCTTCCATCTCTTCATCATCAGGGATGTCTCCTTGGAAAAATCTAAAAAGGGCCAGAATGTGACCCTCCTCTATGTGCATTTATGTTTCAATTTGGTTTGAGTGACAGGGGCTAGATGGCATTCTAAGAAACAAAGGAAATAGAGATACTTTTGAAAGGTAGGAGGATCTTACCTTGCTTTCAAGTTGCTCCTTTATAGATAGTTAACTTTCTTTTATAAAGAGTCTGAAGCATTGATAGTATATGTATTTCATTTAATACAGAGACCCAGTCTTGCCTTTCAACAGTGTATAACCTATTAAAGGAAACTGTAAAACAAAAGCAAAAATCTATAGGAACAGAAGAGTGTAGGTTCAAGAGCAGGTTGATATAACTGACACCACAGATTCTCCAATTTCCTAAGGAAATTAGAGGAAAGGCAGACTCAGAACTGGAATTTAAATAGCACCATCATTCTTTTTCATGTCCTATATCAAATATATTTTTAAAATGCACCTTGTTCTATAGTTCACATCTCATTATTTTTTAAAAAAATCCATATCAGAAAGGTGAAAGTTATATCAAAACTAAAATAATATTTGGTACACTTAAATTCTATTGCATTTTAAGTTATTTTCCTCATTAATACTGAGAGCTTCATTGTTCCCAAAAATCAGACTTGGAAATTAAAAGAAAAATAAATGGAAATGTAGGATAAAAATGCTGAGTTTTACACTAGAACAGATGCCTTCCAATGGTTAAGAAGAAGAAGAATCTCTGCATTTGAATTTTACTTTATCCTTTGTATTACAGTTAATATAAAAAGGGAGGGGAAAATCCAGTAGAAGGAGGCAAGGAAAATTCCTTGCTGGCAAATTGAGTTCCTTGGGGAAAAAGCAGAAAAAGACCAATTTAGTCTGGGGAAATTATAATACACCAATCATGATGATTGATCCTGCCCAAGCCGGGGCACATGGAAACAATTTAAATGTTGTCCATGAAACTACTGCTTCCAGACTTAATGGCATTTTATTTATCAGGCTCACTGCTTCCAGAGGCACTGTAGAGCTCCGTCAGACCAGGAAAAAAAAAAAAAAAAAGACAAGAAGTTTTGTGCATTCTTTCTTGTGATTAAAGGTGGAAAACTTGGAGAAAGTGGGGAGGCAATTAGTACTGTGCCTTATGTCTTTGTCTACGGCTTCACTCATTGTGAGACTCTCATTTAAATGTATCATATTCAGTGCTTAATTCAGATAGTGCATATGGATGGGTTTTGGAGAATGTGGATAAGGCATTTTATTTAGCACCTCACTCCCATCCTTTACTCTTTTTCTTCAGCTCACTCGGTTTCCTTCTGGGATATAAGAATTCATTTAGGTGGGCTGCCTTTCAAAAGTTAAAAAAACAAAAACCCAAATACAATGATTGCCCTACGTGACTTTGTACAGAAATACTCTCCCTGTTTTGAAGAAAGGTTCTGTCTTGGAATCACTTGAAGGTAAGGTAACATGCATGTGTACATGCATGTTTTTCTCCCTTGTATGTATGAAAGAAAAGTAAAACCTTTGTGAAGTTGTGACACTTTCAAAAAATTCTTCTTAAAATGTTTTTCTGCTTTCATGTAAGGTAGATTTCTTCCCAATCTTAGTATTTTGTTTTTGAGGGGAAAAAGTAATGTATTTTTGATGATGGCATTTAGTAAAGGGATTTTCTGATCCTCAAGGTCATTTGGACCCTATGGCTCTAGTAGGAATTTTTCAGTATTATGCTAGACTGATTCTGACTGTGACAATTGTCAGAAACCTGTGATTGATTGAAAGGAAGTAAAACATTCCTCAGAGATGCTAGGAGAATAAGATGTTTACTTTGGTTACTTGACTAGGTTCACTCATTCAGAACCCTTATAAAAATCAAACATCTAGCTGGGGGCGGTGCACACTCCTGTAATCCCAGTGGCTCGGAGGCTGAGGCAGGAGGATAGTGAGTTCAAAGCCATCCTCAACAATGGTGAGGCACTACGCAACTCAATGAGACCCTGTCTCTAAATAAAATACAAAATAGGGCTGAGGATGTGGCTCAGTGGTTGAGTGACCCTGAGTTCAATCCCTGATACCCTCTTCACCCAAAAACAGTTATCTACTGCACATGGACAAATCCTTTTGTTCAGCTTTGCATTTGATAGCTGAATTCTGGCTTCCATGGCTTATTGGTTTAACATTTTTAAAATTCTACTATCTAAAATGAAAATGATAGTACTACTTGCCCCACAGAGTTGTTGTGTTATTTCAATGAGATACCTCATTATCAAAATGCACAATAAATACTGGCTATTATTATTATTATTCAGGTTCATAGTAATATACCTGGATTTCTATTCTTCTTTTAGGAACAGTGTGAAAAGCAATAATTGTTTAGGGGAGAAAGAGAGAGAAAGGCATTTATTTTACACATTGAGAAGTTCAGGCACAGGGAATTCATGAACACATACTGTTATGTGGTCTCTATTTCTATCTTGTCCCCATAATCTGCACTTCCCTATCCCCAGTCTTGCTCTTCTCTCCTCCTTATCTCTGTTTTCTGGTTCTTGCTTATGCTTCTCTTCCTCCTTGCTACTCAGAGTTCTTTAAAACATCCAACACCTTCTTTGGGTCTTTGGAAATGTTAGTCTCTCTGACTAGGATGGTCTTCTCTAATCTCGGTTCAAAACTACTGTTTGCTATATGTCTTACTTCTACAGATTATTTTTTTAATGCACCAACTGGCTGTTTGTTTAACCTTCCTCTGAGCACTACTGGTACTCTGAATCTCTCTTAGATCATTTCCTACCTCTGTGATATCAGACATGTAATTGACTTTATATGCCCACAAAATCGCATATTCTATTTGAGTGAAGACCTACAGGAAATACACAAGGGATCCATCAAATAACCCTTTAACTTCTCAGGATTAAACTTCTCAACACACTTGATTTCCTATGCTTTATCACATAGTCAGGAGTTTTACACCTTCCTGAACTCTGACTTCCTGGGCCTCCCTCAATGATAGAACCGACTTGAATTATTCCTGCAAATGATTAACAACCCAGAGAAAGAGGGGAATGCATTATAGGCATCCGTCCTAGAAATTTCTGCATCTCCAGGTACATTTTGTAACCTACCCTTTCCTCCACTGAGCAACATCAGTGACTCTTTCATGATACAGACTGTAAACAGATACCCCATCTACTTCCTAGAGTTCTGGATTAAAAAAAAAAAAAAAAGAGGCCCAGAGTATACTCTTGATTTTTAGCTGACACTTAAGGTATCCTAAAAATGAAATAATACATATGGCAGGATATATTCCTTGGCTTAATGGTGCCTATTTATCTAGCAATCAACCTAGAACCTATGTCCTGATTTTCATCCTCTGTCTCCCACTCCCCAGTGCTCTCAGAGGACCAACCCAATATCTATTCCATATTCTTCTCCACATCTTTGTCTACACCTGTACTTTGCCCTAGCTTTCTACTATATGGAGTTATCTTCCTTGCTCCAATCTATCTTCTGACTTGGATAAAAGTTCTAATACACCAATGTTATGTGTCATTCCCTATGTAAAGTGCCAATAGCTTCCACTTTCTTGTAGGATTATGTCATATAACTCTTTCCACAATCTGGCCACGTTGTGTTTTCCTGTCATCCTCCTAAGATGCCCTCTAAGATCTTATCGTCCTAAATTCCTAAATAAAATACAAAATAGGACTGGGGATGTGGCTCAGTGGTTGAGTGACCATGAGTTCAATCCCTGCTATCCCTCCACAAAAAAAAAAAAAAAAAAAAAAAAAAAAATCACACACACACACACACACACACAAATCCAGATATCTACCGCAAACGAACAAATCCTTTTGTTCAGCTTAGCATTGATAACTGAATTCTGACTTCCCTGGTTTACTGGTTTAACATTGTTAAAATTCTACTATCTAAAATGAAAATAATAGTACTACTTGCCCCACAGAGTTGTTGTGTTATTTCAATGAGATACCTCATTATCGTAATGCACAATAAATACTGGATATCATTATTATTATTCAGTGGATTTTATCACTAGGTGCTCCTATGGTTCCCTTATGTATATTCTAGTATTTCCAGATCTTGCCACCAACCAAGAATGCCTTTTCTAAACTCCACTCCCCTTTACTAGACTCGTTCCTCTTTTTTCTTTTAGACTGGGTGTAAATAAAACCTTCCCCTTTGTGTTTCTATGTGTTTGAAGAATTTTGTATTTATACATTACAGTATTTCTCACATTAATTCTAGAAATTTGCTTGAATCTTTCTCATTAGTCTGTGAATTCATTTTTATAATCCCATCTTCTCTCACATTTCAACCCTCATCTCTTCTACCGTTAGCACTATCTGATATATAGGTGCTCCATTTATTTAAAAATAAAATGGAACAAATAAATGAGAAAAACTACAATTTAAATGCAATATTTAAATATTTCAAATAATCAAATTATTTTTAGAATAGAAATACTCAAAATTCCATTTAATGTGAATTCCAGTTGATCGTTCTTCTCACAGAATTGTTTTCTATGAAAATTTTTAAAAACATTCAAAGTTCTCTTAATGTGAACACAAATCAACCAGTTCATCTCATAGAAATCCTTGAATTCTAAAGAGCAACTAAATTATATGTCCTTTAAAAGTTATAGTACCTGAAGTTTTCAAGTTGAAAAACTTATCAATGATCATATACAAAGTATAGAAGGGTCATGTATAGAGCCTATTTGTAAAAGTTCCAAGTTCATAGATCAACAAAGCTGATCTGCTGAATTTTGTTAATGCTGTATCTAGGGAACTCAACTTTGTAGTCCAATTAAAATACTTCTTCTCTTTTTATTTTATTTTTTTAAATCAGAACTTTTCAGTATCTCTGGAGTGCCGAGTTATAGAGGATAATTAGTTAAGAAACCATCTAAATATACTCAATTAGTTGATTTGTCTTTAAGTCAGTCTCAGACTTCAGGTGTTCATTTTATATTGCATCTGAAACATTATATAGATTTTGATGTTCTGCTACTGTTCTTCAAGCATTAATGGAAAAAACTTCAAAAGCCTGAGCCTATTAGTTAGAAAAAAAAATTGGAAACTTCTCACAGTTCTTTTCAGTTTATCTGGTTTAAGTGAAATTATTTGAGATGTACTGTTATCTTATTGATTTTTTTCTTCCCCTTTTTTTCCAAGATTACCCATTGGAGACTAGGATTCTTTGATATCCAATTTTAGTGCCTCACCTTTCCACTAACTGCAAAAAAATAAAATAAAATAAAATAAAAAAGAAAGATTTTTAAAAAAATGCTGGTTGAGCATTTTAAGATTTCCAGAGACTGATTTTGGGGGGGGCTACATTACTGAATATCCAACTAGTTTTCACTGTTCAGTCTTTGAGTAAAAATGAAAAGGTATGAAGAAAACTACTGAAAAAGAGTTAAATAATCAACCTTTTCTAAGCCAACCAAGGCCCTCCCTGTTTGCTGAAATTAAGTATCAGGAAAACATTCTCTAATTTGTAACTTTTAAAAGGGTTCTTTTCAAGGCTCTTGAGGACTGTGAAGCTTGACCTCCTTTTTCAATAGGAGTTGCTAAAAGGAACATTTTATGCCTTCCCGCCGCCCCCCACCCGTACCCCAAAAGAATCTTTATCTTTGTCCTAGTGTACAAAGTTGGTATTTGTTAGCTTTGAGCTTTGTGTAGGTGTGCTTGACCTTGGCCAGACCCAGTCACTTGTCCTCTGTGCAGGGGACTATTCCCATCCATCTTCCTTATTCTCTGCTACTGCCCAGCTGTCCTGTGGATCACCCATGTCAAATGCCCTTTCATTTCATGCAGAAACCTTGGTCCATGTTCCGTTGGTTCAATACCCAGCTCTTATTCATGTGCACCCCCTTTTGCCACAGCATTCATATTTATCAATAGCAAATGGAAGAGCTTTTGCTTAATTTCTAAAATACATCTGTTTTTGTTGTCCACATCCAGTCTTTTTTTTATAATACTTTGAAACATACCCACAAATTCTTGAAGTAACTAATTTTAGCACATACTTCAGAATAAAAGCTTTCTTTCTTTCAGTTTTGCTTTCTTCTTTCATGTAGTTGCTAACTTGTGACTGAGAATCTGAGAATCTGCATTTTTTATTTCTAATTTATACTGACATATTCTTTTTATTTATATATGACAGTGGAATGCATTACAATTCTTATTACACATATAGAGCACAGTTTTTCATATTTCTGGTTGTATACAAAGTATATTCACATCAATTCGTGTCTTCATATATGTACTTTGGATAATAATGATCATCATGTTCCACCATCATTTCTAACCCCATTCCCCTTCCTTTCCCCTCCAACCCCTCTGCCCTATCTAGAGTTTTTCTATTCCTCCCATGCTCCCTCTGTCCATCCCATTATGAATCAGCCTCCTTATATCAAAGAAAACATTCAGCATTTGGTTATTTGGAATTGGCTAACTTCACTTAGCATTATATTCTCTAACTCCATCCTGCAAATGCCATGATTTTATTATCTTTTATTGCTGAGTAAAATTCCATGGTGTATATCTGCCACATTTTTGCATCTAGGTTGACTCCACATTTTAGCTATTGTGAATTGTGCTGCTGTAACCATTGATGTAGCTGTGTCCCTGTAGTATGCTGTTTTTAAGTCCTTTGGGTATAGACTGAGGACAGGGATAGCTGGGTCAAATGGTGGTTCCATTCTCAATTTTCCAAGAAATGAGAATCTGCATCCAGGAGATTTATGTGAAGAGCCTCTGACCACCATTCTTTCCTGTCCTGGATTTCTCTTTAATTTATAGAAAACAGGCCTCTCCTGCATGGGACGAAGCTTTCAGAACATGTTCACTTGTGCTGCTTTCCAATTATTTGTTTCTCCAACCAGCGGATAAGCTCCCTGGGACAGAGGTCATGTTCATACTGCACCATGAGGTAGAAAGCTCTCTGGCTGGGGATTTGACAAGTTGATTTATTTTTGCAAGTTCCACCTATGAGGACAAACATGGCCCCTCCAGCCTCAGTTTGCTCCTAGGTGAAGGTAAGAAGTGGTGGAGATGATTCTAAGTTTGGCTCTGCTCCAAAAGCCTGCAGTGCCAACAGTCATAGAAAGGACACTTACCTCTCCCAACTGCTGTGTAATTTTAAGCAAAAAATAATTTTTTCAAGTCTCAGTTTTAATTAAGGAAATAACAGATGCCTTCTGAGGTTGCTGTAAAGATAATATATGTAAAATACTTAGCACGTGAACTCATATATGAAAGTTTCCATGTACGGTTACTATTCCTTGTCCTCTTCCACCTCTCATGATTCTGGATAAAGAGAGGCTGATCATTACAACTCAGGTGAAACATTATTTTCAGACAGTCTGGTACTGTACAGTTTTCTATTCTTGGGTAGTTTAATGATAAAATATGAGACTGGGTTCCAACTTGACTTCATTACTTAATATCTTAATGACCCTGTATATGTCATTTTAATTTTCTTGGAAACAAAACAAAACAAGCCTTTTCCATTTAATTGGTAATTTGGTCATCACAATTCCTCTTCCTCCATCCTCCACCTCATCTTACAAAGGCTTTTGGAAGTTTAGATGTCCAGTGATGTAGATACTTCACTCAGTGCTGAAAATTATTATCTCCATTTGACATTTTAAACAACTGTAGGTGGGTTTATATGCTTTCTGGCATGGGTACTGTAAACTCAGTAGCTAATGAAAATTATATTTGATACACACACATATGTACATATATATGTGGCACTTAACAACTTTCGGAGCATCTTCTCATAAATTTTATTAGATCTCAACATTATATTCCTTTTGTAGATGAGGGAACTGAAGTTGAATGTGACCTCTGCTATAGGTCACAAAATAGAGCTATTGAAACTTTTTATACCAGACTTCACATTTAAGAAAATTAGTGTGTTACATCATACTGGGATTCATTTGGACATGTTCATAAATGAATATACAACATTGTTTTCTCCATTTCAATCCCCATCGTATTCTTTTTATTATACCCCTCTCCTTAGATATTATCTAATCTCTAACAGGTCTAATTTGCAAAATGCAATTTACATAATTATTGCAGAAATGCCTTAAATTGACATGTGGTCTTACAATGCCCTCATTTCTCATGTGGTTCTACTAATGGCCCTGGAGTGAGACTGTCTTTTACAAATGAGAAAACTAAAGTCCAGAAAAGCCAAGCCACTTGCCAAAATTCACACAGGAGATTAGAAGCCTAGCCAGCATCATATTTCTTTATGTTTTTATATTCTACCATGCTGCTGATTGTGACTTGAATAATAATGAGATACTTTAATCACCATTCATTTTATAGAAAAGGTAGCAAGTCAAAGGATAATATCAAGAACCCAGTCACCATAAAAATCACATTTCAAATTGTGTTTTTTATTTTAAAGCAATTGAAATTTATGATTTAAGTTAATGGTTAAGAAGAAGTAAGTATTATTTTTATTTTTTAAGAAATGAGAGAATTGTTCTACCAAAAACCTCTTTTGGGTCACAAGATAACCCAATAAAAAGCTTTTGGTTTTGATTAGGTTTTCAGCTAAGCAAATGACTAAAAGCATCTGAAATTTATATCCTTTCACTAATTAATTTTTTCATTCGTTATTCAGTGACCACATTGTGCCAAGTGCTATGCAACATTTGCTGCATTAATGATTGCACAAGAAAATTTGAGATACATTCATAAACAAACAAAAATCAAAGGTAGAGTGAGATGGTTTGGACTCCATGAACAGAGAATTAGACTTTATGTCATTCCTTTATTAGTTTCATGGAAATGACAATGTGGATTAGTATCACTCCAGCTTCATTTCATTCAAGCCAAGACAGAGAAAAACAAGTTCTGTTCATAGTTCCATAATCTTTATTCTTCTATTTTGTAGCTATATATAGTTTTCTTCACTTTCATCTCAACCTGGCTACATGTGAGAAAATGACTGCTTTGGTGTTTCCTTTTATATTTTAAAGAAGTTTCTATCATATCTATAAGAGTAAAAATAAACATTATGTGAAATTGCATTAAAAAATGAATTTCATGTTGTTGTTTAAAGATTTGGAATTTGATTTTTTAAGAGAATTAGAATTTGATTTATTAGGGGAATGAAGAGGGTATTTGGCCCATATAACATATATTGATTCAAACATTATGGAAAAAATACCAATACAAATGAACACAACAAAATCTTGACTGTAATTGATGGAATTAAGACTGAGCCCCTGCCAGGCACAGGGGTGAGCACCTGTAGTCCCAGCTACTTGGAGACTGAGCAAGAGGAACGCTTGAGCTCTGAGATCACGACCAGTAACTCCACAAGACCCTGTCTCCTTCCCAGTTCTCCTCCTGATCTTGCCTTTTAGGGGAGCAGCCGTATCCTTTGCAGGAACTGAGCACATCATCACACAATTTGAAGGAGAGAAGCAAGTACTCACTCTTTTTGATTTAGGAAACAGCATTTCTGAGTGTCCCCATGCACAATATTGGTTAATGAAGTTATTCTCTCTTTCTACTCTGTGTCAGTCATTTTTGCTGATGTAAAAACTTGATTTTTACATTTAAATATGGAAAATAATAGGACTTTGGTTGGCCTGATGCGATAACAATTTCTACAAGCTATTATTGGAGCTTTCAGTGAATAAGTAATTTTACCAGTCGAAATGGAATATTTGTTAACACTCACATGGTGCAGTTAATCCAGGAGTCTTTGACTAGACTGTAAACCTGAAGACTCCTAATAACAAAAAGCAGTTTCTTCACTGAGAATCAAGGAAAAAATGTTCATGACCTCCGAACAACACTTTCTGTTTTACGAGAGCATATTTCTCCTTTGACTATAACTTTAATTAAACTCTATTAACTTTAATTTAATTTGAGCTATTTAAATAGTTCAAATGCTATTAAACTCAAAGAACATATTTTTTTTTAAAGGTATTTAGTTTCTGGGCATTTTTCCTCGATCTCACACAGCCTTAATTACTATCCACTTATTGTTAAGTATATCATAAAATAAAATATAATGTATAAATTGCATTAATCTCCATAAAAGTAAACTTGAGGCAGAGCCATAAACTAACCAAAATCGGAGGTACAATAAAAACACCAAGTACATAAAACATCTTCAAACACTTGGCCCTCCATGGATGGTGGACAGATTTTATTGCATTCTTCTATTATTTCTATGGAAATGAGAATAGCCATTTTCATGTACAGTACATTATTATGTAACATTCTCATCCTATTATGTGATTTTCTCTTCTCCCTGCTCTATTTTCATGCATTTTCCCCAAAGTAAAGCTTCTCTGTAGCTATGATAATTTTCAAAAGTTTGCCAAGTCATATATTTTCCTTTCATAATTACTTGTGTAATTACAGCACCCTGGCACATATTAGTAACTAGGGAAACAGAGTTATTTAATTATATCCTAATGAACAGTTGCAATTATACAATTTTTAAAATCCATAGGAAATTAAGAAAATGCTTTCCATCAGCCCCTGTATTGCTTGAATTCTAGTTTCAAGAATGCTATCAATTAAATTAGTCTACATAAGCATTTTCATTGTCATAGAAACTCTAATGTTAACCCTCGGAATACAGAATCAGTGACTCTTGGATTTGGAAGCAATTTTAGACGTCTTCAAGTTAAATTCTTTTAGGGTTTACCAACAGATGTTTTATTAAACATTTTCTAATTTGCAGTACATTCTCGTTAATGAGACACTGCTTAAATACCTCCAGGAATGTAATGTTTACAATCAGAAAAGGCTACATTCCAGTGCTGAGCAGTGCTAATACTAGCAGATAAACACTTGAGCACCTAATATGTGCAAGACACTTCTCCAGGTATTATATGGAATTGAGTCAGACTTTACTTGTGTACATTCAGTGCCAACATTCAAGAATATAACAAATCTACTTAAAATAATGGCATGATCAAACTGTGCCCACTTCTCAATTTAGCATTCAGGTGTTCACACGTCCACTCAATGGTTAGGGCAATTGCCTACTCATCAGGTTAAGATGATTCCACCCCATGCATCATGGCTCCTCTTTGACCTTTGTGTCTCCTAGGTCCTCCAAGCAGCATCTCTTTGAGTTTGTACCTGAATTTTCCCTGTCTGCCCAGCCACTTTTGACTGGCAGCACAATCAAAAACCTGGTAATTCAATTTGGTTATTTCCCAGATGCTCTTGTGCTTGAATATACTTTCAATTTCTTGTTTCACAATTCATTGACATGGAGCCCCCACCCTCACATTCAATATAAGATCCCAGAACAGCCTGTCCAGGGTCATGCACGAGCCAGTGGAGCCAGGCACATAGATCACGGAGATTAGTTGGTGGGTGACTGATATTTGAAAGGATCCATCAGGAGCTGAAAACCCTTCTCGTGAAGGCAGGAAACTTTTCAAATGCAGAGGTCACTTTTAACATCCAGTACCTCATGGCCTTTCATCTAATAGCAGTTACACTGTTAGTTTCAATTGATAAAAATAATAACAATAAAAATTAGCTCTAGTCAAGATAGTTTTATATTCTTTTCTATTTTCTTAATTCCCATAATACTAATCTTTTTTAGAACAGTTATGGGAATTATACGTGTCTGACATATTAGTTATTCCAACTGTGAGGAATGCTTTGTATATTTGTAGCTTTATTACATGGGTTCTCAGAGATATGAGTTTTATGGAATCTGAACTATATAATGATTAAAAATATAGTCATAGACATGTAACATCAAAACCAGATTATGCACATGCACATTATATCTTTCAGTCCTGAAAACCACTCTATGGGATTTCTAGTGCACTATCACACTCTTGTTTTATGTGTGTAGAAATGGGCTTCAAGGGAATAAGTGACTTGCTCTGGACACAGAGCTAGAGATGGCAAAGATAGGGATCTGGCTCCAAGCCTTTGTGATAATGATCCCTACACTGTGACTATGCAGTATCATTTCTTAGGTACCAGGAAACTGTTTACAAATAAAGATAGGAAGGTCTGAGGAGGCTGAGCACAAGGACTGCATTCATAATGACCAGTGCCCGCCACCATCCTGACCCCACAGCCCAGCCACCTTTGTTGTGCTAGTTGATGTCTTAGCCATTCTCCTAAGCTATCAGGATCTGGAATTGAAGGTAACAGCAGAAACAGGATTTTAGTTTCCTAACAAAGCTGGAGAGTTAACATTAAATTTCGACTTCTAGTTGATTCACTAACACCGTTTTGTTTTCTTAGTGCTTTAAAGATACACATCTGCACTGTGATGACTGCCTAGGTTATCAGAACACATTTCTTGGCTTTACCTCCTAATCAAAGCAAGATAATCATACAATTGTAATCTCCAAGGGAAAATAGGGATAGTCAGAAGTTTCAGTTCTGATAAAAAATAGGAAGTGTCAAGGATAATTTAAAAAATAAAAAAAGTGAATACTATAGGAGTTAAGAAGGGTTACTTTTTAATTAGGCCAGAGGAGGCTTTAAATAAAAATAAGCTGTCATGTTTCCTGTATGTTGAGTAAACAGTTGAGTTCAAGGAATTCAGAGTTAGTGAGGGGATGCACCTCCAGATAGAAGGACCATCTTTTTTTAATCATCTAAACTAGACATATCAGAGAGTAAAGGGGGATGCTTTCAATAATTATATTAATGTAACAGTGCTGGGAAAAGCAGTAATACAGTCATGTAAACTATAGTAGAAGGGTAGAATAGCTGTTTGGGGCTACAGCAAGGGTGGAGAAGAGTAAAAAGTAAAGTAAAAAAAAATGCATTGGGACTGTATTGTGGAAGACAAGTGTCAGGCAGTATTTTACAAAGTCTACTCACTGAAAGTTTGAGGATAGGTGGATGCATGGTATAAACAGAACTGTCTTCTAGAGAGATGAATTTGACAGTAGAGAGTAAGATGAATGGCAGAGGGCAGACACTGGAAATATTTACTTGATATGCCCATGATTGTTTTTCTGACTACAAGACTTTCTTAGAGAATTTGCCTTGTCCCCAGTTTAAATAAGGAGAGCTTTATGTTCCATGTATTTATCCATCCTGATCAAATCATATAGAGCCAGGGGGAGACATATGACTTCCTGGTCCAGTGAGATATATTCCTCCTAGAAGTTTGGAATTCAGACCACAGACCAAGTTGTTAGACTGTGGGAATTCAACTTTTTGAAATATTTGACTTAGACTCTGAGCAAAGAATGAGTTTGGAAAGAGAGACCAATGTTGCAAATGTGCCAATTGAAGCATGCATAAGACTCGTGTGTGTGTGTGTGAGTGTGTGTGTGTGTGTGAGAGAGAGAGAGAGAGAGAGAGAGAGACTAGAAGGGAAAAAAAGGAAGCTGTTTCCTGATGGCTTTGAGTCTCTATGACTTACTGTGTACTCTCCTCCATGACATTCCTCTATTTTGTCATAATTAACTCCTTTGTCTTAATCTAATTTGATTAGGTTTATTTTTCTTGTACATAAATGTATTCTGAGATAGAGTAGGAAATGTTCCCCAGTAAGATACATTCATTGATTCTAGAACTGCATTTTAAAACAAATCTCCTTCTAATCACAACCCTTCAAATATTTCAAGACCGACGTTGTTTTCTTCAATTTCTTTTTTTCTTCCAGCCAAATATCTCCCTCTTTAGCAACACCTGTTTTGTCATCTGTTTCTTGTTAAGGATATTACTCAAAATTGAGCATCTTATTTCAGAATATTCTGACCAGTACCAAAAAAAAGGGGGGGGGGGATTCCATCACAACCCTCTTTCCACTTTGCATCTCTTGACAACTGGGGCAAGAAAATTGAAGTGGGTAGCCCCCAACTCTCCTCCAGCCATGGGGATGGGAGTGGGGAGAACTAGTAGCATATTCCTAGCTAATATTATGTATGTAGCAGCTCCTAGTTATATTTCTTTCTAAATGAAAAGATAAAAATTCACTAGGGGGAGAATCCTTTATTCTCTTCTTTTCCAGGATGGGGAAAAGACGCTTGGATGTGTAGTACATTTCATGCAAATTATGAGAATGTTGACATCAGAAGAAGAGGAGCATGGTTCCTGGGTACTATTATGAATCTGACCTTCCCTGTGTGGACCACCATCACCACCCTCTTGCTGCACAAGAGGAAGAGCCTTTATATTTAAAGCAATGTAGTACGTATTTCTGAGTCTTGCATATACATCTTAATAATTAATTTCTAAGGCCTAGACATGACACTTTTATAAATATGGCTTAAGACTATTTAGTTTTTAAATAATTTACATCATATAAACAGTACAATTCACTTATTCCTAATGAAATTTATCCTAATTTCAAAATTGTCTTCAATGATATTTGTATTCCTTGTTATAAAAGTCAAAAGCAACTTCATTTCCTAAGCACTGGCTATTCTGTATGCTTGCTTTTCTTTCTTCTTCTATGATATATATATATATATATATATATATATATATATATATATATATATATATATAGAGAGAGAGAGAGAGAGAGAGAGAGAGAGAGAGAGAGAGAGAGAGAAATCAACATGTAACAAATTGATATAGAAATTATGGCATATTTGCCAATTTTTAAGCCTACATTGTAGAGCAGGATAAACAGAAGCATAAACCACAATTTGAACATAGGTTTCTTCTAGTAGGGCAATAAAATGCATCCTCAAAGAGGTGAAACATAAAACAGTATAGGTGAAACCATGTTCTGAAAGAATAATCAGTGTAATTTTAATGTCTATAAATGTTTGCTGCTCTTATCATATATAATACAGAGTATATCCTGCAGAGTAGAAATGGTGATGATGATGATGATGCGGGTATGATCAGTTTATAAGAGTTTAAGATGAGCCCCTGCCCAAACCTGGTTCCCTGTAGCCTCTGACTGAGTGACATTGAGACATGTAGAAATTCTATGCCCAGTAAAGGAAGTCAAGTACATCTAAGGTCAATGCAAGGAAATGGGCAATCTTTAGTCAGAGGCTATGGTGGGTATTGTGGTCACAGCAGATACAGGCAAGTGTGTCCAGGGAAGCACCAATAGATGCAGATGAGGAGGGAAAAGACCCTCACCTAATGGTCATGTGAAGTGACACAGCTCAGTAAGGAGCCCAGGACTGCACATGGGTTCATGGACCTCCCACCTCTGCATTCATGATGTTTTCTAATATTCCCTCCTTGCTCTGAAGCTACCAGGAGAGAAAGGAGAAAGTAAAGAGATGAGAGAACAAGTGAGAAAGTATACTCCCAAACTGACCAATTTAATCTGTAAGAAACCAGGCTATAAACAAAAGTAGACTGTTATCTAGAATGAATATTTTTTTCCCATTGCTATTTGGAGAGATAGAAGCTTGTGATTAAATTGCATTTCTTAATGTAATTACATCTGACTAATAATGTGCAAGTTTTATAGCTACTTTAACTACAGGACATTTAATCTAAGAAAATGGAATGTACAAAGTCACATGAAAGTTCAAAGTAGGGAGATATCTCTTAAAATTGGGAGAGGACATGGTGACATTTGAACAAAACCATCAAGGATATGCATGGTGTTTAATGGGAGAGCAGGAGAAAAGGGAAGAAGGATAGTTTCTCTAAAAATGGAGGTTGGACCAGCATGGGAAAAGCCAGTAATCTGTTAGCTGGAGCATATATGTATTGACTGAGCATAAAGTTTTAACATTGGAATGGACTTCATAAATTCATATTTTTCTAATGTGGTCTTCTCATTTTACAAGTAAGACAACTGAAGTACAGGGTTAGTAAATGGCTCTCACACCAGTGTTGAGCTCAGTCTTGAACTCAACCTCACAGGCACAGGTGAGTGCTCTTTCTCTACAGAAGCCTGGCAGGACCACAGAGAACCATGTTGTAGGCTGTTATTTCACTGGCTATAGAAGCTCACTGAATATTTTTGAGAAAAGAATTTTAAGACACTCTGACTATAGATTAATAGGATAGATGAAAGCAGGGGAAAAAAAAAGACCTGTATGGACAACTGCAATTATTTAGGGAAAAAGTGAAAAAAAAAGTGTAGCTCTTGTAATAAGTATTATTTTTGGATGATAATTTCATTCCTCACTAGGTTTTATGGTGTCTTAATGCCTAGAATAGTGTTCAGGGACTCTTGAGTGAACTATTTAATGAATGAATAAATCAATAAAAATTAGTGACCACAGAAATGTGGAAGGAGATTTCAGTGAAAAATATTTTTGAATCTCATGACATTAATCAATAGGCAAACTTGGAAGAAGAAATGTTGAGTTAATTTGATGAATTAACTACTGAATTTGATGTTCAGAAATGGTATCCATATGGATTTCTCAATCAGGCAATTAGAAAGTGGGCCTGAAGCTCTGACAAGGGATAGGGCTGCAGATTTATAGATTTGGGGGGAAAATAAAAAATATAGTGCCAGTTATTTCAAAGCTATCCACTGGGATCTTCACTTAACTAGCAAAATGGAAGACAGTACCACTCTCTTGTTACCAAAGTGGGCTGTACACTCCAGTAAAAAGCACATTCCCTTTTTATATGCTGACCCCGCCCCCCTTCTCTCTCTCTCTCTCTCTCTCTTTTTTTTTTTTTTTTGCTTTTGTTTGTAATACTGAGGATTGAACCCAGGGGTTCTCTACTACTGAGCTATATTCCCAGCAATTTTTTTTTTTTTTTTTTTTTTTTTTTTGAGACAGAATCTCACTAAATTGCTCAAGCTGGCCTTGAACTTATGATCCTCTTGCTTCAGTCTCCAAAGTTGCTGGGATTACAGGTGTGCACCACCACACCCAACTTGTTTTTACTTTTTTTTAAAGTGTATTTCTGCAAGTTCACATGTGAAAGTACACTGGTCTTGAATTCAGCAGTTGTAGTCAGTTAAATTCTGAAATTGAATAATGCATGGGTGTGGTGCTGTTTACTGGAAAAAGTGATTTGTTTTATGGCCTAAATTTTAAACCCTTTAATATGTTTCCTAAGAAGTCATCTGATTTGGAAAATCATTTCAAAAATTAAAAAATGTATGACAAGAACTGAACCCTGTCAGCCAGTTGAAGGGAATTATTAAGTTACTGTTTTTCTTGAGTACTTTTTCCAATAGAAAAATAAGTGTCTACCAATCTAAACTAAGTAAGTGTTAAAGAAGAGTTTAAATCATTAGTTTGAAGATATGCCAGTATTTCAGCCTACATGTTTCAATCCTGTTCTTGATGGGGGTGGGTGCGGGAGAATGAAATGAAACAGTAGCCCCAGAGGAAAGGTTCAGGGAAAGGACTGTTTTTATAAGGTTTGTAAAGGCAGAAGACCTCACACCAGCAACAACATTCCAGCTATTGTCATACCCTAGACATGTATTGTATGGAAGTAATGGTAAGGGTGCTCAGAAGCGATTTCTGCAGAGGAGCTGACCTCAACTTCATTGCCCCCAGCTCATGGATAAGCTGAGATCCTTCACAGATCATCCTTTGAGAACCGCCAGTCTGATGGCATCAACGCTGACCTTGATGTCAAGGGACTTACATTCTTGTTATGGCTCTGTCTGTGGCTAACCATATGTCCCCAGGAAAGTCATTTAGCGTCTGCTTTGGTTTCCTGTCTGAATACCTGACCCTTCCTGCTTTATGGGGATGGTTGCAAATGAATTGAGCGAAGGTATGAGAGAATGCTTTGTATTCTCATAAGAAAGGTGCTCTGTGATTCGAAAGGATTATTATTAATTCATCCAGAATAAAGACTATAAACTAAGCTGAACAATAAATAGACCCGATGAAAGTGCTCAGTTTCCTGCTCTGTGTAGCACGAATCTCTACCTTGGCTGCCATAAGCACCAAATGATCCCAGCAACTGGTTTCAAAAGTTTAATCAGCAATTTTATCTGATCACACATTTGGTAATGTTTTTAAAATAAACGTGCATAAAGATAAAAGTGATGTTATCTGGGGACAAGTTGATCCAAGCACAGGATTTTTGTAATTAAAAGCAGTGCTTTACATACCATCACATCTAGCAACCAAATAATTGATTAAACAATGGGACAGCAACCAAATGCCACCTGATGTTGATTATTGAGCTTAGAGATAAATTCCATAAACAATTAGCAACAAAATGTCAGCCTGCAAAGGACTGCAGTGTCTTGTAGCAAATCTTTAATTTGGGCCTAATGACAAAGTCTATCTCATGTAATTTCTAAGTCAGAGGAAATCAGAGAAAATAAACATTTGAGAAGTTGAAGACCAGAAAAGAAAAGCCATGCAACTTAAGCCCTTGGCAGTAAAATTTATATTTAACAGCGATTAAGTACTAGGATCATATAAGGGGCTGTAATTTCATCAGGATGCATGAAAATGGCTGTGTTCATTTTTTTTTTAAAACTGAACAAAGCAGATTTACTATTTTCCAAAGGAAGGAAGAAGAGATGAAGCTGTTAACAAGCCACACATAATTCTAGTTGACTTAACAGTAGACTAAATAGAATCTAATTTTTGAGGGAGTTAATAAAAATATTTTTTATTGGATAGTTTCAGCAATATTCCTGAATCTGTAAGTTTGTGATTTATAGATTGGCTATCCAAAGAATATAAACAGGAAGGTGTTCCCCCTAGATCTCCTCCATTAAGAAGTTGAAGTGAAAATAACCATCTGACTCCTGTCTTTTAATTTAGCCTCCACTCTTGCAGCTGCTCCAGGATGTCCAGCCACCAAGCTCCCTGTGACAAGTCCCAGAAGCTGCTGTTTCTTTGCAGGGTCACTGCTTCCCTTGGGTGTTCTTCTGTTTTCCTAGCTGGTCAACTGCTGCTTGTTCTTAGAGAATCAAGTCATTATTGCTCCTTCTCTGAAGCCCTTTGCAAACCCACTCAGCCATCTTGGCCATACAACAAATGAGGGCTCGTCTTCATCATCTTTATTCTCAGAGCCTTGTGCCTTTGCCTTTATTTTCCCCTGTGTTGACTGTGAAACTTGTTTGAGCTCCCTTCTCTGTGATGTGAGAAATCAATAAGCTAGATTTTCCCTTTGGGGAGCTTTCTTCTCTTTGTCATGGTCACACAGAACTCCCTTCTTCAGTCCCCACCTCGTTCTAGTTCTATTAGGCATTGCAAACTTTGGGCTTCTTCCTTCATCTTGGGGTCCATTGAGCCTTTGTTTCACTTGAAGCATTTTGACTCAATTTCACTCTGACGTGGATTTTTCTGCTTTAATTCATCTCCATTGTGACTTCCTAGTCTGTCCTCTACCACCCAAATTTCACCTTAGGTCTACTGGATCAGAATTCCAGTAAAATAGTGGTGGAGGGGCAAAAGGCAGTTAAGGCACTTGTTATATTTTTTATTAGAGCTAGTTTGCTTGACTCTCCCAGTTGACTCTCAAGGACAGGACTTTTATTATATTCACCTTGACATCTAAAGGATTTGACACACTTCCTAGTACACAGTAGATGCTTAAAACATATTTATAGAATAAATAAGAGATACACACATGACAAAATTAGAGCACTTTGATATTTTAGTCATGGTATGAGACAATTTTATTCTCCAACCTAGACAAAGTATGTTTTTTTGGAAAGTGGCTAAATGAAAGCATATAGAAACAGTCTTATGTCACTTAACAATGGTTATACCTTCTGAGAAATGAATCATTAGGAAATTTCATTATTGAACCAACATTTTAGATTTTAATTACACAGCCTAAGATGGCTACAATGTCATCAGGCAATATAATCTATGGAACCACTGTCCTAAATGCAGTCTAGAGCTGACAGAAATCCTCATTATGTGCCTTGTGATTTCATATTCAGAATGAAAACTTCCTCCTTTGCCTCTCTGTTTTTCACTGGTGCAGGAGTATTGACCCCTCTGTAGATATATAGTAGAGACCCCACATTTTTTACTTATTTGTCATCTGTTACCATCTAGAATGGTGAATTCTGATCTGAAAGTTGGGCTTTGGTTCTCCTGCTGAAGACACTAGACTCTGACTCATCATGCAGATCCTTTGCTGGCTCACCATTGCTGTGAATCAGGTTCCCAGGTGACGCCATCCACCTGTGGATCTCACATACCCAACATCAAGGACAATGTCTAGAACACAGTATAGGCCTACTATATATTTGTCAAGCAAGTGAATGATGACCCTCCAGGTTCTTGTCTCCCAAGCATCTCCTGCCCTCTGTCATAGGCTATGCCCACCCACTAGCAAATCAATAGTCCATGTGGTAGACGTGCCATCCTGCCCTGGCATACATCCTATTTCTGAACTTTGTACTATATCTGGTGCATCTTGCTCAGGTTCCTGAGCCCATTTCAATAGTCAGTGATCTCAGTGTTGATCCCTCTACAGTTCTCAGTTTCAAGTCAAAGTCTAGCTCTATTTTCCCTCCATTTCCCCCCAAATCTCAAAGTTGCCTATTTCTTATCTGTGATACTTTTGGGATGGCCCACAAACGTTGGTTGAATTGAACTCAATCTGAATTTCCATGGTTGGGCTCTCCTTTCCCCTCATTCTCACAGACTGTGAACCGGGAAGTTCACAGAACAAAATGGGAAGTGATTGTGTTTTCTGATGGGATGAGAGAACTGGCAGAGGGGCTGGGGTCCAAGCTTCTGCATGCTGCTCTGACATTTTACAGATACTTCATGGTCTGTCAATGGGCTGTGTAAATAGATATTCATGTCTTTACTAGGAATTTGTGAATTTTAACTGAGGTTAAGATTAAACTAATAACAAATTCAAGCCAGCTCTGCTTCCTAATTATCATTCCAGGTTGAAGTGAGTTTTTAGGAGCGAGGCAAAGTCATCGCAGGGATTTCATTCACACTATGGACAGCCAGAATTTCCAGAGACTCAATTTCTTTCCCTCCCTCTTCCCTTCCAAGTCACACTCCCTGCTGAAATAAGTCATGGCAGGATATGTTGTGTTGTCTATTTTGATATAATTTTTAGATCTCTTCTTTCTAAGTTCATTAAAGCTTCCACCCATCCACCCCTGTAAGTGTACGTTGTTAGCCTTGGGGTTCTGGCCAAATTCCAATTTGAGCAATTAATTACATTTCAGTGCTCAGCCCTGCCTGCAATTTCAGACAGGGAAGGTGAGTTCTTTGTCTTCCTCAGCAAGTAACAGGCGGGGGGGGGGCAGCTGTTGTTGCCGCCCCAAAGGAGAGGAGGCTCTGAATGTGAGAAAGCTTCCTGCCTCTTTGAGGGAGCTGCTTGCAAAGTGATCTGGGACAAAAGGGCAGCCCTGGGAACGTGAGGCGTTTTTTACTACAGTGGCCTCCAAGTCATCCATCACTTCCCTTTTGAACCACTGGCTTAGCCCAGAACAAAATGGGAAGTGATTGTGTTTTCTTCAAGAGCAGTTCCTGAATGTGATGGCTTCCTTTGAAGCCCCTGTCAAAGGGATGCTTTTATTTTGTTTTTGTTTTTCTGAAATCCCTTCAGTTTGTCTCACTTCCAACAAGATCTCACACCACAGCCTGACATCAGGCCTGGTACTAAGTGGCTGCCTTCACAGCTAACAAAAGACAAAGAACACATAGATGCAGATTATTCTCATGCAATAAGTCAAAGGAATGAAAGGGACTTTCTTTTTTAACTTCAAACAGAAAAGGCAACTAATATTCTGTGGAGAGTACAGGTGATAACACGGCACCCAAATTCACTTGTTCGGCTTCCCTGTGACATGATCTAACAAGTCAGAAATTCAGTAAGTGTAGTTCTATCCTGCGAGGTAGTTTGAAAAGGTATGGAGAACAATCCTTTCTCCATGTACTGTTTTACTTGGCCTAGACAACAGTGCTTGATGGAATGATAATTGGATGTTGATGAAAAGCATCAATCATCGCTGTATTGTGACTTGAGTTATATTTGTTTAATGTTCAAATTTAAGTTGTGAAATAAACCATCCAGGTTGGAAAAGGGTGACTGTGTTTCTAAAACTTCATTCTTTGACTTATTAAGCAAGAGTGAGTCAGTCCTTATATCAATTGAGCTTATTGAAAATTCCAAGATTATTCACACTGGTTTAAAGCATTTGTCATGAAAAGAAAAAAAAAAAGATCCTTTTCTTTTTTCTTTCAGGATGTTGTCTTTACACTGTCTTTTCTAAAGCTCATGGTTCTTGGTGCAGCCCTCATGCGAACATTCTTGTGCAGACTCTGTTGACGTGTGCATTTACCAAAACAGATCGCCTTATGTGGTTCTGCGCTCAACCACTTCTGTATGCATTTCTCAAAAGCAAAACACCACTCTCACAAACACATATCTCTACATGCAAATAGCTGTTTGCAAGCAGCCCCCTCCCATGTTTAGCCACCAGGTAGGAGAAACTCTATCTCTTCGTTGTTTTGTTCTTTCCCCTCCTAGGTCATTCTCTCAGGAAACACACGCAAATCCTCTCACTCTTCTTTTCATCAGTCACAACTCAGTTAATATTTCCTCCCAAAGATCATTCTCACATATTAACACACTGTCTCTGTAAATTGGCTCCTGACTCCCTACCCTGTCCTTCCTCCTTTTCCATCATCCAGGGCAATCATTGTCTCTGTCACTCTCACTCATGGCATCTTCCAGGCCTTATCTCAGTCTGAAATTATCAATTTGTCTTTGAATCTCTCCCTCACTAGACTGTAAGTAACAAGAGCATAATGGGGCTCACTTATTTTCTTTCCTTTACTTGTTTTTCTTTTTCTTTCTTTTTCTTTTTCCGGTGCCCAGAATAGTGCCTGATAACATATGTTAGATAAACAAAATCACTAGGAAAGTTTCCATGTACTCTCAGCCATCATGACTAAACATATCTTTTATCAAGTACCAGTAACCAAGACATTTAGGTTGCATGTAGGAACACAACTTTAATACTTCATCTATTTTTTTTTCCTTAGGTTGCATTAACCAGAAATGCCGTAACAATGTGATTTCTTCTTTTTTTTTTAATTGAGATAGGCATATTCCATAGTCGCATAGGTAACTAACTAATTTTTCTGGGAACAACTTGAAATGTAACAATGTTCTCCAAGGACATTTTGATGTTGAAAAGGGACCTAATGATTTAGGCATCATGCTAAACACTTTTGCAAATTTTTAATCTATTTCATGCCCATGTTAGCTATATAATTTTGATATTTTAGTATTCATTTTAAGGAAATGAAATTGAGGATCACAGAGGTCAAGTGGTTTGTCAAGGTTATACAGCTAGTTAATAAAATTGTCAAGAAGATCTGTATAATTTTAAAGTTCATGTTTTGCCTGTTTTATGAACTGTCATAAATAAACGTTTTAAGAACAAGCAAAGATGAATTTCTAATTAACTTTTATATTTAATTAGTGGGATGAACCTTCTGACTAAACCAAAAATCAAAGCTGGATAGATTAGTTAACAATTGAACTAAAACTTTTTGTTCACCAGATTGATCATCAGTTTTTAACCAAAAATATGCCAGTCTACTTTAAGCGTATTTAAGATTAGAAAATTCAAACTTTGTGATGAGGAAGGTCAAAATCCGGTTGGCTAATTTTTACCAGAGTACCCAGATCCACCAAGAGTGGAGCAGAACCCTGTTAATAACCAATAATGGCCCTGAGTATTAAGAGCCGAAAAACTTGTCAGAAAGTGTGACACTCACATGAAAGCAATTCAGCCCTCCAGCTAACTTGAATCTTTTCTACAGAGGGGCATTTTTAATGGAACACAAATCATATGATGGTTTTCATCCTGTTGTACTCAGTTTTTTTCAGTGCTGTGACCCAGAGACCTGATAAGAACACTTAGGAGAAAAAGTTTATTGGGGGTTCATGGTTTTAGAGGTCTTAGTCCTGAGATGGCCAACCCCATTGGTCTGGGCCCAAGGTGAGGTAGAACATCATGGTGGAAGGGTGTGGCAGAGGAAAGCAGCTGGGGACATGGCAATGAGCAAGAAGAGAAAGAGTTGGCTCACCAGGGACAAAATAGAACCCAAAGGCACACCTCCATTGATACACTCAGCCAAATCCTACCTGTGCACAGTTACACCCAGTTAATCTCTAACAGTGGATTCGTGTGCTGATTAGATTATGGCTATCATAACCCAGTCATTTAACCTGTAAACTTTCTTGCAATGTCTCACACATGAGATTTGGGAGACACTTCATATCTGAACCATAAT
The DNA here is from genome assembly GCF_047511675.1 of Marmota flaviventris. Classification (NCBI taxonomy): domain Eukaryota; kingdom Metazoa; phylum Chordata; class Mammalia; order Rodentia; family Sciuridae; genus Marmota; species Marmota flaviventris. The sequence goes on along the minus strand of NC_092500.1, from coordinate 57,118,398 downwards.
ACATCTGCATGATATGTTAAAAGAACTGTCAGTTTTCACAAAGAATGTTATCCTTCTGTTTCTGCATGCAGAAAATAATACTTCAAAAAGCAAGATGCAAAAACACAGGTGAAATCAACAAGAACAAGTATTTTTTTTTTCTTTTTGTTGCTTTGTTTGGTGGGACCAATCCAAATGGACGTTTCAATTTTCAATCAGTTATTTCAGCACTGCACACTCACAGACAGAATGGATTTGATTAGAGAAAACAGTTCACAAAGATTCATTTTTTATTTAGGCCTTATGTACCCAGAAGTATGTACTAAGACTTTATTTACATACTTACATAATTTTCTTTCATCTTGGGATTTCAAAGAGCTTCATAATGTTGGTTTTGAGTTGATTAAGCCTTACCACTTTACTAAACACTGTATTACAATATTGTAGAGGAAGGGGTAGATTTTAGTTTCTTGTGTGTATTTTCTTAGTTTTCAAAATTAGTTAATAGAGAAAGAGTGATGCCATATGTAAAGGTCTCTTTTGAGAAAAAGAAAAAAAATTACCTTGGAATTATTTTAGATTTACAGAGGTTGCCAAGATGCTACAGAATTTGCACACCTTTTACTCAGTTTCTCCTGATGTGGAAACCTTGATCAAATTGAGAAATGAATGCAGGTATATTTCTATGAGCCAATCTACAGATTTTATTTAGATTTCACCACTTTTTCCATTAATGCCTTTCTGTGTTCCAGAAGCCAACCCAAGGTTCACACTGCATTTGGTCCTCAGTTCTTCTCAGCCTGCTTGGATCTGTGACAGTTACCCAGGCTTTCCTAGTTTTCACCATCTTGACAGTTTGGAAGAGTACTGGTCAGGTATTTTTTTAAAAAAACATCTCCCAGTTTGTGTTTGTCTCACGTCTTCCTCATGGTGACACTGTAGTTATGGGTTTTGTGAAGAACATCACAGACATGAGGTGCTGTTCTCATCACATTACCTTGGGGGTACATGAGATCAAAGCCATGTATCTTTGGTGATGTTAACCTTGACTGCTTGTTTAAGGTAGCAATTTCCAGATTTCTTCATCGCTAAGTCACTATTTTTCCTCTTTCCCTACTGTATTCTTTGTAAAAGAGCCACTAAATCCCAAATTCAACTCACATTCAAAGATGGGAGGGAAGATTAGTCCAGACTGGGAAACATCTACACTTATTATTTGGAATTTTTTTCATATGGGAGATTTGTTTCTTCTTTATTTATTTACTCAATCATTACTTATATCAGCATGGACCCATTTGTATTCATTATATACTTCAGTTTATAATCCTGTGCCACTTTATTTACTTTATTGCTCAAATCATTGAATATTTGATGATTGGGAACTCTTTCTATTGGTTCTGGTATAAAATCATGTTTTTAAATTCTTCATCCTTTAAAAAAGTCTACTTTTCATTATGTTATTTTACAATCATATTTCACCAATATTGGAGGTTTTTACGATGCCCAAAGTGCTGTGCAAATACCAACACATATTCATTGGACTCCTACTGTCACTAGGTGCTCATAGATATTGCCCTACTTAATTTTCAAAGCAGTACTCAGAGGCTCTATTCTACCCCTCAAGGAGATGAAGAACTGAATTTCAGAGACCCTACCAGGCTACCCAAATGAGTAAGTGACAGGGAATGGGAAAAGTGTTGTCTCTTTTATAGTAGAGAAGCGACATTTCTAGTGGGAGGCAGTATTTCTCCAAAGATTTACAAATATGATATTTAAGAGTAAATGCAGTAGCTAAGTATATCTTGGCATCATCCTTTCAGTTGCCAGAAATTTCCAATGTCTATCCTCCCCACCCCCACCCAATGGTAGACCTACTTTTTTAACTTCTGGTTTATATTAATCACAAAAATAGGTTTTAGTTTACAGTTTAGTACATTTTTGATAAACTTATGTGAGCGTTTTGGTCATATGTCCCTATTTTTGTTTTATATCCTTATTCTTTAAAATATTTTAGCTTTTGGTTTTCAAATGCATTTTAGTAGAGGGCACTGGGATTTGCCAGCATCCCCTTCTCTGTTTCTAACAAACAGCAATGCATAACTCACGAGTTTTTCAAGACGAGTAAGATCATTAAATTACTATTTCCATTTAACACAGCCAACGATACTACACACACCCATACCTACCCACACAGAATTGCAACTAAAGCTACTTTCTGGCATAGTTAACAGTAGAGTAATGGAGAGAAGGTCAAACTCAAAGAACTTATAGGGCCTGCAGATGTAGCTTAGTAGCAGAGCACATGCTTAGCATGTAGGAGGCGCTAGGTTTTGATCCTTAGCACCCAGGGGGAAAACAAAAAATCAATTGTCAAAAAGTTTTATGCACACCAGAGGAACACTAAATTAATATTTTCTTTGTTTGGGAGTATGCAAATGAAAAAACATGGTTTCTGTTAAAGCAAGAGGGATTTCAGTTTGATGTAAATGAAGAATCTTTTATAAAACAAGGAAATAGGAACACAAAGTTTTCATAGTAAGACAGTAAGTTAACCTTGTTGAGGTGCCATCAAGAACATCTCTTTTTCAGAACTAAAAAAAAAAAAAAAATGAATGAATAAATATATATGACCACCTACTGCAGGCCAAACCTTTTCTGGGAATTTGGAAATAAGATCAAGTGTGATCTTAAGAAGCCATGAAAGTTTTTAGAGAATCACAAACCTACAGAAAATTAATGTACAGAGCTTTAATCTGAATCTGAATATATGACTCAATTAGCATGAGCTCCTGGAAATGCTGAGTAATTGTGAAGGAAACAAGTAAAGTGAGAAAAATACTTGCATACATCGATTTCAAAGCACACCAGGATTTGGGTGCTTATCAACATGGCATTACCCACAACTGGTCACTGACTGGAGGACATGTCATTGGGTGAATACTGACATTTCTGTGTGAGGTGGGAATGAAATGACAGAGAACTGACAACCAGCAAACAACTCTCCTCTTTCCTGTAAGTGAAAGTCACCTTAGATAGAAAGTATGACATTAACAACTGGATGATGCATTTAAAAAAATAATGGCTCACAGTCCTTCTCTTGTATGCTCTTGGGTTTGCCTAGGTTCTTGTCATTGGTATAGATACCCAGTTAGGTGAAAGAGAGAATTTCCTAACTTGACTTTCGGGATCCTTTTTCATTCCCATTTTTAGAATTTAAAATTTATTTCCTTCCTGTTCTATTTTTAAATTGTGTAACACATTATGATTGTGAATTGAAGGAATCCAAAAGGTTAGAAAATGGGTTTCTGGTTTATAGGGGATTTGCAATAAATAAGGAAGATAGACATTGACAATAATAAGATACATTGCAATGTGGAAGAAATAATTATTTTAAGAGCAATTATGCATACTGCCAGTAGAGTACAGAAGAGAAAACCTAGAGGATGCCCTTACAAACAGAAAAAATATTTGGGATTCCACTGAGTAGAAAAAATTTCTGTGCTACCAAAGCTGTTGGTCTGATGTCTCATATTTAGGTCCCAGGTAGAACCCATATGTAGTTCAATGATTTACTGACTCTTGTTTTATCTTGGGGTAGAGCAATTCTTCAGAAGAGAAAACGGACTGAATTATCTGATTTAGTTGAGTCTTTTCTGTAATCTCCTGGATTTTTTCCAGAAATAAAGTGAGATGGCATACTTGCAGACAAGCTTGTTCTTGCTGCCTTGTTTCCTATTTACCTTTTCCAAGCTGAAAGTATGTTCAATTAAGCCACGTTACACCGTCCAATCATTGGCAGTTATGTCTTGGATGGTGTGCAGTTTGTTTTAACAACCAGTGTTTGAGGCCAGACCATTACACCAGGCCAGCACAGACATGCTTCTCATTAGCCCATCTATTTTAAAGGGTAACACACTGTATGCTGAGCTAACTGAATTTCCACTCACTGAAGTTTGCAGCAAAACCAGCCTGAAAATGGCCTCAAGGGGACCTCACTTCAGATTTTATTAAAGTTCATCAACTACATATTATGCAGATACATAAAAATAGATTAACAACCATAAAAGAATGACTCATGTTTATTACCTTAAAGAGTAATTGCATAAAACTAAAAGAGAGAGAGAGAGAGAAGCATTGCTGAACCTTAATAAAGTTGAAGAAATCTACTTCCTCTGTCAAGCACAGCAAAAATAGAATGCCACATTAATTATAGCTACTAGATAAGCTATTATCATACAGAATTTTATTTATGATTTTAAGAAAAGAGAGTCCAATTTAGAAAAATCATCTTACTTACAGAACCTTTTGTCCTTCTTGGCTGAAAACTAGGTGACATGCTAATTATCTTATAGAAAATGGCCAAGTGTTTATGGACAACAAAGTCCAATACGATAGAAAGAAACCAAAGTGCAAAAAAATCTTCATGTTTGTGTATAGGTGTCAGGGGCTGAATTGTGTCCCTCCCCCACAACAAATTTATATGTTAAAGTCCTAATCCTCATTACCTCAGAATGTTGACTGTTTCAGACAGAGTCTTTGTAGAGATAATTAAGTTACAATGAAGTCATTAGGGTGGGTCCTAAGCAAAATGACTGGCCCTAATCCAATAAGAGGAGGAAATTTGGACACAGACGCACAATGAAGGAAGAATACATGAAGACACAGGAAAGATGGCCATCTACAAGCCCAGAAAAGAGGCCTGGAACAAATTTTTCTTTCATAGCTCTTAGAAGAAACCAATCCTACTGACATCTTGATCTCAGACTCTTAGCCTCCAGAACTGTGAGAGAAAAAAAAAAAAAAAAATATATATATATATATATATATATATTTGTCTAAGCCATCCTTTATGTGCTGTTTTGTGTTAGGACAGTCATAAGACCTGAATAAATGAGAATACCTGAGAATTAGCTTCCATCTGCCAATCACTTGCTCCCAGCTTTTGAGCATAGGTTTAGGTCTTATCTGTTTCTCATATTTGTAGGTAACAACGAAAAGAAACATGAAGGCTTATACATCACTTAAGAAGAGAACCTTTTGCCTGGCGTGGTGGTGTACTCTTGTAATCCCAGCAGCTTGGGAGGCTGAGGCAAGAGGATTGCGATTCAAAGCCAGCCTCAGCCAAAGCAAGGTGCTAAGCAATTCAGTGAGACCCTATCTCTAAATCAAATACAAAAACGTCCTGAGGATGTGGCTCAGTGATTCAGTGCCCCTGACTTCAATCACCGGTACCCCCATGCCCCCCACAAAAAGAAAGAGACCTTTCTCATTAATGTAGCAAATCATGCTACTATTAGCATGAATAAGATAGGTTGTTGCATAGCAAAATACTGTTTTCTAGCAATTTAAGTATTTAGCAATTATAAATAAACCAAAATAACAAATTGTTAAATACAGATGTGTTGTCCTTTTGTGTTGACATAGTTTTATAATGACAATAATTTAAAAAATATATTCACTTGTGGTTTTTGTATGATTTAAATAGCCAACAGCCAAAATTAGTTTATTTATTGTTGTGCAGATATTAGCATTCTGATGACAAGCTGGCAAAATCATCAGATCTTAGTCTTTTGAACTGAGAACACAAGCGTCTCCTTGGGGTTTGATTTCTATCAGTCACAGAGCAGGAGTTTAGTCTCACAGGTTGAACTGTGATGCTCACAGTGCATCAGATTTTGAGTTACCATAGTGCTCATGTGTTCTTTAATACACAAACATTTTTTGTGCGACTGTGGTTTTCCTGGCCCTGTTTTGTGTTTGCCATCTGGGAGACCCTCTGAAGTATAGGGAACAGGGGAAAGGCCAGTGTTTTAGTCAGCTTTTTTTGCTACTGTGACTAAAAGACCCAGCAAGAATAATTTTAGAAGAGGAAAAGTTTATTTTGGGACTCACCGTTCAGAGCCCCCAAAGGGTTCTGTCTTAGTCCATAGATGGCCAATTCCATGGCTCTGGGCCTGAGATAAGGAAGAACTTCATAGTGGAAAGGTATGACGGATGAAAGTAGCTCGGGACAAGGAAGTAGAAAGCAGAGAGAGAGAGAGAGAGAGAGAGAGCTCCCCAACAAAACATAAACCCCAAATACATGCCTCCATCGACCCACCTCCCTCAGCCACAGCCTACCTGCCCAGTTTGATCCCTGTCCGTTAATTAATGCACTGATTAGGTTAAGGATCTCATAACACAATCATTTCTCCTCCAAACTTTCTTGCATTTTCTCACATATGAGCTTTTGGGGGACACCTCATATCTAAAGCATAACAGTTAACCTTTACCTGCCCATGTCTGAGGATGTATAGTGGATTGATGAATGTCTCCCCAAAGATCATGTTCACCCAGAACATCAGGGTTATTTGGAAATAAACCATCTTGGATTAAAGTGGGTCTTAAATCCAATAACTGTATCCTTACAGGAAAGGACATTGACACATGCACAAGGGGAAGAAGGCCGCTTAGAAAGGCAGAGAACAGACTGAGTTTGTCAAAACCGCAGAAACTTGTGGGGCCGGCAGAAACGCAAGGTAGCTTTCCTCCCTAGAACCTCTGGAGGGAGCATGGCCTGTTGACACCTTCACTTCAGAATTCTGGCCTCTGGAACTGTGAGAGAAAACTTTTCTATTATTTTAAGGTATCTTGTTTGTGGGTACTGTGTCACAGTAGCCCTACAAAAGTAACACACCGTGGTGATGTTGGATTTCCTCTGACACTGACTGCTATCTTTCAATGATCAGTAAAAATAATCCAAGGAATGTTTCTCTTTCCATGTTCTGTAGTAATTGTTATATTAGCATAATGAAATACCTCTATAGGTTAATTGGGTTTAATCAAAAGTCAACTTTTCAAAAAAGATAAAAGAATTTTAAAACAGAGAGAAAGGAGAAAATTGATCATTTCAATCATGTTAGCAAATGATTTGTTGTCTCTCAAGGAGCATATTTCCCATTCAAAATGAACTTCAGATCTGAAATATGAATCTGTGATTATCTAGTCTCTTCAGGCCTCTCACAGTCATCCATCAATCATCTATCTATCTAATAGGACATGGTTCCTACATACAAACAAATTAATACACCTATGATTAAACAAAGAGACAAAAATCTGTTCCAGTACTGGGGAGTGGGGGACTCCTGCTGCACTGGTTAGTCACTACTGTGAAATCCAGAAACAGTGTATCACTGCAATAGCCCTTATCTATAGGAGGTGTGTTCCAAGACCTAAAATGGATTCCTGAAACCTCAGATAGTATAAAATCCTACATATACCATTTTTTTTTCCTTATATGCCCTGCAGCATAGCTACCTTGTACCAGAGTGAATCTGTTTTCTGCCCTAGTACCTTCTTTGTATCATTACTCTTGCGCTTTGGGATCATTATTAAATAAGAATGGGATGGTGGGAGATTTTATAAGGCTACTCAGAAAGCATACAATTTTAAACTTATGAATTACATATTTCTGGAATGTTCCTTTTACTATTTTTGGATGGCAATTGACTGTGGGTAACTGAGTTAAGGAAAGCAAAACTGCAAATAAAAAGGTGTTAATGTACTATGCAGTTTAGGAGCTATCACATTCTGTACCTACTCTGTGAGCATTAAATACTTATTTCCAAGCTAACTGATATGGTATAATCCTAAGATTCAGGCCCTTATATACTATGTCACTGATGTTGGTCAAGTTGATTAATAGTTATTTCCAAACTGTCACTGTATTATGAGAATAAATTTTTTTTTTAAAAAAGTAGTTATGTTTCTTAAAAGTTTCTTTCTTCCAACTATTTTAAGCCATAATGTTTATAGGGGGAAAATGTGAGAAAAAATTCCTCATAAATGTGTGAAAAAAATCTTATACCTTATAAATTTTTACAAAATTGCCTTGTAATATTTTTGGTTATGTTTTAATTTCCTTTTGTTTGGAAGTAGAGAGAGAGAGAGAGAGAGAGAGAGAGAGAGAGAGGGATTATGCTTTGAAGAACCTATATGTTGGACTAATGAAGGTGGCTAGCCTAATTACAGCTCTTGAGCCAGTGTTCCCTATTCATCTTTGGAGAGGTAAATATGGGCATACACATGGAAATCTCAAGATGCAGAAGAGGCAAAATCACCAGTATCTTCAAAAGGTCCTTTAAGAATACTGAATATGCAAATGATATATCATTTTCTTAATGTTCATAATATTGGACATTAAGATTATATTGTTTGAAATCCAAGAATCCTAAGCTGGAATATGTTCTACAGCTTAGTGAGTGCTTGACATTGGGGGAAATAGTTAATATCTTGAGGTCTCAAAATAGCAATTGCTCATGGAATTTTTATGAGTAAGCTAGCTTCTATAAAGTGACTAGTACAGTGACTGATATATAACAGACCCTGATCAAATGGAAACTACTATTCTTCACCATATTTCTCAAAAAGTATATATATATATATATATAAAAAGTATGTATGTATGTATATATATATATATATATATATATATATATATATATATACATATTTATTATTTTAACCATTTATTAAAAATAATAATTTTTAAAATGGTTCATCAATTACAGATACATTCTCAAATGCTCCTTTGCCTGGAATAATTTTGGTTTTTGTTGGTGACTTTTGCTTCCAATTTTGTTAGATTTAAAAATTTTTGGAGCACAGAAAAATCTCTGCCAGAGTTCTTCACTCCCTGTCCTCTCTTCTTAATGCCAGAATGCCTGAAATGCAAATCTATGGAAAACATCACCAGAGAAGAGAGGCGACACAGCTGACCTGCCCTTCTGCACTTCTCCTGTAAATCTCTACATGTGAACTTGCCTGCAATGGAGAGCTTACTAATGCTGTCTTAGAGTGGCCAGGTACAGTGAGTGTGCAGGGTTAACGCTGTATGTTCTAATCTATTCTTTCCTAAATTCTTGTTGACAGTCACTAACTCTTGTGGGGTGTCCCTACCATCCTGACCAGTGAGGACTAATTTCGCAGGCTGTGTGCAGGGTGTAGCTTGTCTCCTGAGTGTTCTTTTTCCCACAAGAAAAGGCCTTGGAGGCAACTGAAGTGTTCAAGAAGGCTTATAACAAATTATGTTCCACTTGGTGGTCCTCATACTTAGTGTTCAGAAAACCAACTGATAGAGTTTACTGGTAAAGAAAATAAATTAGGTTGGATTAGGACACAAATTCAGTGTAATTTTCTCTCTTCTGCTAGTCATGAGAAAGAGAAAAATAGAAACTCAACATGTGGCCACCTATGTTTCCACAACCTGCCCACATACTATAGAATTTTTTTCTGTGTTTATGAGGTTTTACATCTTTAAAAGATCTGTTGAATATTATGACCTGTAATAGTCTGTTGTTTTAATTTAGAACCCAAATTAAGGTCTGTTAATATTTTTAGGATTCCCCCCCCCCTTCTACTTATTGTACACAGAAAACTCTATTGTTCTTAGAATGTTTCTGAGTACTAATCTTTTTTTTTTTTAAATTGGCTCTATTTAGTTATACATGATAGTAGAATCCATCTTGATATTATTATACAAGCATGGAATATATCTTACTCTAATTCAGACCCCAGTACCTTTCCTTCCCCTTTCCTTTCCCCTCCCTCTGCTCCCTTCCCGCTATTGATCTTTCTGCTATTTACTCATAGTTTTTTTTTTTAATTAATTTCTTGTGGATGTACATGATGGTGAGATTCACTGTGTTGTATTCATATATGTACATAGAAAAGTTGGGTCAGATTCATTCTAGTCTCTTTCTTTTTCCCAATTCTTTCATTCCCCTTTATATAATCCATTGAATTTCTATTCTCCACCTCCCACCCCCACTTTATTGTGGGTTATCTTCCCAAATAGCAGCAGAAACATTCAATATTTGATTTGGGGGTATTGGCTTATTTCGCTTAGCAGGATAGTCTCTAGATCTATCTATTTACTGGCATATGTCATAAAATCATTTTGCTTTATGACTGAACAATATTCCATTGTGTATATATACCACATTTTCTTTTGTCCATTCTTCTGTTGAAGGGCACCTAGGTTGGCTCCATAACTTAGCTATTGTGAATTTGAGCACATCTCTTAAATTACTTTAAATGACCCCTTACCTTGATCTTTCCTTTATCTTACTAAGACTGTATTTCATAGAAAGTAGGAATTATGAAGAATATAAAAAGCCTCACACCATTTTACCATAATTGCTTTCAGAATCAAAAGACTCAAAAATAGGCATACTAATTCACGACATAATTTGAGGACCATGTCATTGCCTGGGCCCCATTTTGTACATGAGGGACCTGAAACTCCAGCAGGTTCTTTGCTGCTTTCTGCTGCCTCTGGAAATGCCTGTACCAATATGATCACAGAGGCAAATCAGAGAGCAGCATTAAGATGACAGACTTATCACTTGTCAAATTAATGCTATATTCGGTAGCCTAGGTGCTTTTTTATATTTTATAAAATAATGTTTGTCCCTTTTTATAACATGACTTAGCAATTACATAGCACAAACTGTAATAAAATATCAAATTTTAATTTCACTTATCTTAAATGGTATACTTGTTTGATGCACCTATAACAAAGAAACCACTGCAGAGTGACAGGATGCTTAAAAGAACCCGAGGGGACAAGGTGTGGTGGTGTACACCTGTAATCCCACCAACTTGGGAAGCTGAGGCAAAGAGGATCAAAAGTTCAAATTCAGCCTCAGCAATTTAGCAAGGCCCTAAGCAACTTGGTAAGTCCCTGTTTCAAAATAAAAACTAAAATGGGTTCGGGATGTGGCTCAGTGGTTGAGTAAACCTGGGTTACTTCTATTAGAAGGTCATTATATATCATATACTCATTATTTATTTATTATTCTCTTCCTGGTCTTGGAGTAAAGTAAGCACCTGCAACCCCCAGTAATGCTCTTTATGCGGTACTTGTACATTCTGGGTAGTTTTTGCCAAAGCACCATGGAGTTGGGTCTGTGACCTCCTTTATACACTTTATATGTAACATATTCTTTAGTTAATATAAAAATAAAATAGAGCTGCAAAAACCTGTTTTCTTCATAATCTCTCCCACATCCAAATATCCATTTTGAAATAATATCCCTACATTCCTCCTACTCCCCTCAAATCACCCACTCCCACTTGTTTTATTTTTCCCAGGTACCAGATTGAACCTGCACATACTACATATTTTCTCAATGCATCATAGTTACTAAAAGAACCAGGCTTTATAACTTTTTCAGGTTTTCCTTGTGATAAAAATGCAATGTGCTAACAACCCTTAAAATTTCTCATTTCCTTCACCAAATATAATGGTTTTGTGATTTTATACAGGAGTCTGCAATGGAAAGAAAGAAAGACCACTCTGAATGGATTCTAAAATAATATTCAATGGTAAATAAAAATCCATATTTCTTTTCTTTGTATTATTAAGATTTCTTCCCCTCCATTTGAATACTTAGAAAAAGAGGCTGAGAGTAAGAAATTTTTTTTTTCCCTCTGAGCACCAACCTGAACCAAAGAATTGTTTTCAAGAAACAAATGTGATAAAGGGAATTATGGAGTCAAATACTGTAGAGTGCTGGGGCATGAGCCACCACGCAAGTTGGGGTGCCTGGGTTTCCCTGTGTGCTTCCGTTTCCTTTTCCAAACTATATACACCTAATTATCTATTTTATTACTAGTCAGGAAATGTCATTAAGCATGTGTTTGGCAAAGGTGAGTACATGCCCATCCCAGTGTACTTTTGCTCTAAACAAGATTCTTATTAGAATCCCAATGCTCTGGGCCAAGGAGGAGATTGCTGAAATGAAGTGCAGGCAGTGGCCAATGGTCTTAAGAAGTACTTAAGAATTGCATCAGTCAGGATTTTTTCCCCCCTGTTACTGATGTCAAAGCCCAACTCAAATTAGCATGAGCAAATAAAAGTGGTTTATTGGTCCTTATACCCTAAATACAGGAAGCATAGATAGAGAAAAGGCCCATGGATGATAGACTTTGTCCATCACCTTCTGGTTTTTGCCTTTATGGGGGTAGGAGGGTTGATTTCTATTGATTGATTGATTGATGCCGATGGGTGAATTTTCTCTAGGTGTAGTGAGACGTCCAGACTCACATTCCTCCAGTTTTGTAATTTGAGAGGAAGGTAGTTCTTTCCCAGTTCTAGTTATTAAATTCCTTGGTGCTGTTTCCTGTGTCATTTACTTACACCTCTTAACTTCCTGGATTCCAACTGACAGAGAATAAACAGTAACAACTGTTAGGACAACTGAGACAAGGGCATAAAGTCAACCACTCCAAAATGATGGACTGAATATAAACAGGTTTGTTCCTTCTTCAAATTTAAGTCTTACAACCACTTGTTCTACAGAATAAGCTCAGTCCACCTATTTACCCAGTTTCACAGAGGACAAAGGCAATCTGTTGGCTGGAAGACATAAGAGAAAGAGGAAGACAGTTTGGTCAGACTTGTCTTTTGAAAGTAGATCTTATGACCCTAATTTTGGCATGAAGAAGGAGAAAAAGAGACCTTTGTTTTGCCTAGATTTCTATAAGACAGGATACATGAACAGGTAAAGGACTCCATTACTTGCTTTTTAGGAGTAGTGATCCCACCACATGGTTCAATGAGTATCAGGCTCTGACAAATTAAAGTAACCATTCCTGTGCTTGGTATGGTCATGCGTATCTGTAATCTCAGTTATTTGGGAGACTCAGGCAGGAAGATGGCAAGTTTGAGGCCAGTCTGGGCAACTTAACAGGACCCTGTCTCAAAATCAAAAAATAAAATAAATAAAAAGGGCTGGGGACATAGCTCAGTGGTACATCACCTCTGGGTTCAATTCCCAGAATTAATAATAATAATAATAATAATAATAATAATAATAATAATAATAATTAATAAATAAATAAATAAATAAAAAGGGCTGGGGACATAGCTCAGTGGTACAGCACCTCTGGGTTCAATTTCCAGGACGACTACTACTAGTACTATTACTACTACTAATAAATTATCCATTTTCCTGTGTTATAGAGGCATGTAATTGTGTTTCTTCCAATACTGTGTTCTCATGGTGGAGTAAAGTTTCCTTCTGCTTTATAATTCTGAGAAGAGGTAGAAATATTCCTTCTTTCTCTTCAACAGGGAAGAGCCCTGATTCTGGTCAGATTACATACTTATTCCTCTGTCTCTCACTGTGACAAAAGGAACCAGGTACTGTACTGCACCCTATCTGGATTAGATGCACACACTAGTGACTGAATGGGTGCCACAGGAATTTTGCCAAAAATAGAGTGGAGGGAGGTTATAGTTCAAACAGGACCTCCACTGATCATTTGGAGCCTGGTAACCTCTGTGATGTGGATACAAGGGTAGGGTAGATTTGCCGATTCAGGTATTTTGACAAAGAAGTCAAGACATCAAAAATATCAGATACCAGAGAGAGTGACAGGCAGACCATACACAAAATCACCAATGGAAACCTTCAAGAACTAGTTCCACAACTTTTAATCCGCTCAGCGCTTTAACAATATAAGCGTAGAAAAAGTAGCAAGGAGAGGATTTGTGAGGCAATTTCTTTGGGGAGAGCTTGTGCCTTGTTAAGAATCTTCACTGCCCATTACCTCCCATCTCCTAGCCAAAGTGGGATAGATAATAACCTTAATATGTGGCTCCAGAAGTTGTGGGGATATTTGTGTCAACAGCTGCCTGGTGAGCTGTCCTTCTATAAGGACAGGATTATAATTTGGGGAATTAGTAGTAGTCCTGTAAGATGGCTGGTCATGGGTATATGAAATCCATGTTACAGATACAGCAGTCCCCACTTATCTGTGAAGGTCCCCAGGATGCCTGCAATTGTGGAATAGTATGAAAATCTATTTATACTATGCTTTTTTTAAAAAAAAATACATACATAGCTCTGATATAGTTTAATTTAGAAAGTTAGTCACAGTAATGGTTAACAACAATAATAAAATAGAACAATTATAACCATATACTATAATAAATGTTATATGAGTGTGGTCTTTCAAAATATGAACTTTCCACTTAATATTTTCAGAACCACAGTTGACTATGAGTAACTGAAACTAAGAAAATAGAGCCATGGGCAGTGGGGAGTACTGCATTACATCTATGATAGGGACTTTGGCCTGGTGTTTCTTCCAAAGGGTGAAAGGCCACAAAAGTGAGAGTTTGTGTGGGAAGGGGATTGAGAAACCAGGAGTGTAGGTAGGATCGGATGCCTGGCTGAAGATGCCAGGATATCAAAGGATATCGAAGGTAGACGTGGTTGGCCTGTGCCACTTCTTGCAGGAGGATGATGACCTCAGTGTGGCCAAAGGAAGGTGATCATAGGGGTCTTTTATGAGTAGACATGTGAGAGCCACACATGCTTCCTGAGTTCTCTCTCTCTGCCACTGATCTTAGAAGCACACATTGTTGTGTGGAACCTTTCTTTGAGCCTTTCTTTGAATGACTACAATAAGTAGAGCCTGCTTGATCACCCTTGAGACACAATGTTGAGTGAACAGAAGATATACTTTACTGTTTTGGGCCATTTATTTTTAGGGGCTACTTGTTATTGCAGTATAATCAACCCTATCCTAACTGTATAAGAAATCTAGAATGGATGTCTCCAGAGAACCATGGGAAGCACCTCTGAGATCCAGATTTAAATGTCTGCCAGGTGCAGAGTTGGGTCAGGTAGCAGCCAAGTAGGAATTTTCCTCTCCTGTCTCTTACCACCCCATCTCTGTCTCCATTCTAGAAAGAGGGAGAGGATGGACGTCTAGTGGAAATGTTCCATTGTTTAGTCAAGTCAAAATAAAAACAAGCCATATATATTTATAAAAATACTGGTATAATTTCAAAGAGCTTATGAATTTATTGCTTCAATTGAATCAAAGAATTGTAGGTTAGGAATGAACCTTAGCCAACATCTATTTTAGTTCCCTTTTACTCTTTTATCCAAGTTTGTGAGCTGAGGTCACAAGAGGCTTTGTAACATTTTTTGTTATCGTTCATCTGATACTCTAAAACACTTTCTGGCATTGGTAAGAAATTTCATTTATCTTCATTTTCTAAATAATTAATCTGGTTCAAAATATTTTGGAGGTTTTAGACAACAATCTCAGTTTTGGATTAAGAAACAGTGAGATGAATTGACTCCAATATAGGATTATGGATGGAATTGGCAGGGGAAACCCAGGTTTTCTGATTCTTAATTCTGGAATTCTTTCCATTCTACTTAGGTGCAATTAATCCTTCCTGTCACATTAGGCCCCCAAATTGAGGACTAAACTGCATACCCTGCAGTTTAGGCTTACATCACATATCTCATGGTCAGTGGAGTTTGACAGGAAAAATAAATGACAGGCTTTGTCTAGGTTGGCAAAAAGAATAAGAGGCCTCAGCTGTTGGGAAAGGACTTTAGGTCTCACTGGAGAGAGATTTGGAGAGCAGTAATTTAACCTGAAGAGCATTGGGCTTCTTAAAGTTTCTGGGTTCATATGCTTTGAATCCGTATCTAACATCTGAAGGGAAGGAGCTAAGAGAAGCCAACTTCAGCAACCACAATAATAACCAGATCACAGTTTCTTGATGAAGACAGGAGGACAGTTGTGTGGAGTCTCAATTCAGCATGTAAAATGTGCTTCTTTCTGCTCTCTTAGGTACAGAGAGTGCTGGAATGAAAATTTGCTTGACCATAGTGAAAGTAGGTTATTCATATGCTGATAGCCACCAGTAGCATATTCTACAAGATACTAGATACCAAGAATGGATCAACAGGCATCAGACACAATACATCACAGATGGAACCCATAGCAACTAAGAAGTAAGGCAGTCATATGGAGAAATTGGGAATGGAAACTCGTAAATTTGTTATATACCACCTCACTTCATTAATTCCACTTTGCCACAAAGGAAGAAATTTGGAAAGTTTGTGTCCTAAGGATTTAGTTAATAGAAGAGACCCAGAGAACCACAATTTCTCCTCAATATTTGCACAGTGTGAGTGAGTGTACAGGAAGCCTCCAGGGATGCTGATGTAGATGGTGTGCTGATATGGATAATGGTGACAAAATGTTTCTTTTCATACATTAGAAGAAATTCCACTTAACCTAAAAATCATTTTTTAAAAAAATCTAACCATTTTCTCCTGTTTTGTAGCATATTGACAGACTGAGACGAACACTCAGAAAATGAAAATGTTCTAGGCAGTCTCCACCAACCCTCGCACCAGCCTCCACCAGCCTTACTCCTTGCTGATCTTCCTCTCAGCTACTTTTTGGTTCCCAGCCCAACCATCAGCTCCTCCAAGGGGCCTGTGGAGATGGATGATATATTACTGTGAGTAAAAGACTAGAGTGAGTGAGAAATGAGAGACCATGGAACAAAAACGAAGGAGGTCTAGTGATTATAAGAATGAACTGGTTAGTGATATAGCACAATGGGTCAGCCTTAGGAAAGCAAATGCTATAATGTCACATGGATATTATTTGTTTAGGATGGTTCCAAATTATTGAATATTTGTTTGTTTTTCATAAATGAGAGTAGGGATCAAAATGTTTCCTGGTGGTTACATGTATGATTCCTTACTATTGTGTTCCAATTCTAGCTCTCTTTAATCAATCCATCCATCTTCCAAAACAACTTTAAGGTCATAAATAGGCATAATTTGGGTAATTAACATTAAGAATAAATGCTATTTCATTAAGAACATTATTAATTGTAACTCTATTCATTTATGCACTACTGTATACTATGGACTTTATTAAGTGATGAATTAGTTATCAATTGTTTTTAAATAAAATGTAATCGTATTTGTATATCATATAGATACATTTTCAAATATGCATATTTGCAGTTTTATTTAGAAACTTGTGATCTAACTCTATATATTTGTGAACATTTTTCAAAATCTGTATTTTTGTGTGCAAAGCCATGCTGCTGAAACAAACATATTTTCTCAAGGGCTCTATAACCTGTTAAAGCTCTACAGGACCATCAAAAACCAAACGTGCTGCAGTCGGCCTGGAGGCATCATAAGATTGTTGTTTAAATTAAACTTGTTGCTTTGTAACTGGGGGGGAAATAACACAAATCTAAATCAGATGGGTCATTGCGCATTTTAATGAAAAATTTTTTTAATATGAAAATAAATCTAGCAAAATATCCTGAATAGTGTATGATTAACAATACACATGGATCCTCAAAGGATCTAGTGTTCTATGCTATGCTCATTGGTCAAAGAACAAGGATCTAATGCACTATAGACTTTATGGCTTATACCATGAGATATAGTTTGAATTCATATTTTAGCTGAATCCAAGCAATGACATAATACTTTAAAATTGCATGTTTCTTGGTTGCAAAGAATTTGTCCTCACCTGGATTCAAATGCTTCCAGATTTGACCCAATCCAGTTTCTAAAGACCAACTTGTGAGGTTCAAAGATGTCTAGGATGCCTGCCACAATACCTGAAATTTCAATCCTGAAACTCATTGCTTTAGAATAGGCTCATGGTTCATTTTAAAATGTATATATGTTATCTGGAAAGGGTAACACATTAACATATAAGATTGATTATCAGCCTGTGAGTATATAATGGGCAGTACACTTTCATTTCCCCCTTTTAAGTCACTGCTTCTTTTGCTCATTTGCTCATTGGAGTGATGATTTCTACCCAGAGGGCAGGTGTGTGCAAACAAAGGGGAGAGGCAGCATCTTGTACCCAGTTCCTTTCTAGATTGATGAGGCCATATGAATAAAGCATGGCAAGTAGGGAGAAATGATGAAATCTGAATTTTGACAAGAGGAAGGAGAGGGCATACTGGCAAATTTTAGACCATGGGTACCTGCTTAAGCAGAGCAAAGCAAATTAGATACGGTACAGTGAGACGCCAAATAGCTATGTGGACAGCCTGAAAATACCAAGTGCCTTAAAATGGAGCCCTCGGTGGGTTGGGGCCAGGAGAATGAGATGCTGAAAGACAGACTGAACTTACTTCACAGTTTTGAGCTTTCTTTTAATAGGTCCTGAAGATATAGCTGAACCAGTGGAAGAAGGAGGTCGGAGATCTAAAATATTTATGGGTGAGATAAGACTTGCAGGGTTTAAAGCAGGAGGTAGAGTTAAGTGAGGGGGAGATTGGAGGGAGCCTCAGAGCAAGGGGGAGGTCTGACAGCATTTTTGAAGAAGCAGTGAAGTCAATGGTGCAGGTGTGGATTCAACTTAGACACCCTGTTCTGGCGGATAAATGCATATTTTCTTTTTACATGGCCGGGTTAAATTACTCCCCCTAGGTCATTCAATTAATCACTTGGAGAGCAAGGAATAGAATCCAGCTCTCCAGGCTCTCATTTCACATCTGGAACAGACAAACTTTCTGAAACACCCTCTTCATTAAAAAATAAATAAATAAATAAATCAATGATGTTTTGTATCCTTTTCCACAGAATTTGCAAAAATCCTTTTACTTTTTGTGATTTAAAATGAAGATAGTGTTAATACCTAGAAATACTATAAATCACTTTTCTGGTTTATTTTTCATTCAAAAACTTAAAATATTGGTCAAAATTACTTAGAGTTTATGCCCCCCAGATTTCAAGCTATTATTCTGGAAAACTGGAAAAAAAATGAGTTACAGATCTGAGAAAGCAATGTGTGCAGAGCTTAACTGCTGCATGACTGATTGTGTGATATATTGCTCTTTTCACTAATAACCACAGAGCAGGTAGAGGCATGGCAGACTAATTTGGTTTATATGTCCAGCTGTAAGGCTAGACACTGCATCATTCTTTTCAGAAACCAGTGACTTTAGGCATGTGGAACTCGTAGTCATGACAACAATAAACCAGCCTTGAGTCTGAGTTTCAGCTCAGAAACTGCCTTGTCTCCATTACTTCCTGCTCATGACCTGACTTTTCTTACTCTCTGGGGCTGGGGGCTGGGGATTTATGAAAGATCTATTGAACAGAGCTCCAGTATATGTTTAATGCTTAAAATGTCTGGGTTGAAAGTTTTGCTTGCACAGATGGCTAAAGGCTGGAAGGAGGATAGATCAATCATTATTATTGCTAATGACACAGTTATAAGGGCATACACAAAGGTGAGCTGATTTGGAAAATGGGAAAAGGCAATGTGAAAAGAGTGACTTGGAAGCATTTCTTTGAATAACATAAAAGTAGCTATGGGAAATATTAAAAAAAAAAAAAAAAACACAAGGGAATTATCCCTTAATTCTGAAAGAATCTATACAAAGGATGCCATGAAGAATAATCAGACAAGAATTAGTATGCAAAGTTGAGCGTGTGTGTGTGTGTGTGTGTGTGTGTGTGTGTATGTATGGTTTTAAATTCTAGTAAACAACAGATGCTCATGCAAAATCTACAAGTGGTCATTTTTGTGTTCTATGCATTTAAAGAATTAAAGTGACTTCTTTCAGAGACAGCATAGCTTTATAACAGAAGCATGAAACACTGGCTCTGTTGGCCTCCATTAAATAGCAGTAATATTTGCAAGATGAGTAACCATATAAAATCTCTTGATATTTAGATGTAAAGAGAAATTATATGATTTACATAAAATTACATGACTTAACTATTGTTGAGTCACCAGATGAGATAATGGAGAGAAAAGCTTAGCTCAGTTCCTAGGATAGCACGCTCAATAATAGCAGATAGGTATCAGTGTTAAACCTATTGGTGTACTTGCTAGTAGGATCTGGCATAAATTGAAATCTGTCCTTCATGTGATTTTAATGGTTGGACTCCTTCTTGTTACAGAGACATAATCAAAAAGTCTAGAAGGCTTTCTTTTTTCCTTTCTGGAGAGCTGTTTTCTGGCTTTACTATTTTTCCTGTATTATCTGGATTGTAAGGAAGGTAGAGATTTAAAGGCTGAAGACAGAAAGGGCAGATATGAACTGCCAATATTAAAGGGTGGTGTGTCTATGTACCATTTTACTACCTTAGTGTTTTTCCCACTATAGGAAGTGAGAAATTCCAGCACTAATTTTATTCCTATTCCTAGCAAATTGGCCTAGTTCTATATGAAAAAAAAAAACTATTGAGGCTGAGGATGTAGTTCAAGTGGTAGCGCATTCGCCTGGCATGCTTGAGGCACTAGGTTCAATCCTCAGCACCACATAAAAATAAAATAAAGATATTGTGTCCACCTAAAAAAACCTTAAAAAGTAAATTTTTTTTTAAAAATATCTATCTATCTATCTATCTATCTAATTATTATTATTGTTTGTTTTTTGTTTTTGGTACTAGGGATTGGATTTAGGGACACTGTACACCTGAGCAACTGAGCTACATCCACATCCATAGCCCTTTTTATTTTTCATTTTGATACAGGGTCTCAATAAGTTACTCAGGTTTGCTTCAAACTTGTGATCCTCCTGCCTCAGTCTCCTGATCACAGGTGTGTGCACTGTGCCCAGTTTATGACTACTTTTTTTTTTTTTTTTTTGGTACTAAGAATTAAACCCAGGGGACACTTAACCACTGAGCTGTATTCCCAACCCTTTTTATTTTTTTATTTATTTTTTTTTTTTTTGAGACAAGTTCTCGCTAAATTGCTCAGAGCCTTGCTTAATTGCTGGGGCTGGCTTTGAACTTTGGATCCTCCTGCCTCTGAACTTTGGATCCTCCTGCCTCATTCTCTGGATCTGCTGGGATTACCGGCCTGTGTTGCCACACCCTCCTATGACTCCCCATTTTAAGGCTCCTATTTTCCAGTATGTTACCTCCACAAGTGAACAAGCAGGGAAGGAAGACATGTATCAAACTCTAGATGGGATTCAAATGCTTCCTTTCTTTTCTATGTACTGAGAAATTGAATGATTTACCTTCCCAGAGATAAACTTCATGATTTCATGGCTATGTGATTTAACTTCTTAGTAATTGAGATGCTGCCCTGAGGCCAATTTCCCTCCATGAGAAAACATGGTATGGATCAAGGCCAGGAACCATGATAGAGCACATTCTGTTATCATGTTACCAATTGAGAAATCATGAAACATACATTGTATAGTTTCTTACACTGTTCAGTGGTATCACTATTGTTACAATGGCAGTTACAATGTACAGCAATGTAAGTTTCTTTTCTGAGCTACCTAATTAGATCACATTTTCTCTTAGTGTATCAGAAAAATAAGTTTTGGATGTTCCTCATTAAGGTGAAAGAGTTAATGTACCTTGAGAAAAAGAGTAATATAGTAACATTCAACAGTAATACTAACTTTATGCTTATTTAAATTTGATAAGGATAATACAATAATTAATAAGAAAGAAATGTAATCACTAACACAATAGACATTTGAACATATAAAATAAATATGCATTATGTAACCACTGGATTGCAGAAAAGATATAATTATGACTAACTTCTCTGGATATCAGAAGTATTATATTAAAAATATAACTATAATACCTATAAAGGACCATTACAATTGTATTACTATAAAAATATTATCTTCTCACACAAAATGGTCTTCGGTTGAAAGTTGCTCACCATATTTTAATTAAATTCAGATAAAAATATGGCCAAAGTCTGGAAGATTTTCTGTTCTTTCATGAGATCTCATAATTTCACAAATATTGGTTCTAATGTCTCCAGGCTTTGAAGGGGATTTTTAAAAGCCCAGGCCATTTCCCCCTAAGTTAGAATGTTTAGTCTATGCAAAAGATAAATCTTTTGAAGATTCAGAGTCTTTAGACATACCCAGGGGAAACAATTGTCTTTCTAGGAGTTCCTTCCTGGAATATTTCTGTCTCTTCAATACTGGTGTATTTTTGTTTTTGCTCACAAATGTTGCTGATAAAGGAATTTCAAATAAAGGAACTGAAACAATGGGAAAATAAGTCTGTTTCTTAATGTGTAACAGAAGGCTGATTCATCAAATGGAGCTTAATATTTATGATGTGCTTAATAGCAGAGAGACTCCAGTTTCTTCTGGTCGATAGAGGGGTATTCCTAACAAAAAGTCAGATTCTTCCCCTTCAAATTCTCTGTGGATCTCACAAGCACCAGGGTAGAAGTGGTATCCAAGAGAACAAATACAAAGTCAGAGTAAACTTCTACTTCCGAGCTTAACTACACATTTTAGTTTGTTTTTCTTTTCTTTCTTTTTTTTTTAATTTTAGAGTTTTACTAAATAAGTACAAGATAATTAATGTGTAATTGCTTAACAACCAAGTTCTTCATTTTAGTAGCCAATTTTTCTAATTTGGGCTAGATCTAAAAATATCTATTTCTATAGGTAAATACTTTTTATCAAAGATCCATTATTTATGTATTATTATTATTATTAATATCTGAAAAACTTTCAATGCTTTTCCATTTATTTTTTATTACTTACCTGTCCAGTGCTATCACTGGTAAAAATGAAATAGGATGGGTATTATATTTTTGCCTTTTCTTCTCTCTGTCCTTATCTTATACATATTCTGATTATTCTTGAACCAGTAAGCTTAAAGATAGATGCAAAAGTGATGAGAATTTGATTCAGCTTTGGCTTTTATTATCAGATACCCACAAGGAAATAAAGCTTTGATCTACTTCCTTGGAAAGTTAATCCCAGTGATTATGTGGAGATGTGTGTAGTGGTAGCTACAGGGATATACATCTTTAATCTCTTGGTGTTGAATACTTAATCCAGTTCAGATTCTTGGCAAGGAGATTTAAAGAAAGAACAAAATAATTACACTCTTCATGGGCTTTGTTTTTTTGGAATGAATATTTGGTAGCTCAGCTTGCTCTTTTACAGTTTAAGGAGGATGCTTAGGAAAATAGATTTGGATTTACTTAGAATGTTGTGAAATTGATGATTTTTGTGGTCCTTGATAGGTAAATTTAAAGTGTGTTTATTAAAAATAAGGCAATTTGGATGGCATTATTATTATTCAACTTGTTTGTCTGGGCAGAATGATGGCTAAATAAAAAATATATGATTTTTCAATAAAATAATGTAATAATTATTCTCAAACTGAAACTTCTCATTGAAAAAGTTCATCTTTTTTTTTTTTTCTATGAATAAAAACTTCATATGCTGGTACAGGCCACAAATGCCCACTAAAGTTAAATATAACCCATATTTTTTTCTAAAAGCCAATACATTTATTTTTTAAAATACCAGTTTATCTTATTGAGAAAATATAAATTAGTTTAATATATTTAAGCCAATTATATTAGGTAGCACATTTGTTTAAAAAAATGTATACTATCTTTCAATTTACATGATATATTATAGCTTACAACTACATGTCACAAAAGGAAAATAGAAAATATTCAAAATCTTATCAACCTTATATAAACATTTAATATTCATAATGTTTTAGTATAGTTAATACAAGGTATTATTTTTTTTCACTCAACATTATTTATGGAGTTCTTCTTCATGTTTCCTTTTGTTCATAAGTATAATCTAATGCCTATTTAATATACCAGCAAATGTATTGTCCTAGTTTACTCAACTACTTTCTTTATTATGAATAAAGAATAAGTTGAAACTTATTTGTGTTGAAAATATGAATTGCTAGCAAAAATGAACGTCATTTTATTACTTGTGCAGAAAGAAGTGGGAAATACAACTGTTAGGAATTAATCCTGACATCAGAACAAGGATGAGTAAAATTTTGTATGGGTCCCCTTCATTTTTAATTTAATAATTCATATTTTTAAATAAGTTGGTATGTAAAATAAATATTTTTTATAATTCATTTTTTGTACTTAGAAGTAATTTTTGGTAACTGATTCACAGTAGTTGAGAGTTATTCAAATTCAGTCCTCTATATTAGTTCATCACAAACAGAGATGGTCTTTCCCCTTCCTCCCTTAAGTAATATAGCTCTTCTTTCTTCTGTGACGAAGGCTGCTGAATTTTGTGATCTTTTTATTATCTTGTAAAAGTGTATGCTCAATAATCTTTGGAATTTTGTCTTGATAATGAACAGAATGGCAACTGAACAATGGTTGTATAAAAGTTTCTGTATTGGTTAGATAAAGTTTCTGTATCATTTGGGAGAAGACATATTTGATTTCATATCTTATCAAAATTTTCTTTTGGAGGCAATCTGGGGATATTGTGTATTAAGCCCAAGGATACTTAGGCATTGAACCACATCCCCAGTTCTTTTGATTTTTTTATTTTGAGACAGGATCTCGCTCAGTTGCTTACAGTTCCACTAAATTGCTGAGGCTGGCTTTGAACTTGTGATCCTACTACCTAAGCCACCTGAGCACCTGGGATTACAGATGTGTGCCACCAAGTTTGGCTAACATTTAATTTTTTAAGGAATTCCTAAAACACTTCCTGGGAAAATGCAGCATGGTTTAAACATAGCCAAGCAAAGTTTTCATAGAATTTCAAAAGATTTTCCAGTGTGGGCACATATAAATTAGGAATAAACTTGAGGCTGTGTTTTTACCCAACCCTCCCAAGCAACAATGCAACCAGGTATTTAAGTTGCACTAGTTTTGTTTTGTTTTTAAACTTAATTGATAATATTCTGGCATTAAGTAGATAAAGAATAAATTCTATTGGTAATCCACTATAAATATTTTTATCTTACATATCTTTGCTTCCTGTGCTTTGGGACTTTGCTCAATGGCAATTTATAGAGTTGAGTAGCCTTTAAGTTAACTTTAAGATTAGTATGCCTGACTGAGGCAAATCATTGTGTCTTGATTCATGCCCTGGCTGTGAGTAGACCTGTGAAAAGTGTGTGGTGGTGGCATCTGGAGAGAAGGGGACACTTGTAGAGTATGCTGTCTTTCTGTGTCACCAGGAGAGAGATGGCACCAGGTGAAGAGAGAGCCACCTCATTTCTACAATATGGGTGTTTCCTCAACTCAGAAGGAAAAGAATCAGTGCATTAATGAAATGGTTGTCAATCCTTGTCACTGAAATCACAATTTATAGTGGTTATTTGGGTATTTTTCTCTTTGTAGTCTGAATACCACAAAGTCCTTAGTGTGTCCAGATTTCTAGGTCAACTTCACAAGAATTTAGATCAGTGTCACTCGAATGAGGTCCAAGGGACTATATCCCATAACTATTTGTTATTGATTCATTATAGGATAAGGAGTTGGGGCCAGAATGTCAATCGACCATGTTGTTAAACAATGGGCACTGGATAGCTCACTTGCTGTTTTTACAGAGCAAGATATTCTTGGCTATTTCCTGAAGTTCTGGTAACAAACAGTTCAAAGAGAGGCTACTTAGGACAGCAATTATTTAGATCTTTTAGATTTTGCGGTAGTGTCAGATACATGGAAACCTGTAATTACTTAATGTGAAAAAATAAATATTTGCTGATAAAATTGGGCAACAGCTGAGGTGGTGTGTTGTCAGGGAACATAAGTCTTGATTTAGACTTTAGCACTAACCAGCCATATGACCTTAAGAAAATCATTTAATCTCTTGAGTTTCCGCATCTGCAAAATACACCAGAATTATTCCGGATTAGATATTTTGATGAACTGTACCACACTTAAAGGAAGTGAGTGCATTGAAGCATCACATTCTTACAACTAGACTCATGTTATTAGCATATTAAAATTGACTATTAAATGACAAAACAAGTGCTAAAATGCTGATTTTAAAGTATAATTGGGACACTCCTATAGTTCTCATCCTCTGAGTATCATCCCCATTTTTAAACACATGCTTTGGTATAAAAAAGCTTTTGTGCCATAGTCTGTTTTCATTGCTTATAATAGTGTTCTTGGATTCAGTATTTAACCAAAACCTTATTTATTCTCATGTCACCTTTGTTAGGATTCATGACAAGTTCTTTTCTTTCTTTCTTTTATTTATTTATTTGTATGAAGCCAGAAGAACAAGCAACCTTTAATCTGTACGAAAATACAGTAAAAAATGGCTGCTTCTGCACGACTATGGATGGTAAAACCTTACTAATTTACTCATGACAAAAACAACACAAATAAGCTCTTCAGATGTTTCAGTGATAATCTTCCACAAAGTGACCAACAGCAAGTGTCAAGTATGAAAAAATTAAAGAAAGGTATTTTCCTCAAAAAAGAAATGACATTTCTAGTGAATTGTTTTGGGAAAAGCTTGAAACATTATAAAATATTAACATGTGTGTTTGTCCCTTCTTAATATGCAGACATTATTATTCAATATGCTAGTAACTAATGTCATTCCAATTCGAGAGGAGGAGAGTATTCTAGGATGGATGTGTGTGTGTGTGTGTGTGTGTGTATGTGTGTTGGCATTATTGTCTTCCCCCTCCAGCTTTCAGTTATGTGTTATCATCCTCTGGGTTTAGTGCATTGGAGCTCTCTGTAACATCCCAGATGAGCCTCTACAATGCAGCTGTATCTGGTACATTTCCAACTTCTCTTTTTCCCTAATTCTCTGCAAATCACATCCTATAAATCCAATTGGAACACAATCCCAGATCTCTCTTCTTGCACCACACCCACATCCTTTTGTTCTTATCTTTCCATCGAGAGCTGTTTGCTGAAATTGCCCAATTACTCTTTTACTATTGAAACTTGAGGTTAATAAGCTGTTCTAGGTTTTGTTCATTGCTGTTTCAGTAGGGCTGGTGTTCACGCAAATATTTGTTAAAGTGAATTATGAAATACAATCTGCTGGGAGGCGGGCCAGGGCTTCTTCCTTTATGTTTCGTAACACTTCAGTTGGATGGGATTGCTATCTTCCTGAAACTCATATAGCACTTATTTGAACTTGTCATGTGACATTTATCACTTCATATCATAGTAAAATGCTATCAGACAGATGGAAGTTCAAACCCTGACATCTACCTCATCATATAATAATGAAAAAGTTGTTTAGTTTCTCAAGGATTCAGTTTTTTTCCTTGTCATATGAGAAAGATCAGCTGTTACGCTGATGACATGGCATAATATAGGTTCAAAATGCTTTTAAGCATTTAATAATACTAACAAAAACTTGTATAATTCTTACACGCCAGGCACTGTTTTAAATTCCTCACATGCATCATTTGTTCTTCACAATGACACAATGAAATAGGCACTATTCTCCCTGTTCTATACACAAGGAAACTAAGGCACAGAAGGGCTAACTACTTTCCAAGGACATAGACTTGGCAAGATGTAAGAGTCAGGGTTAAAAACCAAGGTATCTGACTTCTGCATTTAACCCCTTTGCTATACAATCTATCAATATGTATATATTGTTCTCTCTTTCTTATTGGTAAGAAGAATGTAATGTAGTAGAAAGGGTTGTTATGGTTTGTATAAGAAGTGTCCCCCCAAAGCTGGTGTGCTAATGCAGGAATGTTCAGAGGGAAAATGACTGGTTTGTGACAGCTGTAACCTAATCAGTCCATCCTTGTCTGAATGGGGTGAATGGTAACTGTAGGCAGGTGGGGCATGACTGGAAATGTTGGGTCACAGGGGGCATGCCCTGGAAGTGTTCATCTTTTTCTGCAGTTCCTTCCCAGCTCTCTCTCTGCTTCATGGCTGCCACGAATGGAGCAACTTTTCTTTGCCATGACCTTCCACCATGATGTGCTTCCTCATCTTGGGCTCAGAGCAATGGACTTGGCCAACCATGGACTGAACCTCTAGAACAGTGAGCCAAAATAAATGCCTATGAAAAAGCTGACTAACACAAGAGTCATAGAACTGGAATTGTATTCCTAGATCATCAGTAGCTGATTATTCTTGGGTGAATCCCTCAGTCTCTTATCCAAGAAACAAAGGAGTTAGGTGGCAAACAAACTTTTTTGTCTTTCTAATACAGTTTTCTTTAGTGAATTGCCCTCTCCCAAACTATTTCAGAAAGGTTGTTGGTTACATGGTCACTAGTTCCCCACTGCAGGGCTTCCAGAATTTTCCATATCTCTAAACATAGTGATTGGTCCAGGACGGAGTATAAACAGTACATGATTATAGCATTTCATATGTGTAAGTGGACCCAGGAAAAAGTAATCCCATTTTTTATTTTCAAATAGATAATATGAAATAATTATGAAGGCATAAGGTTGCCAGGGACCATCTCTGCCACCAGATGGGGAGAATCTGCCTGAAATTGCATTCAACACAAAGCAAGCAGGGAGGTCGAATTGGAGCTTGTGGGGAGACAGAAGAAAGAAGTGGAAAGAGAGAAGAAGAGGGAAGAGGGAAGAGAGAATATGTCAGGAGTTACTTTTACAATGATTATTTTAGTACCTGGAGTAATATATCTGAAGTCAGTCTATGTTTAAGAATTTTGTGATCCTATAAGATATTCCTCATCTTAAAATAGTATGGACTATCTTTGTTTCATTTCTAAAGCAAAAATTCTCATTCATATAGAAGACTTAAATAGATAATATCCCTTCTAGTTATAATGTTCTGTAACCATAAGTTTCATTATATTTTTAGTCCTAAAGGAATTTACACTTTTTGACAAAGCAGATGCTAAATAAATATTTTTTTTAATAAATGAAATTGTTCAGCTAGCAATCCAGGATAAAAATAGGTATACCTTGGAGTAAAATATTTATTTCAAATGACTTTTATAGGTTCCTGGTGATTGATTACTTTGTTAGTAATCTAAAATATTCAAAGCCTGTGTTTCCTTGGCTTAAAGATTGTTCCTGAGCCACTTGACTTCTTCTAGACTTTGTTTTAAAAGCCAGCTGTTACTGGAGGACTGATACAAATTAAAGAGTGGCTTGTTGGGCACAAGGACAAATCTGCTCCTGAAAACAGTAAGCTAAACAAAGATGGAATCAGTAGGATGTAAAAAGAATTTCTAACCATAACCCGTATAGCCTAATATAGGGTCATTCAATTTAAAGAGACTACAGGAAAGAAAGAAGTGAATGACTCTAATTCAGGATTACATCCATTCTGTGTTGATCCACCTATATAATTTCCCACACCCACACTACAATTGACATATTTACAAAGGTGAAGAGATATTCAGAATCAATGTGTGAGTGACACAAATATATTTAAAAACTGCTTGCAATTTGATTAGTATGCATACATGATTCTTATTGCTTCTTATATCCAAATGTATTCATACATTCAGAACCACATGAAATGATCCCTCGCAATCATCCACAGATTGAATCCTCCTTAAAGAATTTAAGCTCTCTTAAATCCCTTCCATGTGCCAGAAGTCTGTTAAATGCCTTATGCATTATCTCATAATACTCTCAACAGATATGAGACAAATAATATCATCACTCCCATTTTATAGATAGAGAAATTGAGATTTAGAGTTTAAATAATCTGTTCAAAGTATTGCAAGTCTTTCTGGCTTCTAATATTCCTCTTTAATCACTATGGTATGCTGCTCTTCCCAGATCTAATTAGTGTTAATGGTAAAAATTTAAATATTGCCACCCAACCAAAGAGGGAATAGGGAGCTCAACAGAGATAGTGTAAGACTGTGGGAATAAGAGAGGGAAAAGAATGAAGTCAAATACCTATAGGAAGCAATATTTTCAAAAAATAAGACAAAGACGTATATTTCCTTCCCCAAAGTGATAAATCCTTTCCATTCACTGCTCTCAGTTCATTTCATGTAGATTCTATGTATAACATGAACTCATAGTTTCATAGTTCAGACCTGCTTGGCTGCTAGCATCCTCCTTAGGGCTCTGCCAGCCAAAAAGTAAGTGATACTGCCAGGAATAGCAAGGCAGTGCATGCTGCAACCTGCCAGACGTAGCTGCTGCAATCTAGCAGTAGATTTAGTATTTCCTGTAGAGGCTTTCTGAAAACAAAAGTTCCCAGCTTGTTTGGATGTGACTCGCTTATGTTTCCATGATGTCTTGAACCATGGCTTTTTTAGGGGTCGTTTCATTGCATAAACATTGTTCTGCCTCTATAGGGAATCCACCACACTCACACAGACAAGCTTATGGAACAATGACATTTGGTTTTTAAGCAGAAAATAGATTGCTTATTATTAGCTTCCAGAATGGACTTTTCTAAGTTATGTAAAAGACAAAAGCAATGTTTGGTGAGATGCTCATCCATTTATTGAGGTGTAGACATAAGGGAATGCTCCCCGATGAGATAAAACTTTAAAAGCCTTAGAAATGTGGGAGGTCTGTATGAGAGTGAGCAACGAACTCCATTTAGCCCAACACACATGGTATTATTAGCTGTTTGCATCTGTCTGCGGCTCAAGCAAAATAATGATCTTAGAGCTAGTGATTGGTTTCCAAAGAGTTACATAAGTTTGGGTGGAATAGCTTCAGTGTGATTTCACATATGGCTCCTTTTCATGATGTCAATTGAAGAGTTGATTCAACATTATTGAACCTTGGATTTTTGGCTCAATCATTTCTTTAAAAATGCAGAAAAGCTGAGCCCAGTGGCACATGCCTATAACCCCAACAGCTCAGGAGGCTAAGGCAGAAGGATTGCAAGTTCAGAATCAGCCTCAACAACTTAGTGAGGCCCCAATTAACTTAGTGAGACCCTGTCTCTAAATTGAAAAAAATATTTTAAAAAGTTCTGGGGATGTGACTCAGTGGTTAAAGTGCCTCTGTTTCAACCCCTAGTTAAAAAAAATCAGGAAATACAATATTTCCTTATATTACCTTTATCTATCTGTTATTTAAGCTTCTATGATGAATTGGGTTATGTGATGAAATACTTGGATCTTTTCACCTAGTAAGTGTATTGGTATATTGAGATGTTACACATAATTTTTTTTATGAATAAAATTTCCTGAAAAGCTTTCTACATATTAAATATGGAGTATTTAATATATTTAACATTTAACATATTTAACATTCACTATATTTTATCTCTTTGCTATGTTTCTGACTGTCTCCCTTTACCAGGACGTAAACACACACAGGCCAGATAAAACAGTTTTATCTGTTTTAGTCACTGCTAAATCCTGAACACCTACAATCATGCCTGGCTCAGTTAGGTTTTCAATAAATAGGTTTCACTTGAAGGAACAGGGATTACACTAAGGGTTTTATAGGCATATCCTTTTGAATCATTATATTAACCCATATAAGCATGTTATGTTTCCATTCCCATTTTCCTGATAAGAAAATGAGACTTTGAGAATTTAAATAAATTTCTCAAGGCTATATAGCAGACAAATCACAAAGCAAGGATTCAGTTACAAGACTCTGTCTCCAACCTCCGTGTTCTTAATCTCTGGTTTATGCTCTTCTCCTGAACAATTCTACATGACTAAAATATCTGACCTCCTTCTGGATACAGAAAGTCACAATGGGGAGGATAGGGCCAGTATGGTTCCCAGAATTCTAGTTGTGTCCATTGTAAGACAACTTCATACTTTGAGGGAGTTTCTATGATGCATCACTTTTTCATACCTCTTCTGTTAGAGACTGGGAAAGAAGTCACTTTGGGGGGATTTCTCCTTCTCATACCTGACGGTGAAGCACCTGTGTAGAAGAACAAATCAGGTATTCTG
Organism: Marmota flaviventris; assembly: GCF_047511675.1. Taxonomy (NCBI): domain Eukaryota; kingdom Metazoa; phylum Chordata; class Mammalia; order Rodentia; family Sciuridae; genus Marmota; species Marmota flaviventris. Next base: position 57,087,014 of record NC_092500.1, on the reverse strand, counting down.
GGGTGAAGCACTGGGAAATCATTTATAGCTCTGACTCTCAATTTCTTTTGTCTGCCTGGGTGTGCTTTGTATTCTTGAAAATGCACAGGTTTGAACAGGGTGTGTTTGTGGTCTGGCTTTAAAGGGAAAGAAGAGAAAAGAAAAAGACTTAAGATAAACCAAGGTAAACAAAGATTGAATGCCTACAACACTGAGGAAGAATGAAGTTATAAAAAGCACATACAAATTGAGAGTCCCTTATCTGAATGCCTGGGACCAGAAGTATTTTGGATTTTGGATTTTTTTTTTTGAGGTTCTGGAGTATTGTACATATATATAATGAGCTAGCTTAGGGATGAAACTCAAGTCTAAACATGAAATTCATTCATGTTTCATATACAGCATAAACATAGCCTGAAGGCAATTTTATACAATATTTTTAGTGTGCTTGCATTTTGACTATGATCTGTTACATGAGATCAGGTATGGAGTTTTCCATTTGTGGTAACACCTCAGCATTCAAACAGTTTCAGATTTTGGGTCATTTTGGATTTTTGATTTTCGGATTAAGGATGCTCAATCTGTATGTTTCCACAAAATGTTATTGCTCTAGAAAAGGAGAAATGTTTCCTATAATGCTGGCAGAAGGGGCAGTTAAGTTTTCCTAGGGCCTAGGGATCTGGGGCTTTCCACTGGCCACTTTCAGTTACTGCTGTGAACTGCCAATTAGTCTTGCTCTGGCCATTCTTCTCCCTCTGTTATTCTTCACCACCTCTTGACCTTTTGTTCATGGTTTTGTATCTCTTCTAGGGAACTGAGAGATGATTCAGATACACAAGTAGACATTTTTTTTTTATGGGTTAAGATTAAATACATGATCCACAGCCACTGATGGTCATGATTTTCCTATTCTGAAAAGAATTTGCCTAGGATTCTGTGTTGAAAATACTGAATAAGATTTACCAATGAAGAACCAATGCCCAGTACTTTGGAAGCTAAGATTTAGCTTTAATATTATCTGTAACCTTTTAGTTTATTAAACCTAAACTAAATAGTTAAATGTTTTTTGTTGAGAACAACGAAAACTTTTGGCTGAAATGGGATGTGTGGTTATAAGAGGCGTATGGGAAATGAAAGAGTCGACATAAGAAGGTCCTTTATTTTCCTTTGTATTAGATTCTCAAAGACCCAGAACACTTTTCACAATAGAATGGTACAACACTTTGACTGTCATCGCTGGCTGCCCATTACCCAGGGGGCTTTTAAAAACTACTTATGCATGAGCCCATCCCAGACAAATCAAACCAGAATCTCTTGGAGTGAGGTTTGGGCATTGATATTTTGTAAAAATCTCCCTAGATGATTCAAATACAAAGCTAGGGTAGACAGCTAAAGTAGAATAAAGACAGCAGACTTCAGAGTCTGACAGACCTGTGTTTGAATTCTGGATACACTACTTTTATGCTAACTGACATTGGGTAAATCTTGAAGCTTTTTGAACTCATGTTCTTACCTTGAAAAATGGAGGCAATGTGCCTTCACCAGAGGATCATTTTAAATAGAAAATGAGAACATATGTGGTATAGCTAGCATGTTGCCTTGTATATAATTGCCTTCTAATAAATTAGGGTTATTATCACTATCATCATCATTATTAGGCTAGGAAAAGATCATCATTTCTATATGTAAACACTGCATAGCAATAAAGAGGGGCAGACACTCACTAGAGACCACTCCACCATCTGCTGTTTGTCAGATGGAAAATCGTACTAGTATATTTCTACTGTTTATCCACTTTGAAGTTTTTTTCTTTTTTTCTTATTTTATTTTACTTATTTAATAATTTTGATACTGGGCATTGAACCCACAGGCACTCACCCATTGAGTCACATCCCTGATACTGCCAGTTATCAGTGAGGAGTTCTGCTTCCTCCTTCCTCGCTCACATGTTGAAGTTTGAACATTAGAGAAACACACCAAGGCAAGCATACAAATCAGGGTTTATTTAAAAAGGGGTAACACAGACTTCTCCCGTGAGGAAGAAGGGGGCCTGGCTGGTACCTAGTATTTCCAGAAGCGAGGTGTTCTGCCCTTTTTATATGTCCTAGGCTTCCTTTGTTCTCCTGCCTCCCTGCTCCCTTATCTTTCTCCTTCCTGCATATGTCACTAGGCCCAGGTATGCTCTGTGGGAGGGCCAAAAGGTGGAAACCTGGTGGGCTGATGGGGGAAGAGCAGGATGGAGCAGCCCAGGACACAGTAACTACCATATAGTTCTCTGTAGGAAGGGACAACTCCTGAGACAGGTTACCTTAGCAACTCTTTGGAACAGGGGCAGGTTCTTGATAAGGGTGGAGGAAGGGCTCTGAAGGCATTAACATTTCAATCCCTCAGGGGACAATACAGAACTTTCTGGGACTCACTCAAAATTTGCCTGACTCTATCTGACCTGACTCGATTTACCTATCTATACCAACCGCCTGTCTAATTCTGGCTTCATCCCCATCCCTTTTTATTCTGAGATAAGGTCTTGCTAAGTTGCTGAGACTGGCTTTGAACTTCTGATCCTCCTGCCTTAGCCTCCTGAGACACTGGGATTAGAGGAGTGTGCTACCACACCTGGCTTCTAGCCTATATTTGAACCAATTTTGCAATGACTCAAACAATCATAATAGGTTTCTACTCATGAATGAAGAGTTCTCAAAGTTAAGACTCTTCTTTAAACATTTAGAGTTAGTTTATTCATTTTAACCCTGATTCTATTGTTTTAGCTGTGTTTTTCCAATGTGCTAAAAAATATACAGCCTTTTTATTATTCTATTTTTTTTTATCTTCCATTGACAAGAACAAAAAATCATTTTTCCTCAGTATTTTCTTCCAAATCGATAAGAAACCATAACATGTTTTTGGTCTTTTAATCATAACTGGCTTTTAAATCCACTTCTACAGATTCTACCCTCTTTTATGCAAGCCAGTCATTTCATTAGCTACAGAGTTGCCAATTAAATTTAAAACTATCAACAAAACTGGTAAACTCAAAGTACTGTTCACTGTGGATGAGATGCACTTGAATTTCATCTTGCACAGAATAAATGCTCATATAACTGTTTAATTAGAGGTACTGTTTTTGCTATTAAACATAAACAAAGTGACTTTACCAACAATGATTTATTTCCTTAAAAATTCTTCAGACGTGTCAACAGAAATAGTAAGTACGTGTTTTACATATTTAGAAGGCAGTTACACTATGACATTCATAAATGACACCAGTGTTCTCACAGGCTCTATTTTTTGGAATCACATGATTTGTGCCCAATAAAATCAATGATTCAGCTATGTGCACCTCTTAACCTTAGGTTCTACTTCTGCTATCGCTCCCCAAGGTTATACTTTGCTAAGTTACTGGCTTGGTTCTAATCCATATTACCCTTTGTTTCTTTATCTTTCATCCGTGCACCTGCCAATATATCTCAAACAATTCATCCAGACAACTGTCTTGATTCTTTCCTTCCCCTGTTCACAAACCTTTAATAAATCCTGACATTTCTTATAAAGCACGAGTCATTTGGGACAAATGGAAAGGGTTCAATTTGCTTAAATTTGGTGGCACATGAGTTTGAGTCTGGGTGTTGGCTCTGTGACTTTTAGCTTTGGATTATTACTTTTCTTCCCTAAACCTGTTTTGTCACCTGTAAAATAAGGTTAAAAATAACTACCTTAGGGTTCAAATATGCATTAAATAATATAACTTCTGGAAATAACCTAGTATAGCACCCAGCTCCCGGTGAAAGCCCTGTTAACCCCAGTCACCTAGACCAGCTCTTACCACAACATCCTTCTGTCCCTCTCGTATGTCACTTCCCTTCTGTATCTATTGTCTCTGTAGACATATGTCTTCTACTCTCCTTCTTCCATAGCTTTATTCATCTGTATATTCATGTGGTTCACTTGGCCATAAATGAATGTTTTTTCTTCGTTTCTAACCAGCTCTGCTCTTACTTTTGCCAGACAGTTCCAGTCAATGTTAACCTCCAACTCCTTTCTTAGAGACCTTTACTGTGCTCTTCCATCCTACCTTGAGTTCGGTTCTAGGTCAAAATTTGCATCCAACTCCTCTACCTGATCAAGAGCCCCTATTGGCAAAGCAAAGGGCTTGACCTTTCTTATCTTGGCCTGCTCCTGTCTTTCTCTACCACACCTTTCTGAGTGCCTTACAGGATTTCTTTAAAAAGGAACAACTCAAAAAAATTTAGCACGTTTAACAAATTTATCATATTGTTAAAACTGTAAAACACAGACATGTAAGATGTTAATATTATTACCCATCTTATTATTAGGAAAATTAATCAGGTACATCAAGCTTAGGTAACTTACCAGAGTGATATTATGAATAAAAATTCTCCTGTCTTGGAAGTTGTAATAGAAGCCCTTAACAGGCCCTGGGGACTTAAGGTACACCTAACAAGCTCATGGTAACAATAGTCAAGTACAATAAAACTAAGGCAACTGAAGAGAAAACAAAAGACAAAACACTAATGCAAGCTGAAGTGCTTATGACCCAGGAATATGAAGAAGTCAGTCACACTTATTCTGGCTCACAGGAGCCTGGAGGAAAATCTCTTCTTCATTCTCACTGTTCTCATTGGCAAGCAAAGAAATAGAATAAACAAAGGAGAAAGACTCAATTCTGAGCTTAACACAAACCAGTACTCCATCTGCCTCTATAGATTTCATTAATCATGCTTTTTTCCTCTTATTTATACATTTCATATATAATAAGTAGATCTTTATAAATATCGTATTTTGGGTATGTATCATGTTTCTCTGCCATATTTCAAGTTCTTTGATAATGGCCTTTGGTTTCTCCATTTAAAAATAAAATTATTTAAAACGTTATAATTATTTGATGTTTCTATGATCACAAGTTTCTTTTAAATATTTCATTTGCACTTAGCTGATAAGGTGACCAGCAGCCTGATCTGACAGAAAGTGAGGAGGTTCCTGGGATATGGTACTTTCAGGGTGAAAACAGGACTGCCTCTGGGAAACTGGAAAACTTAGCACCATGATGAAAGATTTCCTAACTTTTCAGAGACAAAGATCAGATTCTGTTCCTCTTAACAAGGTGCTTACAATCCAGCAAATAAGATGAATGAAACCTGTTAAGTACAGAACAATTCAAGAGAGAAAGAAATCTGGTATAAATATGTGTGCAAAACATATAGATCTCAATGATTTAGAACTGGGAGTTGGAAGAGGAGGAGGAGGAGGAGGAGCATGAGAGAGCTACTTTGCAAAGAGGAACCTAGGTTGGATCTGCTCAGATAAAACATAAGCTTAGAAATTGAAGATCACAAGGATGAGGGGTGAGAAGAGAAGTAGTGAAGGTATGAAATAATCAGAAATACATCAGCCTGCCCTGGCGCTGTAGAGGATAAGTGGGCTGCTATAGAAAAGCATACTGTGGATACAATGCATGCAGTTTGGGGTAACTTTAGCTTTTCAGCATTTGCTAGGATAATTAAGCAATGACTGCAATTAGATTCACATTTGATTGTTCAATCCTCAAAAGGATAAGTTATGCTTCTTTCTGTGCACACTAGTCTGTTTTACACATGCACATACAGGCTTAAATGGAGTGACCATTACACAATGAGTTTGAGGGAGAGACAGCATCTACCCTGAAATGTTTTCTGTGGCAAAATACTCTACAGCAAAACAAACTGATAGAATAAAGAAGTTTCAGCAAAGAAAATAAATAACTGCTCTTTTCAAACAGAGATTGCCCTTTATCTGATATTGGCAGCCCCAAATGTTTGGCTTATAGGAAGCACCCTTGCCATTTGTTTTATTGCTTCTCTGCAAGTTATTTGCCTCCAATTTTAGCAGCTGCATTATTTTTCTAATCCTTCTCAATTAACATACCTTTGGCATCATGGAGGAACTGAAATGGAAGAGGAAGTTACATGGGAATGACATTCCATCCTTCCAGAAGAACAATTTCCCTGTCAAAAATTCAAGAGGAAGAATGTGAGTTATTATTTTTTCCTTCATTTGTTACCAGTGTCTACTTAAAATTCGGAGGAACCGCATTTTCTGCGACTGCTTTTGCTTTAATATGAACTCTGTAAAATATTCCATTTTCTTCTTACCACTTCTCTCTCCTCAAAAGCTAGCTCTTGTACAAAGAGGGAAAGAGAACTCTGCTTCCCTGGGTAAACAGGCCCTGCTGAGCGGAGCCCCTCGCCCATGGAAAACCCACCCGCTTCAGAGGAAATCAGATCCTGGGCAAAATAGGTGAAGAAAAAAAGAGCAGCTGTTAAAACATTTAGTCTGTTTTTCTCCTCAACCCCTGCGGGTCCCCCTTGCTTCCCAGCCCCCTCCTCCAAGCAATCCTCTCTATCCCTGGGCTTATGTGCTGGAGACCCTCAGCTTTGAGCAAACATGGGAAGGAGGAGGGCATTCCCCGGTCTCCCCATCCCCACCGCCATCTTCCGCCTCTCCACTCTGCTCGCCACATTCCTGGGGGATAGTTGAAAGATTGATTGGATGGGTTTTTGGCAGCTATTTGCAGAGCCTGCAGCCACAGCTTGGTTTAATTAGGGAATCAGAGCATTTCTTTTATGTAGGTCACATCAGGTTTTGATTCCAGATCTCATATAGCTCTAACCTTTCTAAAAAGTCAGAAATACATGTAAGATTGCAAATAAAAGAAAAAAGCAACTCCCCCCCCCCCATATTGCTCAGGAGACCTGTATGTTAATGAAGCTATTGTCTCTTTTTTATTGTCTAATTATGGGAATAAGAGTGGTATTCTACTTTTTCCTCCACCAAGCTCCTGTGGTCTGAGGCACATATGCAGAACACATATTATAAAATTATTAGCAGGGATCTGGGGGAGGGCTGATGGTCATTTGCTTTCTTTTTTTGTGTCTGCTTTTTCGCCAGAAAGATTTAGTGAATTTCCTTCCTCTGGAATTTAATACTGAAGAATCTATTTGAAAGAATGTGAAAACAATTACCCAGTTAATCTTTGAGATGTAATTAGAAATAAATACAAGGTAGTAAGAGAGATAGCAGACAGAGCATTATAATGGAACTTCATGAACTGAAACCTCAAATTAAATATTTTCAGGCCATAGGCGGCCCGTAGGAGACCTTGTCTAAAGAATTTATAATGCACAAAGAATACTCTGCAGGAAGCCAAGTAACAACCACTGATGATTATAGGAGCCTGAATAGTGGACATGGATTCTGGTAAAACCTGAACTAATATACTACTAGTCTTTCAGAAATTTGTTAAAATTAAGGCATAATTCTGGTTTAAATTGTTCTTCAGGTACCATGTTTTGTGTTTACTTTTGCTAGTAGGAAATTTGAAATTTTAGCAGCCCAGTGAAATATAAACATGAAATATTCAGATAGTGAGACAGCCACTTTAACCGCCACCTCCAGGAAGCTGTGTTTTCAGAATATATGTCAATTCAGGAAATGCATACTTAAGGGACTAATGTGACTTCATGTAATCTGCCACCCATGGATAATTAATTAGGCTACTCAGCAAGTGTCATGCAAACAAGTGAACATTACAGGCTCTCAGAGTGTGAAGCAGTGTCCTGTTTACATTTCCTGGATGGTTAAATGAAGAACTGTGTGAAACACTGAAATGAAATACGATGAGGCATTTCAAGTCGGGCACCTCTCAAAATGTTAAGAGGGGCTATTAGCCCCCGAAGGCTGCAGGTCCAATCAATTTCAAATTGTTAAAAGCAGCTGGAAGGGATGTCTGTCAATGGAGGAGGTGTCCCGTCTGTTGGAGAAGCTCCCAGACTCTTGGGTTCATTATTTTCAGAATGAAAGGAGAACCACAGCTGTCCATTCTGATACATTTGATTAAACTGCTAAACTGAGGGTCAGAAAGAGATTGGGGAGCCTTCAGCTGAGTTTCAGAGCCAATAGTTTCTGTGCGTATATTGACTTTCTAAACTTCGTATTGGGCAGGAAGTATCACAATAATAGAACTTGCCATGAGATCTCTGGCATGTTCATTGTTGGAACCACATCATTGAAACTGCCTGTCTTGGGATATTTTATTCTTGTTCTTGCCGGTGACTGTCCCTGCTGTGAATAATATCCAAGAAGAGTAAAATGAGTTCATTATGGTTTCAAATTGCCCGAGGCAGAACTTCGCTTTTACCTTTCAGAGGAAGTTATCTTTCAGGTAGGATGCACTGGTACCAAACACATGGAAAGGGTGGAGTTTATCTACCTCCAAATCAAATTTAAGTGGTCATAGTATCTCCTGTGATCTTAAGTCCTTTAAGAAAAAGTGAGGATGACAGCTTTGGAATCACTCTGCTTTCGCTAAATTCATTCTGTAGTATATAGAGGTTTGTACTTTTATTATGGCTGGAGTTAAGCCACAGACACTCTCAAATTTGCAGTTGGTTAGAGCTTAGTTAGAACTTAGGAAAAAAAAATCTACAGTGTATTCTATAGAGCTGCAATGCCCCCTCCTGTCTGCTCTGCATGGGGTAGAGAAACTCATTTGGGTTTATAGGAGTTGACTGTGGCTAGTGAAAACAATGTTTATACTACTCTGTCACCACTCTCCTATATACTCAAAAAATATAAAAGTCATAGTTGGGAGAAGAGATATCAACCATACAAATACTATTCCATTTCCTCATTTGGCCTCCTATAATCTGTAGGAAATAAAATATAACACTTAAGGTTGCTGTCATTTTTATTAAATTGACTGTTTAAACCCAATTATCTTTGTGGCTGAGAAGGGACATCCTCCTTCCAATAATATGTAGGTAATGAACATATTGTACCCCTAAAAACAACAGGTACTGTTTAACCACTAGAATCTTGATGGACATAATCAGTTGGAATTATCAGTTTATCTATCTGAATAAACTTTATTGATTCTTTCTCTTACAACAACCATACAATAATTTATAAAATATAAACAGTCTAGATTGTATCTTTTTTTTTTTAATTTTTTATTGTTGGCTGTTCAAAACATTACATAGTTCTTGATATATCATATTTCACAATTTGATTCAAGTGGGTTATGAGCTCCCATTTTTACCCCATATACAGATTGCAGAATCACATCAGTTGCACATCCATTGATTTACATATTGCCATACTAGTGTCTGTTGTATTCTGCTGCCTTTCCTATCCTCTACGATCCCCCCTCCCCTCCCCTACCCTCCCCTCTTCTCTCTCTGCCCCCTCTACTGACATTCGTTTGTCCCCCTTGTATTATTTTTCCCCTTCCCCTCACTTCCTCTTGTATGTACTTTTGTATAACTCTGAGGGTCTCCTTCCATTTCCATGCATTTTCCCTTCTCTCTCCCTTTCCCTCCCACCTCTCATCCCTGCTTAATGTTAATCTTCTTCTCATGCTCTTCGACCCTACTCTGTTCTTAGTTACTCTCCTTATATCAAAGAAGACATTTGGCATTTGTTTTTTAGGGATTGGCTAGCTTCACTTAGCATAATCTGCTCTAATGCCATCCATTTCCCTGTAAATTCTATGATTTTGTCATTTTTTAATGCAGAGTAATACTCCATTGTGTATAAATGCCACATTTTTTTTATCCATTCATCCATTGAAGGGCATCTAGGTTGGTTCCACAGTCTAGCTATTGTGAATTGTGCTGCTATGAACATCGATGTAGCAGTGTCCCTGTAGCATGCTCTTTTTAGGTCTTTAGGGAATAGACCGAGAAGGGGAATAGCTGGGTCAAATGTTGGCTCCATTCCCAGCTTTCCAAGAAATCTCCATACTGCTTTCCAAATTGGCTGCACCAATTTGCAGTCCCACCAGCAATGTACAAGTGTACCCTTTTCCCCACATCCTCGCCAGCACTTGTTGTTGTTTGACTTCATAATGGCTGCCAATCTAACTGGAGTGAGATGGTATCTTAGGGTGGTTTTGATTTGCATTTCTCTGACTGCTAGAGATGGTGAGCATTTTTTCATGTACTTGTTGATTGATTGTATGTCCTCCTCTGAGAAGTGTCTGTTCAGGTCCTTGGCCCATTTGTTGATTGGGTTGTTTGTTCTCTTATTGTCTAATTTTTTGAGTTCTTTGTATACTCTGGATATTAGGGCTCTATCTGAAGTGTGAGGAGTAAAGATTTGTTCCCAGGATGTAGGCTCTCTATTTACCTCTCTTATTGTATCTTTTGCTGAGAAAAAACTTTTTAGTTTGAGTAAGTCCCATTTGTTGATTCTAGTTATTAACTTTTGTGCTATGGGTGTCCTATTGAGGAATTTGGAGCCCGACCCCACAGTATGTAGATCGTAGCCAACTTTTTTTTCTATCAGACGGCGTGTCTCTGGTTTGATATCAAGCTCCTTGATCCATTTTGAATTCACTTTTGTGCATGGCGAGAGAAAGGGATTCAGTTTCATTTTGTTGCATATGGATTTCCAGTTTTCCCAGCACCATTTGTTGAAGATGCTATCCTTCCTCCATTGCATGCTTTTAGCCCCTTTATCAAATATAAGGTAGTTGTAGTTTTGTGGATTGGTTTAAGTGTCCTCTATTCTGTACCATTGGTCCACCCGCCTCTTTTGGTACCAGTACCATGCTGTTTTTGGTACTATTGCTCTGTAGTATAGTTTGAAGTCTGGTATCGCTATACCGCCTGATTCACACTTCCTGCTTAGCATTGTTTTTGCTATTCTGGGTCTTTTATTTTTCCATATGAATTTCATGATTGCTTTCTCTATTTCTACAAGAAATGCCGTTGGGATTTTGATTGGCATTGCATTAAACCTATAGAGAACTTTTGGTAATATCGCCATTTTGATGATGTTAGTTCTGCCTATCCATGAACAGGGTATATTTTTCCATCTTCTAAGATCTTCTTCTAGTTCTCTCTTTAGGGTTCTGTAGTTTTCATTTTATAAGTCTTTCACCTCTTTTGTTAGGTTGATTCCCAAGTATTTTATTTTTTTTGAAGATATTGTGAATGGAGTGGTTGTCCTCATTTCCATTTCAGAGGATTTGTTGCTGATATACAGGAATGCCTTTGATTTATGCGTGTTGATTTTATATCCTGCGACTTTGCTGAATTCATTTATTAGCTCTAATAGTTTCTTTGTAGACCCTTTTGGGTCTGCTAGGTATAGAATCATGTCATCTGCAAATAGTGATAATTTAAGTTCTTCTTTTCCTATTTTGATGCCTTTAATTTCTTTCGTCTGTCTAATTGCTCTGGCCAGTGTTTCGAGAACTATGCTGAACAGAATTGGTGAGAGAGGGCATCCCTGTCTTGTTCCAGATTTTAGAGGGAATGCCTTCAATTTTCTCCATTCAGAATGATGCTAGCCTGAGGCTTAGCATAGATTGCTTTTACAATATTGAGGTATGTTCCTGTTATCCCTAGTTTTTCTAGAGTTTTGAACATAAAGGGATGCTGTACTTTGTCGAATGCTTTTTCCGCATCTATCGAGATGATCATATGGTTCTTATTTTTAAGTCTATTGATGTGGTGAATAACATTTATTGATTTCCTTATATTGAACCAGCCTTGCATCCCAGGGATGAATCCTACTTGATCATGGTGCACAATTTTTTTGATATGTTTTTGTATCCGAGTGGCCAGAATTTTATTGAGGATTTTTGCATCTAGGTTCATTAGAGATATTGGTCTGTAGTTTTCTTTCTTTGAAGTGTCTTTGTCTGGTTTAGGTATCAGGGTGATGTTGGCCTCGTAGAATGAATTTGGAAGTTCTCCCTCTTTTTCTATTTCCCGAAGTAGCTTGAAAAGTATTGGTATTAGTTCCTCTTTAAAGGTTTTGTAAAACTCTGCTGTATACCCATCCGGTCCTGGGCTTTTCTTAGTTGGTAGTCTTTTGATGGTTTCTTCTATTTCCTCAATTGATATTGGTCTGTTTAGGTTGTCTATATCCTCCTGACTCAATCTGGGCAGATCATATGACTTAAGAAATTTATCTATGCCTTCACTATCTTCTAATTTATTGGAGTATAAGGATTAAAAATAATTTTTGATTATCTTCTGTATTTCTGAAGTGTCTGTTGTGATATTGCCTCTTTCATCCCGTATGTTAGTAATTTGAGTTCTCTCTCTTCTTCTCTTCACTAGCATGGCTAAGGGTCTGTCGATTTTGTTTATTTTTTCAAAGAACCAACTTTTAGTTTTGTCAATTTTTTCAATTGTTTCTTTTGTTTCGATTTCATTAATTTCAGCTCTGATTTTAATTATTTCTTGCCTTCTACTTCTTTTGCTGTTGTTTTGCTCTTCTTTTTCTAGGATTTTGAGATGAAGTATGAGATCATTTATTTGTTGGTTTTTTCTTTTTTTAAGGAATGAACTCCAAGCAATGAATTTTCCTCTTAGAACTGCTTTCAATGTGTCCCATAGATTCCTATATGTTGTGTCTGTGTTTTCATTAATCTCTAAGAATTTTTTAATTTCCTCCTTGATGTCTTCTATAACCCATTGATCATTCAGTAACCTATTGTTCATTCTCCAAGTGATGTATTCTTTTTCCTTCCTTCTTTTATCGTTGATTTTCAGTTCCATTCCATTATGATCAGATAGGATGCGTGGTATTATCTCTACTCCTTTATATTGTCTAAGAGTTTCCCTGTGACATAATATATGATCTATTTTTGAGAAGGATCCATGTGCTGCTGAGAAAAAAGTGTAACTGCTTGATGTTGGGTGGTATATTCTATATATGTCAATTAAGTCTAGGTTATTAATTGTGTTATTGAGTTCTATAGATTCCTTATTCAACTTTTGTTTGGAAGATCTGTCCAGTGGTGATAGAGATGTGTTGAAGTCTCCCATGATTATTGTATGGTGGTCTATTAGACTCTTGAACTTGAGAAGAGTTTGTTTGATGAACATAGCTGCACCATTGTTTGGGGCATATATATTTATGATTGTTATGTCTTGTTGGTGTATGGTTCCCTTGAGCAGTGTGTAGTGTCCCTCTTTATCCCTTTTGATTAACTTTGGCTTGAAATCTATTTTATTTGATATGAGTATGGATACTCCTGCTTGTTTCCGAAGTCCATATGAGTGATATGGTTTTTCCCAACCTTTCATCTTCAGCCTATGTATGTCTTTTCCTATCAAATGCGTCTCCTGTAGGCAGCATATTGTTGGGTCTTGTTTTGTGATCCATTCTACTAGCCTGTGTCTCTTGATTGGTGAGTTTAAGCCATTAACATTTAGGGTTATTATTGAGATATGGGTTGTTGTTCCAGCCATATTTGTTTATTTATGTTACTAAACATGGTTTGTTTTCCTCTTTGATTATTTTCCCCCCTTTAGTGTCCTACCTCCCACTGTTGGTTTTCATTGTTATTTTCCATTTCCTCTTCCTGTAATATTTTGCCAAGGATGTTTTGAAGAGATGGTTTTCTAGCTGCAAATTCTTTTAACTTTTGTTTATCGTGGAAGGTTTTAATTTCATCTTCCATCCTGAAGCTTAATTTCGCTGGAAACACAATTCTTGGTTGGAACCCATTTTCTTTCAGTGTTTGAAATATGTTATTCCAGGATCTTCTAACTTTCAGAGTCTGTGTTGAAAGATCAGCTGTTATCCTGATTGGCTTACCCCTAAATGTGATCTGCTTCCTTTCTCTTGTAGCTTTTAAAATTCTCTCCTTATTCTGTATGTTGGGCATCTTCATTATAATGTGTCTAGGTGTGGGTCTCTTATGATTTTGCACATTTGGCGTCCTGTAGGCTTCTAGGATTTGGGGTTCTGTCTCATTCTTCAAGTCTGGGAAGTTTTCTCGTATTATTTCATTGAATAGGTTGCTCATTCCTTTGGTTTGAAACTCTGTCCCCTCCTGTATCCCAATGACTCTTAAATTTGGTCTCTTGATGTTATCCCATATTTCTTGGATGTTCTGCTCATGGTTTCTTAACAGTCTTGCTGAGCTGTCTATGTTCTTTTCAAGTTGAAATACTTTATCTTCATTGTCTGATGTTCTGTCTTCTAAGTGTTCTACTCTGCTGGTAGTATTCTCAATTGAGTTTTTAAGTTGACTTATTGCTTCCTGCATTTCTAGGATTTCTGTTTGTTTGTTTTTTATAACCTCTATTTCCCTGTATAGTTGATCTTTTGCTTCTTGGATTTGTTTATGTAATTCATTGTTGAAGTGATCTTTCATTGTCTGATTTTGCTGTCTGATGTCTTCCTTGAGACTCCAGATCATCTGAAGCATGTATATCCTGAATTCTTTATCTGACATTCCATCTGCTGCAGCTATTACCTCTTCTAACGTTGAGTTGACCTGCATTGCTTGTGGTCCTTTCTTTCCTTGTCTCTTCATACTGTTCGCATTCCTTTCTATTTAGTGAAACTGTTTTGCTATTGAATTTTCCCCCTATATATTTATATTGGTCTTGTATAGTTGCAAAGTCTCCCTCGCAGGCGCGGGCAGCGGCTCTGCCCCTCCTCCAATTGGGGCAATGTGCCTACCACGCCGGGAGGCCGCTGGGCCTGCTCTGCCGGTCGGTAGCAGGTCCACCGACCTTGCAGGCGCAGGCGGCGGCTCTGTCCCTCTGCGGGCCGCTAGGCTTGTTCTGTCGGTGGTCGCAGTTCTGCCTACCTTGCAGGCGCGGGGGCGGGGGTGGCTCTACCCTTCCTCAGGCCACTGGGCCTGTTCTGTCTCTCGGTTGCAGGTCTGCCCTGTTCTGATGGTGGTCACAGTTCCGACTACCTTGCAGGAGCGGGGGGGAGGGGGCGGCTCTGCCTCTCAGCAGCCCGCTGCTCCTCTTCTGCCGGTGGGTCGCAGGCCCGCCTACCTTGCAGGAGTGATTGGAAGCTCTGCCCCTCCGCGGGCCACTGGGCCTTTTCTGTCGGTGGTCACAGTTCTGTCTACCTGGCAGGCGCGGGGGGTGGGGGGCGGCTCTGCCCCTCAGCAGGCCGCTGGGCCTGTTTTGTGGGTGGTCACAGTTCCCTCTACCTTGCCGGCGCAGGGGGAGGGGGCGGCTCTGCCTCTCAGCAGGCCACTGCTCCTCTTCTGCCGGTGGGTCACAGGCCCGCCTACCTTGCAGGAGTGATTGGAAGTTCTGTCCTGCCGCGGGCCACTGGGCCTTTTCTGTCGGTGGTCACAGTTCCACCTACCTGGCAGGCGCGGGGGGTGGGGGGCGGCTCTGCCCCTCAGCAGGCCGCTGGGCCTGCTCTGTGCATGGTCACAGTTCCCTCTACCTTGCTGGTGCAGGGGGAGGGGGCGGCTCTGCCTCTCAGCAGGCCGCTGCTCCTCTTCTGCCGGTGGGTCGCAGGCCTGCCTACCTTACAGGAGTGATTGGAAGCTCTCTAGATTGTATCTTAACTTCCAATAACGTCTCATAAAGACATTTAATGAGACCCTTAGCCAGAACTAATCAAAGAAAAAATATCCCTGACTTGGTTTGTATTCTTTTTATTATTTTTTTAACCATAGGTTTAGCATGGCTTCCTCTGATTCTCTACATCCCCTATCATTCATGCTCCACACAGTCTACATGTAGCAGTTATTTCCCTGGGCAAGGCTTTTAATAAATATTTCAGAAGATTCTCAGGACCTCTCACTGTATTTTGTTCAAAGTCAGATTTTCCATGGAGCCTTCCTCAATGTTTTTAATGTATTCTGAAAATTGGCTCAAGTTCTTATTGCACAAATGAAATATGGTAAATCTTCTCCTAAGAATCATAGGTGTATCCTCATGTGTGTGTGTGTTTGTGTTTGGGTGTGGTATGTCTCCGTGGGATTGTGAGTTGTGCTTCCGTGATGGAAAGAGTTTGCATATGCTGCTTGGCATTGAGAGGTAAGAAATATAATCTAAAAAAATTTCTCCCCTACTACATCAAAATAATAGATGCTGAAATTTTCTATATACCAATAACAAGTTCTTGTGTTTTAGATTTTTGCATGCACTTAATTAGGTTGTTGACAAAACTGTTAGGGTGAACCAGATTTAATTTACAAAATGAGTCAATGTATTCTTATACAGATTCTTTTCACATGGAGTTTGGCTTTAAAAGTCTCTACATCATTGTTTCAGCGGAGGGAGGGAAAAGCACCTCAAAACTCTTCTCCAACTGCAGAAAAATGTGCTGTGTGTCGAGGTTACACCAGAGGAGATTAGACATGCTTCATGGTTTCTTTCCTGATCACACATTTTGAGGCCTCTGTAGTATTAATAAATCTTTGTGTTTGTTTGTTGGCAGGTAGAAAAGTGTCAAATTGAAACTATAGCAAATAGAAAGTGATAACTTATTGATGCCATATTTTGAAAGCTTTCTTCTTGATTTGATAATTCCTGAAATGATCCTCACCCAGACATGAAACAGTGAATATTCCCCTTTGGCCTACTCTACATCCATAAGAAGGCTTTGTGGAGTCGGGCCTGGGGAGGAGGCCTTTCATTCTGAAAAGTTTGTGTTCTGATCCCACTGATGAGTCAGCTCCACGTCCAGCTGGCTGTAGGAGCCTTGGAAAAGACATTAATTCCTGTCAAATTTTCCCTCTGGGTCTTCCAACTAGTACTCGATCACAATGACCTATTTTCTTTAGCATCTGGTGGTAGACTTTTTAAAGACGCCTTTGTAACCGAATCTTAGCCCAGAAAGTTATGACTTTTTATGACTTGTGATGAGCTTGAACCCAAATTTGAATTTGTGAGAGAGCTTGATAACTGTTCAAACACCTATCTGACTCCATGAGTATGTTGCTTTTAGCAGAAAGAAAACCTTTAACTTGCTCTATTTTTAGAGTGTTCCTAATGGCAAAAGTCAAATAAGTACATTGACTCATACCATGTCCACTCTTTGGGAGTAGCTCTCAGGTGATCAAATGTGGAACACTTTTGATGGAGATGGGAGAAAAGTGACACTTTGACATGAATAGAATGTTCCAGGGAATGTACTCAGAAGTCTCAATCACTAACAGGAAATTTCTGAACAAGAAGAAAACCAATTAGGTAAGAAAGAGTTCAAACACAAATTATGCCAGCTGTATTGACAATCAAAGTAAGCTGTTTGCACAGGGAAAACAAAACAAAAAATCCATGCTTTTGAGATGCTTATCTTTCTTTAGAATATATTTTCATTGTTTTTCAAAAACTGCACATTTGTGGGCATTTTAATTTTTTGTAATATAAAGTCAAAAAAATTTATAATAACCTGAAAAATGGATGAAAACAATGTTTTGCAGCAGCAGTTGCTGAACATAGGGGACAGTATGTGAAGGGTGAGCATAATCATCCTCAGAGCTCTTCTGGGAGGTGGGTGTTACCCTTGTGTTAGAGATAAGATACTGAGGCGCAAAGTGGGGGACCTGGGATTTGAACATGTGTATCTGAAGGCAAAGCCTGAAGTCCTTACTCATAGCCTTTGCTGCCCTAGAAATCATTTGGTGAGATGAAGCACATGATTCAAAAAAAGTGGCCATTTCTGACATTTATGAGGTCATCTTTGGGAATACTAAAAAGAAAGCATCATAGGTCATTATTTATCCTAATATTCTTTGCTGAATCAACCATTACCATTTAGTTACTGCATATAGAATCATTCATCTGGTCACAACACTTATTGAATATCCACTTTTTCCTATTTCCACACTTTGCTCCCATTGTCTTGGTGAAGGAGACCTAGAACTTTGGTGATCATAATTGTCAGAAAAATAATAAACTCAAGTTGTCTACTTCTTTGGGCAACTTACACAAGTGGAACCAAACACACTCCTTAAATATAGACTGGGCATGATAACTTCCTTTCAAAGAGGGCTGGATAGAACTTAAAGAATCCTGCCAGGTACTGCCTCAGCCAGATGATCAAAGTTAAACACAAATAGTGATAAATCATGCTGAACATATATGCCTTGATGTGATGTGATGGAAATGATGCTTTATTCTATGGTATCCCTCTCAAAAACACATTGCCCTCTGAAAAACACAAAGACCTTGCCAGGAAGATTTCCGTGATCATCTCACCCAGAGAAACCCCTCACCCTGCTCTACCTGTTCATTTCCAACTTAGCTTTCTAAAATAAATAAATAAATAAAACAATAAATAAATAAAAATCTATTTCTTAATAGTTACTGTGTACTAAGCATGGTAAACATTCAGCAAATATAGAATGGCAGAAATGAGTTAATTTTTTTAATTTTAGAGATGTGTACTAGTACAGGTATTCTACAAAATACCTGACTAGTACACTTCAAAACAGTCAAGGTCATCAAAACAAAAAGAGTCTGAGAAATTGTCATGGCCAAGAGGAGAGCTAAAGAGGAACAATGACTAATTTAATGTGTTGTCCTGGATGGGAAGCTGGAACAGACAAACCACATTAGGGAGCAGCAAAATAAATCTGAATAAGTATGTAGCTTAATTCATAAGAATGACACAATATTAGGCTGGGGTTGTGGCTCAGTGGTAGAGCACTTGTCTAGTATGTGTGAGGCACTTGGTTTGATCCTCAGCACCACATAAAAAGAAGCAAATAAAATAAAGGTATTATCTCCATCTACAACTAAAAAAAAAAAATAGTTTAAAAAAGAATGTCCCAATACTGATTAATGAATTGTTTTTTTTTTTTTGTTTTGTTTTGCTTTCTCAAGAATTTAAAAAAATTTTTTAAATAAAAAATTCATACATAATGATTGGACATATTTATAGGGTACTGTGATATTTCAATACAATATTTATGAATCAAATCAGAGTATTCAACATTTACCGGTTCATTAATTGTGAGACAAATGTACCATGATAATGTAAGAAGTTAATAATTGGGGAAGCTGGTTGTGGAACATTTGGGAACTCGACTATCTGAACAATATTTTTTGTAAATGACTAAAATTTCTCTAAAATAAAATGTTTTTTTTTTTTTTTTAAACAAGAATACTGGAAAAATCAGTAACATACTGATTTAAACATTGACTGATGTTGGTTCTTCTGTAGTTACATATTTCTTTGCTTTCTTTCCCAAATGTGATAACTTTATTAGAATTTGAAGATAAATTTTTCTTATTTTTTTTTTAATTTTTTATTGTGGGTTGTTCAAAACATTACAAATTTCTTGACATATCATATTCCACACTTTGATTCAAGTGGGTTATGAACTCCCACCTTCACCCCATACACAGATTGCAGAATCACATCAGTTACACATCCATTGATTTACATATTGCCATACTAGTGTCTGTTGTGCTCCGCTGAATTTTTCTTATTCATTCATTGTTTTAGCAAGCAAATATTCAATCATCATCTAATAACAAGTGACCTTTACTGTTTGTTATTTGCCAGACAATGTGCTCAAAACTTGGCTGACATCATCTCATTCAGTTTTTATAACAATGTATGAACCATCTATTATTATTGCCCTTAATTTATAGATGAAGAAACTGTAGCTTAAAGGGACTAAATATCTTGCAAATTATTTTTGGGCTAATAAGTTGTAAGTGCAGGATGTGACTGTAAGCAGTCCGTCCATCTTTGCTAAATCTGTATTTGCTTTTATTTTTTGTGCTGGAGATTGAATCCAGGGCCTTATACATGCTAAGGACATACTCTACCACTGAGCTACACCCCCAACTCCATGCTTTTGGATACTCTATCATGTAAGAATGCATTGAGCTGCATCTAACATAAACCCAACTGTAATTGTTTCACTCAGAGAGTTTTATTTTTGGCATGTGAAAAATAACTGGGCTTTGATGGCTGACCCAGGAAACAATCAAAGACTCAGGCTGGTTAGGTCTCTCCTCATTCTTGATTATATGGCTTTTTCCTTTATAATTTGGTCCCCCACATGTCTATATTCTAGGATAAAAGAAGATGTTCCTGGTAGATCAGAAAAACAGAGCTTTTCTTCATATTCTCAGCAGCTTTATGTAAATATATTATTGTTAGAATGCTATGATTTAGGTACAAGAGTGACAAGAAATTTATTTCAGTATTTTTGTTTTAAAGTAAAAATATCAAATTCAAAAATTACTGCTCAAAACAAATTCAAAGAATATAAAAGGGAGATTACATAGCACATAGCTGAAAAAAATAATAGTTAAATGAATTAAAGAATGGTTATTGGGTAGCAACTGGGATGTCTGCCACATCCATTGAACTCTGGTAGGCTCCCGGGGTAGAAATCCACTCAAGGCGAAGTTCTGCTCTTAAATCAGTCACACTTCATTAGAGGAGACAGGCTGTATGGAATTGCAGAGGGAGTTACAGGAAGGGCACTGAGGCAGCCTGAGAGAATTGGAGAATCTTCCTAGAAGAAAAAGGGTAAATTAAAGATAGGTGAAAGGAGAGGAGGAACGTTTACATCAGGCTCTGAGGTGAAAAATCATGGTACACATTATAAACTAAAAACAACTTGATGTTGAGGAAGCTCTGTATTAGTCTCCAAACAACACTGATCATTTACAGTTTCAAGTCAGCTTTTCATCATTGTGACAAAAATACCTGACAAGAACAATGTGTGTGAGGGTGTGAGTGTGTGTGTGAGTGTGTGTGTGTGTGTGTGTGTGTGTGTGTTGGGGGGTGGTTATTTGGGGCTCATTGTTTCAGAAGTCTGGGTCCATAGACAGGAACTCCATTGCAACAGATCCAAGGCAAGGCACTACATCAAGGCAGAAGGGTATAGTGCAGGAGAAGAGCTTAGGACATGACAATTAGGAAGTAGAGAAAGACTATGCTTGGATCACAAGGAACAAAACATATACCCTAAATGCACACCCCCAGTGGACTAGTTCCTCAAGCCCTCTGGCCTACAGTTGTGGCCCAGTTAATCCATTCAAGGGCACTTTTGCACTAATTAGGTTAAGGCTCTCATAACCCAATCGTTTTACTTTCTCTTTCCTCCCTCTCTCACAACTCCTTTCCTTTATTTTAAATTTTTACGTGGCGCTGAGGATCGAACCCAGCGCCCCGCACATGCCAGGCGAGCGAGTTACTGCTTGAGCCACATTCCCAGCCCACAACTGCTTTCCTATCTACCAGGTCTCAATGCAAAGGCTTTCCCAGAGAGATTTCCCTGACCACCTTATGCTGAGAAACCCCTTACCCTGCCCTACCCATTCATCTCTAACTTAGCTCTTAAAAAAAAAAAAAATTTCTTTTTTTTCAAAAATCTATTTCTTAATATTTACTCTGTACTACATTTGGTAAGCATTCAGCAAATTTTCATAGAATGACAGAAATGATAGTCACTTAATTTGTTTAGTTTTAGAGGTATAAATGTCAAATTATTATCTTCGGGATATAATTCTGGACATATCTATCAGCTATTTGATCTTCGTCCTTTAGCATTAATATTATATATGTTCTCTTAAATTTTTTTTCTCTCCTGAGAAATTATTTTGCAGTTTGATTATTCAAGAACTAAGGGTCTTGAAGTAGGGGTCATGTCTAATATGTTTCTGCATTCTTCAAAGTCTTCTCATAGTAGCCCACTGTAGACAAACTGCATTTATTGTCCACAAACGTAACACAGTAAAAAACTAGGAGTCTTTGAAAATGTACTAAATGTAATCATTTCTGTTGTGAAAGGAATTAGAACGATTGTTTCTACTTAAAACTATTCTGCTTACACCCGCAGATCAGTTGATGCTTTAGGAAGTTCAAACAAAATATTTCTACTGTTCATGACTGTGACACAGTAGAATAGCATGTATGACATAAGATTTTGTGATTCTCATTTCTACATGATTGCAGACAGATATTTAGGTACACAGTTCCTCCACCCACTGAGGACCCAATAACTGCAAAGAAATATTATAATGAAAAAACTAAATTCATTTTGTAGAAATTCTGAAAACGCTGAATGTGATCCATAGAAATTTATTCTCATTGGATACTCCTCATTTATACTGGTATAGCAAGTTTCCCAGTAGCTTTATTTTTTATTTATGATACACTTTCTGCTTTTGCTTCATGCTGTGTCACAGCTAGTAATCTTGTTTTGCAATGCAATATGACCGGGGGCCATGGGACCAGATTTCTAATGCAGTCCTTTCAAGAGTGGAGTCCAAGGACTCCTATGGGGACCCCAGGACTTCACGAAAAATTGTCAAAGCTGAAAATATTTTCTGGGGAAAAAAATTGAAAGAGAGACTTGGGGGAGAGTCCAGGAGGGATAGTGGGGTGTGGGGAGAGGACAGAAATGTTATAAACAATTAAAAAGGAAACATGCAGAGTTCCAAAGAAAGGCCTAGATGTAAATAAGTTTTAGTCATAAGAATAAGACAATGACTACCATGAAAACAGTGTAGCTTTATTCATTGGAAACTTTGTATAAAATCATGAAAGTACAGAATTTATTTCTCCAAATCACAGTTGTTGGGCATTTTAGCAAGGAGAGCTGCAGACTGAGATTCTGCCCCAGATTGGCCCTCGTACCCTTGTTCAGGTGTGTTAGGTAGAACTGCTAAAATTCATGTGATCTGCTACACTTTCTGCTTCAAGCGTCCTTTCCCCCTTCTATCATAGGTCTCGCTGCTTCCATTTCTTATGAGTGGCTTCCTTTACATAAAGAGGCAACACTGTCAGCTTTGAATATGAAAACTACTTTGGGGATTCAAATTTTGTTGTTGTTGTTGTTCCAGGGATTGGACCCAGGGGCGCTTACCCACTAAGCAACATCCGCAGCCCTTTTTGTATTTTATTTAGAGACAGGGTCTCACTGAGTTTCTTAGGGGCTTGCTAAATTGCTGAGGGTGGCTTTGAACTCAACGTCCTCCTGCCTCAGCCTCCTGAGCCACTGGGATTACAAGCATGCACCACTGAGCCCCGCCCAAAGTTTTTTCACCCCAGGTCTTAGACATCTTTTGTTTATGAGAATTCAGAAGGAATTAGCTATCTCATCCCTAGTTTCCAAAGCATGTGTACCATGCAGGGTCACCAAAAATTTTGAATACTCTTGAGTCATAATTTCAGAAAACAGGAGACAAAAATGTTAATCATGGCTGAAAATTAGGTTACTTGGCCTTTCATAAAAATGTTTCTCAAGACTATGGCAAAAGTTGATATAATGGTTGGTTGAAGTATGGTAACTTTTATGGGTGTCAGCCACTAACAGAACTTAGTCTTGTCTATGGGAAGGGGAAAATTGAAGATTAAATTTATAGTTATAATATTTAGGAGCATTTGAGGTGTAGGAGGGTTTTAGAGACCATCATAAATAGGGATTGCAAATGTTGCTTCTGCAATATCTGGAGGAAAAGATATTCAAACTTAAATTTGAAAAATGAATGAGTTAACCAGATTACAGGGAATATGAGAATTTTGGGGTGAAGTTGGATAAACATTCCAGGAAGAAGCAAGAAAGTGTTCACAGGTTGAGAACTTTGTGGCATATTTGGTAGGATATGTCAATATGGCTGGGTTATTGTAAACAGTCAATGATGAGGATGGGAATATAAGCAGGGTGCAGTGGTGAATGATCTGTGGAAAGATTCAGTCTTGTGAAGAGATCTAGAGCTCATTCTGAAAGCAATGAGGATCTCCCAAGAGCTATTAGCCAAGGAAGGATATGGAATTGGAGATATGTGTGGAAAGATTTGTCTGCACGTTGAGAGTGGAAAGGTGGTTATCAGAGGCTGGGGGAGTAGAGGAGAGAGAGAGAGATGGGGATAAGTACAGCAAGGGGTACTAAGTTACAGTTAGAAAGGAGTAAGAAATTGTTGTGGTGCTGCATAGGAAAGTGAATATAGAGGACAATTGTATACCGTATCACAATTGTATACTATATATAAAATTGTCATCTATAGATGGATGATTGCAGATTTTGTCTCCAAGCTAGAGGAATTGATGTGGAATGGTTTTATCATAAAGAAATGATAATGACAGCTTTTTGAGGAGTTAGATGTGTTTATATTCATTATACAATATATAAAAAATAAAAACTCACATGGTACCCTGCCTCCCCCACCAAAAAAAAAGTGTTTTTTTTTTTTTTTTAAGGAAATGTACATGATGTGGAAACCAACCAAGACAAATGGCAGATATTAGAGAAATTCAGGCAAAAAAGAAGGGTGGCCCAAACTTATTCAGCATCTTGGTCATCTATTGTTTCATAACATCCCCCTTCTTCTAACAATAAAGTAGAAAAATTTAGTACATGAAAAAGCAATATTTCTTTTATGGTTATTGTGAGTAACGAGATTGCAGGGGACAGGCAGTCAGGTGGTGAGATGGATGGTCTCCACTGTGACGAGTGAGTCCTCAGCTAGGTGGTTTGGACAGCAAGAGATGGCTGATGGCCAACTGGGACCTCTGCCTAGGACTCACACTTTCTCCTCATGGTATCTGCTGGGGCAGAAGCCCAAATGGCTCCTTCCTTGCCTTCTTCACACTTACATGCACAAGAAACATCTACTATCACTTTAATCCTTTTATTATAGAACTCATTGTATTGATTGCCTTACATATATATCCAACCTGAGGCTAGAGGATCCTAAGTTCAAGGTCAACCTCAGTAATTACACACACACACACACACACACACACACACACACAGGGAGAGAGAGAGAGAGAGAGATGCATGAAATTTTCCTTTTTATATTTTTCAATCTGGAATCCAATAAGTGTTTTACTCAATTGAACTTGATACTATAAAAAGATACAGTGCTTTTTTTTTGTACTTGTGTAATGATACTATTTTATTAGAATATAATTACATACTGTATGTTATTCAGAAGAATACATATTATTTAATGAATTGTGTACAGCAACATATCTGATAGAAGTAAACATTTAATGGGAAAAACCAAATGCCTTTCCATGATGTGTAATTACATAGTGACTGAAAGTAAATTGTTGATTATTGAGTTTTGATAACCACTTAGGTTAGTTTATATGTCATTGTTCAAATGAAATTGAAATTCAAAATAATTCCTTAAAATTCACATCCATTTGGGCTGGGGTTGTAGCTTAGTGGTTGAGTGCTTGCCTCGCCACAATGTGTGAGGCACTGGGTTCAATCCTCAGCCTCCACATTAAAAAATAAATAAATAAAACAAAGATATTAAAGATATTGTGTCCATCTACCACCTTTCAGACTCCAAGCATTGTCCATCTACAACTAAATTTTTTTAAAATTCCCATCCATTTAAATTTTAACATGAGATACAGTGCTTTTTACCGAATATGTCTGCATTAAACAAATTGGCATCAGTGGCTAATTTTAAATAGGACTTCAGTCTAATAAATTATACAGGTAGAAAGTCTTAATCTTTTCACATTTAAAAATTAACCTTTTTTGATAACTGGTGACTGTCAAACATCAATGTGAAACTCTAGGGTAGTCCAATTCTTTTGCCTTGTCATCAAAGCAGTAGAATTAGCTTTTGTTAATACTTGCTGCTGCTTCTTTTAATGGTCTTGGTTTTACCTTTTTGTAAATATGCCCTAAATCATAGTTCTTTCAGAAAGAGATTGGATTTAAGAAGTAAATGTAGCTGGGCACGGTGACATGCATCTGTAATACCAACTACTGAGGGGGCTGAGGCTGGAGGATCCTAAGTTCGAGGTCAACCTCAGTAACTTAGCAAGACCCTCAGCAACTTAGTGAGACACTGTCTCAAAATAAAATAAAATAAAATAAAAAGGGGTGGGGATGTAGCTCAATGGAAAGGCACCCCTGGATTTCTTCCCCAGCACCACACACACACAAACACACACACACACACACACATACACACATGAAATTTTTAAATAACAGATGAATGTTTGTATCATCATCTAGAGCAATATTTTGTCTTTCAAAATAAAATGATTTTTTTAGATGATTAGTTAATAGAATGGTGCTTGTAGCTCCCTCCCACATATTTGCCTCTATTTAATGATCTAGAAAAGAAAGACAGCAATACAGGAATGAGATTCTTAATGGTATTAAACTTGGTGGCTTGGAAAGAGTCTGTAGGAATAAAGCAATGACATGAATGGGCTTACAGAACTTTGAAATCTGAGCAAAAGAGAGAACCAGATTCAAATAGGAATTAAATGCAGATTAAGACATCTGGAGAGATGTATTAAACACAGACATTCAGGAGGCAGGTGAAATCATAAAGGCTGCAAGAAAGCAATGCTGAGGTAATAGCACATCAGCAATTTCATTATGTAGTGGCAGCATAACGACTAATTCACTTTTGTGTCTCCAATTTCGAATCCCTCTACAGAAACTGATAGATTATGTATCTCTTGAAAGAACTTTAGTGTTCCAGAAGCTTCAGTGGAAGTGCCATATAATTACCAGAATGAGGAAACTGCCTCTGATTATATTACAAGATATCCACCTGCTTCTCCCATTCATTTCACCACGAAAAAGGAAGCAGCCCAAGGTCCCTATCAAGGGAGCCACTAATGTGATGAATGAGGAAAAGATATCTATACACAAGAGTTGCAGAGAACTTTAAGATCCTTCAATAACTTTGGTTTTCTCATTCCCTATTTATTTTTAAAGTGGCCTTAGGCAAACACCACATAGCAAGACAAGAATTGGTACCCCACAGTTGACTATAAAAGGAGAGTGACCCATATCCATTTTACAAAACTTATGACTGTGGAAAATTTTAAACATGTGTAAAACCCTGAGAACTAGTTTGGAGATTCCCATGTGCCTAATACCCAGCTTATCAATTCCTGTCCAGTCGTATTTCTTTCCACATACTCGTCCATTCCTGATGCCCTCACACCTGGGTTTTGTTGAAGGAGGTAAGAACACCTTTCAATATACATATAACACACACACATGCACACACACACACACACACACACACACACACACATACTCCCCCTTACCACTATATCATTATCACTCCAGAATATTATCAATATTTCCTTGATAACATCATATTCCTTTTCATACCATCTATGTCCAGCCTGGCTTATCTGTATAAAAGAATGGATGAAGATTTCCTTTCACTCATTCAATTTATTAATTCAATAATGAACATTGCTACTTCTAAGCTGTTGCTTCTGTCTGCATAAAAACTAATCCAAGAATTTCTCTTCTATGAAAACTTTCATAATATTTCTAAACAGAAATATTTATTACTTGTACCTTCATTCCATAGCTGTGTATTCTTAAGTTTTTAAAGCACTGATAATATGTTAAGCACGGTGCTAAATATTTTGTATGGGCAAATACTGTGTCTATTTTAAAAGGAAAAAAAATAATAATTTATAACAGGGTTAAATGATTTACTCTGTGGCATATGCAAGAAAATGGAAAGGTGTGGATTTTAACATAAAAAATGTCTGATTCCATGGTTCATGCTTTTTCACCAGATTTATTTATTTGTTTGTTTGTTTATTTATTTATTTATTTTGTGGTGCTGGGGATTGAACCTTGCACATTGACAAGCAAATGCTCTACCAATGAGCTACATCCCTATCCCTTTTTATAAAACAATTTTTGTTATAGTTTAGATATGAAGTGTCCTCCTAAAGCTCATGTGTGGGAAAATGCAAAAATTTTCAGAGATGAAATGATTAGATTATGAGAGGTGTAACCTAATTGTGAATTAATCCATTGATGTGGATTAATCGGGCAGTAACTAAAGTCAGGTAGGCTAAGGCTGAAGGAAGGTCATGGGGTGGGGTGTGACTTTAGAGTTTATACTTTGTCCCTGGTGAGTGCAGCTCTCTCTGCTTCCTGGTTGCTGTGTCCCTAGTGGTTTTCCTTTGCCATTCCCTTCCTCATGATGTTCCGCCCAACCCTGGCCCAGAGCTATGGAGTCAGCTGAACATAGACTGAACCTCTGAAACTGTGAGCCCCAGATAAATCCTTCCTCTAAATTTTTCTTGACAGGTAGTGACAGTGACACGAAAGCTGACTAAAACAATTTTATTTTGAGACAGGGGGTGGCTAAGTCGATCAGGTTGGCCTCAAACTGGCAGTCCTCCTGGATTACAGATGTGCACCTGCAGCTTTATTTTATCTTTACACTGCCTTTACTAACAAAGTGCTGGGAAGCATGGTATAAACTCAAAAAATGCCTTGAAGGAGGAAAGAATGAAAAAAGGTTCAGAGAAAGAGATGAAAAGGAAAAAGAGGACTCAGGACAGGAAGCAGAATAGGAATAAGAGAGAAGGACAAAAGATAGAAAGAGGTAAAAGAAGAAAGGAAGGAAGGAAATGTGGGTGGGTTATGGAGATCATTTGAGAATGAGAAAAGATTAGACAATAAAGAATTACACATGGCTTCAAAAGTATGCTTTTATTCATCTTATTTTCTTTTCCCTATAACCTCTAAGGTAGGTACACATGCCTATTTTAAATATTAGGAAATGAATTCTAGAAAGAAGGAGACACTTGTTGAACTGGTAAAACTGGTTCTGGACCCTTTTTTTTTTTTTTTTTTTGTACCAGGGATTGAACCCTGGTGGTGTTTAACACTGAGCCACATCCCCAGTCCTTTTTTATATCTATCTATCTATCTATCTATCTATCTATCTATGTATTTATTTTTTTGAGATGTAATTTTTTTTTAATTTTATTTTTTTTTTGACATATCATATTTCATACATTAGATTCAAGTGGGTTATGAACTCCCATTTTTACCCCAAATACAGATTGCAGAATCACATCTATTTAGAGACCGGGTTTCAATAATTTACTTTACTGCTTCACTAAGTTGCTGAGGCTGGCTTTGAACTCACAATTCTCCTGTCAAAGCCTCCTGAGCCACTGGAACATGCCTGGCTTTGGACCCTTGAGCTTTTGACTTTCCATCTTATACTTTTCAGAAACTAAGAAGCCAGTGAAATCTGCCTTTTGGTATGACTGCCATACTTGTAGAAAGAGTTAAGTTCTCTTGTCCAGACTACATGTTCCTGAGGAGAGGTCTGCAATGGTCTTCGAAGAGAAGCAGGATGGTTGAGCAATTGAAGCCTTATGATGGCCCAGATGGATGGTCTGGCAGGGGAAGACCCTGTGTGTGGTGTGGAGGAGGGTGAAGAGTGGATGTCCACAAAGCAGCTTTCATACAGCCATCTCTCTCTCCTTTGTATTCTGTGAGTTGCCTAAAATCATGGCCCTAGAGCAAATGATTCCTGACTTTTTTGTTAGGAATAATCACACCTAAATCTACCTTTTTCAAGGGGTTCTCAATTGCAAAGCAGTTCCCTGGGGACTTTTATCTAAACTACAAAGAATCAAAAGTAACCAACACCCCAGCTTCACCTTATAACTTTCTTTCAGAGCTCTTTTAGATTCTTTTTGATTTTGTCCTTCAATATTTAGATATTTCCCATTGATTGTCACCATTGTTAGATTATAATGTCCAAAATGACAAAAATCATGTATGTTTTGTTTCTGACCATATCATGTCCCTTATTGTGTTAGTTAACTTTTTATTACTGTGATCAAAACAACTTATAGGAGGCAAAGTTTATTTTGGCTCATGGTTCCAGAGGTTTAGTCCGTAGTTTATTGCTCCATGTCCAAGGAGAAAGAGAATCATGGTGGAAGGGCGTGGTGGGCTGTTCACTTCACAATAGCCAAGGAGCAGAGGAAGAGAAAGGGTCTGAAGGGAAGATGAACCCTTCCAGGGCACCACCCTGGTGACCCACCTCTCCAGCCATGCCCCACTTTCTTACAATTGCTACCCAGTCAATCCATTTAAACTAAGATGGACCAATTCAGTTACAGCTCTCATAATCTAATCATTTCATCTCTGAATATTCCTGTATAAACACAGGAGCTTTGGGGGGATTCCTCAAACCATAATGCTTATAATAGTTCCTAAAACATAATA
Source organism: Marmota flaviventris (assembly GCF_047511675.1). Lineage (NCBI taxonomy): Eukaryota > Metazoa > Chordata > Mammalia > Rodentia > Sciuridae > Marmota > Marmota flaviventris. Next base: position 57,057,283 of record NC_092500.1, on the reverse strand, counting down.
GCCAATTACTCAACAAAGATATGATGAACAAATGAATAAAACATGTCTAATTTTTGGACTTGAACACTGATACCACCTTCACATAAAGTGTGAAAATATGACTGTACAAAAATGATGTGGTAATAATTGTCCAATTTTAGTTGAATGACTGTTTAATGACTTTTGTGCAATATTACATATTTTATTTTTTTGCAATTCAGGTGTAAGTTAATGTGAGAATAAAAATTCAGGAGGAGAAAGAGGAATATAAAACTCAATGGAATTATTTCACATGAAATATGTTAGATATCTTTTCAGGGATAAAACTTAGAAAAAAACTCAGACTCTGTTTAATCCAACTCCCTTTTCTCCACGTTTTAGAGATCAAGCTAAAGGCTTTATGCAAGATCACAGTTGATTAATAGTGAATATAGACCAGATTGAAGGAGCTTCCTTTTCAATCTAGTAATTTACCCTTAGTTTGTCCTAGCTCACATTGTCACAAGCAATTTGGTTTTAACATTTCTTGGTTTATGGTGGGTGAAATCTGAAAATTTGACGACATAGTTTCAAGTGTGAAATTTAACTTACCCTTACCTTTGCCGGTAAGCATTCATACAGGTTCCAACTGTGCAAAGGAGGTAAAATATGAGCATTTCTTGTAAGCATCATTTCAAGCCTCCATTTGAAGTCATGCACAATAAACCATTTATTCATGGCTACAACACTCCTGGTGTCCAATTTCTCACATATGTGATTCCATTTCAAAAACACAACTTGAACTATTTTCATGGTCGTGTAGCATTACAATACTACAACTGGTTCATAAACAAAGGAAAGGTCCTACATTGAACCATTTGAGGATTCACACATGAATCTGGATTGCAGAGCTAATTTCTGAAATGCTTCATTATTGTAACAGACATTGCAAATTAACAAGCATTTTTCTTTTGGGGAAAAATCAAAGCCATACCAGTTAGCACTAATGAGAAGTGAACTCAAAATGGCTTGACAGTTAAATAATTCAAATGCTATGTAAAAGCCAAATCTATTTAAAAACTAATTTATCCCAATAATTTACTGCTGTTTTTGCTTTATAATTCACTGTAGGGATGATTTTGTGGGGTTTCATGCCTATGCTTTAATATTTTGGAAGAAAATATTGTGTTTAGGTAAGAAGTAAGAAAGGAATATGTCAGTTAACCTAAGAACTTTAAGGATTAAAGTGAGTATGCTGCACTATTTTTTTTTTTCACAAGTCCATACTTTTCTTGTTACTAAATGATGGCCTCTAGGATGACATATATTAACCATTTATGTTTCCTAGTACTCCAAGATATAAGATATGATCAATTTTAACTTTCTAACCATCCTCACTAAAGCTAGCCCTTTTGCTGCACCAAGGTTGGGTAAAGCCCATGAAGCTTGGTGAGAAAATAGAAAAAAAAAAAAAAAAGGAAGAAAAGAGAAGTTTTTCTATTAAACAGAGTCCTCAGAAAGCCTCTTCTTTCATTGTCTGTTACTTTTCATTTGTTAGGGAATTTATTTCTCTGTACTTTCCCCTAGATGAATCACAGTTCTGTCTTCTGGGACCCAACAGAATTAGTATAGCTTCATTTTTTTTTTTTAATCTCACAATCTGCCAAATATACAAGGACAACTAATGTAGCTCTCTAAAATCTCTTTACGTGTTACTAGAGCTGCTATTATAGGCAGAAGAGCAAGGACAAGAGGAGTTGCCCCTGGTTAGATTTGACTTCTGGGTTCTGGCTGCTCTCAGGGTAGAGAGACTGTGGGAGAAAAAGAGCTGGCGTTGCCAGGAAAGGAATACTGGCATGTTGTCCCTGATCTGTACCCCTGCATCCTGTTCTCTCCTACTACATTCACAAGCAGCAAGTGTGGATCCAAATTCCTAAGAAAAGGAGCAGTGAATGCTTTAAGAAGCTTAAAAATAGATTATGAAGGACCAGTGAAAGAGACAAAGAGATGAAGGAAAGAGAACCTAAGGGGGAGAATCTCTTCTATTACAGAATTAAATGATTGCCTACAAAAATGCAAAGCCCACTATTGGCTAAATAATTGGATGCTAGATTAATATAAGTGTTTAGAAAGTAATACTTTTGGATACTGTTTTTAATACAGGGAAACATTTCTACAAAGCAACTCCTTCACTTTACTGCACACTAAATCTTCTTACTCATCTCACTATCACTGATTTCAGGAAATTGATACTATCCTTTGAAGAAACTTTACCATTGCAGGTAAAGGTGAGGAATGTATATGTACAATACAGAGCACCTTTGCTTTTGACCTCCCACAAGCTTTTTAGCAGAAGCTACCTAAAGATAAATTGTAATTTTCTGGTGCAACAACATTTCAGAGATGTGAAAAAAGTACTGGGGTAGTCCAGGGACCAGAGCAAAGAGACCTTGTGAAGGTGCTTAAGAAGTTGCCCCAAGGACCTAACATTTGAGTTGAGCATGAAGAGATGACATGTAGTTTGTCAAATAATTTAAAAAGGACTGTAAAGAAATGGTTTAGGAAGTAGGAGGGAGTTCCATACAGACAACATTATAAAAGGATTTGGTGTGTCTAGTATTCAGGAAAAATTCACTGTGGCAAGATAGGGACTAAGAAGATCTGAAAGGTGCACGGTGAAGAGTTTTGATTACCAAATTGGAATCTAAGTAAATTCAATAACCAATAAGATGAATGAGGTTTTATTTTGTTTGTTTGCTTCTTAATTTTGGGAATGAGGCAACCAACTTTGTTTTCTAAATTAAAAAAAAATAAAGTGAAGATTTCGTTACAGGCAAAGAAGGAAATGTAGATGGAAAAAATCAAGAAATTAGTTCAGTATTTCTAGAGAGAAATAATCCTGGTTTGAACTGAAAAGCAGTTGCAGCAAAGATGGAAAAAAATATATTTTAAAGAGTTGTTTTTGAGATATAACTCAAAAAGAGGAAGAAGACAGGTAAATGGTACTGTTAGATGAGAGACTGGATGGATCATTGAGGTTCTATTATAATTTAGATTATAAGAAGCTGAATGTTTTGAAGAAATTACATTTGAGATGCCTGCATACATCCAGATTACCACAGACCGTGATGTTTTGGTCTACAGATTGGGAGAGACAATTAGAGTCCAGCATATAGCTGTTCAGTTTGGGTGCAGCCCAAGAGGATGACACCTTTGGATCATAGACTTACCATCTCTAGCTGAGTCCTGGAGCCCACCCTGTGATGGTAGTGCTGATGTCCCCTCAGAACACTTCTGTTGCCATCTGCCCCTCTTTTCTGAGGTCAGATTCTTGACTCTCTTTGTTACATTGAACTTGATGTTGTCATCTCACCTATCTGCATGAAAAGGGCATGGCATATATGTATGCTGGAGGCAAGTAGAACACTGGCATCTGGGAGATGGGATATATGAGTAGGTGTGTATGAATGTGTGTATATGCATGTGTGCAAGTGTAGTGTGTGCTTGCATGTATAAATCTCCCCAGTATGTTCATACTGTGCAATAATATGTGAAATTAATTTTTTTAACTTGGGTGAGGGATGTTTTATTTGATATTAAAAAAAAAACACTATATAAGCTAACACAGTCCTGCATAAGGGCTAGAGACACAACTTTGAGAATCATAAATTTAAATGACCATTGAGGCCATAGGGCAGGAGAGGTGACCCGGGGAATGAATGTTAGTAGAATGAAAGTATAAATAAAGGTAAAATAAAGGTAATGATGAGAAACTTTCCTATAATATTTTATAATAATCTATAGGATATTGTCATGACAAAATGATCTAGTAAAAATACCATTCATTTAAAAACTGTAATGAACACCTTACTATACTCTCTATTTCACTTAAATTGGTAGTATTGACATTGAGCCAAAACAAATACGGTCTCAACCATATGATTCTCAGAGCTTTGTGGGGTAGATGGACAATGGGCACTAAGCAAATAGCTACAAAAATACTGAGATGGAGTTAATGAAGGAAGAAGTAGGTCTTCACTATAATGAGGACCCTAGATAGTTCCTGGGAAAATCCTTCGTGAGAAAGATCCAAAGGTGGAGTTAGAGTTAAAAAGTCAAAGCCAAGGGCTGGGGTTGTGGCTCAGTGGTAGAGCACTTGCCAAGCATGTGTGAGGTAGTGGGTTCGAGTCTCAGCACCACATATCAATAAATAAATTAAATAAAGGTCCATCAACAACAACCACAAAAATAAATAAATAAATAAATAGATAGATAAATAAATAAATAAACAAATAAAAAGTCAAAGCCAGTATGGATGTTGAGGTGGTGAAGTCAGCATGTAGAGACAGAGCATTTCTAACTGAGAGAACAGTATGTGCACAAGCCTTAGGATGGGGTGGGGGAGCACAGAGATTTTAAAAGGAGTCCATTGGGAGGGAGAAGGGTGTCCAAGATTAGGTCACAGAGCATCGATGGGCCAAAATTGTGATGATGTCTTATTGAAGATTTTGATCCAACAGTAAAAGATGTTCTAGCCAAGAAAGGTACAATAATCTAATTAATGTTTAGGACTAGGTTTGCCTGGAATTGAGGAGTTTCCTGGGACCCAGAAACCAGATAATTTCATGCAAACTGAGTGAAACACTATTTTGAACAGATAGCTTTGGCTGGTCTATAGAAAACAGGATGAAGGGAAGCAAGAGAGGAGGGACAAAGACCAATCAAGAGGCTTTGGCCATGCTGATTCCTCAGCCTAGACTGGTTCTGCCAGAGGTACCCAGAAGTGAGAAAAAGAGAGGAACCTATAGATGGTCTATAAGGATGGTGAGGGAGAGCGGGTTCAAAAGTGATATGGTTTAGATATTAAATGTTCCCCAAAGGCTTGTATACTAACGGTTTGGTCATTAGTATGTAGAGTGATTGGGAGGTGGTAGGGCCTAGCTGGAAGACATTAGGTCTCTGTGGGTATGACCTTGAAGGGGTATTAGGACCCCAGACTTTTCTCTCCTTTCCTCTTTCTTTCTCTCGCTGCTTTCTGATCATCATGAGTTGAGCAGTTTTGCTCCACCATGTGCTCCCAGCCATGGTGTTCTGTCTCATCCCATACCTCAAAACAACTGAATTAACCAACCAAGGACTGTCACTTCTGGCACAGTGAGCCAAAATAAACCTTTCCTTTCTTTAAGTCTCTTTTTCTTAGGTATTTTGTCACAATGGTGGAAAGATGACTAAAACACCAAGATGGCTCTAGATTTCTCATTGTAGAATTGGATTAATCAGTGGTATGGTTCTAGGAAACATTCTACTGAGAAGAATGAGCAGGATTCTATATGCTGAGTACAGACTATAAAAAACTGTAGGGCAAAACTGCCTGAAACTGAATGCCAGATTTCCCACTTGCTAGTTACAACTTTGGACAAATCACTGAAGCATTCCAGTTGCAACTCCTCCTGCTCTAAAACAGGTATAATAGCAATACTCATGCCATAGAGGCTTAAATGGGCCAAATAAAATAATGTATTTAACATTCTCCCTTCAGCCCTAATATGTATTAAAACTGGCACTTACTATTATTATTTTATCTCTCTTTCCCAGTCCCAGAGATCTTTCATAAAATGTTTCAAGAGTTTAATGTTTTAGAAATCCCTAAAAGAATAATGGCTATGCCAAAAGGGAACAGAAAACATAATATATTAACTACTGCCTAAAATAAAGAAGATCCAAGATGACAATTATTTACTGATTAAAATAATTTTTACTTTCAGTTGATAATTATCAAAATATATTAATAATCTCCATACTTCTCTTTGATTAACACTTGGTAATTATTTATTTCATCCTTCCATTACCTATAAATAACTTGATTTTTTAAATTGGATTTTTTAATGGATGGTTTACTGATGTGGTAAAAAAACAAAACATGATACTGCAAAACATGGCACCCTGGTATACTGATTAGGTTGAAAGCCTTTGGATATTGGCAGTTGCTAACTCTGAAATTTCCATATCTGCCTGATTACTGGATCCACTGTTACGGTTTAGATGTGAGGTGCCCCCGAAAAGTTCATGTGTGAGACTATGCAAGAAGTTTTAGGGGTAAAATGATTGGGTTACGCAAGATTGAATTTAAGCAGTTCATTAATATCCTGATAGGGATTAACTGGGTGGTGAATGTGGGCAGTTGGGGTGTGGCTGGAGGAGGTGGGTCACTGAGGGTGTGCTTTTAGGGTATATATTTCATCTGTCCTAAGTGGAGCTCTCGCTGCTTCCTGGTGCCATGTTCCCAGTTGCTTTCCTCTACTACACTCTTGATGTCCTGCCTCACCTTGGGCTCCAAGGAATGGAGTTAGCCATCTATAGACTGAGAACTCTAGAACCTTGAGCCCCTAAATAAGCTTTTCCTCCTTTAATTGATCTGGTCAGGCCTTTCAGTCACCACAGAGAAAAAGCAGACTCATCAAGAAAACTCAATTTTCTTCTGTCCCTCCCCAAAATCTCATTATCTATGGCAACAAAGAAGACTGAAGAATGTAACTATACCTCAATAGACTTTGTTACAAGATACTGCCTGTGTTGTGAGCTCATTCAGATTCTGAAGGAAATCATTCACAAGGTAATTTTTGTCTTTCAGATCCATTAGTCTCCCCTAAAAATAATTTACCACCCCTCTAAAAATATCTATGCCCCCCACCCACACTGACCTCTCCCCTGTGAAGAGAACACTTGGCTCTGACCATCTGCCCTTTTTTGTTTCATCCATATTTTACCCATGGTCCTATGCCTCAGCATGTTAAAGCATTTTGTTATGGATTTTTTTCTTGTTAATCTGTCTATTGTCTGTTTGATTAACAAACTCAATTTGAACTTTCAGAAGGAAAGTTTGAACTTTTCTACAGCAGCATCGACTTGTGTTAGTAACATCAATTTGACATCATTTTCTATCACAATTTTATACTTGTTGACTTTGGGGATTCGCGTCTTAAATTGTGGACTCCAAGGGGATGAAAACCATGTTAGATTTGCTTTCTTGTGGCTTGACTTGAGACTGATTGGGTAAAACCTAGTAAAGAAGCATGGACTGCAATGTGGTCTGAAACCAAAGAAAGAGAGAGGCAGACAGATACAGGATTGTACAGAGTGCAATTACTGACAGAAATGTGGTTAAAGGAAGCCGCAAATCCAGAAGCTATTATCAAGGATGTTAAGCAGATCCTGGTGCTGCTGGTGCCAGGGTTGGATGCCTGGCATTGAAGCTCCACATACCACTGTAAGGATTTTGCTTATTCATAACATGCTGGTGAAGTGTGCGGGAAGACAGGCCTGCATTACTGGGGGCAATGTGTCGGTTACCAATCGAGATGACTATAGTCAGGTCAAACTGGATTCCCACAGGGGCTGTATGCAAATACTGTTTGAAAAATAATTGAGGATAACATATACACGTTTAAAATTTATTCTGTATTTGTTTTGCCTAGAGTAACTCTTTTAGAGAAAAATACACTTTTGAAAAATAAAATTATTTCAAATTTCTTTCTGAAGCATCTCTATTCTGCATTAAACTCAGTACATGTTTAATTAGACATAAATATTGAAATCCCTACTAAGCCATATACTATTTTTATGATTTAGTTTAGAAATAGAAAGAAAAGTGTCATTATTAAATAACATCTGAGACAATATGGAATTGAGTTAGTATTTTAAAAGATTAACCACTTGTTAATAATGAAAAAAAATATTCAGTTTTGGTCTTGGACAGTGGGATATTGCAGGATTTAAACTCTCAGGGGAAATAAATAGTAATAGGACATGCACAACACACACACATACATATATATACGTGCTGTAGTCCAAATGGCCTCTAAAATTCATGAGTTGAAACTTAATCATCAAGGAAATACTATTGGAGGTGATTGAAGAATGAAGGAAAACCTCCTGTAAATGGGATTGGCAACTTTATAAAAAGGCTGGAGAGAAGTAGCGAGGTTCTTTTTGTTCTTCCACCTTCTACCATGTGAGGACAAAGATTTAAAGACGCCATCCTGGAAGCAAAAGATGGCCTTCAGGAGACATTGAAGCTATCAGTGCTTTTATTTTGTATTTCCCACTATCTAGAACTGTGAGAAATAAACAAGTTGCCCAGCCTCAGATCCCAACAGCTCAAGAGGCTGAGGCAGGAGGATCTCAAGTTCAAAGACAGCCTTGGCAAAAACAAGGGGCTAAACAACTCAGTGAGACCCTGTTTCTAAGTAAAATACAAATCAGGGCTGGAGATATGCCTCAGTGATTGTGTGCCCCTGAGTTCAATCCTTGGTACTAAAAAAAAAATTACCCTGCCTCAGGTATTTTGTTATACACACACATGCATGCCTGCACACACAGTGATACCTATATAACTGTGCATCCATTTATATCATCTATCTATCTATCTATCTATCTATCTATCTATCTATCTATCTATCTGACATAGTATCCTTGGCTCCTGGAATATTTTTGTTAATCAACAGTGGCTATAAAAATACCCACAGCAACTGCAGTCTTAATCCCTCCCAGATACTCTACTTCGAGCAAATTGTATAGTAGCAACACCCAGTGAAAAAGCTCTGGGAACCCACAGAAAAAGCAAACCTAAGAAGGAAACTATCATACACATTTTTTTTTATTTTATACTGGAAACAAAAACGTTACTAAAGGTCAGAATTTTATAAAATCCTAAATGAACATTTTTTTTCATTCTTATAATTTTGTAACACTAAAAATAATCAATCTTGTTATTGGTAGAATTGAAGATGTAGTCATGCATATAAATTAAATGTATGACTCAAACATCCATATTCTTCATAAGTGGTTTCCAGTTCTATTTGCATGTTAGAGTTATCCATGGAGATTATCAAAGCCTAGATGCCTCTGTTCCATGCAATTCTTTCACTCACTTTGGGTAAATCTTCTAAGCTCTCTGTGCCTCAGTTGCCTTATCTGCAAAGTAGGAATAATTCTGTGTCTTAGAGATGCTAAGACGATTTAGCTTTGGGATCTTGAATGTTCCCCAAATCCCTGGATACTAAAGGCTCAGTCACCAGCCCATGGCATTATTGGGAGCTGATGGAACCTGTAGGAGGTGGGGCCTAGGGGAAGGAAGTTAGGTGGCTGGTGTGTGCCATTAAAGGGGATATTGGAACCCTGGCCCTGGCCCCTTTTTCTGTCTACCTCTCCCTCTTTTTCCCTCTCTGTCTTTGCTTCCCAGCCACCATGAAGTGAGCAATTTCTTCTGTCGTGCATTTTCACTAAGATGTACTGCCTTGCCACAGGTCCCAAGTCACAAAGTCAACCAATCATGGACTGAAACCCCTGAAACAAACCAAAATAAATCTTTCTTCCTCACAAGTTGATTATCTCAAGTATTTTATTATAGCAATAGAAAGCTAACATAAAGGAGTAAATGAATTTGTGTATGTGGGCCCTTATGACAGTGCTTGGCACATAGAAATCTTGTCACAGTGCTCGCTGTTATTTTTTGTATAAGTGAGTTGAATCTTTGTGTCTCAAGGGGATTTCCCTATGGATTCATTTCTAGAGGGGGCTCCATTTTTCTAGTCTGGCACTGTGAATGTGGGGCTAAATGGAGAGAGAGTATTGGGTATGTGCTGAGCTACTAAGGCAGTACTTGTATTAATTACCTGTATCTGGTTGACCACGGAAGGGCAAGCAGGGAAGGTAGGCTGAGCTCAAACTTTAGAACTGGAAGCAAATATCCTGACCCCTAATTATTCCACAATAGGATTGGCTTTGCTATTTTCTTCAAATCTTTGATGGTCTTCTGAAACGTGTAGTTATTTAAAAAAAAATGAAAGTAGGTATGTTTATGCAAACATCAGTGTAACTATGTTTACATGTATTTTAAAGCATAGATCCAAAACTTCAAAATATGATAACAAAATATGAAAATAACCCTGGACCCAGTGGAGAAGATCTGGCAAAGATAGTGATAAGCAGGTGTCACCAGAGCTAAATGGCTCTGCAGATAGCTACACTGGATATTTTCAGACCTACATGGGCAGAAAATTGGAAGACCAAATGATTTCTCCCTTCTCCATACATTAGCTTGAAGCAAGACTTCTAGAGGCTTGACACAGCTAAGAGGGATTGAATACTCTAAACAAATGAACCTGTTTCTCGTCAACCCTGAGATGTGGAGAGAATGGAGTTAAACAAAAATTATACAACTGTCTGAAATTTTGGCCTGAGATGCATCCTCTTCTAAGGTAGAGTTTGTCTGTTATATTAAGAATTCTAAAGCATTCTGACAATTATCAGTTTGTTACCTTTTAGCTCCAAATCTTGCCCTTTCACTTCATGCTCTGGGATAGAAGACTCCTTTGCAGAAAACATAGCACTAAGTTTGTCAGTAGAGGGTCTGGGAGGGACAGTGGAGGAAGGAGTTTCTCTTACTGGTTCCAGTGAGCTGCTGGGGTTTTGCTTCTTGCTCCTCCTGCACTGGGCTAGAGGTACTCTGTCACAGTCATCCACAGGAACTGGGCAGTCTCAGTCCAGTGATCACCTCACTCTGGCATTCCTGATGGAGACACAGGTGCCAAAGGCCTCCCACAACCTGCCAGTAAACTGCCTCCCAGAGCCCCATTCCCTTAGTACCACCCACCAAGCTCCACCTGCCCTCCCAAGGTGCTTCCTGCTTGTCCAGCATTCAACCCATACTGGCCTGGTCCAGGTGGCCAACTTCTTCACCATCGACAGGCTACAGGCTCATGTTGGCAAGTAGGTGTAAACCTCAGTCTTGGGAAACCACTCTCTTTTCAAGTTATTCCTCCTTTGGGTCTTCCCCTAGCTCCTCTCAGACAAGGGTATTCCTTAGAACAGGGGTTCTGTTGGTTTTTTTTTTTTTTTTTTTTTTTTTTTTTTTGTAAACAAAGATTCATTGGAACATGGCCACATTTATTCATTTTCATTTTGGCTGCTTTAACTCTACAACAGGATAGTGGGAACAGAGACCTAATGGTTCACAAAGCCTTAAATATTTACTGTCTGTCCCTTTATAGAAAAGTTTGTTGACCTCTACTTGAGAATTCCCCTTTCTCCTTTATAGTTATTCTGTTGTTACAAGTAATACAGCAATTATTTATATTAAATATTCCTTGCTTAAATTAACGAGTGATTTCCGTCTCCTTACTGGACCTTATTGCTGGTACAGGCAGTACACAAATATGCATGTGTATGTGTTTGTGTGTATGTGTGTACAACTGATGGATTACAAGCCATAAAATTCGTACTGATTGGTACTGTTTCAGCTGGGAAATTTTCCTAATCAACAAAATCCCCAAGACAAGGCCAAACTATAGGTCTGGCTACTGCTACAAAAAATGGGAAAGGAAGAACAAAACACAAAAAAAGAAAACAAAACAAAAAAAAAAAAAATAGAGAGAGCAATTATAAGTCAATTATGTCAATAAATTATCTCACCATATCCATACCTTTTTCATTTGTTGTACTTGGATGTAATCCAGATGCCTAGCACATAGTAAGAAATCAGAAAATGATTTTGAACAAATGAGTTATTATAGGAAAAAGTGAAAAACTATAGGCCGAATTTTCTTTTCAATGCAAAGAAATGAAATAATAAAATGTAGATAAGCAATGAGTAATTTTTCCCTCAAATATTTACTCAGATTGTATGAAAATTATGGGAACTATATAAAGGCAAGAGATGTGTCTGTGAATACATTATCTTAAGCTATATATGCAAATGGAGTGGAAAACACAAGAAAAATAATTTTCTTCTGAAACATTCTGATAATTGAGTCAAGCGTTGCATTTTTGGTTTGAATTAGCTGAGCTGAACCAGTTATTCATTTCACTTTGCATGGGAGGCCACAGTCATAGAGGGGCCTTATCCTGGGCTCACTTCAATAAACAGCTGTGGACTGGGGTCAGTTCCTATTTTATTTAGCATTATTCATTCGTTTGGATTCCATATTCAGCTAATTACTTGCAGGAACAGTACTCATTAAGAAGACTATAACTCATTTACATGGAAGGAGTCTCCAGCTCGGCCTTTTGCTTTTATCTCCCTTCCTTCCCTGTGCAGTTTATTCTTCTTTGATCTGGAGGAACGTAAAGCGCAAAAATCAAATCAAGGCACTTTAAATTCTGATTTCTTGTTTCCCAAACATTCAAACCTTTTTTGTGGACAGAAATTAGCCTTTGCCAGGTAATTCAAACAAGAATTTGCATTTCATTTTATCTTCTTTTCAAGCCAGTGGGTTTTTTTTTTTTTTTTTTGCTATGTTTATCACATTTTCCTGACTGCTCTCAGACCACTCTGCAGCCATGGAGAGCTCTGCCTTCTCTTCAGCTGATTGCCGGTGTTCAGTGGAAAGCTTCAGATGCCAGTATTTTCTCTACTGTTTACAAAAGCAGAAAAGAATTTCACACTTTTTTGAGCATTGCAGCTGTTTCAGCACTTTAAATGCCACTTATAAGCCATTCTAAACAAACCAACCTGTCTACCAGGAAACCAAAATACCTGTTAGCACTCTTGTTTTTTTTTCCCCCCCATGAAGAATGAAGAGTTTTCTTTAATGCACCAAATGAATTCAAGGAATGCATTTTCTTTCTAGGTCTTCATGCAATGACAGAAACATAGGTTCCTCAACATTAATGATGAAGATAAAAGTAATTTCTATTTTTATCAACAGTAGGACTTGAGTGTGTGGGAGAGTAGTGATTATTCTTTAATAGCAATCTTATAGAAAAATATATTATGTTAAGTCTATTTTGTTGAACTCAGCCCCTAGGTTAACGGTTCTTAAAATTATTTGCACACAGGAATTACCTGGGGAGTTAAAAAATATGTATAGGAATGGCTGTATCTACCATCGTGTGTAATTGGTCTGGGATGTGGTTGAGCACTGGGAGTTTGGAAAGCTCCTCTGGGGATTAAAATGTGCAGATGAGTATGGAAGCCATTGCCTTAGGTTGAGCTTTAACTTCAAGGACTACTATAGTGTTGCCTACCAGAGCTTCCAGAGATGATGCAGATGGTAACTGAACCAAATGCTGCTACCCCTGTGCAGGAGGAACAAAGGAAATAACTCAGTGTTCCCTAAGCCAGAGAGCTCAAGAGGATCCTACAGAACTAAGAGTCATACCTCTGAGAACACTTACCCAGTTGGTACCAGGCCAGCATGCTGAGGGAAAAGGCACCCTTTTGGGAGTGGGGGAAGAAGACGGAATCCATGGCTCTTGGAACCAGATGCTGCTGCCTAGAAAAGAACCAGTGCTGGGAACACTGACCAGACAGACAATCCAGGAGGCAGTCTTGCTATGTCCTGTTCTGTTGAGCCTCAGGTGTCCCTAGTCACAGAAACTGCAGGCTGAATATCCCTTATTCACAATGCCTGGGACTAAACATGTCCTGGATTTCAGATTTCTGGGTGTTTTGAAATATTTACATACACATAATGAGATATTTTGGAGATGGGACATAAGTCTAAACACAAAATTCATTTATGTTTCATTTGCATCTTATACATATAACCTGAAAATGTTAGTTTTTCATTGCTTTGAACGTAATACTCAACAGGAACAACTTAAAGGAGGAAAAGTTTATTTTGGCTCACGGTTTCAGAGGTTTGGTTCACGGTCAGCCAACCCCATTGCTCTGGGTCCAACGTGAGGTAGAGCATCATGGCAGAAGAGCATGAAAGAGGAAAGCAGCTCAAGACATGGTGGTCAGCAAGCAGAGAGAGCAAGGGCAACTGGAAAGAAGAAGGCACACCTTCTTACACTTTAGAAGGCACCCACCTTCTCCAGCCACACCATACCTGCCTACAGTTACCATCCTCTTAGTACATTCAAACTAGGATGGACTGATGAGATTACAGCTCTCATAATCATTTCACCTCTGAATATTCCTGTGTTAACTCAGGAACTTTGGGAGGCTACCTCATATCCAGATCATTTTTCTCTTTCCTTTCTACCTCCTCCTCTTGCTTTTTCCTTCTCCTTCTCCCTCTGTTACCAAAAGCTCACCCTTGTCCCCCATGCCAACTCAATAATGAGAACACTGTTTTGAGAAAAAGGAAAAAAAGTTTATGGCTTTGCTAGCATAGGAGAAGCAGAGGGGATTCCTGTCCCAGGGGCTGTGATTCTACACAGCAGGAGGCACAGAGAGGATTTTTCAAGAAGAGATTCATTCCAGGTGTTCCCTGTAGGGGGGTGTGATTCACTTGATCCTCTAGATCTTCTGGTGCCAAACCTGTAGTCTGAATTATTGCTTCCTGTGGTGGGTGTGTGCTCAATGACAGATAAGTTGGCTTAGGATGGGAAAAAGGTAATCCTATTTCCCTAGAGGTTAGGGAGGGGGATAGGGAAAAGAGGAAAAGAAAATATGTCCATTTTAAATTAAGCCTCAGTTGCAGAGCCACAAGGGCTATATTCAAACCCTGAGGTGGACCATTGTTACTCTGCCTCTCACTTTCTCACCCCCTCCCCCTTTACTTTTCCTTCTTTTTTTTAAAAAAAAAAAATTAATTAATTTATTTAAGTTGTTGATGGACCTTTATTTATATACGGGGCTGAGAATTGAACCCAGTGCCTCACACATTCAAGGCAAGTGCACTACCACTGAGCCACAACCCCAGCCCTACTTTTTCTTCTTCCTCTTCTTCTTCTCTCTTTCCTTTTTTTCAGGAGAATCTACACAGGGCTTTGAACATGCTAGGCAAGTGCTCTCCTGCAGAACTACATCCCCAGCCTTGAAAAACCATATTCAATGCCCAGCGTAATTGTGATAAAACACACATTGATACAAAATAAACATTTTCATGTATCCAATTAATAGAGTTTTCCAAGGCAGTACTACTACAGGAACTGTGAGCACGCAATCTCATATATCAGTGGTGGATGTGTGAATGAGCACAGTTCTCCTGGGAACTAACAGGGCTAGCCCTGAAGTGTTTATAATCCTTGATGGGCCAGTTTTGCTTTCAGAAATTTATCCCAAACACAATGAAAACTATGATCTAAGATTTATGTACAAAGTATTTACTGAGGCATTGTTCATGCTAATAAAATCTTAATGACCCCAAATAGAAAATTATTCATTATATTAAGGTGAATAAATATTATTTAAATTTATGAACTGATGAAAATTATGTATATAGTGCAACTTATGGCTAGAAACATTTTTATGGTATAATAATTGAGATATCCTTTCTTTCCTCTTAATATTTTATAAGCTTTGTTGTTGTTATATTTTCTTCTCTATGAATTCCTGTGTTTTATGTCAACTATAATTTGTCAATCTTACAAAAATAACAATAAGGTCATACAAAGAATAAAATAAATTAGTCTATTATTTTAATAGCACTAAAATAAAGATTTTGTATCTAAATAAAACATGTAATAAAAACAGTACATTGATACAAATTTGTAGGACATATGAATATTTTTCTTTAATGTGTAATTAGTTTATATAGATTTATAAGAAAAACATTTACATCATCAATGGTTCAATGAGTGAAGGAAGAACAATATCTACATCATCAATAGATAAATGAGTGAAGGATCCAAATGATTTCTAAAAGGAAAAATACATGTGAATGAAGAACTTACAGGAAAATGTTGGCTGTCAAAATAATGACTATCACAGAAGTTGATGGGAATAGCACTGCTGGAAGTAGTATAAAATTATGGGATCATTTCAGCAAAAATCTGGATTATTAATAGTTAACATACACATTTCTTAACTTTGTGAACATGATTCTTAGAATATATCCCAGGATTATAAATTGAAATACAGAAAAGATTTTACCCCCCCAAATATTTATAATTTTCTTATTTAAAATAAAAAATAATTAGAAACAACCTAATGTCTAAACATGTATGGATATTGAATTAACAATGTTGTAAATAGTAAAATTTAATAAACCTATTAAAATCATTCATAAAGATTTTTAAAAGGATTGGATAATTTTCAAGTTTTAACATTACCATGGCATGCAGATTGCATACTCTAATAGTGTTAGCTCAAGTATGCAGCATTATGAATATTAAAAATATAGATTACTAAGAGGTAAGCTGTTGCTTCTTCTATTACTAAGAGGTAAGCTGTTGCTTCTACATACATGACCTTTTATTTCTTTGTGCATTTCTCAGTTTTTCAAAAATTCTAAATTTTTTTCTCAGAATTTCAAAGATAAACAATACTAAAATTTAAATCTCATAGTTATATGAGAATAAAATCTTCCCTGTTTTAAGTTACCTAGATTTTAAGTTACTGAGAGTCTCTGGTTTTTGTAGGGCCATTGCTTAAAACATGTTGGAATTTTGACATATGTTCTTTTTTTTTAACATTTTTTAAGTTGTTGATGGACCTTTATTTTTATTTATTCATATGTGGTGCTAAAAATCGAACCCAGTGCTTCACAAGGTGAAGCTTGCTAGGCTAGTGCTCTACCACTGAGCCATAACCCCAGCCCCAGACAATATGTTCTTGAAGGACTAAAGTGAAAGGAAACCCTATGGGTTCATTCAAGATTTGATTTATTCTGTTTTTTTTTTTTTTTTTCCAGACATTTTTGTTTTAGGTCAGGAATTGACAAACTTTCTATAAAAAAACAGATAGTAAATATTTTGGGATTTGTGAATCTCTGGTCACATATTTGTCTTTGCTTGTTTATGACTCTTAAAATGTAAAAAAAACACTCTTAGTTGTGGGCCATATAAAAACAGGTCACAGACTGGATTTGACTTGAGGGTCATAGGTTGCTGACCCCTGGTTTGGATCACATACATAGTGCACAGCTGGAGATTTTTTGTGGTGTTTTCTTATGAGTGCAAATCCTGGGAAAGCCTACTCACTTCTCTGTCATTCACATCTTCTGTAATTACAACCATCAAAAGGAGGGAAAGAAATTGATAAGTCAGTGTTAGCTATCACCCAAAGCATGAAAAACAATAGAGCTGCCCAAAACACCTCAAAACTCAGATGCTTATTACCAAGTCATTTGTTCTCACAGTTCTTTGTCAGTCAATTGTTAACTCAGGCTGAGCTCAGCGGGATGGCTCAGCCTGACTTAGTACTGAACTAGGCTGGCCACAGCCAGGGCTGTGTCACCCTCCTCCTGGGAAAGTGGGCTCACCTGTGATGTTTTCCATGGCAATGGCAAGTCTTCAAGAGAGCAAGTCCCAACACGTAAGCACTTTCCAAGTCTTTGGTGAATGAGTTGTTTAGCCACAGCAAAAACTAAAGTAGAAATGGTGGCCAAAGGAAGCAGATAAGACAGAGAAAAGATGTGATGTCAGATGTTTCCAGTAGGATCTCCCTCTTGGATCACTGCTACCTTCCCTGTTCCCAAGTTCCCACTCTACACTATTGCCCCTTCCCCTTTTGTTATAACAAGATGTCTTCACTTCTCCTCACCTCAGGAGAGAACTGGTCATAATTCTCCTGGAAGTCTTAACAGGATTAACAGTGAAATAAACTAGTATCCATACAGCTGTAGCTGGGTCTACCTGGGTCAGAAGTCTATCAGGTCAATCTTTGTGACTAGAGTCCTGGATACTAGAAGCAGGATTTAGAGAGTATTGTTTCCAGAAGGTGGGGAGGTTGCATAACAATAGGAAAATATGTCCAACAAAATAAAAATGGCTACCTATGTTATGTATACACCAGAGGCTGTGTCTAGTGAACAGTACACACAAAGCCCTTCCATATTATAATCACCCAATGAAGTAATTTCAACTCATTTCTATATCTGATGAAGGAGGTATTACTGATTTCAGATTAAATCTAAGAAATAAAAGATAAAGTATTTTGCATGTCCAAGATCATTTAGAGAATTGTGGTAAAATCTTGTTGAAAACCTCAATTCATAAGGCTAGATTCTTATGAGCAAGGCTCTACTGCTTCCTGTCCTTGATATCAAATTTATTTCTCTAATTTTTACTTTCAGCATTATCTTGGAAATTATTTTCCTTGATGTTCTGTTTTCTCATATTTCTGTTTTAATGTACAACTACTCTACCTAACCAGCAACCAGTGTCCACAATCTACCCAAATTTCAGCCTTTTGTGATTGTCTAATTTACAGTTCATCTAATATTTATTTCCCATTGAGTTTTCATCTGTCTGTCAGACATGCTCTAGTTAGTTAAATGCTAGTGGACACAAGCTGATGTCACAAATAGGTGCTTTAAAAATGCTTTCTGGATAAGGTTTGCTTCAGGTGGTTTGAAGTTGCACCATAAGGAGAATGTGCTAGTTCAGTGTAGGCCTCAGAATGAGACAGGAGCCCAACAGCCCAACTAAGCACATCTGTTATGGTTTTACTCTAAGGTGTTCCCCCAAAGCTCCTGCATTAATTCAGTAATATTCAGAGATAAAACAATTGGATTGTGAGAGCCGCAATCTAATCAGTTTGTCCTAGTTTGAATGGACTAACTGGGTGATAACTTCTAAGCAGGTAGGGCATGGCTGGAGGAAGTGGATCATTGGGGGCATACCATAGAAGGTTTCATTGTCCCTGCAGGCCCTTCCCCTTGCTCTTTCTGCTTCTGGCAACCATGAGGGAGCATCACTCCCCCATGACGCCCTACTGCCATGATGTTCTGCCTCACGGTGAGCCCAGAGCAATAGAGTTGGCCCACCACAGACTGAACCTCTGAAGCTGTGAGTGATGATAAACTTTTTCTCTAAGTTGTTCTTGTCAGGTATTTTGGTCACAGTGACACAAACTTAACTAACACAACATTTGAGATTGGCAGAATCATAGTTGATCTGAAGACTCTGATGCATGACAATAAAAACTTCCTCTGAGCTACTGAGTTTTAAAGCAGTTTGTTATGCAGCAATATTATAGAAACAGCAGGCTGAGTCATTCCTTAGTCCTCCCCTTTGGCTTTTTAGTTTGCTTAAAGACTTCTAGTAAACTAGAGCTGCCTTTTAAATAATAAATAGTATTCTCAAAAGAGAAAAAAATGTGTGGAAGTTCTCTGAGGTGTAGCCAGAATAGTATTGTCTCAATAACTGCTGGGTTCTTTTCCTTCCTTGGGAAGCAACAAGATTGTCATTCTTGTAGGAAATTTTGGAATACTATATAACCATAATTAGACAGTAATTTCTTGGTAACATGAACTTTTAAGCTGTTCTATCTCATAAGAACTTCAATCCATAGTAATCAATAATGCATAGTGATTGTTTTAAAGTAGCAATTCTTGAATTTTCAAGCATCTCATTGATTATCTATTATTTCCAAGGCATTGTATATCTATATTCTCATTTGATTTTAACATTGTTACATCTTATTAAGAAAGGAATTAAGTCTAGAAAAGGTGATAATCATTGGTATGATCAAAATGAATATTTAAGGTATCAGCGTGGGGGGGCAAAGCCAGACCTTGAACTGTGAGTAGGATTTGGTGCACAAGAAGGCATCCCAATATGGGGCAAAGTCTGCTAGAGCAGAGACTGTGGGAGGATGGGATAGAAATCAGTTTGGATTCCACCATACACTTACTTCAGAAATTGTTAGTAAATATGTTAGAGATTTGCAATGGAGAAATAGTGTCAAAGACATTAAAAGGATGATAAAGAAATTTATGCTTGATGGAAAGGCAGATGAAAACTTATAAAATGTCATGTTGGAAATACTACTTTACAAAAAATTTGTCTGGTGATGATATTTAGTTAAAAATTTTAGGATTTGCTTTCTATATGCCTATGATATGCCAAACACTGTGCTTGAAAGTTACATTCATGCAAGTAGAAAATTGGCCATTGTAATGGTTAAAAAATAAATAACTCAATTATCAGTGGAGCAGATAGATATTTCTATGGCTATAGTACAACTTATAGTTTAATAAGTGCTATAACAAAGGTGAAAAGACTAAGAGAATCTAGATGAGGAAAGATTAATTACTGTTAAGAGGTACAAAGCAGTTTTATAGAAAAGATGGCAAGTAGACTACTAGTAAAATGCTCTTAATAAGCAAAGAGGTCAGAAGAAACAATGATGTTGGAACTTTCAGCTCAGAAGACCAGAAAAATTGTGTTGGCATAGGTAGAAATATAAAATTTGGAAATTTTGATAATATTAACAAGAACTCTCTCAATTTTATAATTGGTATGGATTGTGAAGAGTCAACTACACTTTAAAATTCAATTCTAAATATTTTACATGTCATGAGCTTAATACATTATGACATGTTTGTGTTTAATGTTCAAACTTGTTGAACTCAAGATGATTAACTCAAATAGGCTTGGTATTTAAATGAGTAAAAATGAGGTGATTTATCCTCATTTGATAGTTCTTGGATATAAATAATAGATTCTACAAATTGTAAAAAACAATACTTATCTTTGCTATTACTTTTAGTATCTTGCTTTTCAAAAGTTTTGGAGTTGGCCTAGAAACAAACAAACAAAAAATTATCTACAGCCTTGAAAAGTTTGATAATAATCAAGACACACAGACATACTAGAAGAGGGATCTCATATTGTGTTACTATAGAATTTTAACAAACTTGAGTTTTGGTCTAAAGAAAGAGAAGTCAAAGCCAAGTCCATGAAGTCTTGGAAAATATGTTCAAAGTCACTGCCAGTAACATTACATTCTAATCAGTAACACAGGCTTTTCTTGAGGTTAAAATTACTATTTATTTTCAGTACCAGGGATTGAACCCAAGGATGCTTAACCACTGAGTAACATTCACAGCCCTTTAAAATATTTTAGGTACAGGGTCTCCCTGAGTTGCTTTAGGACCTTGCTAAGTAGCTGAGGCTGGGTTTGAACTTGCGATCCTCCTGCCTCAGCCCCTAGAGCTGCTGGGATTCCTGGCATGAGTCACTGTGTCAGCCTCTAAAATTACTATTTTAAATAAGACAACAAAGACATTAAAATTTCTGAGGTTGCTATTATTTTTTAAGTTTATTTTTAATTCCGTACATCAAACTTCCCTCTTAGGCATAAGATAGATTCTTATCTGGCCTTGCATCTCTAACATGTTATTTCAGTAAATGGGATAAAACACTGACCTTTCAGGACCTCAGTTTCCTCATCTGAGAAATGGAGACGTTAGTCTTGCCTTCTTCCATCCCTCTACTTTTCCCAACCACTTTTTCTTTCCCTCTTTCCTTCTTCCAGAAATTTTAGAGGACCTTCTTTATGTTCTAGTTTACACTCTCACATTTAACCAGCATATTATGATCCTGAATCTCTTTCTACCTCTACAATTGTCTTTCTCAAAGCCATTATCAAAAAAATGGCCTGTTTTAGTCAGATTTTTCACTGCTGTGACTAAAAGACCAGACTGGAACAATTGTAGAGGAGGAAAAGTTTATTTGGAGGCTCACAGTTTTAGAGGTATCAGTCCATAGAAGGCTAGCTTCATTCCTTGGAGCTTGAGATGAGGCTTGGTAGAAGAGTGTGGCAGAGTAAGTGGCTCACATGATGATCAAGAAGCAGAAAGAGAGACTCCACTTGTCAGATACAAAATATATACCCCAAATGTAAGCCCCAATGACCCATCTCCTCCAGCCACACCCTATCCACCTTCAGTTACCACTCAGTTAATCCCACCAGGGAATAATTCACTGATTGGGTTAAGACTCTCATAACCCAATAATTTCTCCTCTAAACCTTCTTGCATTGTCTCACACATGAGTTTTTGGGAGATACCTCTCATCCAAACCATAACATGGCCCCAGTAATGAGTCTAAAGCTTCAATGTGATTATTTTATGTCCTTTCTTAGTCTGGGCTGGATAGTTCTACCTGAGGTGGCTCCCATTGACCTTTCCATGTCTTACGCTCAGGTCCCTTTCTCCCACCCTCTCATCACCCCGGTACTACAGCATTCTCTGCAAGTAGCAAGTGTCTTCTCTGGCTTCTCATTCTCCAAACTTTTATCAAATGTCTTTTCCTCTGTGATACCTCCAAGAAGAGTTCATCTTTCCTTTCTCTTCAGTTTCCATCCTTGGTCTACATGTAATATAACAGAATAACTGTTGAAGCAGTTATTCTGTTATATTACATGTAGACATCTTATGTCTGACTCTTTCTCTTTTGGCCTGAGCACAGAGCTTTGCACATGATGGGCGGTCCAGAAATATGCATTGAGATGTGGAAAATTTTAGTGAATTTTTTTTTTTTTTTTTTATGGAGAGGTTAAATTACATAAATGCGTTCAATTTTCAACTTCTTTTTGATAAGTCCCGAAGTCACTGAAAATCAAAGGAGCAGAAAAATGTGATTTTGGTATATTTAATCTAAAAAAATTGTATCTGAGATGTGATTCTTTACTATGGTAACTAAATAAATCAGTGAAATTTGTGTTCATGTTGAGGTGGGTAGACACATCTGGGCTTTTAGGTGTTGAGAAGTTGTGGGGTGATTGCTCACATTTTTGGCTCCTGAGCTGTTTCATAATAAACTGCCCCAAAACAACACATCTGAGTCCTGAGTTCAGGAAAAAATGCTTTGCCCACGTGTACCTTGACTTCTGACATGCACTCAGAAAGCCCGTGGTGACACATTTCCTGTGAATTTGGCTACAGCTTTCACTTGAGCAAGCTTGACCACTTGGCCTTATAAAAACTCTGTAAATTCCAAGATCTAATTGGCACACTGCTTACTTCTTTTCCACTGAGAAAGCCAGATTCAGAGCAGCTCACTAGTTATGGTAACAAAATTACATCCTGCCTCCCCTACCCTCACCCAAAAGTGTCCTTTTAAACAATATCAGATAATTAAGCAGAAAAAAACTTTTTGAGGGGTAGGTGAACTACACTTTGAAGAAATATATAGAAAATGTTATCTTTACATATTTACAACCTAATTTTTTTGTGTATCTATAAAATCTTTACAAAAACTCCTTTTAATATGCAGATAAATACTTCCTGTTTTCTTGTCATGGTTTCTAGTATAAATATTTCAATGGAAAACTTTACATCTTACATAGTTGTTAAAGAGCAATATTTTAGAAAGAATAGTATCAAAAACATTTTGCTTTATTAATATTAAGAATGAAACAATTAAAGTGAAGGTTGAGAGAGGAAATCTGGAGTTGACTCATGTAGTCAACATGCCAGGTCACCAATTCCACATGTAACTAAGAGTTAACAGGCTTTCAACTCACTGAGGAATTATTTGCTAGTGATTTTTATATGGACATGTTTAACAAATTGGTAAAAAAAATTAAACACTTTTATAGTAAATAAGGTAATGGTTGGCAAGAATAATAAATCCACTGTAGGTAAAATTTATTTTAACAAACTTGAAAGGGAAAAGAAAGATGCTAACTAAAGGTTTGGGGGTACATCATGATCAAATAAAATTATTTAATTTCATGATTATTTATTATTAGAAGGTAATGAAGAATAGACCAAAGCAAGTAAAATCTCATGGCAATCTAAGCCTTGAAATATGGGTGATACTTATGTTCATTTTTCCTTTAGAATTAGTGGGTGATATGGGTGGGCAGAACTCAGGCAGAAAACCAGTCTTATTATTTGTTACTTTCAGAGTGACTGGGAATTGAGAAGGAGATTCTGAAAAGGATGAATCCAAAGATAGGGATCATCTAAATCTGTATATAAACTGTCATTCAACTGCATACTCATTAGAAAGAGTTCAGAACTTAGCAGAAAGTAACAGAAGGCTGAAAATAGTGAATGGAAGTTCTAAGTTGCTGCTAAATTAGACTGGCTAAAAATAATAAAACAATTGACCATAACAAGTGTTTTGGATGAACTGAATTTCAGTCCACTTCTGGTGAGAATACAGAATGGTAGACCACTATGGATTTTGATAGTTTTTTAATCTACCATATGACTCACTGTTAAGTCTTAGGTATGTGCCGAACCAAAATGAAAAAAAGTGTATGTTGACATGAAGACATGCATATGAATGCTCCCACCACCTTTATTTGTCATTGTTTCAAAATGGAAACAATCCACATGTTCAACTTGGGAATGAATAAGCAATTGTGGTGTATCTGTGCAATGGAACATTACTCAGTCATAAATATGAATACATTATTAATACGTTCAATAACATGAAGAATCTCAAAATCATTATTTTGAGTGAAAGATGTAGGAAATAAAACAGCTTATTCTGTATTATGGCATACATATAAAATTCTATAAATCACAAATTTATCTAGTTAACAAAATAAATCAATGGTTATCTGGTGAGGGGTAGTAGGTAGAAGTAGGAGAGAGAGGTTATAAAAGTCAAGAAAAAACTTGGGAGCTATTAGAAATATTGGTTATATTGATGGGACAAATATGTAAGTAACAAAAAATTGTATAATTGTGTAATATCTATTGTTCTTCAGTTGAACTTCAATAACCTTTGCTTTAGTATTTTTGTGTTATCTGCTAAAGTACATGCTGCCTGCTTTACTTATTCATTCAGGGAAATTTAATAGTCTTGGAGACTCGAAATCCAGTATCAGAACACATTAGGCACTGCCTTGAACTGTTGAGGCACGGAGAGGTTGTTTTCCAGTTTCCAAGACAGATAAGCTTTTGTCCCTCAGCATCCACAGGGGACTGGTTCCAGTAGCTCTCCCCACATTCCAAAATATGAGGATATCAACTACTTTAATAATCTCTAGGTTATTTATAACGTTTAACATACTGTAAGTGTTAAGTAAATAATTATTATATTGGATTATTTAAGAAATAAAACAAGAAAAAATCTCTATATATTTAGTACAGATTTAATTTATTTTACCAGAATATTTTTTCAACCAGAGTTGGTAAAAACCTCAGTTGTGGATCCCATAGATATGGAGGGCTGATTGTACTGACCTGTGTGAAAATTTCTCATCAAACTTATAAATGACCAGGAGTATGAATGGTGGCACATAAAATTAATCTAGGAGAGACTTTAATTGGCCTAATTAACAATTTTACTATCAACCTCCATATACTCTTTATCATCATTAAAATGATACTCCTTCTCATGTACAGTTGCATAAAAACTTCAAACCATTCTGTGCACTTAAAGGATGCTTTTCTAAAATCAGAATTTCTAAATGATTGTTCAACAATGAAACTATCCCAGTCTTTTTTTTTGGGGGGTGGGGGGGGGTCAGTCCTAAGGGTTTGAACAATGTGTTCATTTTGTAAACAATATGCTTTTTATCTAGAATAAACCAATCTCCACTGTGATCTAATAAATATTGAGCTTTAGTCTTAACTAACTTTACCATATTAATTTGCATAATACTAATTGTGAAAGGTATGCAGTGCAGTGTTTATTTTTCCAGATGAAAAATTGCAAAGAAAATACACATATGGTTTCCATACAGAGGCAATATTAGCATCCATCAAAACTCAAGAATCCTTAAATAATCAGATTATTAATAATTTTCTGTCTTGATAAAAGAGAAATGTTTTCATAAGTGGAACCAGGGACAAGTGCATCAATTTAATGATGCAAAATTCTACCAGCTTTACAAAAATTGTGCATAAAAACTTGGTCTGTATTGTCAGTTAAGATCGTTCTTATATTTTATATGATAGTTATCTGCTTAGTTTGCTTAAAGTGTTCTTACGTACTTACATAACTTAATCCTAACAAGTTCTCCATAAAAGGTGAAGTGAGAAATATTATGATTAAATTTTTAAAGGCAGGAAAATAAAACTTAAAAATGCCTGGTGAAACCCAATACTTATTTCATAGCAAATCTTATGGTCTGTTAACCAGATTGCAGT
Organism: Marmota flaviventris; assembly: GCF_047511675.1. Lineage (NCBI taxonomy): Eukaryota > Metazoa > Chordata > Mammalia > Rodentia > Sciuridae > Marmota > Marmota flaviventris. Next base: position 57,031,589 of record NC_092500.1, on the reverse strand, counting down.
TTTGCAAGCATTTTAAAATTAACTTTAAAGAAAAAATTTATATATATTGTTAGTATATAAGAAACAAGTACTTTGCAGCAATTTTGTTTTTTTTACAATCACCATATACCATTTATCTCTAAAGAACTTAGAAGTATTAACAAATTGAGCCTCCCTGCCCCCCCTTGGTCTGGGAAAAGCCTGTAGAATCCTAAATTGGGGCAACACCACTGTCAGTAATCTGAGGTGCACTTTGGGACTGGGCTCACACAGGTGGAGAAATTAGGGGGTAAAATCTGTTGTCAAGACCCCTCTGCTAAGGAGATAGGGCTGGTACATATAGTTCCTTAAAAAAAAAAAAAAGTTAGACTGGCTTGGTTCTCTATAATGAGATTCAATTAAGTATTTTTTTGTGTGTTTGTTTTTCTAATTAGCACTTATCTTCTAGCTAGAATCCAAAGATAAAGAAGGGAGCTTAAGATATCTTCTAGCCTAGTAAAACTAGGAATAGCTCTTACCAACATTTAGAAAAGAAATCTAAATATAATTAAAAAATATAATTGGAAGTACAAGAAAGATATCCAAATGGACTGGGGATTTCATTAACCTGGGGTGATAGTTACTTTCAATAGAAATAAGTATTAGTAAATAAGTCAAGGTGTTATGATTTCAAGTTATTTCATTCAATTCTTTCCCATTGGAATGTTTTCTATGTTCTAGGGTTAGAAGAGTCTGAAGGACATTACACATTTATATGTGATTTTTAAAAATTATTGTTTTGAAAACACTACAACCTTAAGTTTCTATGTCTTTCTTCCATGTAGTGGGAAAATGAGTAGATGCAAAAGGGAAACTGTCTTGATTTGGCCTAACTTTATATTGTAGATATAACTTTGTTAGTTTAGGTTTATTAAATTAAGAAAGTTTAAAATGGAAGAACAGTAGCAGAAAAAGTAATAAACTCCTTTTTTATTTACAAAAAAAATTAGATGTTAATGTCAATTAAAATAGTACCCCCAGATTGTTTTTGGAGAAAGTCCTAAAATTCCCATGTTTTGAAGAGCAGTTTGTTATTAATTATATAATTCTAATTGTTTCTTAAGAGAGAGTGGCAAGAAGAAAAAGTAGGCCCAAATCTTCATCATGTCAGATTAGGCCCTGACTTCCTTAACAAGACTCCAAAAGTGCAAGAAATAAAATCAAGAATCAATAAATGGGATGGATTCAAACTTAAAAGCTTTTTCTCAGCAAAAGAAATAATCAATGAGATGAAGAGAGAGCCTACATTTTGGGAGCAAATTTTTGCCACACACATGTCAGATAGAGCCCTAATCTCCAGGATATACAAAGAACTCAAAAAATCTAACACCAAAAAAACAAACAACCCAATCAATAAACGGCCTAAGGAGCTGAACAAACACTTCTCAGAAGAAGATATACAATTGGTCAACAAACATGAAAAAATGTTTAACATCTCTAGTAATTAGAGAAATATAAATAAAAACTACTATAAGATTTCATCTCACTCCAGTCAGAATGGCAGTTATCAAGAATACAGACAACAATAAGTGTTGGTGAGCACGTGGGAAAAAGGCACACTCCTACATTGCTGGTGGAACTGCAAAATGGTGCAACCAATCTGGAAAGCAGTATGGAGATTCCTTAAAAAACTTGAAATGGAACCACCATTTGACCCAGCTATCTCAGTCATCTGTTTATATTCAAAGGACTTAAAATCAGCATACTACAGTGATGCAGCCACATCAATGTTTATAGCAGCACAATTTATAATAGCTAAACTGTGGAAGTCCTTCAATAGATGAATGGATAAAGAAACTGGTACATATACCCAATGGAATATTAATCAGCATTAAAAGAGAATAAAATTATGGCATTTGCAGGTAAATAGATGGAGTTGGACAATATTATGCTAAAGCAAATCCCCTAAAACTAGGGGCTGAATGTTTTCTCTGATAAGTGGATGCTAATCCATAATGTGAGGGGGATGGGATGAGTAGAGGAATTTTGGAGCAGGCAAAGGGGAGGGGGAAGGGGAACAGGGGGGAGGAGAGATGATGGAATGAGAGGGTCATCATTCCCCTAGGTACATGTATGATTGCGCGAATGAATGGCGTGACTCTACTTCATGTACAACCAGAAAAGTAAAAAATTCTGCTCCATTTGTGTTCAATGAATAAAAGAGGTTTCTACTGGCATGTATAACTGATTAGAACTAATACAAAATAAAAAATTTTTAAATCCACAATTTAAAATAAATAAATAAATAAATAAAGACATAAATAAAACTGGAGTGGGGGAGGAAGGGAAGGAGGGGGAGGGAGGAGGGAAGAGTTTGGGAAGAGAAACAAAAGTTGATATTTTGCATAGAGAAGTTTTCAAAGGAGTGTCTGTCTACAAAGTTTACACTCATATACTTTACCAAAGTCTATGCAGTATATCTTGTAAAAAAGAGTGTTTTACCCTGGAGTTGTAATTTTCTCTCATAAGGATTTATTTCCTGATTTAGCATTAAATTGAATAGATTAAAATTGTCTTCCCCCAAAGTGAAATGTGTGTGTGTGTGTGTGTGTGTGTGTGTGTGTACTTGTGAAAAATCCTTGGGATCAATCTGAGGCTGAATAGTTTCATAGAAATAGGATTTTTCTCCCTGTGCTTATGTTTTTCAACAGCTCACACAAGTCAGGCAGGGGCTGCCAATGCCTTGGTTGATAATTCTCTGTACTAGTTCTTATAGAGAGGGAAAAGGAATGAACCATGGGAATAATCTATTCTTTTTCATCTTCTTTAGTAATCTATATAAACTGAAGACAGATGAAGAGAAATAGAGGAAGGGAGAGAGGGATGGAGGGTTGGAGGAAAAAGGGAGGGAAAATCAGGAAAAAAGGAGCTGGGCATAGTGGTGTATGTCTATATTCCCAGAGGCTGAAACAGGAGGATCTCGAAGCCAACCTCAGTCCCTGAGTTCAATCCCTGGTACCTTCAAACAGAAAAAAAAAAGAAATTAAGGAAGGAAGAAAGAGGAAAAGAAAAGATTGAAAGAAGAAGAAACAAAGGAAGGCAGCAAGCAGACAGGCAGAGGAAGGAAGAAGTGCCAGGGGAAAGAGAAAACAGAGAGAAGGGTAGAGGGGCGAGTAAGAGAATGACCCTTTCAGTTAACATCACCAGAGGCAACACCTCCTGAGTTGAAAATGTCTTTCATTCCTCTGGCAAACTTGCATTGGCTGTTTGCTTTGGTTCTTCTCAGACAGGGCTTTATTTAGTCATGCCAGCTGGCCATCTCAACTGTGACGATTAAATTTAGGGCACTATTTATAATTCAAGGTATGTGTAAAGAAAGGAAGGAGGAGATTTCATAAAGGTAGGGGCATTAGTAAAGAGGACAAGACAGAGGTGGCCTTCTTGAATAAAATGACTTTTAAAAATTTTTCTATGTCTTGGACTACTTCCCTTGGCTCACTAGTGAAGAGGAACTGGAAGAATCCTAAATATCACCAGGGTCTCTACTGATTCTTCAGATGTGCCTTTTCAAGAAGTTTACTGCTGGTAGGAAGGGTGGACATACCTTAATTATTCAGTAACTTCTATAGTTTTACCTAGCGTTCATGTCAAATAAGGAATTTTCCATTGCTCCAGCTATATACAATCTTCTTCTGGCTTTAAATTCTAACAAAGATTGATTGCTTGAGTTGAGAGTTAATTTTAGGATTTAAGTGACCAGCTCCTTAACTTGCTGGATTACATTCTTTGATTTACTCCATAGAATCCTGGTTATTCTTAAAGAATATGTATAAAAGTCTTTGCTTTCAGATGACCTAAGATTTATGATGATTCTGGATCCTTACCCTACTAACTTGTGACATCACTTTAACATGAAACATAAACTCCAGGCAGAAAAATATGCTAGACTTTCCCTAAAAGTTAGACTCCTACCTTCCGTCCACCATGGGATTTACAGAACAAAATATTCTCTTTTTCCTGTTTGTTTTAAATTAAGAAATTGCAGTCTCTTGAGTTCTAGAGTTTCTGTAAGAACAACAGAAGGAACACTCAGCAAATGTTTAGTATCCATATGCTTCACTAAAGTGGCCAGATGTCCTGAGTTTGTCAGAGGAAAGGGAGTTGTTTAGTCTTTTTTTTTTATTCTCTTTCTCTCTTGATTATTTCCTTCAAAGAGTCAATCACTGATATGTTTTGTGCCTCCACTGATCTATTCTTATGGTTATTTTTCATACCTTGCTATGATAAGAACATTATAATTGATAATCTACTGCTTTTATACCTGGGTTCAGATTTTTTAAAGAAAAAAGTTTATTGTATCTGTTGCTCCTTTGTGGCTCTGTAGTTATTGTCATAAAAAATTCATATCAAAATTCCCATCCTGCCTATGTAGCCCTATAAACTACATTTATAATTTAAAGCAGGCATGAACCTGTGTGTTTTTTTTTTTAAAGGCTGAGCTCTACTACTCATTTTTAATCTTCTCTCAAGTACTGAATTTAAATAGTAAAAAGTGGCCTCTTTACTGGGTCAATACTGTCAGGAAAAAATTTTCCAAGGCTTGGAAATGAAAGAAAGAGATTACTGGGCATCCTTCAAATAGAGCTCTGTGGTTTGTTTCTCAGATTCTCCCAGGTTTATTGGATTCTTAAGAGGTGTGCTCCTTTGAGACCCAGTCTGTGGTTGAGGTCAGGTGTCTCAAAGACTTCAGTGACAGGACTCTTTTATCCTCTTAAAAAATTTTAAGGACCCTGAAGATTTTTTTATATAAGTTTTTATCTACTGATATTTACCATATGGTAAATAAATAAAGACTAAGAAATTAAAGCATACATTAGGATAAATTTATCTTGAATAACATTGTCCATTACCTATCAATGTAGACACCTGCTTATTTTTTTTGACAAATAATATTTGTCAAAATTAAATATTTAGGGAAAGAGTAACATTGTTTTATAACTTTACAAATGTGTAAATTTCTGGCCTTATATAAGAGAGCTGGATCTCATGTCTGTTTTAGCCTTCAGTTGGTTGAAATCTTTGTTTTTGGTTAAAATATTTATTTAAATATCTGATCTATATAGATGCATAATTGCAAAAGAGGGAAGAATTTGATAGACCTCTCATATAATTGTAGATATTCTTTGATATTACACCAAAAGTTGACAAGAAGTAGTTTCTTAAATATCAATTGCAATGTAAAATCTGCAGTCATACTGATGATCTTTTCAAACTATTTGTTTTAAATCGATTGGTGTTTCTTGCACTTTAAATAGACTGTTTATCTATGCTTTATGCATTGGTCACTTGGAAAATATTCATTTGTGGATATATGCAAATTTCCTAATGTTGATTTAGATTTCTCAATGCTAATAACTAATTTTTTTCTAATCTCATTAGACGTTTTTGCAAATCAATGATCTAATGAAAATAGTCATTTACTGTGTTTAAAGAATAACTTTAAAATGAATATGCCATTAATCCTAGGGATCTCATTGAAATATATTTTAAAAGAAATAACTAACCAAATATGTAAAAAGCAATATATAAAAACATAAACAAAAAGAGTCAGTGTGCACCTTGTAGTCCCATGCTATTTGGGAGGTTGAGATAGGAGAATCACTTGAATATATGAGTTCAAGACCATCCTAAGCAACATAGTGAGAATCTGCCTAAAAAAAAGTCTGTTTTTGTGTTTATATTTCATAATAGCTAGATTTTTCATAATAGCTAGTTGGTTATACAAAGTGCAGGTTTAGTTATTAGATTATTTTATATGCATTAAAATATTGTGCAAATATATTTAGTGGCATGAGGGAATATATATGTTTTCCATTATAGAGTGAAAAATTTTGTTATAGAATGGCATCATAGCCTGTTTTCATTTATAGAATATTTGTATAAATGTATCTGTACATTGTATAAATGTATAGAAAATCTGCATAGCTAGTCAGATAAATAGATAGGAAGGAAGAACAGATAAAGTTTTTAAAGGTATTCATAAAAATATTATTAATACACCTGGGTTGATAGATTTGAGGGATTTATTTTCCTTTGTATTATTTTTAATGTTTAACTTTTGTTAATAGAAGTAGATATAAATTTTTACAGTCAGAGAAAATAATAAGCTGTTTTCTTCTTGGAAGTGAAAGTCAGTTTTGTTTCTAAAACTGGAAAATTTCAATGTGGTTTATTTTGACAGTCCAAGTTGGCAAAGGTTCAAGGCAATGAGTGGTGGGTCTATCAGTACTGCAAATATCAGGACAATCCTCCTGGCAAGAAATTTGACTGAAAAGTCTAAAAATTTTTATTCTTTTGAATTGAGCCAATTTACTTCAATTAACTAATCCTATATTCAGTGAATATACCCAAGATATATTCAGGACTATACTCAAAGATTTCCATCAGAGAAATGCTAAGAAGTAAGAAATAATTTTAAAATATTATGGTGTATCCATTTGACAGATTACCATGTTGAGAATATCATGAGACACTTTCAGATTTCTGTCTGATTGGATGTTCATAGCTGCATGCTACTGTGATTTGAGAAAGGATATCAGAAGAAGATAAATAGGGTTCATAAACCAAGTTTCTCTCTTTTTTGGTAGGTTCTAGGGGTTTTTGCTTCTTCATTCCTTCCTTTCCTTAGCCCTACTTGGACCTCTAGCTCCACTTGCTCTTTGACTTCAGCCTGGCCACAACCCTGGTGGTTAGTGGCCCATGATTCTAGATGCTGCTCCCAAGGGAAGGTCCACATTCGTAAGTCTTTGTGTGGTGTTTTGCTTCAGAGACTCTGAAATACTATTTTAACAAACACTGAAAACAAGAATGAAAGGTTTTTACACTACTATCCTACTTTTTATTTATTTATTTATTTCTTACATGACAATAATGGAATGCATTACATTCATAATTATCCATTCACCGCACAGTTTTTCATAACTCTGTGTATAAAGTATGTTCGTGCCAAATTATACCATTATACATGAGCTCTCTCTCTTTTTTTAAAGGGGTATGCAAATGAGTATGGATATACCTGAGGTACTCAGAGATGCTAGAGTATACATTTTCTATTCACAGTAATATTAGATGTCTAATAGTTGCATGTCTTTTTAAGGATGGCATAAATATAATTTTTCATTTGCTTATTATATGACTATTAAAATTATTTGGAAATATATTTCTTAATTATACTTCAACATTTTTTGAAAAACTTTTTTTAATATTCGATTTATGTTTCTGTGTGCTTGAGACCAACTCTAAAGAGCACTAAACTTACAATCCAGAAGACATGGATTTTCAGGGCTACCAGCTAAAAACAGTTTTCAGAAATAAAATTTAATTGCTGATCTGCAAGATCTCAGTCTTTACCCACTTTCACAGTATAAGAGAGATCCCCATTTTGTACAAATGATTACATACATTTAATTTTCTTTCTTTTTGTAAATAGGGTTCTGTAATCCAAGGTTCATAGAGATAGAAAATATACATATTTTAAATACAAATTGTGTTTTTCCAATAAGCAAAGTGTTTGTATTGAATTAATAATGAAATAGTGTCAATTTTTAATATTAGAACATATTTTTGTAGTCAAGTTCAGCTCTGAAGACAAGTATCACTAATGCATTCACAGGAATCATGGTTACTTTGATGCCAATACAGAAGGGGAAAAGTAAACACATGAAATGCATTCAAAAGCCAATTTGAAAATAATTTTTCATTTTAGTCTTGTGAAAGTTATATTTATTGTCTAAAAATCTTCCTATACTTCACTCATAAAAAGACATACCCACTACTGCTGGACAATCTCAAATTTATTTTTTACACATTCCCATTTTATTACTATATTAAATAATTAAATATTTAAAAAAATTACTAAAAGTAAGCACAAAAGGCAGCAATGACAACAACAGAAAGGAGAAAAAGAAAATAGTTTTCACTAAAGGATAATAAATTTTGCTTTAGTTTCTTAGTATGATAATATTTTTTTTGTTATTTAAGTGGTGTTGCTTGTATTGGATAATTTAAAGTGATGTGATATTTTAGGGGAAAATGCACAGACTTTGAGGTTTTAGTTCATGAGGATTCACCCACCATAGCTTTATTTATGTTGGGTTTCAAGTAAACCCCAAATTTCTAAATAAGGTCTGATATTACTGCCAATATTGACCTGGTTTAGCATGTAAACTATTATAAACCCTAATGATAATGAAAGCAAGGATTACACACGTCTCTAAGTATTAATTGAACACAGAATGCCTAATAACCTTTTCATCATTTAAAAGAGCTGCTTTTACAGCATATGAATTTGAACATATTTAGATGGCTAATTTTATAAAATCTTAGTATTAGTCAACTGGAAACTACATGTAATTTAGATTGAAAAAATAAAGTCACTCTTTTTTTTTTGAATGTGTTCATAAAATAATCTTAGTGATCTTTTTTTAAAATTTTTTTATTATTAGTTGTTCAAAACATTACAAAGCTCTTGACATATCATATTTCATACATTTGATTCAAGCAGATTATGAACTCCCATTTTTACCCCATATACATATTGCAGATTCACATCGGTTACACATCCACTTTTTTAAATACTGCCATACTAGTGTCTGTTGTATTCTGCTGCCCTTCCTATGGATAAAAAAAATATTATAATCATCATCATTAATAATGTTGAATCATACATATATGTATATGTCCTAAAAATAATTGGAATACTATTAAGAAAATATTTTTTCAAAAAGTCCATTTCCAAAAGGTGCTTTAATGTGTGTCCCGAGGGTTGTGTTATTTCTCCTCAATCCTGCTTCTATATTTTACTATCTATTGACTTCACTTTTTTGCTAAATCGAGTACTGTAATGACTTACTACAGAAAAGTTCATGCAACCTAAATGCAGTAAGATTTAGGGAGTATGATGTGGGATGGCACAGGGAGTGAGTTTTCACAACAGTGGCATTATATTTACATAGCATTTCATATTTACAAAATTATTTACGTGTAGATCTCATTGCTCATCAAAACAGCTCAATTTTGTAAATATTATCTGTAGTGATCAGAGGTAAAACTATGGCCCAGAGAAATTAATAATTACTTGTTAAATGGTGAATCTGAAAAAAATCATGCAATTCTCCTGACCTCTTATTGAATGTTCTTCTCACCACCATGCTGAGGGAGGGGATCATTAACTCAGATACTGGAGGCTATCACACTGACATGAATCCTTGATCATAATTGACTTAAATTATTCTGATCTACAACTGTTTAAATTAAAATTCAACAAATAATTGCTCAACTTCATTTTATGCTGACTGTAGAGACCTGGCCTTGGAGGGCCTGAAAAGGGAAACTATTACTCAGAAAATAAAGAAAAGCTTTTATTGGATTGAATTAAAGTGATTCATTTCTTTTTTCTTCTTTAAAGATCTTTGCATTGACTGTGATTTTAAGAAAATCCTTTAGGAAATTCTTTATAAATGAACAAGGTTGATTTTGTGATAAAACTAAGTTCTTGCTGCTTATTTCTTTTTTTCCTTGGAATGCTTGGAACATCTTCTTTTCTTCATGTCTCCTTTTGACTTCTTCTACATACCCATGACCCCCACAGTAGCTTTTACTTTTTTTTTTTTTGCTCTAAGTACAATACATTTTCTGGAAAGATACATTTCAAGCTATGGTAGGGTATTATGTTTGTCAACTTTCCATCGTTGTAACAAAGTACTTTAGATAAACAACTTAAAAAGAGGAAAGATTTACTTTGGCTCATGGTTGCCGAGGTTTCAGCCTGTGGTTGGCTGGGTCCATTGTTTTGGGGTGAGGCAGTGGGAGCATGTGGCAGAGTATGTTGCTCACACTTCATGGTGTCCAGAATGAAGAGAGGAAGGGTGTGTGAATGTGGGGAGGGGGGTAGAATAAACCTTCCAGAGTCACAGCACTAATGACCCACCTCTTCAAACTAGTTCCATCTTTTACAGTTTCATAGTTCATTCAATTATGAGCCCATCAATGAATTAATCCACCAATGAAGTCAGAGCCCTCATGATCCAATCACTTCCCCAAAGCCCCACCTCTGAATATTGTTGCACTGGGAAATAAACCTTCAACACATGAGGCTTTGAAGGACACTGCAAATCTGTCTTAAAGATGATTAAGACCCAATTCTTGATCTTAAGAATTCTTGAGTAAATTCTCTAAATTGAGGAGATTGGCATGTTTATTTTTGGCCTATTTCCAGATTGATTGATTGATTTTGGTCCTGGGGACTGAACTCAGAGCTCACAACTGAGTATGCATCTTTGTTTTGAGTGGCCCAGATACTAAGGAACTTCCCTTTTGCTTTTGCAAGAATCAAAGAAAGAAATGAAGAAATATTATATGAGCAATAATGTTTTTTGAGCTACTTTATCAAATGTAGTAGGTACGGCATTTACCATTTTAATGGTTCAGAGCTCACGGTAATTTATGATGCAGCTGCATTGATCCTATTCTGTTGGTTACAACAGTGAGCCTTGGAGTAATTAAGCACCTTGCCCAAGGTGGCGCAGTGAACAGATTCCAGTGCTCAGGTACTTTACCACTGTGTTCTAACATCAGAGCACAAGTTCAGTCCACTCTATTATCATTCAATACTTAATAAAATAGATGATCTGAGCTCTCTGGAAATATATGACCCGAACTCTCTGAAGATCCTTTCCAGATTTTAAAAATATGATTATTCTATGAAGGAAAGGTGGCAAAAATGTGATATGAGAACACCTACACTTGGGTTTTTCTGAATTCACTTCTTTATATGTTTCTTATATTTAAAATATAAAAATGATGTAACAGCATCTTAGTTTTGCATGACACCGTGGGATATTAATGACATCTTTCTAGACAGCAAGGTTGTGTACAGAGGGATGTTTAATGTGTCTACATCCCTTCAGCCCACACTGTGAGAGGAGTACTTTTCTTAAAGTAAAGGAATGCAGTGTGCCATCACTATGGTTCATCTTCTAGATTTGGCTAATGAAAAGAATCTGATTCTTTAACAGATTCAAATTTGTTAGTAATTGCTCTATTTTCCAGGGGCTTCTGGATTTTTCTCATCCCACATTTTGGGAAAGAGGACAAAAGATAGGAAAAAAGAGAGATAAGAGAGAATGCAAACTCCAGAAGTCAGAGAATTAACTTCCCCATTGTATGATTCACAACTCAGAACAGATTCAGCAGGGCTAACTCAGAGTGTGATCATCTGGTAGAGGAACATTCTACGTGGTGTAGTGTATCATATAATCATATAATTAGTGAGGAAGAGTACTTCTAGAGGTTGATCATTAGTGTAGCTAAAGCTCTGTTATGTGCAGTACATAGTTCGGGCAGTGACATAATTGTTTGAATATTGGATTTCTTTCTTTTAAGTTTGATTTTCCTAATGGTCAAATTAATAGTCAGTAGTTTACTGCCGTATTCAGGAAAGTCAAGTAAACACAAAATGAATTCTTTTTTTCTAAGCTCACTTCACATTCTTAATCTCTTACAAAATTCTAAAAATTTCAGTGGCTTTTCCAGTGGCAGCAGGATATGATATGAATTGGATGTTATGTGCAAGTGCTGTACCCCAGGCAATTCAACCTTTTCTGTGTATCTTAGGGACTGGTTTAGAATTTGAATACTTTTAGGAATGGTTGGTTCTTGAAGAATACTTTCAAAGTGAATGAAATAAAAAAAGCACAGCATTTTAAATGAATCTAAACAGCTAGTAAAGAAATTGCTTAGAAGTTGTATTTATTTTTAAAACACAAAATGTAAAAATAAAATATGAAAATCACTTTTGATAATTTCATCTAAGTTCATTTCTAACTGAAGAATTATATTTTTTGCCACCATTTTAGAATAATTTTTAGAATTATCTTGAAACATAAATATGTATTTTAAGTGCTCGTCCAAAATTAAAAGATTTTTTTTTTTTAATCAGAGAAAGAGGAAAAAAAAGATAGGGGGAAGGGAAAAATGAAAATTAGAAAATGTAATAAGCAAAAGGAAGCTAGTTCCATGGCATCTGATCTTTGAATTACTCTGCTTTGTTCTTCCACAGAAACAGGAAGTGCTATGTCACATGAAATCACTGAAATAATAAATTCTCATATCTTCTTGAGGGAAAATTATGTAGAGTCTGATTAAAAAATAATGTGGTGACCAAAGCAGGAGATTAGCAGAGAATATCATTGCCCTTGATTGTCCTTCAGTAGGCCTCTGATTCTAAGGTTATTATTCTCTCATTTGTAATGAGGCAGCTCATCTCCTGTGCCAATTATTATCTCAAAATCCTTCAAGAATCTTTACTGCTTCCAGAGTACTGACATAATGCAAAGACTCACATGCTTTTGTGAGCAAGTTGTATATCAAAAAGTATTGTATCCACCAAAATTAAAGTCATTTAATGTCTTATTATGTCTTAATTGAGCAGTTAGATGAAGCAAACAATTTTTTTTAAACTTATCTAAAGTTAAACTTGTTGTTCCTTATTGGAGTAAGATTGAAAAAGATAAACTTTTACAGAAAAAAATAATTCACTAATCATTTTCAGAATCTCTTTCTCTTAGATATTGCTACCCGGCTAAATCTGGTTTCTCTAGGTTTATCCTAAATTAAGATTTCGATTGTGCTGATGACATCATAATTCATTGGTGAGAAGTTGTCTCACTTTGCCCAGAATAAGAAAATATATACTAAACTCATGCCCATGGATATTAGCCAATCGAAATTCAATATACAACAGCAGCAACCCCAACAACACAATCATGCATATGATCAGAAGCAGCAACAAGATATCAAAAGTAGTAAAGGCAAATACTCAGGGAAGGAAGGAAGGACAGGAAGAGAGAGAGAGAGAGAGAGAGAGAGAGAGAGAGAGAGAGAGAGAGAGAGAGAGAGAGAGAGAGAAAGAAAGAAAGAAAGAAAGAAAGAAAGAAAGAAAGAGTTCTGAGGAAAAGTAGAAAAATACCAGGGTCTAAAGGAGTCATGGAAACTTTGTCTCCACACTGATTTTGAATTTGTAGGGAAGGAAAAACATCTTATTTTACCCATCTTAGGTTCATTGGCTGGGGCCACTGTAACAAAAGATAGATTAATAAGAAACAGTATAAAATTTGTTAATGTTATATTTATGTAACACAGGAGTCTTTATAAGAAATGAAGACCAAAAGAAACAGATAATCCCAAATGCTTTCATAGTAGATTTCTTGATGAAGAATGGCAAATCAGGGGGAAATGTGCTAAGACAAAACAATAAAGATAATAAAAGATTGAGAGTTAAGGTCATAGACTGGAGAGGCTTAGCAAGGCCTGTTTGTTCCGACTCTTCCTGGTATCAGGGTGTCCTTCTGTCCTCGGAGATAAAGATGCCTCTTCTCTCTGGGTCTGAAGAGGGCATCTTCATGAAGTCTTTTTTTTTTTTTTTTAGTGTCTTTTTTTTATTTTTATTTTTATTTTTTTTAATTTTTTATTGTTGGCTGTTCAAAACATTACATAGTTCTTGATATATCATATTTCACAATTTGATTCAAGTGGGTTATGAGCTCCCATTTTTACCCCATATACAGATTGCAGAATCACGTCAGTTACACATCCATTGATTTACATATTGCCATACTAGTGTCTGTTGTATTCTGCTGTCTTTCCTATCCTCTACTATCCCCCCTCCCCTCCCCTCCCCTCCCCTCCCCTCTTCTCTCTCTGCCCCCTTTACTGACATTCGTTTGTCCCCCTTGTATTATTTTTCCCCTTCCCCTCACTTCCTCTTGTATGTACTTTTGTATACCTCTGAGGGTCTCCTTCCATTTCCATGCATTTTCCCTTCTCTCTCCCTTTCCCTCCCACCTCTCATCCCTGTTTAATGTTAATCTTCTTCTCATGCTCTTCGACCCTACTCTGTTCTTAGCTACTCTCCTTATATCAAAGAAGACATTTGACATTTGTTTTTTAGGGATTGGCTAGCTTCACTTAGCATAATCTGCTCTAATGCCATCCATTTCCCTGTAAATTCTATGATTTTGTCATTTTTTAATGCAGAGTAATACTCCATTGTGTATAAATGCCACATTTTTTTTATCCATTCATCCATTGAAGGGCATCTAGGTTGGTTCCACAGTCTAGCTATTGTGAATTGTGCTGCTATGAACATCGATGTAGCAGTGTCCCTGTAGCATGCTCTTTTTAGGTCTTTAGGGAATAGACCGAGAAGGGGAATAGCTGGGTCAAATGGTGGCTCCATTCCCAGCTTTCCAAGAAATCTCCATACTGCTTTCCAAATTGGCTGCACCAATTTGCAGTCCCACCAGCAATGTACAAGTGTGCCCTTTTCCCCACATCCTCGCCAGCACTTGTTGTTGTTTGACTTCATAATGGCTGCCAATCTAACTGGAGTGAGATGGTATCTTAGGGTGGTTTTGATTTGCATTTCTCTGACTGCTAGAGATGGTGAGCATTTTTTCATGTACTTGTTGATTGACTGTATGTCCTCCTCTGAGAAGTGTCTGTTCAGGTCCTTGGCCCATTTGTTGATTGGGTTGTTTGTTCTCTTATTGTCTAATTTTTTGAGCTCTTTGTATACTCTGGATATTAGGGCTCTATCTGAAGTGTGAGGAGTAAAGATTTGTTCCCAGGATGTAGGCTCTCTATTTACCTCTCTTATTGTATCTTTTGCTGAGAAAAAACTTTTTAGTTTGAGTAAGTCCCATTTGTTGATTCTAGTTATTAACTTTTGTGCTATGGGTGTCCTATTGAGGAATTTGGAGCCCGACCCCACCGACTGTAGATCGTAGCCAACTTTTTCTTCTATCAGACGGCGCGTCTCTGATTTGATATCAAGCTCCTTGATCCATTTTGAATTAACTTTTGTGCATGGCGAGAGAAAGGGATTCAGTTTCATTTTGTTGCATATGGATTTCCAGTTTTCCCAGCACCATTTGTTGAAGATGCTATCCTTCCTCCAATGCATGCTTTTAGACCCTTTATCAAATATAAGATAGTTGTAGTTTTGTGGATTGGTTTCTGTGTCCTCTATTCTGTACCATTGGTCCACCCGCCTGTTTTGGTACCAGTACCATGCTGTTTTTGTTACTATTGCTCTGTAATATAGTTTGAAGTCTGGTATCGCTATACCGCCTGATTCACACTTCCTGCTTAGCATTGTTTTTGCTATTCTGGGTCTTTTATTTTTCCATATGAATTTCATGATTGCTTTCTCTATTTCTACAAGAAATGCCGTTGGGATTTTGATTGGCATTGCATTAAACCTATAGAGAACTTTTGGTAATATCTCCATTTTGATGATGTTAGTTCTGCCTATCCATGAACAGGGTATATTTTTCCATCTTCTAAGATCTTCTTCTATTTCTCTCTTTAGGGTTCTGTAGTTTTCATTGTATAAGTCTTTCACCTCTTTTGTTAGGTTGATTCCCAAGTATTTTATTTTTTTTGAAGATATTGTGAATGGAGTGGTTGTCCTCATTTCCATTTCAGAGGATTTGTCGCTGATATACAGGAATGCCTTTGATTTATGCGTGTTGATTTTATATCCTGCCACTTTGCTGAATTCATTTATTAGCTCTAATAGTTTCTTTGTAGACCCTTTTGGGTCTGCTAGGTATAGAATCATGTCATCTGCAAATAGTGATAATTTAAGTTCTTCTTTTCCTATTTTGATGCCTTTAATTTCTTTCGTCTGTCTAATTGCTCTGGCCAGTGTTTCGAGAACTATGTTGAACAGAAGTGGTGAGAGAGGGCATCCCTGTCTTGTTCCAGATTTTAGAGGGAATGCCTTCAATTTTTCTCCATTCAGAATGATGCTAGCCTGAGGCTTAGCATAGATTGCTTTTACAATATTGAGGTATGTTCCTGTTATCCCTAGTTTTTCTAGAGTTTTGAACATAAAGGGATGCTGTACTTTGTCGAATGCTTTTTCCGCATCTATCGAGATGATCATATGGTTCTTATTTTTAAGTCTATTGATGTGGTGAATAACATTTATTGATTTCCTTATATTGAACCAGCCTTGCATCCCAGGGATGAATCCTACTTGATCATGGTGCACAATTTTTTTGATGTGCCTTTGTATCCGAGTGGCCAGAATTTTATTGAGGATTTTTGCATCTAGGTTCATTAGAGATATTGGTCTGTAGTTTTCTTTCTTTGAAGTGTCTTTGTCTGGTTTAGGTATCAGGGTGATGTTGGCCTCGTAGAATGAATTTGGAAGTTCTCCCTCTTTTTCTATTTCCCGAAGTAGCTTGAAAAGTATTGGTATTAGTTCCTCTTTAAAGGTTTTGTAAAACTCTGCTGTATACCCATCCGGTCCTGGGCTTTTCTTAGTTGGTAGTCTTTTGATGGTTTCTTCTATTTCCTCAATTGATATTGGTCTGTTTAGGTTGTCTATATCCTCCTGACTCAATCTGGGCAGATCATATGACTTAAGAAATTTATCTATGCCTTCACTATCTTCTAATTTATTGGAGTATAAGGATTAAAAATAATTTTTGATTATCTTCTGTATTTCTGAAGTGTCTGTTGTGATATTGCCTCTTTCATCCCGTATGTTAGTGATTTGAGTTCTCTCTCTTCTTCTCTTCGCTAGCATGGCTAAGGGTCTGTCGATTTTGTTTATTTTTTCAAAGAACCAACTTTTAGTTTTGTCAATTTTTTCAATTGTTTCTTTTGTTTCGATTTCATTAATTTCAGCTCTGATTTTAATTATTTCTTGCCTTCTACTTCTTTTGCTGTTGTTTTGCTCTTCTTTTTCTAGGATTTTGAGATGAAGTATGAGATCATTTATTTGTTGGTTTTTTCTTTTTTTAAGGAATGAACTCCAAGCAATGAATTTTCCTCTTAGAACTGCTTTCAATGTGTCCCATAGATTCCGATATGTTGTGTCTGTGTTTTCATTAATCTCTAAGAATTTTTTAATTTCCTCCTTGATGTCTTCTATAACCCATTGATCATTCAGTAACCTATTGTTCATTCTCCAAGTGATATATTCTTTTTCCTTCCTTCTTTTATCGTTGATTTTCAGTTCCATTCCATTATGATCAGATAGGATGCATGGTATTATCTCTACTCCTTTGTATTGTCTAAGAGTTTCCCTGTGACATAATATATGATCTATTTTTGAGAAGGATCCATGTGCTGCTGAGAAAAAAGTGTAACTGTTTGATGTTGGGTGGTATATTCTATATATGTCAATTAAATCTAGGTTATTAATTGTGTTATTGAGTTCTATAGTTTCCTTATTCAACTTTTGTTTGGAAGATCTGTCCAGTGGTGAGAGAGGTGTGTTGAAGTCTCCCATGATTATTGTATGGTGGTCTATTAGACTCTTGAACTTGAGAAGAGTTTGTTTGATGAACATAGCTGCACCATTGTTTGGGGCATATATATTTATGATTGTTATGTCTTGTTGGTGTATGGTTCCCTTGAGCAGTATGTAGTGTCCCTCTTTATCCCTTTTGATTAACTTTGGCTTAAAATCTATTTTATTTGATATGAGTATGGATACTCCTGCTTGTTTCCGAAGTCCATATGAGTGATATGATTTTTCCCAACCTTTCACCTTCAGCCTATGTATGTCTTTTCCTATCAAATGCGTCTCCTGTAGGCAGCATATTGTTGGGTCTTGTTTTGTGATCCATTCTACTAGCCTGTGTCTCTTAATTGGTGAGTTTAAGCCATTAACATTTAGGGTTATTATTGAGATATGGGTTGTTCTTCCAGCCATATTTGTTTATTTATGTTACTAAACATGGTTTGTTTTCCACTTTGATTATTTTCCCCCCTTTAGTGTCCTACCTCCCACTGTTGGTTTTCATTGTTATTTTCCATTTCCTCTTCCTGTAATGTTTTGCCAAGGATGTTTTGAAGAGATGGTTTTCTAGCTGCAAATTCTTTTAACTTTTGTTTATCGTGGAAGGTTTTAATTTCATCTTCCATCCTGAAGCTTAATTTCGCTGGAAACACAATTCTTGGTTGGAACCCATTTTCTTTCAGTGTTTGAAATATGTTATTCCAGGATCTTCTAGCTTTCAGAGTCTGTGTTGAAAGATCAGCTGTTATCCTGATTGGCTTACCCCTAAATGTGATCTGCTTCCTTTCTCTTGTAGCTTTTAAAATTCTCTCCTTGTTCTGTATGTTGGGCATCTTCATTATAATGTGTCTAGGTGTGGGTCTCTTATGATTTTGCACATTCGGCGTCCTGTAGGCTTCTAGGATTTGGGGTTCTGTCTCATTCTTCAAATCTGGGAAGTTTTCTCGAATTATTTCATTGAATAGATTGCTCATTCCTTTGGTTTGAAACTCTGTTCCTTCCTGTATCCCAATGACTCTTAAATTTGGTCTCTTGATGTTATCCCATATTTCTTGGATGTTCTGCTCATGGTTTCTTAACAGTCTTGCTGAGCTGTCTATGTTCTTTTCAAGTTGATATACTTTATCTTCATTGTCTGATGTTCTGTCTTCTAAGTGTTCTACTCTGCTGGTAGTATTCTCAATTGAGTTTTTAAGTTGGCTTATTGCTTCCTGCATTTCTAGGATTTCTGTTTGTTTGTTTTTTATAACCTCTATTTCCCTGTATAGTTGATCTTTTGCTTCTTGGATTTGTTTATGTAATTCATTGTTGAAGTGATCTTTCATTGTCTGATTTTGCTGTCTGATGTCTTCCTTGAGACTCCAGATCATCTGAAGCATGTATATCCTGAATTCTTTATCTGACATTCCATCAGCTGCAGCTATTACCTCTTCTAAAGTTGAGTTGACCTGCAATGCTTGTGGTCCTTTCTTTCCTTGTCTCTTCATACTGTTCGCGTTCCTTTCTTCTTGGTGAAACTGTTGTGCTATTGAATTTTCCCCCTATATATTTATATTGGTCTTGTATAGTTGCAAAGTCTCCCTCGCAGGCACGGGCGGCGGCTCTGCCCCTCCGCCAATTGGGGCAATGTGCCTACCACGCCGGCAGGCCGCTGGGCCTGCTCTGCCAGTCGGTAGCAGGTCCGCCGTCCTTGCAGGCGCGGGCGGCGGCTCTGTCCCTCTGCGGGCCGCTAGGCTTGTTCTGTCGGTGGTCGCAGTTCTGCCTACTTTGCAGGCGCAGGCAGCGGCACTGCCCCTCTGCAGGCCTCTGGGGCTGTACTGCCAGTGGGTCGCAGGTCCGCCTACTTTGCAGGCGTGTGGGGGGGGGGCGGCTCTACCCTTCCTCAGGCCACTGGGCCTGTTCTGTCTCTCGGTTGCAGGTCTGACCTGTTCTGATGGTGGTCTCAGTTCCAACTACCTTGCAGGCGCGGGGGGGAGGGGGCGGCTCTGCCTCCCAGCAGGCCTCTGCTCCTCTTCTGCCGGTGGGTCGCAGGCCCGCCTACCTTGCAGGAGTGATTGGAAGCTCTGTCCCGCCCTGGGCCACTGGGCCTTTTCTGTCGGTGGTCACCCTTCCCCTACCTGGCAGGCGAGGGGGGTGGGGGGCGGCTCTGCCCCTCAGCAGGCCGCTGGGCCTGCTCTGTGTTTGGTCCCAGTTCCCTCTACTATGCCGGCGCAGGGGGAGGGGGCGGCTCAGCCTCTCAGCAGGCGGCTGCTCCTCTTCTGCCAGTGGGTCGCAGGCCCGCCTACCTTGCAGGAGTGATTGGAAGCTCTGTCCCGCCCTGGGCCACTGGGCCTTTTCTGTCGGTGGTCACCCTTCCCCTACCTGGCAGGCGAGGGGGGTGGGGGGCGGCTCTGCCCCTCAGCAGGCCGCTGGGCCTGCTCTGTCTTTGGTCCCAGTTCCCTCTACTATGCCGGCGCAGGGGGAGGGGGCGGCTCAACCTCTCAGCAGGCGACTGCTCCTCTTCTGCCGGTGGGTCGCAGGCCCGCCTACCTTGCAGGAGTGATTGGAAGCTCTGTCCCGCCCTGGGCCACTGGGCCTTTTCTGTCGGTGGTCACCCTTCCCCTACCTGGCAGGCGAGGGGGGTGGGGGGCGGCTCTGCCCCTCAGCAGGCCGCTGGGCCTGCTCTGTCTTCGGTCCCAGTTCCCTCTACTATGCCGGCGCAGGGGGAGGGGGCGGCTCAGCCTCTCAGCAGGCGACTGCTCCTCTTCTGCCGGTGGGTCGCAGGCCCGCCTACCTTGCAGGAGTGATTGGAAGCTCTGTCCCGCCCTGGGCCACTGGGCCTTTTCTGTCGGTGGTCACCCTTCCCCTACCTGGCAGGCGAGGGGGGTGGGGGGCGGCTCTGCCCCTCAGCAGGCCGCTGGGCCTGCTCTGTCTTCGGTCCCAGTTCCCTCTACTATGCCGGCGCAGGGGGAGGGGGCGGCTCAGCCTCTCAGCAGGCGACTGCTCCTCTTCTGCCGGTGGGTCGCAGGCCCGCCTACCTTGCAGGAGTGATTGGAAGCTCTGTCCCGCCCTGGGCCACTGGGCCTTTTCTGTCGGTGGTCACCCTTCCCCTACCTGGCAGGCGAGGGGGGTGGGGGGCGGCTCTGCCCCTCAGCAGGCCGCTGGGCCTGCTCTGTCTTTGGTCCCAGTTCCCTCTACTATGCTGGCGCAGGGGGAGGGGGCGGCTCAGCCTCTCAGCAGGCGGCTGCTCCTCTTCTGCCAGTGGGTCGCAGGCCCGCCTACCTTGCAGGAGTGATTGGAAGCTCTGTCCCGACGCGGGCCACTGGGCCTTTTCTGTCGGTGGTCACCCTTCCCCTACCTGGCAGGCGAGGGGGGTGGGGGGCGGCTCTGCCCCTCAGCAGGCCGCTGGGCCTGCTCTGTCTTTGGTCCCAGTTCCCTCTACTATGCCGGCACAGGGGGAGGGGGCGGCTCAGCCTCTCAGCAGGCGACTGCTCCTCTTCTGCCGGTGGGTCGCAGGCCCGCCTACCTTGCAGGAGTGCTTCATGAAGTCTTATGACCTACTAAAGAGAAATGTCAGAGGCACCTTTGTGCAGATCTCATTCTCAGATTCCTTTAGCTTAAAATACTCAACATGCCAAAGTGACACCTTTTCAGGTAACACATCTGGAACAATTTAGTATTATTTATTATTATTAATTTTTAATTTATATATGACAACATAATGCATTATAATTCATATTACACATATAGAGCACAATTTTTTCATATCTCTGATTGTATACAAAGTATATTCACATGGATTCATGTCTTCATACAAGTACTTTGGATAATGATGTCCATCACATTCCACCATCATTTCTAACCCCATATTATTTTTTTGTAGCAAATTTTTTTTTCAGTGTTGAGCCAGAAATACATGGAACATCTCAAAACATCATTTGTCAGGATGTCCAAATAACCACAAACTGACAGAATTTTAGTGAGAAAGAAATCTTAGCTATCATTTAGCCCACTTTTTATAATGATTATTGATTATTAGAATTACCTAGAATTGAGTCTGCATAGACAGAGATGCACATATGTACATCTAGGTTATAAAGTTCTTTCATATATATGTCTATGTGCTGTATAAATATTGCTGTGTTTCATTTCTGGAAATACAGTGCTATATCAGTAGGTGTGGAGAATGGCATGACCAGTCAGATTTGTCATCTTTTATATCACAGGGTCTGTAATTTTGAAAATGAGGCAAAATGAAGTCTGTATAAAAGGGCTAATGCACCAATTGTGACAGGCAATTGACAATAGCCAATGATAATACTCAGGCTTCCTTACTGTTGACTTTCCCATTAACTCAGGTTTCTTTTGAAAGATGTTTTATAAGAAACTGCTAATCCTGTGAATATGACTCTGAATGTCCATCATTTCTTTCATAGCCTTCCTTTGTTTTTGTCTAATGATAAATTACTCATGTTGCTGATTCACTATTTAGCCTTTAAAGATAATCTGATATTGTGTTTGTACATAAAAATAAAGCTGAGAACACTTTGTCCTTCTGATTGGAAATGATTTTCACATGTTTTCTCAAGTCCTTTTGTTAAGATTTATCTTCTAACTTGTGGATTTTTTTCCCACATCAAAGTTAAACTATTCAAATCTTAAAAAATTAAATTGTTTATTAAACATACTTATTTAATAATTTCAGACAAGTAGGTCAATGATTTTTTTTTTGAGAGGGTTGTGTCCTTTCTTCTTTCTTTTTTCCTTCTTTCCTTTAGACAATCCCCAAAGGAAATGGCAGATGTCAATAGTTGAAATGCAACGTAATAAAAGGACTTGTTTGCCTGATATATTCATTACTGCCCTCTGTTGGGTAAAATTAGGTCTAATATGTTAGATTGTCTTGCCCTCTAGTGGTTTATGCAGAAGATAGTAATGAGGACAACTGAAAACCATTGCATAAAGGATAAGGTAATTATTTCTTTACTCTTAGATAACAAAATTGAGCCAAAAGCCTGATTTAATAATAGCTCTAATTTAAGACATAATAATTTATTCTCTGATTGTGTGTGTCTCAAATTTTATTTATCAATAATTCAGTAGTATCATTATTATGTTACATAAATCTGTTATTATACAAGGAACATAAAATTTATGGTTACTTTTTACACACAGCTCAACGTATCTTTGTGTGTGTGTGTGTGTGTGTGTACATGTGTGGTGTTGGTGATGGAATCCAGAGCCTTGCACGCATACTTTACCACTGAGCTACATTCCCAAGCCCTAATTTATCAATTTTTAATTGGAACTTCTAAAATGTCACTTTAAAAACTTCATTTTTTAAAAACTGATACATAAAAATATCAAATTATACATATTATTGGGGTATCAAATAATCTTCCAAACATGTATACATTGTATAGCTTAACCATATCTATTTCCTCATCCTCATTTCTTTATGTTGAAACATTTAAAACTGCTTCTTTTCTCACTTGTAAATGTACAGTTCATTATTGTTATCTATAGTCACTCTAAGATGTAATAACATACCATAACTTCTTTCTCTTCTCTAACTAACTTAGTACCAACTGGTTGACTTCCCCCATTCTTTTCTCTCCTCTCTTTCCCTAGCCTCTGGTAACCACCACTCTACTCTCCATTTCTATGAGATCAGTTTTTAGCTTTCACAGACTGAGTAAGATCATGTGGTATTTGTTTTTTCTGTGCCTGGCTTATTTTATTTACCATAATGACCTCCAGTTTCATCCAAGTTGTCACAAATGACCAGATTTCATCCTTTTAAAGATTAAATTGCATCTCCTTGCCTGTATGTACCTCATTTCTTTATCCATTCATCAATTGTTGGACATTGAGTTATTTCCATTTCTTAGTTACTGTGAATAGTGCAACAATGAACATGTGAATGCAGGTGTCTTTTGACATACTGACTTCATTTTCTTTGGATATATACCCAGTAATGGGATTGCTGGATCATATGGTAGTTCTACTTTTATTTATTTTTTTTTATTTTTGAGTATTCTCCATACTATTTTCTATAATGACTATACTAATTTACAGTCCCATCAACACTATGCAAGGTCCCTTCTCTCCACATCTTCACCAGAACTTCTTATCTTTTTTTTTTTTTTTATATTAGCCATTCTTGCTGGAATAAGGTGATATATCACTATGGTTTTTATTTGATTTGCCTTTTTCTGATGATTAGTGGTGTGGGACATTTTTCATATACTTGGGCACTTGTATCTTCTTTGGAGAAATATCTAGTAATATTTATTATCTTTTTTTTGTGGGATACTGGGGATTTAACCCAGGGGTGCTTTACCACTGAGCTACATCCTCAGCCCCTTTTATTTTTTGAGACAGAGTCTCACTTAGGTGTCTATTTATTCATTGTTATTTTTTTTTCTGTTGAGCTTTTCGAATTCCTTAGGTATTCTGGACAACCCCTTGCTGGTGTATAGTTTGCAGAAATTTTCTCCCATTCTGTAGGCTGTCTCTTCACTCTGATAATGTTTTCCTTTGCTCTACAGAAACTTTTGAGTTCAATGTAATTCCATTTGTCTTTTTTTTTTCTTTTATCTCCTGCTCTTTTTGGGATCTTGTTCAAAAAATCCTTGCCGGTTCCAAAATCCTGAAGCATTATAACCTATGGTTCCTTCTAGGAGTGTCACATTTAAATCTTTAATTCATTTGAGTTTATTTTTGTGACAAGTGAAAGTCTATTTTATTCTTCTAATAGTCTAGTTTTGTTTTTCTGCACAAATATTTAATTTTCTGAGCACTCTTTATTGAAGAGGCTGTCCTTTCTCCAATTCATGTTCTTAGCACCTGTGTCAAAAATCAGTTGGCTGTAGATGCATGGGCTTACTTTTAGGTCTTTCTCTTGTATTCCATTGGTTTTTATGTCTGTTTTTATGCCCATACCATGGTGTTTTGATTGTGAAAGCTTCATTATATATTTTGAAGCCAGGAAGTATAATGCCTTGCTCTGCTCTTTTGTTCAAGATTGTATTGGTTATTTGGGCTTTTTGTGGTTCCATACAAATTTTAGGATTTTTTCTAGTTCTATGAAGAATTGGCATTTTGATAAGGTTTGCATTACATGTATAAATCACTTTGGGTAATATGGGTATTTTAGCAATATTGATTCTTCTCATTCATGAACAGAGAATTTTTTTTTCATTTTTTGAATCCTCTTTAATATATTTCATCAATGTTTTTATAATTTTCATTGCAGAGGATTTTCACCTCTTGGTTAAATTTATTTTTAAATGTTTCATTTTTTAAAAATTTTTTAAGTTATTATAAATGGGATTGCTTTTTAATTTCTATTTTAGATAATTGTTTATTGGCATATAGCAAGGCTACCATTTTTTATGACTTGATTTTGTATCTGGCAAAATTCATTTGCTAAGTTCATTTCTAATAGTTTTTTGGTGGAATTTGGCGGGGTGTTGTTTAGATAAGATCAGGCCATCTGCAAAGAGTGACTGCTTCTTTTCCAATTTGGATGGTCTTTCTTTCTTTCTCTTGCCTGATTGCTCTGACTAGGACTTGCAGTACTATGTTGTCAAAAAGTGATAAAAGTAGCCATTCTTATTTCTTATTAAATAACAAACATGAAATTTATGATAATTTCTGACACAAAACTCAATTTATCACTTATTTAATTGGAAACTTTTGTTGGGCCATTTTTTGAAAACAACATTTCTGGAACTGGAATGAGTTTCATTTCCTATGGCCAAGAATCTGCAAACTGAAGCAGCAATATGCAGCAGAAATGTTAAATAAAAACAAATCAAATTTTAAAAACCCTCATTTTTGAAGACATAAAATTTGGGTCTTCTTTTTAAGAATGGCTAATTCACCCCCACCCCCATTTGTCTCATCATCCTAAACATTACTCTTGTGACTCTTGTGAAGTGAGTTTTAAAAAATATTTTTCATGTTTTCCATCCCAACAATTCATCTCTGAGTCACCCAGGGTATGATGCCTGGCCACTGTGATCTTTTTATAAAAGAGTCTTTGCTTCCAGTGCCTCTTCTAACCATCACTTCTTCTCTTGCTCCCTCTAGTGTCCAAGAATCCTTGAGAGCTTCCCATTACACGTGCTCTACTGAAAGGTAAATCAGCATCTATTGCCTTCAAATAAAGTCAGTAATTTCTTTGCTAAGGATACCAGAAATCTTAAGCCTTTTATTGACTTTAAAATTGAAGTTTTTAAAAATCTGACTTCCCAAAACTCTCTCCCAAGTCTCTGTAAATGTGTGTATACATGGAAAACACACCACCAACAACAACAACATCACCCCCCTGCCCCCGACACACACACACAGATAAAAGATTCTGGAGGAGAAATGGTAAGTATTTCCAGATCCCTGAAAGAAGTTTCTGTTTAAGTATGTTTTTCTTCTTTTTCAAAAAATATTTAATCTCACTTCATAAGATCATAGGCATTACAATAGTAAAAGTCACCTCATCTATTATCCTTTACTTCCTATATTCATTCATTCTTCCCAGCTCATACTTGCTCATTTGAAAGACTGTAGTTTGTACAGCAAACATATGAACTTTCCATGTAAGTGGAAGAACTTGCTCTTCGCTGTTGGTACCAGCAGGGACGATACTCAGTATGGTCTGACTGCGTTGGCTGCATGGTCCTCATTGATTGCTAACATCTGTCCTAATGAGTTAGTGCTTATTAAATATTCCACATGGCAGCAGGCAGCTTTCATTCATCCATATCAAAGCTTTTTACATGCTGCTCCACCTCTTAGAGTCACTCACCTCTCCCTCCTGTAGTACCCGGTTCTCAGCCATATTGGGCCTAGTAGTCGACATAGGCATTATTCAATGACATCAAAAAACTCCAGAATAGAGTTCATCACTACCTCGTTTATATCCATTCCCTGCACTTTGTAAAAACACTATTGAGATGCTTATCAATTTTTTAGCATACTTCTGGACATTAGGAAACTTTACTACAAAGCAGGATAGTTTAATCTGTTTCTTTTTAATTTGAAAAAAAAAACTGTTAAATTTGCCTCATATTTGAAAAGTTTTACATTTTTGTGGCTCTTTTATAGTTAGATGTTATAGATTCTGACTAGACCCTTTTTGAATGTTTTATTTTCTTATATATTCTACAAATCCAATATTACATATTTATTTTCATCTTTCTATTAATAATAAACTTCCTCCAATATTTTTAATTTTATAAAGGCAGTTCTTTGCTCTCTAATTGTTTCTTTTTTATAATATCCTATTCTTTCTTTCTTTTTGATGGTTCTGGGAACTGAACCCAGGACCTCATGAATACTAGGTAAGTGCTTTACCACCGACTGCATCTCTAACTCTTCATAGCCTCTCCCATTCTTATTTTGTGAATACTTTATCTTCTTTAATCTCTCTGAAAAATAATTCATTTTAAACAAATTTTCGCTATGATACACAAATTGTGTTTCTAGTTTCATTCTTTTATGTTGCAGATATTCACCCGTCTATGTTAAATATTGATTTTATGATCATGCTTAACAGGAATAAGTAGGAAGTAATGTGTGTGTAAAGTTCAGCAGGCCTCATATTAGGGTCAGTGGGTAGGCATAACTATTAAGCCAAACAGCTTTTTAATGGTAGAATAAGGAGGATTTTCCTTGATAGTCTTTTATTTGAAGAGTTGCATCAATTATCCAGAAAGAGAGGCTGAAACATTTAAAGAGAAACCTCTGTGATTTTGCTAAGTGCCTAGTAGTAGGGTGTACTACATCTGATGGTGGAAACTTCTCTCTGCTGACTTTGTAGTTCCTCAGCTACTCAAGAGTCTACTAAGGCAGGTTAACTCTCTCCTTCACCTTGTCTCCTGAAATGTCCTGCCCAGTTATTCTGGTCTGCAGCTTATTGTGACTTCTGATTCACTCTTTTTCCTTTTGTATTCTAAAATGTTTAAATGTCTTGTTCATCAACTAAATCATCACCACTTAAAAAAAAATGCTGTGAACTTTATACCTTTCTATTTAATTGGCTTAGGGATAGAGAGAAATGCTGGATATGGGTCCACCATCTTGAAACAGATGCTTAAGAAGAACCAAGAGAGAGAATGCCAAACACCTGCATTGTCTCTGTGATGAGAAAATAGAGTGGCAGAGAGTAGCTCAGCACTGTGTATTTTAATTCCTTTCATGTTCTTAAAGCCTATCTGTTGAGTTAAACACACCATTTTATTAAATCCAATATAAGTTATTAGAGTTAAAATATCCTCCAAGGTCATCTTGTCAAACTTCAATTGAGAGGTTGGAATTCCTTCTATATCATTTCACTCAATCTGCTTCCAAAGTATCATTGATCATTCTCATTGAGTACTTAATGAAGCAACACACATTCTTGGAAAATTCTGCTTTGTTAAAAACCCCTTCTAATATAGAAATCAATTCATTTTTTCTCTTAGTTTCACTCACTAATTCTAATTTACCCATGAAAAATATATGTAATGACTCTGTGAACCCTTTAAATTGTATATAAAAATAGTTTTTATATGTGCATAAGAACAGATTTGAGGAAAGAGAGCCCATCATTTGTGTAACATTCTCAAATTAATTTATAAACAAAAGGCTAAATACTATTGGCCAACAGCAAAGAGAAAGTTTGCTTTCTTTAATTTCTGGCAGCCCTCTAAATATCTACAATCTTCTTCTTCTTCTTCTTCTTTTTTTTTTTTTTAGTATTGGGGATTGAATCCAGAACCCTGCATATGCTAAGCAAGTGTTCTACCTCTGAGCTACTGAGCTACATCCCCAGCACTTATTTTTAAAATTTTATTTTGAGATAGAGTGTCACTAAGTTTCTCAGGCTGGTCTTGAACTTGTCATCCCTTCTGCTTCACCTTCTTAAGCAGTTGGGATTACAGGTGCGCGTGGCTACCACATTGGGCTTCGTTTATATTTTTGGTACTTATATGATGAAAATTTCAAAGTTATTAAATAACATGGTATTGTGGCTATTGAATAAGTTTCAGATTCATTATAAACCTTTTCATGCCTATACCCATAAGAAAAAGGGTCAAGTAGTAAGACAAAGAAATAAATTCTGTAAACTTTAAATGTTGGGAACTAGAAGTTTATTATTTATATAAAGAAGTGGAATGAACAAAACGAAACAAGGAATTCTCTTTGCTCTTGTGTTGAATTTAAGTTCTGCAATAACAAAGAAAGTGATATAGGATGGGATTTTTGCTTTCACTGGCAAGTGAGCACTATAAGAAAAGCATTACAGAATCTTAGAAATTTTATATTACATCAACATGGATTCTTCAAAAAATGTCACAATTACTAGGACTTCATGAGAAATTTCACTTTCTTTACTTTTATAGCATTAAATTTTTCCTTTGTTAGATTCTTTAAATAATAAATGCTAATTACAGAAATAAATTAGAAAAATGAGAAAAAACAAAGTTACATATCACTATTCAGCATAGTGATATTAAAATTTTGGTACATATACTTTAAGAATAAAATATATTTTTTGGACCTGCTTATTTATCAATATATTTTGAGAATGAATACAGACAGACCTAACTACATTTTTATTTTAAATTATAGTGTGGTATTACACTGGTTGTAGTATAGTCTAGTTAAAATATATAGATATGTTATTTTCATTTTTATAAACAATGGTATAATACAAACCTAATTCATATCTATTATAATATAGATAATATACATAATATATCTCTATGTATAGATATATTTCTCCAATATTCTCTTGAGATAAATTTATAATCCTCCCCACAGTGAATTAGAATCTTCTCCCTTTTGCACACCAAGTCTAAAACAGGGAATCAAACAAACTCCAGTCTTTAATAGTTTTTTAATCTATTAGACAAACTGTGGTATTTGTTCTTGTTTCATAGTTGTTTCTTTTTGGGGGGTGGGTGATGTCTTATTGTGAAAGACTACTGTTCCTGTCTAGAGGTAACAAGAAGGTCAATGTGAATTTTCCTGGCTTCTGAGGCCTGTGATTTCATGAATAATAAAGGCTACTGTAAGAAGTCTGAGAAGACCTTACAGTTTTGAAATAGGCTTTGCTTGATAATTCAAAAAGATGAATTCAATCCATCTCTATAAAGAGAAAATACATCCCTATACTCTTACAAGGATGAAGGGTTCTAGATAAACATCAATTCCCATTACAGTAAATTCCCAATTTGTAGGCTATAAGGGTAAAAAAAGTAAAATAATGCAGAAAAAGAAAGAATTACTGGATTTAGATACAATTCAAAATTTCATTTTTACCAAAAACTTAATGAATCTCTCAGACCTGGTATTTCTCTAAAAGCTCTAGTCATGAATCATTTAAAATAAAATAAAAATAAAATGAAATAAAGTGTCATAAAAATAGATCTCTTCTATAACTCCCTGGGTTTAAATATAGTTCTTAATGAGCAAAAAATATTTAAAAAGAGAACCAAAAGAGTAGGAAGAACCAACTTAAGTAAATTGACAATGAATCATTTCCTGAGGAATCTACATTAGTGGTATTATTCAATCAACCATAATACATTTTATAAATTAATCTGTTCATTATATTCCTTTTTTTTTTGAATAACAAAACCCAGAAAGTGGAGCTAGTGAAGTAATATGTAATGTAATTTTTAAAATTTGTAAAACACATATAGAAATATTTTTAATTCTTTATTATATTTTAAATATGATAATCAACCTATAAAATATAAACATAAAATATATACAGAACAAGTCTATATTGTTATATTGTTATATTTTAAATTGACAAACAACCTTTAGTACGTTTCTTAGAAACTAGTTGAAAGGAAATTATGATGACTTATATTTTTTTTTTCTTAAAACTCCAAATAGGTGAAAAGGTAAAATAACTTTTCCTGGCCTATTTCAAAGCCCAAGGTCAACATCCATTAACAAAAGACAGATTAACAAGATAAAAGCATAACTAATTTATTTAACCAATGTTTTAACTGATGCAGGAGATTTTAGAAACAAATTCTAAAGATCTAGAGAAAACTGGATTTTTCTACTTGGTTTTGATGAAGAGTGGACAACCTTGTAAAAATGCAGCTGGACAGAGAGGGTGTGATCCAGAGAAAGTTAACTGAGATGACACCTCCAAAAGCCTGTTTGCTTGGGTTCTTCTCTGTCTCTCTGTACCATTACTTCCTCCGGGAATAGAGCAGGACACTTGTCACATAAGGGTCTTCAGAAGAGAGTGGGGGAAGGTCAGTAAGTGCTATTTTTAGGTTTTAAAACTTTTTCTTGCATAAAATAGGAGTTTTAGTTTTTATCACTCACCTTTGGAAAGAGGAATTGTAGTTTCTGTGATCTGCTTCAGAGGAAAAATGAAGGAAGGAGAAAGGACAACACAAAACCAGAGAGAACTTATTACTTGTAAGGCTCTTCCAACCTTCAGTTCAAAGCAGTCAGTATGCCACAAAGCACTGTAAATGCGGGTGTTGTGTTCTGGGCCCCAGAAACCCAACAGATGTTGTGTGTAGTTTGTGGACTTTTTAAGTCCAAGTTTGACAATAAACAACCAATAATATACCTGGAATGTCCTGGAATTCATCTGATTTGAGTTAATAGTTTTTCCAGATTGTAAATGTTAAATCCTTTTGTCCCCCATTTCTGCACGTTTAGCTAGCCACATGCTGTTATATATACATTGCCTAATTTGATATTCATTGCTTTAAAATATTTGTCAGTCCAAACATACAAATGACAGACCATTATACCTGGTACATTAACATAGAAATCACTATATCGTCACTGTGATGATCCATTTTGATCCCATCGATGCTGGTTGATACTAACATCACTGTGTGCTGGGCACAGGACAGATTAATTTGCCCTTAGTCCAGTTTTAGCTGACGGCTCCCTAGGTCCACTGCACCCCCCCATCCCAGCACTCCTCTTTTACATCATCCCCTTAGCTCTTAAGAGCATTCCCTTTCTGGTTCTCTGGTGTAGAATGCCTTAATTCCCTTTCCCTGGGCTCCATGCTTTTACTTTCTTCTTTACTGGTTTGTTGCTGTATTTGGCTAGAGCACATCCTCCCTTAGCTTCTTCTTCTTTTTTTTTTTTTTAAAGAGAGAGAGAGAGAGAGAGAGAGAGAGAGAGAGAGAGAGAATTTTTTAATATTTATTTTTTAGTTTTCTGCGGACACAACATCTTTGTTTGTATGTGGTGCTGAGGATTGAACCTGGGCCGCATGCATGCCAGGCAAGCGCGCTACCACTTGAGCCACATCCCCAGGTTTTGAAAAGTACATTTTGAAAATGTTTTCAGGCTTGAAATGTTTTATTCTACCCTCATTTGTGAATGTATCGTGTCGGGATAGAGCACTCTCAAGTTAAAATTAATTCTCCTTCAGACTTACACCATAGTCATTCTACTTTTGAGATCATGACACCATTGTCTTACAAGTATGAATGCTCTTGTTATAAAGTCCCATATCATTCTGATATCTAACATTGCATAAGTTGCACCTTTTAATCCCCATTTAACTCTCTGCAAGCATTTGAGACCTATATATTTTTGAAATTTTGTATGCCTTGTTTTAGAACCTTTTCTACCTTTATGTTGCTAGACAGTTTCTCAGACCTCCAGTTCTGAGAAATTTTGGTATTATTACTTTCAATATTTAACTTAACATTTCTCTCTTTTTTTTTTCTTTCCCTCTCTGTGTCTCTCCCCGTTTCCTCCTACCCTCATCCCTCACCCCCTCTCTGTTTTTCCAAAAACCTTCATTAGCTAAATGTTGGACCTTGGGATTGTAACAATCATTATATAAATTTATTTATTCTCTAAAGTTTTATTTCTAGGTGTTCCCCAAAAGCTCATGTGTGAGACAATGCAAGAAGATTTGGAGGAGAAATGATTAGATCATAGACTTAACCCAATGAGGAAAAAAATCAACCTTGATGGGATTAACTGAGTGGTAACTGGAGGAGATGGGGTGTGGCTTTTACTGGAGAAAGTAGTTCATCAGGGGCATGGCTGTAGGGTATACATTCTGTATCTGGAGAGAGGAGTCTGTCTCTCTCTGCCTCCTGATCATCAAGTGAGCATGAGCCATGTCCCTCTGCCACACTCTGCCACCAGGATGTTCTGCTTCACCCTAAACCCTGAGGAATGGAGCCGGCTTTCCATGGACTAAGACCTCTGAAACCATGAGCCCCCAGATAAACCGTTCCTCCTCTCCAATTGTTCTGGTAGGGTGATTTAGTTGCAGCAGAGAAAAAGCTGACTAAACAAATAGTGTTTTGTTTTTTTAATGTTCTTATTCTATAATTTTTTTGGAAAAAAGAAAGCAAGCATACTGTTCTCATTTCATAAATGTCTCGTATCTAAAACTTGCCTCTCTCTATTTCTTCTGAGTTTTAGTTTCTTTTTTGTTGATCTGTTCATTCATGTTGAAACCTTTACTAACTTATCCAGAGATCTATTACTGTCCCATAATTTCTAAGAGTGAGGAATTAAGAGGGTGACTCTTAGATTATAGACTCCTGTTGTGTTTGCCTTCAGGGTTGTTGGGGTAGAAACTTACCATGAGACCCCAAATATCCAGGTTGGGAGATCTTTTCTCTTGGGATAGGAAGTAATACCCAAAGAAAGACCTCAAAACTTTAATTATAAAAAATACTGCAGATTCAGATTTCCAAGCACTGCAAAATCCTAAAAAACTCTGGGGATCCTATCCATTTGTTAATTCATTCACTTACTTGTTAAACACGTCATCCTCCTTGTTTTAGAACCCAGAAACCCTTTGGTTTAATTTCTCTAGAGAAAAACTTTCTCTTTTGTAAATGCAGGGAAGGAGGTGTGTATGTGTGTGTTTTATGGCTGTTGTTGTTGTTGTTGTTTGCTTTCTTTATCTTTCCCAATCCTAGGGATCCAACCCAGGTCCTCACTCATGCTAGACAACTGTTCCACCACTGAACTACATCCCCAGCCCAGGAAGTAGGCTGTTTAAAGTGGGAAGGGAGAAAAGGGAATCCAGGCTCCACTTATGACTATGCACATTTCTGCAGATCCTTCCGTTTTTTGTCTAATTCTTAATAATGACTGTTGTGAACGGACATGCTGCACTTTGTACACAGCTCTTAAGTTCTTTTTGTAGATAGTAGAAGTTCACTGAAAATTTTTGAGATGAATGCTGTTATCTGCTCCACCCACTACTTGCTACCAGGTGAATGAATCTGAAACCACAAAAGAAATTGTTTATATGACCCTCAGTTTAACTTAAAGGAATGTCAGCTCAGTGTTCTGCTTGACCAGTAGATAAGGACAAAGAGTTCAGGGTAATGTTCTCTTGCCTTATAGTTAGAATTTGGGAAAAAATGAACAAACAAACGACAATAAAAAAATAACTGGACTTCACAGATGGACACAGGGCCATGCAGGAAGTAGGCCAAATCATCCCTCTACATAAAGCAAATAGATTTAACTGGTTCTTGTACCTGGTTTATGCAAGCATATGGAGACTTTAATTTTTTTCCATTTTTCATTGTTTTATTTGTTATTTTTAGGTATACATGACAGTAGAGTGTATTTGGACATATTATACATACATGGAATATAATGTATTCTAATTAGGATCCCATTCTTGAGGTTGTACTGATATGGAGTTTTACTGGTTGTGTATTCATACATGAATATAGGAAAGTTATGTCTGATCCATTCTACTGCCTTTCCTATTCTTACCCCCACTCCTTTCCCTTTGTTCCCCTTTGTCTAACCCCAAAACTTCTATTCTTCCCTCCCCACCTCCCCTTATTGTATGTTGTCATCCACATATCAGAGAAAACATTTGATATTTGGTTCTTTGAGATTGGCTTATTTCACTTAGCAGGATAGTGTTCAGTTCCAATCCATTTAATGGCAAATGCCATAATTTCATTCTTCTATATGACTGAGTAATATTCCACAGTGTATATAAACCACATTTTCTTTATCCATTCATCTGTTGAAGGTCACCTAGATTGGTTCCATAGCTTAACTGTTGTGGATTTAGCTGTTATAACAATGATGTGAATGTGTCACTGTACTGTGCTGATTTTAAGTCCTTTGGGTATATACCAAAGAGTGAAATAAGTAGGTCAAGTGTTGGTTCCATTCTAAGGTTTCTGAGGAATCTCCATACTGCTTTCCATAGTGGTTGCACCAATTTGCAGTCCCAACAGCAATGTATAAGTGAACATTTTTCCCCACATCCTCGCCAACATTTATTGTTACCTGTATTCTTGACAACTGCCATTCTGACTAGTGTGAGATGAAATCTAAGTGTAGCTTTTATTTGCATTTCTCAAATTGCTAGAGATGTTGAACATTTTTTCATATATTTGTTGATCGATCATAGTTCTTCTGTGAAGTGTTTGTTTGCCTGTTTATTAATTGGGTTATTTGAATTTTTTTTTGTTTGGTTTGGTGTTAAGTTTTCTGAGTTCTTTACATAGTCTGGAGATTGATGCTCTATATGAGGTATAGGTGGCAAAGAATTTCTCCCATTCTGTAGGCTCTCTCTTTGTGTTCTTGATTGTTTTATTTGCTGTAAAAAAGTTTTTAGTTTGATATCACCCCATTGATCAATTGTTGATTTTACTTCTTGTGCTTTTGGAGTCTTGTTGAGGAAGTCAGTTCCTAAGCTGACATGATGGACAGTTGAGCCTACATTTTCATCTGGTAGGGACAGGGTCTCTGACATAAAGCCTACGTCTTTGATCTACTTTGAGTGAAGTTTTGTTCAGGGTGAGAGATAGGGGTTTAATTTCATTCTACTACATACGGATTTCCAGTTTTCCAGCACCATTTGTTGAAGAGGCTATCTTTTCTCCAATGTAGGTTTATTGTGCCTTTGTCTAGTATGAGATAACTGTTTTTATGTGGGTTTGTCTCTGTGTCTTCAATTCTATTCCATTAGTCTTCATGTCTTTTTTATTGTGCCAATACCATGCCATTTTTGTTACTATCCCTTTGTAGTAAAATTTAAGGTCTGGTAGTGTGATGCCTCCTGCTTCTCATTAAGCATTGCTTTTGCTATTCTGAGTCTCTTATTTTTCTAAATGAATTTCATGACTGCTTTTTCTATTTATATGAAGAATGTCATTAGAATTTTAATAGGAATTGCACTAAATCTGTAAATCACTTTTGGTAGTATGGCCATTTTGAAAGTATTAATTCTGTCTGTCTAAGAACATGGGAGATCTTTCCATCTTCTAAGATCTTCTTAAACTTCTTTCTTTAGTGTTCTGTAGTTTTAAATTGTAGAGTCCTTTCACCACTTTTGTTAGATTGATTCCCAAGTATTTTAGTTTTTTTGAGGTAATTGCAAATGGGAGTTTTACTAATTTCTCTCTGAGCTGATTCATCATTAGTCTATAGGAATACAATTGATTTATGGGTGTTTATTTTATATCCTACTACTTTGCTGAAATAATTTATGAATTTTTAGAAGGTTAGTAGTGGCATATGTTATTGGCAAACAGAAATAGTTGGAGCTCTTCTTTTCCTATTTGTATTCCTTTAATTTCTTTCTTTTGTCTAATTGCTCTGGCTAGGGTTTCAAGGATTAGGTTGAATAAAAGTAGTAAAAAGAGGGTACCCCTGTCTTGTCCCAGTTTTTAGAGGGAAAGCTTTCAATTTTTCTTCATTTAGAATGATGTTGGCCTCGGGTTTAGCATATACAACTTTTATATTGTTGAGGTATGTTCTTACCATCCCTAGTTTTCTAGTGTTTTGAGTATGAATGAATGCTGAATTTTGCCAAATGCTTTTTCTGTACCTACTGATATAAACATGAGATTCTTGCCTTTAAGTCTATTGATGTGATGAATTATGTTTATTGATTTCCATATTTTGAACCAAGCTTGCATCCCAGGGATGAACCCCACTTGATCATGGTGCACTATCTTTTAAATATGGTTTTGCATGCAGTTTGCCAGTATTTTATTAAGAACTTTTGCAT
Source organism: Marmota flaviventris (assembly GCF_047511675.1). Taxonomy (NCBI): domain Eukaryota; kingdom Metazoa; phylum Chordata; class Mammalia; order Rodentia; family Sciuridae; genus Marmota; species Marmota flaviventris. The sequence goes on along the minus strand of NC_092500.1, from coordinate 56,995,266 downwards.
CGATGTTAATCAGGGATATTGGTATGAAGTTTTTTCCTTGATGTGTCTTTAGTTTTGTTATTAGTGTGATACTAGCTTCACAGAATTAGATTGAAAGTTTCCCTCTTTTTCTATTTTATAGAATAATTTGAAGAGTATTGGTGTAAGTTCTTCTTTGAATGTCTGTTAAAACTTGGCTGAGAATCTGGTCCTGGTCTTTTCTTTCTTGGGTAATTTTTGATGGTGTCTTTAATTTCATTGTTAAAACTGGTATATTTAAATTTTCTATGTTCTCCTTATTCCATCTGGATAGGTCATATGTCTCTAGAAATTTGTCAATGTCTTCATCATTTTCTATTGTATTGGAACACAGATTTTCAAAATTTCTGTTTATCATCTGTATTTCCTTTTTCATCACAAAGTTTAGTAATTTGATTTTTTTTTCTCTCTCTTTTTTTTTTTTTGTTAGCCTGGCTAAGGGTTTATTGATCTTTTATTTATTTATTTTTTTAAGGATCAACATTTGTTTTGTTGGTTTTTTATAACTTTTGTTTGTTTTAATTTCATTGATTTTGGCTCTTTTTTTGTTTCTTGTCTCCTACAGCTTTTCATGTTGGTATGTTCTTATTTTTCTAGTGCTTTGAGATGTAACATTAGGTTAATTATTTTTGTCTTTGTATTCTTTCAATGAATGAGCTAAATGCAATGAGATTTCCTTTTAGAACAGAGATTTTGATATGTTGTGTTGTTATTCTTATTTACCTCTAAGTAGTTTTTTAATTTCTTCTCTGATTTCCGCTATCCATTGGTCATTCAATAGCATTTTATTTAGTCTCCAGTTGTTTCAGTAGCTTCTGCTTTTTATTCTTTCATTGCTTTCTAATTTCATTTTATTATGATCTGATAGAATAGATAGTATTATCTCTATTCTTTTGTATTGCTAAAAGTTGCTTTGTGGCCTAAGATATGGCCTATTTTAGAGAAGGATCCATGCACTGCTGAGAAGAAAGTGTATTCAGTCATTGATGGATGAAATATTCTCTACATGACTGTTAAGTCTAAATTATTAATTGTATTTTTGAATTAATTCTATAGCTTTTTATTTACTTTTTGTTTGGAGGATCTACCCAGTGATGAGAAAGGTATGTTAATGTCACCCTGTATTATTGTGTTGTGGTGTATTTGATTCTGGAAATTTAGAAGTGTTTGTTTGATGTATGTAGATGCCCCATTGTTTGCAGCATAAATATTTATAATTCTTACGTCTTATTGATATATAATTTAATTAAAAAGTAAGAAATGGCCTTATTGGTCCCTCATGATTAACTTTGGCTTAAAGTCCACATTATCTAGTATGAGAATAGAAATCTCTGCTTGTTTATGAGATTCATGTGAATAGTATGTTTTTTTCCCATCCTTTTACCTTCATTTTGTGGATTTCTTTGCCTATAAGGCGAGTCTCTTGGAGAGTGCATATTTTTGGATCTTGTTTTTAAATCCAATCTGCCAGCCTATGTCTTTCAATTGATGAGTTTAGTCCATTTACATTCATTGTTATTATTGAGATATGATTTTTATTCCCTGTCATTTTGATTTATTTCTGGTTTTTAATTTGAATTAGTTTCTCCTTTGGTTGATTATTCTTCTAGTGTATTCCTCTCTATGCTGGTTTTCACTTTTGTTTTTCACTTCTTCTTCAGGAAATATTTTATTGAGTATGTTTTATAGTGCAGCCTTTCTAGCTGTGAATCCTTTTAACTTTTGTTTATCATGGAAGATTTTTATTTCATCATCAATTCTGAAGCTTAATTTTGCTGGGTATAGTATTCTTGGTTGGCAGCCATTTCCTTTCAGAACCTGGTATATGTTATTCCAAGACCTTTTATCTTTGAGGGTCTGAGTTGAGATGTAAGCTGGTATCTAAAAGTGACATGTTGCTCTTCTCTGGCAGCCTTTAAAATTCTATTCTTATCCTGTATGTTAGTCATTCTCATTAAAATGTGTCTTGGTGTGGGTCTGCCGTAATTTTGTATATTTGGGGTCCTGTAAGCCTCTTGTATTTGATTTTCATTTCATTCTTTAGGTTTGGAAAATCTGATTATGGCATTGAAAAGATTGTGCATTCCTTTGGTTTGTATCTCTACTCCTTAATTTATCCCAATAAATCTTAAATCTGGTCTTTTCATGTTATCCTATAATTCTTGGAAGTTCTGTTCCTGGTTTTTTATCATCTTTTCTGCACGATCAACTTTATTTTCAAAATTATATATTTTGTCTTTATTGACTAAAACTCTGTTTTCCAAGTGGTCTGGCCTACTGGTGATGATCTCCAGTGACATTTTAATTTGGTTTATTGATTCCTACATTTTGAGGATTTCTGCTTAATTTTTTTAAGAATCTCTATCTCTTTATTGAAGAGATCTTTTGCTTCCTGTATTTTCCCCTGATATTACTATCTACATCATCTTTTACTTCATAGATCAATTTAACTATGAATGTTCTAAACATCTTCTGTGACATTTCTTCCACCATGGTGTCAATGCTTTCTGTTATTGAAGCACTTTGGTTTGTTTGGGGTGATTTGTTTCCTTGCTTTTTCTTGTTTGTGTGTCTGCCCATCTATCAGTATGGATTTTAGGCAGCAGAGTTTCTACCCTGTGGACTTATAGTGTCCCTGAAAGTTTCCAATACCTCACAGTTTATGTAGATGAATAATAACAGCAACCAATGCAAACAATTTACAGCATTAAATCAAATAGTTATAGCTATGGCATCTGCAATATTAATCATTACAATATACAGAAATAATATGATCAGTTATTGCCCATGGTAAAAACAGTAAGCTTATAAAAGGTTTTACAATTTCAAATGGTAAATAGGGATATAACAGAAGTGATGTAGGATGTTATAATTATGAGGGAGGAGGAGAGAAAATAGAAAGTAAAAAAAAAATAAAGGAAGAGTGAAAGATTAATAGAGATTGGCTGTTAGCTGAGGAAAAGAAAGAAAGAGAATTAAGGGAAATGGATAAATGAGAGAAAAATGTATGATAAAAATTAAAAAAATAAAAGAATAGAAGAACAAAACTGATATATAGAAATCAAACATCTGAGTCCTCAAAATAACAACTCATGAAAAAGAACTGCCTTCAAAAAATGCTGGAAATGAGAAGAAGAAACAGATATGAATATGTATAAGTGTCTATGAACCATTCAGGTTACAATTGAACAGAAAAAAGGAAAGAGAGAGAGAGAAAAAAAAAGATCTCCATGAAAAGTTGAAGAATTTTGTCCACTGAATTTCAGAAGATTCTGAGTTTCTTTTTCCAGGTGTGTTAGGTGGCATTGCTGTAGTTTGAGTGGAAATCCCATAGGCAGGGCTCCTGCAGGCAGGGTTCAAGCCTAGGTAGGCTCCAGGTTCTTCATTGATTGGCAGTAGGTCTGAAGATTTTAAATCAGCATGCCTCCTGGGCCCAGCAGTTGCTGGACCATGCTGGTGATACCGCTGGTTACTTTGAGGAATCCTTGCTTCCCCATTTGCTGAAGTACAACACAGAGAAGCACATGTCAAGGGTAGAGTGGAAAGTAAAAAGCTTTATTAAAGAATAACAGAAAAAACTTCCCTGGGAGAAAGAAAGGTAACTGAAATGTGAAGTTTCATCCCTTTTATATCTAAGGTTTTCTTTTGTCCTCCTCCATTCCTGTCCTTTATCTCGTTTATTTCCCTCTTTCCTGCCTATGATGGGGGATGCAGGTGGGAAGGCCAAAACATGGAAAACAGGTGGGCCACGTGGTGGAGGAGGAAAGGCTTAGGATAAATTGATTTGCATCTCCCTATCTGCTGGGAGCTGCTTCATTAACAGTTCTTTAGTATGGGCTGGGGCCTTGGAAACATTAATATTTCAATCTCCCAGATGTAGTTTATGATTTCCCGGACTCACATTAGATTCCATTTTCTTTATTAGACTCGACTCCATATTTCTTTATTAAACCTGATTTACCTAGCTACACTAACTACCAGTCTTTAAATCTGGCTTCATTGGGAGACTCCCCCCAGAAAGACCCCCTGAGTTTCAGTGCAGTGAAGGAGCCAATCTTTGCTCCCCTCAGTTACTTGTGGACTCTGTGTTTCCTGGTCTCTTGGGTTCAATCTCCAAACTCAATCAATTCTTTGCCCACTTTTCCAAATTCCAGGTCATTAGCATCTCTCCCAGCCAGGCTCATCTTTCACAGCCAATCTTTAAGTGGCTAATCTTGTTGGGGGAAGGGGAGAGCTGGGTGGGTTTCCCCTATCTGTATTTCCCTATGTAAACCCTTCTTCATGTTTGATTTTCTCCTGGTCACTTAGGGACACTCTTATGTTGTGCCATGTGGGTTTGCCAGGTCTATATTTCAGGCCAAGCACAGTTGCCAGGGGAATTGGGCTCCCCAGCTGGGGGCCTCCATGCTCCACAGCTACAAAATGGCTCCTTCCTCTGTTCTCCCTGGCAATCAGGCGGGAGACAGGACTTCCTTCCTGCATAAGGATGTTGTGCAGCATACCTTTCAGGTTAGTTGGCAATGTCTTTGATCTCTAAACTCTCCTTATGCAAACACACCTCAGTCCTCCTAAAAATGTGGGTTCCTTTAATTGATGTATCTCTCCACTATTTTCTCATGGGATTGGGATTTCATTGGCAGACACCACCACAAGTAGCAGCGGCACTGGGAATTTCTTCTTGACTTTGTTATATCCAACCTTCTGAATCCCTAATCTGCTTTAGAATTAATTCCCAGTAAAATCCCCCCTTTTTACTTTGCTGAGAAGTTGCCTGTCTGCTTTCTTGGTTTCACACCATGGAACAACTAGGAAAGTGACCTTCTCTAATCCTCCATCTTGCCTTCTTCCTCAAATATATATATATATATATATATATATATATATATATATATATATATATATATATATATTTTTTTTTTTTTTAACAATGATTGAATTTTAGTTTCATTGATGAGAATTGATATGTAACGTTGATCCATTTGTTAAGACATTTTGCCAAGTTTAGTATATTAACCCACATGCTTTGGATATTAATTCAGGGACAATAGAAACTGTATTTCTCATATTTTGAGTAGGCACTTTCTTAGGATAGAAGCTGATCACATCTCTACTGTACAGCCTTGATTATTTTAGCTGAGTGCTATTGGCTTGGACATACTTGATTAGTACCTGGGTTACAGGCCAAGCTAAGTAGCTCACATTTCATATCACTCTGTCTACCTTCAATTTTTATAGAGTACATTAAGACTTCCCAATATTTATCTTCTAGGGAAGCTGCATGTAGGAATTGATCCAAGGTTTTCCAGCAATTATCAGCTTGTATATGTCAATCTAAGTTTTCTAAACTTTTCCCATTCCTCCATTAAGCCATCCACTTCCTAGTTAAGCAGAAATTGCTGATTTCTATGTCTTGCTGACATGCAGTATCTCGTTTTCCTTGTCATCCTGAATTTGTGCTTTTTAAAAAAAATATGGTTTTTTTTTGCATAATAGTGGGTTAACAGAAAGAACAGAGATAAACCTAATTATTTAAGCCTTATCTCTTAACAGACTCACCATTAAATTTATTTTCCTAAAAGTGAAGACATTTACATATAAGATAATTTAGGCTATATTGGGCAAACACATATATTTTCTATATTGCTTCTATATAAAATCAGCCAAAAACAATGGAATTAGTAGTTCTTAACACCATCTATGTCCTCATGTAGAGCACAGAAATTCTCTACAAACGAAATGATGAGTTAGCAAAAGTAATAAAAACAGTTTATTAGTTAGACTTGCATCATTTTAGGGTTTTTTTTCCTGTTATTTAAAATACAATTCCACAGGAGCACCAAATTTCATTACAAATACAGCATAAATAATAAAATAACATGATGAATTCTTCAATTGTTCTTTGAATATAAATGCTTTTAAAATAGAGCTATTATTAAGAAAGCTATTAGATTATTTAAGAAGTACCTGTAAAACAAACAATTTTAAAAAGATAATTTTTTTCCTTGTATTGGGGATTTAACCCAGTACCACTGAGTTTAACACTGAGACAAATCTCCATCCCTTATTATTTTTTATTTAGAAATAGAGTTTCACTAAGTTGCTCAGGGTCTCACTATGTTTTTTTTTTTTTTTTTAAGAGAGAGAGAATTTTTTAATATTTATTTTTTAGTTTTTCAGCAGACACAACATCTTTGTTTTGTATGTGGTGCTGAGGATTGAACCTGGGCCGCAAGCATGCCAGGCAAGCGCACTACTGCTTGAGCCACATCCCCAGCCCAAGGGTCTCTCTATGTTTTTGAGGCTAGCCTCAAATTTACAATCCTCCTGTCTCAGCCTCTTGAGTCACTGGGATTACAGGCATGCACCACCATTCCTGACTACAATTAATATTTAAAAATTTTATTTCCCAAGCATGGATAATAATAGTAATATATAACTTATTCAACATTTAGTCTTTGACTTCACAAATAATCAATGCCTAATCTGTGGCCTCATTGGGTTTTAAAAAAAATCCAGAAAAATAAATTATTTTCTTAAGTAAGAACTGAAGCAATTGGGAGAACAATGTATAGAACAGATGGTATCTTATCCCTATGGGCTTTGATAATCACAATACCAATAAACATTTACAAAAGACTAAAAAAATCCAATTCTTCTTATTTAGCTATGATGTTGTAGATAAGAATTCTATCTTAACCATATTAAATCTTGTTTTTATTCCATATAGCAGCACTCTTCTGGAGATTTTGTTTTATTCCTTTTTATTGTATAAATATAACACAATCTCACATGGGGAATGGACTTTCTGTAACAATACTGACAACTTTATCAATTATCATTTATTAAGTTCACATTTATACGTCATTTTCCAATAATTCTATGAGGTAGGTAATATTACTTTATATTTTAAATTTTTGCTTTTTTGAGATATCAGAAAATGAACCCTAAGTAGAGAGGAAATTAACACTTGCATGGCACTTTTAATATAGGGAAAATATTGAATTTAGTATTTATTAAAATTTTGAGAAGGATATTAGTATTCCTATTCTACAAGGAATTGAGACTCAGAGATATTAAGTAAATCAATTGAGATCACGAAATTAAATTATAATAGATCTTAGAAATAAACTCAAGTCTTCTGCTATAAGTCAGTGCATTAAGAAGTAGGTGAGATTTATGAAATATAACTTTTGTTTATATTTATAATTTTGTATTTATATTTATTATATAACTTTTGTTAATATTTATATTTTGTTTTCATATTTATGTTAACAACTACATGAACATTTACAGCGACCTGATAATGTACAACTTTCCCTACTGACCTCTACCTAAAACCATAATCCACTGGGCAAGCATTTTATAAATAAATGAAACAGTTTTATGAGATTTAATAATATTCCTCTTTAGTACCATTTACTCAAAATGAATAAAATTGACCCATGACTTTCCTCAAATCACTTGAAGAAGTTGTTTTTCTTATGATTGCCACATAGAAGGCTTTTAAGTTACCTGTAAATTAATGATGAAAAAGCTGTCGAATCACACAAAAGCTTTGAACTAATATCTTCACCATTGTGACAATAATGTATCATTATATTCAAAATAAATGAATCTTTATTAATAGTACCATTTTTCTGAGGTAGCCTCTTGCACCCAATGACATTCACACAACTTTAACATTAATAAGTATAATTTTCTTCTTGTAAACCAATATAGGAGAGAGCCAGTTAATATTAGTAATGCATTATACAAAACACATTAGTTTTTGAATATGTTTATTTGTTCTCTTATCATATATATAGCTATTGAGAAAAAGTATTTGAATGTCCGCACATCCACTGTTGCTTAAGACATTGATGCTAACAAATCTAAGTACTTACTTAACTATTCTATATCTGTGTAGGCCACAATGAAAAAAGACGGAAACAGTGAAAATCAATGTGCATAACCATCTAAGAAACTTTGAGGAAGAAAGATTGGAAACCAGGAGAGAGATTTGCACTGATCATCTCTATATAAATGCCAATCAAATTTGTTAGTATGAATAAAATATCAGTAGTAGAAATTAAGTAAATGTGTTGTGTCTAAAGCACATAAAGCTTCCCAGATAATCTATGATGTAATATGTTTAAAATAGTCCCTTTGGATTTTATTGTTTATTGGTTTCTTTATAGTACAGTTGAAGCAGGGAGTAGTTCAGTAATATAGATATGATGAAACAAAGACTTAGTTTATTTTTTTGAAGCTAATACAATATCCAATGGAAGAGTCAAGACTAGAATTAGGCACTAATGACCAAAAATGCCATCCATAAAGAAAAGAATACTAAATTGAGTAACAGCACTATTTTGTGTATTTAAAAAAAAAAAAAAGGCCTAAAAGTCTTACCTATGAAGGATTCTTGCTGCACCCTAAAAGATAGAGTGGTATCTACAGGAGATCACAGCTTTTTACTTTCAGAGGCTGATTATTCATAAATTTAACTATATGAAGACTGAATATGCATGGCAAAAATGAAAGATTTCTAATGCTAATAATTCTTAGTACTAAACTTACAAAAAAGCAGTTTTTAAGGATAAATCAGATGGGTGAATCCTGTTTATTAGACCTAACTTATTGAGGGATAAAATAATTAGATAGATGGTTCTTGGTCTTATAAATTTCCCAATTTAATTTGAATATTTGGGGAAGTAGCTCAAAATATTTAGTTTTGTATTTACAGATGTTTCTATCTGAATTTCTAACTGACACATAATATGGGGACTTGGGTTAGGATGATGAAACATCTTTCTGACAGTGCAGCAGACCTTGTAGCCCAAGAGTATACCCTGTTTATAGCCCTTTCTATTCTCATTTCTCCTCATCTTCTCTCAGCAACTACTTTAGGGCCAGCATGTGAGCACAGGAGGTGTAGAAAAATTGACATGAAGCATAGATTCACTTGCTGATTTTTTTTTTTCTTTTTGGATAGTTATAGGGACAGAAATAACAGGATTTTTCTGTTATCAGGAAAGTTTTGGAGTTAATAAAACTAGAAATATTAGGAAGATTAGTTACTAAAATATGGAAATGAATTTCTACACACTATGCGCATAGATTTTAAAAAGTGTAGGTGATATAAACCCAAAGGAAAGGGAAATTTGATTTAATTAATTGATTAATTTACTCAATCATTAAATAAATGTTGTATGATTACCTACTACATGCAAGTCTTAGGCAACCTCTGTAGGTAGGATAAAGATGAATAAAACATGTCTATTGCCTGGGGGCATTCACTGTCAGGGTCTAGTGAACAATAATAAAAACTAAGCACACGAAGAAAGGGATTTGTGTGATCAATGTGTTGGGAATTAAAGCCTGGTAGGCTGTCTATCCACAATGGTGAATTATTGATTTTTACCTTATCTTATTCCAGAAACAATGTCTTGGGAATGAGATTGACACAATGAAACTAATATCAAAATTGGGTATTAAGGAAAAAGAAAAAGTAATCCTTATGCAGGTGGAAATGAATATGTATTCCTCCCTCCAAAAAATAAAACACAATTCAACAAATTTGAATTAAGGATAGACAAGAAAATACTAAGGAAGAAAAGATGAGTAGGATGTTGGTTTCTTTTAGGCAGAAAGAAAAGAACAAATGTATTCAAATATTATTAAAATTACTTTGTAAGTCTTTGAGAAATTAAATGTCATCTCTCAGTATGAGATGATAACCATAAATGCATTCTAAACTATTCAAAAGGCAATATATGGCATTTACTCTTTGCTATTTTTTGTCTTTATGTATTTTTTTCATTTTGTACTTATTGTAAAATCTCTGTGACATTAAAAATAGAAAATGAAGAGATAGAAAGCTTAAATCACTGTTATGTTCTTAAAGCTTTAGAAGTTTGATGAATAAAAATTGTATTTTGGCATCTCCTGCTCTTGAAGTTACTCCCAGATCAGCTACTAATTTGTCCTATGGTCCAAGGCATCAAAACACCACACAGCTCTCCAATAAACTTCCTGTCAGATTACACAACTAGATTATTTCCCTTCCCAGGTATAACAGTGACCTACAGTATTAGCAATAACAAGAACTCAAATATTGGAATATTTACTGGATTAAAACACCCAAATATCCATTTCAACATTTAGTTGAAAACTTCTTTCACATTTTAAACTGATGTGGTTTTTTTGGCTCATCCAATTGTCCATCCATCCTTACTTTTATTCTCTTTAATTCTTAATGCAAAAGAAAGAGTGCCACCTACTGGTTGTGAGCTATGAAGAGCATATCAGCATTGCAACTCTTAGGAAAGGTTGATTCAAAATAAGTATGTATGTTTTCTTAAATGTTTTTAGTATTAACAAACACTGAATGAAATTTTACAATTTTTATGTAAATATCTAGAAATAAAGATTTCTTCTTTTTGTTTCTTACACATTTAAAAAAATCCATTTACCTTTTCCCCAGTAATATAGAATTGAGCATCCTTTTGGGTTGTTTATGTAAAAGGAGCCTGTTTATATCGAATGGTCTAATTCTATTTTGTAATATAAAAATTAAAGTTATTAAAATACTAACAATGCTCAAAACTTAGATTCTAGCAATTAAAGACAAAGTTAAAAAGGAGGAAGGAGTCCCTGGTAGAGTCAGCCTTTACAGTTTAAATGGTTGGCTCTCTAATATTGTTTATTATGTTCTTTATGTCTCTATTATTTTTAACTCCATAGAATACTGGTTATTCTAAAGAAATATTCATTAACACCTTTGTTTTGGATGCTCTAATATATGTCTATGGTTCTATGGTTCTATACCCAAAGAACCCCATTTCAACTCAGTTATACCAGCCACATTTCAAGTGCTCAACAGTCACATGTGCTAGTAGTTATCAGGGCAGGTGGATTTATAAAACGTTTCTACTATTACAGAAAGTTCAACTGTGCAATGCTGGTAGACATGAATACTGCAGTATTTGCTCTGTTTCCCCTGCATATCTCTCATATTATAAGGGTCATCTTTAATGGCATCTAGAGGATTTTCAGTACAATATTAAAAGCAATCAGAGAAAATCACAAAAGATGTGAATAATTGTATTCACAATTAAAGAACAGAGAAAATATGGTCAGACTCTATTGAACATTGCCATTAGTAGGACAGAGTCCCTATCCTAAGGAGCTTGTCATTTAGCAAGGGAAAAGAGAATAAACATGAAACCAAGTAAAACAAGACCATTTTCGGTATGATGACAAAATTAAAATAGGACCAAATAGGGGCAGCTATAGGCTTTTAAAAAAATAAGTAGATTACTTAGTGGAAACTCTCTGAGTTATCAGTTGAATGATAAGAAAGTGATAAAATTTGAAAACATAGGGGAAGAGAATATGAAAAAAATAATAAATATAAAGGACAAAGACAGAAAAATCTTAAGGTATGTTTAAGGTATGGTGGATGTGACTAAGGATTAGTAAAAATGATAATTGGGGGGATATGAGACAAGAGAAGCCAGCCTAATAGTTTTGAGTTTTCTTTTGGTTGCATTCAGAAACCAATGAAGGATTTCAATAGGTAATAACATGATCTATTAAACATTTTTTTAAAAAATCCTGAAAAAATGATTCATAATTCATACATTTACTCATCTATTAAGCAAGACAATAAAGGTAACTCTTCATCTGAGTTTTGAAAGTATTATTTATTCTACATCATAAGCCATAATTTTGCATATTTCTAGGGGATGAAGAAAGGGAGGCCTGTCCTATAGTGTCTGACAATAGATATTTTTCCCAGGTTGCTTAGAGTAATTTGGGGGTTGGGTTCTTGGTGTGTGGAGACAATAACAGACTAAGGGATGGAATGGTGAGTGAAGGGCAGGTGAGAAGATCACCTTTACCACCAAAGTATATGCTAAATTTAGTGGGAATAAATCATGTGTGCCAATTTGAATAAAACTGAAAAGAGAAGATTCAAAAATTATTGTATGTTATTCTCCTGCACATGAATGAAATGCACCCAATTTCTTTCTCATCCTATTTCACAAATAACCTGAAAACAAGGTTGATACCTCCTTTTAATAATATCAATTAGATATCTGCATATGGCTTCAGAATCCCCAATAATGCAATTGTAATAAAGCAGATGCAAGTACAAAGCACTGGAGGATAATATTTCCACCCTTGTCTGCATTGTTTAATGAGACAATGAATACAGTTGACTTCAGACGTGTCATGTATTGTAAATCACTGGGTTATTAATTTTAACAGGGTCAATGTACTGCTCCCATATCCACTTTATAGCATTAGTGTTCCTGATAATAGCTGGAGAATATGGGCTAATAATCCCTACATTATTGCCTGGCACGTGGAGTGACCCTATTCTGCATGAGGGATTTAGAAAGAAGACACATTGAAATGCATTAAAAATAGAGAAAAAGACTTATGAGCATTTAGATGGAAAACTGAGTTATATTGTCCCTCTTTGTTTAGTCAGGACATGAACTGGAGGGCAAACTAAAATTTGTGATTATAGGCACGCTATTACTGAATTTTGGTTATTTTCCTAATCTTTGGTGATTTTATGGTTTTTTTATTTTAATGCAACAGTAAAGACAAGCAATATAATTGTTGTACTTCTTGATACTGTACTTGGAGAGGGTCTTTTACTGTGTGTTTCATTGAAGATGGGATTGCTACTAAGTTATAGTAGTCCATAATATTTCTCTATAGGGATCCCAAAGCGTTAAGCTCTTCTAGCACCTTAGGGATGAATATGCTTGAGTTATTAAATCATTTCTACATAGCTTGATACATTTTGAGCTGAGCTGACATTGATGATAACTGTCCTGGTTAGGGAGTATGAGCAAATTCTTCATTTCAGGGACTAATTGATGTATAAAGAGATTGCAGCTGCCATGATTAAGAAGAAGAGACATTTAAACCACCATAGGTACAAGATATGGCTGTAATAAATTGAACCTACAAAATGTGAAATGAGTGGCCCAGTTATGCATATGCAATCTAAATTTATTTAATATCTCTTTCTTGTTGGAGTGTGAGTCTAGCCTCAGGCACCAGGGGGAGGAAGCATTATTCCTTAGTTGCCAAATGGCCTAGATTAGAGATTCTTACCCACCCAGAGGCATTTGAGCTTTATCAAACAGTGCATTGTGACCAGGTAAGGAAACACTTTCATCTTTTCTATTGGCTAATTTAAATAGGTATAAATTACAAAGGCTCAGCTTTGGAGTTACATTTGTTATTGAGTTGTACTTCTAGTTAAATTCATATTTTCCCTATTGTCTAAAAAATTACCAGTTTCTGTATCATTATTGGAATCAGAGAAAAACAATGAAAAGTAAAATACAGATCAAGATTAATATGGTATTTTTCTAATTTTTGCCAATCTTGGTAACTTTGTGCTTCCTTGAATTCTTATTTGTCTATGCTAATTGGATCAAGAAGGGAAAGAAAAGTTTCCTTCCCCTTTGTTCCTCCTGGATTTAAAAACACTGAACAGATGCAGTGATATAAACCTGCATTTAAGTCCCTTATATTTTTCTTTATAGATACAATTGTGAATTGTGTTCCTCCTGCATTTGTAATTAGAGGGTGAAACAGATGGCAAAGGCTCCGTGTAAAGAGATGTCCATTAAAATAACTTATGCTGCCAAGTGATGGTTCACTCCAAGTGGGGAATTCAATTTCCTCCATGCAAAATAGAGCAGGAGCACACACATGCTTGGAAGAAACTTTGTTATATTGGACAACTAAAACAGTAGCTGGATGTTACATTGAAAATTCTACGACTAAAGATATACAAATAATTTCATTTTTTCAAAAACAATATGGTTGATGGAGGTGGGAGTAGAGACTTGGATGGAAGCCCTCCAAGAGCAGTTTAGTATGCTAATCATATCCATTCTAAGCCTGCTGTGGGTGTACAGCAAACAGGGATAGGTTTTACTCTGAATTTGTAGCCAGACCTAGGAAAGTAAACGAAGAACCATTAGTAATGATTTGATGTACATCCCTCTATGTGTTAAACATGTATTTAGGAAGGTGACATGATGACATTTTAATGCTCATGTGAAGAACTACAATGTAATGGTTAAGAATGAGAATTCTGGAGTCAGCCCTTCTAAGTTTGAATCACACTTGCCATTTGTAACTGTGGTTTTTCTGCCATTATAAAAAGAGACATGAATCTCCCCAAATTCAAGGCATATCTTTATAAATCTGAATACATCAAGTTCTAAGCTTGGTAAATTTCCTTGTCTGGGCTCATTTTTGACATCTTTCCTGTCTTTACAGAGCTAAAGAATATGAAATTGTTATCAAAATGAAAATACGTAGAAATAATCTTTCACAATGGAAAGTACAGCTATTATACTAGCTCAGGATAAGAGGCTCCTTAGAGCAGTTGGCATAACCTGTCTGAGTGGCAAAACCCTGTATGTTTCCATGTCAACCAACACTTTAAAGAGATATTTAGATCCTTTACTATATGACTGGTGCCTGGGGACTGGTGCCTATATGACTGGAACTGCATTTTGAGAGCAACTCAGATTCTGCTTGTGGGGAGCTTATGTTTTAAAAGGGTGAGCACCTCTGTCTTTTCAGTGCTGGCCTCCCTGTAATAAACATGGAGGGAAGAGAAAGATTCACAAGGCCTCTAAAGCTATCTGCCAGGTTAGTAGAAACTGCAAATCCTACAAGAATTTGAATATCGTGTCAATTTTGCATATAATCTTGTCAAGCTACTTACCCTTACCTTCATTTTAAAAGTAAGATTGTGGCTCTTTATCTCTAAGAGTCTTTATGAGAAATAGCTGAGCTGATTTATAGCATTTATTGGATCATAATCAATAAATAGGTGCTTCCTTTCTCCCCTTTAGATTCCACTCCAGAGGTCTTCCCTGTACTCTATTCAGGACCCTATTTGAAGTATATTGTTAATGCTGTGCAATCCTTTCTGCTAATATTTGGTAATCGTTCAAACTCCAGAGATTTTTGTCTACACTTGAGGGTATCAATTCTTATATTAAACACAAAATTTAATATCAAAATAGGAATGATAATAGCTAACATTTACACAGCATTTTATCTGTCAGGTACTGTAACAAATATTCTATGTACGCTTTGTATATTCACTCATTCAATCCTTACAACAATCCTGTGAGGAGAGTGTAATTATTCTTGAAGCACAGGAAGAGTAAAACTTGCTCAAAGGCATTATCCATTGGGTCATGTTGAAATATCTCCAAGGACAAAGGATGCCATAAAGTTAGAGAACAAGCGACAATCTGGTTGAAAACATTAAAGCATGCAGCACATAAAGAAGTTCAACAAGTATTTTAAAAAATTAACAAATTATATAGATGTCAAAGATCATGTTTGAAGAATAAGATAATGAACACATAAAAAATCAACTTTATGTATTTGTAATTGAGGAAATGAAAACTAAATGAATGAGATATTGTTTTTACTCATGGACTGGCAATAAAGTCTTTAAGTACCTACCAACTATTAACTATTATGTAGGGAACAAGTTCTGTTATGTTATCACTGTTATATAAAAAACATAGAAACATAGAGGACAATTAGATAATTTTTATAAAAAGATTTGAATAAATTTTTACAATTTTCAGCAATGTAGCTACATTTCTAAGTATCTACTTTGGAGACATTCTTACACATATACACACACATATGTTTTCTGTACTATTTGAAATACAAAAACAAAAGTAAAATGGAAATAACCTAAAAGTGAAACTTCAAAATTATGGCATATCCACATCACAAAATACTTTGGTGCAGTTTAAAAATTAAGACTACACTGAGATTTATTCTTACTCCAGTCAGAATGGAAATTATCAAGAATACAAGAAACATTACTCAGCAATAAAAGAGAATAAAATCATGGCATTTGCAGGTAAATGGATGGTGTTGGAGAAGATAATGCTAAATGAAGTTAACCAATCCCAAATAACCAACTGCAGAATATTTTCTTTTGATATAAGGAGGCTTATTCATATTGGGACAGGGAAAGGGAGCATTGGAAGAATAGACAAACTCTAGATAGGGCAGAGGGGTTGGAGGGGAAAGAAGGTGGCATGGGGTTAGAAATGATGGTGGAATGTGATGGACATTATTATCCAAAGTACATGTATGAAGACACGAATTGGTGTGAATATACTTTGTATATAACCAGAGATATGAAAAATTGTGCCCTATATGTGTAATAAGAATTGTAATGCATCCCACTGTCATATATATAAAAAAAGAGAATATAGTGAAATTTTTGTCCCCAAGAAAGGATAACAGATTGAGTTGGTATAGTGTATTCTTGGTTATCAAAAAATATTCATGTAGCTTTGGGATTTTGAATTGGTGACTATTCATGATGTGTGGAAAAGCATGATATATACCACAATCTCAATCACACAAAATGGGATATTGTGTATATATGCACCCAACCTAGAGGGACACAACCAACTAAGCTTCTTGTGACTGGATGATTTTGTTTTTTGCTTGTGTTTTTATTTTTCCTGTAATGTACAATTTACTTTTAAAAAATAAAAATTATTTTAAAAACAACAACAACAACAAAGAGAATACAAGCAACAATAAATGCTGGTGAGGATGTGGGGGAAAAGCTACACTCATTCATTGCTGGTGGGACTGCAAATTGGTGCAGCAGCTTTGGAAAGCAGTATGGAGATTGCAAAAAAGCTAGGAATGGAACCACCATTAGACCCAGTTATCCCATTGCTCAGTATATATATCCAAAGGAGTTAAAATCAGCATAATACCGTGACACAGCTACATGAATGTTTATAGTAACTCAATTCAACAATAGTTAAGCTATGGAACCAATCTAGATGCCCTTCAAGAGATGAATAAATAAAGAAAATAGTATGTATACACAATGAAGTATTACTCAGTCATGAAGAAGAATGACTTTATGATATTTGCCTGTAAATGGACGGATCTGGAGACTATCATGCTAAGTGAAATAAGACAATCCCCAAAAGCCAAAGGTCAAATGCTTTGTCTTATATGTGGAAGCTAGCCTCCCCACAATAAATGGGGGAGAATCGAAGTTCAGTAGATTAGATAATGGGGAATGAAGGGAAGGGTGGAGGATAGGTAAAGGAAAGATAGTGGAATAAATCTGACATAATTTTCTTATGTACATATTTGAAAAATTCACAGTGAATCCCACCATCATGTACATGCACAAGAATGGGGTCCTAATTAGAATAAGATATATTCCATGCTTTTCTAATTATATAAAAATGGATTCTACTGTCATGTATATCTAAAAAGAATCAATAAATAAAAAATAGAGGGAGGAGAAATAGGCTGCTATGGAAAGATGTATAAAACAATAATTTTGAATGAAGAATGCAAATCTTAGATGATCTGTTGTTCAATGTGGTATAATTATTATAAAAAAGTCTCACATTTATGAAATAGTCCTATATAACTGATGCAGAAATGGAAAAATGTAACAGAAAAGTGGACACCAAAATGTTGCTTGGTGATAGCTGGTAACTGTTTTGGGATTGGAAATGGTTTTTAAAAGGCGGCTTTAAACTTTCTTGTAATATTTTAATAATTTCAAAGTGTATGAACACATATGTGTGTGCATAGATGTTTATATTATTTTAACATATATAAATATAGGACATACTTACATATTAAACTATTATTTATATAATTTGTATATTAAATGTATTTACATTTTATGATCATAAACATATAAAATACATTTATATACAGGTATTATACTTAATATGTTATATATAAAATTGGGGAACAATTTTAGACATATGCAGCCTCAGGAGGGGAAGAAGGGACATTCACTTGTTGGCTCCTGTCTCTTGGTTCTTTTTGGTCAAAGCCCGTCCTGCAAGGTTTACTCCTATGCACACCAGGGTTATTTTACATGGATTCTTAGGGTGGTTGTTGGGGAAACCAGAGACTGGTTGAGAAGATCAGCTCTAACCCTGAAGAGGCTGGGGTTGAAGTGTTGTCTGGAGATGAAGTGGCTGTGGTGGTTACCAAGGCTTTGTGACTGTGAGAAGTCTAGGGCAGTCACTGGAGCACTTCAGTCTGCCAGGAGGCCAGGTCAAGGGTCAGGCCTTAATGGGAGGTAGACATATAAGTGGGATTTGATATAACCTATCTCCAGTATCCCCCCAAAAGAATCATACAATGTTCCTCTTTAAAAAAGAACATGAAAGAAACTCTCAAACACATATGCCTAACTAATTGCATTTAAAAGAATTGTAATCTAGCAAAGAAATTTCTCTTGATTCCCTACCAACAACATGCCATAGTTATAAAAAATCATTTATACAAATGACTCTGCATGTTGTAAATGACCAAGATCATTATCTTCTAATTGCAACCATTATCATTATCTAATGGTATTTCTGAAAGAGACCACCTGCCCATTGCTAAGCAGATGCACCAAGTGATGGATTGATAAGTAGAGAATCCATTACATTAGGGTACATTTAAATAGGTTAAGAATTTAATTTGGAATTAACCCAAGGTAAGCTTGCTACTACTTTCCTGAAGAGAAATAATATGTAAATGAGTCTTTTAAATGTTAAAATTTTGAAAATATTTTCTTAAATTTTCATTTATTTAAGCATTTAACTGAGGTGATATAAGAAAATATATTACAATAAAAAATTACCTGTGTTAATTCTTACTGAGAAAGTGGTATACAGAGAGATTGGGAAAGTGTATCAAGAAATATAATATATTAGCAAACATATTAAAAGGAGGAAAATATTTACTATCAACACATATTCTCAGTCTGAAGGTGATAAAGATACATTACATTGAAAGACAAAGAAGACTAAAGACTGGATCATTATTGGAAAGTCAAAAAAAAAAAAAAAAAGCATTCACTGGCTAGATTAACAACATACCTGCTGAGTTAAGAAAAATTAATTCTTTTAAAAATATTTGACTAAATTTTACAAATGAGACTCCAATTTAACCAAACCAAATAAATTTATTCTTGAGCAGCATAAATTATGCCTTGCTTTCCTTGGCACATAATGTTCTCAAGATACAGACTGCTATTTTAGAGGGCAATGATGTCTTTAACCACTGTGTCAGGCCTAATGGAAATGGTAGTGAGCAAGATAGTTACTCCATTGAATTTTGGAAGCAGTTAGGAGCACTAATAGTCTCTTATTTTTCAAACATCCTTAATGATATAATGCATATAAAATAATTCCTTCTACAAATCAAAATGACCTTTTTATAAGAAAAGAGGAACAAAAGGATCCATTAATTTTTAGAAATTCTCATGTATAGCCAATGCTCAATTGAATTCTATCCTTAGGATTTTATAAAAGTACTGACTGGGAGGTGAAAAAGGCTTTTCTCTTCCTCACATGTTTTAATGTTAGAGGAGTCTGAAGACTACAGGATCCAAACAACCAGCCATCATTTCCATGATAAAAACTTCTGACTCTATGGGTATAGAAAACATAATAGTGAGTCAATTTTAATATATATTTAAAGGTTAGTTTTATTGGTAAATTTCAAACATAGGTAGAAACATAAATTACTAATTTATGTATACTCCATTTTGAGAAAGGTGTTTATGTTATAATCTGATGGATAATGAAGAAGCATAGGTAGACAAATTAAAGGAATTTGTCACACAAAAAAATTTGAGCAAAAGTCATGTTTGCAGAGAATTGAATAGAAGTTTACCCCTATCAAAAGTATAGATATCCTTTAACATGAATTTGCATATTGGAAAATCTTTAGACATGAAATATAACAAGTTATTACAATTTACAAGGACAATATGACCCATGTGGCATAAAACAAAAGATCAACACAATGAAAACAGATTTATGTTATATGAAAAGTGTTTGGAATATAAAATAGCAAGATTAGTGGGCCCAAATAAAAGTTACAATAATGGCTTTTGGGATTCAGATGATCCCTTTGGCTATTGCTTTAGTCTTTGCTACCTTCCCTCCCCTCCTCTGACTTATGTCATTTCAATATCCTGAACTATACCAGGCTTTAAATAATCTTTGAAGTTTTGTGATTTAATCTTTTCTATGAGCTGCAAATCTGCCATATTTGCTCTGACCTGTCCAAAGAACAATCTTTCTCTTGGAGAGCAAACATAAATAATGAGTTCAGTAGGAAGGGGGAGTGGAGAATAAAAGGCAGATGAATAAAATCGATACAGATAAGGTATGTGAAGAGATTAGCACTTTGTAAAACACACTGGAATATTCAGAAATGTGAGATATTATTCATGATTAGATGAAATGAATTCATACTTAGAAACTTCATTAACTTGTGTTCTAAGAGGCCATTTCTAAAGCATTGAAATAATATTAAATTAAGTCTCGTGAATATTTATTAGAGTAGTCTGTACCTTTGAATATACATGTTTGAGTTAAAGGGCTGCCAGTAAATCACTTTTATTTTTACACTGTCAACCAAGAGTTCTTCATGAAAGTCTAACTCTAGATACCTCATCTTCTCCTCTCAGGGAGTTACATCTGCTTCATTTTATGCATCCACTAACATGAAGAATATTGCTATGATGTTTGCATTATTTCTTTTTTTAGTCACAAGCCAAAAAAAAAAAAAAATCCCCTGAATATGTAAGCATGTAAATCAGGGTGACTTATTATTTGAATAAATGTGTACATGCCATAGTCAGAGCATATGAATGTGATAGAGTAGAAAATCTATCCCTAAGACACTGGAGAACAACAACAATGAAAATTAAATATAAGTAAGAAAGTATTTATATCTATGTGTATATAATCTCCATCTAACTATATATTTATATCATTTATATTTCTATATAAAATGTGTGTTGGAGAGGAAATCAGGGAGGAAACATTAGATGGAGGGGTATAATTGCAATTACCAGAACACAGTATAAAAGGGAGGTGGCCTTGGCTTGTCAGGGTGAATGTGCAAGGGTCATGGTCATTCGGCTGTCTCTGCACAGACTGAGTTGATAAAATACCTACAGATTAAATTTCACCTAAAAACAATGTTCTTCATGTGTGTAGTAAATTTCTATTTGTTATTGTAACAGAATTTCACTCTCCACTTAAAAATACCTTTAAATATTTAAAGCATGAAATCATTCCAAGTATCTGTTAAGTTTAACATGCAGAGACATGGGAAAAAATGTAAAGGTTTTTGAGATCTCGATTTCCTGAGAGAAGTGTTTACCCACATTTTCAGCTACTACTCATTTGGGGTCAATGTCAAGTCGAGATGTCAGTGCCTGGGAAGGTAGGTGATTTTACATGTGCTGCTGTTGCCGGTCCCCAACTTGTGATCACCAATAAGGTTTGTTGACAGATTCTAGCATTTGCTTGAATATGCATTTGATAAGTTCACAGTATGATGGGCAGACACACCCCTAGTTCAAAAGATTTAAATGTTCCTATTTATTGTTTCTTATCTGTGAAAATGTTCTATTTCCTCAGGGACCAAACTGACTGTTTTCTTCTTCTTTCTCTTCCCTCTCTTTCTTTGCAGCAAGAAACCCTTAGCTTGTGATTTATTTCAAGGTCATTGCTGCTGGCTTCAGTAGTGATACTATGTCTGTGTATGTGAGTATGTTTGCCAGAGTAAAGGAGAGGATGGAAAAGGAGTAGAAATATGTAGTTTATTCTGACATGAGTTAAAGTTACAGGAAGTTTCAAATGTGTGAGAAAATAAGTGATGTACAAAGAAAATAACCTGTGTAATCCACATACAATCCCCCATACGAACTCATGAGAGGACTTTGAAAGGACACAGTGCTCTCCCACACACTAGTGGAGCAAGAAACTGTATGGCATGCAACAAGCACTGATGGTGATGGTTCTCTATGATTTTTATTAAGCTAAACAAAACATGTTCTCCTCAGTCAGGTTGTAAATGTATTTTCACATCTTAGAAAAACGAAGAACCAAACTCCACTCTATATAACACCATTCTCAAAAGTACATGCATTAAAGTATCAATTCCACTTCGACAAAATAACATGGCAGGTGGTATTTATTCAAAATTATTAGTGGAATAATGCTTGACAATGAAATTCTATGGAATTTCTTAAATTGATTTGAGAATTTGAGAGCACTGTATGTATGTTTACATATATATATGTATATATACATGTATATCTAGTTAAAAATGTTTCACAACAAATCCATTATACAGAGTTTTAGCTATACCAGCAAACTTTCTCTTACCAACAAACTTCTGGAAAAAAAAAAGATTTGGGATATTTTGTTTACATTTTTCTTGGGCTTATTTAGAACTGGTATCATGCAAATGTAAGAACAATCTTTCTCTGCAAGGCCTCAGGCCACGCATAATAGTCAATAAAGTAAAATCACTTTTGTTCATTGATACAAAACAGTTGCATGCCACAAAATATAGAGACTGCTATCCCAACTGAAATGCGTTCAATTCTGTGTCTAAAATCCAGTGAGAATTAAGAATAGTAATGCATTTTTCATCCCCAGTTCTAGTTTCTCACTAGAATATGCATCTGTATCTCATAAGAGCTTTTTTTCTTTTTAAATTTTTTTTAAAAAATTTATTTATATATGACAGCAGAGTGCATTACAATTCTTATTACACACATAGACCACAATTTTTCATATCTCTGGTTGTATACAAAATATATTCACACCAATTTATTGCTTTATAATGATCATCACATTTCACCATCATTTCTAACCCCATGCCCCCTCCCTTCATCTGTAACCCCTCTGCCCTGTCTAGAGTTTGTCTATTCCTCTTATGTTCCTGTTCCCTTTCCCACTATGAATCAGCCTCCTTATACCAAAGAAAACATTCAGCATTTAGTTTTTTGGGATTGGCTAACTTCACTTAGCATTATCTTCTCTAACTCCCTCCATTTACCTGCAAATGCCATGATTTCTTTTTAAAAGCAAGTCTATTTTAAGAGAGTAACTTGAGAGAGCTCATACCTGAGAAATACCCTCTATTGTTCTAAACAGACATTTGAAGAAAGACATGACTTGCATTATCCTGGTGCCTCTATTATATTATTGAATAGCTAAAATTTTTAAATAAAATAAAATATAAAAGAAGAAAGACATTCTTGTCCATGTTTAATTGGCTACAGTGGAGACAGGAGTATGAATCAGTGCTGACCAGAAAGCAATGGTAGAGGGTAGGGGGATAAAAAATTAAACATTAGGATTTATGACTATAAGCTATATTTATGACTATGAATATTAAATATCAAATAATATAACTGTGGGAAAAAGTGCATGAATGGCTAAATATCTGAAAATACATGCAATAAAATGGTTTGTTTTCCCATCTCTCCTTGCTCTTTTCTGCTCTTCATTCATTAAAATGGAGACAAACTAGGTAGAGAAGCTGCATCACTGTGGGGGTCACCAAAGTCCTGATCATTAAACCTAGCACAGATTGGGGTTGTGGGAAGGTTAAGTAGTAAAATGGGAGAAAATTAACTTGTCAGGATAAGGCTAGGAGGCTGGCTAGTGAAGGTTGTTTGGCCTGTCCGCTGGATGCCGCACACTGACTCAGACGTGTACCCTGCTGGGAGGAGGTCGCACCCCTTGAGGCTGCATGACAATCATCTGATTTAGCCACTAGCCCAAGGTCAGCCTAGTTTTACTAAGTAATATCTCAAATGGGGAGTTTCTGACAAGGTGTGTATATGAGGATAAATTCCAGTCAAGTGCATCCTAAAGCAAACATTTTGTTCTGTTAAGTGCAGGGGACCACAGATGTGCTTAAGTAGACAATGTCCAACAGAACAAGACAAAACGCCTCCTGTTAAACAGTCATGGCAAGAGAGAGAGAATATTTGCATTTCTGTTTTAAAATACAGGATGTTCAATTCCCTTCAGTTAAGATGATAACTTATTTTCATGTTCCGTTTTTAAATGGACCTTTTTGAAGCACAGGACAGTTAAAAAAATAGGTTGGTAAAAATACAGAAGTTTGACAACATAATCTGCTTGATAAGGCTGTATATATTTAAGAAGGGGGTGAGATTAAAAATATATGTGTTTTCTTATATAAAAACTGCAAATCAATTTTGAGCCCAAGTAACCTTTTTGTTCTCTATATTGTTCTTGTCAGGTATTTTGGTAACAGTGACAAAAAGCTGACTAACTAAATTTCTGTTATGCAAAATTTAAAAAAAATATATATTTGAATTGTTGAATGCTAATCTTGGATCTCTTACCTCTTGGGCAATATCTTTATTCCCTTTGTATTGTACTAATTGATGAACCAGAGCAGCTGAACTTGCCAATGCAAAATTCCAAAAGGGATTTCTTACTGGGGGTTAGGAAAAAAACAATATCTTAAATCTTGTGTTTCTCCTTCCTCTAGGGATTCCTATCCTATGATAAAACTAAGTTAAAGTGAAAAAGTCTAAGCATAAAAACAAAAGTAGCAAACAAACAAATAAAAATATTGCTTCAGGACCGAGCAAATTACCAGAGGCAGTAAAGAGGGAAGGATGTGCTGCTGAGCTCTTAACACAGGCATGCACCATTGTGCATATGATTCACTTTTCAACTCTTCCACTTAATAAAGGGAGTAACCTTAGGAAAGTTATGTAATCTCTTGGCCTCCTTTTCCTTATCGGGTTGGTAGGCTATTTGTGATGAAATTTGCCTGAAATCTAGTCTAGTACAATCTAATCTAATCTAATCCAATTCAATTTACCTCACCCCCCTCCACTCAACTCCATTCCATTGTGTCCAGATTTAATCAATTTTATTTTCTTCACAAATCATTTGTTAAAATGCAATACATAGATGAGTTTCTCTTCCTTAGGAATGGCATTTGCTGGCAGGTGTGGTGAGGGCATTCCTGTTCTAGCAATGAAAAAGTCTTATTTACTATATGGACAGTTAAGCTAAGAGATCTAATTCGTTATTTTAAAATGGCCTCATTGGTAATTAGATTAGATATGAAGCAATACATATATCAATGTTTCATTTTCTTTTTTGAAAAAAGGCAAGAATTCAAAGGAAATTCATACTGACATTATATTGAAAAGTTGCAATTTATCCACATGAGAACCAGAGAATTTTTACGGGATAATCATAAGTCTCAATTTTCTAGTATTAATGTCATAAACTTTTGCATAAGACTGAATCTTAAAAATGCATTTTCTTTTACCAAATATGTACACACAGTATCTATATATCATATTTAATTCCCATTTCTGTTTTTCATGTAACAGAATCTTTGTTAAAGTAGCACTTTGACCTCTTTATGCTTCCTGTGTCCCTCACTCACTCACCCAAGAGGAAAATTTCTTGTGTCTCTGAGGGTTTGCCAGAAAGGAATGTGCATGCTTGGAAGTTCCCTTCCTCGCCCTCTGCTTCAGCCAGCCTATCCACGGAGTTACTACTTTCACCCTCCAAGTGGAGGTCTGCAGGTGATAGCTCTGCTCCAGCTGTGTCCTTTTTCTGCAGATTTGACTTAGCAAGCCCATTTCTCCACAGATCTAAAACCATGCCATAGTTAGTAATCTCCTGAATTTAATATTCACTGCCCGTGCAACAAGGTAGATTTTATATTTTAGTGTTACAGATGAGTAAGCTGGGTTTCAGAAACATGAACAGGCCACATTACTAGCAAATTGTAGAGGTGAGTCCTGAGCTTCTAGAGTTTTTAAAGGGCCAACTGAAATTTAGCATATTTCTTTCCCTGAAGCAGATGAAGAAATATACTAAAAAGTGGCAAAGAGAGGAGAGGCATCAACTTTATTTTTATTAAACATTGAATTGGAACACATGGACTTACTAACATCAGATCCCAGAATGATGCAGGCCTTCATTCCCTCCTTCTTCATGCTCATTCTTCTTCTCTCTTTCTCTCCCAGTCCTCAGGGAAGCATAGAACTTAACTACTAACGAGTCTAAAGTCTAGAAAGAATTAATGGGAAACCTGGATTCCTGTAAGCTCACTCTGACAATTAGAATCCAAGAGAGGAGATGAGCATGTGTTAGGTACAGCTTCTCCAATTTGCCAGTCACAGATATTATTCAACTTCCTCTGGCATGGAGCAAGTGAAAGGTCAGAGGTGAAAGTAAGTAAAAGAAACCTACAGAATAACTCTCATCAACTCTGTGTCTACATGGAAGGGATCATTAGGAGTGAAGGATAAGAATTTGCCCTCAAATTCCCCAGATAAATTTTTCTCTTAGCACATTAAAACTTTAATAATATTCTGTTCAGCCCTCAGGGGAGGAGGTGCATAATATTTAATAGTTATCAGGATAGTTCTCCAGATTCTTAATGTCTGTCCTTTTGGGTTCTTCTGGTACTTCTAGACCACTGCAGAAATTGTCTCTAGAATGCCCTGAAATGCACCTGTACATCTCATTAAGTAAATCAAATTCAATGCCAGTCTCAATCCAAAGTTGAAAGTTCCTTTGCTGTATTAGTTTCTTTTCTAACTTATATCCAGCTACATTTTCCAGCAACATGTCAGAAGTTTTTCAAGGATATTTCATGGAAAAACAACAACTAAGAAAACCATAAAATTTCTCTAGTAGTAGGATGCCATCTATACAGAGAATACCTCACACTTGAATCTAAAGACCCTTAATATTATAAAAGTCCTAAGGTAAAACTGAAGTTCAAAGATTAAATCTCCTTTCAAGTGAAAATCTAAATATATTCAAGTCCAAATGAATTAAAGTCTTATGTCAAATTATTTTCCCCTGTGGAATTGAATGTTCAAAGTTTAACATTTAAAGTTGTGATTGCCATGCCAAACTAACCTCCTAACTTTATTATTCTGCTTAGCCTTGGACACAAGAAGTCTGGATGCCTGTATGGAATTGGGTATTTTTCAGCAACTGCTTTCTGGGATGCATCTCCCAGGGATGGGTGTGGTTCCTTCCTTTAGAGTTTTAAATGTGTAATGTTGAGTCTTTGAGGTACCTCACTTGAAAGAATTCAAAGGATTAATAAGAAAGAAGAGATTATTAAGCATTAGTTCCACACCCATCAAATTTAGAAAATAAGCCAATCTCTGTTACCTATAGTACTCATTCCACACAAAATGCTATTGCCAAAAATCAGTATTGCCAGAGACATGGTGGAAGTGAGAAGAGAGATATAGATCAGCTCATGCCTGTTGTCTGCAATAACCTCTGAATTTAAAGTCCATTGTGCTAAAACTTCCGGGAAAATGTCAGTTTAGGCACTAAACCTTTGCCTATCTGAGGGTAGGGCGTAATACATATTGCTTTCTGTCTTAAAGTGAAAGAATAGATCTTTCTGTTTCTCCTCAAAGTTCAGAAATTTGCATTGTTCACAGTACTGAACATCAGGTCTCAGCTAAGGTGCTATATACCTTATGACCTATACCTAGTAGTATACTGAAAACCTCTGGATAAGCACTGTGCTCAGTACTGAGCATGGACTCTTTCTATGACCCTTTCTTTTGTTAGCAAGTGTTCATTCCTGGGCCACTATAGTGCTCTTACACCTGCTTATTTACAGTTACATTTGTGTCCCCCAAATTGTTTCCCCTAGAATATTTCTCATTTTCATTATATTTAACCAGTCTAGAACCAAGTGAGTGTATGGATAAGCTTCATAAATTTAAGAGTAATGAGATTTTCCTTCATTGGCGCTGAGGAGAACAAGAAGGAGAGAAAAAGAAAGAGAGACACAGAGGGAGGGAAGGGTGGCGCTGCAGGAAGGAGGAAAAGAGAAAGGAAAGGAGAGGGAAGGAACAGAAAAAAAAAAAAAAAGGAGAGGAAATTTTTGGGAAGCCTACTCATACCTGGCACTAAAAACTAAAAACTGGAAACTTTTTAGTGCTCTCTGTAATATTAGAAGAACTCAGCTCCCCTTTACTCTAGAACAGCAACTATCATTCTGTCCAAGTATGCCAGTAAGTTCTGCAAGACCTGTAGCAACTGAACTTTGCCTTACCCACAGCTACTCTGGGAAAGCTATGTGTCTAATTTTTCATAGTGATCCAGGGACACTGCGATTTTTTGAAGGCCTCAGAGCTGATTTTTTTGTTCATCCCCCAGGTAGTCAGAAATTTGACTGAAGCCAGGGGCTTTGACCAAGGCTACCACATCTTTTGCTTAATCCCAGTATCTAAACAAACAGTCCTTATTATATTCACAATAGTCATTATGGGTATAGCCGTCTTGATCAATTTCCATCCACCACAGTCAAAACACAATGCTCCTCAAGGTTTGACACCTGTTTTCCATGTCATCGTAATGAGAAGCTGGCCTCATGTATAACTCAAGCAAAACAAAACAGAGAGAGAGAGAGAGAGAGAGAGAGAGAGAGAGAGAGAGAGAAAGGGAGACAGAGAGAAATCCAAGTGCAAAATCAAAATGCCTAGCCTAAATAGTAAAGTTCAAATTTAACATCATGTAGCTTGGCCCCTCCCAAAGTCTCTCCACTTGTACAATTGTTCTTTCATTTCACTCTTTTGTTTTATTTATTCGAATTCTTGGCTCAGTCAAGTTGGAATCTTTGGAGAAGGAAGAACAATGTTTACCATTCTTCTTCTATGTTCTGAACAAATTCAGAAATAAAGCAAAAGAAATATATATGGAATTTAAATTATCAACTTTACTTTTGGTAAATGTAAAGTTGAGGTATATGGATTATATATATGAACAATTGAGTCTCCTTCATCTTCAGGTTAGAATGGACTATACTCATGGTTGCAGGTACAAATGGACTAGCAGATTTTCTGTCATAAGCTGTTAAAGTGGAGCTTTCTTCCACCTCCACAAAGAAGGGCAGAGCAAAACTGAAACATATATATATATATATATATATATATATATATATATATATATATATATATATATATATATATAAATTTATTACATATTAATATATTATATATTTATATTAATTTAGCAGTCATGTAAGTCTTTCCCCCATACCAGCAATAACAGAGGAAGAGAATGGAAGGTGTAATGCTAATGAGCTCTCTGCCCAAGGAAGGAAACATCTTAGGAAATAAACACCCTACCCCCCCTCCAACAGATCCCAAAAGTCTGTGATTTTCAGTCTTTCTATTTCAGAGCAACTATTTTCCTTTTGCTATCATTCAGATGTGTGACTGATATAAAGGCAGCTATCTTGAAACAGTCTAGTATCTTTACTTTCTGTATCATGAACCACGTGTATGTAAAATGATCTACAGGTCTAGAAAAACATGCCCTGATATTAGACTCAACTGAGGCAATTAAAGTATGGGGCAATTAGACAAAATTAAACTGGCCTATGCCAAAGTACTTTTACCTTAGACCCAGAATGCCCAGGTGTTATTGTAGCCCACAGGGACCAGTGACATTATTACCTTTCCCTTCACACAGCCTCTGGAATTAGAATAGAAAACAGAGTCAATGAGAGGTCATGCATGTGAAAGGTACTGCCACACAATTAAGGGACCTTGTATATTAATTCTCCTTCTCCTTTCCTTCTGAAGAGACACATTCTTTATAATTTGAAAATAGAAACAAGTGAGTGGAACTTTATTCTTTATGCTGAAATGACCTTCTTTATTTAAAAGCTTGATGACTTGGTGGAGCATAATAATTATAACTGTAGCTGGTAATCAGCCATTTGCAACTTTCTTTTGTTTCTTAACAGAGAAAGAGATTATGAGAAAATCATCAGAATGAGGTGAGTAATCTTTATTTTACTATGCCTGTTGATTTTGATTTGGGCTATAGAAATTCTCTCCCCTTATTGTGGTAGGTCTATTATTCATAAAGGAAAAGGAACTTGTGAGAATTATTAGCACTGAGGAGCTGGAGGGCAAATAATAATAATGGAATAAATAATATTTCATTTATTAGAACTGTCCTTTAGGGACTTATACCAAATCACTTTACTAGCCTCAATAGCCTACTTTGTGACTCAACAAGGATCCTTGATACACTGTCAAAATTAGACAGCATGTTAAAAATTAATGGCAGGCCAATTTCCTACAATTATGCTTTTATCTGGGGAACAGACTGACTGTTTTGTACAATATTAGTAACTTTTGACTATGCTTCTCTTTATCAATTTCAGCTGACTCAAGTTGTCAATGACATTTTTTTTAGCATCTGAGCATGTCAATAAACAGACACACTTAAATGTATATGGAATAAATTGAATTTGTCTGTCAATCATAATTTTAAAAGGTGGCTGTGAGGTGGTAAATGTGGACTGCACTGCTTAGAGCCCATTGTAAGAAGAAAGCAATGATTTGCACTGCACAGCTGCTGACAGTGATGTTGGAATTCAGCTCTTTTCTACCAGCTCTTTTTTAAAGGGGATTGTACTTTTTAAAGGGGATTGCATTGGTGAATACTGCCTCACCCAAGGTCCCATCTCCTTTCAGCAGCAGTCCACAGCTGACAGCCAATCTTCAGCTCTCAAGTCAGAATAACTCTAATTCATAGTACTGAAGGGTGGGAGCAGGGGTGGGGGTGGATTGGCGGGGAGAATCCTCCAACTAAGAACACTTTACCCAGCAAAGCTGTCCTTTCAAAAATGAGGAAGAAATAAAAATGCTCTCAAGCAAAAGCTAAGGAAATTGAACACTAGGACTCGTTTGCAGGATTTGTTAAAGAAAGTTCTTGAAACTGAATGGAAAGGCTCATAATAGATAACAGAAAAACAGGAATATAAAAACTCAATGGTTTAAACAACACATAGTCATACTCAAAATTCTGCAGTACTGAAATGGAACCATGCCCTTATCCAGAGCTGCAGAGTGGTGCCCAGGTTGGAGCACAGTCAGTGGGGGCCTGAGGCACAGTGAGCCAGCATGTGCCTAATGTGTCACCCCCTTCAGCCCAGCTGGGGCTGGTGTGGATACCTGTTCTACACAATGCACCCTGTAGCTCTGAACCTGCAAATATCCACCATCTAAGACCTCAACTTCCTGCTTCCCAACCAGCAGGAAGAAACAGAAGTTGGGCAGACCTGAATGGGGTTGCAGGTAGCCAACAGCATTAATACTTATCCAAACCCTGGTTAGCCTATATTTTTACCACCAGCATAGACCAAAGTGCTATATAAAAGCCTAGACTAGCACACTCAAGTGGGAACCCCCATTGGGGTTCCCCTCTTGCCCCTGTTAGAGTTGTTTTTATTCTTCACTGTTGAATAAATCCTATTCCTTTTATTCTTGTCTTCCATTGTCCTGTGAATTTATTCTTTGAGTTTGCAAGACAAGAACCTAGAAAGACTTTAGCAGTGATCATCTGGGGGTCTGTTGCAATACTGGAGGGCACGGTCCCTCCCCCTCCCCCTCCCCACTTAAGAGTTGGACCTCTGAGAGCTGCAACCTGCCACTCTGTAATAGTGAAGAAGAATCCCGCTGAGCAGGCGTCCCCTGCTGAGATTAGCTGCTAACACTAAAATGAGCTTTCTAGGCTTGCAGAAGCCTGTGTTTACACAGAACCCACCCACCAGCAGAAGAGGAGAATTGAGTTTTGGCTCAAACTCCAGTTTCTGTATAAAGAGCCTGTAAAGAGACTTAATCCCCTCTCTGAGGGCTAAAAATCAAAACCATTGAACATAGTATTATTGTTATATGAACCCCTTGAAAAAGTGGTAAATGAGAGAGGGTACTATAATATTGATACTGAAGTTAGACAAAATATTACAAGAAAACTACAGGACGAAAATTTTCAAGGTATAGTCTTGCCTAAGTATTCACAAATTAAATATATGTGTAAATAAAGATACATTTAATTAACATATTCAGTATTTTAAAAAACTAACATGAAAATGCATGTGTGATTATGTACATTATTTTTCATTTAGGTTTTAACATAAATGAATTCATCATAACCAGTGTCATTTACTTCAGGATTATAAAATTGGTTTAGCATTAAAAATCATTTGATATATTCACCATATTAACAGAATAATGAAGAAATATGTATCACATCAATAAATGCCACCTCAAATTATTTATTGTATTCAGACCTATTCATGATAAGAATCTCAACAAATCCAAAATAAAGGAATTTATTCACACTAACTAAAGGCATCAACAGTCTTGCAATTTTTTTATTGCAAAATTTGCAAAAAAAACTTGCAAAATTACAAAAATTGCAAAATTTGTTTGCAGTTTTTTTTTTTTTTTTTCCTTTTACCTCCTACTCAGAAGTTTAAGTTTGGAGAGCAATTTTTTGTTCTTCTGATTCAGATTTTAAAAAAGAAAGGAGGTGCTATTAAAAAAAAAGACATGTATGTTGAAAAGATAAATGAGGAATTTTTCAGATAATTTAAAGAAAAGCATGAATGTTACTATGAGAAATGATGAGAAAGTGTTATTATTAAGCATTGTTATGATTTAAACATTTTAAAATTACTTGAGAAATGCAAATATGAATTTGCTTATTTTCAAATTCCATTTTCATTATGAATTGCATTTTAATTATTTCTAGGTCATTTGTATCATCACTTTCATATATCTATAATTTCAGGGGACTTCCTCTAAGAATAATAGACTTGAGCTTTGGCCCTCATCTGAAACCCAAGAAAAAAATCACTCTAGACTCAATTCATTTGTTTATTTTTTTCTGGTTTTATCAAATATTTGAAACTGGAGTGTGAAAGAATAAAAGACTATACAGGCAGAGTGAAGAAATTACTAGAATATCATCAGGGCACATGGTAGTCATGGTAGAAACTGTGCTAATCTCAAGTGAATATGGTGGAACATTTGCTTTCCTGAAATGAATGCACCAGCTAGTAAACTACATACATGTAGTGTTTTGTGAGTCACTAAGGAAAGAAATAGAAAAAAATAAGATATCCTTAGGAAGTGGAAAACTGGGAATTATTTTTTATTTCAAAATCTAGTGGCATAAACTTTTCTTAATTCTTAGTTAAGAATTAGGTATAAGCAGCATAATCTTAAGCAATTTTCTTAATGTTACCAAACCTTGGAACATTTATTCGTGAACTTGGTATTATACTAGGAATGCCATGCAATTATTGGGTGATTTAAATTGGATAATTATCAAAAGTATCTTGTACCTAATAGTTGTTTAATAAATGCTAGCTTCATTTGTACTTTTTAAAATTTTTCCTCTTCATGTGGAATTTCTACTAATCTCTAAAGAAGCCATACATTTACATGCAAATCTTCCTTTGTTGAAAACCACAGGGAAAGATAATTAAGTTTAATCGATGAGCAGATATAAACACATATTAACAGATGCCCTATTTTATAGTGGCAAAGGCTGACTGCTTTACAAATGCTTGTTATAAAACATGACATTAATCAAGAAGACTAATTTTGGTGCTGATGCAATTTGAAGTGCTTCTACTCAAACTCCACCTAGGGAAAGTAAAATATTCACAAACAAAAGAAATTGGGGCAAATCCCTGTTGCTGATCTTAACTATATTAGTTTTTCTGCCCATGGGAATATAATAAATTTTAAAGCCTAACAAAGAGAATAGGATGTTGAGAGAGCTTCAGATTTAATTTCTTGATTAGTTAATGTTTTAGCTCTTAGGACTCATTCAAGTCATTTTCCAAAAAACTATTTTGTGTGATCTGATCTGGAACATTCAAATATAGAAAAACAGACATCACCCTTTTGGTTCATAGTTTCTTAATTTGTGAGATAATGAAATTTAATTATGGTGTTTACACATCACATTGCATTTGGATGTTTACTTGTATATCTGGCCATCCAGATAAATTTCAAGAGGAGGTACCTGTTTCTACTTTGTTTCCTTTATATCTAGAATCATGGCTGGCACATACCAGTGACATGTATACAGTGACACTTGTACAATATGACACAAATTGGGCCATGGTTATTCAATAACAGCCTTTGAAAGTAAATACTTAGAGAAGTGTTATTCAATACTGAGTTGTGCTTTACAAACTTGAGTGCACTAACTGAAGTAAACAAAGAGGACAGATATCCTGTCATGAAAGCCACACTCCAGCTACACAGTGAAGGTGATATCATGTTCTGATCATGAGCTCTGGAGGCAGCCCTCCTGGATTTGAAACCATATTTCATTTTTGCAGCTGTGTGCCACTGGGCAGGTTATAGTACCTCTGCATGCCACCTCTTTTTCTCATTTGGAAAATGGGATAATAATAGTGTTCTCTTAAAAAGATAGAACACTATTACATAGTGAGTGCTCAATTAGGGCTTGTTTAATGTAATAAGGAATTAACAATTACAATTAACTATGGGTAATAAAAGGGGATGTTTGGAATTTGCCCTGGACAATCCTAAGAAGAGCTCCCAATGATCCTAAATCTTGTATAATACCTTCCCCTTAAGTATGGGTATATAGGCTGAAATATCAATTCCCTGGAGATTATATTATGGTGAGAGGGATTTTTGCATTTTTCACTAAAGTTTCTAATTAACTGATTTTGAATTAAGTAAAAAAAGAGATTATCTGGAGGGCCCAACTAGCCAACAGTGGGATTGAACTTGGAAGCTGACTTTTCTGTGGAAACTCCAGGGAAGAGCCCAGTCAGCTCATGAACACCTCCACCCAGCCTGTGAATCCTTAAGAAGAGAACTCAGTCAAGTTTGCTCATTCTTATGTCCCATGTATTGTGAGAAATTTCAAGAGAGTAACTGGATGGTATTTTAAGTTGTCACTTGTTAATAGAAAAAAAATAAATAAATAACAGAGACCTTGACCAGACCAGGATGGAACTTTGAAGTCAAATTAAGACATGCACATTTTATAAAGTATATACATATGTGTATGATATGTGCATATACTTCTCTGGGAAATCATTGAAGGATGTTTTATTTCACTTATTTGTTTCTGCAGTGCTGGAGATCAAACCCAATCGTGCACACCACACTGATGCTTTGCCATTGAGCTACATCTCAGCCCACCCACTGATGGATGTGAACAGTGGGAGAGAAATGTAGGTTGAATGTCCTCATGTTCTTTCCCTGCTAAGAATATTCTGTCACGTTTCAAATTCATCCTATTTTGTGAAGCTTCCTGTTATCCCCCAATGTCAACTTAATGATTTCTTCCTCTGTCTTCCATATTTCTAAAGTCTCTCCTTTGCTGAGCATTCATGGTTTCAGGCAAAATTCTAAACACAATTTTAAACACTTCCTATATATTTACTCTGGTTTTCAACAGTGCAAATCTATGAAGCAGGTGTGTGTGTAGAGAGTAGAATGATGGTCAACAGAAATGGGTGATTAGGGGAAAGAGTTTGCAGGGGAAATGGGGAGGTGTTGGTCAAAGGATACATAATTATCATTAGATGTGAGGAATACATTTCAAGAGCTCTCTGTGCACCAAGATAACTATAGTTCATTACCATATATTGCATTCTTATAAACCGGAGAGTGGATAATTTTTTCTTATCATAGAAATAAAAGTATGTGAGGTAATACATTTATTAATTAGCTAGATTTAACCATTCTATAGTATGTACATACTTCAAAGCATCATGCTGTACATGAGAAAAACTGACAATTATTATCTGTCAGCTTTAAAAAGTTAAAAAGAAAAAGTGCAAAAGGATAAAGGGGAGACCTATGAGAACTCATGCCAGCCTTCCTTTTTGTAGATAAGAGCCATCTCTATTATGCATGCTTATGAAAGATCAGTCAACAAATAAGCATGAAATGATATTTATACAGAATAAATTTTAGAATGGTTTTGAAACCTCCAGTTAGTACATGTTCCCATTAAGTAGGTAAAGCTGATTTTTTAAAATATAAGATTAATCTTTATAATTTTAATCACAGTATTAAATACATGAATTTTAGCTCAATGCTCTCCAAATGTAAGTGTACTTTTTCCATCTCTCTCCTGAAACTAAGGCATGTTTGCTTATTATTTTAGAGTTTTATTTACATCCAAACTCTCCCTGAAGCTCTTTTGTTTGCTTTTCCTGCTGTGAGAATATTTGAGAATTCTGCTAGGTATTATAGACAGTTCTAATCAAAGCTTCATTGTGAGCAATATATACTTGGAAAAATTCACACCTGATTATGCCAAAGTTAGTTGAGGGTTGTTTTTCATTTCACTCAGCTGTGGCATTTTTATTAGGTCCCAGATTGCTTACTTTGCCTTAGACATTTCCTGTGTTAATTAAACCTATGATAGTTCCACTGCTAAAATTCTTCTCTTTTAAATAGTTGAATGAAAGGAAGAATGCCTCAGAGTATTTTTGAAACTTTTGTGTTTTAACAGCAATATTAATATGTAATTTCACTTCTTTTTCTTATAACCATTGAAATTCCAAGAGATTAATATTTGGAGCCCAATTTATAATCTCTTGATTGACAATTGAAAAATCGCTCTTTGTCAAATAAAAGACCATCTCTTTAGTTGCCAAGAAAGTCAAACATAATGCACAAACCTTTTTTTTGACTACTACAGAATGATCTCATAAAGAAAAACATTTTACATTAAAATTTAGTGTGATGTTATGTCATAACATTATCTGGTGAAATTTTCTATATATTTGTAAGAAGGCAGAGCATTAGGCTATGAAATAATTTTTCTACATTTGAAAGTAAACTGATGATTCAAAAACCTCTAAAAATTCCTGACACCAATTATAAAATTATTCCTTTTAGCTAATATGACATTTGAGTAAGAATGTGTTAGCTGCATTCTTTTGGTAATTATAACTGTACAAAGCATCACCGCTCCTTTTCCAGGATAGCAACTGGTTGCTCTTGACAGATCTGGAAGTGTTTCTTTTTCTTTTGCTACCCTTCCCCTGAAAAATCAGGATTGAAATAGCCCCTGAGTGCCTTTACTCCAGTTTTGCAAGTCTGGAGTCAGGACAATTACATGGCTCTTGCATTAATGGTATTTGAGACAGATAAATCCTCCATATGCAAAGTATAGGACAGAATACCTGCTGGCTTTAATTAAGTACAATTTCCATGTCAACCTTAGATTGACGTTTTTGCTAGGCAAGGTCACAAAACTTATATCGCTAAGGCATTTGGTAAAATTGTCCATAATGTGAAACTTCCTCCCAAGTATTGAGTAACTGCAAATGAAAAATTGTGTGATGTTTTCACAATGCAGACTGCTAAGAGCCACAGCCAAGTAATATGATGCATGGCATTTTTGGTTGAAAGGTGATGCCAGCAAGCCATTGAGATGATATGATTATGTTAAGATTTGCATTCATATGGATATTGGACTCCTGCTGTCCACCTTGGCCTGCTATGGGACTCCTGGAGAGTTCCCATTGGTTGGGGAAGTGCGGTAGGAGGGAATTCCGGAGGAGGGACTTCCTCTTGGGTTCTGGAGATCCGGGAGGACGCTGCATGCGTCGATTGGCAATCTTCCCGGGAGCTTACGGGGCATTGGTGGCAGTTTCAAAAAATAAAGTTTGTTCCTGCTTGAGTGGCTTGTGATTTTGTGCCCAGCCAGACTGCGGCAGCAGACACTATATACAATTTGATTACTATTCACTTCTTTTTCCTCCTCCTCATTTTTGCTTTACTGAAATCTGTTTAGATAACTAAACATATCTTCTTTTCTCTTACTTGAAGTTTTATACATTGCTCCAAGCTTTTTTCCTTTCTTTTTTCTGTCAAAATAAAGACAATTCTTTCAAAATACCCCACCATTTATTATAAGCAATAAATAAATTTTTAAAAGAAAAAAGAAGGGTGGTAAGGTTCTTTTTTTTTTTCCAGTTCTGGAGACTACAGAGGAAAAGGTTTTCTTGTTTCCTGAGTATTAGCTTTAAAAGCCATCTTTTAAATGCATCTCTATTAGTAGGCATTTTTTTTTGACTTGGTTATGAATACATAAATAAGTGGTGGATGGTTATATATAAAAATTGAAAGTAACTTAACTTGCAAAATGACTTCAAATGCAGAAATATTTTTTATCACAGACTTTATTATTTATCAAACCCAAACGATTCTTATTTTACTTTGAAATCAGCAAATATAGCGAGATGTCATATCTTTTAGGAATACACTTGTAGAAGGTGAGCATTAGGAGGCTGTTTAAAATTTTATTTGATTCATGACAAGGACTTAACCCTGAATTTTATCTCTTTTAAATTGATATTGGTTTTCTTAAAATGAGAAATGCTTACTAAATATAGATTTATGACCAGAAACTCTGTTAGAAGCTAGGAAAAGTATTGCATTATATCCATAGCATCTGTATTCAAGAAGTTTGGAATCTTCATCAGTTACTTATTGTTATTTAACTATCTTATATTTAGTGGCTTAAAACAATATAATTTATAATCCCACAGTTTCTATGGGTTGAAGTTCAGGTATGACTTAACTGGGTCTTCTGTTTTAGGCTTTTCATAAGGGTACCATTGAGATATCAGCCAGGGCTAGGTTCTCATCTTAAGACCCAGATGGGGAAGGATCTACTTTCAGTTTTATATGCTGTTGGCAATCATTTAGTTCTTTGAAAGCTGTATTTGGGTCTCTGTTTCTTGCTAGCTACTAGCCTCAATTCTTTGTCATATAAGCCACTCCTAAATGTCTACTTTATGAATAAAGTAAAATAGATATGTATTATTTATTTAAAGTTATAAAAGCCTTAATCCTGTAGAATTCAAGATGGTGGATTAGATGAAGGCTGCATTTGCAGTTGCTCTATGGCTAAGAATTCAAGCAGCAGGAGCATTGCTTCTCAGCATAGTACTGAGAATCTATAGGAACACTATAAGTTTACAGAGTAGAGACTCTTCGGCTGAACTAAACCCAGTCAAGAGACAGTTGAGCTTATTTCACACAAAAATCAACCACAACAAAACTTCAGTGATACATT
Source organism: Marmota flaviventris (assembly GCF_047511675.1). Classification (NCBI taxonomy): domain Eukaryota; kingdom Metazoa; phylum Chordata; class Mammalia; order Rodentia; family Sciuridae; genus Marmota; species Marmota flaviventris. Next base: position 56,956,426 of record NC_092500.1, on the reverse strand, counting down.
AATACAAAGAATACAAGCGAAAAATCCCCAAATTAATGTATAGGTCCTAAGTAGGAATGGCTAGGTAAAGTTCCTCAGTCCCATTCATGGACATCTATTCTAACAGCAAAAGCAGAAAGAATTAACACAAAGACTGTGGATACCACACTTATGAGATATCTCAATCTGGATCACTCTAGGATATGTTGGCAATATGAGACTATGCCCTAAAATGGTCCACACATAAAAGCAGAAGAGTAATCCATTACAACAGATGCATAAAACCCAGCACAGGAATACAAGCAATATGAAAATATAAGGCAACATGACACCACATAAAGTATATAATTCACCAAAACTGGCCCTAAAGATATTGAAGTGGATGAAATACTAGATAAAGAATTCAAAAGAATTATTATAAAAATGATCAGTGAGTTCCAAAAGAACAACTGACTGAATTAAGGAAGTCCACATAAGACCCAATTGAGAAATTCAATAAGGAGATAAAGATATTGTAAAAGAACCAAACAGAAATCTTGGAAATTAAAGACACAATAAATCATATAAAAATTTTAATTGAAATTCTCTCTAACCAAGTAGACCATGCTGAACACAGAATCTCAGAGCTGGAAGACAAAGTGGCCAGTCTTGATTTAGGAAGTCTTAAAGAAAAGAAAATAAATAACCATGACCAAAATATACAAGGAGTCTGGGACATTAAGAGACTAATTTTAAGAATCAATGGAATTAAAGAAGGTTGTGAGATTCAGGCTAATGGAATGGATAACCTCTTGAGGAAACAATAGCAGAAAAATTTCCAAACCTTCAGAAAGTTGGATGTACAGATACAGGAGGCATTCAGAATCCCAAACAGACATGATCAAAAAGAACCTCTCCATAACACATTATAATTAAAATGTGTAGTATACAGAACAAGAATAGAACTGTATAAGCCTCAAGAGAAAAATGTCAGGTCACATATAGAGGCAAGCCAATAAGAATTACATCTAATTTCTCAACACAAACTCTAAAATCCAGGAGGGCTTAGAATGTTGTGTTCCAAGTCTTGAAAGAAAATATCAGTAAACCAAGATTGTTATCTCTAACAAAGCTATCCTTAAGAATTAAAGATGACATAAAAACTTCCAAGGTAAGCAGAAGCTAAAAGAATTCATGACTACTCAGCTTACACTACAAAAAAATACTTAAAGAAATACTTCACCAAGAAAAAATAAAAATCAGAGCTCACAAATGGACAAATTCCATTTGAAGAGTGCTAAGCAAATGAGAAACAGGAGCAAATTAAAGAATAGAAATAAATCAAAATTTCAGGAAATTATAAACATCTCTTTATAATAACACTAAATGTGAATGTCTCAATTCTCCAATTAAATGACATAGGGTGATGTAAAAAATTTAAAAACAAGACTCAAGTATATGTTGTTTACCAGAAACTCACTTTACAGGCAAAGATAGCCACAGGCTAAAAGTGAAAGAATGAAAATTGATATACCTTGCAAATACAGTCCTAAAACAAGAAGGAGTAGCTACCTTCATAGCTGACAAAGCAGACTTTAAGCCAAAATTAATCCAAAGAGACAAAGAAAATTCATTTATAGTGGTAAAGGGAACAATTCAACAAGAAGATATAATGATAGTGCTCCAAATGTTGGTACACCTATTTACATAAAATATACATTACTTGAGTTAAAACCTCAGATAGACCACAGTTCAATTATACTGGGTTATTTCAACATACCTTTCTCACCAATAAGTAGGTCATTCAGACATAAACTCAGTAAAGAGCCTGGGTCTGAAAAATATTATAAGTCAAATGGACTTAGTAGAAACTCATGGAATATCTCATTCAACAACAGCCAAATACACATTCTTCTCAGCTATTGCTGAAATTTTCTCCAAAATAGAACATATTTTAGGCCATAAAGCAACTCTTAACAAATTGATACCATTATTTACATCTTATCATAATGGGATGAAATCAATCAACTCAAAATTGATCAAAGATCTTGAAATTAGATCAGGAACTATGAAACACTTTAGAAGAAAATTTCGGGCTAACTCCTATATATAGGTATAGGCAATAACTTTCTCAATAGGACCCTAAAAGCTCAGGAAATTGTTCCAATGGTTAATAAATGGGATGATATCAAATTAAAAAAAAAACAACTTCTGTATAGAAAAAGAAAACAATTAAGAATGTGAAGAGACAATCTACAAAATGGGAGAAAAATTTTGCTTGTTATTCTTCTGACAGAGGATTAAATCCAGAATATATAAAGAAGTCAAAAATCTTAACATGACAAAACAAAAAAAACCAAATAATCCAATTAATAAATGATAAATTATATAACTAGACACTTTTCAAAAGAAGAAATACAAATGGCCAATAAATACATGGAAAAAATATTGAACATCATTAACAATTACGGAAATGCAAACCAAAATTACACTGAGATTTTGTCTCACTCCAATCAGAATGGCAGCTATCAAAATACAAACAGTAATAAATGCTGGAGAAGATGTGAAAAAAAGAAACACTTTTACACTGTTTGTGGGATTGTAAATTAGTACAACCACTATGGAAATCAGATGATGGTTTCTCAAAATACTGTGAATGGAACACTCATATGACCTTTGTCTTAAAGTAAAATGTTAGAACTTAGGAGATATATATGTCGTGTTTTATTTTCACTTCTATTTCATTCTAAAATGATATTCTCTGTAGATAGTAAACAAATGCTAATTTTTATGCTTGAGAAATACTAACTGATTTTTGAGGCACGGTGACTTATTTCACTAATTAGTGAAGACTTTTGTTCACTGATTAGAGTCTTGGATTTGCTGATCTCTCTCTCTCTCTTTCTCTCTCTCTCTCTCTCTCTCTCTCTCTCTCTCTCTCTCTCTCTCTCACACACACACACACACACACACACACACACACAGAACGTCTTGATTTTTCTAAAGTATAAGATCCTAAATGTGCCCAAAAGAAGTGCTCTGATGTTAGCTGGCATTGGTTTGTATTAGGCACTTCTCTTTCCCAGTTTATGTTCTCTTACAAAGACAAAAGAAATGATTTTGCCTACTGAGTTTCAATTGCATGGTGAATAAAATGAAATCATTATTAAGCAATGATTGAGGAACAGTGTTGTGTCTAGTAAATGTGCAAAAACTGAAATGTCAACTAGCCTCACTCTACTAGCTGTCACTTTTGTCTCCCTCAATCAACCATAATAATTTTTCCAAAATGGACTATTTTATGTTTCCACTTTGCCAACACCCCAGTGTGACACAGACATGTTGGGGAAATATACGTGAAATCAAAACTTCCAAATGAAAAAATTCAATCAGAAATTAAATAGCAAACTTAATATGAATTATCTGGACACTTGGAAACCTCCAGATGATTGGCAGCAATGTTTATGTTTCATCCATATCTCTTGCCTTACCTGTTTTAATGATATACTAATTAACTTTTTCCCAGCCTATAAATTTGTTCCTTCTATCCTAAAGGAGAATTGATGGATTGAAGAGAGAAAGAAATTTATTTAATTTTTCTCACCCAATCCTTCAATTCTCCTTTAGGATAGAAGGAACAAATTTTGAAGTTTAAAGTTTAAATTTTTGAAGTTTAAAATTTTTGAAGTTTAAAGTTTCCACCATAGTGGATGCGAGTGATTTGGCAAAGTATTTGTCCAGCTTCAATCTGATTCCCCCCCTGAACACAGTTTTTCTACATTCCCTAAATTATTATGAGATCACCATAATTTACTAACCCCAGCTCTCTTCTACAGAAGTATAACTCTGAAAGGGTCATATCTCATGGGAGTTTTCTCTGGGAATGAGGGAAGTGAGCAAAACAAACACATTTGCAGGTTTTAAGTATATTTTACACATCCCAGCTTCAAGGGCAACATAAAAGACCTGAATTGCCTAAAAGTATCTACAGCTTACTGTACTTACTATACTTTATCCATTCAGTCTTATTTCAGTGCTGAAAAGTATTTATTTGTTCAGTTGCAAGAATACAATTCATCACTTTTCTTATGTTGCAGAGAAAGATCACTACACTAAGAGCCTAAACTACTAAATAAAGTGATACAGCCTTTAGCTATTGTTAGGAGAATAGAAAGAAATGGTGAGAAACACTACTTTGAAGCTTATTTCCCCTTGTTCATTGAATATAGAGGGTCCAAGATGTGAATCTATATTAAGTTTCAAATTTCTGCAGATTTCTTTAATAGTAGAGATCTAATCTCCTGAGAAACAATATGGTGGTGGTAGTTTCTATAAAATCCATAATAATGTGTTTAGATTAGATTAGATTCGTAAGACCTTCTTAATCTGTATAGGATAATATCTAGACAGTACTTTTGAGTATAAACTCCATGAACAATAGATAAATCAGTCTGCGTTTTGGTTTTGTTATGACAAATGGTATAATATGAGTCATTTCACATAAAAAGTTATTGAAAATATCAAGAGAATTTTAAAGTTTCTATGTTTTACTGCCATATTGAAATTTCTAGTAGAATAATAAATGAAAGCTTATATTATTTTTAAAGGACCATAGTAGACCAAGACATTTTGAAAAGATGTATAATTATTGTTCATGAATTAGCTTTGTTTTCTAACCCCTTTCTCACGATGCTTTGTTTTCAGACCATATTCTGTCATTTTTTCCCATTTCTTGCTAAAATTGTCACACAATCCATTCAACTCAATATTCTTTTACTGAAATTAACTTTGGTTTATTAACTTTAGAGATTATGCTGCAAGAATGTATTATCTTCTTAAATATTTGTTTTGTTCCAATTTTTATACAATCAGAATTTTCTTTATATATTTTAGGAAGTCTTACAATGTGAAAACTCTTCTTGTACTTCTGTTGAACTTAATGTGATTACAGTAAATTTCCTCAAATTATTTGATATAAAAATTATACAGTATAATAATTCCTTTCAACAATGCTGAAATTGTTTTGTTCATGTTTCAAGGTCTTAGATATTTAAAATTATTTTAATACTTGCTATTTAATATCTTTTTCCTTTTATATATTTAGTTCATTGACTTGATTTTTAATCTTCAAATATGTAATTATCTCTTAAAATAACTAGCAAAAATTAATAAGAAATATTAATTATAAGCTTTCAGAATAAGAAATACAAATCAATATTAAGTATAAGTTGCTCAACATTCCTTAATGTTAAAGAGATAGAAATCACTATTTTTTAAAGTTATTATTTTTTTTGTTAACAGAGATGGAACCGGTTGGTGCTTAATTAACCACTGAGTCACATTACCAAGCCCTTTTTTTATGTTTTATTTTGAGACAGAGTCTAAGTTGCTTAGGTCCTCACTAAGTTGCTGAGGCTGACCTCAAACTTACAATCCTCATGCCTCAGCCTCCACAGCCACTGGATTACAGTCATGCACCAAAGGAGATAGATCAAAATAAAGCCCATTTTAGAGTTACTTATATTAGCAACAGTTAAAAAAGAAAATGGATTACTGAAAGTTTCCCAAAGTGTTGAGAAACAAGTTCCCAGATAATTTTAATGACAGTATGAATCAGTCCAACTGTTTAGAATGGAAATCTATCTGTTAATATTTAGTTATTCATAACTTTTGATCCAGAAAATTTACTTTTAAAAATTTATCTTCAAGTCAGGCAAATACTCCAGGGTTTTGCATAAAAGAATATTTAGCACAATAATAGAAACTACTAAAAACCATCTGATCTTCTATCAGCAGTGAAAGAACTAAGATCTTATCCTTTCGAACACTCTGCTATTGTCCAGTGTATAGATGTGTGAAAACACTGTATAAGACTTGTATATGCTGATCAGGACAGTTTCTCACTATCTGACAAGGTTAAAAATGCAAGTTAACAAAAGTGATACACCTGTTTTGTGAATGTATATGTGAAAAGTCCTATTTTCTATTCCATTTTATTATTTTCTAAACTTCATGTGGTGCTCATTTTCTTCTCAGACAAGAAACACATCTATTTTTCATTTTATATCTTTCAGCTTCTTTTGAATTTGTTTTCATTAATTAGAAATTATGAAAGGAGCAGACAAAAACTAAATATTTTAAATTTACAATTAATAGCATTTTGACACATGACATTTTTTGAACACCAACATAAAGGTGTCCTACACACAGCCAAGAATAGTAAGGGTAAATATGGCCTGGGGAAATAAATTTGAGAATCGTTACAGATGAGTTTGTATAAAACTACCTAGGAAAAATGTGTATACTGAGGGAAGCAATTAGATTGAGGACTTTGACATTTAAGAAGTAGATGTAACAGAGGAGCCAGGAAAGAGACTCTAACCTCCAATTAGCTTTTAATAGTATCTGAAATAAATTATGAATTTATAAAAAGTTTACAATTATTGGTTTAAAATATTTAAGAATTTTATAATGAATAAGTACAGGAGAAATTAAAGGTTTTCACAGAGAATCAGAAGACCTGTATTGGATATCAAGAAGGAAGAACTTTTCTAAGAAGAAATGTCAATCAGTTCAAGGGTTTTATAATGATTACTGAAGTAAAAAAGTTCACATATAAATATTAATTATATATTGTTTCCTTTATTTATTTTGACAATATGGAGGTCATTGGTGACCCCTCCATTATGGAGGTGGAAACCACATTGTAGCAGGCTGAAGGAAAAAAAATGAAAAATTGTGAACAATGATTTATGCACTTATTAAAATAAACAGACTGTGAAGGGTAAAATAAGACTAAAGTAAACCTATAACAAGCTGTGGGAATAAGGGGTGTTTTGTATAAGAATCACATGGTTAGACCTGAGTCAGTTGAGTAGGAGTATATTCTGAGATAGTGTTTGAAAAAGTAAAAAACAAACAAACAAACAAACAAAAAACACAAAAAAACCTGGTAAAGTCTTAAAGTTCTATTTAAGATCTAAAGGGAGAAAAGATGGAAAAGACCAGGATTCTCAACACTGAATATTAATGAGGAAACATCAAAACAATGGGATGGTATTTTCCTTCTTAAGATTATTCTGCATAAATGTCACTTTGAAATGTAAAGATTGTTAATTGCATGTATGCTTAAATACTTCACTATTTTTATTTTTTTCAATGTCAAATGGAAAATGAGTGATCATGTATCCATTCAAACATATTTTCATACAGAAAACATAAAGACCTTGTTGTAGAACCTACCTTAAAATATCTGCAGTGCAAAAGTTTTGGTGATTTTGCAGTTTTCTTGAAAGTTTAAAGGAAAACCAAAATTATCAAGCAAAAAATCCTTGGTCAATGAAGCTTTCATAAAAAGGAGAGTAAATAAGCTTTGCATTTTCTTATTCCAAATAAACAATGCATGCTTCAAAGAAAATAAAATGTGTGATTGTTTTCTATTCTTGCCTTTTGCTCCAAGTTGTGGACTTGGAACAGGTCAGTTAGCAAAAGCACGCACTAGAGGAATGCAGGCTGTTTGGTTTTATGGCAGTAGGTCCATTCTCACGGAATGTGATTTTATGTTAAAAAATGCAGTGGTTTGAAATCAATTCTACTGCATGAAAGGAGAGAGCAACACAGCATACTAAGAACACATTTTGCAAATGCTTTTCTTTCACCATAGCCCATGTGGGATACAGGCTAGATAATGAACTCTTAGCCTAACTCATCTTCCCCTCACTATTTGTGGGAGAGAAGATTTTTTAAAAATGCAAATGGGAGTCATATTTTTGCTAGTAACAGCAAGAGGTCATCTTGGATCAGATGATTTATGGAATTGTTAGTAACCTTGTGTGTTCAGGATTGGCCTGGTCCTTTTTCTTTCTGTTTGTGCTGTTCTCATTTATGTTTTCCTTCAAGACTCCACACATGAACGGTGTACTAATGCACTTGGTGCCAGGAAAATTAGAGAACTTATATCAATGAAAAAGTGGAATCTCTTCTTTTTAATTAATATGATTTATTCGATATGAAGTTAGATAATTCCTGCTAGGATTTCTGTTGTAGTCAGCTTTTCTTGCCGCTGTAACCAAAAGACCTGAAAAGAACAATTTTAAGGAGGCAAAGGGGACTCGGTTTTAGAGGTCTCTGCCCATAGACAGCTGACTCTCTTCCTCTAGGCCTGAGGTGAGGCAGAACATTATGGCAGATGTGTATGGTGGAGCAAAGCAGCTCAGGACATGGACAATCAGGAAGTATCCAGAGACACTGCAGACCAGGGACAAAATATATACCCTAAAGGCACATTCCCAGTGACCCACCTCCTCCAACCACACCGTACCAGCCTGTAATTATTATCCAGTTAATCCCTATCAGGGGATTAAAGCACTGATTAAGTTAAGGCTCTCATGATCCAATCTTTTTAACTCTAAATTTTCTTTCTTTGTCTCACAAAGTTTGTTGGGGGACATCTAATATCTAAACCATAACAGTTTCATGTAGTTCTCTCAAGGCTATTTTACCGAATCCCTCCTCTTTACTCCTTTAGCTAATTCTAGTACATTCCCCAGTAGTTTTAGAATCCAGTTGGTGTTGCTGTATTTAAGGTGTTTGCAGTGTCTAGTTTCCTTATATTCTGTGTAAGTGCAGTCAGGTCAGGTACAAAAATGTTACATTATAAAATGATTGCAGTAAACAATCAAATTTATCTTTATAAGCCACAAATAAATAATAGAAAATGTGGAAAAGAAGAACACCACTGAAATTGTTTCTTTCAAATGATATCAACAGGAAAAAAATTTTAAGAAAATAATTTCAACATAGTTTTCACTAGAGATAATGGTATTGGTCCCAATCCTGCTGTTAAAATATATCTTTCTCAGAAATGACAGACACTGAATTAAATTTTATCTTAATCCTAATGCTGGCCTGGTTCTAGCATTTCATCTAATAACACCATATAGTGGGATCTATTATTGACAATTGCATAGTACTAACTCGAAATGACATTGTGCCAATTTGATTCTATTTTTAAAGAAACTATTTATATAAATTAATGCCTATGATGTCAAGATCAGCTCTAGGAGAGTTTTCACCCATTCTTAGAGTCAAATTCAAGGTCAACTATTTTAGCCCATATTGATTTTCCTGCTTCTTTGTGTAACCCCTTATTAGTTCTATCATAGATTTTGACACTGAACTACATTCTTGGATTTATTTTTTATTGATTGAAAATGGGTCCCAATGAGGAATTAATCCCTTTAGTATAGTTATCACATAGTAATTTTATTCTCACAATTACTAACATAGTCTAGAAACTCAGCAAAAATTCTGTAATTGCTGAGTTCAGAGAATTGAAAATAGAAGGGCAAAACCTAGATGGAAAATTGTTTTACAGTGATGTGTTATGACAAGGCTTTGCATCAGTTGAGAAATCCTTTTCCTAGTTTTCAGAGAAATAAATTCTAGTGTTGGAAATGACTCATGAGATTATGTAGTCTAATTCTTCTAATTTACACACAACTGAAAAGTGGTTAGCCATGTCTGGTAAGAGGGAATTGACCATTCCCCAAGGTACGCACCCTTTATCAGATATCACTGATGGCAAGTTTTATATGATTCAAATTTCCTTCTTGTAGGGTCTACTGATAACATCATTCACTATAGCTCTGATGTTCCCATTTGTCATCTCTAGTCTATTCAATAATTCTTCATGTTTCTTTACATGTTTTTTAAGGGATTCTGGCTAAAAATACTAGTAAGCCCTCCACGAATAAGTTTAAAAACATGGAATTTTGTTATTTTGAAAAAAAAAAAAAACTAAGAAGCAGAACAGATTCTAGTGTTGGTTGGTTTCACCATTCGAAGACAAAATTTAAAACTTCAGTTTTCTTTCTCCCCTTTCCTCCCTTCAGTCAGCCTTGGTGGTATCTTCATCATTACACTGCTATGAAGACAGCTTGTTTTCACATATCAGACAAGAAAAGGGTGAGAAATTATATATTGTTTTTGTACACTCTCTTGAGAATGGGAAAAAAATTTTCTTCCTAAACTCCTCAGCAGGTTTCCTGTCTCATCCACAAAAATTGAGCAGCATGTTCATGTTGGAGGCAGTTCTTGGCAAGGGTGATGGGACCACCAGAAGTAGCTTGGAAAAATTCCCTGGTGGGAAGTAGAGTCGGCCATGATTCTACTACGCATAACAAAATATGCTATTTTGTTATGTTTTTTTCTTTTTTACCCAAGTAGATTACAAGTTGTTGGATTTTTTTTACCCTTTCTTTAATTGAAGGTCATTAATAAATCACTGTCACCACCAAGGTAAACCTAATAGGAAATCCTTGTGGTAGCATTTTGATTAAAATCCAGAAAATGAATAAAACGTTTAATTTTAAAAATTAACATAAAAGAAAATCCCTTGTGAAAAAATGCTGATTTATTTGAATGTAATCTATAAGTATATCTAGAGTGTATCCTTTTATCATTTGTACTTTCCAAAAATCATTTTAGACTTACATTCAATTTAGTATATAGATACTCCCACATATTCAGAAACAACCATTTCATACACTGAAATAAGTTGTAACCTTATCTAAAATTTTAGTTGGTGGTTTTTCAAGCAAATATTCTATTTTTGTCTCTCTGTGTCGTGACCAATTTTTGTTCTTTTTGACATAACAAATAATAAACTGAGATCTTTTTCTTTCTTTCTTTTCTACCATACTCTATTAGGGTAGTATTTTAATGTATAATTGGTAGGCTAATTGTGGAGTTATTATACTTTTATGCACATAATAATTATAACAGGATTTTCATAATTGCCAAGATAAAAGAATCACATCAAAGAGAAACAAAACAAGCCATAAGGTTTTAAAGTTCTTTCCTAACACAGAGAGTTGGATGCAGAGAGAGATTGTTTCAGTAAGATATACTACTAGCTTTAGCTTCACATAATTGAAAATTTCTGAAAATACTAGAAGCTCATCAACTACGCACAAGCACATTCACTGGTAATCATAAAACCTAAGTAAGAAAGATTATTGAATTTTTCTTTGAATGAGTAGATAATTACTTAGCTATTACATAAATACTTGGTAGATTATGCTATTACAGTAGTCTATAATATATAATCCAGGAAACGTTTTTTCTTCATAACTGTTGGAGGAAATTTTTGACTGTGTTTATTATTTATTTAGTTATCAAATACCTCTAACAAAATAATAACAGGCAAGAGATGTAGACCAACTCAAGAAAGAGACAAAACATGATGAGTGGTAACTGCCTTAGGTTTTCTATTATTCTGCTTTGCCCAGGCTTAGTAGAAGGGAAAGCCTATATGTTGAACTATGGAAAAGTTTCGAGAGCGAAGGATCCATTTGTAGAGATGTGATATGCATTGGTCAAAATATTTGTGACAAGTTGTCAGAATGGGACTTGTCTTTCCCTAAGATCTGAACAGATGAAGAACAAATTAAGAAGTTGAAAAGAATTTCTGCAGTCTACAAGATAAAACAAGCAATGTCAAGGAGAACAACAAAGTATAATCTAGGCACCCATCTAACAGGTATTAAAGTATTTAGCAGGAAGAGATTAGGAAAGAAGTTTCTTTGAAGAGGATTATGAGAACATTGGAGAGAGAGAGAGTGCTAACTTCCACCTCCCCCCCACATGTTCTTCGGTGCTCTGTGGGAAAGAAGAGGGCATTTGTCTCTTATCTTAAACACAGTGAATCATCAGTAGAATCAAATTGAAAACTTGAATTTGGTCCCAGAGGGCACATGCACTAGAGTTCAGCCTATTCTAGAGAAGCCTAAAACTTGCTGCACTAGAAGTAATGGGACAGAAATCTTTCTTTCCCGGAGTTCATACATGGGCTTCCTGAAGCAATATCCAGCATGGATCATTTTACTGGGGCTCTCAGTCAAGATTGTTTCCTGTCATGAACTATGCAACTTTAGTAGAAAGAGACTGAACTTATACCAATGGATGTAGAAATCGAAAATTTTGCTTCCATTATCTTCTATTTGTGTGTTTTTAATATGTCCAGCCAGAGGACAGACACTGCTTTATTGAGCAGTGGAAGTTAGGAATTCCCACCCACTCTCATATAATCAACTTTAAACTTTCTTAAATCCCAAAGACAAGGAAATCCCCACCGTAACAACACCTATTAAGTAGGACCTTTTTGTAATCCCTCCCTACTTCTTTTCACCCCAACTCTGGAGGAATAAAAAGGGAGGGGCAGTCAGCTGGAAGGAGGGAAGAGAGAGAAGTGTTCAAGTCTGAGAAGTGGAGAGGGGGTTGAGAGGATTCCTCTTTCCCATTCTGAGGTGGTTGGAGTTCCATACCAAAAGGCCAGAGCTGGGGAAAGGAAAACTAAACTTTGAAATCAGATAAAATCTTTGATTATTGAGCTTAGTAGACATTTTTTATTATGGAATTAACACTGTTCTTGGGCTCAAAGGTGATTGAATGATTTGTGTTTCAATTGCAAAATATCCTACATACCCAAAAGAGTGTATAAAGTATGCATGAGATATATGTAAAATTAAATAATAATTATAAAGCAAATGCTATTTAATCTCAACCAAGTTAAGAAATATAACATTTTCAGACCTTAGAACAGTCACCATATATGAGTCTTCATATATTTCTATCATCTCCCTTTTCTAACATTTGTGGCAATACTTTTGATAATCTTTTTAGTTTTACCAGGTCTTATTCATCCTTTGTACTTTGTAGGGTATTTGAGTCACTTCCAGTTTTTTGTTTGCTTCTCTTTGTTGGTTTGTTTTTAGGACCAAAGCTACCATGAACATGCTTGTACACCTCTCTATGCACATGTGTACTAATTTCTCTAGGTATTGTATTGAACACAGAATTTTAGTCATATTCATTCATAAGATATGTATTTCTCTACTAGGGGTTTACTGATTTAGACTCCCACCCATAAGTGATATTTCTTCTTGTTCCATGTACTCTCCAATGCTTGCTATTATCTACTTCTTCAAGTTAGTCATCTAGGGGATACAAAATGATGTTACTTTGTGGTTTTAATTAACATTTCTTTGATCATCAAAGCAACTGATCACCATTAGTCATTTAGAAACATTTCTTTTTTTCTTTCTTCTTTTCCAATATGTCTGTTCAAATCTTTTGCCCATTTGAATTTGAGCATTATTTTTTCTTATTAACTTGAAGGAGTTCAATATATATTCTGAATATTAGTCTTCTGTTCCTTCTGTTATGCAAGTTTTCTACCTGGTAATTTTTCTTTTGACACGTTGACTTCGACTTTTGATAAATAGAAATTCTTCAATTTAATGTATTTTACTTATGCATATATTTCAAAAATATGTACAATTAAATTCAATACATTTAAATGGGTCAATATTTTCCTTTTTAATAAGTGCTCTGTGTTCTAAGAATCCTCACTTTACCAAGATAGTGGAGATATATTTTTATTTTCTCTTGTATAGGCTTTATAAGTTTTCTTTTCACATTTTTGTGTTGGTTGTTCAAAACATTACAATGCTCTTGACATATCATATTTCATACATTTGATTCAAGTGGGTTATAAATTCCCATTTTTATCACATATACAGCTTGTAGATTCACATTGGTTACACATCCACGTTTATACATACTGCCATACTAGTGTCTGTTGTATTTTATTGAAAGTGTACCCCAATCCTGATTTTTATGTCATAAACTTAATTCCCAAAGGCATTGTATTTGAAAATAAGTCCTGTAGGAAGTCATTAAAGTTAAATGAGGCCACAAGGGTATTGTCCTAGTCTCATAGAAGTGGTGGTTCCATAAGAAAAGAAAAAAAATCTCTCCTCCCTCAATGTCTGTCTGTGTGTCTCTCTCTCTCTCTCTCCCCTCTTCCTCCCCAGGAGGAAGAAGAGATCCTGTGAGCAGACAGCAAGAAGACAACCCTAGAAACCTCAGGATAAAACCTACCTTGCTGATAATCAATTTTGGTATTCCTAGCCTCTAGAACTGTGAGAAATACTTTTCTCTTATGTCTCCCAGATCAGTAGTGTTAAGTTTTGGCAGCCCAAGCAAACTAGTGCGGTAGTAGTGTTCAATGATCTCCAAAGAGAAATAGATTCCCACTTACTTTATATTTTTGATACTAATGTAATTGACATCTATTAAAAATTCCATTTTCTGTTTGTTAAAGAGTAATGAAGTTGATATCTGTATGTTGATCTTGTATCAATCAATTATTCTAATCTTTCTTATTAAACACTAACTATTGATCCATAAATCCTTTTAAGATTTCTACAAAAGCAATGGTATCTATAAATGAGAAAAGCTAGGTTTCTTCCTTTGCGATCTTGACTTTATTTCTTGGCCTTATGTGCTGATAAAGACTTAATTCAGAATGTCTGAGGTGGGATATGGGAATCTTTATTTTTGACCGGTATCCTCGAGTGATTCTTGTGAGTTAGGAAACTCCAATTTACAGTATAGTCTTCAACTTATGATAGTTTGACATGTGATTTTTTTTGACGTGGGTGCAAAATTACATGTATTTGAACTGTAACATATGATCTTTTCCTAGGCTGGCAATCTGCATACCACACACTCTCATAGGGCTGGACACTGCCAGTAAACTCTAGATCCCAGTCAGACATGTGATCATGTAGTTAAACTATGCTAAGCTATGGTATTTTGTAGATTAGGTGTATTAAATGTATTTTCAAATACAATATTTTCAACTTCCAATGGGTTTATTGGGATATATCTTCATCATATGTTGAAGAGTACCTGTCATTACATTGTGTCGTAAAGTTTGGGTTTGTGGATGTATGTTGAGTAGTTTACGTTTGTACTGGTTCACTTTTTTCATAATGGCAATGTATAAAAAGTTTGTCTCTAGCACAGCAATGTGATTGTAGATATTTGTGTCAGAATAGAGGCCTCCTCTAGGAGAAAGGCAAATCATAAGCTGGTGGAAAAAGTAGACACTGATGCAAAAATAGGGATGCATACTGAGCCATCAGCTAGGAGAGGCTGTATGTAGACAGTAGTGGATGGCAGAGCTGGGAGTCAGCTTGAAGTTGGTTTCAGAGTTTTGAGGCCAAAGGAGGAGAAAGTGTCCTAGAAGAAGGGATAATCCTCTCGGGGGTTTTAGATGATCAAATGCCATTTATAAAATCAAACCTGGGTGTATGATGTAGGGAATGAAAGAAAGAATCAATCAGAGGCAAGGAACCATTCAGCAGACTGTAACATAGCCAGGAGGCAGTGAACACCCAAACTAAAACAGCAGTAAAAATAGAAGAAAGGGATGTGTTTAAAGAAAGCTCTAAAATATTCACAAACGTAAAAGTTTACTGCTGGCAGTAAAGGAGCTTTCAGATCCTACCTAACACACCCATTTCAAGGGAGACTCAGATACTAAAATATTCTACAGAATCAGGCCGCTGATCAAGAAAGTGTTCCTCTTCAGAAAGCTCAAACAAGAAACAGCTGGAGATTGCTGAGAAATGTTGTTCCTTTTTTTAGAAAAATGTCAGGGCCTGGTTTGTATTCAAGAGTAGAAATTTCAGATTTCTCTGATGCAGTCTTCTAAAATGTTGTCAGAGTGGCAATACCTTGTTTATCCCCTGATTAATGTATTACTTTTAGGAACAGGTGAGGAGATCTGATGCGTCAGGTCATTTAAATACTGCCATTTTGCCTTTGTTGGAGGAGCACAGCAATCACCCTCACATGCAAGACTTCCGCAGTTGGTGCTGTGAATGTCTGATCAGTCTCCTGCCTCAGGCTGACAAAGGGAGGAAGTGGAAGGAAGGAGGAGCTCTTTCTTTTTTATACCCGTACTTTCCAGAACTCCACTGTCAAGAACTACAATTTCTGATTTATCTTGTGTAGAAAGCGGACTAGAGGATCGCTCACTTCCTTTGCAGCTTAACTTCTTTAAAAGTTAAAAAAACATAAAAGTGAACTACCAGGAAGTCAGGCATATGGTCTTAAATTTTATGTGGGATAATCAACTGTCTAAGTGCATAGAAAAGTACATACAATATCCCATGTTAATGTTATTTTGCTTTATGTATTGTGGTTGAATTTAGCATTTGTACCCTTTAAGAATTTTTCCTTCTATGGTCTCTCTTACTTGGGTCAATTGACTTGGATCATTGTCACCATCAATTATCTGTTGGATTGTTTAATTTTAAATAACTTGGCATTCTTTTGGAGTCTTTTTCAAAACATCTACACTATAGATACCAAGTTGCTCTGGTTTGGATATGAAATATCCCCCCAAAGCTTCTGTGCTAATGCAGAAGGTGAAATGATTAGATTATGAGCACCGTGATCTAATCAGTACATTAATCCATTTGATAAATTAATAATTTGAATGGATAACTGGGTGGTAACTGTAGGCAAGTGGGATGTAACTGGAGGAAGTAGATCACTATGGCAGGCCTTTGGGGTTTAAATTTCATCCCTGACAAGCAGCTTGTTTTCCTTCTGCTTTCTGGATGCCATGAGCTGAATTTTCCTCTGCCATTCCTTTCTGCTATAATGTTCTATCTTATCTCTGAACCAGAGTAATGGAACTGGCTGACCATGGAATTAAGCTTCTGAATCAGATACAAATTAACGTTTATCTCCCCTAAGTTGTTCTCATCAGGTGTTTGGTCACAGTGAGGAAAAGCTGACTAACATAAGTCATATATATCTGCCACCTCTTCTTCATGTCTGAATTTATTTCCCTAACTCTTCCAACTAAATCATTTCAAATAGCAATATTATTTTTCCTAAATCCAGTGGAAAGTTTTGCATTCTTTCCTTTTTACTTCTTTATCATGTGACATCATGGCTCAATTCATTCTTTTTGTAGTCTTGCTCTGGCTCACTCTGTATCTCCAACCAGACCTTTCAGTTACTAGGCTTTCTTCCATTATCAGTTCCTTAAAAATGGCGGTTTCCTAGTATTATGCCCTTGAATTCCACTTTCCCTCTTATATTCATAGCTCATGAGTTATTCCACTGTTACATTCCTAATTGAGTCCACAATCTGTGTTCAGTGAGCTCTTGAGGGTCCATGCATTATCTTTAGGGGACTTCATGAATCACCTTTGGAGGGTGTGCTCCACACAAATTAGAACATTGATTTAAACTGAATTGTGGTATATACATATGATGAGATATTATTCATTTATAAGAAGGAATGAAGTAAGAAAAAAACACCATAACTTTGATAACCCTTGAAAATATGTTAAATGAAAGTCAAATATAATTTTATTTATATAAAATATCTATAATAGGCAAGCCCATAAACAAAAAAAAAATGCAGTTCAGTGGCCACCAGTTTCTGGGCAACAGGGAAATTGGAAATGATTACTTGATAGGTACAGGATGTTCTTAGGTGATTAAAAAGTTTTGAAATTGGGGAGAGGTGGTTGTTGCAAAAATTAAGCATCACTAAATAGCACTTTACAACACTTAAGTATATCTTGTGTGAATCTCTCCTCAATGAAAAATTTAATGTGTTTATCCCTGGTCTTTGGCTACCAACCTCCCTCAAAAGACGGTCCAAAGATTTCGTCATATCAGATTCTGAAAATAGCCCAGATTACCAATGTAATAATTATTTATTAAATAGTTACATTCAAATTTCTATATTTTAAGGTCAAATATATTTTAAGGTCTTCTAAATTCTGCTCCTATTTATTTGACCCTCGATAAACATCTATAAACATCTATACCTTAATATATTCAAAATATAATTCATTAGCTCTCAACTTCCTCCTATGTTCTTCCCCATTTTTCTATGTAGGTCAAGAACCTGGGAGGCAGTTTGCCTTCTCCTTTCTCTCATATGTACTCAGGTTAAGTCTGTTTGCTTTCTATAGATATTTCTTCCCATTACTAGAGACTTTGATCAAAATATTATTGTTTTCTCCTTATTTCAAAATGCTTCTTAGTCAATGATGTGCAATACTACTTTCTGAAATGATGGAAATATTCTTCATCTTTTCACTGATTATTGAGCTATTGGAATGTGACTCATGTATCTGAAGAACTAAAGTTTTAATTTTATTTAATTTTAATTATTTTATATTTTAAAAAAATGCGTTCAGTGGCTTCAATTTGAACCAATGGTGCTTATCTCTTGCCAATTAAACCATAGTGCTTGGACCAACAATATCAACATTACTTGAGAAATTGTTGGGAACATAGAATCTTAGGCCTCAACTAAAACCTATGGAATTATAATATTCTATTTAACAAAATTCCCAATGACTTCAGACACATCAAAATTTCTGAAGCCTTAACTGATCTAGCTGTTTCTCTGTTGCATCCAAACTACTCTGAATGTGCAATATACTTTTATTATTAAATATTTCTATAAATTTCCGTAGTCTTTTCAAAAGTATCCTTAGTTAACAGCCTGAAATTCTAAGACTAGATATTTCTCTAATCTCGTATTCTTCTGCTCTCTTCCATTTCTCTATGCTGTGTGATTTTACATGCTAAATAACTCAGTTTCCTTAAACATGAAATGAAAACGATAGTAATACCAACATGGTACAGTTGTTGTAAAGATCTTTAATAAATAAATACTTATGACATGTAACACAGAACAGTCCATGGGACAGAATAAGCAATAACTATTAAATCATTATTATTTGATGGAATTATAATCTTCAAGGCTATTTCAGCCTTTTTAATTTTCAGTAAGTATCCTAAGTTATCTTGTTTACAAACAAGATGTGTATATCTCTGAGACACATATATGAGTCTTCACTGCTTTGAATGTGGACATATCTGTTTAAGTGTGGAGACTTGCAAGGGTTCTAAAACAATGTCCAAATACTTAATTCCCACAAGTGTCATTCCCAAAACTAATCTGCCTGAAGATGTACTTAGGTTATCTTGGTGTGTATGTGTGTGTGTGTGTTTGTGTGTGCGCGCGCACACATGCACACGCATACTGTGTTTCCATATTCCTTATTACACTGGGTCTTCTACATCACAGAAGAAAGGCCTGGCCTCACCCATTGTGAATATGACTATGGTATAGTATCTATAGCATGGGAAATCTTCCCTAGCGCCAAACAGAATTTACAGATTTGATGTTGATGTTGAGAAGGTAAATGTTACTAAGGATGAGAAAATAAATCTTTCTGGGGATACAGTAGTTTCTAATTATTACCTTTCAATAAAATTAAGAAAGAACACAACTGAGTTGTTAGCTTTTAGAATGTTAAAGGTGACCTTTGATGATGGATTACAGAAGTTTTTGGCATATAACTCAAAAGTAGTTCAAAGAGTCATATTATATTGCTTTTCAAAATTCTTTCCAATCCTTCTACTTATTTACATGAACAAAGTTTCTCAATGATGAATTTTTAAATGTTAAGAAGAGATTAATGTTAAAGCCTATGCTATCTGGTCACAAGTAATATTTCTCTTGGATATATAATCTAGGCAGAGAATTAGCACTTATTTCATTAAAAAATGAATTGACAATTAAAATTAACTTTTATGTTAAATTTTTATTATCAAAATGTTGTATTCTTCAGTTCTGAAGATATAAATTAAGATGTAGAACTTTCTGGTTACATGCTAATTTTAAAAATTAATTTTAATTTGTGTATTTAAAAAATGTACTTTTATATATGTAGAACTATGATGACAGGATCATTAAGACTTAGGGTTGTAAAATTAAATTCTCTGGTAAAAATAAAATGGAAATATGAGTGAAAAGAACAAAAAAAGACATGCTATTAACTTTTCAACTGTTGAGTAATTTTTTTCTGTATTCTTGAATATTACATATCAGTACACAATATTGCCTATCAAATCACCATGATATTTGTATTCCATTTGCTATATTAAAATAATCATTACACAGAATTCCCTAACATGCTTACATTTATAACATTCCACAGGTTGCACCCTTTGAAATTATTTACAATTATGATGCAAAGTTTAAGATAAACAAACTACAGTATGTGAAAGGTAGTTTTCAAGAATTATTTTAAAGGAATGCACAAAAAAGCCATAAATCACTGAAGAACTCTGAAAAAAAAAAGTGCCTCCATAAGTCTGGGAAAAATGTATACTAATCATTAAGAACAAATCCTCCATGTTATAAGCTGCCTTTGTAAGGTGGTACAAACACATAAACCATGCTATTAAGTATTTTGAATAGAGATCCCAAAGAGCATTTAATGACATTATGACAAACTTTATTTATTTAGATTTATGTTTAGTATTATGCTGACTACTGAATGTCAGACTTTACACAAATTCATTGGTTAATCCACACATTCATTCTTTCATTCAGTTAATGTTTGTTAATCAAAAATGTTTGCAATAATTTAATCTAGTTGTGAAAAATATTCAAATGAGCAATTTGAGAATCTATGAATTAGGTAAACTTACAAATTCATGAGTTACAAATATGTATGAATAACTAAATATCTTGAACTATTGTAAATACTATGATCAAAACAAGTGCAGCTCCATCATGCTTTAAGATGGTGATAGCAGTAGTTCTACTGTTCATGGCACAGCTCAATTTTTAAGTACTCTGGTAGGTAGTGAGCCATAGTCAAATTGAATCATGCATTTTTTTCAGGCAAATATGCTTTGGTATTTATCTTAATATTCCCATGTACTAACTGTATGGTAAGTAAATGTCATTTTTCTTATCAATTCAGAAAAATAACAGACTTCCTAAAAGGTTATTTTAAACAATAAATGAGAGAAATATAAATGGCCCACAGAGTGATGGGGGACATGGTTGGTAGATAACACTGTATATATCCCCCCACCCCCACCTTTACATTGCTGATTCTGTTGGAATAAGAATTTTAATCCTAGTCTCTTACTCTCTCTTTCTTCTCCAATCTCATTTCATTTAATTACTTCCTTACTCATTATGGGACACCAGCTGCTGCCTTTCTGCTGAGAACTTCTCTATCTTAGAAGCTTTGCACGTTGCATTTCCATGTTGGGGTCTAGTAATTCTGGAATGTCTGGATAATTATATTTGATGTTTTGTGTAGTGATATGTTTTCTGAATTCAGTTGATAAATCCATAAATATAAATTGTTCTCAAGCATCATCCAGTTTAGAAAGAACACCAAAATAAGTAAACAATTCAAAAGTCAGAATATGTCCCTAGGACATTACAAAGAAAATTAGAGTAAAATAATTCATGAAACAAATAGAGGAAAGAGTGACTTTAAATTCCATTTAGATTCATGATTTTCATGCTACAAACCACTTTAGTTGTCAATTATTCACATCTATTTGTAACTGAAAAAAAATCTTTCAGTAAATAAATGAGAGGAATAATAGCATGTAGCTTGGAGTTTTTTAATTCACAGAGGAATTTGTTACTCCATTCCTCTTTTATTATTTACAATCATTTTTACAATTATTTTATCCCCATTCTCACAATCTACCACTTAGCTGCTGCTATGTTTTTTGTTTTGTTTTTTTCCTGTCCTGGGGACCGAAATGGGCTTTGCATATTTTAGGCAAATGCTCTACCACTGAGCTACACTCCAATTCTATTAATTTTTATTTTGTGGCAGGAACTGGCTAAGTTGCCCAAGCTGGACTTGAACTTGTGATCCCTTCTCTTCTGGTAGCTGGAATTACAGATGTGAGCCACTACACCCATACAGCTTCATTTTCAAATTGATGCACATGGGAAAATATAGCTTGAACTGTGTCAACCAGGCTCTCATAGTAGACTTGGGATGCCAACATGCCTCTGGATTTCTAAACTTTAACCCTTTCTTTACAGATGGTGAGGGGTTGTTCCCAGTTTAATAAAGTGTCAATGAATTATTGAAAAGACCTTTATGAATCTATACCAAAGATAAAATTTAGCCATTAGTGTGATCTCATCATTCATACTGAGAAAGGCTTGTCTGTGCAACACACCAGAAATCTTAATAGACCACCTGCCATCCTGGATGACACTTTAGATAAAGACAAATCAATAATGGGATAAAAGCATCAAAACATTCTGAAAGCAACTCAGAACTCAACATAATTTTCTTATTAAAATATTGATGACCAACTTTCTTAGAGAAGAGTAGTTATACACATTCACATATAACCATTACAGAGGCTCATATTTAATATAAGAAAAAACAAAATCTAATGGACAGGATTAGCCAATCATTTTCCTCTGTGAGAAATTTGAAAGACTCATGTAAATTATTAAGTCCATAAGACAATACTTTATTTTGGATTTTTAAAATTGTAGTCTCACACACAGAGTTGATCAATAAACAATTATTGAATTATTCAGGATGAATTTAAGCTTCAAAAAATAGCAATCCCATTACTGGCTATATATTTAAAGGAAATAAAATTGGTATATGGTCTAGATGTGTGCACTTTGGTATTCATTGCAGCACCACTTCCAATAGCTAAGAAATGGAAACAGCCTAAATATCCATCAACTGATGGATATAAAGAAAATGGGGTACATATACATAATCAAAGTTATTTAGTCATAAAAATAATGAAATTCTGTTATTTGTGATAACATGGCTAAACCTAGAAGATACTTATGTTAAGTGAAATAAGCCAGACTCAGGGCAAATACTGCATGATTTCATTCATATGTAGAATCTAAGAAGTCAGTCTTGTAGAAGTAGAGAGTATAATAGTGGTTATCAGAGACTGGGATGGTTAGCGGGTGTCTGGAGAAATGGTGTCAGAGGTTACATAATGACGGGAAATAAATCTCAAGTACCTATTCTATGACAAAATATTATATTTTTAAATTAATGAATTTATTCATTTTAATTAGATATATGTGCTAGCAGAATGCATTTTGATCATTGCACACAATTGCCGCATAAGTTTTCATTTCTCATAGTACACGATGTAGTGTTGGACTATATGTGTAGTCTTACATGTACCTAGGGTAATGATGTCCATCTCATTCCACCATCTTTCCTGTCCCCATGCCCCCTCCCCTTGTCCAATCAAAGTTTCTCCATTTTTCCCATGCCTCCCCCCCACTCCCATTATGGATCAGCATCCACATTAGAGAGAACATTCAGCTTTGGTTTTGGAGGATTGGCTTACTTCACTTAGCATGATATTCTCCATCTCCACCCATTTACCTGCAAACGCCATAATTTTATTCTCTTTTAATGCTGAGTCATATTCCATTGTGTATATATACCACAGTTTCTTTATCCATTCATCTATATGAAGACATGTGGATATTGGGATATCCACAATTTAGCTATTATGATTTCAGCTGCTATAAACATTGATGTGGCTGTGTTTCTATAGTATGCAGACTTTAAGTCCTTTGGGTATAGACCAAGGAGTGGGATAGCTGGGCCAAATGGTGGTTCCATTCCAAGTTTTCTGGGGAATCTCCATACTGCTTTCCAGATTGGTTGCACCAATTTTCAGTCCCACCAGCAATATGTGAGTGTGCCTTTTCCCCCACATCCTGGCCAACCTTTTTTGTTGTCTGTATTCTTGATAACTGCCATTCTGACTGGCGTGAGATGAAATCTTAGAATCGTTTTGATTTGCATTTCTCTAATTACTAGAGATGTTGAGCATTTTTCATATATTTGTTGATTGATTGTATATCTTCTTCTGAGAAGTTTCTGTTCAGCTCCCTAGCCCATTTATTGACTGGGTTATTTGGTTTTTTTTTTTGGTATTAAGTTTTTTGAGTTCTTTATATATCCTGAAAATTGGTGATATATCTGACTTGTGTGTGGCAAAAATTTTCTCCCAAAATGTAAGCTCTCTATTTACCTCATTGATTATTTATTTTGCTGAGAAGACGCTTTTTAGTTTGAGTCCATCCTATTTATTAATTCTTGATTTTCTTACAATGGCTTTGGGCTGCCTGTTCTGTGATGCAACTGCATTTAGGCCTTGTCTGTTGTTGCAAGGTGGAGGCTACACTGCATGGGAAGGGCTATGGTGAAGGCTGCATTGTCCAAAGATGGAGGTGGGCTAGTCATGGACTCCCAGGGGGGACCAGGGAATGGTGCTAGGCCTGACCTGGGCCTGAGCTCCACTGTGGGTCTGCCAGTCCTGGAGTTGGGGCTGGGGGAGACCTGGGCCTAATCTGGGCCTGGGATCCTGCACAGGTCTTTTATTCTTAAAAAATGCAGGGAGAATGAGGGATGTTATGTAATATCACCACAAAAAATGTAAGTATGTGAAGTGAGGTGATACACATATTATTTAGCTACATTAAACCATTGCATGATGTTTATATATTTCAAAACACCATGTTTCATGTGATAAAAAGCACATGTCATCTTTAAATTTAAATACTAATATGGAAAAAAGAGAGGAAGTATATAATGCCCCTTCAAGAAGAGAATCAATTTATATTGGAAAAAAATCATGCATCTATTACTTAAAGCATATCTCAGTAATTATCTTTAAGAGGTAGATATTACTGTTTTTTTAAAATAAAGATCTGTTCTTTAAGAAAAAAGATAATGAGGACTTCATTTACATCTGCATTTGTTCATTTCTTCTGTTCACAATTTCATGTGCAATTTGTAGATATTTGGATATATACTTGTTTACTGGCTAAGCATGTAGAGCCTGCACTCCATGGTTATCTCATCCATCCTCATACCTACACTCTTTAATGCCATGGGTACTGTTATAAATGTCAGTTCCTTTAAGATAATGGTGAAATAAGTCCTGTAGTGAGCTCATTCTGATGTGCATCTTACAGTCTCAGACTCCTAATCCTCTTCTGACATACTCTCAGATCTTAAAGTCATTCATCCAACTGTTTGGTGAAGTTCAAATAGATTTGCTTTGCATAGTTACATTTTTCAAATCCTCTCCTTTTCTCATGTGTGATATTAAATGTCCCTAAAAATGGATTCAGTCCTTCACTACCTAGCACCTTTTTTTACATGTCTCAAATTTGTAATTACAAAAGATCTCTTTCGCTAGAATACTGTGAAAGAAAATGAAAGGAAAAAGTGGTGCAGACTACATTAAAAGAATATTAGTCAATAATAAATAGGAAGCAAATAAGGGAGGCAGAACATTATCATGTGAAAAAGCATCTTTATCAGAGTTAACTAGGTGACAAATTCATCTGTGACTGAACTATCATGTAAACTTATTTAAAAATGAATGGGACATTGGGTTTTCTGAGGAGCAGCTCTTTTAGACAACATGAACAATACCGCCCAAGCAGTGCTGTTGTTATACAACCTTGAGAAATTTTCACTCACAAAAGAGATGAAAACAAAGAGAGTGGTTTTCAAGGAGAAAGTCTTTGGCAATTTAGCTATTTCTGAAGCTATTTTCCAGGAGCTATTCAGGACTAAGGTTTGGAGTAGCTGTGTTTTCTGGGCAGCATAGATTGTCTTTCAACTTTGCAATGTGTTTCTGTAATTGTAGGCAAGTAGGCTCTTTATAGTTAATATCTTATTGTTAGTAAAGATGGAACATAATTTTTATTAGCTAGTAATTGCCATCCATTAGTTACAACATCTGTACTAGGCAGAATAATGGCCTCCCAAGTATGTTAGTGTCATAATTTCCAGATTCTTTGAATATGTTGTGTTTCGTGGCAAAGAGGCATTAAGGTGGCAGATGGAATTAAGGTTGTTTCATCATTTGGCCTTAGCATAGATCATTTTGGATGATCCAGGTGGAGCCAATGTAATCTCAAGGGTCCTTAACAATGAAAAAGAGTGAGAAGATTCAGCATTAGGGTGAGACTTAAGTGGCTGTTCCTGGCTTAGATGGTGGAAGAAGGTCAGAAGTCAAGGAATGCTGATAGCTTTCAGAAGCTGGAAAACGCAAGGAAGCAGAATTTCACCAAGAGCCCCCAGAAGGAATGCAGCTATGCTGAAGCTCAATTCACAATAGCTAAACTGTGGAACTAACGTAGATGCCCTTCAACAGATGAATGGATAAAGAAACTGTGGTACATATACACAATGAAATATTACTCATCATTAAAAGAGAATGAAATTATGGCATATGTAGGTCAATGGATGGAGCTGGAGAATATCATGCTAAGCAAAGGAAGCCAATCCTAAAAAAACAAAGGCCAAAAATTCTCTCTTATAACTGGATGATGACCCATTATGAGTGGGGGCTAGTGGGGAGAGTGGAGGAAACTTGGGCAAATGGAAGGGAGGGGGGTGAAGGTATGGAGGTAGGAAAGATGGTGGAGTGAGATGAACATCATTACCCTAGGTACATGTATGACTGCACATGTTGTGCAACTCCACATCGTGTACAACCAGAGAAATGAAAAGTTGTGCTCCATTTATGTACAATGAATTGATATGCATTCTGCTATCATGTATAACTAATTAGAACAAATAAGAATTTAAAAAAAAAGGAATGAAGCTCTGCTGGGACCTTGATTTTATCTTGGTGAGACTCATTTCAGACTTCTGAGACAAGAAGTACAAAATTTAGTATTGTTGATTTCTGGGTATTAAATTTGTGATAAATTTGTTATTTTACCAATAGAAAACTAATATTTTTTTTCAGTTTAAGGCAAGAACTTTTACATTTTCATGTATCGCTAATATTTTTGCTTAAAATTAAAAAATATAAAATATTTTGTAACATTCCACTTGCAAATAAAGTGAATTAATAGACACAAAATATCTCAGGTTCCCAGCTTTATGGGTTTAAATGCTGGTCTGCCATATCATAGCATTGAAACTTGTAATGGCCTCAGTTATTTTTAGAAGGGCACAATAGTAGGTCCTACTTTACAAGGACCTCAAATGAGATAATCTCGCAAAGAAAAGTGCTATGCACAGTAAATAATCAATGAAAGCAATTATAATTATTTTTAATGATCACATCAGATGGATTATTCATTGTACCTTTTAATATCTATAAAATCTGTTTCCTGCTTTCCATCCAAGGTATAGATCTCAATCACCTCCCACTGAGACAATGGAAGCAAGAGCCATACAGACTAAAATATAAGTATTGTGGCTGGGACAAGGTCTTCTGAGTCCTGCTGGTATCTACCTAGTATCTATTATTTCAATTTTGGAAAAAAAATTCTTTTCTTAAGTTATATGTTCCAGTAACTTAGAGCTACTTTACTACTTTTGTTTATGCTTAGATTCCTCCCACATTCATTTCACTTTTACTCCTTTTTCAAGATAATGCTCAACATTTGTTTTCCCATTGATGTTTTCGTAGACCCTTTTGAACCTCCTTATCTTCTTTCATAGAGTCCTGTGCAAACCCAAACAATAATTTCTGAAATGTGCAAATTGTCTACCAAAATTTCCCCTGTTATGTAAACTTACCTTACTGAGTCCTAAAAACAAACCTAAAGAACACTAGTTTTTCCTCAAAATTCCCAACTTGAGTCAGCCTACAATTTATGAAGCTGTACTGTCAACTTTTGAGTGGAAGATCTCAAACTTCTACTCTGAGGAGCAAATGCATGATAGGATTCATAGGTGGTATGATGAAATGTGGCAGACCACTCAAAATCCTGTGTGATAATTTGGGTGAAGATGCAGAAAGATGACAGAAATCTGAAGTAACACCACGAGTGTTACTTCTGAAACTTATTTTTAGGTTAATTTTTAAACTCCAAACATCCACATTTATCAATTTTCCACAGCAAATAGCTCATCCATTTTCTTAAATTCCTACAGTATTAGGAATGTTAGTATGTTAATCACGTGTCAGATAAAACTGATGAGTCCAGAAACCATGATGTGTGAGAAATGGCTGAAATAACAAAAATGTGCAGTTTTATAAAGAAGATTTGTTGAGGTAAGAAAACAAAACAGTTCTATTTGAATATTTGAAACATTTTTATATAAGGCAGAAGTTATATATATTTTTCATAGTTCTGATGGGACAAAATTCAGAAATACGTTTTAGTTCTGAAAAAAAAATTCAATAACAAAAAAAATACTCAAAATTAGGATTAGTTTTCTAATGTTTGGGAGCACTTCTTTACTACATTTCAGTCAATTCTGAAGCACTGTTTGTTAGGAATGTGGTCTAGGCCTTCCCAAACAGTAAGGCATGATGCAATACTCTCCATATAGGGCTCCTATATAAACAAACACATGCCAAGCATGTCCCACTCTGGGCCATAATGTTGGTATTACAAATCCATATAAGCGAGACCCTGTACATACTTATCAAAAAGCTCACTGATAACACCTCAGACACTTTTGAAAGTAGGATGTCTACATAAAAGGGGAAAAAAAAGAATAATAAGTGTTGGTGAGAATGTGAAAATTTGGAAACCTAGTATACTGTTGATAGAATTGTGAAACAATGCAGTTATTATGGAACAATATAGAAAGATTCTTAAAAATTAAAAATAGAATTATCAGACAATTCATGAATTCTACTTCTGGGCATATACACCAAATAATTGAACAGGTCTTGAATAGATACATCCATGTCATAGCAGAATTATTCACAAGACAAAACATAGGAGCAACTCAAGCATTCATCTACAGAAGAACAGATAAACAAATTGCAGTATATATACAATATATATACAATTCAGCCTAAAAAATTCTCAAATATGACACAGCATGGCTAAAACTTGAGGACATTATGTTATGTAAAATAAGCCCATCACAAGAGGAGAAAAATCATATGATTGCAATATATATGGTACCTAGAGTAGTCAGATTTATACACAGTAGAATGGCTGTGGCTAGGGTTGGGAAAGGAGAGAAGCAGAGAGCCATTATTTGATGGATACATAAGTTTTTCTTTGAAAAAATGAAAAATTCTGGAAAAGGACCGTGTGATGATCACACAATAAAGGGAATGTTCTTAGTGACACTGAAATATACATTCAAAATGGATTAAGATGGTAAATTATACGTCATGTGTATTTTGCTACAATTATTTAAAATCCACTGCAGTCAATTAAGGAAGTCACTGATGACTCAGCATTTCAAATACTTCACATTATTTCTCACTACCATTTCAACAATGTCCACACATTTATCCAAAATAGAAATCTAACAACCAACTTGAACATGTTCTTCTCTTTCTCCCTCATTTCCACCTCTAAACAGTTACTGATTCTTATTTTTCATTCTCCTGAATATCTCTTGAATCTCACAATACCTCTATCCCAGCAGCTAATTCCTAGTTTAAGTCACCATCATTTCTTCCCTGAATTATGGTGGTAACCTTTAATTGGGCTCTTTAGCCTTATTACACTCTGATCAATTTTTAACATGTAGTCATGAGAATCTTTATAAAATACCTTTCCTTATTTAAAATTTAATACTTCCCTAGAGACTTTAGAATAAAGTTGAAATAATCAAAGGATAAAGTATAATAGCACTGCACAAAATGTCTGCTCTCTCCTGATTTCTCTAATTTCTCCTTGACTGAATCATGCGTTCAATCAACAAGTGTTTATAGAGCCCTCTTCATGAAAACTACTTTACTAGGTACTGGGCATAAATGTTAAATAAAATAGGCATAGTCTATGATTTCATGGGCCAGTCTAATATGGGATGCTGACATTAATTTTTAAATCACACAAATAAATATACAATACAAACAGCAATGTGTGCTATGGAAGAAAAGACAGAGGGTAGAATGAGAAAAAACACACACTATTCTGGAGTTTGGAAAGGCCTTCCCAAAAAAGATAATATTTGAGTCTAGATTTCAAAGTTGACAGTAAGTTTCAGTTATACACAGTGGAGGAAAACAATTTCAATCAGAGAAAACAACATGCACTCTCTCTTAAGCAAGATGGGAGACCATATCCGCTGACCTAAAAACAGCATGAACTGGATAAAAGTGAGAGAAAAAGGTGGTTCAAGTGGGAGCTGTAAAGCTCGATGGACAGCTTGGATTTTGATCTCTATCCTCCAGACATGCATCCCTCAGTAGTAATTTAGCTTTCTTCTCTCAGGCATTCACTTTCATTTCTTGCTCACTGCACGTGGCTGCTTCTATTGTGAATCTTTTCTGAGCCTCTAACACCATTCCTCCCTGAGAATCAGTCAAGGTCCCTGCTCAGCTGCATCAGGTGCTCTGCTCTGGGCCCTCCTGCAGCTTTCTCCAACTCCCCTTAGCACTTTCCATACTGTAAAGTCATGCAGTTTATGACTACAACTCTAAGACCTGAGGGAAGCAACTGAAGAGCATTCATCTTTGTATCTCTAGCACCTAGTACCATTTTTAGCACAATTTCATTAACAAATATTTATTGAGTACTTGTTCTGTTAAGGTACTAAAGCAGGAATAGAGAGAAATACTAAGTTGCATAACCACTACATTTAAAAAACTTGATGTCTATTATAAACAATATACAACTAGTAGCAGCCAAACCCATCCTCTCCTGAGGACAAATGAGTACAAAGATTACAGATACAAGAGCTGCTTTTGACTAACACTGTGAGGGAATCATACCTTAAGGTTCAATAAATACATCATACTTCCCCCGAATCATATTCACCTATGAGCCTTCTATTCCTTTCTTTTCTTCTTTTATCATTTATGTATTCAATAGACACTTAAAAGAAAGGGTAACAAATCCATGGAAAAACAAGGAAAAATTAAAAAATTCTGCTGCAGTCTGGCTGGGCACAAAATCACGAGCCACTCAAGCAGGAACAAACTTTATTTTTGAAACTGCCGCCAATGTCCCGTAGGCTCCCGGGAAGATTGCCAACCGACCCACGCGGCATTCTCCTGGACCCCAACCAGAAGTCCCTGGACCCCAACCAGAAGTCCCTCCTCCGGAATTCCCTCCTACCACACTTCCCCAAACAATGGGAACTCTCCAGGAGTCCTGTAGCAGGCCAAGGTGGACAGCAGGAGTCCAATATCCATATGAATGCAGATCTTAACATAATCATATCATCTCAATGGCTTGCTGGCATCACCTTTCAACCAAAAATGCCATGCATCATATTACTTGGCTGTGGCTCTTAGCATCTCCCCCCTTCTGTTTAATTAAGCAACAAGCAATGTGGCTAGGGACCATGCCTGTTAGGTCTGTCCAATTCAACATATGGTTCTCACCCGTCATCAGATGAACTGACCTCTAGGCGTCAGCCTCCTGTCTTAGGTTGATAACACTGCAATTGGATCATACCCGTCACTGACTACCGGTCCAGCATATAGCCATACTTGTGGGTAGGCCTATGCACCAGTGTGTGTGGGGGGGTGAGGTTCTTTGCCTCACCTTTGTTGGCCCCCAAATTTGGCCTTGGTGCTGGTGGGTTTGGCAAGAAGGTCCATTATTGTGGATACATTTATCTTATTCTCCTAACACTATTCTTACTAGGTATCCTGCGGCTGTAGGACAATTAATACTCAAAGGAATAAGAGCAGCAAAGGGAGTGTTTGGGATTGATCCCAATAAAATTATTACTCCATATACTATGGATCAAATTGATGAGTTAGCTAATTAGTTAAATACTTGGGCAATAATCATGTGTAAATCTGATATTTCATTTGATAATCACTTACCATCTAATCCTTTGTTGTCTTTTTGGTCTAAGCATCCTGTAGTTTTTCCAAAAATGACAAGAAAAACCCCTATCTATCATGAATGCTCCAAATATATTCACTGATGGGACAAATAATGGTACAGCAGCAGTAGTTACCCCTGATCAAACTTTTACATTTTTAGTACCCAAACAATCAGCTCAAAAGGTAGAGCTTAATGCAGTATTACAAGCTTTTGTGATGTTTAAAGATTCTGTATTTAATTTATTTTTCTGATAGTCAGTATGTAGTTAATGCTATAGTATCCCTTGAAGATGCTGGTAGGATTTCCCCTTCCTCTACTGTTTTCTCTTTGTTTTCCACTATACAAAGTCTAATCTGGGACAGAAAAGATCCATTCTTTATAGGACATATCAGGGCACATACAGGATTAATTGGAGCCCTTAGTTTGGGCAATGAATTAGCAGATAAATCTACACATGACATACATATTTTCTCCACAATAGAAGAAGCTATAAATTTTCATAAAAGGTTCCATGTCAATGCTAATACTTTACAAAAGCATTTTAAAATAACTAAAGAACAAGCCAGACATATAATAAAACAATGTCAAAATTGTGTGACATTTTTACCACAAGTTAATCTTGGAGTCAATCCTAGAAGATTGATACCTAACCATATTTGGCAGATGGACGTCACACACTTGCCAGAATTTGGAAAATTAAAATATTTGCATGTTACAGTTGATACTTCTTCCAGATTTTTGATGGGCTCCCTTCATGCTGGAGAAAAAACTAAAGATGTTATAGCTCATTGCTTACAAAATTTTGCCACTGTGGGCGTTCCAAAACAGTTAAAAACAGATAATGGTCCTGGCTACACCTCTAACTCTTTTAAACAATTTTGCTCATCATTTGGCATTACTCACATAACAGGAATTCCATACAATCCACAGGGACAAGGCATAGTTGAAAGAGCTCATCAAACTATTAAAATGTACTTATTAAAATAAAAGGAGGGAATTGGAAATGGGTATGTATCCCCCAAAGATAAACTTAAAATAACACTTTTTACTCTAAACTTTTAAAATTTGGATTCATCAGGGCTTAGTGCTGTGGAAAGACATTTGTATCCAAAAAATGTACATAAGCCTAAGATACTTTGGAAGGATATTCTAACAGGACAATGGAAAGGTCCTGACCCAGTGATTGTCTGGAGTTGGGGTTCTGTTTGTGTGTTTCCACAGGGAGAATAGCAGCCGATTTGGATTCCAGAGAGACTAACCAAAGTGATTTCTACAGACAGAAATGAAGATGATTTGACTCAAATCCATAACAGCTGATATCCAGAGCTCCAGCTTGGCTATTCTTACATCTGTGACGGTGATTAACCATGATGCTTTTTTCAATATCTACTTTATTATTGCTTTTTCCCACATCATAAATTTCTATTTTATTTTTGAGCTCATACAGACCTAGGTTAATGTTTTTCTGATCAGTTTTATTTTTAACTGTGGAGTTTTTAAACATTGCAATGGAGATTTCACCTATGTAAAGCTACAAGGCCTTTACTATTGTCTTATGTGTTGTATGTTACGTGTGCACACTTCTGTTTTGTGTTGTATGTCTGTATGTGCGTATGTCCATATATCATATCTGAGGAGCGCTCATGAATATATGGATCCGAATTTTTTTTTATTATTCACATGATTTTAATGGTTTAATTTAAATTGGGTAAACAGCTGTTGAGGATTGTTTTAATATGTGTACAAACAAGGAGGTTAACAGATCTGTTTGTTTACTTTCACCTTTCCTTTTCATTTTATTTAGGATAATGTAAATTGTTCAAAAAATTGTTCCTTAGTACCTGTTGGAATGTTACATAATTTTTTTTTAGCATCATTGTCAGAATTTCTATCTTCATCCCAGTGCCGGTGAAGACAAAGATGAAACCAAACTACAGTTTCTTCGATAGTTATCACAACAAACTGTATAAACTGATGCATCAATGAATAATAACTCAACAAGTAATGCTCATTCAAGGAGTTGATTTATTTTGGGAGGAAATGGACATATTGATAGATTCCTTCACTTTGAACTGCTTGCAGAACTTGCCTGGACTATGTATCACTTGTATGCATTGTGATCTATCTGTTGATGCAGCGAATTATGGTAGTGCTGGCGTATCTTTGCTGATGTGTCACCAGTGATGCAATTTTTCCTAGGAGCCATCAATTGGCTTGGTGTCGTGGCATTTCTGTATCCTCCTCCCTTCTACTAGTGATGGTCTAATTTCGGGGGCCAACAGAGGTGAGGCAAAGAACCTCACCCCGCCACCAGCACCAAGGCCAAATTTGGGGGCCAACAGAGGTGAGGAAAAGAATCTCACCCCCCGACACTGGTGCATAGGCCTACCCACAAGTATGGCTATATGCTGGACCGGTAGTCAGTGACGGGTATGATCCAATTGCAGTGTTATCAACCTAAGACAGGAGGCTGACGCCTAGAGGTCACTTCATCTGATGACGGGTGAGAACCATATGTTGAATTGGACAAACCTAACAGGCACGGTCCCTAAGCCACATTGCTTGTTGCTTAATTAAACAGAAGGGGGGAGATGCTAAGAGCCACAGCCAAGTAATATGATGCATGGCATTTTTGGTTGAAAGGTGATGCCAGCAAGCCATTGAGATGATATGATTATGTTAAGATCTGCATTCATATGGATATTGGACTCCTGCTGTCCACCTTGGCCTGCTATGGGACTCCTGGAGAGTTCCCATTGTTTGGGGAAGTGTGGTAGGAGGGAATTCCGGAGGAGGGACTTCTGGTTGGGGTCCAGGAGAACGCAGCGTGGGTCAGTGGGCAATCTTCCTGGGAGCGTACGGGGCATTGGCGGCAGTTTGAAAAATAAAGTTTGTTCCTGCTTGATTGGCTCATGATTTTTTGTCCAGCCAGACTGCGGCAAAATTCTAACATTCTTCACCAGGCCAATGTCATCTGTCCAAATATTTAATTGAAATATATTTCATCAGATTTCTTCCTTCTTTATTTGGAGATAATTTGTTTATTTTTATTGTTAAATTTTAAGTAAAAATTGTATACATTTATGATAGACAATATGTTTTCATACGCATAAACATGTGGAATATTTTACTCAAGTGATTTCACTTATGGATTACCTCAAATTTTTTGTGGGTGTGGTAAGAACACTTAAAGTCCACTCTTTTCACATATAGCATGTGGTCATTAATTCCTAACTGAAATTTACTGTCATTTGACAAAATACACAGTTGGAAAGCTTTTTTCCTTTTTAACTCTGATTTTCCTGTTTTTTTTTTTTTTTTTTTTACATCTTCATACTTTTATATCCATTTTACATCAAGCTTACTTTAAATTTTTATCTTCTTTTCCTATTAGAAAGTTATTGTTGATACCACAGCAACGAAATCACTACTAAGAACAAATCACAGCAACTTTTGGAAAACATCTGTTGAGTTTTCTGTGCATTGGACAACATTTCACCATTCATATACTCCACAATTAAGGACCTCAGAATGCCAATGTTAGCTTTGTCCAAACTATTGACTCCATCTTTTTTATTCAGTTCTCTTAGATTTGGCCTTTCTCATGAAAACTCTGGATTTTGTTCGTTTTAAATTTATGATCATTAATGAGTCCTGTGGAGCAGGATTTTCTATGGAAACATTTATGAATTTTGTTAGCACCATTGTCATCTGTCAGAATATTTAAATTAAAATATATTTTATCAGATGCATTCCATATTTATTTACAAATAATCTCTTTATTTTTATAAAACTATGTGCTTATGATCTACAATGCGTATAAGCAAATGTCCAAGTACATTCAACATGTCTCAGGATATGGCCTAGAGAATATTAGCCAACAAGGCAAACTGTACTAGTGTTTTATGTCTCAATTCTCATGAGCACTACCATAATACTTTGTTGGAGAGACAATTTTTATGTAAATTTTCAATCTTTTATAATCCCATATTAAAGAAATCTATTGACATTGTCCAGAGTTTGCCATAGACATCATATTTTCAGCTATATCTCTGGAACCATGGAACTAAAATCGTATGAGCACTTTGGGAAATGCTAATCTAGTAAATTATTTCCACTTCATATATATGAATGAAATGAAACCTGAATTAGTAATGACATAGTGCACCACTAAGGTAGTTACTGGCAGAATTGGGAATAAAGTTCCTTTCTTTTTCTTCCCAGTCTTGACTACAAGAATCATATTCTTTAAGAGAACAGATAGGTATGCAAGTGCATGAAGCAATCTGTGGAGTCCCTAAATTACTAGAGCACTGCATACAAAACAGATGGCTGAGCTAATGCTGTGAATTAACTAAGCTTATGTTTAATATCACTTTTGATAACTTTAAAATATATCAGTGAAGAGAATTTTTATTGGCATTTAAAAAAGATAGTAAAGTAATCCACCTGTAAGACCATATGAGGTTTGTGGTATATTCTCAGTCTGGTCATGATAAGTAACTTGAAATTAGGTTCTAAGTAGGAAGATAAATCAAATATAATGCATATGGTTCAGCTCTATTTATAAAAGATAGTTGGCAAGACCTATTCACTTGTAGAAAAAAATTGGATAAATACTATATGGATATTTTGAATGGATGAATAACCATCTAAAATATTCTAAAATTATTTAAGAATTGAGGAGAACCCAAAGAAACTTTTAAAAATGCTTCTAGATCCTATCCCATTCAGTGCTTTTATCAACAACCAGGAAGAAAATATAAAAGGACCAATGATAAAAACTGATAAAGACATAAAGCTGAAAGAAAGTGTGAATTATACAGAAATCAGAATGTGGGTTTTATTGTGTTGAATATAACATGTTGAAATTCAACAAGGATAAATGCAAGTTTGTGAGGATGAATGAAAAATAATGAAAAAAAAAAAGAAACCAATCAGCTTTCTCCCATATTTATTTAGAAATAATCTCCTTATTTTTGAAATTTTAATTAAAGCATACATGCTTATGATATACAACATGTATAAACATGGGATATTCAAATATTTGAATATCCCATGTAAATTGGGATAATGATGTAAAATTGATATAAAAGTATGAAGATGTAAGAAAAAAGCAAATAGGAAAATCATTGTTAAATGATTAATGTTTTGCAAGTCCAAAAGAAAGAAGACTGTGCACCAGTCTTTGGGTAAAGTTGGAATATAAAAGTGTAATGCAGGGATTTGAGGTGTTGTGCTCGAGGTGTGCAAAGGTGTGGGACTCAAGAGGAAAAGGGAGGAGGCATTGTGGTATGATGGAAAGAAGACAGACTTTGGGATCAGGAGTCCAGAATTTGGGACATGTGTTCAAACAGTGGCCAGTGGCCATGCTGACTACTCATCTTAACTTGAGCAATTTCCCTGCCTTATCTTTGAAGCTGAAATTACTAGCTATCTTAAAAAGTGTTTCGTCTTTTTCTATATCTTTTTCCTCCTCTCCCTTTTCCACGTGTATGTGATATTTGACTTTTTTTAAAAAAATATTTTTTTTTTGTTATAGGTGGACACAATATCTTTATTTTATTTGTTTGTGGTGCTTGGGATCGAACCCAGTGCCTCATGCATGGTAGGCGAGCGCTCTACCTCTGAGTCACAGCCCCAACCCGCTATTTGACTTTTAAGTTTTCTGAATTTTCTTTCCAAATGCCACTTTCCTGTTTAAGTTCCACATAAACTTGTTCTCCTGACCTTCCACTTATGTGATGTCCAGGAAATCTTGGCTTCGGATGGCAGCTCCATTTCTCTGTCATTGCTATGGCAACATCAGATCCTAGGACATTTGTACTGATGGATCATGGTCCAGAATTTGCAGTGCTGAGTGTGCAGTGGAGCAGCTTATGGTAAAATGTGCTGAGGGAAAGGCAGATATTCAGATTATGAACACTATCATAATCTTTATAATGTTGAGGAAATATTTCTATCAAGTTTTCTCAACATTCCAATGCAATTGAATAGGTATTGAGATTATAATGTATTGTTAAGTATTAATTGCTATAAAGTGAAATATTTTCTAAGATTAGAATATTTCAACATTTCTGATTAAAGTTGTTGAATGTGTGTATATACATGTCGATTTTTTTTAGCTTTTTTTTAAGAATCTGCATTTGTCTCTGCATTTTCACAAGTGAGAGTGATCACTGTTCTTATTTTTAGTGCAATGCTATTTACATTTTGGCAGCTGATTAGCTCTACAAAATGAAAAAGATGGTCCTATGTTTCCCTAAATTCTATAGTAGATAGCATCAAGCATATGATTTTTATCCACAAATTTTATTTTATAGATTTATAAATTTTTCTATACTTGTATGTTTAAACTAAATACATTTTAAAATTGATGCATAAAAACTTACAAAGTGATCATAGTAACAAGGAGCCATCTGATGTTTTAATGCAAGCATACATTGTGTAATGTGTAGATCAAGTTAATCATATCTGTGTCCTCAAACTTCTCATTTTTTTATCATGAAAACATTCAAACTTCTTTTTAAAAATTTTTTGAAAGGTATAATATATTGTTATCTTTATTCACCCTCCTGTGCAATAGCACATCAGAACTTCTTACTCCTATCTAACTACCACTGAGTACTCATTAATCAACCTTTTCTCAAGCTTCCCTACCCTCTACATTCTTTCCAGCCTCTAGTAACCACCATTCCACCTTCATCTTAAATGGGATGGACTCTTTAGGTTCCACATGAGTTAGATTATGCATACTTGTCTTTCAGTGCCTGTTTTATTTCACTTGACATGATGATCTTCCATTCCATTTGTGTTGTTACAGATAACAGGATTTCATTCTTTCTTTGGATGAATTGTATTCCACTGTATATTCAGACATATGCATTCTTTTAAATGTTTGAAATAAATTATCTGAAAACCCAAGGTATTAGGTCTATTATTTGATATAAATCCCTTGGTAACTTTTTTTTCTGATTCTTAAATGCCATTTGGTCTATTTAGATCTTCTAGTCCTTGTCAGGACTATTATTTTAAAATTATACTTAAAAAAATATTGCCCATTAATATTAACATGTGCCAATTTGTTATCAGAGAATTATCCTCAATACTCTTATACACAAATCTCTATATCAATGGTTATAATACCTTTTATTCTTTTAAATTTTTTGTTTTTTGTGAATATTTCCATAAGTTTTTGCATTGAGTATTCCCTTCGCTAAAATTTTACTCATGTTTATATTTTTTGTTTGCAACTTTTTTTAAAAAAAATTAATTTGTTATATATGATAGCAGAATGCATTACAATTCATATTACACATATAGAGCACAATTTTTCATATCTCTGGTCGTATAAAAAGTAGAGTCACATCCTTCTTGTCTTCACACATGTACTTAGGGTAATGATGACCATCACATTCCACCATCTTTCTTACCCCTGTGGCCCCTCCCTTCCCTTTCCTCCCCCTTTCCCCTTTGCCTATCTAGAGTTCATTTAATCCTTCCCCCATCCCCACAACAATTTATGAATCAACATCCTTAGTCAGATAAATCCTTTGGCATTTGGTGTTTTGGAATTGGCTAACTTCACTTAGCATTATATTCTCCAACTCCATCCATTTACATGTAAATGCCATGATTTTAGTCTTTTTTAATGCTGAGTAATATTCCATTGTGTATATATACCACAGTTTCTTTATCCATTCATCTACTGAAGGGCATCTAGGTTGGCTCCACAGTTTAACTATTGTGAATTGTGCTGCTATAAACATTGTTATGGCTGTGTTCCTGTAGTATGCTGTTTTTAAGTCCTTTGGGTATAAACCCAGGAGTGGGATAGCTGGGTCAAATGGTGATTCCATTCCCAGTTTTCCAAAGATTCTCCATACTGCTTTCCATATTGGCTGCATATTGTTATGCAAGATATTATTATCTTTATTCACCCTCGTGTGCAATAACACATCAGAACTTCTTACTCCTATCTTACTACTCCTGAATACTCATTAATCAACATTTTCTCAAGCTTCTCTACCCTCTACATTCTTTCCAGTCTCTAGTCACCACCATTCCACCTTCATCTTAAGTGGGAAGGACTCTTTAGATTCCACATGAGTTAAATTGTGCGTCCCACCAGCAATGTATGAGTGTTCCTTTTCCCCCCACATTCTTGCCAACACTTATTGTTGTTTGTATTCTTAATAGCAGCAATTCTGACTGGATTTACTCAGTTCATACTATCTTACATTGTATCTCCAGCATCTTCATCAATACTGGAATGCAGTAAGTAATAATTATTGTGTTAACTATTTTAGGTATGTTATTTTTTTTACAAAAATGATAAAACCATTTAGCTCTCACATTTGCCTTCAGTTAAGATTTTACTTATAATATTTGTATAAAATATTTTCATGGTCAAAGTGAAACTATAGTAATAACTTTATTTATTTATTTGGTACCAGGGACTGAACCCAGGGGTACTTGACTACTGAGCTACATCCCTGGTCCTTCTTATTTTTTATTTTGAGACAGGGCCTTGCTAAGTTGCAAAGGCTGTCTTTGAATTTATGATCTTGCCTAAGCCTCCTGAGCTACAGGAATTAAAGGTATGTACCATTGCATCCAGCTAGCAATTATAATTTTTTTCATAATTTTTCATTTGATTCAGTATTTATTAAGATATTTTATGTTTTTAATTTCCATGTGATTGTTTTACTATGTTGAAATTAAAGACTTCTACTTTTATTACTTAAAGAATGCAATATGTATCACTGATTTTTCATGACATATACTGAAGTCCATTTTGTGGACTATTAAGTGATCAATTCTTATTTGCAAGACTGAATAAAAATGTATGTTCTTTGTGGGAAGTTAAGTATGATACTATTAACCTTTTTGATTATTGTACTAAAATACAATTTATTTTCATTTTTATATTTTCATATACCAAAAATTTTAAAGAGTTTTAAAAATTTGTTTTCTTAATATCTCTTTAAATTTCTTTAGTTTTTTGCTATGTATGCAATAGTTTCCCTTTATATAGAGTTTTGATTTCTGCAATTTTAGTTATCAATATTAAGTTATGGTCTAAGTATATTCAGTCAAAAACTCCAGAAATAAACAATTCATAAGTTTAGAGTTGTGCAGCATTTTAAGCAGTTTGATAAAAACTCAGTCTTCCTCCATCTGCCCAGGTCACAAATTATCTTTTTGTGCAGCATGTCTACACTGTGTGCTGCCCACCTGTTAGTGACTTAACAGCCATCTGACTAATCAGATCACAGTGGTCTAAAGCACAAAAATAAGGATATTGGAAGTTCAGATATGCCAAAAGAAGCTGTACAGTGCTTACTTTAAGCGAAAAAGTGAGTTTTCAATTTAATTGAGAAAGAAAAAAGCATACTGAGATTTCTAAGATCCATTGTAAGAATGAAACTTCTATCAAATTGTGAAGAAGGAAAAAGAAATTTCTGCTAGCTTTGCAGTCACACCTAAAACAGCAAAACTTCTAGTCACAGTGCTTAAGTGCCTAGTAAAGATGGAAAAAATATTGAATTTGTCAGTAGAAGACATCTAAGCTGTATTACACATTATTGTTAAAATTGTTCTATTTTAATTATTGTTGTTCATCTTTTACTGTGCCTAATTTATAAATCAAAGTTTATCATAGGTATATATTTATAAGAAAAAAACATAGTATCTTCCGTATAGGGTTTGGCACTGTCTGTGGTTTGCACTAGTTTCTTGGAACATATTCCCAGGGACAAGTGGAGAATGCTATATTTTGGTGCTACTATTTTTCATGTGTCTATATGGCAGTGTGGTTTCTGCTTCCAACCAAGATGAAGTAGCTATAACCAAATTTACCCTGACACTCTATATAATCAAAATTGGACCAAAAAATGGACAAAACATATGAACCTGGACATGAAGATCCTGGATATCAGGAAACGAAAGTTGTTGACCCCTGAGAAATGGAAAACATATAATAAACCCTGCAATTTCCTCAGGTTCTTGTCTAAAAGAGCTTAAGGACTTTGGTTTCCACAGGGAAATTAAAAGAGAATCTAATGGAATCCCTGAACTGTGAAGACTGAGTTGAAAGTAGTGTGATACCCAGGCAGCTAGAGATTTTAGGATAGAAAAGTGGAGAGAGGATTGCTACTCCAAGAGCAAATTCTGGAGAACTGCAGAGGGTTCCTCTCAAGTAATTGGCTGGGTTGTGATTAACACACACATGCCAAGAAACTAACTGAGTCCAAAGATATCTACCTGAAAGGAAAATAGGGAACAGTACTCAGGGCCAGGAATGATGCCTGCTCCCACCAGCCAGACTGGAAATATTTATGATTCAAGGGCCTTAGGTAGAATACACAGAAAGATCTTTCCTCAGTATTGAGGAATATTTAGCCTTGGACTGAACACTACTTCGTTCTTACCTAGGAATTCTATGATGAAAGTCATAAAATAATTAAACTCTTTGCAAGTAACTAAAACCATAACATGGTACAAAATTCAGAATATGCATAGAAATTCAAAGTCTTCAACACTCAACAAGATAAAAATTCCTCTATATTTGGTCAATAATTTCTGAGTGTGCAAAGAAGTTAGAATATATGACCCATAATGATGAGAAAAATTAAAGAATAAAAAGAGTGAAATGTAAAATAGCCATAGAAAATATGCAAAATGAGACACAGGGACAAAATGAAATAAAAAACTATAACAAACTAGTGAGATGTGTGACAACTTCAAATAGCTTAATGCATGTCTTAGAGTTTCCAAAGAAAATAAGAAGAAAAAAATGAAAACAGAAAGAAGTAATAAACGTAGAAAAATTCCAATTTATGAAACTATTAAGCTACAAATCCAAGAACCTTGATAAACTCCAATAAACATAAAAGGAATCTAAGCAATATCATAACTGCCCAAATCTGGAGCTGAAAAGCAGCTTAAAAAAAGTGTCATATGTATGAAATCACATAGTATCCTGTCTTTTGAGTTTGACTTCTTTTGAGTTTGCTTTTGAGTTTGCTTAGTATAATGCATTTGACATTCAGCCATGTCACTCTTTTTTTTTATTATGTGTATAATCTATTGTATGAATGTAGAATAATTTATTCATGTATACCAACTGAATACTTGAGTTGCCTCCAGTTTTGAGAGATCATGGCTAAATCTCTCATAAGAAGTACATTAGCAGGATGCAGTGTTTTCTTTCTGAACCTTTCATGAAGTCATGTTACATGTCCTTAAAATTTTCTTCTTTATATTTAAATATTCAAAACTCTTTGGACCATAGAAAGCATTTTTCTCATTGTCCTCTTTGCACTTCTCGAAACAGTCAAATCTTGTTTAGTATTTATTTTAAAGTATGGTGCCAGGATACCAATCATATTTCAGACTTTCTTAATTAGCCAAAAAGAATAAAGGAATCATCATCTGTGCTATCTATATATGAGTCAGGTTGAGATCACTTCTAGAGTAATTAAAAAGGACATTTTTCATCTGGAAGGTATGGCTAGCAAAACTTTTCTTAGATATGTTCATATAAATTACTTTGAGGAAGCAGTGAGATTTCTAATTAAGAAATTAGCAAAGTAGTTTGTTTTCTCAGATTCGTGATTTAATAATGGTGAGTTCTTGGAAAGACTCCTAACCTCTTGAAATTCCACTCTCCAACTACAAAATATGGGTACTAGTAATAGCTATCACAAAAATATGAGTGGAGAATCAAGGGAGATGAATTCTGAAGAATATGTAAAGCATTTTGAGAAGTGTAAAGTTCTGTCAGCATATACTGATGTTTAAAATTCTTTTTAAAAATTAATTTATTTGTTTTAATTAGGTATATTTGACAGCAAAATGCATTTTGATTCATTGTGCACAATGGCAGCACAACTTTACATTTCTTTCTTTTTTTTAGAGAAAGAGAGAACTTTTTTAATATATATATATTTTTTTAGTTTTCAGTGGACACAACATCTTTATTTTACTTTTATGTGGTGCTGAGGATCGAACCCAGCGCCCCGCGCATGCCGGATGAGCACGCTACCGCTTGAGCCACATCCCTAGCCCACAACCTTACATTTCTATAGTTGAATATGATGTAGTGTCACACCGTATGTGCAGTCATACATGTACCTAGGGTAATGATGTCCATCTCATGATGTGTAAAATTCTTATGCTGAATATTTAAGTTTTATGAAATATTTTTCACTTGCTGGTTTAGATGTATATTTTTGAAAGTCTCTTAAATTTTTTTGTTTATCTATTGTTTAAACAATCTTCAAAAAAATTGAAGCCATTTTCTCCTTATTCAAATTTACAATAAGTTCCTATTATTGCCAGGCATTATTATAAGAAATGTACATATTTAGTAGCTACAATGGTCTTCTCACATTGGAGGAAGTTTATAAGGAATTTTAATGTTTTAAATGCTAGAAGATGTGTTTTATGGCCATGGACAAGTGCTATTCTGGAAAATTTTAACAGTTTTCTAGGGGATATTACACCAGTAAAATATGTGAGTCTTGAAAGATACTGAGGAATTGTCCAAGTGTACTAACTTAGGGCAAAAAAAAAATTATCCATTTTTACTAATTTAAGGCAAGTTTCCTATTAGCAGATTGTCAAATGAAGATCTGTTTGAAATTGATTTATTGTAGTAATGTGTTCAAAGAAGGATAAGGGAGGAAAACAGGATATGGTAGGAAAGAAAACTAAGCAGGGATATAATAAGTTTCTTTGGAAATTTCTCCAGTTTGGTCTCATTGGGAGATCTGAAGCAAGAATTGTAATATTTTAACCCACCTTACATCTCAACAACTATATTATATGCCCTTATGTCAATCATTAATTGATTATCACTTCAAGTACTTTGGATCATTACTTTAAGAATTGGGGCTCATTTTCTAGGTCCTTATTCAGCCATGAGCAACTTTCTGAAAAAGGGGGCAAAATGTCAGACTTTTAAACTTTTAAATGTGTTTGAAATGACTTATTTTATCCTTATAAAATATATTCAACTTCTTGCTTTGAAAA
Organism: Marmota flaviventris; assembly: GCF_047511675.1. Classification (NCBI taxonomy): domain Eukaryota; kingdom Metazoa; phylum Chordata; class Mammalia; order Rodentia; family Sciuridae; genus Marmota; species Marmota flaviventris. The sequence goes on along the minus strand of NC_092500.1, from coordinate 56,911,962 downwards.
AAATGTGAATCACTAGCAGCCAATGTTTAGAACCATTGAAGATTCCATCCGTGGACTCATTAAAAATGATTTGGATGGAGCAGCAGTAGCATCAAAGCATAGAAAAGAGCATATGAAAAACATAAGCGAGTAAAACAGGCTCTACTTGGGGCTTTGTTGGCATTTTATTACATATTTTATTACACATTTTATTATGAATTATATTATCTAAATAGATATTGTACATATATACATATATCACATATTACATACATACATATATGTAAATCACAACATGTATATATATATATATATATATATATATATATAATCTATGAAAAGTGACTGGAACAATAATCAACTACCGTTCATGGCTTTGAAAAATGAAATTTAGACTTTAGCATCTAAGTGGCATAAGCCCCCATTTCTACTTCATATCTATGATAAAAGTAGATTAAAAATAGGTAAAAACTTTTACAAGGGCCTAGGGCTATTGAATGTTCCTAAAGATCACATTCTTCTTTGAGTGTGATTCACAGATCAGTTCCTTTGGGAATTGTTTAATCACCTATGAAATTACCTAAATTATCTCATATTCTCTATGGGAATAAAAAATTGTTTTTGAAATGATATTTGCTTTTATAAATTGATAGATTTGACTACTGAAATTTATTTTCTATCTTGTGTAAATCAGTTTGAAAATTATTTTCATAATTATTAACACATATTAATTACACAAATAAATGGGGTTCACTGTGGCACTTCCATCCATGCATACATCATGCTTTGGTCATATCCACCCTCACTTATCCCTTCTCCCACCCTGACTTTCTCCTCTTTCCCTTCCCAATCCTAATTGTCTCTCTTCTACTCTCAGGTCATCTTTTTAAAAAATTTTGTCTATTTATTTACCTTTTTAAGTTTAAGATTCCACATATGAGAGAAAACTGTTTTGCAGTTGATTTTGAGTCATGAGACTCATGATGGAAACTAGGTATGAAGAATGCAAAATCGGAGGCCTGGAAAGACTCCTTTACCCTTGGGAGCCTCACTGGCCTAGCAGCACTGACTAACTGGTGCATGTGTCCTTTGTCACAGATACAGAGGGCTCTAATAAGGGGTTCCTTTGTTTATTCTAAAATATTTTCATTGCCCAATAGATGAATCTCAAAAATATGTTGATTTAGTCAAAGCTTCCCGTAGACATAGGCATAATCCTTTAGATTAAAACAACAATATCATAACTTAAGATATGATATTTGGAAGAAAATATCTCAACTTGAAATCTCCATGATCTGAAGACAAATGTGCAAAATATTAGTAAGATCCTGAATAGAATTAAATGCTTTAATATGAATCATTTCGTGTAACTTTAAAAAAAAATGGTTGTCCTCCTGAAATAAGTCATTTTAACTTAAAATCACTAATGTTAGATATCTAGTTAAAACATAATATTGGACATGTTAAGAAATTATTCTTTTATTCATATTTAAAATCACTATGCTCTTAGTCTGCATCAATACTATTTTGTATGCTAAGAATATAAATAAAATAAGTTGTAGTTTTTGCTGTAAGAGGTTTACAGTCTTTAATGCAGAGACACGTAGGGTTATAGATGGCATGTATAGATTTAAGAATTTGCCAGAGAAATGCTTAAGAAATCTTCTTTTTAAAAATAAAAATAGAATAGGATGTAGTATCTACCTGGGAGGCTGAGAGAGCAAATATGTCTTCTGTTGCTACATGATAGACCACCTTGCAAAACTTAGTGACCTACACACCATCTGTTTGCTTATAATCCTTTGGATCTGCACTTTCAGCTGTGCTCATCTGGGATGACATGGCTCTGCTTTGTTTTTTCTTTTGGAGGAAGATACTGGGAATTGAACCCAGGGGTGCTCTACCACTAAGCTATATATGTCTTTAGCTCTTTTTATTTTTTCTTTATAAGACAGGTCCTCGCTAAGTTGCTGGGGGTCTCACTAAATTGCTGAGGCCTTGATGTTGCAATCCTTCTGCTGCAGCCTCCAAAAATCTGAAATTAGAGGAGTGCACCACTAAGTAAGGCTGATGTGGCTCTGCTTTAAACGGTGTCAGCTGTACTCTTATATGCATTGGACTTCATCTGAGATGATCTGGCCTGCGACCTCTCTACACATACTCTTATTCAGGAGAAAGCTGGTTCAGGGTTCTTTGCATGGTGGGTAAAAATGTTTTCAATGAGACAGTGAAAGAATAAGTGCATTAGGCAATTCCATTTGAAGAACAGGAAGCATAAAATAGTCAATGGTTCTTAGCAATTGTGAAATAAAGTCAGGCATATTTTTTAGGCTTCCTTATCCCTACTACTACAAGGAACAATTCTTTATTAGAACCCAGTTCTTCTTCCTTAGTGATTCTTTGGTCTATTGTGCTTTATAGCTGTTGACTCTGCCCGGTGAAAAGTCTTTTCTTTTTCATAAAAATGGCTAAGCAGGTTTCTCATCCTCTTGGATCCCGGAGACCTCTTTGTTTTGAGCTCTCTCTGTTCCTTTTAAACATCCAAATAAATCCAATTCTCTGGAAAATATTGTAAGTTTTCTATGCATTAGATTAGTTCAGTCCACTAGACAAAAGCCATACCTACAATTTTTTCTTGTTGAGGCAGTATTTTCCAAACTGTTTCAAAACTATTTTGGGATTAGATTTCTGTGGAAACAGAGGTTAAAACTTCAAGGTTTTCTGTCAAGTGTAATAAGTGAGTGTAATAAGCACTGCCTTAAAGACTTCAGATGTTCTAATAAGAAATCTTGGGCTGAGGTTGTAGCTTAGTGGTAAGAGCACTTGCCTTGCATATTCATGGTCATAAATTCAATCCCCTGTACTACCAAAAACAAAGCAACAAACACATAACTCCCAATAAAACATCTTGCATCTTTGATAGGATATTTATTTTGGAACCATTTCCCTCTCTGAGAATATTTTCTACCAAGAGGGTCTAGAGATATGAAGTTGTTATTTTATATCCCAAACCCCATAATCCTGGCTTCTCAGTATTTTTTCCAATTTTGCTCAAAAACTTAATAATTCTCTCTTTCGCTTATCTCCCTCACCTTCTACTTTATCATATGCCATTAAAAGAAGACAACTAGTATTTTTTAAATTTGTTCTGATTAGTATTACATGACAGTAGAATGCATTTTGACACATCATACAATAAATGGAGTATAAATTCTCATTCTTCTGGCTGTATATTATGTAGAATCACACCAGTCGTGTAGTCATATATGTATGTAGAGCAATAATGTCTGATTCATTCTACTATCTTTCCTACTCCCCCACATCTTCTCCTCTCCCTACACTCCCCCCACTTAATTCAAATTACCTCTTTTTTCCCCCTAGCCCCATCCTTATTGTGAATTAGGATCCATATATCAGAGAAAACATTCAGTTGTTGGTTTTTTGGGATTGGCTTATTTCACTTAGCATATTCTCCAGCTCCATCCATTTACCTGCAAATGCTATAATTTCATTCTTCTTTAAGGTTGGTATCTTTAAACTAGTATTTTAAACATTCTTCGTATAATCTACAATCCTCTTTAGCACATTCATACACACACACACACACACACACACGGATACATATATAATTTCACAGTTTTGGTATTTTTTGCCAGTTGTTTCAATACTATCTGCATAGTTAACTGATTCTTTCAGGCTCCAATATCAGTTTTCTTACCTTTTTTACTGGCCCCCATTAGCAGTGCTTTCTGTTTCTGTATTTGTTTTTTCTTTTTGTTACTGGGTATTGAATCCAGGGCACTCTGTCATTGATTCCCCAGTCCTTTTTATTTTTTTATATTTATTTTGAGACAGGGTTGCCCAGAATGACCTTGAATTTGTGATCCTCCTGCCTCAGCCTCCCGGATTGCTGGGATTATAGGCATGGGCCACAGTGCCAACAATAATATATATATATATATATATATATATATATATATATATATATATATATATATATATTTTAATAACTTAGATTTAGATAGCAGTTTCTTTGCCTATTTCATAGCCTGTACCTGCCACCCAGGCACAAAATACCACATCTGTGGTCTCTGGGGGAGTGTGTATGGGACACCTATGAATATAATAAGTTGGCTGGAAGGTCTTTGAAGCTTGTCAAGTGGAAAAGGGGCTAGTCAAATCCCTGACTCACTGTGGTATTCTCCTTGCCCAGTGCTTCTCTCCTCCCCTACATGTTAACTAAAATGAAAGAAGTTATCTGCACCATGATTGGAAGTCATTGACAAGGGGACTAATCTTATATTAGTTCAAAATAGATTTCATGGTCTCAACTGGGCTTAGTAGATCATTATGTACAACATGTCCCATATTTAAATTTTCTAGTAGGTTACAGATTGAAATACCAAGGTAAAATTGTATCATAATGAAACATATCTTCACAAATGTTATTTGAAGTATACCACTTCTTAAACAAAATATCAACAATCACAAAAAATAAAAGTATAATTATATGAGTATAATATTGTTCTGAAACATCCCTAATATGAGTTTCTTTTAGTAATAAGCCTTCTGAAATTGTATCCTTACTGTCCAGGATTTTTAGAATTATATGGCCAGTCTTTAATACTATCAGCTATGCAAATGAGTCATGTGCAATATGTGATAGTATTGTTACATAAAGTTATTATTTACAATGGATTTATCTCATATTTATTACAAATGCTTCATTTTTTCCACACTAACCAAGTAAATAAATCATGTCACAGTGGTAGGTTGAGAATTACCAGAATGAACTGTTAAATTCAGTTAATGTTACTCATAGGAAAAACACAGGCTTGTGATTCATGGACAAAGGCAGGGTTGGGAGTGGGGAACAACCCAGTAGCCAACACTGACATATGAATTGGCTAAAGCTCTGCACCCTCCTTTATGATTATCTAAACGTCATCATTTTTTTCAACTCCCAGCTTCATTCAGTTCTTCTTTGTAAGATTTAAGTTGTTCCATCCCTCAGGAATATACTATCATATCGTAGTTTTTCCTGTCTTTTTGTTGTTGTTTGTTTCTTTTTGTTTTGATTTTTGTTTCATTTATAAGTATTGAAAATTGAATCCAGGGGCACTTTGCCACTGAATCACATCCCCAGTCCTTTTAATTATTTTTTAATTTTGATACAGGGTCTTATAAGTTGCTGAGGGTCTAGGTTGCTGTTTCTGACCTTGCACTTGTAATTCCCCTGCCTCAGACTCCCAAGTCACTGGGATTACAAGGCATGTGCCACCATGTCCAGATTTTTGTTGCTCTTCTTGTCTTGAATTTGTATTTGGAAAATTAAAATACAGTGTCAAACTTATGTGTATTATATTTTCTGGATACACCCTGTTTATAAAACTACCTATCAAAGCAATGAAAGAATTCTTTCAACAAATATTTTTTGAGTGTTTAGTCTCCCATGTACCAGGTAAAATATTATGGTCTAAGTTTATAATGGTTAGGGTAAAATATCCTCACAAGAAGACAAACTTTGATATTTGTGTAACTTATATGATTTTGAAGGATCCAGAAGTTAATGAATTTTCATGAATATATGTACCTCTGGTAAGTACTACAAAGATGAGGTATATGGAATTATGAAAACATATAATGGGGGAAATTTAGGAGTCTAGGTAGAGAAGAAATTTTTTTCCCTAAAGAAACAATGATGGAACAGGAATCTGAAGAAGTAGTATGAGTTAACTCTCATACTAACTCTCGTAACTCTGTGAAGTTTTGAGCATCTGAATTCTGAATACCAGAGAAAGTGGATCTATCTAAATCAGGGTGCTGTCCAAAACATTATATATGGATTGTTTTTATGTGTGTGTGTGTGTGTTGTCTGAATTTGAACTCTGGACTGTTGTGCATGGTAGGCAAACAAGCACTCTACAACTAAGCCACATTCTAACTTGAACATTATATCTGAGCTATTGTAAAACAGATACATACATAGATACATACATAGATACATAGAGCATCTTAGTTAGTTAATTTGTCTTGAGGGTTTTGTATTATGTGAAGATTATGTTCTTTTATTTTAAACTTATTTTTTTTTATTCTGCTTTGTTATATATTGTAGGGGTTTTTAGCCCCCCTGTTTCCTCCAGACCTGAGGGAGAGATGGGGAAAGCACACCCGGACCAGGATGAGCCAAGAAAGGCAAAGGTCGACTGGCCGCCTGCACCCAGCCCTCCATTGCTGGAGGACAATCAGATGCCCCAGGGAGACGAGTCAAAGCAGGATATCATTTATTGAGGAAGTACACACAGCTTATATACTGCACAGGAGCCAATCAGGATAAAAGTCAGAGGGGTGGAGTGAGTTCACGTGTACACCCATCCCATAGTTTGTACGGGAAGGCACGAGCTGTCCATGAGGGTGGAAGAGTCCTGGACCTATCCTGGAGGTGGTCTGTTTTTTTTCCATCACCACCCACAGCACCACCTCCTGGCTGATCGCCAGGCGCCATCCCAGCCACATGTGTGGCCCCAAGACCGGGAAGCGGGCAACAAGTCATGCCCTACAATATATGACAGCAGAATGCCCTACAATTCATATTACACATATAGAGCACAGATTTTTATATCTCTGGTTGTATACAAAGTATATTCACACCATTTGTGTCTTCATACATGTACTTATGATAATGGTGTTCATCTCATTCCACTGTCTTTTCTATTCGCATAAACCCTACCTTCCCCTCCCACCCCTTTGCCCTAATGAATATTTTATTCAGTGTTTGTTATATCAAGCTTTTTTATGCACTTTTAACAACATTAACTAACTTTATCAATGGTCTTGCAGTAGTATTGCTTTTTCCTGTGAAACAAATTTTATGCAAGGAGATGATACTTCAAGTGAGATAGTGATTCAATCTTTTCATTTTTCTCTATATTATATAAAACAATAATTTAAATTGATTTCCAACACATATGTCTAAGCAAGCTATATTGGTTTCCATTAAACACACACACACACCAGAAACTTAATGGTTTAATAATAGAAATTTATTTTTTGTCTCACAGTTTTGGAAGCTAAAGTCTATAATCAAGGTGTCAATAATATCATACTCTCCCTGAAATCTGTAAAGGAGAATCCTTCCTTCTCTTTTTCTAGCTTCTCACATTACCAGAAATTCTTTGTGTTCCTTAGAATATAGATAAATTACTATCCAATCTCTGACTTCATTGATTTATGGCTATTGTGTGTTTTTACATTATCTCCCCTCTGTTCTTGTCTGTTTTTGTGTCTATATTTTTCCTTCTTATAAGGACACCAGTCATACTGGAATAGGTCTCTTTTTCATGACTTGACTTTGAGTACATCCACATAGATTGCATTTTTTACTGAGATCACATCACAGATATCAGAGTTTAGAACTTTGATACACCTTTTGAAGGGACACAATTTATTCCATGGAATGGTTAATCTGTATTGTCCACTTGATTGGATTAAGAGAAGCCAGGAAAAAAAAAAAAGAAGTATGTCACATTAGATTGGGTAGAGAGAAGTGATGGGAGGGGAGGGGAGGGGAAGGGGGATAGGAAGGGCAGCAGAATAAAATAGACATTATTATTGCTGTATGTATATAGGTGACTGTATGACCAAAGTGATTTTGTAACCTGTACAATCAGAAAAATGAGAAATTATACTCCATTTGATTCAAATGTATGAATTGTCAAGATCATTGTACTGTCATGTGTAGCTAATAAAAATATAATAAGTTGTAATGTTATTTTTGACTTACAAATGAGTTAAAAATGGGAATAAGCCCTATTTTATTCTAGTAATATATTCAATCATGAATACTTAAGCTGATTGAGATAAAAGTAAAAGTTCCATCTAAGTGATGCATTGTCAATAAAATTTACATTTTATGTTTAATAATCACATTAAAAGAGTTTTCTGCATATACATATGAAAAAGCTGTATATATGAAAGGTCTCCATTGGCATGCAGGACACCACAATGCCCACTCTAAACATGGTCAGTACTGTCCAATAATCTGAGGGCCTGAGTGGAACAAAAGGTGGAAGAAGGAGGAAGACAGAAGCCTATGTAGTGGAAGATTTTTTTTTCAAGCATTTTTTTTTCAATCTATTGCTGCTTCTATTGGCCATGGATATTGGACTCCAGCTCCTTCACTCTTCCAACATGGATCTCACCAGAAATTTTTCCAGGAAGTTTCCAGGCCCTCAATCTCAGACTGGAGCTACATCATTGGTCCTTCTTGTCCTGAGGCTCCAGCTTATTAGGTGGATGAGCTACTGGTTCCTCTGGCTTTCCAGCACATAGATGGCCATTGTTTGATTCTCTGGAATCTGATTGTGTAAGTCTACCTAATAAGTCCCCTTTTATAATCTTACATATACATATTCCATCCCTCTAGAGAACCCTTACTCAGACACACTTTGGTGCCAGGAGTAGTTCTATAGAAACAGAATGGTAAAGATGAATTTCCTTAGTTGGTTTGGGATTTCTGAGTTGGCTCTCTAAATTGGTTGGCCTAAAGTCACTAAGACTCTTTTTCTGGTAATGTGGAGAGTAATGATAATCCATTGCATAAACTGTTTAAAGCATTGAGTAAAGTAAACGCATTCAGTACTCCTAATTACCACTTGTGAGAGACGAGGAATTTAGTGGCTCTGTCCAGGATACTTTTGAATATTCTGGAAAACTAAGGAATATAATTGAAGGGAAAGCTAGGAACCAGAGGCGGGTAAGCGAGAAATGAAAGATGGAGACAAGGCAGAGATACATGTGAGAGTTTATTTGTCAAATCTGACAAATAAAGGCCATCTCTCTATAGCAGAGAGAGGCAAAACGGGCTTGGGTTCTGGGACTTTTATGTGGCAGACTCAGGAATCAGAGCCTGGCAGGTCCTAAAGTGGGTGGTTAGGGGTTGGATTGGTATGAGGGAGTGGTGAGCCTTTCTCAGAAACATCCTTAGGCAGGAAAGCGAGACTTTTTCCTTAAAATGGTGGCTGTCACTTAAGATGGCCATCCAGATGCTAAGCAAGGACCTTATAATAATGATGTTGGCTGGACAAAATAACATTGGAGAAAGAAGAGCTCAAAGATTCAATTGCTCAGCTCCAAATGTGCATATCCAGCCTAAAGTCTTCTCAGTATGCTCTGAAGGAGACACTTTTCTCCTCTGTTGTAGGGTTAAAATTCCAAAACCAAACACAAACTCTCATCTTTTGATTGGCTGAATTAGTGCCTCAAAGTGTGTCTGCAACAGAAGTAAGGGCATTGATTGGAAAACAATGGGGTCTTGTAAATTGGGATGGAGTTGTATGGGGGACCTTTAATAAGTCTAGGGACATTGACCTTCTTCATTCTGAAGGGCTTATTTTGCCAGAGGAAGTGGCCTCCCCACACTTAGTTATAATAGCATGCCGACCCCCACCCTGAGGGAAATAATCTTGCATTACCATAGAAACAGTAATGACCTTCTCAGATGCAGTTGCTGTGTTAAACAGTGTTGATATCCTTCAAGTCCCACCCTCACAACCTTCTTTTGCTTCTAGACCTGTAATCAGACTGAAGTCTAAGCAGGCCCCTAGAGGCAAGATACACAGTATGACCCATGAGGAGTTGTACTATACTCCAAAGGAACATCCTTATTTTCTACTTCATAGAAGCAGAGTTCTGGGGAACATATATGGGAATGTATTTTTAGGATGTCGGTAATGGTGGAAGAAACATAAAATTAGACCATCTGAATTTATTGATATGGGCCCATTAAGCAAATATTTTGGATTTAATGTAGCAGCTCATAGTGTTAAGAAAGGTGCTAATAGTTTATTTGGTTGGTTAGCTAAAATGTGGATCAAATGATCGCCTACTGTAAAAGAGCTGGAAATGCCTAATTTTCCTTAGGTTACTGTTACAGATGATTTCAAAGCCTCAAGAAAATTCTCATGTAAGATTTTCTCCTACACACTGGGTGGGTCCAAATGTATCATTCACTAATATAGATTTACAATGGTAGGACCAGCATCCTTGAAAAACTCTGTCTTTGTTCTTTCCTTTATGACAGACCTTACAGAGGGGTTTATAGTCACTGAATTGGGAAACTTATATGTGATTGGCACACTTGGATCACAGAGTGGCAAGGAAAAAGCAGTGGCACTCAACCACAAAGGTGGTTCATTCTTACCATAATGGCCTCAAAGAAGAAATAATGAACACAGTGATCCAAAGCATGTAGATTTACCGCATTGGCTTATCAGTCCCAGAAGTGAAATAGATAGGAAATCCATCAAAATCTTATACAGAATTTGTATAAACAGAAAATTTCAGGACAAATGTACAAAAGTTTGCCCTGAATGTAATGCAAGGGAATTAAGGCCCCTCAACTAATTCCCATACTTGAGTCAATTAACAGAAGGTCAGTTCCCTTGAGGAAGGACACTGAGAGATAGAGTAGCAGAAAGTTTTACTCTTAATCTTCCTCCCACCCTTTCCCAAAGGAGCCCAGGGTCTTTTACCAGAGTGACTGTGCATTGAGGGAAATGAAAAATCAGATCTTTCAGGGACTAGTGGACATTGGTTCTGAACTCATATTGATTCTGAGAGATCCAAAATGTCACTGTTGCCCTCCAGTCAAAGGAGGAGCTTATGGAGTTCAGATAATCAGATGAGTTTTGGTCAAGGCCCAACTCATAGTCCATTGTGCTTCTGAAACTTATTCAGTGTTTATTTCCCCATTCCCAGAATGTATAACTAGGATACATTGTACTTAACCCTTGGCAGAACCCCCCTCCCCCAGGTTTTCAGAAGATAGATGAATCTTAGGAAATGACAGGTAATTATAAAAACCAATTCAGGTAGTGACTCCAATTTCAGCTTTTGTACCCAATTTGTTTTCCTTGCTTGAGCAGATGGACACATCTCCTGGAACCTGGTATGTAGTTATTGATCTGGCCATTGCTTTTTTTCTTCAACCTATTCATAAGGTCCATCAGAAGTAAGCTTTCAGCTGGCAAGTCCAGCAATACACCTTCATGTCTTATCTCAGGGATAAATTAACTCTTCAGCCCTGTGTCAAAACTTCTTAGTTTGCAGAAATTGTGGTTTCCTTTCTCTTCTATAAGGGGTCACACTAGTCCAATACATTGATGTCATTATGTTGACTGGTTGAGGTGAAAGAGAGATAGCAACCACTCTGGACTTGTTAGTGAAACACCTTCATGTCAGGGGACAGGAAATAAATCCTACTAAAATGTAAAAACCTTCTACTTCAGTAAAAATTACAGGACACTGGTGGTATGGCACCTGACAAGATATCTCTTGTAGGGTAAAGAATAAGTTGTTGCACCTGGCCCTCCTATAATCAAGAAGAAAGCACAATGCCTGGAGAGCCTATTTGGACTTTGGATACAGCACATTCCTCAATTGAATGCGTTACTCTGATTCACCTACTGAGAGACTTGAAAATCTACTAGTTTTGAGTGGGGCCCAGAGTGATAGAAGGCTCTGCCATAGATCCAGGCTTCTGTTGCAGGCCACTCTGCTCCTTGTGCCATATGGTTCAGCAGACCCAATGGTAGTTAAGATATCAGTAGCAGATAGGGATGTGGTCCAGTGCTTTTGGCAGGCCCCCATGGATGAATCACAGAGGAGACCCTTGGGATCTTGGAGCAAAACGTTGCTTTTCTCTGCAGACAACTACTCTCCCTTTGAAAAACAGCTTCTGGGATGCTACTGGGCATTAGTGCAAACCAACTTACCATGAGACCTGAGTTGCTCATAATGAATGATAAATGGGTTGTTATCTGACCCACCAAGCCATAATGTTGGACATGCACAGCAGCAATCCATCATCAAATGGAAGTGATATGTACTTGACCAAGCAGATGGGGTTCTTTTTTTTTATTGGTTGTTCAAAACATTACAAAGCTCATGACATATCATCTTTCATACATTTGATTCAAGTGAATTATGAACTCCCATTTTTACCCCAAATACAAATTGCAGAATCACATCAGTTACACATTCACATTTTTACATAATGCCATATTAGTGACTGTTGTATTCTGCTGCCTTTCCTATCCCCTACTATACCCCCTCCCCTGCCCTCCCATCTTCCCTCTCTACCTCATCTGATGCCCTTCAATAGATGAATGGATCTGATGCCCTTCAATAGATGAATGGATTAAAAAACGTGGCATTTATACACAATGGAGTATTACGCAGCACTAAAAAATAAATGACAAAATCATGGAATTTGCAGGGAAATGGATGGCATTAGAGCAGATTATGCTAAGTGAAGCTAGCCAATCCTTAAAAAACAAATGCCAAATGTCTTCTTTGATTTAAGGAGAGCAACTAAGAACTGAGCAGGGAGGAAGAGCATGAGGAAAAGATTAACATTAAACTGATGGGGTTCTAAAGGCACTAGTTTTATGAAGAAGTGGCCTGAAATACCATGGTTCTTACTACTGCTACAATATATTTTTGATCCCTACCATGAACCTACAGTTTCATCGATATATGCTATGATCAGTTGAGAGAGAGAGAGAATACTAGGGCCTTGTTCACAGATGATTGTTCATAATACCCAGGTATTACCCAAAAGTAGACAGCTACAGCAGTGCAGCCCCTTTCTTGGACATCTCTGAAGGACAGTGGTGAAGAGAAATATTCACACTGGACAGAACTTCTGGCAATGCACCTGACTGTACATTTTGCTAGGAAGGAAAAATGGTCAAATGTGCCTATATATATAAATTCATAGGCTCTAGATAATGGTTGGATGGCAGGCACATGGAAGGAACATAATTAGAAAATTGTTGACAAAACATTTGGGGAAGAAGTATGTGGATTGACTTCTCCAGACTGGTAAAGGTTGTGAAGATACTTGTGCCCCAGTTATGTAAATGCTCACCAAAAGTGACCTCAGAATAAGAGGTAATAAATAATCAAGTGAATAAGATGACCTGGTCTATGGGTAGCAGCCAACCTCTTTCCCCAATCATCCCTGTCTTTGCCCAATGGGATCATGAGCAAAGTGGCCATGGTGCCAGGGATGGAGTTTATGTATGAGCTCAACAACATGGATTTCTATTCACCAAGACTAACCTGGCTGTGGCCTCTGGTGAGTGCCCAATCTTTCAGCAGCAGACACTGACACTAAGCCCCTGATATGAAGTCATTCCTGGGGTGATCTGACATTGCCCTGGTGGTAGGCTGATTATATTGGATCATTTTCATCACTAAAGGGGTAGTACTTTGTCCTTACTGGAATAGGTACTTATTCTGGGTATGGGTTTGCCTTCCCTGTAATGTTTCTGCCAAAATCATCATCTGTGGATTTAAAAATTCCTGTCCACCATCATGGTATTCCACACCTTATTGCTTCTTACTGAAAGAATTCACTTCACAGCAATGGGATAATGCTCATGGGATTCATTGGTCTTACCATGTTCCCCACCATTCTGAACAGCTGGTTTGGTAGAACAATAGAATAGCTTTTGGAAGATGCAGTAAAATGACTAGTGAAGTGACAATATCTTTAAAGGCGGGGTAAAATTATCCAGAAGGCTGTATATGCTATGAATTAGCATCCAGTATATGGTACTCTTTCTTCCATAGCTAGGATTCATGGATCTAGGAATCAAGAGATGGAAATGGAAATGGTACATTCTTCAGTATCACTAGGACCCACTAACAATTTGTTTTTCTTTCTGTTCCCACAAGACAGGTTATGTTCTCCTGGTCTAGAAGTGTTAGTTCCAGAGGGGGAATGCTTGCTTCTTCTTCTTCTTCTTCTTCCAGAAGGCAAGGTGATTCCATTGAAATGGAGGTCATATATTTACTACCAAATGTGGAAGCTAAAGAGGAAAAAGGAAAAGAAAGATGTGTGTGTTGGGGGATGGTGGATATAATGTGAACTAAAGGGCAATCAGAAGAGGAAAGGGACCAGGGGTTGGGAGAAGGCAAGAGAAGGGAAAGTACTAAGGAGTGATATTGGCCAAATTATATTGTAATATTGTATGTATGTACAAATAGGTAACAATAAATCTCATTATTATTGTGTACAATGCACCAATTATGTATACTGCACAAATAAAAATATAGAAAGAGAGAGAGATTAAAAACAAAATTCTTTCCCCAGGCCTCTGTGGGCTCCTCTTGCTTGAGTCAACAGGCTGAAAAGGGAGTTACGGTGTTGGCAGGGGTGAATGAACCAGATTACCCAGGGGCAATTGTACTATTGCTCTACAATGGAGGTAAGAAAGAGTATAATTGGAGCTCAGGAGATCCCTTAGAGTTTCTTTTAGTATTACCATGTCCTGTCATTAAAGTCAATGGAAAAGTACAACAAGTCAATCCAGGAAGGATGACAAATGGCTCAGACTCTTCAGAAAGGAAAGCATAGGTCACTCCTCCATGTAAAAACCAAGACCTGCTGAAGTGCTAGCTGAAGACAGTAGGAATACAGCATGGGGAGTGGGATAAGGCAGTTATAAATACCAGCTATGACCATGAGACCAGTTATAGAAATGAAGATCATAATTTTCATAATTATTTCTTTCCTATTTTGTTAAAATGTTTTACATATATACACATATATTAAGTGAATATCTTTGTTTTCTTTCCCTTTTCCTTTATTAGTTAACAAAATATTAACTGACAATACATAAATGTTGTCAAATCTACATTATAGTATTTGAATTGTGAGATGCCAGAAGAGTAAGCATCACTCAAAAACTTTACCTCCCATTGTGGGGAAGAAATTAGTGTGTTTTCAGAAGGAAACTAGAGTTTGTATGTAGGATATTGTATGTTTGTATGTAGTTTGTATAGTTATGTCATGTTAGGCAAAATTACAATCTTGTTATATTTATTTGGAGATTGAGTGTGGTTTAAAGAGATATGCTTCGGTGTCAGATCGACAAGGGGTGGACTTGTGATGTTAATCTGAATTGTCAACTTGATTGGATTGAGAGAAGCCTAGGAAATACCTAGAATTAAGAAAATTCTGGGCGTGTCTATAATGGTGTTTCCAGAGACAAATGGCATGGGGGACAAGAAATTGAGAGAAAAGATGCATCCTGAATGTGGGTGGTACCATCAAATAGCAGCCCTGAATGGAACACAAGGTGGAAGAAGGAGGTAACTGCCCTAGGTGCAAGCTTGATTCTTCTGGAGCAAGTGCACCTATTGTTGCTGTCATTGTCTGTGGACATTGGACTCCAGTCCTCCACTCCTCCACTGAGGACTCTCACCAGAAATTCTCCAGGGAGTTTCCATTTATTTAGTATCAGACAGGGTCTTTATTATTGGTCCCTCTTTTTTGAGCCTCCAGTCTCTTGGAGTTTGTGTTTCCTCTGGTTCTTTAGCCTGTAGATGGCCACTGTGGAACTATTCAGTTTCTGATCATGTAAGTCTATCTAATAAATTCCCCCTTATAATAATAATTCTATCTATCTATCTATCTATCTATCTATCTATCTATCTATCTATCTACCTATCTATCTAGATATCTTGTTAGTTCTGTTCCTCTAGAGAACCCTGACGAATACAACTGATAACACAAACACTTTTGCATTATGCAAAAAAAACAAACAAACACACACAAAAAAAAACAAACATGGCCATAAATATATCTCCTTTACAGGGGGAAAAATTCTTAATCTTTGGTCTACATAAATTCTCTAGGATTATTGATAATTTGGGGAATATTGCTAACATAAACATAGTCATGAATGTATGGAGATGTTGGACAATAACATATATCATTCCATCACATGTGTAATATCAAAATATTAGAAACCATCCAAAGAGTTTTCAATAGAGAGTTGCTTAGAGATATTGAAATTCATCAATCACTAAAATGGAATTCTGATTTTTGTCATTTTAATTAGTAGAGAAAATTTGTTAAGTAATAGTGATATAAAATTATGTTAAAAGCTGAAATACACTAATCAGTTTCCTATTGGTAGACTATATGGTAAGTACTTACTATGTCACATTTAATCCTTACATTAACCTTGTGAGGTAGTATTATCTCCATTTCACAAATAGGCAATAATTATCAAGATTAAGTAATTTTTTACCCTGTCTCACACAGTGCTGAATGGAGGAGACAATCTCATCAGCTTTGTTCCTGTGCAGGGACTCATTGGATAGATGCTATGGACCACATGTTAATTTTAGACAGCAGTAATTGAGGAGATACTCTAGGTAGTGTGGCTCCACCTTGGGAAACCATACACATGTATCTGTGTGTTTGAAAGATGGAAGCATATATAGTGAAAGGTGGAAATGGGGAAGAGACCAAAAATTACTGAGTAGCGCATACTTAACAATACCCAAAACTTTGCAAACTATCATATAGAAAGTGTGATTTAATATCCTCTTTTGTCTTAGGGAAAAAATAATCTCAGAAAGAAGTGAAAAGTCTTGAAGACAACTGAGTAGCACATACTTAACAATACCCAAAACTTTGCAAACTATCATATAGAAAATATGATTTAATATCCTCTTTTGTCTTAGGAAAAAAAGAGATAATCTCAGAAAGAAAAGTCTTGAAGACAAAAGTTTGCAAGTGAATGATTTATTTACACACAACTCATTTTGTTTTACTGTGTAATCTTAGAAGGATTTCCCCATTCCCTCATTCCAGTCACTTTGGCATGTGACAAATCTGCTGTCACAACTTGCTTCTACAAAATTACGTTTGTTTCAGAACAGGAGGCAGGGAGAGAGATTGAGGTGCAGGATTGGTAATAGCTAGTTTAGAAGGGCTGAGGGAATTTTTTGATCTGCCAGGAGAAAGAATGGTGGGGTGGGGAGGGGGAGTTTTTCCCACTTCTGTCTAATATGGTGAAAAGGCAGGGTGACTTGGAAGGATTCATGGTCCTAGTCTCACAGAGAAAATACTATTCACAACTCAAAGTGCTCATTAAGCTGCTAAAGTAAAAGGGGCCTGGGAACTCCTCCCACAAGGAGGCAGCGGGATACTGACAGTAACAGTCAGTGGATGGATGTAAGTATTCAGCTACTAGGAAGCAATTGAATCTTTGAAAAGCGGTTCATTTATTAGAGCCCAGCAGTTTTGACACACTGCAATCAAGCTGTAAAGAAACACAGCGTAGTACGGAATAAGCTTATCAAAAGAATAAAAACCAAGTACAATCAGGCAGAGCTGGGAGAGCTGTTAAAAGAGAAAACCAAATTAACCACACTAATTTGAGACAGCATTGTTTTTAGTTAATTCCCCTATTTGAGAAGAATACATATTAGATGAATTAAATCTTTTCTTATATGGGTAAAAATAAAACAACTTAGAGGAACAAAAACACTCCAAAGAGAATTGCTCTTAAATTAGGGATGAGGAGGTAATTCCTTGTAGAAATACAAGAGATCAGGTATCCTTAAAATGATTTTTTATACAGGATAGTCAATTGAATTGTTTTAGGTAAGATATGTCTGTTATCTAATCATTTGGTTGAAATTTTCTATTTTAGACAAAAGAATGATAAATAGATTTCTGACTATGGAAACAGAATCATGAATCTATAGGTGAGCTTTAGGTTAGCACCAACTCATAGCAATTATTAAAGTGTATGAAGTGACTACAATGTGACAAGAAATATTCTAAGCACTTTTTCATATTATTTACTCCTCACAAGAAGTCTAAAAGATTATTAGACTGTTATTAATTTCTTGAAGAGAAAACATTGAGGCCCAAGTTAGTTCAGTAATTTGCCGGAGATCACACAGTTAGTACATATTACAGCTGTGATTTTGACCTGGGCAGACTGTCCCAGAATGTGGGACTCTGATTACCCTACTACCTTGAAGGTAACTCAGATAATTAGGTGTTGCCAATGTATGTTTGTTTCTCTTTGATAGGAAAATACTAGAAAAAAAAACCCTCTAAAATAAAGAAATATAGGAGTTTTAAATATGTCCACAAATGATTTGATATTATTCTTTTCAAAAAGTGGAACCTGATTTGTGCTCTAGAGTTTGGGCTGGCCTTAGTGATTTGATTGTTTTGCACAGATTCAAAAAGAGGAAATGACCATGTGAGACTTCAGAGACCAGCATAAAAGATACTGTGGCTTTTGCCTTTCTCTCTTGGGCCATTCTCTCTGAAGAAGGCAGAGGACACTCTAGCAGGCTTTGGAAACACTTACATGTGAGTACGAACAGGGGCCTCCTACCAAGAGCCAGGAGAAATGAATTTATCTTCGAAATCCCTTCTATAGCTTAGTCAAGGTTTACCAACACCCTAACTGCAGCCTCATGAGATACAGCTCTGGTAATCTGTTCCAGGATCCTGAACAACAGAAACCAGGAGGTAGTGAGTTTTTATGGTTTTCAACCCTTAGGTTGTGTAGGGATAAATTGTTAGGCAGCAATCAATAACCAATACAGTACCTATGAAGATATATTTTACAATCATTTGACATCTTACAAAATTTATAAAATAGATGATACCTGTTCATAAATTAAAATCTGTGAATCCCCTACATTTTGATAAGATCAAAAATGCTCTAAAAACTCAGGAATATATGTTACAGAAAAAGGCATAGTAAATCTTATTTGATTTGAAAATTGCTCATCAAAAATTGTTTATTAAAGAAAGGAATTTTGAAGACAAATGCTGATATAATTTTATCTTTTGGATTTCTATTCGGTTTTGATTTTTTCCCTTTAAAGAGAATAAATTAGTGTTTTATATTTTGTCAGTCACACATAATTCTTCTAGGTTGAATACTGGACACATTAATTCACAGCAATATAGATAGGAGGTGTCTAACCTAATTAGTTATTTGTAGTGTTTAGACTCACCTGTATGTGTTTTTCTGGGACATTCTATTGGGAGCTGCTTGCTTAGTGTTATTTACATTGTCTGTTTCTCTCAGGAAATAAAGTGCTCAACAAATTTTGAATTACCTTCACAGCTACTTTGAACAATACCCTTCAGGGATCATTGTCTTAATCCCTGGTTTAGAGGTTGATTCACTAAGAAAACATGTGCCTGAGATGGGAAGCACAAAAAAGTGGTTTCCACATTTCTATAGGAATATAAAATTAACAATAATAAACTTTTTCATAATCACATCCTTGGATGGAGACTAGGTCTCTCTGTACGTTAGGATTTGGAGTTCTTGTGTATAAGGAACATTTAGGGAGTTATTTGCAGAACTTTCAATGAAATTTTTTCAGACTATCCCATGAGAATAGCTTCTATTACTGTATCAATTTTAGAAGTGAGGAGACAGTCAGAGAGAAGGTGTTTTGCTCCAGGACAGATAACTAGTAAGTGGAAGATTACAGATGTAAAGAGAAATTTTCAAGTCAGAATTCCCTGAGACTTCTATTGTAACTCTCCGGAAATCATTCTTTTTAAATAACATTTTTGAATTCAGAGAACTGATTTCTGGAAAGTTCTTAAACATTTAAATGTCCATTGATGCTTACCTATGTGTTCTATTGCTAAGAAAAGAATTCCACAGAGCCAAGTACCATTTGCTGGCCTGGAAAGAAAGCCTTCAGGCTCTAAGCCCCTGTTGATTTCCCCAGAGACCATAAGCAGCATACTGACCCTCTCCGCATTTCTGTTTTTCTTTGTCTGTTTTTCTTCATCTGCTCTTAAGTGCTGAGCTGCTTGCTGTAAGGGCCAACGGATAAAAATTCTTGCAAGGCTTTTTGCAAACTCAGCATGCAACATAAAGTTAAATTCAAACTTCTCATTAAATTTTCTTGATCCGTGTATAGTATTTTTGAGACTCAAATGGTTTTGTTGAGAAACAAAAAAGAAGCTGAGTTTTTTTTTTTTTTTTTTTTTTTTTGCAAAGAGTTGCTTTTTAATAATTGTACTGATTGTGAAGCATATCATTTGAAGTGTTAAGGGGTTTTGCATTTGAATATTGTCATCATCATAGAAAACGTGATGACATTAAAACACAAGCTCATTTCTATCTTCTTTTACTGTGTTCGTTTATTAACATACTTGTTCAATAGGTGTCACATTAATCCACATCTAGGTCATTGCTATGATAACAAGGTGTTTTGCTGTGAACAGAATGCCAGGTTATAATCTCTTACTAATTACTTCTAAGGATAATATAGCTACCCTGGGGCTATAGTATCTTTCACACTTATCCTGGTTGGCAAATTACTGATATATGGTGCTGGGAATGCTAGGAAATTTTACCTGTTGTTGCGCCTACAGAGACTTTAATTAAAGCAGTAGAGTTTATCTGTGTGTCTTTGACACTAAAAGAAATATGCTGCTGAGTTTCCTTTGGAGACTGTAGGCATCTTTGACATTTCTCACTACTACTTCAGTATTGACTTCTCCTGATTTTCAGGGAGCACACTAATTTGCTTTAGAAGGACCATCTATAGTTTTGGCAGCTTAAAAAGCTCAAGAGGCATGGAGGGGAAAATCTAAATATGCATATGTAGTATTTTGAAGGTCCATCTTAAGCTGTATTTTATTTTTGCATTGACTTTTGTCTTTTCCATTGCAAAACAGTAAATTCAAATTACCCAAGAGTCCTAGATTTGGTTACTCTGTGCAAGGACAGGGTGGAAGTAAGGAGCCTCCTAAAGTCATCTGGATGAGGTATAATGATGGCATGTCCCCAAATGGTTTGTATTTCAGGTTTATCATTTACAAAATGTGAGAAAATTTGCATGACATTTTATCCTAAAATGAAAGGACTAAAACTTATTTCTTATTATCTATATAGTATAAAGACTTTCATTTAATTTGTCAATTTGTTTATGTAATTACTTGGGTCTTAATGGGTGGTAGGTGTTGTACTAATTGCTGGGGATACAATAGTGGATAAAACATACTTTCTTGACCCTCGTGGAACTTACATTCAGAGAGGATAGATATATTAGACAATTAAGCAAAATAATAATTGTTAGTCGTGGCTGAATTTTCTTAAAGAAAAGAACAAATATTAAATAATATCTATTTGGATAGTCAATTTAAGACAAATAAAACAAAACAAAATATAATAAATTCTAACAAAGTTCTCCATAAAGAAGTGTGATTTGCCTGTTGCAGTGGCTCATGCCTATAATCCTAGTGGCTTGGGAGACTGGGGAAGGAAAATCACAAATTCAAAGCCAGCCTCAGCAATTTAGAGAGGCCCTAAGCAACTTAGTAAGACCCTGTCTCAAAATAAAATATAAAAAAATGGCTGGGGATATGGCTCAGTCATTAAATGTCCCTGCATTCAATACCTGGTACCAAAAAAAAAAAAAAAAAAGTGGTATTTGATGTGAAAGTTAAAACTGTTTAGAAAAGTTAAAACTGACGGGTGGGAAGAAGCTCAGTGAACTCAAAGTAGAAAAAGTAGGTCAGAATGTCTGGGGCAGAGTGAATTCAGGGAAGAACAGCAAGTAATGAAGGGGAAGAGTCAAGTCATACTCAGAAGATGCAGAGGACTTGAAGGTGATGATAAAGATTTTGGGCTTTTCTGTAAAGTGCAATTGGAATTCATTAAGAGGTTTTGAAGGTGATCTTATTTATATTTTGAAAAAATCCCTTTTGCTACTCTTCAGAATTACAGTTTCACAGGAAAATAGTGAAAATATTATTGAAAGCATCTAAAAAAGGTATGATGGAGTTTATGGTGCTGGCCAGGAAGAGAGGAGAAGGTACATATTTTGAAAGGAAAATAAGGTATACTTGGCACATTTAATATATGAATATTCAATTTCTAGCATTTAAAGTCAGATATTCTGGCTATAAGAAATATAGGGTGTCAGCAATAATAAGTGTTGAAGAAGATGTGGGGCAAATTGGTGCAACCATTTTGGAAAGCAGTGTCGAGATTCCTCAGAAAACTTGGATTGGAACCACCATTTGAGCCAGCTATTCCACTCCTTGTTCTATACTCAAAGGACTTAAAATCAGCATATTTTAGTGACATAGCCACACCAATGTTTATAGCAGCTGAATTCACTTCACAATAGCTAAACTTGGAACCAACCTAGATGCTCATCAACAGATGAATGAATGAAGAAATGGTTGTATATATACACTAAGGAATATTACTTAGCATTAAAAGAGAATAAAATTATGGCATTTGCAGGTAAATGGGAGGAGTTGGGAGAATATCATGCTAAACTAAGTAAGCCAGTCACCAAAACTAAAGACTGAATGTTTTCTCTGATTAGTGGATGCTGAGCTATGATTGGGACAGGGGGCATAGGAAGAATGGAGGAACTTTGGATTGGGCAAAGGGGAGGGTGTGGAAAGGCCACAGGGGTGGGAAAGATGGTGGAATGGGATGGACATCATTACCCTAGGTACATGCATGATTGCATGAATGGTGTGTCTCTATACCATGTACAACCAGAGAATTGAAATGTTGCCCTCCATTTGTGTACAATGAATTGAAATGCATTCTGCTGTCATGTACAACTAAGTATAAATAATAATAATAATAATAATAATAATAATAATAATAATAATAATAGAAATATTGGGGACAATTAAGGAAGATCTATTGTATTTGAGTAGGGAGAAATGAGGACTAAAGGATCTTTTTCCAACCTGTTGAGTGTTCTATGCCTTAGGGGCATGTGTGTGGAAATTCAAAGTGAAATTTGGCATTCAAGTTTGGAATTCAAGAAAGAGATTGGCAGGAGATATAAATTTGGGAGTCATCTGAAAAAGGAGCTTTAAAATTCAGGAAAAACTAGTGACATCATATGGAGTTTAATACAGAGAAAGAAGTGAAGGGATGCCAAAAATAATTCTGAATAAATAAAAAGTTTTAGTCATAGAAGGAGTAGGAGAAATTACAAACAAAAGGAGAAGTCCACACAAAGGGAAAGAGGCAAACAAGGAGGATGTGGTGACAAAATCTTTAAAAAATGTGTGACAAAATGTGTTCAATACTAAGGGGAGCCCTAGAAAAATTTAGCACTAAAAATATCCATCATATTTGTCAGAACAGTGGTTATTTTTGCCCTTTGTCAGATCCATTACAGTGGATTTGTAGTGACAGAAGCCATACGGAAGTTAAAGAGTGAAGAAAGCAATTATGAAACTATTCTTCAATTACACATTTTAGTTTTGGACAGAAAAAAATGCAAGGAAATAAAGAATAGTTGAAAGGAAATTTGACATTGGGGGACCTTGTCTTTTTTATATGAAAATTATTATGTAATAACTTATTATAGTTCAATTTTTCCAGTTGTTCATTCATTTATTTAAAACAATGGTTACTGAACACCTGTTCTATGCCACAAAATTTTGAAAGATAAGAAAATAGATGATTTTCAAATAAGTGAAAATATGTACATTATGCCACATGCATTCATATTACAGACATATGCTACACACCTGCACACACACACACACACACAAAGAAAACAACCTAAATGTACATTAATCACATGGTGGACAACACTATGATTCAATTACACAATGGAATAACATATGGCTGTATAAGTGTGCAGAAAATCTCTGTATACTATTGTAAGTTGATACCCAAAATAAATTAAGAAAATACATCAAGGTGAATAAAAGTTTTCATTTTTGTGTGATGGTCCCCTATTTATCTAAAAAAAGGTGGAGTATGAATATAATTTATCTAATCTATAAAACATATATATGCAAACATCTACTTTTTTCTTGAATAATGAAGATATGAACCAAAGGCTTAAAAATATCTATAAAGGAAAGAAAGGGAGAAGGTAAAAGAGACACGAGTAACTTTTCTTAATACTCATTTGAATAATATGAATGTTATATAACTATAAAAGTTAAATTTATAGAAATAATATGTAAAGATGAAAAGCAAAATATAATAAATGAATATGCTTGTGCATCATATATTTATCCTGATTTCAAATGTAGTAGTTTGATTTTATATACTAGAACTAAGGATTAAAAAAAATTACAACATCTCATATTTGTTTTCATGATAGTATTATTAGTAGTAATACTGGCAACAATCTTTGAAACTATATATGTTGTATCCATGAGTATATAATACATGATTAATATTATATTCACAGCTACCCATGTAGTTAATGTAATTAGAATTACGATCTCTGAGTATAAGAATTTTAATATGAAATGAAAAACATTAAGTAAAAACCTTAAAAATTAAATTAGATTTCAAATAACTATAAACTCATGATGTAATTTGTCTTAGAAAATACATTTTTTTTTTGCACTGAACACCATAAATTTCCTAAAAAAAAATGCCAAGTCAGTAGCAATAAGTACGTTCAGTGCTCAAGTTGTTGTCTGTAATCAGTATTGCCCACAAAAAGAGACTATAGATTACTAGAAATATGTGTTTGTATTTTGATGCCAGCTGATATATAAGATAAACCTGGAAAAAAGTCTTATACTAGGAAAAAAAGCAAGACCCTCAGATTACTGGTATCACTTCAAAAACTCAGGGATATTAGGAAGGCTTTTATTAGCTGAAGATGGGGTAATTTGAACATCTATAATAAAATAACTAAAATGGATGGAAACACACCAAATACACTTAAATATAGGAATCCACTATAAACTTTTGTAAAAAGCTCTTGTGAGGGACTTGTGTAGGAGGTTACAGAAAGATATCTGAAGACTGGTAAATAAAAGGAATGAAATGATGCATTTATTCAGATTCTAATGAACAAGCCCTATCTCAAGATAAATAATTGACGAGGTGAGGTTTGACTTTATTATAGAATTTCAGCTAATGAATGAAAAAAGGATTATAGAAATTAGAACATCAATATTTTGGAATACTATGAAACAATGGATGTACTCATTGACAATCATTGGTTGTTAACATCAAAGAGAAAGACAACTAGATGCTGTGAATCTCTTGGGGAAAAGTAGGAAGTAATTTTGCCAAGAATCAGAATCTGAATCAGATTAAGAACCTAGTTTTAATCACCAAGTTAAAAGAAATGCAGGTGCAAAGAAACATGTAAAATAATACCATGGGGCTGTAATCAACACAACCTAAACTGAGAGAAATCTTGGTGGCTAGATAACTTTGTAGAAAAAATGGCCCTGTTTCTCTCCTTCCCACCTTCCCTCATTTCTTCCTCCCTCCCTCCCTCCCTGTCTTTCTCTTCTTTTTTTCCCTCTCTCCTAGGGATTAAACCCAGTTACTTGCACATGCTAGGCACATGCTTAACCACTGAACTATACCCCAGCCAGGCCCATTTTTTTTTAAAGAAACAAATAACTTATTAGAAAAAAATAGAGATTAAAAGAGGTTCAAGAATCATTTCAACTCATTGCAATACATGAACATCATTTTAATTCTTATTTATTTTATAGAATTATGAGAAAATTTGAACAATGTGTACATATTTAATGATATTAAAGCCTTATTAATTTTATGTGTAATTTTAGAAAGAGTATATCTCAATAATTATTTTGGGGTTTTTTTTTTTTTTTCAAATAGAGAGCTACTGTCTTAAATGTATGCACACAGTAGTATCTAGCCACCAGGATTAGTCTCAGTGATCTTTGCCTCCCAGTATTCACACCTGTGTGTATGTCCTTATCACACTGAAACATGGTTGGTATGAAAGAAGTGACACTGTATGACTTCTGAGGACCTCCTGGAGAGCATTGAAGATTTTCATGTTGGCTTCTATATTATTTGGGGAAAGCCAGAGGGCATACAATGAACATACTCATCAACACAATAAGAAGCCCCCTGTAGGGAAGCATTGAGGACCCCTGCCAATAGCCCCTGCTAACTTGTCACCATTACCAATTAATGGTGCCTCAAAGGTTTATGGTGTATAGACCCTCTTTACCACTAACCTCCTCCCACCTTTTGACATCTCTGCAAAGACATTTTGTACCCAGAATTTCCCGACTGTAGATGAAATCCCATGAAAGCCACTTTGGAAATAGATATAACACCTATCAAACCTTCAGATTGATGAAATCCCAACCACTATATGTGTGGACCTCCTGAGCCAGAACAGTATCATCAAGTCCTACAAATCCCTGATCTACAAGAGATGTGGGAACAAATGAGTCTTGTTAACTTTAAGACACTAAAGTCTAGAGAGATTGCCACACAGAAATTAATAATTTTACACACATAATGAAATACTTATGGATTTCATTACATGATGTCTGAGATTTTTTTTAAATAATACAGATATCTGGGAAAATAAATATCCATGAGTTATTAATTGTTAAAACGGGATGATTGGTACATGGTGGCTCATTGTCCCATTTTTCCTATTTTTGAATATGTTATAAAATTTTCATAATGACATTAATATTCCATTGAACCAAAGTCTCAAGAACATGAAATTTCCCAATAGTGACCATAGATTTTACTAAACCATAAACAATACAAATTGTTTACAAATTCCAAATTGTCAGTAGGACCTGTAGTTGGAAACTACGGCTAAGGAGTATATTTTCTCAGAACCACAAAACTTATGCATAATTTGCCAGCACCCATTCAGAAGAATATAATATGAACTAATGCCAAAGAAAAAAATTATGTACTATTAGTTTATCTATTATTATTCTCCAATAATTGAGAATTATGATCTTAGAAAGTATATTAAAGATAAAAATCATAGAAATTTATCAATTAATGGTGATAAATTTCTGGTGTATAGACCCTCTTTATCACTAACCTCCTCCCATCTTTTGACATCTCTGCAAAGACATTTTGTACCCAGAATTGCCCAACTGTAGATGAAATCCCATTTTTCATTGCTTTACTTCTTCACTAAAGTACACATCAGTGGCAATCCACAGAGTTGGCCACCAGTTTAAAAGTTAAACAATATAAAAGAAATTTGCTGGTGAGTCCCACTTTAAGAGCTGACAAATTGTAAACATTTCAAGTAAGGTATAGACAATTGAACAGATCTGTTTGAAGGGAGGCAATATCAGAAAATCTTGTATTCTAAACCATATATGAAGTTTCCAATAAAGATAATAATGATGGTGAACTAGTGGTTTTATTGAGTCTCAGGAAAGGATATGTGAGAAGTTTACACACTGAAGGTTTTTGAACAAACAAATAAGCATCTATCTATCTATCCATCTATCTTATGAGGTTTTGATAACTGCTCAATTACACATAAATTTAATCCTTGGAATCTAAAAGGAAATTTATTCATCAATAAAACTTCTATCTATATACCTATTTACCTATCTAACTTATCATCTACAGCATTATTTATCTATCTCATTAATTAGTTCTGTAGTGCTTATAAATTCACAAATCATAATGTCTCATTCCACAGTGGGATTCCATTTAAATCCAAGCCTAACAGAAACTATAATCTATACAAATTTGTGTCACAACTTTTAAGATGATCCCTGAACATAGTCAGCATTAACTCTTGTTATGTTTGCTTAATTTCTAAAGCTTTGAGACTCTTGGCACCTTTAACTCTTCTCACTCTCTATAACTCTGTGTTTCCCATACCCTGATCCTTCTATAGTTCCTTCCTGCATGAATCACTATGATATGTGAAATTATCTCTACTCCTCCCCACCACCACCACCTAGAGATAATTATAATCATTTTATTTTTTTGTCTACTTTTAATTCACAGTCTATTCACCTGGTTTTAATTATTTTTTCACCTTAGAGGATGGAGAAGGAGCAAGAGCCTGTGAAGAGAATGCCAAAATAATCTATCACAAGTGTGTATGTGAAACACAGACATGTATCACTCTGATCCCCTTCAAGCAAGGACTTGCTTAGCAGAGGGGAGTTTGATGAGCAGAAGATTCCAGCTGTCAGTTACTCAGGGAGGCAAAACTGTAGGCCACACCTACAATCAATGCCTGATTGAGATAGGAACATAAGAGACAGACCATTTTAGTCTCAATCAAGAAGATTCTTATGGGATTTTTTTTTCCCACAGAACATCTCACCAAGTTAGCTGAGATAGTCAGAACTGCGCTGCAGTTTAACTTACCCTCTCTCCCAATCCTGCTTCCCCCCACCCTTCTTTTATACATTTTGATTCCTAGGAAGCAACTTTCACCACAAACTTTTCTATGTCTGCTTTCAGAGAATTAAATATATGGCAGTGGGTGTGAAGAGGGTGATGTCTTACAACCTTAAATAATTTTTGTTTTTTTTCCTCATGAAATCAAATATACTGAAAGCTGAAAATAATAATGATAATGATCATATAGACATTTGAGGTATTTCTAGTTGGTCTTTTTTCCTTTGTACATTTGGTTTATATATTTGAGGTTTTATTGGAAATGAGTATAAATGTGTAATTGTATATCCTTGTTTATTATCTAAAATCATAAGATAGATGTACAACATTTTTATTGATATATAAGACATATTAGAATATATAAGTTAAATAATGTATAATATATTGCCGCAGTCTGTCTGCAGCAAAATAACAGGGGGGTGACAAGGAACTTGTGTGGACTGATACAGCAGGAGTGGGAGCCGTTTATTGTAGGACAGGAGGGGTATATATACATTCCACACAGCTTATCTTAATTAACATAAACTAGATACAGCAGTCAACCAATAAGGAATCTCCACACTTAATGGCTCGCTGGCGTTATTTCACAAACCACTCCCCCTGGCAAAATGCCAGGTGCCATCTTGACTTGTTTACAGACCCTAACAATATATAATTATATAATATATAAGACTTATAATATATAAGATAGATGTACAACACTTGGATGCACAGGGGTTAATTTTGGAACATTCTGAGTGCTGAGTCCAACCTTATTTAGCACTGTATAATAAATCTGGAGGAAGGAATATCTTGTGAAATATAAAGCTATTTGATAAAGCTCTTCTTCAAAGGATTGAAGATGTAGCTCAGTGGTTGAGCACCTCTGGGTTTCATGCCCAGTACTGCAAAAACAGAGAACAAAACAAAAGCTTTTTACAAAAGAACATAGTGCATTAGGGGATTTCAAACAAAGTGCTGGCAGACAAGTGAGAGAAGAATTTTAGTGAGACAAATGTAAAGTGAGATGCACCAGGGCATAACAACTTCCAGTATTTCAGCCAGCCCCAGAGTGATCAAGTGGAAATAAGAATTAAATCATATCATTTGTCTGCCCTCTGTCCTCCAATGGCTATCCTGGTCATTCAGAATAAATTCCAATATCCTTACAAAGGCCTGCACGGCCCTCTATGGTTACTTCTCAGATCTCCTTTCTTCCTACATTTCCCTCACCTGCAGCCCCACTTTCACTGACTGTGCTGATTGTCAAACAAGTGCATATTTTCACAAGCGCACATTTTCACACAAGCTGATCCCTTTAGGCAGTATTTTCCCTTCCATACCAACTTGGCTCCTGACCTGCCTCA
The DNA here is from genome assembly GCF_047511675.1 of Marmota flaviventris. NCBI lineage: Eukaryota > Metazoa > Chordata > Mammalia > Rodentia > Sciuridae > Marmota > Marmota flaviventris. The sequence continues at coordinate 56,882,636 of NC_092500.1, read as the reverse complement.
TTGCAATCTCAAAATGCTACAGAGACTTTCCCTAAAAACCTCATTTAAAATTGCACTGCCACTTTCCATTCCATTTTTTTCTATATTTTTTCAGTGTTACCCACTACTCTTTTAATAGACTACTTATTTCTTTGTGAGTTGTTTTTTTTTCTTTTCTTTTTTCTTTCTTACTTTCTTTTGTGTGTGTATGTGTGTGTGTGTGTGTGTGTGTGTGTGTTGGTGTTGAATCTGGGGTGCTTTACCACTGAGTCACATCACCAGCCCTTTTTATTTTATTTTGAGACAGGGTCTCCCTAAGTTGTGTAGGTCCTTCCCTAAATTGCTGAAGATGTCTTTGGACTTGTGATCCTTCTGCCTCCTGAGTAGCTGGAATTACAGGTAGGTGCCACCATATCTGACTCTAGACTACTTATTTTTATTATTTATTTTGTTTTGTAGCTCCACTACTAGAACATGAGATTTGCTAATTGCCTCTGCATATTTTATATTGAAGCACTCAAACAAAATATCTGACATGCAGTAGGTATTCAATAAATATTTCATTGGATAAAGTTACATGTTTAGTTTCAAAAATTCAACCGTGACCCATTTGTCTTTAGAGATTTTAAATGACAATAATTTAAATTCTTGTATATGAGGAAGAGCACTGGTCAATAAATATTACAAAGGTGAGTGCTCTCATTTCCAGAAAGGTGTCTTCTTTTTGATGTGATTTATAGAGGCAAACCACAGAGCATGTGTACTTATAAAATTCAGGTCATAAAGCAATTTTATATCAAATATTATAATATGAACTTCTACTATAATATGAACATCTTAAGATCATCCACATTTGTCACAGAAAATCTGCCTAAGTAAATTCATTAGAACTTTCACTGAAATGAATTTTGTTAATATGACCTGATTGTCCAAGTATCCTTTTGCTAAAGAGGATCTGAAACAATTTTCTATAGAGAAGCTTGGTAATTTCTGTGAAAAAGTAAGAATCTTTCATTAGGATTTCAATTTTGTTAAGCTCCTCAGTTTTACTCAGATATAGATAGTATCTTATCTAGGTTGGTTTTCTTTAAGGTCTATGAGCTTGCATTTAGCTGCTCACCCAGTATAATTTAATGTGCTCTCCTAAATAATTCTTAGTAACACTGAGCTAAGCAAATGACCTCTTGGGGAACAGACTATCCATTCAGTCAGGTGTTTTGAAGTGTATTCTTGAAAGAGGAATGTCAGTAGGGAGCACCACACAGCAGGTATTGCCCTCTCTGCTTCTCACTTCCCACCCTGCCCAACACTGTAGCAGGATGCTTAGAAAAACAACATAATGAAACTTCAGTTTATTTGAAGAAAGTTGTTGGGGTAAAGCTCTCACACATTTAGATTAGATGTTTGTCTCACGACTAACCAGTTTTTTTATTTTATGGGCACTAAGAAGTAATATATCAGGATTCCTCTGGCATCACAGATGCTAAGAATCCACTTTCACAAGCAATTTTGTTGGAGTACGAGAGATTGGCCTGGAAAATAGGAGCCATTCTAGGTACTCCAGATGATAAGGATAAATTATTGGTTTACACAGTCAGTAGCAGGCTTAAGGCACAAAGCTGTTAGTGTCAGGTGATGTGCAGGCATTGGTGATTCTCAATAATCTCTAGTTCTTGCTGGTTTCTAAAGCAGGTGATCCCCCAAAACCTTGTATTCAGCTCAACTGTTTACCAGCAATTGCTTCCCAACGTGTTGGTTGTGACTGAATGCTTAGCACTGTGAACACTGGTAGTGCCACAGGCTTTATGGAGCTAAACGGAAAGGGTGGGGGACTTTGTCCCCAAAGAACCCCCAAAGCCAAGTGGTTTATCATGTTAGGATAACTCCAGAGGCAGCACAAGGTAATGTACTAATGGCAGAATAAGAAGTTAGGAATCTCAGATTCTAGGATTTTTTTTTTCAACAATCATCTCCTCTCTTATCTTTTTAATGTGCTGATTTGTATGTACATCACTTAATGATAACAAATTCACTCCTCTAAAATGAAGATAGTCCTACAGTATCCTACTTGAAGAATTCTGAACAGGATGAAATTTGTGGTGGAGAAGGATCATTATTAGTAAAAGCTAATTTGAATTCTGAAACTGTCTTTTACTAATTGTGGCACTGGAAAAATGATCTAGCCTGGGGAACCAATTGCACTTTCTAAAATGAATTAAATTTCACATCCTAGTTAGGAATAGATTATAAGTCCTACCTCCCAAAATTGTTATGAGGATTAAATGAGGTAATGCATTCAAAGAGCTTTGAACATTGCAGACTGTATATACATATTTGCTCCAGCTCAGCAAGTATCCAGTTTAGCAGGCAGAGAGAAACATAGATGCTTTGGGTGGATAAAGTTTTGGGAATCTATTGGCATGAAAACTTGAATTGAAGAGAAGAAAGTGGTATTAATGGGATTTCCACAACAAAGCAATCTAACCAAAATAGATACCAACCAACACACAATAATTTTAGTGCCACCTGCCAAGACAAGGCTGAGCATAGCAGGCCACCAATCATGCTCTGTTAGCATTCTCGTGTTCTTCCTAATTTATTGGATTGGTTTAACAAGTTCTTGAGTGTGTTGGCATGTTATAAATAAATTTTATTTTATTAATGTACATGAACTCCTCACAAAGGAAATAATTTTACTATTCTGAGAATAACTCTATATTCCCAATGTTAGTAAAAATCAAGAAATGCCTATATTTCTCAAGAGATATGTATATGGATGAATAGATAAGCCAACTGAGAAATAGATGAATAGATAATTGGACTATATGCTGAAGACAATACTGATGTCAGAAATACACGGTTTTCTTTTTACAAGGAAGAGAGCACTTTCTAGCCATTTTGTAGCAAATGAAATATCACTGTAGGATAATGGCAATGAAGTGCTTATGATTCTCTAGTCTTTCATTTTCACCTCTTGGGAAGAAACCTGATGTTGCTGTGGCCAAACCTGGAACACAGAGTTAAGACATAAAGGTCAGATGTCCTGGACAAATAATAAATATAAATTATGCTAAATAACCAGGATTTCGGCATTATTCTAACAATATCTAGCCCACCTGAAATGGATGATCAATTTTGATAACTTGTGTATAACTTATCTAATTGGGAAATAGATAACTATCTTGTTTGTACTTAAGATTTGTGACAATAATGCTTCCTTGTTAAATCCTTTTGTTACCAACCCTCCCAGAAGATCCTCCTGCTTGGTGTCACTTCTGCCAATTGAACAAAAAAGGATTTGGCAAAGCAGAGCAAAAACTATACTCTTTGATCAAAGAATGGAAAAGAGAGAATCTTTTTGCTCTAAAGAGGCCTTATCCCTGAGGTGGGGTCAGGGGGTTTTGTGTTATAGGAGAGAGAACAGATGCCAACAGTTGACCCTGGAGAAAAACAAAGCACAGGAAGTTCCTGTTTTTTTTGCAGGCCACACACACATTGCTGTGACCCCTTTGGCACATGCTGCCACATCACTGTCTTTGATATTTCTGGGGTGAGCTGGTGTTGGGGTTTGTTTTTCTGTCTTGGCTCCTGTTGAACAAGCATGATGCCAAGAGCAGGACAGATGTGTATAACAATGAGAGAGTGGTTGTGGCCAAGAACTTGTCAGGGGCTCTCTAGGTGACACTGTGTCACAATTTCAGTGCTTTATTCAATTTTTCACAATTCACTCATTAAAGCTTGGATCTTATGTATTTAATTTATTAATTTTGAGTCTAATTATCTGTATTCATATATCCCCTAATATCTTTTAAATGAATTCAGACATGTGGAATCGTGCTAATTTATATTATAACCAACAGCATAGAAAAATTTCTGTAACTTACTCTCTTACCATAACTTTGTGAGATGAACTTTTTATAGTTGTTAGCTAAAAATTTTATTTGTATGATCCTTTAATTAGCATTTTATTAATTTGAAGTGAATTTTAATTTTAATGTCAAAAAAGGGTTTTTACCATTTTTATAGGGACTAATGAAACCTTGACAATTCTCTAACTAATTTTATGAGATATGTATCTTTTTTTTTACTGACTTGAAAAATCTTTATATTAAGAAAAGTAATCTAGGGCTGGGGATGTGGATCAAGCGGTAATGCACTCGCCTGACATGTGCAGGACGCTGGGTTCAATCCTCAGCACCACATAAAATAAAATAAAGATGTTGTGTCCACCAAAAACTGAGAAATAAATATTAAAAAATTCTCTCTCTCTCTCTCTCTCTCTCTCTCTCTCTAAAAAAAGAAAAGAAAAGAAAAGAAAAGTAATCTATTTTTTTGCTCAATGTATGGCTGTTTTTCAGACTACTTTTTGCCTTTTGATTACCTGAGTGTGATTTTGATGAACAGTTTTCTTAAGATCCTGGTGTTTTCCATGTTGTTTCCTTGTGTTGGTTCATACATGCCTCTGTACAATCTATGAAGAATTCTTTATTCTCAGTCTTCACATTTCTAGTTTTTATAGTATTAGTAGGAATTGTTTCCAAGAGTAATAAGGCCAATACAAATTTCAATAAAATGTAAAATAGATTTTACAAGTTACTTGAAGTTTCACTACTAAATATAATTTCAAAGACAACATCTCAAGGATAAATTGTAAATGAAGAACAATGCAAGTGGAAAATTAATAAGATGTCAAACATCAGTGGAATGTTAATTATTTATGTGGGAACCTAACAGTTTGTTCATATGACAATGTTCTATCCTCCATGGTTCTTTGTATACACTTTAGTTAAAATCTAGTAATTATTTATTGAATGTTTGTCATGTATGGAGGACTGGTAAGCAAAGCTGGCCATATTGTTATGCTTAAAGTCATTATATTTTAAACAAAAAATTTGAGTGAAGAAGTTACCCTGCAGTGCCATATATTAATTCGGGAATATGTGAATCTGTGTCCACTGCCTTGTGCATAAAAGATAATCATAAACAATGAAATTGGAAAATTTTATAGTTATGTATTTCTCTTTCTCTATATGTGATCATATACATGTCTCTCTCTATATATATTATATATGCCATATATTACATTAACAAATATAACATATTCATTTAAGTGGTATTAATTAGGGAACAAAGCCTCTCTAATAGAAGCAACTCTTTTATGAATACATATTTTAAAATAGATATGAAAATATATTTTATCCCCACAATGAAATAACACTTTCTATACAGGGTGACTGTAATAAAAAAGACAAACAATTATAAAGTTAGGAGACGGAACTGTGACCACCCACAGAACAGGACCAGCGGCCTGTTGAGGGGCAGAGCCGCCCCCCACCCCCCCCCCGCGCCCGCAAGGTAGGCGGAACTGTGACCACCGAAAGAAAAGGCCCAGTGGCCTGCGGAGGGGCAGAGCTGCCAACCACGCCTGCAAGGTAGGCGGGACTGTGCCCCACCAGCAGAACAGGCGCAGCGGCCTGCTGAGGGGCAGAGCCGCCCCCTCCCCCCGCGCCTGCAAGGTAAGCGGAACTGGGACCACCATCAGAACAGGCGCAGCGGCCTGCTGAGAGGCAGAGCCTCTCCCTCCCCCCGCGCCTGCAAGGTAGGCGGAACTGGGACCACCAGCAGAACAGGCGCAGCGGCCTGCTGAAGGGCAGAGCCGCCCCCTCCCCCCGCGCCTGCAAGGTAGGCGGGACTGTGACCACCTACGGAAAAGGCCCAGTGGCCCGCGGAGGGGCAGAGCTGCCCACCATGCCTGCAAGGTACGCGGGCCTGCGCCCCACCAGCAGAACAGGCGCAGCGGCCTGCTGAGGGGCAGAGCCGCCCCCTCCCCCCACGCCTGCAAGGTAGGCGGAACTGTGACCACCAGCACAACAGGCGCAGCGACCTGCTGAAGGGCAGAGCCCCCCACTCCCCCCGCGCCTGCAAGGTAGGCAGAACTGGGACCACCGACAGAAAAGGCCCAGTGGCCAGCGGAGGGGCAGAGCTGCCAACCACGCCTGCAAGGTAGGCGGGCCTGCGACCCACCGGCAGAAGAGGCGCAGCGGCCTGCTGAGAGGCAGAGCTGCCTCCTCTCCCCGCGCCTGCAAGGTAGGCGGAACTGTGACCACTGGCACAACAGGCGCAGCGGCCTGCAGAGGGGCAGTGCCGCTGCCTGCGACTGCAAAGTAGGCAGAACTGCGACCACTGACAGAACAAGCCTAGCGGCCTGCAGAGGGGCAGAGCCGCTGCCCGCGCCTACAAAGTAGGCGGACCTGCTACCGACCGGCAGAACAGGCCCAGCGGCCTGCCGGGGTGGTAGGCACATTGCCCCAATTGGAGGAGGGGCAGAGTCGCCGCCCGCGCCTGCAAGGGAGACTTTGCAACTATACAAGAGCAATATAAATATATAGGGGGAAAACTCAATAGCACAACAGTTTCACCAAGCAGAAACAAACGCGAACAGTATGAAGAGACAAGGAAAGAAAGGACCACAAGCAAACAGGTCAACTCAACGTTACAAGAGGTAATATCTGCAGCAGATGGAATGTCAGATAAAGAATTCAGGATATACATGCTTCAGATGATCTGGAGTCTCAAGGAAGACATCAGACAGCAAAATCAGACAATGAAAGATCACTTCAACAATGAATTACATAAACAAATCCAAGAAGCAAAAGATCAACTATACAGGGAGATAGAGGTTATAAAAAACAAACAGAAATCCTAGAAATGCAGGAAGCAATAAACCAAATTAAAAACTCAATTGAGAATACTACCAGCAGAGTAGAACACTTAGAAGATAGAACATCAGACAATGAAGACAAAGTATTTCAACTTGAAAAGAACATAGACAGCTCAGCAAGACTGTTAAGAAACCATGAACAGAACATCCAAAAATATGGGATAACATCAAGAGACCAAATTTAAGAGTCATTGGGATACAGGAAGGGATAGAGTTTCAAACCAAAGGAATGAGCAATCTATTCAATGAAATAATACGAGAAAACTTCCCAGACATGAAGAATGAGACAGAATCCCAAATCCTAGAAGCCTACAGGATGCCGAATGTGCAAAATCATAAGAGATCCACACCTAGACACATTATAATGAAGATGCCCAACATACAGAATAAGGAGAGAATTTGAAAAGCTACAAGAGAAAGGAAGCAGATTACATTTAGGGGTAAGCCAATCAAGATAACAGCTGATCTTTCAACACAGACTCTGAAAGCTAGAAGATCCTGGAATAACATATTTCAAACACTGAAAGAAAATGGGTTCCAACCAAGAATTGTGTATCCAGCGAAATTAAGCTTCAGGATGGAAGATGAAATTAAAACCTTCCACGATAAACAAAAGTTAAAAGAATTTGCAGCTAGAAACCATCTCTTCAAAACATCCTCGGCAAAACATTACAGGAAGAGGAAATGGAAAATAACAATGAAAACCAACAGTGGGAGGTAGGACAGTAAAGGGGGGAAAAATAATCAAAGAGGAAAACAAACCATGTTTAGTAACATAAATAAACAAATATGGCTGGAACAACAACCCATATCTCAATAATAACCCTAAATGTTAATGGCTTAAACTCACCAATTAAGAGACACAGGCTAGTAGAATGGATCACAAAACAAGACCCAACAATATGCTGCCTACAGGAGACACATTTGATAGGAAAAGACATACATAGGCTGAAGGTGAAAGGTTGGGAAAAATCATATCACTCATATGGACTTCGGAAATAAGCAGGAGTGTCCATACTCATATCAAATAAAATAGATTTCAAGCCCAAGTTAAACAAAAGGGATAAAGAGGGACACTACATACTGCTCAAGGGAACCATACACCAACAAGACATAACAATCATAAATATATATGCTCCAAACAATGGTGCAGCTATGTTCATCAAACAAACTCTTCTCAAGATCAAGAGTCTAATAGACCACCATACAATAATCATAGGAGACTTCAACACACCTCTCTCACCAATGGACAGATCTTCCAAACAAAAGTTGAATAAGGAAACTATAGAACTCAATAACACAATTAATAACCTAGACTTAATTGACATATATAGAATATACTACCCAACATCAAGCAGTTACACTTTTTTCTCAGCAGCACATGGATCCTTCTCAAAAATAGATCATATATTATGTCACAGGGCAACTCTTAGACAATATAAAGGAGTAGAGATAATACCATGCATCTTATCTGATCATAATGGAATGAAACTGAAAATCAATGATAAAAGAAGGAAGGAAAAATCATGCATCACTTGGAGAATGAACAATAGTTTACTGAATGATCAATGGGTTATAGAAGACATCAAGGAGGAAATTAAAAAATTCTTAGAGATAAATGAAAACACAGACACAACATATCAGAATCTATGGGACACATAGAAAGCAGTTCTAAGAGGAAAATTCATTGCTTGGAGTTCATTCCTTAAAAAAAGGAAAAACCAACAAATAAATGATCTCATACTTCATCTCAAAATCCTAGAAAAAGAAGAGCAAAACAACAGCAAAAGAAGTAGAAGGCAAGAAATAATGAAAATCAGAGCTGAAATTAATGAAATCGAAACAAAAGAAACAATTGAAAAAAATGACAAAACTAAAAGTTGGTTCTTTGAAAAAATAAATAAAATCGACAGACCCTTAGCCATGCTAATGAAGAGAAGAAGAGAGAGAACTCAAATTACTAGTATATGGGATGAAAAAGGCAACATCACAACAGACACTTCAGAAATACAGAAGATAATCAGAAATTATTTTGAATCCTTATACTCCAATAAATTAGAAGATAGTGAAGGCATCGATAAATTTCTTAAGTCATATGATCTGCCCAGATTGAGTCAGGAGGATATAGACAACCTAAACAGACCAATATCAATTGAGGAAATAGAAGAAAACATCAAAAGACTACCAACTAAGAAAAGCCCAGGACCGGATGGGTTTACAGCAGAGTTTTACAAAACATTTAAAGAGGAACTAATACTAATACTTTTCAAGCTACTTCAGGAAATAGAAAAAGAGGGGGAACTTCCAAATTCATTCTACGAGGCCAACATCACCCTGATACCTAAACCAGACAAAGACACTTCAAAGAAAGAAAACTACAGACCAATATCTCTAATGAACCTAGATGCAAAAATCCTCAATAAAATTCTGGCGAATCGGATACAAAAACATATCAAAAAAAATTGTGCACCATGATCAAGTAGGATTCATCCCTGGGATGCAAGGCTGGTTCAATATACGGAACTCAATAAATGTTATTCACCACATCAATAGACTTAAAAATAAGAACCATATGATCATCTCGATAGATGCGGAAAAAGCATTCGACAAAGTACAGCATCCCTTTATGTTCAAAACTCTAGAAAAACTAGGGATAACAGGAACATATCTCAATATTGTAAAAGCAATCTATGCTAAGCCTCAGGCTAGCATCATTCTGAATGGAGAAAAACTGAAGGCATTCCCTCTAAAATCTGGAACAAGATAGGGATGCCCTCTCTCACCACTTCTGTTCAACATATTTCTCGAAACACTGGCCAGAGCAATTAGACAGACGAAAGAAATTAAAGGCATAAAAATAGGAAAAGAAGAACTTAAATTATCACTATTTGCAGAGACATGATTCTATACCTAGCAGACCCAAAAGGCTCTACAAAGAAACTATTAGAGCTAATAAATGAATTCAGCAAAGTGGCAGGATATAAAATCAACACGCATAAATCAAAGGCATTCCTGTATATCAGCGACAAATCCTCTGAAATGGAAATGAGGACAACCACTCCATTCAAAATATCTTAAAAAAATAAAATACTTGGGAATCAACCTAACAAAAGAGGTGAAAGACTTATACAATGAAAACTACAGAACCCTAAAGAGAAATAGAAGAAGATCTTAGAAGATGGAAAAATATACCCTGTTCATGGATAGGCAGAACTAACATCATCAAAATGGCGATATTACCAAAAGTTCTCTATAGGTTTAATGCAATGCCAATCAAAATCCCAACGACATTTCTTGTAGAAATAGAGAAAGCAATCATGAAATTCATATGGAAAAATAAAAGACCCAGAATAGCAAAAACAATGCTAAGCAGGAAGTGTGAATCAGGCGGTATAGCGATACCAGACTTCAAACTATACTACAGAGCAATAGTAACAAAAACAGCATGGTACTGGTACCAAAACAGGCGGGTGGACCAATGGTACAGAATAGAGGACACAGAAACCAATCCACAAAACTACAACTACCTTATATTTGATAAAGGGGCTAAAAGCATGCAATGGAGGAAGGATAGCATCTTCAACAAATGGTGCTGGGAAAACTGGAAATCCATATGCAACAAAATGAAACTGAATCCCTTTCTCTCGCCATGCACAAAAGTGAATTCAAAATGGATCAAGGAGCTTGATATCAAATCAGAGACACGCCGTCTGATAGAAGAAAAAGTTGGCTACGATCTACATACTGTGGGGTCAGGCTCCAAATTCCTCAATAGGACACCCATAGCACAAAAGTTAATAACTAGAATCAACAAATGGGACTTACTCAAACTAAAAAGTTTTTTCTCAGCAAAAGAAACAATAAGAGAGGTAAATAGGGAGCCTACATCCTGGGAACAAATATTTACTCCTCACACTTCAGATAGAGCCCTAATATCTAGAGTATACAAAAGACTCCAAAAATTAGACAATAAGATAACAAATAACCCAATCAACAAATGGGCCAAGGACCTGAACAGACACTTCTCAGAGGGGGACATACAATCAATCAACAAGTACATGAAAAAATGCTCACCATCTCTAGCAGTCAGAGAAATGCAAATCAAAACCACCCTAAGATACCATCTCACTCCAGTAAGATTGGCAGCCATTATGAAGTCAAACAACAGCAAGTGCTGGTGAGGATGTGGGGAAAAGGGTACACTTGTACATTGCTGGTGGGACTGCAAATTGGTGCAGCCAATTTGGAAAGCAGTATGGAGATTTCTTGGAAAGCTGGGAATGGAACCACCATTTGACCCAGCTATTCCCCTTCTAGGTCTATTCCCTAAAGACCTAAAAAGAGCATGCTACAGGGACACTGCTACATCGATGTTCATAGCAGCACAATTCAGAATAGCAAGACTGTGGAACCAATCTAGATGCCCTTCAATAGATGAATGGATAAAAAAATGTGGCATTTATACCCAATGGAGTATTACTCTGCATTATAAAATGACAAAATCATAGAATTTGCAGGGAAATGGATGGCATTAGAGCAGATTATGCTAAGTGAAGCTAGCCAATCCCTCAAAAACAAATGCCAAATGTCTTCTTTGATATAAGGAGTGTAACTAAGAACAGAGTAGGGACGAAGAGCATGAGAACAAGATTAACATTAAACTGGGATGAGAGGTGGGAGGGAAAGGGAGAGAGAAGGGAAATTGCATGAGACCCTCAGGGTTATACAAAATTTCATTCAAGAGGAAGTGAGGGGAAAGGGGAAAATAATACAAGGGGGAGAAATGAATGACAGTAGAGGGGGTAGAGAGAGAAGAGGGGAGGGGAGGGGAGGGGGGATAGTAGAGGATAGGAAAGGCAGCAGAATACAACAGACACTAGTATGGCAATATGTAAATCAATGGATGTGTAACTGATGTAATTCTGCAATCTGTATATGGGGTAAAAATGGGAGCTCATAACCCACTTGAATCAAAGTGTGAAATATGATATATCAAGAACTATGTAATGTTTTGAACAACCAAGAATAACAAATTTAAAAAAAAATAAAGTTAGAACTTTTATATTCATGATAGGAACATAAAACGGTACAATCTCTTTGGAAAACAACCTTACATTACTCAAAATGTTAAACACAGAATCACCATATATTCCAACAATTAGACACTTACTGTATATCCAGTGAGATAGGATCTAGGGTTTTGAGAATAGCCAAGAGTTTTAGGGAGTAGAAATGGAAGCAGTGGGAGTCTAAGCTCAAGAAAATAATCAAGAATTAAAAAGTGGGATGACTTCAAATTTAAAAGGTTCTACAGAGTAAAGGCAACAAGAGCTTGAAGAGAGAGCCTACAAAATGGCAGAAAATCTTTTCCAGCTACTTTTCTAACAGAGGTTTAATACTCAGAATTTATAAAAAAACATAAACTCAACACCAACCCCCCAAAATAATCCAATCAATAAATGAAAAAATGAACTAAATAGACATTTCTTAAAAAAAGAAACACAAAGGCTAACAAATATGTAAAACTTGTTCAATATCCTTAGCAATCAATAAAACGTAAATCAAAAATAGACCAAGAGTTTGTCTTCCTCCAGTTAGAATAGCAGTTACCAAAAACACAAATATCAATAAATGCTGGTGAGGATGTGGGGGGAAATGGTACACTCATGCATTATTGTTGGATTGCAAATTAAGTACAACCACATTGGAAAGCAGTATGGAGTTTCCTCCAAAGTGTAGGAATTAAACCACCATATGACCCAGATATGATACTCCTTTGTGTTTATCCAAAAGAGCTAATGTTAGTATACTATAGGTAAACACACATACTCATGTTTAGAGCAGCACAATTCATAGTAGCCAAACTATGGAACCAGCTTAGGTTCCTGAGTTTTACTGAGCCATAAAGAAGAATGAAATTATGCTGGTAAATGAAACTGCAGAACATCATGCTAAAGAGAACTAAACCAAACTCAGAAAGTCAAGAGCTGAATATACTCTCATATGCAGAAGTTATGGAGAAATAAGGAATCTAAAAATGGGGATCTCATGAAAATAGAAGGAAAAACGTAGAGTAGAGAAAATGCATCTAGGGGGAGAGGGGGAGAGAGGAAGGAAGGAGGAGAAAAGGGAGCATCTGTGGAATAAAATTGACCAAATTAAGCTACCTACATTAAAGAATATATATCACAATCATTTCCACTTTTATGTATAAATATAATGCACCAATTAAAAATTAATCAGGGTTGGGGTTGTGGCTCCGTGGTAGAGTGCTTGCTTTGAATGTGTAAGGCACTGGGTTCAATTCTCAGCACCACATAAAAATAAATACAATAAAGGTCTTTTTTTTAAAAAAAAGCTAAGTAGTCTTTAAAAAAACTAATCAATAAATAGTAGGAAAAGCAGTAGAAGAGGACCATGTGGAGGGACAAGGGGAGAGAAGGAGAAGTAATGGGGATTAAAATGGAACAAATTGTATGCATTTATAAATATGTCAAAATGAACCCCACTATTATTTATGACTATAATACACTTAGAAAACAGTAAGTGGGCATTTTGGGACATGACAGTGTTCTTAGGGGCATTATGAATTCTCTCTGGATCATTGCATTTAGAGGAATTAGGACCATGGGAAGAGTGTTCTCAGTCTGTTTTCTTGAGCCTGCTTCATGACCTCTTGCACCTCTGGGAAAAAGAATTCTTACTCTTTCTCTTTGTTCCCTTCTTGGATGGAGTCAATCCTGTTTAGATAACATAGGGTATACTCTGTATATGTGCAGTTAAATTTCTGTTCATATGTATGAAGCTCTAATGATTTACAATTGGCTAGTTATATATGCAAATAGAAATGTAGCCTCATATACAGCAGCAAACAAAATTGGAAGAATTATCAGGATAAATATGTCTATCTACATTTCTCTCATGTTTAATAAATCCAGCAACAAAAGAAGATTTGAACACTTCTTTCAAACATTATTAATTATTATCCTTTATACCAGTAACAGTGGAAGGGCGAAAAATATGCTGATTATCTTGTAATTGGTAACTTGTTTTAAGAATTGGGCATTTGGTAGTTGTATTATTTGTGTGGTGTTTCAACAACCTTGTGATGTCACAAATAGATTTATGCAAATTGACTTGAAAATGCAGAAAATATTGGAATATTTCCTAAAGTACATAATTACTATAGAAAAGTTATATATAATTACTATAGACAAAAGTAGAAAAATGAATAGACCTAATCATGAAAAATTGAATCAATATTTGAATACTTAGTGTATTAACTCAAAAACAAAATAAACAAAAAACATAATGGAAAAAAACCTACAGTAGAATATGCAGTTTCAAAATTTTAATGGGGATTCTAACCATTGAAATAAGACAAGAAAAATAACTATCTTTGATAATCCAAAATAAAAAATAAATTTAGTCATTATTACTCAAAGATAATTTGATTTTTCCTTTTACATAAGAAACCCCAAAGAATGTACAGAAAAAATATAATTAGCTTGAATTTAGAAATATGCAGAAACAAATTGCCTTCCTATGTATCATCATAAATAGAAAAAATTTTAATAAAAGATGCTTAATATGATTAGAAATAGATCTATCAAAATACATGGAAGAATTTTGGGAAAAAATTAACAGAATTATAATGAAACATATTAAAGAAGAACAAAGGAATTAGAAAAAAAAACTCACCAAACCCATTAGATTAAAAAATCAGAAGAGTTACTGTTGTAAAGATGTCAATTCTTTTATAAAGTTGGAGGGGAATTGTGAATGAGTTCATATGGAAACTGATAACAGAGAACTTTGTATCTTAAAATTATCAATTACTGGTGTACCATGGGAAGCTTGTGAATACTTCCAGAGGTAAATATACTCTTGTTTTAATATATTCTTGAAGTCTTACATGTCTACAATAAAATTCTTGCACCAGAACGATTATAGAACCATTCCTTGTAATGAAAAAACTTCATCAATGGAAAAATAAATATATTGAGTTCTATTGTGAAACACTATTCAGCAATGGAAATTAGTTAACTAGAGTTGTATGATTGAATATATGGATAAATCTTACAAATGTCAGTTTGGTCAAAAAACCAGGCAAGTTACAGAAAAAAATGTATAGAATTACTATTAATAAAATAATTTATAAATTTGTACATATATAAAATGTATATCTATACTTTAAAATAGAAACTTGAATGTAATAATAAATACCAGATATTGGATAGTAATTGCTTCTAGTGTTGAGGGACTGAGAAGGATGAAAAGTATGATTCCTACTATATCTAAAAAATTCAAGAACAATAAAAATATAATGAAGTTTTATTTGTTCATGTATAGTGGACTACCACATTTTCTCTCTGGAAAGCAGTAGACTCTCTTTATGAAGCACTCCTTTCAGAATGAAATAGATCCTCTAAAGCCCATATGTTTAAAAATTTCACAAATTTATACCTCTTTCAAAAGCTAGAACAAACAATAGAATCTACTTCTACCTGATAGGGTGGAAAGGACTCAACCTCAATTTTTTAAAAAGGATAAATTTATTTTCTTTGAATGCACTAAGTAAATATCAATAGTATTTACTTTTCTTTAGAGATTCACTGAAAAAAAAAGATATATGCTAAATAGAAATAGAAACATTACTTATTCTGTGGTCTTAATATTGGACAATTTGTCTTCTTTAATTGGTCTGAATTCTTACCATGATTAAATGAGCAACATGATACAGGGAATGAAAGAATGGATTTAGAAGATACCCCATCATCTAAGATGCTACAAATAAAAAGAAGAGAACATTCATAAACCATAGGCAGGAACCTAAAAAGGAGCAAATGAAGATGATTCTATCTAGTTACCTGTCACCTATTTAGAAGTAATCCCTGAAGGGAAACTTGAATTCATACTCTTGTCATAATTCTCTTTCCAGAATATTTTCTTTCCTTCACAGTTTGAATTTTAATGCTGCACCAAAAAATAATGGGAAATAATCATTTGGTGAAGTCAAAGATTGAATTTAATTCTAGTGTGTGTTAATTGGCTTTATTAAAAATTACTGTTTTCAAATTTCTAATTTTCTAATTTACAAATTCTCTTTCTCTCATGTATCATATTGTAATTAGATCTGCATGGGAATACATTTTATTTGTCTTTGTTGCTGAAACACTGAAGAACTGTCTGCACAACAAATGCAGGATATTTCTATATTTGTGTGTTTACAATAAAATATTCATTAATTTAAAACATGGCAGCTGCGTTACACATGCTGCAGTTAAAATTACCACTGCTTAGTAATAGCATGTCTCCCAGTGACAACTGGAATTAACTGAATAATTATCACATGTGCTTCTGCTTGAAATATTTTCCCAGTGTGGTTCTGATCCCTAGGTAGAAGTTGCTAGTGAAGACATTTGAGCCAAATACTGATTCTGCCCCATAAACCTTCAATATAATGAGCCTAAGACCAACAGCAGCCCACAGTTAATCACATAATAATTGGATCATTCCTTTAGTGTCAATACATTAGAATGTGCATGGAAAGCATTCAGAAAAACTGTTTACCAGAATTAAATTTCTCTAGAGAAATCAAGCGCAGTACAAATAAGAGGAAAAAAAATGAAATGTTTATGCTCTGGTTTAATTAGAAATACAACATGTCTGAAGTAGTCAATGCCAACTCCTTTTATTGATTAATTCTGGTGGTCTCCCAGCTTTTTCTTCCAGACTACTAGATTTTAAACATACCTTTACAGGTGTCAGCATCCTAAGTCAATAACAAATGGTAGGGAACAATCTTCTATCAATAATCTGATGCTCTTATACTAGAAGCTATGACAATAAAGCAAATTCATGGTTGCAAAATTGTGGAGCTGTTTTTCTTATCTCTTTAGAATCTGATGTCTATTATGCATTTGAGTACCTTCTTCGTATTAATACAATTGACACTGTGGTAGAATAACTATCACAAAACCTGAGTCAGAAATGCTTTTTATCATTATTGAACAGAAATGAATTGCATTCATCTGTGGCCAAATATGTTAGTGTGGGTAGTTTTCTGTGTTAGATTATTACTACTTTTACAAAAATATCTGAGAACATTAACTTAAAGACTAAAGGTTAAATTTTGGTTCAAGTTTTCAGAGGTTTCAGTCCATGGTTTGCTGGTTTTATTTCTGTGAGCCTATGTTCAGGCAGAACATCATGGTGGAGAGGGTATGGTGAAGAAGAGTCATTCAGCTCATGACTTTTGAGAAGAAGATTGGGAAGAAGGGACCAGGGACAAGATACAGTCCCCAAGGGGAGGCCCCCAAGGACCCACACCCTTCATCTAGATCTCACTTCGTGCCATTTCCACCACCTCCCAATAGACTGTTCAGTTATGAATTCATCAGTGGATTAATCCATTAATGAAGTTAGAGCCCTAATGATCCATTCATTACCCCCCCCTCAAAAAAAACACCTCCAAACATTACTGCACTGGGGACTAAGTTTTCAATGCCTGAACATTCCAGATCCCAGCCATAGCACTTTCCCGCTGTCTGCTTCAAACTGAGTTCTAGTGCTGAGGTTTTCCTTTCACATTATCCCTGTTTTGGGGGGATTCAAAGACTCCACCCCTTCTTGGAGCAGGATATTAATATGTATCCTGGTCTTATGAGACCTAGCTGTATTCATAGAGCCAACTTAGATGGGTACTCAGTTTTCTTGGAGTAAGGATAAACAATTTTCTTTCAAAGATTCATGAATAAAAAGCAAGTAGCAATTTACAAAAGGCATTCTAAAGATAGTAGTAGATACCAGCTAACATATCTTTCCTAGTAAGCAAAAAGACTTAAGGTATTTAGGAAAAACTTGGAAATAAGATAAAAAGATGCTATATGTCCTTTCAATGACATATTGGAGCATTGTCTGACAAGTCTGTTTAGAAGTCATGTGTCTCTTCAGGGGCATGTAACTGTTTGACTTACTATTGGATATTGATTATGGCCCAGAGGCAATAGAATTAGATATTATCTTGGAAAAATAGCAAATTGCAATTGATTTTTCTCAAGAAAAAATATATAAATATATCTGTATTTCCAAATGTTCTAGTTTTATTTCCTTTTAAATATTTTTATATCTAATTTGTATCTAATTTAATAAACTCAGGTCAATATCTATTCTTTAGTTGACTATATAAACATCTGTCTTTCATAGCCTCTTGAATTAGCTTTGTCATCTTGCTGATTGCATCATTAATAAGTTAAAATAGTTCCCTGACACATTCCCTCTTTCAGAAATCATATAATAATTAAAATCAGGAAATGTGTATCAGTATAAAAGTACTATTAATTAAACTGCAGACCATATTTATATTTTATAATTTTTTACAGGTACTCTTTTGTGTTTATAATTTGTACAATTTTGTCAATCATACATGATAAAATTTAGTAACCATCACCAGAATTTTAAAAAATGTTCTATGACCTCACAGAAATTCCATCATGCTATCCTTTTGAATTCATATCCTCTGTGCAAACCTAATGCCCAGCAACCACTGATGTCTTCTCCATTACTATAGTTATTTTGAGAGTGCTACAGTGGAATTATACCATATATATCTGATATTGGATCATTTACTCAGTTAAATCACCTTGGTATCTATCCAAGTTGTAGTAGATATCAATAGTATGTTTTTGTTTTGTTTTGTTTTGTTTTGTTTCAGTGCTGGGGATCAAACCTTATGCTAGGCTAGCTGTCTAGCACTGAGTTATACCCCTAGCCCAATAATATTTTTGTTTTTAAACATTGTTGAATAGTTTTCTTTTTAAAGACTGTACCACAATTTGTTTCTGTGTTCACCCACTGAAGGGTATTTGGGTTATTTCTGGTCTTTGACAGTTACCAAAAAAAGATGTGATTCATATATTCATGTATAGGTATTTGCAGCAATGTAAGTCATTTCTCTAGAAGGCAAAATATTGAGGAGTGGGATTGTTGTATCATATGATAAGTGAACTTTTAATTTCATAAAAAAATTTCCAAGATATTTCCACTGTATTTGTAACATTTTACAAATCCACAGGGAACATTTGATAGAGAGCCAGCTGTTCCTCATCCTCACCAGCACTTGAGATAGCATATTGTGTCTTAGTGATTCTAATAGGTATGAAGCAATATTCAGTTGTGTTTCGGAGTTGCATCTAATTAATGGTTAATTATATTGGGCATAATTTTATGTATTTGTCCTATCTGTACATCCTGTTTGGTGAAGTTTGATGAACTCCTCTGCTTGTTTTTAATTACATTGTTTCTATCTTAATTTTGAGTATTAAAAATCCTTTATATTTTCTCAGTGTATGGGTTATTGAACCCATCCTATGAGTTTTACATGTTCAGTTATTGTAACTTTTACTTCTAAAATCTTCAATTGGTGTTTCTTTTTTTGTTTTCTATTTCTTTGCTGAGATTTTCTATTTTCTATAGGTTTTAAGAGTATTCATGATCAGTTACTAGAACATTTTCATATTATCTGCTTTAAAGTTCTGTAAAGATAATTTTAGTATCTATGTTATATAGGTAATGTTATCTCTTGTGTTTTCTCATTTCACTCAAGATTTTCCTCGTTCTTAGTATTTTTAGTAATTTTGTGTTACATTTTGAATATATAGAATATTCTATGCTGTGCCTCTGGTTGTTCCTTAAATCATTAACTTGAACTGGCAGTATTCAAGCTCAGAATGCAAATCTTATCCCTCTCTTGTGGGATATAGTTCAAATGTCAATTTAGCTTACAAAGACTTCTCAGGGTCATTCAGGTCTGCCTTGCTTGCATACCACCAAGAGACCACGTTGAAATCCATATGGCATTCCATACCACAGTCTGTTCCCAAAGCTTTGCTGTTTTGATTCTAGTTATTTTTATGAATGGCCCCTTGAAGGTGAGTCTAGGGTTTCATATAAAAATTTAAATGAGAGCTTTCTGTAGCTCCCTCTTTTCTGTAAACTCTCCTTGCACTCTCCCTGTAAGGAGAAAAGCTGCCACATTTCTGCTGTCGTTTACTTTGTTCAAGGCAAAGGCAATCAAGAGAGATCCTCCCCATAGTCCTTATATTTCACTTCCTACAAGACTTTCCCTGTTGATTCTAAATAGTTTAGTTTATATGTCAGAGCACTGAATATCAATGACTTCTCTGTTGCCTCCCAATCTTCCTCCCCATGCTATGTGGATGCTTCTGACAGATTAAAGGGAGACAAAGATACATGGAAGAGAGAGCACAAATGGATTGATATTTAAAATTTCTAAAGGCTATTCACAGTGTATATTGCCAGTTAGTATGGGAGTGCATGTGGGGGTTCTTTTTTTTTTTTCCGTGCACAGCATTGGCTTTCTGTTTGCCTTACTGTTGACATATCACTCAGGATGTTTGTTCTAATAAGTACTTGCCGCCTTTTCACTCTAAACTTTCCGTTGGAGTGGTGTGGTGAAGTGTGTGGCCATAAAACTTTAGTAACTCTGTACAGAAACAATGATTCAATTAGGAATTACATTACAATCAAAAGTACTTGGATGCAAATAAGTCACAAATACGATTAATAAAAGTATTTTAGTAGAAGAAATAAGGATTTAGAAGTTTTACAAACCTGTTTTCAAATCCTGTATCTGTGCTCTGCATTCAAGGAAGGATACTTCTGCCAGAGAGCCTATTTCATCATTTAGGCTGCAACATGACAACCCTAGAAGGATCATGAGGCCTTGTTAATATTTTAAATGAAGACACCACTCAGGATACTTCCTGACATAGTCATTGGCAATGTACTTTTCTGGTCTGCACAAGAAGAAATGACATAGTATTATTATTAGTGTGAAATTCTAACAAACTACTAACAATAGTATGTCACTTCTTCTTGTGCAGACCAGAAAAGTCTCAAACTTCGGGTCCAAGACAGTATAATCTCAGATCAAAAGCTACTCTTTAATGCAGTTTCACTGTTTGCAGATTGCAAAACTGAGACTTCAAGGGGTTAAGGAACTTGTCTGCTGTCTTTCATGTATTCCGAGGCAAATCTCAGGTCAGAACTCTTATCTCCTAATTGGTAGCCCAATAAATCTTAACACCATGGCACAGGCATCTCATAAAAAACCACCTAAAACAGAAAATGTTATAGTCATTGATCTTTACAAGAGGCCTTAACATACTATAAAATGTGCACATGGCATATAAACTATAACTCTAATGCATCATAAACTAATATCATTAACTGATACACTAACTGCAACAAACATTAAACATTCAACAAAAAGCTTTGCTTGCTTTAGAACACAGGAGCTCTTGGGGATGATATGGATGATTCAGGTCATTTGAAAAGGCTATTTGGGGAAGTTTAAATAGACACTTTTTATATCTTTAGACAAATGTTCTTATAGCAAAGGAACATTAATTATTCCATTGAATATTTCTTTATAAACACAATTCTAGCAATGGATGTGTTTAAAGGCATCTGTAGGATTTTGAGAAGAATTAGAAAAAAATTTATGCTATATATTCTGAACTTGTTTGAGATTATACAAAAAAAAAGATTTTTAAATTTTCTCTAACTCCTATGGATTCTCATGCCTTAAATATAAACAATAATGAAAAACAAGTGTGATTTATTTATTTCATGCCTATAGATTCAGATAGACGTAGTATCACAGCTACCATTCTTTCTGCTCCTTTTTCCAATCATGGCAGACACTTTCAATTAGACATTTTTATTATAAGTATGTATGTGGTTTTTGGCTACCACTGTGTTAATACCTTTTTCTGGAATATGACAGTTTCAGTGCTTAGCTCTTATCTTGAAGTTGGAGAATCCTAGAGCTAAAGAATCTGGTTGGTTTATCTATACAAGGTGGCTTAATGACCAAATGTATCCACCCTCACCCAAATCCTTCTCTGCTATGAAAGAAGATCCAGTGTCTTTTCTAGTTTCTGTTATCCAAGGTTATTACTTCACTTAGGAGAGACCTATTTTTCACTTTGTTATTTCCTCCCAAGGCCCAGGCAGAGAAGAAAATCTAATTTATATAGTTATCTTCATAGAATAAAATTTTTGCTTGGATTATATTTTGATCAATACTTTTTTACCTTAGATTCAAGATCAATGTTTGAGGTAAAACATCCTATTGGAACTCTGACATTGTTAGGAATTTCATTTCTGCTCATTGAAAGAAAGCAAGACCAATACAGTATTTTTCAGAAAAGCAACTTACTTCCTCCTTTTAGTATTCCTAGATTTAGACAATCATAAACAGAACCTTAATGAGTAAGCCAAAGAATACATTGTGTTTTTATACCTATTTTTAAAATTCTCCATAGTATTAAACTTTCAAATATATGTTGACCATTCCAGTCTTTGTCCCAAACTACTACAAGTGTGGTATGTTTCACTAGCAATTATTTGAGTGTTGCTTATGGAAAGTCCTAATCTAAATTTCTTCTGTGTTCAGCCAAGCACTGAAGAATACCTGGATATGCCTGGCCTACTCCTAGGTTGATCATTCAGGGGCACTATTTATATGTAAACCAAGAAACTCTATATACTGAGCAAAATTAGCAGTGTACATATATGGTTTAAGGGAAAAAACATTCCTGATAGAAGACAAATCTGAATACAGCTTGATGTCTGTCACTCAGATTGTTCTCTAGTTGGCTCTTACAATTTCATATTTCCATTCTTGAACTATGGGTATAGAATAAAAGAGCAGGTAATAAATGAAAATGCCTCTTTCTCAGAACATACACAAAATACTGAGAACACAGGGCATCCAAAAAATATTGCTGTCAGCAGTTATGAAGGCAAGGAGGGATGGTTTTATTATATAGGTAAGGATGAAGATAATACTGGAAGTGTAGATGTCTATCTGTATAGGCAGGGGGAATCTGACATCTGTCAGGGGCTGCTGCAGTGCAGAAACTGGCTGTCATGACCCCACTTATGCATCCTCATGATTCACTGCAGTAGCATCTATGTAGCCTCATTGGTGAATAGTACTAGCATATCGTATTCAGGAGGAAGGGCATATGGGACAGGTACCCTTGGCATTAAGCCCTAAATGACAGATACAAGGCAACAAAGCCTTCTGGGTACTTTGTCTTTATCACTCAATCTCTTTTTCTGGAGGAAAACCAAGACAAAATTAGCTAAAGCAGAAAAGGAGGTAAAATGGTACTGTGGGGGAGAGGGGTTGGCTTATGGCAAATTCATTATGTGCAACTTGGGAAATGTCAACTGTGTGACAAAATTTAAAGAAAAATAGTTTTAGTAGTAGGAGGTAAGAAAAACAGTGACTTTGTGTCTCAGGCTTCACAATCCCTCTGCAGGCTGGTGTGGCAAGGGAAAAATAGATAACATGTTCTTAAGGGCACCTCATTATATAATATTATATTGTGGGAAAAAGCGGTGTTCTTAAGGGTACCCAATTATATATATTATGTTACATGACATTATGTTATATAACATCATATCACATTATATTGTCTGTATTGTTTTCAAAGGGAGTTTTAAAACGAAGAAGAAAGCAGAAAATACCACTTGAGAGATGTGTGATTTGGAGAGAGAAAGAATGGTTATTCTTTTTTGATTTGCTGCTGTTGGGGTAACTTAAGACAATTTTAAAATATTTGCTGGTGAAATCTCCTAATTCTTTTTGTGTAGATGCTGCTAAATGAGTAAAATAAATGTATTGAGTTGTCTGAAATATGACTTGAGTCCTGTACCCCAAAGACATTACAAGAAAATTATGTTTTTCTTCTCTGTCTTAAAACCCAAATAACTACTTTTTCACTCTCCAAAGTAGTATATGCATCAGGGACTTGGATTCACATGACAAGAATATGTTTGTGCTTTTCCAAAAAGAAAAAAGAAGAAGAAGAAGAAGAAGAAGAAGAAGAAGAAGAAGAAGAAAAACTCTTGAAATCAAAAGACATCTTTACATAATAAATTCCCCTCAGGTATTTTAAGTGTTTTCCACCTTGGGGCAGAAAAAAAATTAAGTGAAGTTGGTGACACATTTAAAATGAAGTAGTTCCATGTGGAAACATACACTGTTGACAGGATTTATCATTTTCAACTTTTATCATGGGAGTTGAGCACAATATCTTAGTGAATTTCTTTCCTCCTCTACACAAACGCTCTTCCTCTGTCCTACAGACAGCATTAGCAGCTCCTGTCTGCTGAAGATCAAAAAATGAAGATAAAACTCTCTGAAGGAATAAAATCAATGAATAAAGAAGTTTGATTTACAGTTCAAATTCAACCTTCCTTGACATAGCCAGGTGAGGTATCCCCACCAGCACCACTTCCTGCAGGGCTTGTTAACTGCTCCTCTAAACTAAGATGGATCCAAAAGTCTGTGTTCTCTCTTTGAAGGGGCCTTAATAGATACCAACTGGTCATCCTTCTTGTTCTATGTTTACTGAATGCAAATATAGTAGTCTTCACTGGAAAACGTGAGTGCTTTAACCAGGTGGTCCAACTTCTGAAACCATGATAGTAACCAAGTCTATAGGGACTTTATGGGGAAAAAAGAAACCTCTCCTCAGCTGTCTAGATATATAGACAAAAATATTTCTGCTTATATACAACACAAACACAATGTATAGGCATACATGTATATGCATATGTGTGGAAAGAGTTGGTTGTAGAGAAATTAATAAATTAATAAATGAAATGAAACTGTGAGATGAACAGACATAAATATCCCCAAGACTAAAAATTTTCATGACTCAAAGAAAATTGTTATTTTAAAATATGCCAAAATATTCACTTATAATCGAAGAAATATTTTTGTGTATATTTATGGGGACTCACATATGTACCCCATTTAGCTACCTAAACTCACATGATAAGAAATACATAGATATGAAACAAAACACCACTGTTTTAAAACAGGTGGCTGGTAGTGGAGACCCTCATGAGAAGCATCCTTGTACTTCCCCAAACTGAGCCCCAGTGTTAGATCATTTCTACCCACCTGTGACCAATGCTGTCAGCTTCAGGTCTTCCCTCAGAAGAGATGTTGGAACCCTTACAATTCAGGTCTGCTATAGCATAATATTGCCCTGCAAAGAGGTGCAACAGGCATCAGTTTAAGTGTTTGCCTGCCCAAATCTCCCTGTGAAAACTGCCTTTCCAAGAATCTTCTGAAAGGAAGCAGATGAACTTTTTAAGTCACATGACAACCATACCAATGGCTCAGTGGATTAGGAGTGGCCCTGATATCATGGTGAATGTTCAGATTGCTTACTTATTTACCTGCAATATGTAGGGCTTGGATCAAGAATGATGAGGTTAGTTGGATGCCTCTGAAGAATCGAAACAGAGAAACAGATAGATTGTGGAGTTGGGTGGTGTCATCATAAAGAATTCCTCTGCAACACCCCTGAGATCATGACGATTATCAAGAAATTTTAGGAGGAGAGGGTAACCTCAGAAAACTAATAAGATTTTGTTTTCTATGCATACATTGGGATTAAACATAGAGCTCTATGCCCATTAAAAAAGGGTGTACTTTTTTAGCAAATAAATTAGCAAGCAAATGGATATAAAAAAAGATGTTGCTAAAATTTACTAGACATTTTAAGTTTGATTTTTAACTTTACATTATGATTAATTATGTGATTTGACGGAATATTAAAAACACACTGCTCTTCATTCACCAGAAAATTTTGTCCAAAATATGCCCTAACTTCTTTAAAATGTAAAGAAAAAATTACCTCGTTTTTCTCCCTGAGGTATGAACATCACTTAACAAGCATTATTATGGAATCAATTGAAAACCAGAGTAATTTATCTTCTTTTTCCAGACACTAAATTGCCCTTTAAAAATGATAATTGGTAAGTTAAATAAAAATTCATATGAGCTTGCCCTTTGCATGGCTGTCTATCAATATTTGTCAAATTTTTATGTAATGATATGATCTTGGCATTTCTGTAGCATATCTTATACCAGTGATTGTCAAAATGTGATAAACTAATTTTGCAGAGATTTTTAAAGGAAAAGAAAATGTGTTACTTGAACAATCATCATTATTGATAATTACTGTGAGGAACACTAAGCAAAGAGAAAAATATTTCACAATTCAGTAAATAAAAAAGAAGAGTGATGCTTAAAGGTCAGGTAAGAAATTTAGCTTTAGTGTATCAAAACTTTTGGGAGATATGTATAATTGAAACTTGGATGTTAGGAATATCCTATAAATATCTATCAATTTTAATAAGCATGATTTTTAGAAACTCTTAAGTTCTATCAACAGTTAATATTTTAGGTTTTAAAATGGAAATATATGTCAAAATATTTCATACATTTTGTCATAATGACTGTGAACTGTTAAAAGAGCTTTTAAATTTCAAGGTTCTTTTGTACCTTGGTTGATGTGTGATACTTATATTTTTCTGTATGTGTCTTCAAAAATAGTCATTTGGTTTACTCTGTTTTGTTTAGTAGATACTGAAGGATATTCAGAGATTTCTAGTTAATAGTTTGAAAACAAACAACCTCATGAAACTATGCTTACCTAAAAGAACAGTGAAACACAAATGAGAAATTATATCTTTAGTTTATAGGAAATTAGTATTTTGAATGATTGCAGAAATGTAATAAGACCGTATTTTATGACTCTGTGCTCTGCAAGAAAAATTTGATTTTCAAAGTGACAATAATATAGGATTATAAATACAATTTAATCAGAATTCCATAGGTAAAATTC
The DNA here is from genome assembly GCF_047511675.1 of Marmota flaviventris. Lineage (NCBI taxonomy): Eukaryota > Metazoa > Chordata > Mammalia > Rodentia > Sciuridae > Marmota > Marmota flaviventris. The sequence continues at coordinate 56,856,191 of NC_092500.1, read as the reverse complement.
ATTTAAAACAGTAGTTGGTATTGATAGAATGATAACATATATAATCCTTGTTTCAAGAAATTAAAAATTACAAATGTATAGAAGTAAGATTATAATTCTGTGCATCTATACCTATGAATACATCAAAGAGAATGTGACACCTTAGAACCCTAGTGCACAACTTCAGCTCACATATATGTAAAATTTTTATTTTTATGGCTCTTTTATCACAAACATTGACCATCAAAACTTTGACTATTTATGGTTTGGATGGACCATCTTCCCTGAAGGCCCATGTACTAACTCTTGGTCACCAGCCTGTGGCACTGTAGAGAAATGATAGAAACTTTAGGAGGCAAGGTGTATTAGAAAAAAGTTGGGGTCATTGAGGGTGTTCCCCTGAAGGAGATATTGGAAGCTTAGTCCCTCCCCTCATCTCTGCTTTCTGGCCATCATGAGATAAGCAGCTCCTCCACCACATGCCCCTGACACGTTACTGTATCCCATAGGCCCAAAGCAACAGGGGCAAGCAACCGTGGATGAACTTCTCAGAAACTGTGAATGAGTCCATGAATATTTCCACCCTTTTGGGTGATGCTCTGAGGAATTTTGTCATAGTGCCAGAAAGCAGACTAACACAGAAAATTGGCCAAGAAGCCAGGTCACTGTTGAAGAATTTAAAGTCTGACAACCATAGGCAATGAAAACAGCAAAACAAGCACCCACTCAGGAAGAGTTAGGTGCCCATGTGCTTGTGTGCTTCCCTCTTCTTAAGTATTTTCCTTCTATCTTGGTCCCTAGCCTATTGGATGGTGCTGCCCACATTTAGGGTGGGTCTTCCTCACTCAATTTTCTGATCCACATGCCGATCGTCTCTGGAAACACCCTCACAGACACACCCAGAAATATACTTTACCAGTTTTCTAGGTGTTGCTCAGTCAGTTGACAAACAAGCTTAACTAGCACAGCCACATGTTAATTAATGCTATAACTTTATTCGCTATTATATTACCATTTAAAACAACATTTTTTTTCATGGCCTAATTAGTCTCATTTTGCCCAATTTGTGGAATGTCACTTAAATATTATATTTTCTTCCTTATAGTGGTTACAAAATATTGACTTTTAATAGAGTTTAAAAAACTAACTTATAAAACCATGAACGATATTTGGACTTGTCACATGGGTAGGATGGATGGATAATGACATAGGATACTTAATTATAATTTAACTGGTGAAGGTTGCTATGTTAGAAAGACCTAGGGCTTTTATTGGGATGGGGGTACTGGGAATTGAACTCAGGAGCACTAGACCACTGAGTCACATCCTCAGCCCTATTTGTATTTTATTTAGAGACAGGGTCTCACTGTGTTGCTTAGTGCCTCGATTTTGTTGAGGTTGGCTTTGAATTCACTATCCTCATGTCTCAGCCTCCCAAGTCGCTGGGATTACAGGTGTGCGCCACTGCTCCAGGCTAAGACCTAGGGCTTTTATCTTCATTCAAGTTAAGAACTAAATTCTTTGTAGCAGATGCATTGGACATAGCATGATTGATTTGCTGGGCTATTGTTTAAATAACTACTCAGCATCTATTTTTGAAAGTAACTGACAAAGAGACAACTTTGAGTTAGACAGTCGTTAGCTTAGAACTTTTATTTACCTGCACAGTGGGGAGTACCATTTGCTACATTTAAACAGATGTTTAAATTCACTAGAGTAGGATAATTAAGCAGGCACACACCAAATACTTTTGATGTTCCAACATGTACTGATTGCTAGACTCTGGCCCTTTTAAAATGTCCAATTAAGTAAATGAACAAATTACAGACAATATTATGTCACAGATTTTAGCCCAGTAAATAAATTCCAATTTATTTACGTGGGGAAATCCTTCAATCCGGTTTTCATTTGATAATTAACAAGAAGAAACGATCATAATGTATAGTTACAATATTTGATAACCTAATTTCACATATTATAATAAATCAACTATGCATTCACGCAAAGAGAAAAAAATTATTTTTGTGGGGAAAATTGGATAGTCCCCTTACCAATGGATGATAGATTTATGCATACTGGAATGCTGATTAGGAACTACTTTGGCATATTTCCCCAGAATGAGAAATTTATAGTGTCTGTGTATTTCTGTCTGCTGCCTTGCTTTGGTGCTTTATTGCATCGTGCAGTAAACACAATCATACATGATGGCCTGGTCTTGCACATCCAATCAATGGCACCCATCCAGAACTCTGATATCTGTGTTCCAGCTTCTCCATGTGCTCCTAGTGGACATACAGGTTATTAATGAATTAGGTTTATTTTTAACCAGGGGCAAGAAAGTATGACATTTGTATATATTTGGGCTCTGTGTCCAATACTTTCTCCAATTTAATTTCATAAAACTGATATTTTGATTGCCCTTATAATCATTTTAGTTGTATAGAATCTGGAAAGAGGATTACATAATCGGAAATAATTTCCAACAATCTACAGTTTAGCTATTCACCCACTGACTGTGAAGGATGGAAAGACTAGGGCGGAAGGAAAACCACTCAGTGGGCAACAGATTAAACTTTTTTTCTCTATCTAGGACCTTATTTCCTCTTCTATGATTTGAATGTATGTACACACTTAAGTCTCACTGTTCTATTTGTCTTTGTCTGTTAAGTTGTTCATGAATAATACTTAAAATAGAAAGCCTATTTAGCAAGAAAAGAGCATTTGCCAACCATTTAAAAATATATATATATATTTTGCATTTATAAGTTTGTTGTAAATACTTAGGTACAGGTTTTTATGTAGATATAAATTTTTGGCTCCACTGAGTAAATGTCTAGAAGCATGCTGAATCATATAGTGAGACTACATTTAACTTTTTAAGCAACTGACAAAGTATCTTCCATAGTAGCTGTACCATTTTAATTTCCATGAGCAACGAATGATAGTTCCTGTTTTCTCCACTTTTTTTGCCAGCATTTGGTGGTGGTTGGTGTCAATATAATGAATTTCAACAATTCTAAAGGTGCATGTAATGTGTTCTCACTGTTGTGCTAATTTGAAATTCCCTAATAACATAAGGTTGAGCATCTTTTTGTAAGCTTATTTGCTTTATGTATACCTTATTTGGTGAGATTTTTATTAAGAACTTTTGTACAGTTTTTAATTCAGCTTTTTTTTAGTTACTATTGAATTTTAAAAGTTCCTTGAATATTTTGAATATCCTTTATCAGATATGTTTTGCAAACATTTTCTCCCAGTCTGTGACTTGTCTTTCCTTATTTCCACAATGTCTTTTCCAGTATGAAGATTTATAAATTTAATGAAGTTCAAATTATCAATTTTGTTGTTCACCAGATTATGCTTTTGCTGTTGTATTTTAAAGCTTATTAATCAATCCAAGATCCTAGATTTTCTCCAATATTATTTCCAGAATTTTTATGGGTTTTAATTTTACATTTATTTCTATGATCCATTTTCATTTGTTTTGTGAAAGGTATAAATTTATGTCTAGATCCATATTTTTGCAATATAAATATTCAGTTGTGTGGCACTACTTTTTGAAAAGATTCTTCTTTATCCATTGCATTGTCTTTGCTCCTTTATCAATGATTAATTGATTGTGTGTGTCTATTTCTAGCCTCTCTTTTCTGCTTTTTTGATTTACCAAATTTAAAGAAGCAATTATTCCTATTTGTTATAACCTCTTCCACAAGATAGTAGTAGTGAAGGGATCACATTCTAACTCAACTTGAGGTCAGCATTACCTTAATCCCAAAGTCAGACAAAGACATTACAAAAAAGAAAAACTATATATTAAACAAATACACATGAATATACATGCAAAAATCTAATATGATTTACTTTTGCTTAATTAGAGTTAATTTTCTCTTTTTTATTAGTTTCCTAAAATGAAAGCTTAAATGATTATTTTAAAGCTTTCCCTTTTTTAATGTATGCATTCAAAGCTGTCAATTTCCTCTAAACATTTTTTTCTGTTCTGTATTCTTTCCTTTTTTTTTTCTCATTATACTTCAGTTATGGAGTCTTGTATTGGCATTCCTTTAAGTCACTCATTTTTTCCTTAGTCTTATCAGTGTATTGATGAGCAATGATATCATTCATTTTTGTTACAGTGTTTTTTTAATTTCAAGCATTAATTATATCTTTGTGTTTCCATCTCTCTGCTTACATTACTTACCTGCTTATTATTTTTGCTTCCTGTTCCCTTTTATCATTAGAGGTTTTGTCATGTTAATGTTACTAAGCAAATAAACAAACAATAAGAATAATAGACTCCCAAGGGTGAGGGTTGGGAGGTGATTATTAGTATCCAGAGTATTACAGTATTTTAACTAACATGTCTAATTTACAAGAAAAAAAAATAAGAGACAAAAAGAAATGGGGATGTGTGATCCATCCAGGAAAGGGGAAAAAAAAGAAAGGAAGAAGAAAAAAAAAAGAAAATACCTGCGAGAGAGTCTAGATTAGGTAAAGTTTTTGTTTTTTTTTTTTTTTTAGGTAAAGATTTTATAGACTAAGATTTTTAAGCAATCATATGTTCAAAGAAATAAAGGTAGACTTTCTTAAAGGAGTAAGGAAATACATGATGACAATGAAGTTGTAAATTAGTGCTGAAGCTTTGGAATTTTTTGCAATTTTTGCAGTTTTGCAATTCTTTAAAATGTTTAACAGAGTTATCACATGACCCTGAGTTATTACATGACCTCTACTCTGAGGTATATACCAAGAAAAATGAAAACACATCCACACAAAAACTTGTACATAAATGATTATAGCAACGTTATTTGAAGTTGCCCAAAATAAAAAGAACCCAAATCATCACTAATGAAGTGATAAATAAAATGTGGTATATCCATATGATGAATTATTCAACAATTTAAACAAAAAAGTATATCAATGCACACTACAACATGAAAGAACCTTGAAAACATGTTAAGTTAAAGAGGTTAGATGCAAAATACAGAGTGTTTCACAATTCCATTAATAATAAATGTATAGAATGGGCAGATCTATCAAGAAAAAAAATTTTGTGGGATATTAAAGTTTTCTATATTCCATATTAATATTTACTTAGGGTTGGCGATGAGGTGATTGGTGAGAAATTGAGAATGATTATTGAAAATTTTAAGACTTTTCATTTGTTACAGGGCTGGGGTCCTCCAGGAAACTAAAGCTGCATGAGGATTCCCCCTCCTCTTAAATCCCCAATTCTTGCAATTAAGTCAGAGAGATTTCCCATATGTCATTTAGAGTAACAGGCATGAGTTTATTAAAAGAGATAGGAAAGGAGAAAAGTGGTCATTCTCAAGGGAGAATGACCTCTTAGATAGGATAGTGAGTCTTCTAAGATAGGAGAGGGACAACATGCCTTTCCTGGACTCCAGTTTTATTAGGATGCCTGGGAGGTTTCCTGAGAGCCCCCACTAAAGTCCACCACTTGACTTTTTGACTGACGGAAGGATAGCATCAGACTTTCAAGTCCTTGCTGCCAGGACCAGTCAAGGTCACTTTGGCCCGTGCTAATAAGTTCTAATTAGAATATGTTCTTACATTTTATGATGGGAAACTAATCCTTATATCCCTGAGTTCTGGGATCTGGTCTATTTAAAAGGTCACAAAAGTCCTCCTTTCAGGGTAACTTGTGTTCCTCTTATTGACATTGTTTTGAATCTACATTTCTCCTGCAGATAGCAGGTAGATTGCTGAGGAATGTAACAACCTGTCCACTTAAGCCAGACATGGATGTAGGCAAATTGCTTCCTGGAAAAGAAAGCATTCAAGGTCAGCACAGTGGGCTCATTTTATAGAATTATTCCCTTGACCTCATGTTCCCAACACTCATGTTTGTCCGCATCATGTTGACTTTGATAAAAAAAAAAAAAAGTTTTAAAATTGGTTGTGTGAAAGTGGTCCAATTCTGTGACCATAGTAAAGACCATTAAATCATACACTTTAAATGAATGAACTATGTGTATCAGGATTATGTGTCCAGATATGAAACACATTCTATGTTAGGTTGATATGAATGAGATTTAAAAAGTTGGAGGTATCTAAACTCAGCCTGAGAGGAGAGTTTCACAGGGGAATGAACGTTTTTGAGAGTCATAAAATAACCTAATGGCTGTTAGATGTAACATCCTTACAATCACGTCTTCCTTTGGCTAGAGGGGAAATATAGTTCCAGCTTCTGAATTTTTATTGTTTATTAATTAATGAAACTCAACTGTTACATGTCCTTGGAAATTAAAAAAGAATGTCTTAGATTATTTTGTGAGTACCAGGATTGAACTCAGGGGCACTTGACTACTGAGCCACATCCCCAGCCCTATTTTGTATTTTATTTAGAGACAGGGCCTCACTGAGTTGCTTAGCGCCTAGCTTTTGATGAAGCTGGCTTTGAACTCCTCTTGCCTCAGCCTCTAGCGCAGCTGGGTTTGCAGTCATGTACCATCACACCCGGCTTCTTCTCAGTTGATTCTTCTGAACTATCCTTTTTACTGGTGTCTCACAGTCCTTGGCTAGAATTTTCCTTCTCTCACTTGCATGAACATAAAATTTAGTACTTTTGTAAGGTTCTTTATGTGCACACACTCACAAATACGAAAATTTCAAATCATTTGTGGCCAGAACAGTTGCAACTAAAGGTTTGATGGAATTGAAGTGTTTTTTCAGCATGGAATTGCTAATCTCCCTTTCCTTTCTCAGTTGTTTGGGAACGAGTTACCTTTCTCTCCCTTTTCTCCCCTTTCTCCAGCCTCTATCCTCAGGCAACATCACACATACTCAAATCACCTTATTAAACAGAACAACTTAGCTCCCCAAAGTGTGCTTGGCAAGACTCCAGATATGATTTTGCATATCCAAAGATTCTATGCCTTTTCTGAAACAATGGGCTATTCTCTGAGTAAAAAAGGAGTAATATAGAGATTTCCTTTAATGTGAAATACATAATCTCTTTGGAAAGATGAACTGGTGCTAATCACTTAGATTTTTAAATAGTAATTTTTTCTATTATCTAAATATCTAGAGATTTGTGTCAAATTGCTCTCCATAATTATGGTCAAACTTTTTCATCAATGTGTACAAATTTTACCCTAGTTGAAATTTATTCCAAAATATGTTCCACTAAATTAAGTGGTGAATAATAAAGCAATCATGGGAATGTAAAGTACTGAGCAGTATTAATAAATCTTTTGCTGAGAATCATGCATTTTCCTTTCTGAAACCCATTTTAAACACACACATGCACACACACAAACACACACAATACAGGAATTCAGAGGACTTTTAAACTATTTAAAACTATTATTTATGTGGTTTGTCATTAAAATTATCAACTAGTGACATTTTATTTAATTAGTATGTTTAATAGTAGCCAAAGAGACTACTACATCCATGCACACATTATACCGTACTGGCTTACCAAAAGCACAATATCACATGAGTATGGAAGATGTAAAGATCAGAAAATGAGTATTATATGTAGAAAAGAGGATGCACTGGGTACTCAGTTCTGCTACAGTATATCTGCAACATACCTCTCTCTACCACTGACTTGATCACACACCTTGTTCTGTCTTTGCTATAATTCTTTCTTACCTCAAGACTGTTCTATTTATTCCAAGCACAGGATCTTTGCACATGCTGGACTTTCTACCTTAATTACCACCTCAACTACCTCTCTTCCAAACCTCCACTCCACATTTCCATTCATTAGTTTTTTCTTTTATTAAAAAAAATCTCCATTTAATTATCTCTTTAGTAGAAATCTATTCATTACTTCTATCTCAATTATTTCTCACACTTTGCACTTTTTTTTAGGAAACCACGTTAATTTTTCCTCATACCAAATTGTTATAATTTTAAATTACTAATTTTTTTTAAATTTTTTATTTATTTTTTAGTTTTCGGCAGACACAATATCTTTGTTTGTATGTGGTGCTGAGGATCAAACCCAGGTCACATGCATGCCAGGCGAGCGCGCTACCTCTTGAGCCACATCCCCAGCCCCTTAAATTACTAATTTATCAGCATACTTGTTTACTGCCTCTTTCACTAGACATTGAGATGCATGAAGGCAGAAACCATGTTCACTATTGCTGCACAATCCTTTCTTTTTGTGAAAGTTATTCATCAAGTGAAGGATTTTAGAAGGGAAAAAGAACATGGGACTGGCTTCACATGATGATTGCATTATGTTGTGCTTAAAGACTAAGCTTATTAACTGCATTGTTTTTAAGAGACAAATTATACTTGTCAGGAAGGATTCCACTTCAGTGGCTAAACAATATTTTTAGAAAGTTTGCTAAAGATGACACAGTTGTCAAATTTGATCTGTTTCTGGTTTCAAAGAAGTTCACTGTATTCCTGCAGCCATCTTGATCAGAAGGTGCTATATTGGTCCTATACTGGGTATATAGGTTCTTGAAGAAGTTCTCTCACATAAGCATTTGTTTATGGACTTCAAACAATGGTGTATCCAGGCATCTCTGCAGGAGCAGGCCATAACACTTGTTTGTAGCATTCCTAATTAAATGACTCTTGTTGCTAAGTTTTTAGAGAATATTAAAAGGAAAAAAAAGATCTCCATGTAAAAGAAAGGTGTTCACTTATTTTAAATACAGTTGTTACTCAAAAATAATTATTGTGTGTAGAGCTTTAGGGTTCTAAGGGAAGTTTGGCTGGTATTGATCATGTGACATCATCTGTTTTGTTAGCATTTTTCAAATAACTTGACACTTGTCATTTGACAGCACTATAAACATTATTTGAAGTGAGAAGATGAAAATATAAACAGTTCTAGAGATTCTTTTGACGGTTTTATGCTTATTCAATGCAATACAACTAAACTATTCTCATTTAGAGTGCATTGATTTTCTGTCTTTAGGGAACTCTAATTACCTCCCAGATAAGAGACAAGCAGATCTACTTCCACACTGAATGTACAACTCTTCATAGTTTATGCTGCTTTCAAATGCCACCTTCTTAAACCAATGTCTTCATTTTAACTCTGGGGAATGTAAAGCAGACACATCAAGCAGTTGTAAGCATAATGAGTTACCTCTACAAAGCAACCACATTTTGAATTTTGAGTAAGCCATCTGACATTTAAAATACAATTAATGGGAACATATTAAGTAAAAAGAAGGGACCTGCAACACAACTTTTATTTCATATCATTCCAAAGACAATTTTCAAAATTCCCTTCCAGTGACACAAAAAGGCATCTCATCCACGGTGCTCTGATTTCCTAAGCTTCTCCTCCAACCTCATGGCCTTATAGGTTTTTGACTCTTGACTTCCAAAGTCTTCCACCTTCACTCACATTATCAGTAATGTTTACACCTTGGAATAATTCTGTGAAATTTCTATTTTCTGATCTCAATTTCTGTTCTCTCCCACTGACTTCATTGTGATCCTTGAGTTGGCTCCTTGGTCTCAATAACTTTCATTTTCTTCAAACATTGCCCCTCACCTCATTCTTAGCCCGTCAGCTCCTTCTGGATTTTTGCTTTCTTTGCTTGTCTAGACCCCATTGTCAATCTTGAGAATGCCTATTTCAAAGACTCCTTCTTCTTTGTCCCCATTCTATCTACCTCCCATGGTATGCGACTATAACTTAGAAATTCCAGCATGTACTTTCTCCACTTTGAGGTTTTAGAGCCACACACAAGTTTCAAACTATTGATTTCTGCTTTCTGAATCCATTCATCCTGCCTCATTTCAATTGCTGCTCATTTGACATTTATTCATCTTTTTTGAAACTTTATGACAGTTTCACATTTTTTCCCCCAAATTAAACTCTGGGACCTGTGAACTGCAATTCTCCGGTCTCGCCGGTATTAAGTATATTATTTTGACTTTTTGGTCAACAAAATTTGATAACCTCTGAGGGAAAGCACTTCCCTTCTCCAAATGATTTCCTTTGACTACTCTTTCCATTTACTTACTAAAAGAACTAGAGAAAGAATGAACTGGCCCCACTTCTAAGACTTATATAGAGGTCTTTTTTTAATATCATTTCTTATTGCCTCTGAAACCTTGATTCTTGTTTGATTATAGCTTCTTTCTTGCACAATAAATATTTCTCTACTTCTTCTTTCAACTTTGTCAAGTGACTTATCAAAATAAACAACATTCAAAATCCCCTTTTGTCCCTATGATCATGGAAAGCTCTTCTCATTTTAACCATTTTTCTTAAAGATACCATATTGTTCAATCAGATTGCTTATCCAAACTTGTTTTAATTATTAAACTTAATTCATTTTATTTATTATAATAGCTTTTAGATTAGAAATTACTTCTCCCTTACTATATATATATTTTTATTGAAATATTTCTTGGAGAAGGAAGATGGCGGCGAGGGGAGTGCATTGCCCCCGTGTGCTGCTTCACTGTGTGGGAGTATGACAAGTCAGGACGGCTAAAGGATATCTTGTTAGGAATTTCCAGCAATAGTGGGGTGCTCCGGAACCTGGAGGAAGGATTTCCATCGCACGAGGATCAGCTACGGGGACTCAAACGCGAGAGGTTTGTCGCACGGAGGGTAACACTGCTTATTCAGCAAATCGCCCCGCGGCTAGAGTCTGCAGCGCGCGCTGGATAAAGACGCAGGGTTACAGCGCTGCAGTTTCTGCCAGCCGCGCAAGCACCGTACTCAGGGCTGAATTCTGGGTTCGAGACGGGGGAAGGAAGCGGTCCATCTCAGTTCTCCACACCGGTCAGACCACAGAGGAGGCCAGCAGCCACCATGTTGGTAAACTGACGTCACCACCCCTGTTTTCGACTGACCGCAGCTCATTCAGCCATAGAACAGGTAATTTCAGGCTGCAATTCGCCTGCGGCTTGCAGACAGATTGCTAGGGTTCAGCGCCTGGGTGCTTCTTAGAACCTGATCTTATCGGAGTGAACACCGAGCGCGGGGCAGCCGAGTTCCGGCTCCCGGAACCGTCCCGGAACCGCCCTGGCCCAGGGCTGCTGAGCCTGCGGAGGCTGCTTCTTGGACCCTGCTCCTGTCAGAGCATACAATAAGCACTAAGCAGCCGAATTCTGGCTCCCGGAACTGAGCCCGCGGGGACTGCTTCTTGGAGCTTACACTTTTAGGAGCTTACACCGAGCACGGAGCGGCCGAGTTCCGGCTCCCGGAACTTCCCTGGCCCGGGGCTAGGAGCCCGCAGAAACTGCTTCTCGGTCCGGGTCCTGCTGAGGGCCGGTCAGGACTCACCCGGTGCTTTGGTTGCCCGGCAAGGGGAACAAAATGCTGCCATTCGCATAGGATACCAACATGGCAGAGATCTGATGTCTGCAGAAAGCGGCGGAGGAGAGAACTTCATCAATACCAGCAGTGACATAAGCAGTTGGTCTCCTGGTAGGGGGGGTGAGGCACAGTCACCCGAGTCTCCTCAATTTGTCGTCGAGCCAGAGGGGAGGAGCCGGGCCACCGCCAGCGCCCGGAGCAGGCCCAGCGGCTCGCCAGTGTGGTGACCGCGTGACCGCAATTGGAGAGGGGGCGGACCGGAGCCGCCACCAGCACTGGCAAGGTGGGCAGACCCGAGACCCAGTGGTACATGGGCGTGGTAGGAGGGGCAGGGCAGAGCCGCCGTTCGCGCTTGCAAGGTAAACAGACCTGTGACAGCCTGGCGGGTCAGGCCCAGTGGCCTGCCAGTGTGGTACACACGTCACTCCAACTGGAGTAGGGGCAGAGCAGATCCTTCTCCCACACCCGGATCAGGCCCTGCCGGTGTGGTGGTCACGTGACCCCAATTGGAGTGGGGGCGGAGCGGAACCGCCACCCGTGCCCGCAGGGTGAGCAGACCAGTGATCAACCTGCAGATCAGGCCCAGGGGTCCGCAGGCGTGGTAGGAGGGGCAGGGCAGATCCGCCGCCCGCGCCTCCAAGGTAGGCAGACCTACAACAGACCGGTGGATCAGGCCCAGGAGCCTGCCAGCGTGGTACAAACACCACCCTAATTGGAGTAGTGGCAGAGCAGAGTCGCCGCCCGTGCCAGGAACAGGCCCAGCGTCCTGCAGGCGGGGTAGTCATGACACCCCAATTGGAGTAGGGGCAGAGCAGAGCCTCCACCCGTGCCCGAAAGGTGGGCAGATCTGCGACCGACCAGCGGGACAGGCCCAGTGGCCTGCCGGTACGACAGACACGTCACCCCATTTGGAGTAGGGGCAGAGTAGAGCCGCCGCCCGCGCCTGCAGGGTAGGCAAACCTGCAACCGACCGGCGGATCAGGCCCGGTGGCCTGCCGGCGTGGTACACTCATCACCCCAATTGGAGTAGGGGCAGAACAGAGCCGCCGCCAGCTCCCAGAACAGGCCCAGTGACCTGCCGGCGTGGTAGCCACGACACCCCAATTGGAATAAGGAGAGAGCAGAGCCGCCGCCCGCACCTGCAGGAAAGATACACAAGCAGTATGAAAAGACAAGGAAAGAAAGGACCACAAGCAATGCAGGTCAACGCAACTTTAGAAGAGGTAACAGCTGCAGCAGATGGAATGTCAGATAAAGAATTCAGGATATACATGCTTCAGATGATCTGGAGTATCAAGGAAGACATTAAACAGCAAAATCAGACAATGAAAGATCACTTCGACAATAAATTACGCAAACAAATCCAGGAAGCAAAGGATCAACTATACAGGGAGATAGAGGTTATAAAAAACAAACAAACAGAAATCCTAGAAATGCAGGAAGCAATAAACCAACTTAAAAACTCAATGGAGAATACTACCAGCAGAGTAGAACACTTAGAAGATAGAACATCAGACAATGAAGACAAAGTATTTCAACTGGAAAAGAACATAGACAGCTCAGCAAGACTGTTAAGAAACCATGAGCAGAACATCCAAGAAATATGGGATAACATTAAGAGACCAAACTTAAGAGTCATTGGGATACAGGAAGGTACAGAGCTCCAAACCAAAGGAATGAGCAGTCTATTCAATGAAATAATACAAGAAAACTTCCCAGACTTGAAGAATGAGACAGAATCCCAAATCCTAGAAGCCTACAGGACGCCGAATGTGCAAAATCATAAGAGATCCACACCTAGACACATTATAATGAAGATGCCCAACATACAGAATAAGGAGAGAATTTTAAAAGCTACAAGAGAAAGGAAGCAGATTACATTTAGGGGTAAGCCAATCAGGATAACAGCTGATCTTTCAACACAGACTCTGAAAGCTAGAAGATCCTGGAATAACATATTTCAAACACTGAAAGAAAATGGGTTCCAACCAAGAATTGTGTATCCAGCGAAATTAAGCTTCAGGATGGAAGATGAAATTAAAACCTTCCACGATAAACAAAATTTTAAAGAATTTGCAGCTAGAAAACCATCTCTTCAAAACATCCTCGCCAAAGCATTACAGGAAGAGGAAATGGAAAATAACAATGAAAACCAACAGTGGGAGGTAGGACAGTAAAGGGGGGGAAAATAATGAAAGAGGAAAACAAACCATGTTTAGTAACATAAATAAACAAATATGGCTGGAAGAACAACCCATATCTCAATAATAACCCTAAATGTTAATGGCTTAAAGTCACCAATTAAGAGACACAGGATAGTAGAATGGATTACAAAACAAGACCCAACAATATGCTGCCTACAGGAGACGCATTTGATAGGAAAACACATACGTAGGCTGAAGGTGAAAGGTTGGGAAAAATCATATCACTCATATGGACTTCGGAAACAAGCAGGAGTGTCCATACTCATATCAAATAAAATAGATTTCAAGCCAAAGTTAATCAAAAGAGATAAACAGGGACACTACATACTGCTTAAGGGAACCATACACCAACAAGACATAACAATCATAAATATTTATGCCCCATACAATGGTGCAGCTATGTTCGTCAAACAAACTCTTCTCAAGTTCAAGAGTCTAATAGACCACCATACCATAATCATGGGAGACTTCAACACACCTCTCTCGCCACTGGACAGATCTTCCAAACAAAAGTTGAATAAGGAAACTATAGAACTCAATAACACTATTAATAACCTAGACCTAATTGACATATATAGAGTATACCACCCAACATCAAGCAGTTACACTTTTTTCTCAGCAGCACATGGATCCTTCTCAAAAATAGATCATATATTATGTCACAGGGCAACTCTTAGACAATATAAAGGAGTAGAGATAATACCACGCATCTTATCTGATCATAATGGAATGAAACTGAAAATCAACGATAAAAGAAGGAAGGAAAAAGCATACATCACTTGGAGAATGAACAATAGGTTACTGAATGATCAATGGGTTATAGAAGACATCAAGAAGGAAATTAAAAAATTCTTAGAGATAAATGAAAACACAGACACAACATATCGGAATCTATGGGACACATTGAAAGCAGTTCTAAGAGGAAAATTCATTGCTTGGAGTTCATTCCTTAAAAAAAGAAAAAACCAACAAATAAATGATCTCATACTTCATCTCAAAATCCTTGAAAAAGAAGAGCAAAACAACAGCAAAAGAAGTAGAAGGCAAGAAATAATTAAAATCAGAGCTGAAATTAATGAAATCGAAACAAAAGAAACAATTGAAAAAATTGACAAAACTAAAAGTTGGTTCTTTGAAAAAATAAACAAAATCATCAGACCCTTAGCGATGCTAGCGAAGAGAAGAAGAGAGAGAACTCAAATTACCAGCATACGGGATGAAAAAGGCAATATCACAACAGACACTTCAGAAATACAGAAGATAATCAAAAACTATTTTGAATCCTTATACTCCAATAAATTAGAAGATAGTGAAGGCATAGATAAATTTCTTAAGTCATATGATCTGCCCAGATTGAGTCAGGAGGATATAGAAAACCTAAACAGACCAATATCAATTGAGGAAATAGAAGAAACCATAAAAAGACTACCAACTAAGAAAAGCCCAGGTCCAGATGGGTTTACAGCAGAATTTTACAAAACCTTTAAAGAAGAACTAATACCAATACTTTTCAAGCTACTTCAGGAATAGAAAAGGAGGGAGAACTTCCAAATTCATTCTATGAGGCCAACATAACCCTGATACCTAAACCAGACAAAGATACTTCAAAGAAAGAAAACTACAGACTAATATCTCTAATGAACCTAGATGCAAAAATCCTCAATAAAATTCTGGCGAATCGGATACAAAAACATATCAAAAAAATTGTACACCATGATCAAGTAGGATTCATCCCTGGGATGCAAGGCTGGTTCAATATATGGAAATCAATAAATGTTATTCACCACATCAATAGACTTAAAAATAAGAACCACATGATCATCTCGATAGATGCGGAAAAAGCATTCGACAAAGTACAGCATCCCTTTATGTTCAAAACTCTAGAAAAACTAGGGATAACAGGAACATACCTCAATATTGTAAAAGCAATCTATGCTAAGCCTCAGGCTAGCATCATTCTGAATGGAGAAAAACTGAAGGCATTCCCTCTAAAATCTGGAACAAGACAGGGATGCCCTCTCTCTCCACTTCTGTTCAACATAGTTCTCGAAACACTGGCCAGAGCAATTAGACAGACAAAAGAAATTAAAGGCATAAAAATAGGAAAAGAAGAACTTAAATTATCACTATTTGCAGATGATATGATTCTATACCTAGCAGACCCAAAAGGCTCTACAAAGAAACTATTAGAGCTAATAAATGAATTCAGCAAAGTGGCAGGATATAAAATCAACACGCATAAATCAAAGGCATTCCTGTATATCAGCGACAAATCCTCTGAAATGGAAATGAGGACAACCACTCCATTCAAAATATCTTCAAAAAAAAAAAAAATACTTGGGAATCAACCTAACAAAAGAGGTGAAAGACTTATACTATGAAAACTACAGAACCCTAAAGAGAGAAATAGAAGAAGATCTTAGAAGATGGAAAAATATACCCTGTTCATGGATAGGCAGAACTAACATCATCAAAATGGCGATATTACCAAAAGTTCTCTATAGGTTTAATGCAATGCCAATCAAAATCCCAACAGCATTTCTTGTAGAAATAGAGAAAGCAATCATGAAATTCATATGGAAAAATAAAAGACCCAGAATAGCAAAAACAATGCTAAGCAGGAAGTGTGAATCAAGCGGTATAGCGATACCAGACTTCAAACTATATTACAGAGCAATAGTAACAAAAACAGCATGGTACTGGTACCAAAACAGGCGGGTGGACCAATGGTACAGAATAGAGGACACAGAAACCAATCCACAAAACTACAACTATCTTATATTTGATAAAGGGGCTAAAAGCATGCAATGGAGGAAGGATAGCATCTTCAACAAATGGTGCTGGGAAAACTGGAAATCCATATGCAACAAAATGAAACTGAATCCCTTTCTCTCGCCATGCACAAAAGTGAATTCAAAATGGATCAAGGAGCTTGATATCAAATCAGAGACGCGCCGTCTGATAGAAGAAAAAGTTGGCTACGATCTACAGTCGGTGGGGTCGGGCTCCAAATTCCTCAATAGGACACCCATAGCACAAAAGTTAATAACTAGAATCAACAAATGGGACTTACTCAAACTAAAAAGTTTTTTCTCAGCAAAAGAAACAATAAGAGAGGTAAATAGGGAGCCTACACCCTGGGAACAAATCTTTACTCCTCACACTTCAGATAGAGCCCTAATATCCAGAGTATACAAAGAACTCAAAAAATTAGACAATAAGAGAACAAACAACCCAATCAACAAATGGGCCAAGGACCTGAACAGACACTTCTCAGAGGAGGACATACAGTCAATCAACAAGTACATGAAAAAATGCTCAACATCTCTAGCTGTCAGAGAAATGCAAATCAAAACCACCCTAAGATACCATCTCACTCCAGTAAGATTGGCAGCCATTATGAAGTCAAACAACAGCAAGTGCTGGTGAGGATGTGGGGAATAGGGTACACTTGTACATTGCTGGTGGGACTGCAGATTGGTGCAGCCAATTTGGAAAGCAGTATGGAGATTTCTTGGAAAGCTGGGAATGGAGCCACCATTTGACCCAGCTATTCCCCATCTTGGTCTATTCCCTAAAGACCTAAAAAGAGCATGCTACAGGGACACTGCTACATCGATGTTCATAGCAGCACAGTTCACAATAGCAAGACTGTGGAACCAACCTAGATGCCCTTCAATAGACGAATGGATAAAAAAAATGTGGCATTTATACACAATGGAGTATTACTCTGCATTAAAAAATGACAAAATCATAGAATTTACAGGGAAATGGATGGCATTAGAGCAGATTATGCTAAGTGAAGCTAGCCAATCCCTAAAAAACAAATGCCAAATGTCTTCTTTGATATAAGGAGAGTAACTAAGAACAGTGTAGGGACGAAGAGCAGGAGAAGAAGATTAACATTTAACAGGGATGAGAGGTGGGAGGGAAAGGGAGAGAGAAGGGAAATTGCATGGTAATGGAAGGAGACCCTCAGGGTTATACAGTGGAGGAGGTAGAGAGAGAGGAGGGGAGGGGAGGGGAGAGGTGGGGAGGGGGGAGTGTGGAGGATGGGAAAGGCACTGGAGCACAACAGACACTAGTATGGCAATTTGTAAATCAATGGATGTGTAACTGATGTGATTCTGCAATCTGTGTATGGGGTGAAGGTGGGAGTTCATAACCCACTTGAATCAAAGTGTGGAATATGATATGTCAAGAAATTTGTAATGTTTTGAACAACCCACAATAAAAAATTAAAAAATAAAAAAAAAAAGAAATATTTCTTTTTCAACATTCCTGCTTTCTTCTAGATACAATGTTTTTATTGTATTTTATTTCACTTGCTCTCATGTATCTTTGATCAATTAATATC
The DNA here is from genome assembly GCF_047511675.1 of Marmota flaviventris. NCBI lineage: Eukaryota > Metazoa > Chordata > Mammalia > Rodentia > Sciuridae > Marmota > Marmota flaviventris. Next base: position 56,838,373 of record NC_092500.1, on the reverse strand, counting down.
TTTTCTTTTCCTTTTTCTTAACAATTTTTAAGCAATTGTATAAACTTTGTCCCCCCAAACTGATCACCCCTTTTGTATGTCTTGCAGAATTCCCTAATTATGTTTCTTATGTGAGTACATCCTCCAAAACAAAGACCAATACATGTTCTTAAATGTTATGTTTTTAAGGCCTTGTCTACCTGAGAATATTTTTTATTATGCTCTTATTATTGCATGACTATTGAAATGGATAAACATTTAAAGTGTGAAGCTTTTACTTTATATTAATACTTAAAAATTATTTCATCATCTTTTTGGATCCTATATTGCTGTTTAGCAGTGTGTAAACAGTGTGTACTATTCCCTGGTGGTCAATATTTCCTTTCTTTCTATTAGCTTTTAGAAATTATTTCTTTTTGATCATCTTAAATTTAAAATGAAAATATCTAAGCATGAGTTCTTCCAAATTCCTCTAAGATCATATTCTAAGAACTCTTTCTATCTGAAACCTTTTCTTAAAAGCTTTATTGAGATATTAATGACAAAAATTATATATGCTCAAGATATACAATGTGATGTTTTGATGCATATTTACCATCACCTCCCATAAGTGTCTTTTATATGTGTGATGAAAATAATTAACATCTACTTTCTTGGAAAATTTTAAATATACATTACAGTGTTACTAACCACAGTCATAATAAGTCTCTAGAACTTATTCATCTTATAATACAAGTTTGGCCCCTTGATCAACATTTCCTGCTCACCCTCATTCTGGCCACCTGAAATTAACCCTTGTATTCTCTGTTTATATTAACTTCATTTTGTTTAAATTCCACACAGAAGAGAGAACATGTAGCAATAATATTTTTATATAGCTGATTTATTTTACTTAGCATAATGTCCTTCAGTTCCATGTTGTTAGAGATGACAAGATTTTTCTCCTTCTTAAGGCTGAATGAGAGTCTACTATATGTGTGTGTGTGTGTATGTATATATATATATATATATATATATATATATATATATATATATATATATATACTAGAAATATATATACTTCAAATATATATATATATATATATATATATATATATATATATATATATATATCACATTTCATATTTGATCATAATGCTGCACTGAACAGTACCATTTTTATGTGCAGACATTTTATTTCCTTTGATTATATATCTAGAAGTGGAAGTCTTGGGTCACACAGCACATACTGTTCTTAAAAACAGTACTTGTTTTAAATTTTTTGAGGAACTACTGGAGTCTTATTTTTCTTAGATTCTGAGAGTCATAAACAAATTATTTGTTTTGGTGTTTTTGAACTTAAGATATATTACTTGATTTAATCATAGCCTAGATTCATGATACATTATCATATTTGAGCCATTTATATCCTGTCTATCTTATTTATGCATTTAATAACATAACAACTATGCATATGGAACCCATCACAAATTTTAAAGGACTTCTAGTAATTTACATTCCCACCTGGTCTTTTTGTGGCATATGTCTCTTGAATGTCCCACTTCAACCAGGTAACCAGTATTTTGATTGTTTTATTTTTCATTTTCTTTTTTAAAACATATTTCTGTCAGCAATAAGTAATTTATCAAAATTACCTTCATAATATATGTAGCCATATAATTTATTTTTCTTGTAATTCATTCATTTTGATGTATTTGAATAATATTTTTTTAACATAACACCAATTATTTATCCATTCTGCAGTTGATGAATATTTGAATTATTTCTATGAACAGTAGTGCTGGAAAGATTCTTTTTTTTTAAAATACTTATTTTTTAGTTGTAGTTGGACTCAATATCTTTATTTATTTTTATGGGGTGCTGAGGATCAAACCCAGGTCCTCACATGTGGTAGGCAAGTGCTCTAACGCTGAGCCACAACCTCAGCCCTGGTAAGATTCTTATCTAAGTTTCCTGGATTACATGCAAGACTTTATCTTAATTTTCTAGTCATAGAGCTGATGGTTTGCAGGATATGGACATGTTAGATTTTACAAGCTAATTCCAAAAGTTTTTCCAAATTAGTTGGACTGATGGCTTCATGGTAAGTATATATTGTAGACAAAAGATTTATCTCTTTTCCTCCTCCTCCTTTTTCCTTCCTTCTTGGAAAATTTTAGCATCTTGTTCTTTAATATGAATTTTAACGTCAACTTATCAAGTTCCATGTTAAGTCCTGTTGGAATTTAGGTTAATGTTTTAGCCCTTTGATAGAAATACACAAGAGTTAGTGATCAGAACATATCTATTATAAATTTGGGGATTTTGTACAACAAAATGCTTATAAAATTACTACATCTAGTTTTTTATTTGCTTGTTTTTGAATATTATGTGGAGTATATCTTTAATATTGGGCATATGTATATATTCTTTTGTGAAATGCTTTTGCCCAATTTTCCCCAGTTTCATGTATGCCCAGTTTTCTTTTCTCTTTTTGTCTTTTTACATTACTTTTTTTCAGTTCATCAAAGTAATTTTTCATATTTAAAAGTTATTAATTTTAGTAAAACAAAATTACTAATTATTTTATGGCTGACACTTCTGGGTCTTGTTTAAGATATTACTTCCTACAAGTTGAGAAACAGGAATAGAATTGTTTCTAAAAGTTTTAAATTTCTGCTCCATTAGCATTTGATTTTTTGGTGATGCTATGAGGTAGAGATATATTTTCTTTTTTTCTACACGGATTACTATTTATTCAACTTATTTGTTAAGTAACCTCACTCTGCCATCTGCCAAGTTGCAGAGAAGATTGACCTACTTGTGAGTATTTAGATTGAACTGCTTGTGGGTGTTCTGTTCATTGCAATTGTAAGTTTGTCTATTATTGGGTCGATAGCACAAGTTTTGAAGAGCTATGGCTTCATATTAAGTATATATTGTAAACCAAAGATTTCTCTCTTTGCCTCCCCCTCCTTTTTCATTTCTCTTTGGCAAATTTTAGCATCCTGTTCTTTAATATGAATTTTAAAGTTAACTTATCAAGTTCCATGTTGAGCCCTGTTGGAATCTAGGTTAAAGTTTTATCCCTTTGATAGATAAATTTGGGGAAAGTGACACCTCAAAAATATTTTCTTCCTATCTATAAATGTGGGCTACCTCTACTATTTAATGTCTTTCAGGAAGGATTTTAGTTTGGCCTTTATCAGTAAAGGATTCTTAATACTTAGCCTGTTTAGTATATAACATATGCCACTTAGAAAACACTTTGATCTTTGCAATCAAATTTTAAACAGCCAGAAGATAAACTGAAACTATCAGGGAAACATTAAAGTTTTACCTACGGAACAAAAGAAAATTCCCTTGTTGATGCATGGTTAGGGGCACTGCTAATTTTGCTTTTGAGGAGTGTTTGGAAGCATAAATGTAGATATAAAAATAGCTCTCATTTGTCCATCGTAATGTAGGACAGTTGCACTGTGTATAATTAAAATAAACAGATGTGTGTATGGACTCTTTAACCATTGGAACTCTCATAAAGCTATTTTTGATATAGAAATATAGTCTTGGCAAAATAGCTACAGATGCAACATTTCACCATTAGCAGCAGCATTCTGCAACTAAATATTATCCATAGACGATTACTGAAGATCATTATTTCCTATCACCTTCTGCACCAGAACATTTACCAGAGTTAACACATAGCAAAACCGACTCAACTGAAATTATCCTTCTGTTCCTCTCCTAACCTTCTTGCTTTGGAACAATTAAATACTTAGGCAGCAAAAAGGAAACAGTGATTTGGATTGGAAAGCAACTAGAAAACTATTTGATGTATTAAAATTTTCTTAATTGAGCCACTGGAAAAAATGTATAATTGATTCAATGGATTCCATAATTTATCTGCATGTAGAAATGTTTGGTAAACTATGGTAAAACCATATTCTCCATTTTTCCAGCAAGAATGAGCCAACCCATCAAAACTATACATGTGGTAAAAGTTACTTCCATAACATATGCCTTTTTAAATATCATCTGTGAGTCTACCCAGATTTCAAGTAAATGCAATATGAAGCTTCCATATTCACCAAAACAAAATGGAACTTCTTTTTTCCTTGATCCCCAGTGTAACTTATATTTAAAAATACTAGTATTATTTTACTTGTTCCTATCATAAGTTTTGATTGTCTTTATTTCACATATCTTCTGTTAAGCTATATAAGGGGAAAATATTAGAAATATTTTTTAAAGAATGGCAAATTTTGTAGGCTCAAGTGATAAACCATGACACCTGTCTTATAGTAAAACAATAAATATTTTCGTCAGTCTGTTAATTGGTAGTATACCATTAGAAAGTAATCAGTTAACTTTTTCATGTGGCCAAATGTGATGATTTGTATATCTGCACTTAAGATTTAGGCGATTAGAATGTGAATTATTAATACTAATGGAAAACTAGAAGGTATTATAATCACTAATTGATGAGGGCCAGTTGGAACTGAACAATATGTTAGAAAAAGTTGGCTCTATGTTAGGTGCTTAGAAGAGACACAGACAAATTAACCCTAATTTTCATGGCCTAGAGGACAACATTTTAACTAAATTTTTAAGTTTTTAAAATCATGAAGCTATCAATAACATTGTTGTGCATCCAAATGTAGAAAAAAAATCTCTGAAGTAATAATGGAGAACTGATATATTACCATACTTTGAACGCAGTTGATCAGTGTATCAGTGATTCTTTTAAAAAATGTTAATTTTATAGTTTCCTAATTTAAAAACAGATACATTTAGATAGAATATTTGAAAATAGCATATTGTGATATGAAAAGAACAGGTACCCACATATTAGGACCATTTTTTTTTTTTGTAAATCTGATACATAAATGCCAATGTCAGCTCTAACAGATTCCTTCAAGCCCCCTTACTGGTCATTCTTAAGATCTATTGACTACAAGCATCAGCTAGCAAATGTTATATGTGAAAATAGATTAAAACTTTGTTTTTAGCAAAAATGATTCCTTCAGATTTTATGAATAGAAGATTAAGAAAATTCCCATTCATGAATATCAAATTCATTTTAAGAAGAAAAATGAATAGTCCATTAATATGGGCTAAAACCCAAAATTAAATTGGAACTATTTAATTATTTAATGCAATAATCACACAAAATATTTTGCCTGGCAGTAGATATGACCAAATGTATCTAACAATAAATAATTTTTACCTGTGCTCCATTATTAATGCCTTCATGAAATTAAAGAATTAAAGGAGATAGAGGTCAACAATCTAAGCAGTTATTTCAATTAGTAATTCTCGGAGCTATTGAGCCTTTAATTTGAAAATATATCAGCATACAATTCCTTTTATTTTCTCAACATTACCTTTGCATTAGCCCTTGGATGAGAAGATCAAATACTATCCATGAATTAATTGCATAATGTGGTAGATGAATGCTGCAAATATATCCTTCACCATAAATGCCTTAATTAATATGCTTCAAAATAGTAAACAACTTATCAATCTGCCAAGAAAACTATACTTTTAAAAACTATATTAGACTGGTCAAAAAACTACACTATTTGTGATTTATATTTAAAAAAAATAAAATTAGTGAAAATAAATACTTTTAAATTAGGTGAAACACTGTTTCCCATAATATGTAGGAGCTGGAATTTGGAGGAGTAATTCTGTATTTATTATTGCTAATGTATAAAAATCTCCAAAGATGACTGAAACTGATGGTTTTCTAATACCGAGGCTGTTGTCTATAGTAAGTCTGGAATCCATATTATCAATTCTCACTAGTCAGATTAGGTGGATATCATTTATTTATATCATGTTTTGTTTTGTTTTTATGTTTATAAGATTTTCTGAATCTAGTCATGAGCCTCTTTCTTGACTTCTGTTTTTGTAACTTGGAATAAGGAAATCGGTCTAATTACTTATTTTTCCTATTTAAATCAACATTTCTTTTTTTAAAAGTTTGTATAATTTCCAAAAGGCAAAATGTAACTAAAATTTCTAGGAAGTTCTTATCTCTAAGTTGTTATTTATTTACTAATATATATATATATATGTGAATATTTACATATATATATATATATATATATTTACATATACATATATATAATATATATAATATTTACATATATATATATATATATATATATATATATATATATATATATATATATATGAGAAAGGAATTGTCAACCATCTATCCTTCAGAATTTTCATGCTTCTGGCCCTTCATCCACTTAAAAGGAGGCAGAGGTAAAACACAGGTGATTTTTCTTTCTGAATGAAATGGCTCTTCCTAGTAAAGAAACTTCAGAGAAAAATACAAAGCATTTGTGAAATAGATAATGTGAGTTAAGTGGATAAAATTCACAGTAACTATAGTGGAATATCATGGAGTTTAGAACCAGGCAGATCACCTCACTCGGCCACCTGCTGTCTAGGAAACTTTGTGAATTTGACTTCTCCAAGAGCACAGAAATTATACAGGAGAAAGGAGTAACTAATTTGTACTGAAAAGTATTGGAACGCAAAAGGAGTTGATATGTAAACAGGACTAATTAAATGTCATGTTATGTGCATTTGGGGAAAATTGCTAAATTCCAAGAGAAAAACTATGAGACAATTTATGTAAAAAAGTGATACAAAGAAAAAGAGCATACTGTTTTTATGGAATTATAATCTTTAAAAATCAGTATGACTGAAATGTATAAGATGGGAAGGAAAAGATATTTTAACCGGGTGTGGTAGCTCAAGCCTGTAATCCCAGAAGCTCGGAAGGCTGAGACAGGAGGATCACAAGTTCAAAGTCAGCCTCAGCAACTTAGAGAGGCCCTAAATAACCTAGCAAGACCCTGTCTCTAAATAAAATATAAAAAGGGCTGGAATGCTGCTCAGTGATTAAGCTCCCTGGGTTCAATCTCCAGTACCAAAAAGAAAAAAATAAAAAGAAAGAAAGGAAGGAAGGAAGGGCACTTTGATATGGGGCTTTAGAAATTGAAAAGAACTAGATCACCTTGAATGAAAAAACTAAAGAGGGTGAACATTATTGGGCAATAGTCGAGTGTTAAAATATCTCATATTCTCTCATTTATTATCTTCTGTGTATGATCCTTGCTCTAAGTAAGGAGATCATTTTTTTTTTCTAAATAGACTGATGTGTTAAAATACCTGGCTCCTTCTTTCCTGAAGTGACTTAGATGCAGATCTGGATAATGTGCTAGAATGTAGTGTCTACTCTTGCTGCTATAGATTCAGGTTGTCTCCTAAATGAATGCTTTCTTTTAAAATACCAAATTAATTTTCTGCCAGATATTATATTTCCATCTTCATTGATGGCAGTCATTTCTGCTCTCAATTATGAGTGAACTTCATCTTCATCTGAGATATTAGTGGCAAAACAGTGCACCTGACATTGTGGATTTATGACCTCCTCCTTGAAGCGATTTCTTGACTTGGATTCCAGAAAACCATGTCCTCGCTCTTGCCTGGACTTCAGTGGTGGTTTCAGCCTCCTTTGATATGCCTCATTTTCTCTACTCTGAACATTGGACATCTTCAGGACTCCAGAGCATTTCTTTTCTGTTCTTTAACTTATATCTAGGTAATCATATCTTCATATCTCAATTGACCCTACTGGCCTCAGTCTCTCTCTTGATCTCCAACTCATATGTTCATCTGCCTACTCATCGTCCCACTTGAATTATCAATAGATATTGTAAACCTAAGAGGTCGAAAAAGAACTCATTTTTCCCACATGTTCTGTCTTCAAATATACTTCTCCAGTCTCCCTTAGTTCATATGTAAATTTAACCATTGCTCAGAAACATGATAATCACAACTTTTAGTCATATTTCACATATTTCACAATATCTTAGATGCCATGTATAATAGATACATATATGTGTGTATATATATATATATACACACACACAGATATGTGTGTGTGTGTGTGTGTGTGTGTGTTTGTGTATGTGTCATTACTCTCCACTTCTATTCCTACCACCCTAATCTAAGGCAAATCACCTTTGCCTAGATTGTTTAAATAGCTTCTGAGCTCTTGCTTCTTCTTTTCCTCTCTTATAAGCAGTTAATGCTGCAGTCAGTTCAGTGTTAATAACATATAACTGATTAAAATAGTGATCAGGAGACTTCCTCCAAAGTCTCCTGATCACACTTAAAATCATCCAAAAATCCTTACCATGACCTACAAAGTCCTATATAAGGTTCTCTGACTCCATCTCTGCCATAATTTTCTCCCTCTTTCTACTCATTTTTCCCATTTAGGCAAAACTAACCTTCTTTCTGCTTCTTATAGACGTTCATTTTCACCTCAGGGCCTTTGTACTGTTGCTTATCCCATGAAATACTCTTTCTATAGGAAAACACACAGTTTATTTCCTCCATTTATTTTTCTCAAATTAAACATTCCCTGTAATGAATGTCTATTCTTTTGACTCCATTTAAAGTAGCCTATCCCTGTTCTCTGATCTTCTTATTTAGTTTATATTTCTACTTATTGCTGATAATACTAACATTATGTTATACATTTATTTGTTAATTATCTGATTGTTCTACAGAATATAAATGTTGCAAGGCCAGTTTGCCTTAGTCACTGGTAACTCTACCAGCCAGAATATTTGTAGTCATTTTACAGGTGCCTATTATTTTCTAAATGAATTTTTAAAGGGAATGGAAAGGTAATCATTTTGGGCTTCTCAAAAGGAACAGTAGAAGTTAGGAGAAAGTTTTAAACCAGCATGAACTCAGTGCATTAATGATTAATAGATCAGCAGAACACAGTGAGAGTTCAGAACCAGAACCAGGCATGCACGGCAGTTTGAGTCATGTCAGGGTGGCATCTTTGATCATTGCAAAAATGATGTACTACCAAGAAATGTATCAGGGCAACTCTTTTTCCATAGGGAAAAGTTTTAAGCATATTCTCTACCTCACCCTATTAAAAAAAATGAATTCAGACAGAGTGCATGCAAAATTTCAATCTTATTTAAAAATACACAGGGGACTACAGAAACATATCATTATAACCTGAGCATTAAAGAGGATTTCTTTAGCAAAATACAAAGAACAAAATATACAATATAAAATATGGATATATTTTCCTAGAAAAACATAATGTAAACTCATTTTTATGAAAACCATAAAACAACCAATTATAGACTGTGAGAAGCTTTTTGCAACATCTTTAATTAACAAATGAGAGTAACATAGAAAGAATATGAAGAGCTTCATATAGTAGTAAAATATGAGCAATTTTTAGGAAGCAATTCATGGAACAAGAAACTGAAGCATATAATTAATGAGATACTTAATCACACTAGAAATCAAGAGAATACAAGAAAGAAAAGGAAACAAGGGATATAATTTGCCATTCCCTCCAAAGGGCAACAGTCTTACAATCTGGCAATAACATGTTTGGCAGAACTAATGAACATGCATGGGTAAAATGGTAAAACCCCATGAGAGATTTGTGTTGAAATATGTCGTAATGTTCCTACAAGCCAGAAATTTTACAAACAATATATATTCCAGGAAAAGACTTGCACATATGCAAAAAGAAAAATGTGTAAGAATAAATGTAAACTGCCTAAATAGTTATAAAAGTTTTAATCTAAAATAATATGACAAGCAATGGAATATTTCACAGCAGTTAAACCAACTGGAGCCACATCTGCCAGAATGAATGCTGAGGTTTAGATGTGGTTTATGTCTCACAAGACTTCCTGTATTAAAATGTAATCCCCACTGTGAAGTATTAAGAGAGTAGAACCTTAATCCTACTATGGTGCTGAGAGGCCCACCATTTAGGAGGTGATTAGAGTTACATAAGTCATTTAGGTAGAGCCCTCATGATTAAATCCTAGTGGCTTAATAAGAAAAGAGTCCAGAGGAGACACATACATGCTTCTTGTAAGCTATAAAAGCTTGACAACTTTACTCTGTTGCTTAGAAATAAACAGATTAATATATCTGTATTTATTACCAGTGTCAATTACTGTATGAATATAATTATTTCATATGAATGTGTAACAACTAAATTTAAGGAAAGCATCAATACAAAACAGATCTTTTAGAAGGAGCTGAGATGAGGGTGATTGTGGGATCAGGGAAAAACATGAAGAACTTCTAAATATACTGAGGTTATTTTACTTCTTTTGGTGGGAGTGGACACAGTTATCAATTTCATTATTCATATATTCTATGTCTTTCAAAATATCTAACATACATTAAAATTTAATATTTCATCTTTGTAGTATAGGTAACTAAACTCAAGGCCTCCTCCTTGGTAGGTAAGCACTCTACCACTGAGCTACAACCACAGCCCCCAAATGATATTTTTAAGGAGATAATGTACTGTCATGATAATCTAAAATGACTTTGTGTCAACAATTCTATTCAGCTCATTAATGAGGCTGTGCAGATGTTGTGGACAGTTGAGATATTTTTGAGAAGGTCAGATTTTTTTAATTAGATATGAAACAAGTCCAACTTCATATTTTTGAGATGTCCATCCTACTGGGGAAAAAGTGCCAGGCATCCTGTTCCCTCAAATCCCTAACTACTTCGTATCACTGACCTTCTCTCATTTTCCCACAGCAAGGACACTGTTATAAATTCTATACCTATACTTTTTGTTAGACCTTATTGCCTTAGGGTGGGGATCATCAGATACTCAAAAACAAAAAAAGTGATACAAGCTCATCTTTCCTCAGTGCATTTCCCTTTCCCTCTGAATCTTAGCTCCTTCACTCCTGTCTCTGCTCTTCAAATCTCTTTAGGGTGAGATTCCATTCCTCTCCTCTGCTTTTCTTGCTTTCATGTTGTCCTTGGTGAGAGACTGAGTCTAAGACAAGATGCTCTATCATCAGTGGAAGTGGAATTCTCTTCCTGAATTTTTTCATCTCTTTCATTTTAATATTTTGACAAATCAAAATAATAACACAGATTGAAGTGAAATCAAACTTACAAAAAAGAAAGGTATTTAGCCTTGTTATATCATAAAAAGTGTTGCTACAGAATTAGCAGTACTAAGATATATCTGGAAAAAGCTCTTGTCTTTCACATTAGAGGTGTTTCCACATTCTGGCAAAATACTAACAAGGAAGAGGGATCAAAATCAAGGTAATCTCAGATTTCTTCACTCCAAATCTCCCATTGGGATTAACTGGGTGGTAATTGTAGGCAGGGTATGGCTGGAGGAGGTATGTCACTGGGGGAATGCCTCTGAGTTTTATAATTTGTCCCTGGTGAGCAGAACTAACTGTCTCTTTCTCTCTGTCCTGAGCTGCTTTTCTGACCATGGGGTTGTGCCTCATCTCTGGCCCACAGCTATGGAGTCAGCCCATATGGACTCTGACTGAGACCTCGGAAACTTTCCCTCCTCTAAAATTGCCCTTGTTAGGCCTTTGGTCACAGCAGAAAAATAAGTTAACAAAAATAATACTGCTAATTATACCTGGTATAAATTAATTTAGCAAATCAAAATTTTATCAGAATAGATATCTGACAGTACCTAAACTATGTTTGAAGAAATCTAAAACAAATTTATATTGAAGTCCCTGGGTAAAAGTAAAAATATCTAAAACAATATCAAACAAATGCCAAAAATTAACAATGAAGGAAGCAGTGATTGGGATATGAATATACAGATGAGTTGAAATTAAAATAAATTTTTTTAAGTAAAAAAGAACACTTCATAATGATGAAAAATATAGCTCAAAATGACTATTTCTAAGTCATAAATCAAAATCCATAAAATAACCTTCAGGAAACAAAAATGAAAGTATATAAATCTACCCTAAGAGAACATTTATATCATTAAATTTTTTTCTTATTTCAAACCAATGCAGATAAAGTAAACAAGAAAAGAATAAAATAAACCTAATTATATACTTAAACTACATATTAAAATACAACTTTTTCTTTCAAGTTCCCATGAAATATTGATCAAAAGTTAGCCCCCAAGGGACATATTTAAAAATTCCTAAGTGTTGAAATAGAACAGACTGCATTCTCCGACAAAGTGCAAATACAAAATAACAAATTGTGTCAAAGGGTAAATCAGAAAATAAAAGCTTGTTAGGGAATAATGGTAACAGTAGTATTATTAACAGGAGTATTATAAAAAACAGTAGTATTATTCACTAGTAGTAGACTCACATTGAGCTCTTAGATTAATTTGAAATGTATTTTCTCACAAATTTTAGGTTGTTAATTATTTATCCAGTTTCTGTGTTGAATAGCAGCCACTCTAATCCTGCAACAGAGAAATAGATATGTTTAAAAGTATGAAAAATTTCAATACACTATAGTAATGTGTCTAATGTAGAGGACTATGTAAATTATTATTTTAAAACACGTCTGAAAAGATCCCTGTTAGAAAATACTCCAAGAAACAGAATTATCTTTATATAAACTGAATCACCAGTAGTGTATTCATTCTGTGGCATTATTAAAGCATGCCAGGTAGAATATCCCATTCTTTGGAGAAGATGCCATATTCTAATTTGTGTAGCAAACATTGATGCATAAAAGCTTAATATAAGCCAGACTGATAGGAGCAAATAGTTCTTTTCAAAGAAGCTGATGTGAAAGGATGAAGTGAAGCAATAAATGTTGACAACTCCTCATAAGGCAATTTAATGTGATTACAGGAATTGGTATTCTTTTCCTACAGATATGCCTATAAGAAGTAATAATTGTGGAAGCATAAGAATTTACAACATAAGCTGAACGAATGCTTAAAATTCAAAAATGCAATTCACCTCAAAGAACTTGAGATTAAAAATGAAATACTAACTCAGAATATACATATTTACACTTATCTCTTGTAGAGCATATGTTTCCTTCCAAGCTAAACAAGGATTTACCATTAGCCATGTTTTCAGAGATTAAATATTGTTGAATGCTCTGAGGCACAGTTCACTGCTACTTTTAAGATTAAAAATAACCAAAAATATCTGTTTTAAAGACATCCCTATTTATTTGATGACTTTAGTAGCTTCAAATCATAGAAAGACTATTACTCCATAATTCCATACTGCAAATGTCAACTTACAAAATGTTAATTGGACCAATAGCAAACATCTAATTTAATTATATATCATTTTAATTCTATGAAGTAATATACTCAATACTTTTACAAAGCTAGAAGGGATATTAAAGTTTTGAATATTCTTTTAAGTTTACTTTTGGTCTTCTATACATGAGTTTATTTTTATTGCTTTTTGCTTTGCTCCAAAAGCCATTATAAAAACAAACAATAATTATTTAATATGCAAGGATGTTTTTGCATACCTTCAATCTTTCCTCCTGTCTCTTAACAGCAAGACTACTATATTTGGTTTGGGAGTAAATATTTTCAGTGTCATTTTTATATTGAAGAAAATTTCCTTAAGGTAAACTACACTGTAAAAATATAATAAATACATTGATACTATAATACTGCAAGGACAAATTATGCTGTTTTGTTTAAGCTGTGTTAATAATTTTTTAGTTTATTATTTTTGTATAAAATTATTTTTTAAATAAAATTAGCTTGTCCAGGATTATAAAGATATGTATAGTGTTTGCTTTTGCTAAAAAATTTCTTAAAATACATGCACTACTCCAAAAGTCAAAATCACTTTTGTAAGAATCTATCTTTTAAAGAGCTTATAGCAAAAAATACCCAATATAAAACACCAAGTATTGAATAACTTAAGAGATATAGAATTTGGTTCAACATGGCATCATCGTATTGCATAGATTTTATATGGGTACACATTTATTTACAGAGATTTTTTATTTTTTTTGGAATAGACCCATCTACCTGCCAGTGTTTTCGGTTACAATTACTGTGGTCTTATGGTGTATGGAAGAAGGGATCTAGAATTGCTTTCTGAGGGAAGTCTCAGTCTTATTCATAAAAAAGTCCTCCATTCATTCAGCTTGCAAAAGACTTCTGAGTAGGCTCGTGAATGAGTTACAGGTGTCTATCTTCTTCCTACCCAGCCTCTTCCCTAGCTCTCCTTTGGCTGGGATCAGAAAGTGCAATTAGTAATTACCTCATAAGATTATGTTTTTGATTAAATAAAATGAGAGTTTGTCTCTTTTGAGGGTGATTGCCATGCCATTTCTGGGTTTGATATCTAGATGTCCTGTAAATAAAAGAATAAATCCAATAAATGTGGGCTTTGGAAAAAATTAGAGATAAAGTGATTAATTTTCTTATCCTGTCACTGAATTAACCAACCCTGCAATTATTTTTCTGTCCTCCTCTGAGCTTCTTGTCATGAGATATGCTTATTAAGTGAGTAGGTAAATTTTCAAGTGAAATCCAACAAAGATGATTTAAATTGTGATTTTTTTGTTATTGTAGTAGAACATCCTTATCCCCAACTCCACCCACCTCCTAACACTTTTGCTCAGAGTATTTAATCACCAAATCTACTTTTTTGTATATTTAATTTATTAGAGGTAAGATTTTATTTTCCTAAAATTATGAATGCTGATATTCCTGTCAGATCCAATGTCATTTTGTTATTGTGAATGTCTTTATTTATCTTGGAAAGTATTCATGAAAATGGAAATGTTCTATCTTTTAACATAAATACTGATTAAATGTGGGCCTCCAGAATCTATAAATATGCAGCCATTTTATTAATTTGAATACACTCCCTGATAAATGACCACTATTTTTGATTTACGGTGACTTTTCTTCAACATATAAAGATGCTGAACATTTTAGTCCCATACTTTAGCAAAACTTAAGAAATTCCCAGGGTGGTCAATTGATTGCAATTGAGACATTACCTGGAGATTCCGTGCTCACATGCAGACGTGTGGGTATTGTGTGGGGTTTAATTAGGTATGTAGTGACATGTTACAAGACATCATGTGCAACACAACTTGGAAAAGTAAGAAGTGTCAGGATGAATTACCTTTGGAGAATCTTTGAGTTGATTGAATAATGATGAAATATGTGGAGTTTATCTAAAAGCTACCTTGTTTGTCCTCAGGAACATTGTAAGGCCTTTGTCTCACGAATTTAGTTGAACTTTCTACATATGTTGCTATTCTTTTAAGGAAATATCTTCTCCTTATTATGCTGTTTGCTAAATCATGCCTTATGTAATACAATGATTAATATAATATCTAAAATTACACAACATCTTGTTCATGTATCTTTATATTTCTGGTCCTTTGTAACCAAAGAAAGCCTAAAGTTCATATTTTCTTCTCTCAATACAGCTTTTTCTCATCAAGATATTTTTCACTTTAGATAAATATCATTCTAATAAAAATGTTATATTTAACATCATCACTTATTTTCTTTTAGTTTTGTTATTTGTGAA
Source organism: Marmota flaviventris (assembly GCF_047511675.1). NCBI lineage: Eukaryota > Metazoa > Chordata > Mammalia > Rodentia > Sciuridae > Marmota > Marmota flaviventris. The sequence continues at coordinate 56,823,038 of NC_092500.1, read as the reverse complement.
CTAGCTATCTACATTCTTAGCAGAGGAGAACCTCTTAATTTTCTGCAAAAACTAACCCTACTCGAATCATGTTATCTCTCTCCAGAGGACTTTTGCTTACATATTTGGATTATGGAATTAGCTAGTTTGTGGTTTGACCTCTTTCCCTGGATGAACACATCCTAGCATTTTGTTAGGAAATGTTTTAGTAAACCTCGCTTTCCTTTTCCCTTTTTAACCTCAGCAATTCACTTAACACATTATTGGATAGGATCCAACCACAGAAGCAACAGAAAACAGTAAAATCAAAATATTTGCCACCAGACAGCTTGAATTGAAAACTTTCTCCAGCATCCTAAGTTCTCTGACCTTCATTGCATTCCAAATAATAACACGTGTTTTGTTTTCCTCTTTTGTAAAAGACTATATTCATATGTGAAATCTAGTGGAACTAATTTAGAGCTTGTCAATGGGTAGTAACGATAAAAAGGATGATGGGGCATATTCCAAAAAGTGACTTTCTAAGGGTGAACCAAGCTGAGCCCTCACCCATGAGGGCTTATAAAGGGGAAGCAGCAATGAAAGCAAAACCTTCTGGAAGAGTCACTTTATAGACATTTCTACAAAGAGAATATATATTATTTTAAATTGTTGTTACATGGTAATTCCCATATAAAATATAATAGAATGTGATGGATACTTTTTCTGTTTTTCTTTCTCCTATTTCCTTTCTTTCTTCTTTTCTCCCTTTCTTTTCTTTTGTCCTTCATTCTTCCCCCTCCCCTTCCTCCTTCCCTCCCTCTCTCCCTCCCTCCCTCCCTCCCTCCCTTCCTTCCTTCCTTCCTTGCTTCCTTCCTTTCCCTTTCCATTCCCATTACATTTTTTAATTTCTCCTTGTCAAGACTCCTGAAATGCTATGGTTTAAATATAGTTTGTCCCCCAAAGTGTCTTGTGCTAGGATCTTGGTCATTAATATGAGCAGTGTTGAGGTGGTAGAATCATTAGAACGTGAGGCCTGGTGGAAGATAATTAGGTCATAGGGTTCCACTTTTATGAAGGAATCATTGCTAGTCTCTCAGAGTGGGTTGGTTTTCACAGGAGTTGCTTAGTTCTTGAGTCAGCATTTTGTTATAAAATAGCAAGAGTGATGCTCCATGGTTTCTTGCTTCCGATTGCACCATGTGTGATCTCTTTCTTTGCATCTACCCATTTTTTCTTTTACATCTCAACTGCATTGTCACAGGGAGCCATTATCAGGATGCTGCTGTGATACTGTTTAGACCTTCCAGCCATAAAAATTGTGAGTTAGATAAACCTTTTTATAAAGTATCAAGTCCCAGGTATTTTGTTATGACAATACAAAATGAACTAAGATGCCAAGGTTTGACTCTAAATTTCTTATCTCTTTTTTATTATCATAATACTTCCTCATTTTGTTACTGCTATTTTACTAATGTTATAAGATATAATTATTACTATTTATTAAGAGACTGTTTTATATTCATCCTGTCCTAAGTGAGCTCAAATAGCAGTGTCCAGATATAAAATTGGGGAGGCCAAATCATTGTGGTAAATATAAGAAAGTAGTTGCAATGAGCAACAAAAATCATGTTCTGTAGGCTGTTTAAGATATAGAGTGAGAATATAAAATGTTCATCCAAGATGTGGGGTAAAATTGGATATGAGTGGAGAACAGTAAGTGCTTTCTTAATGTATTAGGATAAAGTCAGAGATTCCAATATATGATTATTAGAACATATCTAACAAATATGTACCTACCTCAAAGTGGATACTATTTTCAGTGTTAAAAATAACATATTGAGATTTGTCCCTTCTTTGATGAAACTTTTCTTTTGTTCCTTTTAGTGAAGGACACAGAAAATGAAACCACAAACAAATGTAAATTGTAATATTATAACTGAGGTGAGAAAGGAATATGCATGGTGTCATGAGGTCCCTCATAAGGAAAACTGACCTGGTCAGAGAAGGAGGCCAGTTTTGTTTGAACTGAAACCTGAAGGATGAGCAAGATGAATCAGATAAAGAGGAGAAGTAGATGTTTCAGACAGATTATGAGCACATGCAAAGACCTTCAGTTCCTGCAATGTATACTTGAGGAGTCAATGAAATGTCAAAGCAGACCTGTCACATAGATTTTATTCTATACATAATAAAACATATGCATACAAATAAAGAGAAAGAGGGAGAGATAAAGATAATGAGAAACACACTTTAAGTCTGAGATGTTGATTAATGAGTCCTCAGCACAGAGAAGAAAATTGAAGTCTTATTGTGTTATAAAGGGGGAAGGGATAGGGTCTTGGGCATGAATTTTGAGAAACTCCAATCTTTAACATTAATGGAAGAGTAAAAGATGAGGAATTCAGACAGTACTTGAAGTTAAGGAGAAACCCTGGGGAATATTGTGTCACAGAAACTGAAGGGCAAGAATTTCAAGAAAGAGGCATCCATCAGTATCAAGTAAGAGATGAAGAACATTGACTGCATTCAGTGACACTGAATTCCTTGGGATCCTTTGTTGGGATTCGGTGCTTCGGTGGAAAATGGAGAGAAGAATTCAGACACAAGCAGTTCGAAGAATGTGTGAAGAATGAAGAGATACATAAATGAGTCTTTGGAAAACTTTTGTTTCTGTGAAGACAGTCATGGTGCAGTAGCTGGCAGGGAACCAGTGCTAAGAAAGATTTTTAAAGTCATTATCATTTTAATATAAAAATCGAGCAATTTAAAGAATTATACGAATGAAACATTGAGAGAAAAAATTTAATGATAAAAGAGGATAATTTATTATTGATGATTTCTAAAGGTGAAAGGGAATAGAGTCCAAACAGAGGTGGCAGCATCCATCAGCCCTAGGGAGGAGAAGAGACAGTTTCTCTAATTAATATTTTGCAATGAAAAATGTATGTATGCAGATGTGGGTTGGTTGAAACACTTTACATAAAGAAAAGGAGAAAGTTTCTATCAGATGGATTTAATTTTTTCTTAAAATGGAAGTCAAGGTCATTTGCTGAGAGGAAGCAGGGTAAGGTTAGTCCAGTGTTTGAAAACATATTAGAGAAGGTTTGAGATAATTGGAGTACGTAAGAGGGAGATATCAGAGAATCAAAGAAGTGGCAGTGCTAAGGGCCTATTTAAAGTTGCTGCTTCTCAATTTCCAGTATCATTAATATATTGTCTTCTCTCTCTCTCTCTATATATATATATCTAATATATATATAATATATAATATATATCTTTAATATATCTAATGAGACGTCTTCCAGTGGTTTTAGGAAAATCATCGGAGGGTTACAGAAAACAGATGGTTAGGTTCATTCATGTTAAGGGTCTGGGCAGATATTTTCAATTAAAAATTAAGGAAAAGGAGTTTAGCTTGCAGGAAGGTTGCCAAAATGATAAACTATGAAATCTAGGATAAGGAGTAAAGGAACCACGAAAACAGCTGGTCCCTATTTTCTGAAGAAAAAAATATATATAAATAAGCAAGTATTCCAAGTGAAAAGTCCTTACACGTGTTAACACCAGCCAACGTGTGACAGTGAGAGCAGATAAAAGAGGGAGCAAAAGTAATTGAAGGTGAATCATTTGAATCACAGAGAGGCCATTGGAGCAGAAAATCCATTCTTAGGGACTTTTAAATTATCAGAGTTACAGCTAGACATGAGATAGAGATGATTTCAATAGAATTCTGTTAAGTCAGGCAATGAAATCTACAACAAATGAAAAGGAGTGACATGAAGCTTGGTAAATGACAGTGACATTTACCAACGAAAATTCCGGAAGGGAAAGGTTCTAAAGGTTCAACCTCAAAGGGGTTTTATTTCCTTAAGATGGAGAAATGATGATTTGATAGAGGCCTTGGTGTGAGAATGAGAGGCGAGGATGGCACATCTCATCTACGGGATGAATGAGGAACAGAACATCAGCTGCTTGAGAGGCCTCCAGGGAAAATGCCATGGTGGGTAGAATTTCAAAGAGATTGAAAATTACCTTAAGGATACACAGAGATCTTGGAAGAGCTAGGGCACATTTGTAGATGATAGTTTGAGGAGTCTTGGTTGGGAGAAGGAATAATTCAATGAAGTAGATTTTAGGAACTACAGTGCAGGAAAGATCAATAGGCAAGGGAAGAGTGTGAAGGAGTGGAGGAGGTCACAGCTTGTAGTCCAGAGCTTGACTAATTAAAAAGGAAAGTGGGTTTGAAGGCTTGGATTACACAGTTATTTTAAAGAGAATATCCTACTTAAGTCGGCTATATGAACATTTACAAGGTCAGCTGATGAAACCTATGAACTGAAGATTACACAAAATGCTTTATGAAATAGAGATTAATAAACAGACTTTCGTAATTATCGAAATATCTGGACAAATTTAATAAAACAATTTAGATACCAATCAAAATCTCATTCTTTCCTTTTCCAAAGCTATAAGCATTAGTCCCACAATCACTAGAATTATTACTAATAATACAGAAGAGCATATGATAATATAATATACATAAAGTTTTAATGAATCAAATTCTTTCCTACTGTTATTCTAGGTACTTCATTATGTGGTTTAAATTTATAAGGTTCTTGATTACCATATTTCCTTCTTCCAGTTTCTCCTAAACACTTGCTAATCCTTTGTAGTACCATTTAGAGTTTTTCCTTTGAATACGGAAAACAATAAACTGTATAGTGAGACTCTTTAGTGTAAGATTAAACATGTTTCTAGAACCATGAATAATCTGAAAACATGATTTTTTTCATTGTATTGGAATTTTTAAAATAACTTAATTATTTATTTATTCTGATTAGGTATATATGGTAGCAGCATGCATTTTTATTCATTGTATACAATTGTAGCACAATTTTTCATTTCTCTGGTTATACATGATATAGTGTTGCACCATATATGTGGTCATACATGTACCTAATCATGCATGTCCATCTCATTCCACCATATTTCCTGCCCCCATGCCTCCTCCCCTTTGCCCAATTACAGTTCCTCCATTTTTTCCCTGACCCCCACCGACACCCCGCCATTATGGATCAGAATCCACTTATCAGAGAGAACATTCAGCCTTTGGTTTGGGGGGACTGGCTTACTTTGCTTAGCATGATATTCTCTAACTCCACCCATTAACCTGCAAATGCCATAATTTTATTCTCTTTTAATGCTGAGTAATATTCCATTGTGTGTGTATACAACAGTTTCTTTATCCATTCATCTATTGAAAGGCATCTAGGTTGTTTCTACAGTTTAGATATTGTGAATTGAGCTACCATAAACAGTGATGTGGCTGAGTTACTGATTTTAAGTCCCTTGGGTATAGGACCAAGGATAGCTGGGTCAAATAGTAGTTCTATTCCAAGTTTCCTGAGGAATCTCCATACTGCTTTTTCAGATTGGTTGCACAAATTTGCAGTCCCACCAGGAATGCAAGAGTGTGCCTTTCCCCCGACATCCTCACAAACATTTATTATTGTTTGTATTCTTGATAACTGCCATTCTGACTAGATTGAGATGAAATATTTGAATAGTTTTGATTTGCATTTCTTTAATTATTAAAGATGTTGAACTTTTTTTATATATTTGTTGATCAATTGTATATCTTGAGAAGTATTTCTGTTTAGCTCCTTAGCCCATTTATTGATTGGGCTATTTGTTTGTTTTTTAGTGTTAAGTTTTTTGAGTTCTTTATATATCCTGGAGATAAGTGCTCTCTCTTCTCTGATGTGTGTGTGGCAAAAATTTGCTTCCAAAATGTAGGCTCTTTGTTCACCTTATTGATCACCTTTTGCTGAGAAGAAACTTTTTATTTTTAATCCATCCCATTTATTGATTCTTAATTTTATTTCTTGTGTTTTAGGAGTCTTGTTAAGGAAGTCGTGGCCTAATCAGACATTATGAAGATTTGGGCCTACTTTTTCCTCTGTTAGGTGCAGAGTCTCTAATTCCTAGGTCCTGGATCCACTCTGTGCATGGTGAGAGATAGAGGTTTAGATTCACTTTTCTGCATATGGATTTCCAGTTTTCCTAGCACCATTTGTTGAAGAGATCATCTTTTCTTCAATGTATGTTTTTGGTGACTTTGTCTGGTATGAGATAACTGTATTTATGTGGGTTTGTCTCTGTTGAAAACATGAATTACTTAGAGCCAGATTTCAAATACTGAACTTCTTATTCATTGCATAGCTAAAATATACAATTTTTTCTGGACACTAGATATTTTACTTTATCATTTCCAATCTTCACAGTCAGCCAGGGAAACATGCTTTATAAATTTTATTTTACATATGAGACAACTAAAACTTGAGGAGACTAGAAAACCTGTCTATAGTGTCCAGCTTACACAATAATTGTACTGACTGCAAACCAAATATGTTTGATTCCAAAACAGTGCTCTTTAACATGTTGATCTATTCATTGTGATCACCTTTTCTAATAGGATAGGCTTTGAAGGAATTTAGTAAAAGGCCTGGCTTCCTAAACATTTCCTGGAGGCTTTTTGCAGTTCCGAATTTCCACTGATAACAATCATTAGGGTTACCATTGAATTTTTTTCTATCAAATAATATCTAGAAATTTTATTTCATAGGCTGAACTCACTTTAATATAAATTTGTTCCTCGAAACACTTGCTTTATGAAAACAGTTTTCAGATATCATGTTTGATATATATGGATAATTGTTTTATAAATAAAAGTTTGAAAGACTGCATCCTTCCTAAGTAGAATGGGTAATATTAATTTATGAAGAAAACTAAGATGGATGATTTCAGAATCATTACTAAGTTATACATTATCATTTATTAGATAAATTAAATTTTTTGGTTAAATATCATATATAAAAAATAAGTTTACAATTATACATTTATGTATGGCCATGTATTTATATGTAAATCATATTATAAAGAAGAGGTATTTTTCCTTATCTGTTTTTCTTTTTTTGTTCATATGATTGTTTTTGTTTGTTTGCTTGCTTTGGTGGTAGGGATTAAATCCAGGGCCTTACACATGCTAAATATATTCTCTACCACTGAACTACACTCCTGGACTCTTTCTTTATCTGTTTTATTGCCATTCAATATCACTGGAAGGAATCATACTTATATTATTATCTCAGAACTGCTTCACTAAAATCTGACATGATTAATGTTATGAATCTTAATATAAAAATATTTAAAATAATATCTTAAAATTTGAAAACTTTTTATTTTAAGATTTTTTCTTTTCTTTTCCATTTTTGTTTAATATTAAATGAGGAAATTAAGAGTCATAGGTGAACACAAAAAGCATATAAATGGTACAGTTTAGTCAATTGTTTTCCTTTTGTTCACCCTTAGTAACATGCAGTGAGAACATGCATTTTTTCTAATTCTTCAGTAATTAAACTTGGAGCTCATATATAAAAAGAAGTCATTCTATATTACAACAGAATATAGATAATTAATATTTTATAACATTTTATGACATTGCTTTATACCCTCAAATTATCCATACTTATTAATTTATTATGACTCATATTGTTATCTATAGTCTCATAAATATAAACCGGCTTTATTTTGTAGGATAGGTCATTATTGATAATATTTTTGTTCTGAAAATAAGCAAAGGTTTTTAGAGTATAAGAAATGTGCTTTATTTTGTTCAATCAATACAGAATTACAGGTGCTTTTGCAAGTGACTTGCTTTGATTGTGGCACTTGAACAAGTTTATTTCTGCCCGTCTCTTCACTTGAAAAACAGGAAAATAGTATTGACCTCATGGAGTTCTCAGTCTGAAAAGTCAATGAAAGCAGTGGCTGGTCGCAATTGTGGTGGCAAGAAAAGCTCTTGATCTAAAGTGTTTAAGATCAGAACATCAGGGTCACGATCTGGATGATGTGTTAATGCCAAACAACCATGGGATATAACCAAAGACTTGTTTTCTAACCTAATAGAAAACAGAATTCTTCCACGCACGACAGAGGATATGTGACCTGTTTTAAACAGTCTGTATAAATACCAGAAATGAAGACAGTTGGTATGGGGAATTTTAGAAAGCTTTGGTCCTACCTTTCATTTAGAGTAATTCTTAATTCATATACTTCCATGAAGTATTATGGCTCCCTTTCACTGTAATATAAAATAAAAAAACAGAAGTGTTATTTGAAATCATCTGTTACTGTGCGTTGTCCTATATCTTTCATTTCAGGCCAGTCTCATTTATCTTATACTACTAACAATCAGTTAATTTTTAAAAAAAAAAGAATGAAGATATTGTAGAAATCGTTAGCTAAAAGCAGAAAAAGGTATTTAATGGACATTTTTTCTCTATCAGCATCATAATTTATTATTTTTTAAGTCATGAAAGATATAATTTGAAGACATAATAGCCACTCCTATGTAAATCATAAATAAAAATGCAACCTCAAAAAAAATAATAGCTAAATTAAATGACCACAAATAAATGACCATAAATAAACAATCCTAAGGCTCATCTACTGTCCTAGCTAAAAAGAACTTTTCTTTGGACAAGTTGCTTTGCTTTTGCTTTGTAAATTTGTTGTGAGAATTGCATAGATTATTTGTCATCTAATATATTAAGAATTATGTGTGAGGATCATATTAAAATATTTTATAAGATACAAGTAATATAAGAAATGATTAGCAATAAAGTATAATAAGCATTCAATAAATAATAGTTATAATTTTTAGAATCTACATGTGTTTTTCTTAAAAACCTGGGGAAGAATTAACTTTAAAGGAATCAAATTAAGGAGAGGCAAAGAATACATTGCCAAAGACTATAATGTCTGCAGTATGAAACTCTCTCATGTTCATCCCATGATATTAATCATATCATGCCACACATTTTGACCTTGGTTTCTGTTTTAGAATTCATTTTCTTCATATATCTTAGCATTTTTGACTCAGCTTATCTAATGGCTCTTTTTCTTGATGATTTATTTCATTTACAATCCAGATGGATTTATGCAGGTCTTTTTTAAACATTGCCGTCATTACTTTTTCTTCGGAGGTCATTGTCAACCCCTGATCTTCACGTGGTTACAACCCTAACATTTTGGCATCTGGCACTTTAGTTGGGAAACTTACTTGAGGTTTCAGTCACTCTCCAGCCTGGTCAACTCAACAATTTCTTCTGTGCAGCTCCTGCAGTAAATTAGCAATAATCTCTGGGAACACACACTCAATTGATCTTTTTTCCGTTATTGCTATGTATTTGTAAAAATGCACTAAGTCAGTAATCTATCATTTTCTACACTGTATTCTATTGAGCATTAGTTATAAAAAAATATTAATGGGTGTTCTTTTACCTAGGACAAGTGTGGTCTAATTGTTTTAGAAATGCTGGGCTGCAATCATAATTCTTAGAGAGTTACAAGATACTGATATGAGGAAGATCTAGAGAGTCTTCCAACAAAGACACCTGTTTAACTGCTATTAATAGAAGAGTGTGGCTGAAGAATAGAAAAAAAAATATACTGTCTGTACTCGCTGTAGTCCTGACTTTCCTGCTGTTCTTCTTCATTGTCATATCCCATAGGGATAACAAATGAGACTGAACTCCTTGTCTTTTCGAACATAATGTGCATGGAAGTAATTAACTACCATGGTAATTTTGGTAAGTTTCTGGTCATTAGTCCAGGTCAGAGTCACAAATGGCCTCCTGTAGACTCAGAGTGTCTAGGATCATGTGTAGCAGAAAGCTAAAGGAAGAATACTCCGTGGTGATGTTTTGGAGCATTCCTTAAAATGCATATCTTAGCCCAATCCCATATCTACTGAATCTGTTTTTCTGGGGGGACCCAATACTCTACATTTTAAAGTAATAACCAAAAATTTAAAGTCAGAGTCTGTTCTAAAGCAATAGCATCCTCTATCACAACAGATTGAAGGAAATTCTAACTGAAAGAATAACTTTGTTCCATAAAATGATATAACGTTCTAAAAGGACCACGGACAAGGTGGTAGGTAAAACTCTGTTTAAAATACAAACTTTTCAGCAATTCTCAAATAGCTTTGGAGTCCACTTGCTTTGGAAGTTATCTGCCTGTTGCCTTGTGATGTTGACCTAGTTATATTTTCATTCTCTGCAGCTCTCCACCGAAGCGTGGGTTGATTATCATATCCTTTCTTTTTAATTCCTAGGTTCAACCTCTTCCATCCTTTCTGGGCTTGTGAAGTTTTCCTAATGTGCTCATATTCTCAGCTCAAACTTCCAGGAGTCCTTACATAGCTCTGACGCTGCTTACTTGAATCCACTGTAGTCACACTTTGCTAGAAAATTCCACCCTCCTTTAGCCTTCCTGGTGTATACATCATGGGCTCAGACTGTAACAGCTCAACTCTGACACTCCTGCATCTTTGCAAAATGTGGGGACTCTTTCATACCATTAGCTTATTAGTCCATCCCACTTTGTTTTTAAAAACTGAGAAATATTTAGATGGGCATGTCAGAAATAAAGATGTTTATGGTCCCATCTTCCCCTTTATCTTGTCTTTGGTTAAGAAATCTAAACACTGCCTTTGGCTTTTCATTTGTATGCTCATCAGTTTCCTGTTTAGCCAAGAAAATAAAGGCTGAAAACTATGCAGAAATTGTGAAAGTTGTTTGCATTCCACTGAAATATTTCTTTAGCTGAAGGGGATCAAATCAATAAAATATGATGAAACCATATGCTCATTATTTCAAAGGAGAGCAGCTGCTTCAGGGAATATTAGGAGATTTATTAATTCTACCACTACCTCTCATTAAGGATAGATATCTCCAAATCTTATTTCCTAAATAAAATGTACCTCAGTAGGAAAAGTACACTTGTAGAATTTGTACTGACAGTCTACTGGGTGTATTTTCATGATTACTTTTATGGTACAGAAATCATTGTACCATTTAAAATTAAGCAAAGAGATACAGTTTATTCCATGGAAAAGGTTTATAACCTAGCCCTGGCTTGGAAATGTCATAGAGAAATTAGTTTTGGCAAAGATGAATACTTACTGCTGTGGGCCATATGAGCATTTAATTGAGTTTATAACTTTCCAGGCAAGAGGCCAAATGGGTTATCTGTCTGGTAGGAAAGGTAACATGTTCTGTCTTCTTGTTCTCAACAATTTTAGAGGCACAAGAAGATGCGGGTTTGTTGTTTGGAAGACTTCTAACCAAGTACATCAAGGCCTCAAGCAGACCAAGTCAAGTAACCACTGCATTTTTTGATTAATTTGGTTTAGACTCATATTTATATATATCTAAAGAAATTCAAAGTAGAGGAAAAACCCTTACCCAAATTGTTAATCTCACTTATAAAATTTAATATAATTAAAAAAGGCCTTTTATCTAACCATCTGTGTCTCGTTCCTTAAAATAAAAGGCAGAAGCAGCAAAAACAATAAAACTCAAAACCCCTAAAAGGAAATTTCAGAATCTGTGTTGAATTAAATAGGAAGGTTTTAACATTACATATTATTGTAACAAATTCTTTATTATAACTAGAAGTTAAGACAATTGTGTAAAAACATTGAGAATTTTAAAATACCTTTACTGAGATATAATAGGAATGCAATAAATTGTACATATTTAAAAAGTATATTTGATACATTTGGACTTCATCACAATCAAAGCAATAAACATATCTATTAAACCTCAAAAGTTCCTTCATGGCCTTTGGAAACCCCTTTTCTTCCTTTTCTCCCAATACTTTCCCCCTGGGAATCCATTAATTTGCCTTCTTCCACTGAAGTTTATTTTATTTTTTTTCTAGAATTTTATATAATGAATTCCTAGAGTAGGCCTTCTTTTGTCTGGCTTTTCTTTTTTGAGACAGTGTCTTGCTATGTTGCCCAGATTTGTCTTTTATAAGCACAAATGATTCTCCTACCTCAGCCTTTACCAGATGGTTCAGTAGTACTGATAGTATATTATTGTTGAGGATTATTTCATTGGTTAAACCATAATTTTTTAAACATTCATTTGTTAGCCATTTGTTTTATTTATATATTTTTTTACTATTAAAAATAAAATAGTTAGGAAAATTTGTATATAAATTTTTGTGGGAGAGAAAGAGAATGATTGCTTTTACTTCTTGAATGGTATTCATGACTGGGTCATAGGGTAGGCATATGTTTAACTATTTCAGAAGCTATTGACTTATTATTTTTCCAAAATGGTTGTACCATTTTTTCATTCTTATTAACAGTGTATAATAGTTTCTAGTTGCTTCAATGCCAACTCTTGCTATGATCAGTTTTTATCATTCTATTATTATTATAGTATCACTTTGTGATTTTAATTAATTACTTAATTTAATTTATTTATTTTGGCTGGGGTTACCAGGGATATTACTCAGGGGCACTGAATCACTGAGCCACATGCCCAGCCCTATTTTGTATTTTATTTAGCAACAGAGTCTCACTGAGTTGTTCAGCACCTTTCTTTTGCTGAGGCTGGCTTTGAACTCCCAAACCTGCCTCAGCCTCCTTAGACCCTGGGATTATAGGCATGTGCCTCTGAGCCTGGCTCACTTTGTGATTTTTATGTACATCTCTCTAACAACCAATGATTTTGAACAATTTTTTATGTGTTTCTTTACCTGACATATATCTTCTCTGGTAGAATGTCTATTTAAATATTTTACCCATTTTTAAATTTAGTTCTCTCACTTATTACAAAGTATTAGGTCTTATTTAAATAGTCAATATACACATTCTGTAAGGGTCTGGCGAAGCATCAGAGGAAGAGACCACCAAGAGACTGACTCATGCAATTGCAGAAGGGGATTTATTTATTGGGGATCCATTCCATCGCGCTGGGGCTCCGTGCTCACTCAAGAAGGGAGAGCAGCCCAGAGCCTGGAGCAGGGGCTGAACACTGCTTAAGTACACTTCTTGGGGAGGGCGGGGACTTTACATACATCACAGTCTCCTTTAACAAATCATCATACACTGCGGGAAAATCAAACAACAATTCCTAAACATGATTAGTTCATTCATTGGCGGGAACAGGTCGGGCGGGGGTGATTGGTTATTCCTAAGCGGGGTACACATTCAAACTGATTGGTTTAGGCCCTGTGATGCCTACATGCAAGATCGCACAGGGCCCTAGGCTATTAATCAACTAAATGGCCAATAGGGCATTGTTTTAACTGCCTCAGGAATTTCAGGTTCTGGGTGTAACTCAGGCTTTGCAGTTTAGAAGCAGCTTAGAAACTTTACCCTTTCAATTCTTTATCAAATAAATATTTTGCAAATATTTCCCCAATTGGTGGCTTGATAATCTTTAGTACAATGTATTTTGAACATAGCTTTGAAATTTGATGAAGTCTAATTGTTGATTTTTAAATAGTTTTGCTTTTGATGTCTAAGAAATATTTGCCTTATTCAAGATCATCATGATTTTTTCCTGTTTTTTTCAAAAAGTTTCAGAGCTTTTGCTCTTCTGGTTAGGTCTGTGACTCATAATAAGTTATTTTTTATATATGGTGAAATCAATATAAATATCCATTTTTTGCCTTTGACTATTCTTATGTCCCATAATTATTTATTGGAAAGTTATTTTTTTCTACTTTGATTGCCTTAAAACATTTGTAAAAATAAGCAGACATTTGATGTTGTTTCAGTCAACTTTTGAATCACTGTAATGAAAATACTGGGCAAGAACAATAAAGAGGAGAAAAAGTTAATCTGGGGCTCAGGGTTTCAGAGGTCTTCTTCCACAGCCAGCCAACTTGGTTGCTCTCGGTCCAAGGTGAGGCAGCACATCACAGGGAAAGGTCCAGCAGAGGAAAGCTGCTCAGCTTACAGTGGAGTTGAAGAGAGATGGAAGGAGGAAGGGGCCATAGGAAGAACAACCCTTCCAGGGTGTGTCTGCAGAGACCCACCTCCTCCAGCCACACCCCATCTGCCTAAGAGACTTCATTCAAACTAGGTTTGAAGGTAGCCTAAACTACAACTCTCATAATGTGATCATAGTACCTCAGAATATTCCTACATTAGCAGGAGCTTTGTGGAGACACCTCATATCTACACCAGAACAGGTCTATATCTATACTTCCCCTCCAGTTTTATTGATTTACTAGTCTCTCATTACATTAATACCATAGTGTTTTGCTTACTGAAGCTCTATGATCCTTATTTAATCTTTTCAAGGTTGTTTAGGCCATTCTAGGTCTTTTACATTTTTATGTAAATTTTAAAATTAGCTTGTCTTCAAGGGGCTGAGATTGTGGCTCAGCGGTAGAGCACTTGCCTAGCACATGCAAGGCCCTGGGTTCCATCCTCACCACTATATAAAAATAAATAAATAAAATAAAGATATTGTGTCCAACTACAACTAAAAAATAAATATTTTTTAAAAAACTTAGATGGTTAAAATTAGCTTGTCAAATCTTATAAAAATGTCTACTCAAATTTTGATTGAGATTATAGTAGATCCATAGGTAATTGTTGAGGATGTGAAGCAACTAGAACATCCACATGTTACTACTGAGGAGGAGAAATAAACAGATATTTTGGAAACAATTTACTTGTATCTTTTAAAATTAAATGTGCACTTACTATATGGCTTACAATGTAACCCTGATCATTGATCAAGGGAAAAGGAAGCATACATTCAGACTAATACTTTTACTTAAATGTTTATATCAGTTTTATTCACAAAATCGATAAACTGGAAATAAGTGTAAATATTCATCAGCTTTTGAGTGCATGAATAATTATGGCATATTCATATAAAGAAATACTATCAGTCATAAAGAACCAATGATTGATTCCTTTAACAGTATGGATACATCCCTGAAGCAACATACCAAATCCGAGAAACCAAACACAAATGACTATGTATTTTTAAATTCTATTTATAGTGAATTTTAGAAATGGAAGACTACACTAACCAAATGGATTAGTAGTTTTCTGGTGTACATAAAGGAATATTTTAGGGTGGTGAAAATATTCTCTAACATGATTGTGGTTGTCGTTACTATCTATATATGTCAAAATTCCTATGATTGTGCACTTAATATTAGTAGATTTTATTGAATATAGATGAAACTAAAAAATTCTAACAAAAAAATTTAAAACTGCAGATATCTTAGACATCTCTGTATAAAGTCAAAGTTGAGAAATGCTGTGTGATTTTGCTTTTACAATTTAAGGAGTATTACTTTTTGAAGATAAGCTTTCCACGCATATCATATTCACTACTTAATAGAATTCAGCTACTGAAGAAGAAAATTTAATTGCCAATTACAATTATAGGAGTAATTTAGGTAACTGGAAAGTATTGATACAACCTATAGTCTATTGTAAACTTGGTGTTAAAGAATAAACTCTCAAGAGGAATGGGGGCAGGAAAGATGGTGGAACGAGATGGACATCATTACCCTAGGCACATGTATAACTGTACATATGGTGTGATGCTACATCGTGTACAACCAGGGAAATGAAAAGTTGTGCTGCAATTATGTACAATGAATCAAAATGCATTCTGCTATCATATATACCTAGTTAAAATAAATTAATTAATTTAAAAAGAATAAAACTCTCTATTTCTTGCCTGAAACTTTTCAGTGAAAGATTTATAATTAAGAAATATTCATATTATTATTTCTAAGATAATCATTTTCTTCTGAACTTGAGACATATTCTCTTCAACTTAAAGTGGCCACACCTAATTTGAGTCCACTGCAAACAATGTTAATAATGCCTAAGTATATTCCCTTTTTATAACCCTTGTTTTTTCTTTTATTATAAAAATGCTTCTCAATTCAAGAATGCTTAACATTTGGAGTGTTGTCATATAGCTTCATAATGTAGCATCAACATTTGGTAATGATTCCAAAAATACTTTTGAAATGTTTGCTTTGAGTTCTGTATTAAACGTTGTATTTCAAGAGACCATATGGTCAGGCGTTTTATAACTTTTTTCAAATGGTATCATGGCAAAACTACTACACTGAATGTAACTGAGAATATATAAAGTCTCACTAAAATTTAAGCATTCAGACAAGAGACACATTGAGTAAGTGAAGATGCCAGAATATAATAAAAATCCCTTAATTTATAAGCTACCAGAGGCAAACACACTTTAAAGTCGATGTAAATCAAGAAAAAAAAATATGCTTTTTGTGCAAGAAACTTACAATCAAAGGAAATAGAGGTTTTTCTTGTTATCATAAAGGCAGAATTAACATTTAGATTCCCAATATCTCATGTAGGTCATAAAATGAGAGTAGTATTTTTTGCTTTTAACTATGAATTAATTTTCACTGTGTCTAAGATAAGTGGGCAAAGCCTAATTCTAAAGCTGTCCATGTTCTAAAATCTGTTGATAGGACCTAATTCCAATGTGTACCTTTGAGGTCAATGACAACAATTATTTTCAAGGTGCATTGCTAATGAACATTCATGGTAGAGCCCACACAGTGTGGTGATATGGATAGAGAATAATAGAAAAAATAACAAAAAATAAACCTCAGTGTTTAATATTATTGTGTCAGTAACAGAAAAATTAATGAATAAAGAAAATGTTAGACATTGACAGAGGAGAAAGTGTTGGACATATTATTGCTGTATCATATACAATATGCAAGTGTATTTCAGAAAATTCAGATTATTATTAAATATTCCCTTAAATCCAAATATAGTGCATATAAGCATATATACATGAACAATTTGACACATTGATATCAGTTAAATCTATCTGTTTGATAATTTCTTGAACCTTCATAACGTACTCTGTTTAGTAGGGAGAAAAAGAGGAGAAAGATGTTGGGTGTTTACAGAATTAAGACAGGGAAAGAAATGATCCTAATATAATGACATCAGATGCATGTGGAATACAGAATACGGGGTTCCCAAACTCTGACCTGCCTGGTCAGTTAGCCGAATTGGATAGAAAAGTAGAAAAATTTAAAATGAGAATTCTTTTTTTCCTTGACTGAATTTTAATGACAATATTTTTAGTTAAATACACACATGAATATGATAATAAAAACAAAGACTATAATGATTAGCTCAGTCATTTGGGATCAGAGGCGGCCTTTTAATATTAACTTAGAGGTGGCTCACACAGAATTTTTAAAATCTATTTATTTGTTCTAATCAGTTATACATGACAGAAGAATGCTTTTTTTGATTCATTGTACCCAAACAGAGCACGATTTTTGACTTCTCCGGTTGTGCCCAAAGTAGGGTCACACCATTTGTGCAATCATACATGTACGTAGGGTAATGATGTCCATCTCATTCCACTATTTTTCCTTCCCCCACTCCCCCTTCCCTCCTCCTCTTTGCTCCATCCAAAGATACTCAGGTTTCTCTTCAGATCGTATAAATATTTCTTCTTTTACCAAAAAGGGAATTCTTGACACAGGAAATAATTTATGCCAAGATAAAACTAAGCGTGTAGACATGGTATAAAAAGTTTGTACAACCAAAGTATAAAATTTCCATGTGTGGGTGGAAGACACAGTGCAGGAAAAATTAGTCACGAGACTGCTAAAGTAACATAAGCCAGATGGTTAAAAATCTATTATGCCAAGCTAAGGGGATTTAGGTCTTGCTAATAGTAAAGAAAGCCATTGTTATATTTTATCAGAGAAATATCATGATCAGAATTGCATTTCTGAAAGATTATTAGATATCTAAAACAACGTTGACTTGCCAATTTTGTAGCATTTCATATTCATACATATGGTTTTTGAGCTCTTTTATGGTTAATAATCATCCATTTATAAACTAGCAAACCTATCTGAAAAACTATTTGTCATTCAATAAGATGGTTGTGACAGGTCTCTTTTTACTTCTTCCCTGAACACTATAGACAGAAGATAAATATTTTTATTGCTTGAATTAAGTAGCATTATAATTATTTTCACACACAAGATATTTGAAAGCAAGATAATTTTCTTCATAAGTCTATAGTACTTAGCAATTCTCCAGTAAATAGCTGACAATCTAAGCTGAACTGAACTAAAGAACATAAAGGCAGATGATATAGGATTTCATATGAAGAAACCAGAAGCAATGAAAGACCCGACAAAGAGCAGGTATTGATACATGATAGTTACTGGATTAAAAAAGAATTGAAGGCAGAGAAGAGCTGATAAGTTTCAGAATATAATTACATCAGATTTTTGTGCTATACATTGCTATATTAGCATAGTTTATTAGCATGATCATTGACTTGAAGACTGAAAATTAAATATTTAGACCTACAAAGTCAATTAGAAAAAAATAACATCATAACTTTTATATTATACTAGATGAAAGGATTGAGTAAACCCAAAGTATCAATTGCAATGCAGGCTCTTGAATATTCAAAACTCTTGGAGAATTTCAATAGGAAAGAATTTGGGGCAGGGGAAAGAAAAAGTGAATTATACATATTATTTAATCCTTCCAGAAAAATGAAGCACAATTAGGAGGAAAAAATTTTATTGAAATGACCAAAACAATCAATGATTAGTGGAAAAAACTAAGCTCTATAACAGAACTACATAATACAAAAAGGATGATCACTTTTTTTTTTACGAAAGTAAAATTGTGACAGAAATTTAACCAAAGATGGCAACTGTTTGGTAATGCAAAATTTACCTTATTTTATTTCTTTTAAAAAGCAAAGTATTATGATTTGTTTATCAAAAGGCTTAAGATAAGACCATAATTCCCTGTCAATATTACCTCAGGAAATGTTTTTGAGCAACTCCAAGGTACTGGAACTTCTTTATTAAATGAATTTTTAAAATATTGATTTCATTAATTTTGTTTATACTTATATTCACATATTTTCCTTCCCTTTTCTTTCTTTTTCTTTTTCTTTTTCTTTTTTTTTTTTTTTTTTTTGGCAACTACTGTTCTTTGGGCCCATTTCACTAAAAATGATTTATTTTTCCTCTAAAATTGCCAATAGTCCCCGATTTCCTGTATTTTATAAGAGGGTATTTAAGTTTCAACCATCTGGCCATTCTTTGAGTTTCATACTTTATGTGATTCCCACTTACTTCTATGTTAATATATTCGTATGTCTTTTCTTTTGTTGAAAAAAAGTAGTGATCTTTTAAAGTAAAAACTATTGAAAAAATAACATGCTAACAAATAATTACATTATGCAGCAAATCCTATAATAGAAGCACAATATTATTATAGAGTTCTATGGAAAAATGAGAAAACAAATATTTTTTTTCTGGTTAATACAAGAAAGAATATAAGTTTGAAGCAGCACCTGAGTTAGACATCATTTAAGTTAGATATCAAATTCATGTACAAAAGGGAATTTGACATATGGGTAATAATTAGCTTTGAAAATTCAGCCATTATATTAGAAACTGGAGATTCAGTTCAAAATGTGGAAAAAAAGAAATGATGGCAATAAAAACTAAATATAACATGATATAAGCCATAATATTCAGAATATAATCAAAGCCCTATCCATTTGTGTTTACCAGTTACTTTTGAAAAATCTCTCCTCCTCTGAGCAATTCAGCTTACCATGTGCCAAGCACACATTCTTTATATCAGATTCTCCTCTAGGAGTTCGTCGAATGGTACAGATAGTTGAAGAGTCCCTGCTGCCGGGGAACTGGCATTCTAGTGGAAGAGACAAATAACAAATAAAATGAGATTTTTCCCAAATCATTGGATGATGAACAGGAGTGCACTATATGAATGTTACTGCATTCATCTTTATTTGCTGGGATTCTCTGGACAAAACAGTTCCTAAAATGTTAAGGAAACTTTTATGTGTGCAAAATGAAATCCATTATTTTTCCAAATATGGAAACTTCAAGGAACTTTGAAGAAAAATTGTACTTTCCTTATCTTTGAATGTTTCTTTTACTTACATAAGTTCCACCAGCCACATGTTCCTAGAAAACAAAGTTGACAACTAGAATGTGACTTTTACATTAAGAACAACACTGTTCTTATAGGTAATGTTCTGTATAATTTTTAGCCAAGTCTAGATCTTTGAATCTGGTTGCCATTTTGGAAAAAAAATTAGACTTCATTGAACTGTAAACTGGTCTTATATTTGTTACCTTGTATGAACTGGTTTTCAAAAAGTCGTGGACAAAGCCAATACTGCAAGCAAAATCTAAGATATAAGCATTATATCACAGAAAACATACAGTGAGTTCAGAATTGGATGAGATTTTTTAATAATTTATATGTGTTATTTAGATAAATGACTTCATTTGTGCTGCTTTTGAATTATTGTTTTCCCACCTGTTGGGCTATGTTGGCTAGTGGATGGTTCCACATTCTTTTGGACCAGAATGTAGGGTTTTCTTTAAATGACAAGGCTCTGTATTCTCCAATCATCTAAAGGAGAATTTTCTTGGAGTAAAATGCAAGTGGAAAGTAAAAGGAGATATGGGACCTCTCTGGGTATCATGGAAGTTCAACTTTCAACTTACAGTCACGGATGTGTTAATAATATCCCCAGCATTTTCTTGTAGCTTTGTTGTGTGTGTGTTTTGAGAAGGAATTGGCGTCATCCTACAAGCTAGACAAGAAGATAAAGGAAAGCTGGAGGTGGTTCTAGACTTGTAGAATCTGAGAATATGCATGTTTTGGAGCCCTATTTACATAACTTTTGACGTTGTATTTCTGTGTTCTTATTCTGGTATCTTTAGTGGAATAATAGTGAAATAGTTACCATCATCACAGTTGTGCACTTAGGAATTATGAGTCAGACCCGATTCACATTAGGGTTGGGGTTGCTTTGGAGAGGCCATTCTTACAAGTGCCGCAGTAAGTGGCGGTCACCCAGAGAGGCCGACTGTAGTATGCAGAGTGGTTCTCTTGCTGATATGTTATTATCAACATGAATGATAATGAATTAATGAGGAAGCTGAAGTGGAAAATTTGAGGAACGTATTCTTGAGTACTTATAAGATGGCTCCTTTGAGGGCTCTCAGAAATAATTGGAGGATCTTGTGTAAGGGAATTCAATGTCAATTTTTATTTGGGTGCTTAATAAGAATCTAAACTAATTTACCCCCACTGTCATATGAAGCCAGAATATGTTGGTAACTGGTAACATGAAAGATGATGAATAGAAAGGATCATGTTGATATTGAGAGACCAGCTCAGAAATGGAAAATCAGTGATTCTAGTATGAAGCCACAAAACCTATAAAACTGAGGGCAAATTCCATTTTCCAAGGCAGTCGAGATGGCATTATAGAAACCTACTTTATTTTAAGTAAAGGTGAAAATAATGAAATTCCAAAGAAGTAGCTATTACTTATTTACCCCCGTATTTCCAACTCTGACACAACACCCTATACCTGAAGAACTTTTAAGAATGTGAGAAAATATATTTTGTCATTAAATAAAGTGTAAAATTAATCATCTTGGGCCCTCTTGATAAAGAGATAAATCACAAACTCCAGAATAGAGTGTGCAAGATAGTTTATGACCTGGTCCCAATCTGCTCAAATTGTCTCATTTGATTCTTCTGTACATAAAATCTGTAGTCACATTGTTTTAGTTAGGTTTTTCTCTGCTGTGACTAAAGGACCCAACCAGCACAATTATAGAGGAGGAAGAGTTTATTTTAGAATTCACGGTTTCAGAGGTCTTAGTCCATAGAAGGCTGGCTCCATTCCTCGGGGCTCAGGGCTCAGGGCTCAGGGCTCAGGGCTCAGGGCTCAAGGTGAGGCTGAACATAATAGCAAGAGAGTGTGGCTGATGGAAGCAGCTCACATCATGGTGACCAGGAGGCAGAGAGAGAGAGAGATTCCTCTCTCAAGATACAGAATATATACCCCATAGCGATGCCACAATTCCCATCTCCTCCAGCCACACCCTACCACTCCAGTTAATCCCATCAGGGATTAATTTACTGATTGGGTTAAGACTCTTACAATCCAATCATTTCTCCTCTGAAGCTTCTTGCATTGTCTCACACTTGAGTTTTTGCAAGACACCTCACATCCAAACCATAACACATATTTACCCTCAGCCTCTCCCCACCATAGGTTGTCTCATCTTGATGCTCTGTCTTTGCTCAGTTCTTCCCTTAATTGGGGCTGCATTTCTTTAAAACCCAATGTTCATCTCTCTTTTTCTGTCTGATCTCACAGTATTTACTGACTGCTCATTATTTTAATAAGTTTTAAGTCCACAAAGACAGAACTCATAATTCCTTCCTTTTCACTATTAAAATATTTTGGGCCAGTGTTGGGGATATATTTTGATGGATCCTTTTCTACATCCATTACATCCATTCTTGATATTAGCCAAGAAAAGGTTTTATGCATGTGTCTAATAGAAATTGGGTTAAATCACTCCATTGCTCAAAATCCTCCGGTGGTTTACAATCACATTTAAAATTCATGTCCTCCTCATATCCTTTAAGGTTCCATTTCTCTGGTCTGCGGCTGCCTCTTCAAAGTCATCACCTGCTCCTTTGCCCCCTTCCACCCATGACTGCTTCTTGCTGTTCCCCCAGCCTGACACGTCCACGTGGCTTCAGGGCTTTTTCTTTTGCTTTTTCCTCTGCCAGAAAAATATCTTTTTCTTGCATTTAAAAAATTATTCACTTCTTTATTTTATTCTGTTTCCTACTCAAAATATCACCTTCTTAGAGCAGTGTTCTATGGCTTACCTATTCTCAAATATTCCTAACTTATCTAAAACCTTTATTACGCTTATCTTTACCTCATTAGTTAAAAAAATACATCACTTTTACCATATATTTTATTAATTTCAAAAGCTATCTAGTCAAAATTATAATTTCTATATTTATCTGTATATGTAGTCTAACATAATATTGAATGTATCTATATTGTATTATTAGAATATATTCTATATTTAATTATATATTCTAAAATATTTCTTTAAAAAAGAAAAAAAAACTTAAATTGGATTAGAAATTACTTGTTTTATAATATAAATACCAAGGGTGACCTAACCCTCTAACCTGCATGTAGCTATCTTGTTCAAAAATTGAATTTATAGTATAACCTAGATGAAATCTTGCCTCTTAGAAAAGAATGAGGTGTGTTTTCTTTTGATCATTAAGTGCTCATCATCATTATTTTTGAGGTAATTGCCAGATCATTCATTTGACTCCAGTGTCTCTGCAGTGAAGTACATCAGGATGGGGCAAATGTTAAGCTAGACTGTGTATGTGTTCAGAATACAAGCCATTAGGATAAAGATAACTCCCTGAACAGAAAATTTTGTTCTGACCAACTACATACAGTCTGATTCTCTTTTGCCCTCAAATTGTATAAGCCTCACTTTTCCAAACTTGGCTTAACTTTAGTCAAAACCTTACACAGTCTCTGTCCATAACTTTCTAACCATGAAATTTCTCTCTATATGTAATGCTAATTTTAATTCTCTCAGTGTCCCTAGATCTTTAGTTGATCTGCAAGCAGTATAGGGCCAGTTTAAATTTTAAACTCCCTGTCGTTGTGCACGTAATAGATGTCAGGGAATTTACCTAGCTCTCATCACTCCTAAAATCAAAGAGAACTTTTTTTCAATTTATTCTTACTTCAAAAATTATTTTAGGATTTAGCTAGGCATGGTGGCACATGCCTGTAATCCCAGCGGCTTGTGAGGCTGAGGCAGGATTGCAAGTTCTAAGCCAGCCTCAGCAACTTAGCAAGGTCCTATTTCAAAATAAAAAATAAGAAGAGCTGCAGATTCGGCTGAGTGGCTAAGCACCCCAGGTAAACACACACACACACACACTCACACACACAAACACACACACAATTATGCCAAATTTATGAAGTAGGCTTATATAATCATTACTACTTTCATATTTTAATATTTAAGATGGTCTGCCATTAATGGTCATGAGGAATAATACTTCATTTATTTATCTTCATTATTTCACATTACAGCAAGCTTCTGTCATTGAATATAATGCACTTGTCTGGAAAGATTCTTGCCAAAGGAAGCACAAAATAAATAAAGACAAAGAAGGGACACCTATGCTACATATTGCCTGTAGCAGTTGGCACTCTTCATTACCTCCTTCTATTTTCACTCTGTTAAAGTTCTGATGAAATCTAGCTCTTCCAAGGATATGTACTCCTAGGTATTGTGGAAATAGATGAGCATAATAAAGAGAATAATAAAAGTGAAATAGCATTAGTCTTTGATCTACTCCTAGTTTCCTGATAAATTCTTTATGTTTTCAAGCAAAACATGGAGTAGCTGATACCTGTTCTATTCCTGAGAGCAATCAGATCCCATTCTTGAAATAGTTGTCTTAGTATTTTTTTTTCCATAAATAGAATGTCTCCTGTTTTGGTTATGGTTAGAATTCAATTGGTCCTGTGGATTTGATAAAGAAGTAAAATTTAATGGAAAGTGGTCCATCCAAGATCAATATTTGACTTTTTTTTTAATTGACGCACAGATCAATGCAATGTATTGTGTTATTTTCATATATGTATACATCATGAATCAACCTTGTAGAATATTTTGATAATATGAAATATTTAAATTCTTTTGGTTAATATTTTTTGGGGTACTAGGGATTGAATTCAGGGATACTCGACCACTGAGCCAAATTCCCAGCCCTATTTTGTATTTTATTTGGAGAGAGGGTCTCACTGACTTGCTTAGCACCTCACTTTTGCTGAGGCTGCCTTTGAACTTGTGATCCTTCTGCCTCAGCCTCCAAAGCTGCTGGGATTACAGGCATGGGCCACCGTTCCTGGCTGGTTAGTTTTTTTTTTTTTTTTTTTTTTGAAATATCACCACTCTGCAAGCAATAGTTCCTTTGGACAAAACTTTCATACTGAGTAACAGTACCTGACCCAGATGAATACACAGACTTGGTAAGAAAGGAAAATGTTTTTGTAAACTAGAGTTAAATGTTTTTATTTCACAAACATTACATGGTTTATTCTTTTTTATTGTAAGTTACATTGTTTTGATATATTGAAATACATAAACCCATACACCCACCTCTATAACTTGAAGAAATTCCCCTATGGACTCTCAAAGTCAAGTGCCCTACAAAATACTTTCTGATATTCATCACTGTAAAGTAGCTTTTTCCTTTTTTGAATTTAATACAAATGGAATCATATGCTGTGTACTCTTTAGTGTCTGGATTAATTTGCCCAGTATAATGAATTGGGGTATTTATTCAAGTTGATGTGTACCACACTATTTACTCCTTTATATTTGTAAATAGTGTGACAACTTTAAAACTCTATATAACTCTAATATTCCTAATTTTTCTGAACTATTCTGTGGGCTATTGTAATTGTATATTTCATTTACTTATTTATGTAGTACCAAGGATTGAATCCAGGATTTGCACATGCTAGACAAGTTGTTTACCACTGAGCTATGTCCCCAGCCCTACTTTATTTGTATATGTGCTACAAACATGATATATTTTTGACTATTTTTTATTAGACAGTCAGGTACCTTTTCAACTAATTAAGAACAATAATAATTGCCCAGGCACAGTGACACAAACCTGTAACTCCAGCAACATGGGCGGCTGAGGCAGGATTATCACAAGTTCAAAGACAGTGTTATGGTTTAGATGTGGTGTCCCCCAAAAGCTCACGTGTGAGACAATGCAAGAAGGTTTGGAAGAGAAATGATTGGGCTATATACTTAACTTAACAGAAAATTGATCCCTGATGGGGATCATTAAATGAGTGGTAACTGGAAACAGGTGGGATGTGGCTAGAGGAAGTGGTTCACTGGGGATGTGGCTAAGGGGTATATGTTTTGGATCTGGAGAATGGAGTCTCCCTTCTCTCTGCCTCCTGATCATCATGTGAGCTGCTTCCCTCTGCCACACTCTTCTTGCATGATGTTCTGCCTCACCTCAAGCCCCAAGGAATAGAATCAGCCTTCTCTGAATTAAGATCTCTGAAACTTTGAGTCCTCAAATAAACTTTTCTTCCTCTATAGGTTGTTTGGGTCAGGTCTTTTAGTCACAGCAGCAAAAACGCTAACTAATACAGACAGCCTCAGCAACATAGGGAAATCCTGTCTCAAAATAAGAAATTAGAAAAAAAGGGGGGGGGGCAGGCAGGGGATGTGGCTCAGTGGTTAAGTGCTCCTGGGTTCAATCCCCAGTATATAAAATAGAATAAAATATCAAATTAAAAAGAATTACCTTCATATCTTATCAGTTTTAGTATTTTTATAACAGAACCTAGTTTTTATTAATAATTGATTTTAGCCTGAGATTTTTATCTTTTCTGTGGTCTATGTATTTTGGCAATGAATTCCTATTTTTGTTTTTAAATTTAAAAAGTGATTAATATTCCTTTGTTTCTGAGCAATATTTTTGCTTGATAGAGAATTCCTCTGCTTTTGTTTCTCTTTAAACACTTTAAAGATGTCACTCTATTTATCTTCTGACATACAAAATTTCTGATGAGAAGTCTTCTATATTTCTTATCTTTATTAATCTAGGTAAAAATTGTGTCTTTTTTTGTCTATGTTTCCTGAACATTTATTTTTTTATTACTGTCTTTCAGCAATTTAGATATGATGTGCTTTAAATATGTGTTTTGTTTGTTTTATTTTTATTTTTTTATTTTTCCATCTCTTAATGCATGCTGTTCACTTTGTTTTAAATTAGGGTTTTAACTTGCTTTTTATTGCAATCACTTTAAATTCCTCCTCTGAAAATACCTCATATCCAATATCCAGGAGGTATTTTCAGTGATTTACCTCTTACACAGCAGTAGGGTATTTTTAAGAGTCTAAGCCTAGAAATATTTTAGAGGGGAGTACCAGGGGTTGAACTCGGGACACTCGACCACTGAGTCACATCCCCAGTCCTATTTTGTATTTTGTTTAGAAACAGGGTCTCAATGAATTGCTTAGCACCTTGCTTTTGCTGAGGCTGGCTTTGAACTCATGATCCTCCTGCCTCAGCCCCCTGAGCCACTGGGATTACAGGCATTGGCCACCACACCCAACATAGAATGGTTTTTAATCAAGCCCAAGAGCAGAGAATTTTTTCTTTTCTACTAGCCAAAATGGGCTTTCCCTGACTCCTGAGGGTCACAGGAGGACTTTGTGCCTTTTCTATTATAGTAACTACCACCTCCCCTGAAGCCTGGGGGTGTTTTCCTATTCTTTTGTCCTTTCCTCCATCTTTCCCATGAGGGTTTGATGAGGTCCATAGAGAAAGGCTTTTGAGTAGTTGCTAAGTTTCATATTAACTCATATTTAGTCATCAACATCTAATTAAACATTGCCACTAAATCTTCTTACCAGGTTATATGGCAAGCCCATTTTTCTTCCATGGTCTGCCTCAGGTAAGCCAGTATTTACATCTCATTTCTCCTTGGTGGTGTCTGTCTGTCTTCAGATTTCAGACTTGTTAGGTGGCTAGTGGTTCCTATTTTCAAGTGGACATTTTAAAAAATTTGATTTTTATCAATTATCTGGCTTTTTCTTGTTGTTAGTTGGGGATTAAGCTCCTTCCAAATTTATATATTGATTTTTTTCCTTTACTGTATCATCAGCTTCTAATCCCATCTAGTGCATTTTTGAGTAAATATGTGATTCTCATTTTTAGAAATTTGTGTCTTCTATTGTCTCATTATTTTTGTAGTTTTCTTTACAAACTTGAGTATATTTGTTATAGTTGAGTAAGGTCTTTGTCTTAACTTTATCTGTCATTTCTGTGCCTGTCAACTAATTTTTCTGCTTTCACATATATGTA
The DNA here is from genome assembly GCF_047511675.1 of Marmota flaviventris. Classification (NCBI taxonomy): domain Eukaryota; kingdom Metazoa; phylum Chordata; class Mammalia; order Rodentia; family Sciuridae; genus Marmota; species Marmota flaviventris. The sequence continues at coordinate 56,795,371 of NC_092500.1, read as the reverse complement.
CTGAAAGCAAATAAAAGGGTATACAAAAAGAAAAAAGAAATGGAGACAGACCTCAACAATTCAGCAATGCTTTAGTAAGTGTTGGAGGGCCACATTTTCAAGGGGAAAATGGCGATGGGCTACAACAAGGGTCTGAGTTTTATTGGGTTTAGCAGGGCCAGGTTGCTGGTGGTGGGCTCATTTAGGATGGGGCAGGTGGGCCGGTAGGGGAACAGTTGTGGATAAGGGAAGTTCCATATCATATTTTCCATATCCTTCATGTACTCATTTTGAATTGGAGACTAGATATTGATGAGTGCTCAATTTTGGTTTCTTACTCTTAAGAATTTGCAATTTTTGCTAGAAAATGGTCAAACTGAAGAATGCTTTGAGTTTTTTCCCATGGTTTATTTCTAAGCATGTTATGGAGGTCAGAGAGAAGCACCTATGTACAACTAGTTTATCCCTCCTGTAAGGGCATAATCCTGTAGTACCACCGACTGGACACCCTGGCTCCTCAGCAAAGCTTTGGGCAGCCAGAATCTGAAAATTCTCAGATCTCTGTTAGCTCAAAGTTTATTCTTAAAATACCTTGCTGCTGTGTGAGTTTTGTTTCACACATATTTAGCTTACTTTTAGCAGCAAACTCGAGGAAACTCTTATGGAAATTTCTGGAACAATTTGTATTGTGCATCTTCTTGTCTGATACTCTGTCCCACAAATTTCAGCTGACTATAAATCCCTTAACTACAGTTTTTTTTTTCTTCTCAATTCAACAGGATTTCTATTATCTCTTGGGGGTCTTCTTCCTTATACCACCATCTGGAAGGTTCCTTCAGGCAGGAAAATGTATCAATGGCAGGGCTTATTTATTTCTTTATCTTCTCTGTTGATCACTTCTACTGTCCAATGTATGAAAATTATTTTTAGGCATATTTTTTCTAGTTTCTAATTTGTGGTGAGAAGGCAACTGTGGTCCTAGTTAATTATGACTGGGAGCTGTTTTGGGTCAATTTCTTTGTGCATATGGAGCTTTTCTGGATTTCTGTTTATTTGATTAGCTCACCTGTATTCAAAGGCTCAGATGATTTTTCCTTCTTCTTAAACTGTCTCTGTGCCAGCCTCAGCCTTACCCAGATCAAGCATTCATCAAGCACATGTGGCTATTTATATTTAAATTGATCAAAATTAAACTCAATTAAAACTCAGGTTTTCATACTTTGCTCAGTAGGCACATATGTCTACTGTCTGTCCTACAGGACTGTCTGACATAAAGCATTTCTCTCACTGAAGAGAATCCTGTTGAAAAGTGTTAGCTTAAAAGTCTAAATCCTCTGCTAGGAGGCTGTATAAATATGCAGAACCTCTGACTTCCTACATAAAGTTATGTTGCTCTATTCAAACAAAAAACATATAAATTAAAAATTTCACGTTAAGAATAAAATGAAATTGGATCAAAGAATGAAAGACAAATTTTTAGGTCATGGCTAGAAATGACTATTTTGCTCAGAATGATTAGGAAGGCTTCTTTGAGGGTATGACATTTTATTCACAGCTCTAAACCATGCTAAAATCAAGAATAAGAGCATGCAAATCAGAAAACACAAATTTTGTGAGTTTTGAAAAGTTATCTTCAGACAGAAAAAAAGGAGTATGACTGGAGCATATGGCCTTTTGAGGAGAGTGTTGAGAGATGAGGTTCAAGGAGTGGAAAGTGGCCAAATTATATGAAATCACTGTGGTTCAGAATGCAAGTCGACTCATTCAGCACCCTATTCCAACCCTAGTTTGACTTTCTGAATAATGAAGCTAGTGAAAATATAGATTCCTCCACCTAGATTGTCATATGTGGTCTAAGTTCTACTTAGTAGGTATGAGTCAGAAATGAGCAACTTGGAGTGGTAATACACACTGTATCTTCAGACAAGTAGAAAAGCAGGAGGCATTGTTTTCTTGTGGCAGCTATTACATACATAATTTTGGGCATTAATTCTCTGCGGTCCTGATCCTTCAGTGTAACAGGACATTTTCCCTGGCTTTGGTCCAAGGATATTTCCTGTTTAGTATAGTTGAATAATCTTAAATTAATTATCTTTTCTGAAAATTAGAATTTAGTGCATGATGGAAGTTTTTGGAGTTGTAGAATGACAACTTCAATAACAAATCCTCTCCTCAAAAAGAAAGTGATAAAAAGAAGAAAAGACAAAAATTACCAAATCAGGAATGCAGTAGGGAGCATCACTACAGATCCTACAGAAATGAAAAGCATAAGAAATACTGTAAAAACTTTGTGCTGATAGGCAACTTTGATGAAATGAGGAAATTCCTAAGAAGACACAGTCATCAAAATTGACTCAAGAAAATAGAATGTAATTTGAATAAATCTATGAAAAAAAAGAGCTGAATTAGTAATTAAAACTGTCCTGCAAAGAAATCTAGGCCTAGATATCTTCATTAGTGAATTATAGCACATATTTACAGAATAAATACCAAATATTCACAAACTCTTTCAGAAAATAGTGGAAGAAGGAAACCTTATTTGGTCATGGAGCAAAGAAATCTGATAGAGGAAATGATTAAAATAATTTATCAGTCTGACCTTGAGAATTCCCTGGGATGGTGGTAATGAGGATGTGAGAAGTGAGATGTTCTAGTGACCATTCCTTTCATTACCTTACTTATCCTCTAACTCTTATTCTGTTGTCTGCAATACACCTAGGTGAGTGGATCTCTGTCTGAACTGTTCTTCATGTCTTCTGAACAATTGACTTCCATCACAATACCCAGCAGAATGTTCTCCTCTAGATCCATTACCCTTCATCACTCTATCTCTCCCCACCCTATACCCTCTCTCTCATATTTTCTTTTATAGGGTTGGTTGCTTTAGAAAATATTCCCATAGCAGTGTTATGAAGTCTTTGCACACAGACTTTTCTATATCCAGACGGATGGATGACATATCTGCTTTTGCTAACGTCTTAGTCAGGTCTCCTAGACCACCTTATTCAGGGGCCAATTGCTTTTCACTTCAGTTTGAATCCATTAAACACACATCTCTGTAAATAGATCTGTACATGATGGAAGCCAATGCTAAGACTTAGTTTCTTACACTACTTTTAGGATAAAACACATTAAGAGATGTGAAAGAGCATGTTTTCTCACAGTACATCACTGATGGTTGGGCATCTGCAGCACCTTTAGAGGGCAGTGTTGCTTAATTCCAAATCCCACCTGACAGTCCTGTGTTCTTTGCAAAATAATTGAGCAGTAATTGTCAGGGTGAAAATCTTCCAGAAGTTTCCTTGGAAATGGAAATAAATCTATGCAATGTGGGTTTAGCAAAAATTTTGTGACAATATAAGATCATTAAAGCATGACTGAAAATTCCTGTAATTCTGAGGTTTCTTTCTTGTCAATTTGGTTATAAATGCCAGATTCTCCTCACAAACTCAAACACTTGCTCAGTGATTTCCACAGACCCTCATTCTAGATAATGTATATTTGTCTTTCCTGTTCATAAAATGCATACTTATTCTTTGTATATCATAACTCTATGACTCTGAGGGAGCCTTCATGACCGCTTCATTGAACATCTCTTACCCATACCCAACAAATAATGATTGAATCTTTATGGAAAATAAGGGACATTGATGTGAAGGGTGTGTCCTAAGAAAGAAGAAGTCTTTTCTTTCTTTCTTTCTTCCTTCCTTTCTTTCTTTCTTTCTTTCTTTCTTTCTTTCTTTCTTTCTCTTTCTCTCTTTCTTCATTTCTTTATTGCAGTCATACATATACACTTCAGGAAACAAATGGGATATTCCTGAGGTGAGCATTTGAAACTAAGGTTAAGCATAGATGAGGTTTGATACCTTCTAGGGGCAAAATAACAGATCAATTACTTAGCTACTGAAATCTTTTATATTGTTTCCAAATATAAATAGGAAGAAAATTTTCATGTACTTTGTGTGGTGTTTTCAAATGGGAGAAATTCTTGAGTGAAAAGGAAATCTATTTTAATTCTTGTTAAATGTTCATTTTAAAATATTGCATCTATTGTGCAAGTGCTATGTAAGACAATAAAAGCATATTCCAGAATCTCACATAGTAGATTGTACTGTTCTTCACACATTGTGAGTGCACGGCACACTTTCCCTCCCTGCCCCCACCCCACTCTATCTTTGTGAATCTGGGGATTGACAGGACCTCAAATGTGATAAGTGAGTGCTCTACCACTGAGCTATGCCCCCATCCCCCAGAAGACTCTTTAATAAATATTTATTTAATTGAATAGATCTAAAGGTTTGATTGCTTAATAAATGTAGTTATTGCACAAAATCTGGATTTACTTCAGGAAAATGAAGCAATTGCTTGGATGGTTATTTATGTGAAGCAAGAATGAGTTCTGAAAAACAGATGTCTAGACAGTTCAAATATCAGGATAAAATTTGCTGGGTAATTTTACAAGTTGCAAATTTGCCTTTAAAATATTTGAGAAGCACTTATCAATTGGCATGTGATTAAAAATAGGTTCATATCAAGAAATCATTTTTCCATCTTCTCACAAGAGCATCTGTCCAAAATAACTCTAATATATACTATGGGAAAACTGCCAAAACTGGAGCAATTTTTACACCATTTAATTAAGTTACCATAAAAATAACGTCATATTTAAAAAAATAAAGCTTGTTCTCAATATTTGTCTTATAAACCTTTTGAGTATTGAAAGGTTAAATATTGTTAGTTTTAATATAACAAAACAAAACCATTCTTTTGTTTTATCTCCTGTTTAATTTACATTCATTTTCAGGCTTGCCTCCTATTTTCACTAAATGAGTCACATAGACTAAATATTAAAATTCTACATATAGGAAACATACAATGCTATATTTTTTCACTGAAGAACAAATTATATTAACATGATTGAAACAGCCTGGATCCATATATTCATTTATATAACCCTTGCTTTAGCATATGTTGATTAAGTCTGTTTTATGTGGATCTCCATTCTAAGTGCTATGCTCCAATTTCAGTGTTCCTGTGGCTGGTGTGTGGGTTACAGTTTTAGAAACCAAGAATATAGTAAAGAAGATAATGCAAATAAATTTAAAGCAAGATGATTCCCTTCATTTTACTTTTTATCTATAGGATGTATCAAAGGACTTCAGGAGGTAGAAAAATCACTTCCATCTTAGTAAATTTTGAAAACAATCAAAAGAAGTCAAATTTGAGATAGAATTTATAAGAGGTAAGTTTTTTTAGTTAGTAATGGAAGAAGGGTATGTTGTTTGGGGATAACAGAACTAAAATAGAAATGGCATGTAACAGTATTAATAGTAATTTATTGCTCTGTGTCATGTAATTTATATTCATTATCTCATGTATTTCTCACAATGACTTTAAATTCTCATTCTGTAATTGGGGAAACTCAAGATCAGAGATACTGAGTAATTTGCTAAAGGTCACACAGCTCCCAAGTAGCAAAGGCTGAATTCATTTCTTACAAACATAGACATGTGGTTACTGGATCAGAGTTTGTACTGAAGAAAGATTGAATTTAAGAATAGAAAATAACCATGGAGAAGCCTATAAGTGAATGAGTACATCTGCCGGTAGCTAAGTAATGTCTTGCTTCTATGACAGACATGATATTTACAGTGAAACTGACCTTTTTTTTTGGATGTAAGATTCAATACAGGATTCCACTTACTGTAGAGGAATATGAAATTGATTCATATTTGACCTTCTTACTACTTTCAAGGTAAGATAAAAAATATAAACTCTGAAACTGACAATAAGCATATTACAACTAGTGACTAAACAAGACCACTAAGAAGAGCATAGTTATAACACAAAAGTTTAGATTTTAAAAAAATTGTATTTTACTCTCTTACTGCTTTAGATCAAGATTTTACTACTATATTTCATTGGAGAAAACAGGTTTACATCAATAATAAAAAGTGCGCCATGAAAATTATGCATAGAATATCCCTATAAAATTGGATTTTCCCCATCACTCAAACTAGAGCTCTGTTGGATGTAGGAAGACTTCTTCCAGTAAAATACATAAACTACAGGCTCGTGGTCATTAGCGTTGTGTATAGTTGGGTCAGTTTTGAATTAACTTAGAAGGTAAAATGTAAGACTCTTATGGTCACAACTCTGAATATTAATGCCATTGGAATTATGGTAGCCTCAAAATATGGAGATCTCCAATCCAGCGATGGGGCAGACTAGCTGTGAGGACTAAAGCAGCAAAAGAAATTCATTGCTTCCCTCTGACTCATATTTTCCACACCTGAAGTTTTTATTCATCTCATATGTGTGCTCGTATTCATGAGTAGTCTTTATATTTTATTGGTAGGTACAAGTTAAAATGAATTACTTTTGTCAGCCAAAGATAGTACCAATGAACACTTTAAAATTGACTTTATTATCACACTCAAAAGACCTACAATTTGATTGTTCTTATTTTGTCTCTTTTTAAAGATACTGTGATGAAATCCCATTTTGGGTGATGAAATTCATTGCAGTAATGGAAAGTAGTTTGCTCTTTTGGAGATAAACCGTAGGTTGACCAGATTTACACATTCCCTGCAGAAGAAAAAAAAAGATAGAAATAAAAGGAGGAATGTAAGAAATTCACCAAAACTATCTTTAAGTTTACAATTTTCTGGAAAAATTAATTTCTTACTTTATTTAACTAAGAATGTTCAGAAGAACTCATTTTTAATAAAATGGTTTTATAAGACAAAAATCTGACATATACTATCTACAGGCTATTTTTAAAGCTAATTTGGGTAATATTTTCTTGAATCATATAAATGTTTTAAGGAGAAATTAGCAACTCTTTTTTAATATGATTAAAACTAAAATTGCATCAACAATAATTATAATGGCTTAAAGAAGTTGCAGTTATTTTTCTTGGATATGCATATAATTTATTTTGCAAAAATAATTATGTCTGCACCTAGGATCCTATCAGTATAATGCAGGTAATCTCTTTAAACCAATGACACACTTTTGTAATTCAATCAATTGACATTTAAGCAGTGCAAACTTTGTAGGATAAGCAAGGTACACTTCAGTCAAGGACAAGAAAAGGCATGATTTGTGTTTTCAAGAGATATATTCAGTACTCCTCATATCCCGGCCCTTATTTGTAGTTTTACTTTCCATATATTCAGTTACCTGTGTTTGGCCACAGTCCTGTGGATACTGTCAGAATCAAAATGGAGTCAATTTTGTTAGGGCCTTAACAAATAAATAAATAAAGCTGGGAGGTTTAACAAGTAGGTTTATGAAAGATAGGACTTCATGCATGTGTGCCTGTTAACAAGAAATACTCACAGAAAGTTGCCAGATTCACAGCCTTTCTCCAAGGCAACCTTCCACGGTAGATACTACTGCAAGGATATCTGCACAACTGTCTGTTTAATCTTGGATTGATGCTGCACTTGCTATGAGTCCTTGTAACAGAGAATTAGTGTTCAAAAGGTAATTATTTGGGGGATTATCTCAGGTAATCCTCCTCATTCTGTCTTTACAAATTTCCCCTTGCTCAATTTCTTTGAATATGCTCATAAATTTATTGTCACATACATTCCCATTACAATGCTCTGCTATTCCCAAGTAAATTTATTTATCTTGGGGAGTCTTTCTGTACATCATTTAACAGTTGGCCAATATTAAATGGAAAATTCCACAAATAAACAATTATTTTAAAACTGTGCACTGCTTCATTCACCCACAGGATGTAAATTATCCCTTTTTTTCTAGTAACCCACATTGCATAAGCTACCTACCCATTGGTAACTTAGAAGCTGTATTGGTTATTACATCAGTTATCATGGTATATTGTAGGGATTCTGATCATGGAAATGTACAGGAAAGTGTTCCCCTGGTGAGCAAACTCCCCAGGGGGTAACAGGCACCCTGTTTCCCAACCTTAGAATGCCCTGCAATCTCTCTGAGGGTCTAGTAATATCGCTAATATATGTGCGATGTCTATCTGGTATAGTAATGCCCTGAGAAGCCTCTGTGTTAGAGCCTCATCAAGCCTCCACCTTGATTGCAGGCATATAGCTCCTGGGAATAAAGGAACTTGTTTGCTAAATAACTACAATGCTTCATCAAGCTCTGGTGCTCCTGGATTGGCCTGCCTAAAAGCAACTTTAGACAATGGACTTTCTTGAGAGCTGCACAAAGCTCCTGATATTGCAAATAAACAACCTTACTGATACTCTAAACAATAGTGTAGTTATGGTACTAATGATCTAATGTAACCTATTGGTATAAATAAAAGTAGCCCCTTGGCCAAGGAGCCACTCTGCCACTTGCCTGCCTCTGCACCTTGTCTCTGTCTCATTATTATTATTTCTTGCAGTATATCACTATTCAAAGCCCAAACTTAATCCCAATGCTTATGTCATTTGTCTCATTTTATCCATAGGCATTTTTTCATATTACATCATCAAAAGAAGGTGTGTACAGTACAATAGGATATTTTAAGGACAAACCACATTCCCAAAACTCTATTTATAGTATATTGTTAAAATTATTCTATTTTTAGTTATTTTTGTTAAGCTCTTCCTATACCTAATTTATAAACTAAATCATAGATATATAGAGATAGGGAAAAAATCAATCATAAGGCTTTATGATTTAAATATGTGGTGTCCCCCAAATGCTCCTGTATGAATGCAGGAAGTTTGGAGGTGATATTATTCGATTGTGAGAGCTGGATCCTAGTCAGTCCATTCTACTTGAATGGACTAGGTGGTAACTAGGCAGGCAGGGCCTGGCTGGAGAAGGTGGGTCACTGTAGAAGTGTCTTGGAAGGGTTGTTCTTCCCTAAAGCCTCTTCTTCCCTTCTGTCTCACTTCCTCCCTGCCACAAACGAAATAGCACTCCTCTACCACATACTTCTGCGATGCTATTCTGCTTATTTTGGGCCCAAAGCAATGGAATTAGCCTAGCAAGGACTGATCCTCTGCTACCATGAAGTCAAATAAACTTTTCCTCCTTGAAGTTGTTCTTGTGTGTTATTTTGGTCACAGTGATAGAAACTTAACTAACAGAGAAATTGGAACTGAGAAGTGGGGTGATTGCTGTGACGAACCTGGTCATTTTGTTCAGAAGCCTTTTAAGTTGGCTCACAGGAGGAGTTTGGAAGAGTGCAGAGATAGAGGCTGCAAAAGCTTTAGAATGTTGTAAGGAGACCTCAGATCAGAATCCCAATAGGAATGTGGACTGTGTTCATGCAGGAAATGAAGACTGCACTAGGGACTGGCCTAGAAGTCATTTGTGCTACATTGTGGTTGAAGAACTTGTCTACATTTTGCCCATATTTATGACTCAGTGTGAGACTAAATTAAAAGGTGATAGACTAATTAATCTAGTGGAGAAAATTGCAAGGCATTCCAGAAGTGGCATGTGATCTCAAGCATCCACTGGGGTGGGGGGGTGAGTCTTGAAATATATCCCCTATGAATAAGAGAAGACCACTTAACTCTTTTGTTTATAATCAAATTCTGTGATTTTTCAGCTTTTGATGAATGTCTGATTCATGTGTATTCCTATCTGGGATTTCAGTTTGTCTTTCTTAAAATCCACTAAATTAGCCTGTTACTATTTCATGAAAGCTGCCAGAAGAAGTGAGACTCCAAGTCTGAAGGCAAAGGATTTTATTATTTACCTCACAGTCAGTAGCGTGTGAGGGCCCATGAATATTTCAGTTCTCCTTGCTCCCATGTTCTCCAGGGGTGATGCAGAGAACTATTGTGATGCCTGTACATATATCCATGCTGCTAGAACTTAGGTGGCTGAGCTAGAATTACTGTTTGAATCTTCCTAGCCAACCTGACACCTAAAAAGTGTGCTAATCAGGTCTACCTGAAATACTGGTAGAGGTACTGGTAGAGACACATCATGCCCAGGACATTTTTAGGGTAGGATCATGAATTTTCCAAATTATGTTTATGATTTTTTCCTTCCCCTTAATTTGATCACTACCTAGAAGGCAGCCCAAAGTAGATAAATACATTTTAGCCACATTCAGTGAATGAAGTTTCATAACAAAACAGGTATGAACCAAAAAGAGGACAATAGAGAACAAATATTTTAAATGGTTCTTAAAAATATTTTTCATTCATTGATGAGTCTAGTTAGTAGTTTGAAAATAAGGGGCATAAATATTCATGAAACACTTTGACTATCAGCCCATTTGGGGGTAGCTATTTTGCAAAAGGAAAACCATTATCGATGATTTGAGCAAAGTTTTGTTTTAAGGGTCATAATGAGGTTCAGACTTAGCTGAGTAGACTGGAATAACAGTACCATCACCAAAAAAAAAAAAATAGTGTTAATAGTAATGAGGTACCACAAATAGTCCCATAAGATGTATCATATTATTAATGTAATTTTCTAGCAAAGACAGGGGCAACAATATACAAGTCAAATGGGCCAACTTTTGACAAAAGTCAAAATTTTGGCACGAAGTAGCAACTTTTGTAACAGAAACATATAGTCCATTATTTATGACCCATCTACAAAGTAGATGTGCTGTCATATCCAATACCATGATAAATTTAGGTAGCAATATGACCACTGAGCAGTGTAAGCTTGATCGACAGCTGGATTCCAATTGAGCGCATCAGAAAATGAATCCTCACCAAAGATATCCACATGAGAGGCTCAGTCTATTCTAATGCCAACTGAGATTTGTTTACACGGTTCATGTCCAAAAAAGAAGTACATTTAACCTGCTGGTCTGTAGTTTTCCAAGTGGCACACCTGACACCTGGTTTTTTGGTAACAAGCCAACTATTAATAAAAAACATAAAAAAGGTTCATCAAGGATATTATTAGTAAGGAGTATAAGCCCTTTCCACTGAGTGGTTCAACCACATCCATTTTTGTTTTCAAATAGCTGACATTAGGAATTAACATCAGTAGTAACTCCTAGACACGGTGATGTTTAAATCTGATGTAATTAGTTACTTTTATTTATTTTCCCATGAATTATTGGTTTGCCCATTTTCCATTCAGTTGTTCACACTTGTATTGCGTTAAGTTCTTTTTATATTAGGTTTTACAATCCTCTATTGCTTATCGTTTATGGCATCTTTCACTACAGAAGAGTCTGTAATTTCTACAAAGTTAAGTTTATCATATTGTATCTATATGCCTCCTGGGTTTGCTGCATTACTTTGAAGTTATTCTTCTATTCCAATATCATTAATGTAGTTTTGTAAACTTTCTTCCAAATATAATAATTTTTGAATCTTTAATACATCTAGAATTCCTTTATATATATAAGATTAGTAATCAATTTTTTCTCTTAAATGAAGAGTCAATATCCTAATGGAATTTGTTTGTTTAATTCTTTCATTCTTTTCTGATTTAAAGTGCCACCTTTTTCATACACAGTTATCTTAAATATAAGAGGGTATGTATTTGAAACTTTTCATCTCAGTCTAAAATAATTAACATAAAAACAATGGCAGGATGGGCAAATTATTACCCATGGATTGTTTCAGATTAAATAACATTTTAAACATATTATGTATTGTCTTATAGTTTATAATGTCATTGCATTTCTCAAATTATTCTTAAAGTGCATTTTTAAAAAATATTGCATTTTTTTTTGTATTTTTGGTTTTGGGTTTTTTTTGGGGTACTGGGGCTTGAACCCGGGGCACTTAACAACTGAACCACATCCTTTTTTATATTTTATTTAGAGACAGGATTTCTCTGAGTTGCCTAGGGCCTTGATAAGTTGTTGAGGCTGGTTTTGAACTTGTGATCCTTCTGCCTCAGCCTCATGAGCTCCTGGGATTACACATGTGCACCACCATGCTTGGCCAGAATAATTATCAATAGCTTACATTTTATTACAAAAAAGATAGAATAAAATTTAGCTTTTATAAGTAACAATTCAATAGCAAACATATATTCTATTTTAAAGAATCCAATTAACCGGGATCATTTTTTCAGGTAGGAAAACCATTGCCTCATTCTATATTTATACTTAGGTCATTGTCAGAAAACCAAATGAGTGAGAGAGGTTAAAGGTTATTAAGCACATACATCTTCTATTTGTTAATTTTCTCTATCCTTGTGTCAAGATCAAAAGCTACTAAGTTCATACAATTGACTTCACAGACTTGAGTGAAGTTGTGAATAATTATGAAGTTTAATTATGAGTTACAGAGGTTGAATTATCAAAGAGATAACCTTAAATTTTGTGTTAACTGGTATGTTGTTATTGGGGTCTATTTCAAGCTTAATTACTACTCTTTGGTTCTTGGGTTAGCCTTCAGTCACATATATGGAATGTAGACATTCAGGGTTCAACATTGGATACAGGAACCACTCTAGTGAGATGGATTTTTGATTCCCTTTTCTTGGATAAATAGGCAATGTATGCCCTGATCTCTTTGTCTAATTGCTGCATCTGATTTTCAATACAATGGAGTGAGTTAGATTTCATTACATTCACTTTGCTGATAAGAAAAATCATATTCTAAGATGTTCAATCATCTGCTCAATGCCAAGAATGAAAAGAGAGCAAATTTGGAACTTGAACCCTAATCTGTAGAATTCCAAACTTCATAGTCTCTATGTTTACTATCATTAAGATTAAGCTTAGGAGTTAGCTTAAAAATGCATACTGGTAGCCTCAAGCCTAACACTATTGATTGAAAGTTAAGAATTCATTTGGCAGATATTCTGGTTAGTTCTGGGTACCAATACTTGATTCTAAGTGTCTGATTGTTTCTTCATCTCTAAAATGGAGGAAAATAAGATATGCATTGCTTCTTAATACACTAATTAAACATCAAATTACATAATTAAAATTTAAATTATTTGTGTATTTACTCAATCATGCAATACACAAAATAGTTTCAGAAGTTACATACATAATAGCATGGTTACAGTGTTTACACAGTGTAAAAATCTCTTAAAAATTAGAGACTTACCATTATTTTGTTTTTAAACTCATACCATGTGTTCAAAATACATGTTCATTGATAAATTAGATTATTGACTCCATGCCCTTTTTTCAGGACAGTTATACTATTTATAGTTATACTCAGTACACCTTGGCACCTTTGTTTCTGTTTGTACTTGTAATTCATTCTTAAATATGTAAAAAATCTCTCAGGGAAATATTACTACCTTTCCTCTTTCTACCCACTTGTCTTAGGCAAGCAATTTATTTAGATATATTTATATCTGATTTGTATTTTATATTATCTCTCTCTATCTCTCTCTCTCTCTCTCTCTCTTTGGGTACCAGAGATTGAATCTAGGGGCCCTCAATGACTGAGCCACATCCCGAGTCATTTTTATATTTTATTCAGAAACATGGTCTCGCTGAGTTGATTAGTGCCTCACTAAGTTGGTGAGGCTGGCTTTGAACTCATAATCCTCCTGCCTCAGACTCCTGAGCCTCCTGTGCCACCACACCCAATTTCATTTTCTTTTTGAAAGAAGGGGGGGTGAAAGAAGCACATACAGTTGTATTTCCTTCTTTCAAACATTGTTGCTTTAAAATGTAAGTTGTGTCATTTTCCTGTTTAAAACCCTCCCTTGGCTTCATATCACTCTCATGATAAACCTAAATACCTGCTATGGTCTTCTTGAATCCAAATAATCTCCCCCTAAAATTCTGACTTAATCTTCTGGCATTTGACCCTTGGTTGTTCACTTCATCTGCTTAAATACACACATGCTTGCCTTCCTAGCTAAATTCTATCTGACATGCCTTCACACAGTGCAACGAGCTATGTTCTTGAGTCACCTGCTCAAATGTCACCTTCTCAGAGCAGTCACCTCTGGAAACACCATTATTATCAGTACTCTCACCTTGTTTAAGTTGTCTTCATAGTAGTTGATGCTATCATATCATGCAATTATTTGCTAATTCATTATTGACAAAACCACTCACTATAAGCAAGAGCATTGCCTTGATTTCCATTCTACACTTGTGCTTATAACAGTATCTTTAAATAGTGGATGCTCAAGAAATATTTGTTAAATAAATTGATAAATCAATGAAATCCCTATTTTTTCCATGTCTTTCATTTTTCCTTTCTGTTCTTGTGTTTCCATTCTTTTTTATATTAATCATGTAAAAAAAACCTGTTTTCTATTTCATGGTTCTACTGTGTACAGTATTCCCATTGATTTCTGCTGCTTCTACTGGCTTTTTAAATTTTTTGTAAACATAGTTTCTTTCCCACCCATTTTTTCCCTGATATCACAGTTGTACTTTTTGTCCCTATATTAATAGTTTCTCTTATTTCTTATTGAAAAATACAGATTTTTTTCCTAACATTCTATTTTTTTATCTTTAATCATTTCAAAGGAAAATGGTTATTTCTCACTCTTCAAAGTGGCTCATTTAGTTTGAATTACTGAAGCCTTTCTCATCATGATGATTTTTCAATTTGTATATCTTTACTGTGTTCAATATGATATGTGTGCATTGAGTTAGGTTTTCCTGAGAGACTATGTTCATATCTGGTAGATCTGCTAGAGTAAATTAAAGGGAGAAGGGAGATTTTATTTACTGTGGTTTTCCATTGCCAGTTTTGAGATCAAAGTATCATACAGGACAGACTATGGAAGAAGTCAGTGTTCCTTCTAGAGGTCCTCATGGAGCAGCGTCTCTTTGGTGGGGGAGGTACTGGTAAGATTTAGGTGGCAGCTAATTCTGTCATTTCCTCTCATGGCAAGACCATTGCTCCATGAGTATGGTTAACATGGAGCAAATATTTGTTAGACTCTGATCTGTTATCTCTGGCTTTCCCAAGGATATTGGTAAAATTGAAATTGTCCTCCAAATACACAGTTACCTTCAGACTGGGCCATTTCACATAGTACTAGAGTTTGTTACCTGTATGTTCAATTCCCTGGTTTACAGATTATAATAGGCTTCACTATTTCCTTTCTTCTTTTTGTCTTGCTCTTCTTTCCTTTCTTCTTCCTATTTATTTATTTTTTTGGTAGTGCTGGGGTTGAATCCAAGCCCTTATGCATGCTGGGCACATGCCCTCTATTGAGTTACAGCCCCAGCCCAACTTCCTTGTATTTCATAACTTTCACCAGTTCATCCTATCTGGAAGAGAGGTGCCCACTAAAGACTATATTTAAGATACCATTGTCACTGAAAGTAGTCACATAATCTCTAAAGTTTAATGTTACATAAAAATTGACAAATAAGTATAATAAACCCTAGAGATTACCTCCCAGTTGGTTTATGTAGCAAATATAATTTAGCAGATGATGGTATCTTTGTTCACTCAATATTTGCAAGAGCAATACTTTACAGACCCATTTTTCTTTATGTTGTGATAAGAATGAAAAGTTACATGGGCCTGAATTTGCTTTTCACTCTCTAACCTGAAGATATCAACATCCCATTGCTGGCATCTGCCTTTATAAAATTAATGGTTCTAAGAAAAGATAGTAATCACCAATGAGAGGAGTATTAGTAATGACTAGTAATTTTTAAAATGTTAGAGGAGGAACAGAAAAAGAGAGGGAAAGTGGAATGTAACTGACCAACTATGCTGTATACTTATATGAATAAATCACAGTAAGTTTCACCTTTTGGTGTATCTATTTTAAAAAAACAATAAATAAATAGAAGGAAAACCAGTAGGATAGAGAAAAGGGAACAGAAGGAGGAAAGATGGGAGGGAAAGGGGAAGTACCAGGGACTACAGTTAAGCAAATTACATTTCATGCTTATATGATTATCTCAGAGTGGATCCTATTATTATATATAGCCATAATACATTAATAAAAACAAAAAAAAAAGTTAGAGGAAACGTTTCAGCTTTAGTACATTCCAAATGTTTTCACAGTGCTCTAAAAGGAAAAAAAAAAGAGATTTGCAGGGGGATTTTTTTCCCACAGTTCTTGCCTTTTTTCTTTATGTGACCCCTCCACCCATGTTGCTGGGTCTAGTAGTGTTAACACAATAGGCAGGCATTGAGATCCTTTCTTGACCATTTATCTGGGCTCCCAACTTTACTACTGTTTTATTTTCCACTCCTTCCTGTTTCCCGACCTTCTCTTCTTTCAGGTTCTGGTCACATACTCCTGGATCTCACAACAAAATTGATTTTCCAAGTCTTGATCCCTCTGCCTCTCTAAGCATTCAGTAACTTCTCCATCCTCTGGCTCCTAGAACCAGATATGAGCTGCTCATGTTCAATTTTTATGTCGGGAAGAGATTCAGAGAGCAGAGTAGTACATAAAGGCAGAGACTACTAATGTCTATGATATCAGATTATCTGGGTTTTAAATCGTTTCCCATTTAGTCAGTTAAGCGCACCTAACAGTAACTTTCTCTCTCTAGTGTCCTTATCTGTAAAATGGGCACTACAATAATGTGAACCTCATAGAGTTATTTCAAGGAGAATGTAGGCTAATACTTGCAATATGTTTAGAACAGTAGCTAATCTATGACAATGGCCATAAATACTATGTTAGTAAATAAAATAAAATTGTTCATTAACCCAACCTGACTCCCAGTTTGCAAAGCAAATTGAATATTACTTTCTTCTGTACCACCCCCAAAGCCTTTTTTTTTAAAGCTAAATCATTTTCTTTTTGGATTTATAATATTCCAAATCAAAATCTGGAGCAGCTGCTTTTCTCTGGCTCTTTATGTCATGCTACCGGAATGCCTCAAACTTGGCACTGAACAGCAATAAAATGAATCCTTGCAGAGTTTAGGGCTCAGATTAATCCAAAACTGCTTAAAAACTATAAGAACTTTGCATTTAAGGGAGCATAAAATTTATAGACACACGGAAGATAGTGACTTCCTAGGGCAAGATTTCTTTAAAATGTACCTGAAAGCCATAACAACAGGACTATAAATCCACTGTAAAATGAATACTATATTTAGTTGCACAAAGTAAGATTAACTCTACTTTTTAACCCAGCTGCTGCATTGAAGGGTGTTTAAATGTGCGGTTAGTCCACATGTCTCTGATGCTATTGTTAAGTAGGAACATTCAGAACACATTTCAAATATCCAACTTCATTCTCAATTAGACTAATATTTGACCAAATTTCAGTTTCTCCCTACTTAGAATACATGATTTATTTCCAAATGCTGGAATCCTCTCTGTCCAGATGATCTTTGTCTGTATTGCCAAGTTTTTCTTAGTGTCAACTTGATGTGGTTTATTGTCCAAGTTCAGACATTATCCAAAGATTTTAAAAGCTCCATCTATTTCAAATAACCTTAATTAACATTTATGTTTGCTTATCATTAATCCCTTTTAAAAATTCTGTCAAATATTTAGATTCTAGGAGTTTTTATTCTTAGTCGTCTGGCAGAGTTTCATTTTCCAATTGAGATTATTTTACAATTTTTCAGGCTATTTATCAAGATATATTGATCTGAAGAAAGAGCATCTGTCTTTTATGATTACTTTAGAAGAAACTGTATGAATTCTGGTTCTATTTTCACAAAAAGGAAGGAAAAAACATTTAAATCAAAAGATTCAGCATGAGTCCTGCTTAATGTGATTAAGGATAGATATGGTATCACGAACTCATCTTTCTTAGCTACAGGAAGGAAAGGGCAGACAGAATGAGAGACTAGACTCTGACCTTTGAGAAAGACCTTGTATCAGGATGAACTCCAAAGTGTAGAGGAATACCAAACTAAAAAGGTTAAAACAAATTCTTCCAAAATACACCAAAGAGAATCATTTGGCCTATTGGTGCAATAAATGTTGCAACCTAGTCGCATATTTAATCTCCAAAAGAACAGACAATACTTGTTTAGTGGATGGAAACTATATTTGTTAAATAACAAGTCTTTCAAATTGTTTATATGTAATGTGGATTGTTTTATGTTAATTCATTTGAGTCAAAACAGCGGTTCCATTTTTTGCTTTATTAATTCCCCCTGCTTCTAATCCATCTAGAACTATGGTTCTCAAAGTAAGAACAGTCTTACTCCTTACAGGAAATCTGGCAACATTTGTAGGCATGAGTAGGTTTCATAACTGAAGGTAGTGGTGGATACTGGTATCTGCAGAGTAGAAAATCATGATGTTACCAACCATCCCACCATGTATAGGACATCTTCCCACAATGAAGACTTCTTCACCCCAAATATTAGTAGCGCTAATGTTAGAAAACCCTGAATTAGGATTTTTTAAAAATAGAAAACCCAGGAAGCAAGGTTATTCATAACCAAGAACTCATAATATTTCAAGAGATTTGGAGAAACTTCAATTTGAACAATAAAATAGGACTGACAGAAATCTCAAATTATCTTTCTAGAAATATGGCATATATCCTCACAGTCATATATTCCTTTCAATGGCCTTCTTGATTTCCTGATGTAGGGCTTTGGGGGAGGGGGAAGGATCATAGTTGCTTTTAGCACAAAACTAAAACCGCCTGCATAAGTTTTGTGCTAAAAGCAACAGAAGAAGATACTAGGTGAAAGGGGCAAGGGTAAAGATTCTGCTCAAAGGGAATGACTTGTAGGTTAAACAAAAATAACCAGGAGTAGGGGATGTACAACCTCAGCAATCGCATCAGATAACAAAGAACTCTACTCAAGGATGCCCTGGGCTTTTACCTGTACAACAGAAACTTGTTTAACTCCACCTGGGATAAGACACTTCAAATACTTTATAGCAACTATGATCCTTCCCCCTCCCCCAAAGCCCTACATCAGGAAATCTAGAGTCCTATTTTTCTAAAATGTCAGAGGTCAGGTTTCAAATTCAACACAGATAAGTAAAGCCCAGTTATTCTCCAGTAAAAAAAAAAAAAAAAAAAAAATTCTCCCACAGATGCATTTCCTGGCAACTTGTAGAGAAGAGCAGTGTTTCATTCTGATAAAGTTTTTGAAAGGATTTAGTAACCCCCAATTGTCTCTGGGTCTCTGAATCATGATTCATTACGGGTATCCTTCCTATGGCTTAGGCTAGGAGCTTTCACAGATAGCTCCCTTAGTAGTTTCTGATAGATTTGGAAGATCAACCGTAGGAGCGAATGTTGTGGAGGCCTGAGGCTTTGCTTTAGTGATGAGAGCAGTCAGAGAATATGTAATCATCGCAGCCAGAAAAAATCATTCTTGCTGCTTTGAGCCTAGAGAATTTTTAAGATACCACTGCAACCCATATAAGGAGGTAATTATGTAATTATGTCATTGGATGTTGATCCTAATTTCTTTAGATATGGAGAAATGTTTCCCTCCTGTCGACATCTGTTACTTCATATACAGAAAATGACCCATATTCTAGGTGAAGAGCTGTGAGTTAAATCATAATTCTGTGTTGCTAAATCTCAGAAAGAAAAATTTCCTATCTGAGCCAGAATTGGACTATTCAAATTACTATACCTTCTGGCTCTAGATTTTTGACAAGGCATTGTGAATCAGATTAAAAACATTTAAGGGCAGTTAAGACTGATTTATTTCTAAATATATTCTCCAAAGCATTCTCCAGGGAAAGAGGCCATTTTTCTTCTGTGAAGAGGTAGACAGTTTCTCTGGTATACCTCTCCTCATGGAGATGCTGTCCTCTGCACATTTGCTAAGTTAATTCACGTGTACTACTGTACAGGTGGTCTTCTGCCCCGTCTTCTACATCTGAGAAAAGCACCTTTCAGTTTTGGAATCTTATCTTTGTTAAAATACAACACTTGAAGCGAAAATAAATTGGCGCTTTAAAAAAAAAACTCACAGATGTAAAATGACTACTTAATTCCAAATTATATGAAAATCTCTTTATTTGTTGTAAGTTCCAAGTAAATGCTTTTAGAGATGCTATCATTTCAGTATTTAAATGTATGGCATTTTATTTTGATAAGACCAAGAGAAGTGATTGAAGCTGATCACAACGTTGACATCAGCTGCCAAAGTCACTTTACAGTGTGGTGGCTGCACCATGCAAATTCATATTTTTTGAGATGTTCGATGTATTTACTTTTTTATAGATTATTCTTGAAGCTTAAGGGGCATAGAGATAAAGCCAGAAATGAAGGAACAACTGTCAAGAATTAAAATAAGTGTAAATTTAGAGCACCTGATAAAGATGTGCTACAACATGGCTTCCATGTTTAGATGGTAAGTGATATCAGGAGGGTGCTAATGCCCTCCTAGTGACCTCCAGATTAGCTCTAATTCCTTACATTTATATTATGGTTTAGATGTGGTGTTCCCTAAAAGCTCACATGTGAGACAATGAAAGAAGGTATGGATGAGAAATGATTGGATCACAGCATGAACCTAATCAATGAATTGATCCCTGATGGTATTGAGTGGTAACTGGAGGCAGATGGGGTTTGGCTGGAGGATGTGGTTAATTGGGGGCATGGTTATGGGGGTATATATTTTGTACAAGGGATGTGGAGTCTCTCTCTCTCTCTCTCTCTCTCTCTCTCTCTCTCTCTCTCTCTCTCTCTCTCTGCTTTCTGATCATCATATGAGCTGCTTCCCTCTGCCACACTCTTCTGCCATGACATTCTGCTTGACCTTGAGCCCTGAGAAATGAAGCCGGCTTTCTATGGACTAAGACCTCTGAAACTGTAAGGCTTCAGGTAAACTTTTCCTCCTCTACAGTTGTTCTGGTCGGGTCTTTCAGTGGCAGCAGCAAAAAAGCTGAGTAAAACAATTTCCCACTCCTTTCTATTTAAAATAAAGTCCCAAATATTAACAATCACCTTCATGCTTATATCCTGTTCTCAAATCTCAGAGAAAGTGGCATTCTTCCCTTTCCAATTCCCCTTTAATGCTTTTAATCTCATCCCCGTAAGCCACCTCCATAGCCCTGTTCTAATTATTCTCTAATCCCATTATTTTCTTTTCATTTTCCTTTCTATTGCTGTATACGACATATAGTAAAACATACAACTTAATCATAAATGTGCAACTTGATCTATATACACATATATACACCATGTAGTCAATATATTAATTACATTTACACAAACACATACTGCACAAACCTCTATCACCGTAGATTGTTTTACTTGCTTTTTAATTTCATATAAATGGAATCAGGGTATGTACTCTTGTGTTTCCCCTCCTCTGGTCAGTATTGTGAGAGTGAATTCTATTATGGTGAAGAGGAATAGTCCATTCTTTTTCTGATGCTCTGCATAATTTCATTGCAGGAATATATCATGATCTATTTATCCAACCTACTGATGATGAACAGGAGGTGCATTCATCATGAGGCTGTTATAAGTACTATGGTCATGAACATTATAATATGGTCTTTTGATGAACACATTGACTCATTTCTTTCTCACATCTATTCAAATTAGAATTGAAGGGCTAAGGGATATATGTGTTTTTGCTTTGGTGACTACTGCTAAACAATTTCTTTAAAAGTGTGCAACTTTTTCTTTACTCTCAGAAGCACTATATTGAAAGTGCTAATAGCATCATATCCATGTCATCCTTTGGTATTGTTAATTTTTTATTTTTGTCACTGAAGTGTAATATAATTGTATATCATCGTGTATTTAATTTGCATTTCTCTGATGCTGTTAAGTACTCTTTCATACACTTTTTGGCTATCAGAATTGTCTTTTGTGAAGTAACTATTCAAACCTTTTGCTCATTAAAAAATTTTGAATTATTGGCCTTTTCCTTCTAACTTTTCTTTATATTCTTCGAAATTACATTTGCATAAGAAATATATATTGTAAATATTTTCTTTATATATGTAGCATATCTTTTCTATGCTCTTTATTTTGTAATTTTAGAAATAGTTATTGCTTTAAGTGAAGTCTAACTTAACAAACTTTTATTATGGATAGTGCATTTTGTATCCCATTTAAGAAATCCTCTGAGTCAGAAAGATGTTCTATGTTAGCTGCTAGAGGTGTAGTGCTCTGCTTTCTCATTTAAACCTATGCTATCTACTTTTTATGTGTATTATGAAGTAAGTGGTGTGATTCAGTTTTGAGTAATTATATCCAGTAAGTGACTATCTCACAAACATTTCTTGAGAAGATGAGACCTGTACCACTAAATTACATTGGTTCTCTAGTTGTACAACAGGTGAATGTGTCTGTTTGTTCTGGTTCTGGAAATTGTACTTTTGTTCCCTTGGTATATTTGTTGAGTTTTGGTTCTGTACCACCCTACCTTAACTAAATTAGCTTTATAATAATTTTTGATGTATGGTAATACACATCCTCCAGTGTTCTTCAAAATTTCCTTGGATATAGAGCCTCTTATATTTATGCAAATTTCTAACCTAGCATTTTGATTTACACATACGTTGCACTGAATATATATCAAACTGGAGAGAGCTGGCATTTTACTACCCTTATGCCTACTAATATAAGAATATGATGCTGTTCTCATTCATTTAGATCTTTGGTTTCTCCTGGAAATTATATAAAAGCTTCTGGTTGAGGTAAAACACAAGTTTTGTTAAAATAATTTCTAGGCGTTTTAGATAACATTTTTTTTAAGAGAGAGAGAGAGAGAATGAACTTTTTTTTTTGTTTGTTTGTTTGTAGATGGACACAAAACAATGCCTTTATTTTTATGTGGAGCTGAGAATCGAACCCGGGTCCCGCCCATCCTAGGCAAGGGCTATACTGCTGAGCTACAATTCCAGCCCCATAAATAACATTGTTTTTTTTTTTGTTTGTTTGTTTTATTTTGTTTTTTTTTAAAGAGAGAGAGAGAGAGAGAGAATTTTAATATTTTTTGTTTTCGGCTGACACAACATCTTTGTATGTGGTGCTGAGGATCGAACTTGGGCCACATGCATGCCAGGCAAGCGCGCTACCACTTGAGCCACATCCCCAGCCCAATAACATTGGTTTTTAATTTCAATTTTCAAATCATGTATGTCAAGTATATAAAATATATTTTACTTTTTAACATTAAGACATTAAGGGTGTATTTTTTACTTTTCCTAAGTATATATTTCAAATATAAACATTTCCTCTTATAAATAGCAGTTGCATTTATTCATTTCTTTTATTTTATAAGGTTATGTATTTTAATTTTTCTTACATACTGTCTAGAATCTCCACTAACATTAAAACACAGGGTCTCATCTTAAGGTATAAGCATTACAAATAGTAAATTATTTTGGCAGCCTTGAGCTTTCTTTCCATTTTAAAGTAGCTGGGGTCATCCTAGAAACATCATCTTAGGTTACTAAAAGCCGTGGTAGACTTTATGTAAGAAATCTGTCACTTTTTACAATAACAATTTCTGATAACATCATTCCTGTTTTACAGATGAGATTTCTGAGGTTTAGGAAAACTTAAGGAATGCCAACAAGATCACATACCATATAGAAGGAAAAGCTAGAGGCCTGAAATTTTGCTCACGATGGTTCTCTTGCCCATTTTTCCAGGCATATAAATGTAGAATTCAAACAGGTTGTAGATGGTCATGGTGATACGAAACGAAGATGTAATTATTACTAGCAGTTTTCATTGTATGTTTTCCATTACTCAACTGTCATTTGAAACGGGATGTCATAATATTTTTAAAATTAAGCCTAGTCCCCAGTTTTGTTATTTTTTCCTGGGAGAAAGTAGACAATCTATCTATCAAGTAAAACATCAGCAGAGTGGCCTCAAGATATATACTCATCAAAAGAACAGCCTGCTACTTCAACAACAACAAAACACAATGGGTGCTTTCTAAAAGGCCAGAGAGAAGTAGAGGACTTGGGCACTTGGAAGCAACTTCAGGAAAAAGAAAGAATTCATTTCATATAATGTAACATGACATTTCACATTGTATAAATTTGCACTGTCTCCTATCTCCCTTTATAAGACTGTATAACTCTGCTCAGAAAATATTTCATGCTAATTTTCTTTTTCATTTATGCCAAAATCAACTTTATTTTTAGTCTTTCCCAAAGTTCCTTAGAATTTCATTTTTTATATCTTAGCTGTGATGTTATTCTTCAATTTCTATATATCAGGTTTTTAAGACTTTTGGCAAACTGGAAAATATTTTGTAAGTATGCATGTTCCAGTCAAACTGAGAAAGTGCCGGATCTCAGAGACAAAACTAGATCCAGTCTGGTTTAACTCTATGGCAATGGAATTAATGAGACTGTTTTGAACCAGTTGTTCCATCCATTAACCTGGTCAAATTATGCTTCAACTAATGTACGTGATATTTATTCACAGGTATATAGTTTGAGGAAGGCTACACAGGGAAAAAGAATAAGCAAACTATATGGATATTGTTCCAAAAACTTATTTTGTTCATTATATATGGTTTAGAGAGGCAAGTCTTGATTTGGTTTTCAGGATGCAATTCATGATCTGGGCATCTAACAGTGGTGGTAGGGTTATAGAAACAAGGAATATGAAGGTCTCCATGACTATGTATACTGGTTTCCTCAGGACAAAATGCACTGACTCTTTTTGTCCCATCGTCTAGACTCTGAGTCATTCTTTAAAATGTGAAACTGGTTATTAGCTCAGAAATATGCATATGATCACTACTGGGTTAGGGAGCTGGACCTAGGTCCCTTCCTGAACCACAGGAGTATCTTATTAATAGTTCTCTAACTTCCTTTTTTTCTTCAACCCCAGAGAGTTGTTTTTTTTTTATTTTTAAAACTACTTTGGAGGTAGAAAACAATAAAACGAAACCAAAAAAAAGAAATTAAGCAATCTTCCAAAATGTTGCATTTTTATATCTTGGCAAGAATTTAATGCCTACTTTCCCCCTAGCTTTGCTGAGACAACTTGCTCTTAGATCAGTGGATGTTTTGCAGTATGGAGGAGGGACTGAAGATCAAAGATAAAAATGGTGCTATTTCCAAAATACTTCTCATTCTTCTCAGTAACTTGGGGCTTATACATGCTGATCCTATAAGCATTTATTGACACTTATTTGAAGAGATGTATTAATTTAATAAGATAATTATCAAAACAAAGGACTAAATAGGATTTTGGATGGTAAGATTTTACCCTCTCATAAGACCAAATTTAACCTCTACAGAGCAGATAATTATAATATTTTCTACTTCTAATTCTGCAGCCTCTGTTTATGACCCAGTATAGGTATTTTTTATGTGGTCTAAATTCTTTGCCATTTAAAATTTGTTTGGGTTGTAAAGGATAGAAATGAACTCTTGATTCATCTCTTTTGGTGATTATGTACTAGTCTAGCTTGATTATATTGTTGCAAATCATTATGATCCAAATATATCTTTCACAATACTCACCTTCCCTTGGTTTTAGAGAAAAATAAAAAAATAAAAAATAAGTAGCAATACCTTGTTGTGAAACTCAAATTTTCTGACTATCTATGTTCTAGAAATGATCAGTTTCTATGCAAGTAAACCTTAGTCTGGGAAAATCACACTTAAAAATTCAATTATTTTAATGTTTATTTTTAATTGGTGAATAAGCATCTATTTATGATTAATAACATTTTCAAATATGTATATATTGTAAAATGACTAATTCAGGCTGACTGACATATACATTGCTTCACATACTTTTTTTGTGGTAAAAATACTTAAAAAATTACTGTCTTTAAAATGCCCATATATAAAGCATAATTAGCTCTTATCATGATGTCAATAGGTATCTTTTGTATCACTGAAATCTCCTTTGACCAGCATTTCTCCAATCCTCCCTCCCCCTCAGATCCTGAGAGTATGAGTATCATCCTCTGAGAGTATGAGTTTGACATGTAGATACTATAAGTGAGATCATGAGGCATTTTTCTCTCATGCTAGCTTATTTTACCTAATATAATGTTCTCCAGGTTCATCTGTGTTAATGCAAATGATGGGATTTCCATCTTCTTAAAATAGCTTAATAGTATTTTCTTCATTCATTTGTTATCTGATAGGCAGTTAGGTTGATTTTTTTTTTATCTTGGATATTGTGAATAATGTTGCAATGAACATGGGAGTGCAGATATTTCTTCAACTGATGCAAAAAAAATTAAAACAGACTCAATATAAAAATTTTTGGATTATCTGAAATTTGAAATATCTTGATCAGTCCACTCATCACCCAGTATGGACAAGTTAGGTTCTTACCTACGGAAAAGCAAACAAACATACAAACCATGATAAATAAAATATATTAAATTGCAACTTAACTCTGTGTTAAATGTAATTGATAAAAATCATGAAGTCTTGGTAATTTAAAGTCGTTTATTCTCTGATGCTAAAGCCCTCTCAAGTCAAAGTTGTAGGACAGTGTTTGAGGGCCTTGACTCTTCTGGTAAGCTTTTGGGGATTAGATACTGGTTTATTGCTTCCTCATTGAGAGGCAGGTTGTGTGACTTAAACCTTGGTTTCAAGTTCCTCATTTCCAAAGTATGGAGAATGATAGAATCTATTTCATGGGTTGCTGGAAGATTTCAATAAGCTAATATAAATACAGTGCTTAGTAAAGCAAGCATTACATTTTGGCCACAGGCCATTCATTATATATCAGCATTAATCTTTAATCTCTCAGTTACTGACTGGGGTGGTATGCAGGTTCTTATATCAAATATACTTAAGACATGGCCTCGTACGCAGGGAGCTTACCTTCCAATGAGGACAGTGAACATGTGAATAGCTATGTAGCCTATTAAATGGATAACAGAAATGTGCCAACAGTATGAGAGAGACGAAGGAATAATGTCCAGGGGAAAGATGGGAACAATAGGGTTACATTTTTATTCAAAACAAGATCACTTTAGACTCTTTTTTTTTTAAGTAGCAGAATTTATTTATTTATTTATTTTGTTTTGTTTTTGTTTTTTTTTATTTGTTGCACATGACAATACAATGATCTTGACATATCATACATTTGAATCAATTGGGGTATAATTTCTCATTTTTCTGAGTGTTCAGGTTGCAGAATCACATTGGTTATACAGATATGTGTGTATATATATATATATATATATATATATATACACACATATCTGTATAACCAATATATATGTATATATATATATATATATATATATATATATATATATATATGTATATATATATATATATACATACAGCAATACTAGTGTCTTTTTTATTCTGTTGCCCTTCCTATCCCCCCTTCCTCTCCCCTCCCCTCCCATCACTTCTCTCTACCCAATCCACTCTAGACTCTTGAAATAAAAGAATTAAATGCTTAACAACTCCAACTTGATTTGTGTATCAGAGTAAATTAAATTATGCTATAAACCAAGTTTAGTAGTAAAGATTAGATTAAGAATGGAAATAGGACAGTGTTGCCAAACTTGATTTTTCTATCTGTAGACTGAGGTCAGGAGTTGTAGAGAAAATTATGAGACCATGTTTACAAAAAACAAACAAACAAACAAACAAACAAAAAAAAAAACACATGGTTTCCAAATAGGAAAAGAATTGCCCAGTTAAAATCATGGAGAAAGAATGGTTTCAGGAACAGCATTGATGATAGTGGTCTTGCCCTTAACTGCCAGTTTTATTTAATATTGTTGACAATTCCAAACATGTGCAAGCATTAAGAATGGAAAATCACTCACTGTCTTAGACCGAGGTCTTCAGCAGGCAATGAACAGTGCTTAATGCCCTATGGAAGTAATTTAATGTGAATTTCACAATACTTGAAGAAGCATCATCACCAAATCTGGTAAATGGAGTTACTGATTTTGTTTCTTGCTAGCATGATGATTTAGTTGTGCAATAGTGCTGTCACCAGATGAGATTAATCACAATAATGATGCGTCTTTTTTTTAAGGACATTATCATAAATCATTTGAATACAGCCCAAGAGAAAAGGTTTCTAGTTAAACTTTCTAAATGTTACAGAATGGTTATAAAGCACGAGCTGTTGGAAATAGGCATTATTTTTATTTCAGTTTGGGGAACATATGGCAAAATGATTATTCATTGATGCTGAAGTGATTTAGCAAATACACATACAGAGTATCTCAAGCGAAATAAAAAATAATAGTATATTACAATACTGATTTCATGTTGTTCCAATTACATTTGTGTGACCTTAGTTAGCTTATTTAAATAATTTGGCCTTAATCTGTAAAACAAATGATAATAGCCATCTCATAGGATCTTTATGAGGCAATTTTTTTTTTTTTAATGCTGGGCTCTGAAACCAGGGCCTTGAGCCTGTAAAGCAAATGCTCTACCACTGAGCAACATCCACAGACCAATGTGATGCAGCTTAAAAGTGCTCTGTGTCCTAGAAGAGATCTTTCTTCCCTTGACATATTCATTTTTATTTCTCTTCTTCTTTCTCTACTTTTTCTCCCTCTTCCTCATTTTCTCATTTCCTATCATTAGTTAATCATAATTTTTACCAGGTCAAACATATGTCATATAGGCCTACATGGATAATATGTAATCTTGTTTCATCATCACAGAGCTAAAATTAAACTCAAGAAAATTTTTACTGTGCCAAAGTGTTAGGTTCCAGTTTATTCCATTTTCATATAGTGAGATTGTTCATCCTAAAATTTCACATTCATAACAATGCAGATTCAAATTGATGATATAATCTCTTAGTTGAGACGTTAACGTATGAACTTTAATTACCTTATCTTTTAAGATGACCAATTTGAACTATTGTGCATTAAATATTGTTTAAAATATTCAAGTGGCACCAATTTGTAATCAAATAGTCTGTAATATCTACTTTCTTCATGGCAATACTACAGAAATTACCTATGAAAATATTGCAAATTCTAAATGCTATTGAAATACTGCTAATGAAAAGGAATGGAAAATAGTCAACTGAAAATTTCAGTTCCAAAATAGTTTCTTGTTTTCATTTTTGGATTTTTATTTTTTGACAATGCTCTTCAACTGACTAGTAATTACTAATGGTAGGTATAATGCTTAATTTAGCCACATATAGTAAGTACTGGAAAGGTGAGGAAAGGATGAACTTGACCCAAAATAAAGAAATGGCTAATTTTTAAAAATTTCCTAGAAAAACAATATTGTGAAGACCTTGTCATCGTAAGCATACTACTTTGCATACCTCTTAAATGGAATAGAATGAATTAATTTTAGTACTCTGAAAATAATTTTAAACATCTAGTGGTTGCCTTTTTAGAACAAATAATGTTTGTCTGGGTCTATTTTGTGCTGCTCTAATAAAATACCACATACTGAGTCATTTATAAAGAACAGGAATGTATTTCTCACTGTTCTGGAAGCTGGAGAATGAAATAAAATCAAAATACCTGCACCTAGTAGCTAGTGAGGGGTTTCTTGCTGCACCCTCAGGTGGTGGGCAAGCTAAAAGGGTAAGGACCCCACTCTCAAGCCCCCTTAGCAAGTAAACGTAACCCCATTCTAAGGGGGAGACCTTGTGGCCCTATCACCTCTCAAACATCTCACCTCTCACACTACCACTCTGTCAACACCTGAGTGTTGGAGGAGTCACTTCACATCACATGAAATCTAGCAATTGGTCATCATACAGGATACTAAAATTGAAGAATCTGGTTATTTGTGGTATATTGACTATTAATAGGATTTCAATTTAGCTAGAACGTGTAGACAAATTGATGCGAAATAATGAGTAGATCTATGTTGATAAGTATGAAAGTGGTACACCATATCCCTTTATCCCTTTGCACATGTATCTTATTTGTGTAAAAACTATTTTAACTAGACTCTGCCCTTTACTCTCTCATTTTTAAAAAAATCTAAATGGGCCCTAGCATACACAGTTTCTTGGCAGGATGTGTATCCAAACAGCAACTTATACTTAAATAGCAATCCATTGATGGACCTTCCATTATATTTCGAGCTTTATTAATTATTAATGGTGCAAATGCAGGCAAATTCCTGGACATTGCTGAATCATCTCAAATGAGAGGTTCACTGTCAGGTACATCATCTTATAAGGCAGTAAAATCAATTCTCTGAATGACCACCTTCGAAGGCCAATATGAGCCATGACTAATATAAACTCATGATATAATGAGTTATTAAAATTTCTCACTTTTTCTTCTCCACTTTGGGAGATCTAAATATAGTTTTTTGAACATTAAATTTTTATATGACATTTCACTGTGGTACAAATTTTTTACTTGATTCCGCCATATTAATGAATCATAGACTATTTAATACAGAATTATAAATAATATGCTTTTTTTACAGAAAAATAAGGCATACTTTTAAGATAAGAAAAACCTCTTTCCCATCTAAGGAAAAATGATGTGTTTGTTTGGGGATTTTATTGTAAGTGTTTTATTTATTTTCAAGCACAGAATAGCATAGTTTCATTCACATGTTTTCTGAATATTGAATACAATGTATTCAAAATCAACAAGACCTTTGTTCACATAGAGATAGTGTTGGAGGGAATCAGGGAATGAGAATCACACACACCATTTCTAAATTATAGACAAGAATCAAGTACCTATAAGCTTTTTATAGACATTTTTCTATGTTTCATTGCCTAGCTGACCCTCTGAAGGAAATTGGTGGCACTGACAATGGAAAGTACTATTTTTTATCTATCTTCCAAATCTGAAAGCAATCTATTTGAATAAAAAGAAATATTAGAAAATGGGTTCCATTTCTGAACAGATTTAGCTCCATAGAAGTTACAACACCCATGAAATCCTTCAGGTGTTGTGAAGACTTTGTTTTTTTCTTTAGTGAAACTGAAATGTCAGCACAGAAACCCACACACCAAAAACATGTCTAAGAAAAATAACAATAACTCACATTTTGGAAAATTAAACATAAAATGTTTCTTTCATATTTGATTTCAAAAGTATGTTTCACCTCACTGTAAAACTGTAAAAGCATTTTACTCAAAAACAAATAATGGTCTATGATTCATTAATGTGGCAGAAGATTCATTAATATGGCAGAAACTTAAGTGAAAACTGTGGACTACTTTGAAGTGTTATATAAAAATGTAATTTTAAAACTGCATAAAAAACTAAATAAACCCCAAATTAGCAAATTGGACATGAAAAAGGGAGAAGTTTTAATAACCCATTATACCATGAGGAAATTATATTATTTTCAAATAAATCATGACTGCCAACTATGTCCAAATATCCCTTTCTCACTCTTTTCCCTCCCTCTATCTCCCCCTCCTTCTCTCTCTCTTCAATGGGAACATCATTTATAGATCATAAAGCTATGAAAGGATTCATTATGAAAAGCAGGAAGAGCCAAAATTTAAAAGCACTGCTTCTTTTTTCCTGAACTCAACACTTCATTATTGAATTAATTGGACTTGCAAAATTGAGTAAGAAAATAATTTTACCTGAAATTAATTAATTTCATGTCCTTTAAATGTTCAAATTACCTAATTCAACAACAATTATAATGCACATGTAAAAAGGGAGCTTCAGAAAAGACATCTTTAAAAATGTACTTCCTAATCTTTTCTCTGTTCATTTCTGATCTTTGTACAAAGAAAAAATGCTATTAATTGAGCCATTTTGTGGCAAAAAAGTAGCTTCCCTTATGCTCATGATGACAAAAAGAAGATTAATATTACATTTGTAAATGCTACAAGGCTTTTAGAGAAGTATTCATTATATAAAGAAGAGTCATTAGTTTTACTTTGTGACATAAGTAAAATGTTCTATGGTAGTATTATATTCTTAAATATGATCTCTCTAATCCTTATTAATCTAGAATTTATGTTTAAAATCTTTCTATCTCTGTTACTTCTTATAGTATATTGGGTATATTAACCGATTTGAAATATTACATACAGGAATCCTGAGGCATATTATGGTATGTACAACCATTCAAGAGTCCAGTTGGATATATTTTTATCTGGAACATGCAATGTATCCTTTTACCTAATAGTAAATGGTATCTCCTGACTTAGCCTTGAAACAACAAATTTAACAGCCAATAGAT
Organism: Marmota flaviventris; assembly: GCF_047511675.1. NCBI lineage: Eukaryota > Metazoa > Chordata > Mammalia > Rodentia > Sciuridae > Marmota > Marmota flaviventris. The sequence goes on along the minus strand of NC_092500.1, from coordinate 56,763,539 downwards.
GGCACTGGAAGTATTCATTTTCTTTATCTTTTCTGTCCTATTGAGTATGAGTATTTCTGAAAGCAAATGATAATTTATATAGTCCAATTAAAAGCAAAGGCACATTCAGAATGTCCATGTTGAAGAAACTAGTATTTGTCACAAGTGTTGAAAATCTTAACACCCTAATGCAATGAAGCAATGTCTTCGTACTCTACCATGTTGTAACTTACTCCTGTGTCATTCCAAGATGCTTTACCACCACCTGCCAGGATTTCTGAGGGAAGTCTGTAAGCTCAATTGGTATGTGTGATGTCTGCAGAGATTTCATTTTTGGTACTATTTGCCTGCTTGTGTGATCCTGGTGGGATGAGGATTACTGAGAAATGTAATTAAGTCTTTTCCTTACTGGTCCTTACCTAGATTTTTCTAAAGCCAGCCTCACAAGCAACCATTTCATTCTCTGTAGTAAACAAGTGGACAAAATGTTCAGTGAATCATGCAGAGTATAATGCATGATAGCATTTCAGCAAAGGCTACAGTGAATAGAATAACACACATATAGGATGGAGCTAATTTCTCTCGAAATTTGGTTAACAATGGGCTGAGTCATGTACACTTAGCAGAAAAAGATCCTAGGTGGAGTTTGATACCCACATACATAAGCAGACCAACTAGTACTGTAACTGTTAAGTGCAATGTAGTGACTATACCTTAATCTTTGTCTTTAAAAATATTGTTATTTATACAGTTACATCAAGTCTCTCACAAAGTCAAATATTTTCAGAAAAATGTTATCAGCAGGATGCAGCATCAAACATTATAGCTATTCCATCTTCAGATTTTATTTTGATACTTTTTCAAAGATTTGTCTTAAAACTATTGAAAAGTCATTGCTTTAATCTAAATAAGTTTAAATCATATTTTTATGAAAGTTCAGCAGAAAATTAAGCTTACATATAGCTAAGTGAGACCACATTTTAATCTATGTGCTTATGCATAAAATAATAAAACATCTAAGTTATAAATGTGTTGACATTTTATTAAACAATTTTATTCAGAATATCATGATGAAATAAATGTATACATACATATATTTACATTCACATGCATATTTCATGAGGATGTCTCACTCATGTAAATATGTATGAAATTAGATCACATACCTAGAGCACCTAAAACAGTGCCTAGCTATTTTTTAAGTGCCTACTGTAATAGATTGCAGGGTGGAAAATCAGTGGAAATCATCTGTTGCCTGTTCAAATACTAAATATAATTTTTAGTAAAAAAGATTTGTACAACTCCCTCCGCTTCACTAAAACCATTCTTTTTAAGCATCTGACTTGAAAATTCTCTACGTATTGTTCCTCCTAGAATACTCAATGCCTGCGCAACCATTGTATAAAAGGGATTACATTCCCCTAACTTCCTATAACCCTGGGCTTTTTGTTTTATACAAGGAATAAGTCAGTTTTAGAATTCTTCTCTACAAGATTAGATGTGTTTTCATGAGCTTGGTGACACCTGCTATCAAACTAAGGCAATTTATTTATATGCCTAAGGATGTCTGAAGTTAATATATAAAGGGGCACATAAAGAAATGTCCACAGGTGATACTCAGAGACCTCTGGAACTCTGCAAGGAAAACCCCTTATGGAGTACTGTGCACTGGGGCCTGCAGGAACTTTTATCTTTAATACAACAATGTGACTTTGATGCCAGGAGGGTCCAGAATGACAACATTCATCTTGATGTCTGCATTTTAGACCCAATGAAATTTCCTTCCTTCTAAAATCACTGGGTTCTCTTTTCCAAAGCTTCTGAAGAAGCAAACAAACCACAACTATTCTCTTGTTTTCAAATTAGATAAAATTTTTAGAGCAAAAATCATTGAATTGTATGAAATTTAGTAATGAATATTCAGAAATCACACCTATCACCATGTTGTTAAATTAGCGTTTGCAGCAAATGAATGAATGGAAGGATAGATGGACGGATGAATAATTATAACTTAGACGACTTTAAATATTGTTAATAGAGTTAAAAGGAAATGATACTCCTAAAAGGAAAAAGGAAACTTGATTCTGAATATTTAGTTCATATTACAACAACAAAAGAAATGTCATCTTAATATCTGTTTTATCTTTTTCATCATAGAAAAATACATATGTGTCAGAGATGTTTTGCTACCTGTTTTTAGGGACTCAGACTTATGATTGATGAGGTCCAAGTTTAGTCAGGGAACCAACAAATTATAGGTGTTAATCTTCGGTAAGTTACTTGGCTTCTCAAACCCTCAACCATCTTCCTGGTGTAATAATTTTACATCTCATAGGAATATTTTGAGAAGTATATTTAAGAATACACATGATGAACATAAAATAGTGCAACCATTGTTGGTAATCATTGGGCAGTATTTCAATAAATTAAACACAGAATTACTATATGGCTCCATATTCTATTTCTAGGTATTTACCCAAAATAACTAAAAACAAATATACATACAACAACCTACATCTGAATATCCATAGCAATGTTTTTCATAAGAGTTCAAAGAAGGAAAACAACCCAAGTGTTCATCAACAAATGATTGGATAAAATGTGAGATATATATAGTGGAAAATTCATGGTAGATGATTGGGTAAGAAGCATTTCTCCTCATTCTCAAGGGACTTTCCCATATTCCAGAAACTGATTTAAAACAGAGCATTAGAATTTATTTCTTATTCTTCTTACCAGTCCCCCTATTTCTTGGTAATACGACCTCTATATCCTGTTTTGACATGGTGCTTACTGAGTCTTTTTTTCCTTAGAGTTGGCTCATTTAGAAGAATACTCTGCTTTAAATCTTTCCTTGGTGGAAAAGTTTCTCGAATAGTTTCTTGAGGATATCTAACTGATTTCTCAATTTGGGACTTTTGATAAATATGTCTAATAACTCTTCTGCTCTACTCTTTCATTAGTTGGCAGATATGAATAATTGGATGATTCAGAAAGAACTATAGATTTTTCCAGTGCTGAAATAAAGGCAATAATCATTTATGAATAAATACAGCCCATAGAGTTCCTTCACCTTTCCGCTCCTCCTGCTGACATTCCTCTTTTGATACCTGACAGCTTGCCTTGCACATAGTTATACCTCAGTAAAGGTTTGCTTAATGAACAGAACATTGGATAGGAAATCTCCTTTGTAAGGGAATATAAGGAATATACCCTTTGATCATATCTCTCATCTTAAAGTCAGATCCTGATTTGCACAGAGTATATAGTGTGCAGAACTGTACAATTTTCTGATTGTCTTGAAATCTATTCCTTAAATCCAGCTTTAATTATGTGACCAATGTCTGCTTCAACAAATACCATATTCCGTAAAAATCTTGCTCAAATTTAACAAAAAAAAAAAAAAAAACATTGATTTGACTTGACTTGATGTTTTCATTGTTATCTGATGGAGACTAAGCTAATCACACCTCAGGTATACATGGATTGATAGTTTGAAGAGTTACCACCCATTATTTTAGAAGCTATCATTACCAATGTCTTTTTAAAATCATTTAGCTTTAAAATAAAATCTAAATGCTTCAAAATAACAGGTTAGAAAATTTTGATTATACCTTGTGCGTAAATATTTTCTTGCTTTAAGTTAACATGGCTATATGTTGTTAAAGTCAGAACTCAGATGAACAGAAATACTGGGGAAAGGAAAATACACAGTCACATGTCAAATATCCCTGAACTCTGACATGTTTTGGCAATATACTTCTGGTTTTCATAGAAAAAATTAACTGCAGAAACCTCTTTCATATAACCTTACCTAGTATATTTCCATAAAGTATATGCTTACCAAATTCAAGCTTAAAGAAACTATAGTAATACTTTAGTCCTAGATTCAATAAATGGTTTTGCCAAAGTCTAGAACTTAATCAACCAGCACTTTATATGTATTTTTTATTAAGTTAATTACACAACACTAAGATAACATATATCAAACCTGGTCAGGAAATTTGCAAGTACAATTTACACGAGTACATTTTCTTATCTTGTGTGTGCACTACTGCATACATGTATACAGGAGCATGCATGCATTTGGTATCCACCAAAGGATAAGAGAGTGGAGGTATGGGAACAGGTATGAATAAGAGACAATCTATGTCCTTAAAGCCTTCTTATTTTGCCTCAGAATCAAATAAATTAAAAAAATAAAACTTATATTCACCTTTGTGTAAGTGGTTTTGATCAATACCTGCTTAAGCCTAATATGAAAAATTCTGTCACTTTCTGGGCTGAGGCTGTAGCTTAGTGGTCAAGTACCTGCCTGGCATGTGTGAGGCACTGGGTTTGATCCTCACCACCACATAGAAATAAATAAAGATACTGTGTGCGTGTTATCTACACCTAAAAAAAAAATTTTAAAAATTCACTCACTTCGAGTGAACTCAGCATTTCTTTTACCCATTCCTAACTGACTTACTACTAAATTTCTCCTCAAAGTACTTTCAAATTTCCTCTAATCTTCTAGATTAACTTGATCTACCTGTTTTTGTTTTTTTTTTTTTCCCCTACAAGCCGATGTTTTCTGCATTGTGATTTAGATCATCACTCAACTCTTTTCCATTCATCAAAACTGTCTCTGAATTCTCACCCACACATTTCTATAATTCTTCTTGCCAAAGCCCTGTCCTTTCTGATCTAAACCCCAATCTCCCTTCCGCACTAAACTTCCTCATTCTTAGTTCTGTGCTGATTATTCTACATTGGCTCCTTTCTATCCCTATATGATCTCTTTGCCTTTTGTTCTCCTTCTCTGAGTTCCAGAGTCTAACTCCATCAGACTGCATCAGCCATTCAGACCTTCTGGTTTTGGACAATGAAAGGATCATGTGTTTTGGGGAGATTGGACTATTTATGGGCTTTTTAATTACTCTTTTGTAATTAAAATAAGCTTGTTTCTCAGAGAACTCCTATGCTTTGATGTTCACATTCAGATCTTTTCTTTTTCTCCCGAGTTGCACCTTTTTTTGAAGCAGGGACAAATGGGATATGTATATGTGAAAACTATATGTGTTTAAAAATTTTTACTTAGGCAATACATTTAGGGACAGAATTAAGTATAACTTTTAAAGTCAAGTATAAGTATGGATTTTACATACAGTTTTTCTCTCAACAATAAAAAAGCATTAGTTCAAAAATTATTAAACTGAAAACTAGAAAAAATACATAGTAAATCACTTAATTTTTATCATGCAAAATACCTCATTAGAGATGTTTTTCTAAAGTAATCATAATCTGTAGAAACGGCAGTATTTAATGTTTAGTCTGCAAATGATGTTCTTTCTAAAAACATCAGGACAAAAAAATAAAAATCAATACTCTAACTTCACTTAACACTTCAATACAAAGACTAATAATAAACATGATGTAATTTCACTTGGTAATAACTCTACTCTAAACGTTCTGATCTCAGCTAAGCTCAACGAATAATTCATTCAGTACAGCTGTTAGAATGAGGGCCACAGAGTTGGGCATGCTGATTAAATACCTACCACCTAGCAGTGTAACAGCCCTTTTAGAAGCAACCCATTTGTTGTGTAAATTTAGTTCAGCTTCAGTAAAGCTCCTAAAAATTATGCAGATAGATGGATGTTCCAAGTTGTAGCAGAACAAATAAGAAATAAAAAACAGAGGAGGCAAAGTATAAAAAATTATTAGATATAATCTATCCATATAAATACAAGTAAAAAGCTGGACAGGAGCTGCCTGTTTTTTAATTCTTTCCACTGTACAAATAGCAATATCTTACAACCACATACCTCAAAGTATGTAACTTAAATCTTCCTAGTTATTCCCAAGATCACAGGAAGGGAAAAATAACCACTGTGAAAACCATGAAGTCAGGAAACAAATCTGTGGAAATTAATGAAAATATTTTAGGAATAAGTGCTCCAAGAGAATGCAAGCATGACAAATTCCATGGTAATAATTTATTAGTAGGCATGCTTATTAGCTTGGATTTTCTGTTCTGACCACATCCAGGCCACTACTTTTGAAACAAAATTTTATGTGGTACCTTTTAGGGCCTGGAATGAACAAACTGTAACTATCCTGCTCACCCTCAAGTCCACAGTTGTACATCCCCAAGGACATGATTGTACTTAAATACAGAATTGCATTCCTTGTTACTTATTTCTTGGAATTCTTAGCAGTGACTAAATACTTGACCTTTATCTGACTTCTGAAACTTTTCTAAATCCCTTTCTGACATTATTTCTCATTCATTCATTCAAACCTTTATGAGAAGTCACCAATGTGCTAGGCACTATGTTGTGTTGTGAGGTTTATTGGCAACTTAAACATTCACCGTCTATTTATAAAAAATAATAATGTATGGGATGATTCTTCAGTTCTTATAGCTTGTCTCCTTTCTCATCCTCCTTGAAGGCATGCATATCCCACCAGACTTATTACTACCTTGCAAGCAGTAAATTTTTTAATATTTGTGTGTTAAATTAATAAAATCAAAATAAATGGTCAAAGAGAATTTGAAGTTCAATGTAAACTTGCTGGAAAAAATTCTAAATTTTCTGTTGCAAGTGTTACCTGTTTTCTTTCTTTCTTTCTTTTTTTTAGTCTGTTCCGTATTAAGGGATGCTAAGGTTTCTCCACTTGTATAGAAAGCTGGGTGCTGACAGTGCTCAGAGAGGAAAAAAAAAAGTGGACATGATTAGGAGGCATTAATTTATTATCAGGACAAAATAGTCTCAATATTTTTGCTGTTCCCAGCATACATCCAACAGCAGGAATCCAAGTGCCTATCATTTATTCTTCCTATGACCCTTAATCTCACTTGAGTTTATTAGTCTTTTAACATTTATTGATTAAATTTTAAAACAAATTAATTTTAGTTTAGAAAAATACTTTCATAAGTAGAAAAAAATTGCAAGATGATGATTTTACCTATGGGTTGTGATCACTCTTCTGACAATACTATTATATATAGTACTCTGATCTTAATAATTTTTAAAACATTGGACCAAATGATACACTCTTTAAATAAAAATGATTTTCTTTAAACAAAAAAAAAGGCTAATCCAGTACTAAGAAGAAAGGTGATCCCATACCCAATGACTCATGGCTGTGATTTGTGGTCTGTGCAGGTATGTGAACATCCTACTCTTTGGGTGGTTATAGAGCAAGAAGTCCTGAAGTAGAGTCAACCGCAGTTAAAATTGGAAGAAATGAATATTTTTTTAGAGAGTTTGAGGATGTAGCATAATTCTTTTATTATGTAAAAAGATGTCCCATTCATGAAAGGCAAACAGTAGGAATAAAACAAAAATGAAATAATTTGCAGATGAGAAACTGTGGAAGCTTGAATATATAAAACAGCTTCAATTTTTGCAGAAGCAAAGATGAATGGGGTGTTAATCACAGTACAAAGCTTCACTTTCCCATGGAAATCAGCACATAGTAAGCTCTGTATAAATGTTCATCTCATGAATGAATCATGTCAATTCAATTGCATGGTTAATACACACAGTGGTGGACCACAACTTTTCACTGGTGGCCCAAACACTCTGTAAGTAAGATAATATAAAATGCTAAGAATAGTATCTGAGTCACAGGAGTTCTATGTAAGTGTTGGCAATTGGTATTATTGATATTTTAATTATAATTATAATGTTACTAGTATTATTAACCTTGGTATGGAAAACAGTGACATTCTCTGCTGGAAAATATGCTCTCTCTGAAAAGAGCAAGGTTCAATCTTGACTGGTGGAATATAGAAGGTAAATGACTATTTGGGCAGTATTGGTTAACTGGGGACGCTGAAGCTAAAATTAAGATCCTTTACCACCTCAATTTTTTTTTCATAGTGATCAACAGGAACATAGGAATCTTCTCTAGAAAATTTAATCCCATTTGAGGAAGAGATCTCTTTCTTTGACTCAGCCAGATAACAAGGAAAAGACATGAAAGGGTACAGCACATTTGGTATATACATCATTTGCAAAATGACAAAGTTGCTCTTGTATTAATGCAGAATAATAAAGGCATACTGACATTCAAACATATGACATTTACCATGTGCCAAAGACCATTCTAAGTATTTTACCTATATGTTTGTGTCATCCTCATGAGAAATCTTTAGTATAAATACTATGATCTCAACTTTCCATGTTGGAAAACTAAGGCACAGAAACACTGACTTTTCCACCATCACACAGAAAATGAGAGGACTAGGATTCTAGCCCAGGCAATTCAACTCCAGGGTCCATGCTCCTAGCAGATCACAGTTCCTTAAACTTGGGATCTGGAATAGCAGTCAGCCGATCCTTGTTTCAAGAACAATATCCTACTTTAAGGAAGCCATTTTATTTTATTTTAATTATTTTGTTTCCTTTTGAAGCAACTGAGTTCTGCATTTATACTATCCTAAGGTGGTTAGAATATCTTATATATGTATTATAGTGTCCACAAATTATTTTGAACCATATAACAAAACAAAATAATGTTAAAAACAAAATTAATGGTCAGAAAAAGTAAATCTTTATTAGACAGTCTTCAAACATGAGTATCTATAGACTGAATACATAAATTTCAAATTTTATCATGTGAGAGGCCACATGTTTTATTTTATAAAAACAAGCTCTTGCTAAACAACAACAACAACAACAACAAAAACCATCAAAGGCCTTTGGTATGTACTTCAATATGCAGATTTCTGATTTTCTTTATAATTAATTAACCTTGTATTACATAAATATGAATTGGAGATCCACACTACTACTTAAGATATGTGAGAAACTAATTTGAAAAAGTTTCCTTCCTCTTCCACCTATAAAACAGCAATTTCATATAGATCAATCGAATAAAAACATACATACAAAGATATAAACTCCTTGAGGGCAGAATGTTTGTTTGTTTATGCTTTGTTTTTGGTTACATATCTGGAAGTTTGGGAAATAGTGCTTTAATATAATAAATAATAAATAATAAATATTCCTTTAATTTATAGAGTAAATGTAAATAGTGGGTAAAAAAGGAAATGTGAATTAACAAATTTAATTTGCAATGAAAATAATATCTTGGACTTTTCTGAGCACTTCCTAAGAAACAGCCATGAAGTTCAGCACATTAGTCTTATGAAGTGGGCAATATTATCGGATAATATTATTATCCAACTTTTACAGTAATTTAGATACATTCAGCCATTTTCTCTAAGTCACAGAGCAAGTAACCCAATCTAGTAAGCTGCCAGGTAATACCTCCTCTATATCACAGCAGATACTGTTTCTGCTCTTACCTTTTTGCTAATTTTCAGCTTATTTTTCTGTGTCCTCCCATAAGAATATACATATAAAGGAAATGAACATAGAGACTTATCTGAAATACTGTTGAGCCCATGAATAAATAGCTGCTGAATGAATAAATGGATTAGCAAATTGTATCTGAGTCCAACATTATTCAATGTCAGTGCTTGAGTTTTTTATTAGTGTATCCTGCCTGTGAAACAGAACCATGAGAGTCTTGTTGCATATCCTCACCCTAAGGGATCAAAAGTGATCAGGCAACCTAGTCTTCCTTTAGGTTCTGATTGCTGAAGATATGGGAAGAGGTATTTGGGTCCCTGTTTTGGAAACACAATCCTGGGTTTAACAACATAAAATAATATCTGTCTATTGTTATCATTGATTAAATAAGATTGCTGGCATGGAAACAGAAGAAAAACCTGAAATATTTTTTAAATCTTTTTATTTGTTTACAAACTAATTTAAATTGAAGAACAAAGACTTTTTTTGCTCTTATTTTAAACTTGTTGGTTGCTGTATATTATTACTCTTGAGATCTTGCTATTATTTCAAAATTGTGAGCTATGTGAAGCCAAAATTAGTAAGGGGAATTGAGTCTCTGCATCCCCCATCTGGATTTTTTTTAACATGAATAATATACATGACACTCTAGGGTTTTGATTCAGTAATTTTAATGCTAGTTATGAAAGGCAGATTACAGTGCTAAGTTACTAAGTAGAGCCCACAACAGTGTTACAACAAGAGGGGCTTTGGTGACATCCCAAAGAAATCAAAAGCAAAAGTAATAATATTTGCTTAGATTCACACTGTGTGGGTTTTTAGAGTAAGTTTGTTAGTACTCATCCAACATCAGTGTCTTTTGTTGGTGTCTCTGGATGACACCTGGCAATCATAATTAGTTATGTTCTACTCTGCACAATAGTTGTCCCAGAGCTTCCTTCTAGCTGTTTCTTTACAGATAAATTTGTTTAGAGCCTGATTTGATACAAAAAAGATTCATGAAATTATACGTACTAGTTTTGCGAAGTAACACAAACCCTTAAAGATAGATGTAGGAAAAAACATTAATTAAATGGAGAATATAAGTCATACTATTTATGTGCTTCCCCAGACTATTATTCGTGGTAATGTTTTAACAAACCTAAAGTCTGTATCCTCTTTAAAAAAAAAAAGCCAGAGATGCAGGTTTTCCTAGTGCTTCTAGCTAGTGCTTACCACTTTCTTTATAAAGCAAGCCAAAAAAGACATTTTTATTTTCCACCATAGTAAATGTCAATTACTTGGGACTTACTTGTCAAAAACTTACTAAAACTATTTCTAATTCTTATTATAAATATGCAATAGCAATAATTTTGCCTTTTTTTAAGAAGATAAGACACTTCACTGGGTTTGGAAGCCTGGTTTGTCTTACTACAAGGCATATACAGTACTCCAGTAGTTAAAAGGCAGAGCCAATAAAACTTGTGGATTGGGATATATCTGGTCTTTTATTGGGTTACCTGCAAGACCTGTTTAATGATGATGATGAGCTTCATGACTACCATTTGGGATTCTTTTCTGAAAATCAAAATAGATTATCTTTTTATCCTTACTAAGCTTTATTTTAATAGATATCTTGCTTTTAGTAGTCACATGAGGAAAGAATGAATAAATAAGGGCTTATCTTATATGAAGAAGTAAAATACAACTATAGCCAATAGTTTGGAGAATCAAATGGTGATTATTTTTCATGAGACAGCCAATTCTTCTTCCATGCATTCAGAATATTGTGAGCAGACACTGTGACGGGAAAGAAATGCTGGTAAACTTATAAACTGTCCTATCTAGAAGACCGGAGTCCTAATAGAATCAAAATGGATTCTACTATCAGGTATAACTAAGAATACAAATAACTAAGAATGCAACAAATAATAAACAAATACATAAAATATAAAAAAGACAAAACTCCCATAGTAAAACCTCATGCTTTCACGAAAATTCTATTTCAACATTTGTCTCATTATTTTGCATTATAACACAGCTTAGTGTAGTAAAGTTAGTCTTTGAAGCCAGAGAGACCAGAAGTCCAAATCACCTTTCCTTTAAGTTCAACTGAGAGAAAATGGTTAATTTCCTGTGTCTCCATAATCTCATCTATAAAGTGGAGATTATAGAACTTGACTATTGTGATCACTAAATGAGATGGTATGTATAATGAACTTACACATAATAAATACAATTAAAGCAGTACTTCATAAAAAATTAGAATGTTTAGAATTTATTTAAAGTTTCTTGGTAACATCTTTGAGTTATGAAGTGAGGTAGAGATTGTGCCCTTGACTACTGATCTTATTTTGTTTTTAAAAGAGAAACTTGACTCCTCATCTTATTTTGTTTGTAAAGAGATACCCATTAGATATAGTATGCTCTTTACTATGCCAGATTCTGCTTGCTCGCTCACTCGCTCTCGCTCTCTCTCTCTCTCCCTTCCTTTCCCCCCTCCTTCCTCCCTCACCCCCTATGGCATTTATAAGACTGAAAATTAAATCAGAAAATATCAAAGCAATATGAGCACTAGTGTCATTTTTTGATTGAGAAAATAAAGAGTGGCTCACAAAGAAGTGCAGAGATCAGCTAACCTCTAAAGTTGGTAACTCCCTCACTTTTTAATCTGTCATCTTGATCTCCTATTAACAAGAACAGGCTGGATCAAAACACCATAACTGCAGAGGTAATTCATAGCCACATGCTGTCGCTCAGATCTTTCTTCTGTTTGGCAGCCTAAAAATGGCAGTCAGCTCAAGTTGAAGAACTCAAAATCATCTGGAAGCCTCTGTCCTACCTTGATCTCTTCTTTCTCCGGAAGCTGTTATCACCATGTTGTCCCTGAATGCACACTGAATTTCTAAGCATTTGGACTCCAGAGAGTTTGGGGAGGTCATGGATCTGGAAGAGCCATTCTTCCAATGAATACTTCTCATCCTCAAACCTCTTGCCTCATCATTTGGAAGCAGATACTTCCACACTGGAATTTAATAGGTGCTGTCTTTTCTGGAGATGTCATTAAGTATAAACTTTGCCTTTTGGACTTCCTAATCCATATCCTTTCCCCCTTGTAATTATTCATATCAATGATTGAAGCCAGACTCATTGTGCCATGATACATTTTATTGTAACATGATATGATGAGAAGTGATGTTTCAAAATTCTGAATCAATACACTGCATCCAGACTTGATTGTAAAAGTCGAATTGGATACTGAGGCTAATTTTTCATTTAAAATGCTAATGTAAGGGGAAGCTTCAATGAATAATAATGTTGCCAGATCAGAAAATTGTTTCTGGATGTAATATTCCCTTTTAGTATTTATTTATTTATTTAGAACAAATATCAATATGTAACTAAGATCCATATTTCAGACATACTCTGGTCCTTTAATAAGCTAGTCTTACAAGAATGTGAAAAAGAGATGCTAACATAGGCTGCTTTATAATGTTGATAATTATCAGGGACAATGAAGTTAATTTTTAGTATGCTTGTCAAAAATGGAAAAACATAGTCCAGTATGTAACAGAAAAATGGAAAAGAAGAAAATAGTTTAAAGAAGCTTACATTATATTTAGATGAATGGTTCATCATGGTTATTATGTAGAGAGAACTTACTTTCATACCTAACTCAAAGCCCATTTATCAAGTGATTTGGTACCCCCAATAAAAGTTGTAGGCTAAAAATCTATAAAGAACATTTCTTCATTATATCTGGATACTTCGTGTAATTATATTTAACAGAACTACAGAACTATTTCTTATGTATAATCTTCAAATTCAATGTAATAGCACATAGTATGAGAAAAACTAAAGAGAGACTAATTACTTTGTATTTTCAAAAGAAATTTTAATTTTTTCCTTTACTGATATAACAGAATACTTTATTGGAAGCAGCCATACTACATATAAAAGAGTCTGGATTTCAAAACTCAATTCTACCCCCAGGACTTTGGTAACTGGAGCAATTCATCTATTTCCTTCTAAGCACCACTTTCCTCATCTCTAAAAAACGAGGGTACTCAATAATCACTTTTACATTAAATTACATTTTACTACATGATTTTAGGTTTATGTTAAAGAAAGAAAGTAGGAGAAGGAATTCGGCAGTCATCCCTTCATTGCAGCAAGCTGGACTCCCATGTCCTCCTGTTTTAAATTTGGCCCCATGTTCTAGCAGTAAGTGCAGGAGGCTGGCCATATACACATCGCTGATTATTTTCTCTTCATTCAAGTATAATATTTTGTGTAAATTTCCCTTCATAAATACTTACAAAGGCAGAAGTACTTCTAAAACGATGATATAAGAGCCTCTGAAAATCTGAGAAAAAGAAAAAGAATGTTGGTGAAATTATCAAAATCCGCTAACTTAACCAAAGGATTACGGTCAAAGAGAATTTATTCGAGAAAAATTCTAAATCTCCAAAAGAACAGTGAACTTGGAGGTGTTTGAACTTGATCTGTTTTCCTAACCTGTCCTAAGCTGTGTGGTACTTAGGGATACTGAACTTTCTTAAAATTACAATAGCTGTGAAGACCTGCAGCCTAGCAATTACTGGAGGGGAGCAGAATAGATTTGGAACATCCTCCAACCTCATCTTTAGAGAATTGCCACTCTTTAAACAATATGACAGCTCTCTAGAAAAGTCTCATCACTGGATTCATCTTCACTTGAACTGTTCAACAGTTCTCTTTTTGTGAAAAACCCTATATTTAGAATATTTGTGGAAAACAATCTATGTCAATGTTTGTTAATGCAGCTTCTCATTGCAGTCATACCAATTGGAGCTATCATTGGAATTCTGGAAAGAGAGGAAAAAGGAGGGCATGGGGAAAGATTTAAAGAAGCTGTGACTAAATTTGCATCAAATTTCACTCAGGTATATGGATTGAAGCTGAGCAACCTCAACCAAACAGGATAAACTCAAAGAACTCCAGGCCAAAACATTTTATTAAGCTTATGAAAACAATGTTAAAGAATTTTGAAAAATTTTTGAGAAAATGACACCTTCCTATAAAGGACACATTATTAGAAGAATAGCTGAACTTTTTTTCAGAAACCATCATAGTCAGAAAGCTAGTACAATATTTTTCAAACCCTCAAGGAAAAGAATTATCACCCAGCATAATATGCCAGAAAAAAAAGGTATCCTTCAAGAAAGTTTTAACTACAGGGCTAAAATTGCCCCCATGCATACTGTTTGACAGTTCCAAAGGGAGAACTTGTAGGACATTGGAGAGGTTTTAGACATTTTATTGCTTCCTATCAACATCGGACTGGATTATAAGGGTTGCACTATGCCAATAAGCATGGGGATATGTAGGATACATTGTATGCCACCTGCATGCAGTGCACAAGTGGATTTCTTCAGATGTTTAGTACATTCCTTTACCTCACAACCAGGGTTACTCTGTTTAGATCTTCATCTAAAGATTGGAGATCAGAGAAATAGTCAGCTTTTCCTCTCTGTTTCTTTCATTTTATCATATTATACCAATAATATTATCCTAAATGAAAAACCAAAGGCTATCTATCAGCTTAAGCTAAATAGTAACCAATTAGAAGAAACTGTAGTATCAAGAAGAAAACAAAATACAGTAAGGAAAAATATGATTACATTAATAAACTCTCCTTTTTACATGAGTTTTCTAAATTATATTTGGCAGTTGAGCAAAAATTACAGACTATCTATCATGGTTCTAAATATGTGTAGAAGAACCATTGACAACTATTTTATAAAAGGGTAAAAAGACATAAAGATGAGATAAGTTTTCTTTACTTCACTTGAATTAATACAGTCCCTCAGAACCACAAAAAGTTAAAGGAGTGCTACAGACAAATCAAAATGAAATTTTAAAATATATTCAAGTAGCAAGCAGGAAAGCAAGAAAAATAAGATGAAACAATAAGAAAAAGTGATAGACTTAAGTTTTGACGTAGCAATACAGTTAGGAGTTACACAATGGCCTTTCCTTTTAGGACAGTCCTCATATACAGCAACACTCCCAAAGACTATAATGGAGCTGAAAACTTTGTATCACCTAGTGATGCCCCAGCTGTGATGGCACTGCACATTGTGCAATGCATTCCTTTAGTTGGTGTAAGTATGTTATTAGTTATAAAGTATACAAGAATAAGAACAGTGCATAGTACTTGGTTATGATAATAAACTCTGTTACCAGAATAAACTGTTACTGGCTTATGTGTTTACTAGAGTAGACTCTTCATCCTTATTTTAAAGTATTCTCCTATATACTAAAACAAAACAAAACAAAAAATTATTTGCCTAAGGCTTATTGTTCAAGGAGGTAGTCCAGAAGAAGGCATTGTCATATGAGATGACAGCTCCATGCACGTTATTGCCCCTGAACACTTTCTTGTAAGACAAAATGTTGAAGACTGTCATGCTGATGATCCTAAATGTTGGCAAATGTAGGCTGATGTGAACAATTGTGGGTTAGTCTTTAATAAGAAAGCTTAAATAATAAAATTAAGTAAATTTTTTTAAAAAGGAAAAATCATATAGAGATTATGAGGAAAGAATATTTTTATAGCTATACAATGTAGTCACTTTAAGATGAGTGTTCAAGAGTCAAAAAGTTAAGAAAAAGTTAAAATTCATAAAATAGTTATAGTAAGCTAGGATTAATTTGTTGAAGAAATAAATTTTTAATAAATATAGTGTAGCCTAAGTATACAGTGTTTATAAAGACTACAGCAGTGTGCAGCAATGTCCTGGACCCTCATGTGTACTTATCATGACTTTATCAGAGTAACTAGTAAGTAGTAACTAGTAAGACCTAGTAACTTCTGGTTCTATGAACTTAATTCATGGTTAAGTGCCATGGATAGGTATACCATTTTTTTCTTTTATATTGAAGTTTTATTGTACCCTTTCTACTTTTAAATATGTTTAGATACACAAGTACCATTGTGTTGCAGTCTCCTATAGTATTAAGAACTATAACATATTGTACAGGTTGGTAACCTAGGAGCAATAGGTTATACCATAGAGACTAGGTGTTCAGTAGGTTAGGCCATCTAATTCTGTGAACAAAACACTCTGTGATGGTTGCCCAACAACGTACTTCTCAAAATTTTCTTCCTTCAGTATTAAGCAACATGTAACCACACTTACAATTATGAGAAGAAAATATGATATGTGGAAATTAAGCAACACACTCTTAACCAATAACATAAACTAGAAGAAATACTTCCTAGACAAAGAAACTACTAAAATTGACCCAAGAAAAAATGGATAATCTAAAGAGATCAATAACAAGAAATGAAATTAAATCAATAATTAAAAACTCCCCCCCAAAGAAAGTTGTAGGCCCAGATAGCTTCAACTGATGAAAAAAATCTTAACACCAATATCTTACAAACTCTTCCAAATGAGAACAAGGTACACATTTCAACTAGACTCCAGTGTTATCAAACCAAATGTATTACAAACCAAAAGTATTACAAAGTATATCAAACCAAAGTTATTACAAAAACATAAAACAGTGGACCCAAATTCAGCACCATTTATGGGTTAAATAAAAAAAAGAAAAAAAACAATACTGTGGAATAGAATGAAAATTTCTAAACCTGATTTAGGACATCTACCAAAAAATGTATAGCCAGCGCAGCATTTAGTTCTTCCTGATGATCAGGAAAAGACTAGCATGTTCACTTTCATGATATTCAGTGCTATTCAACACTGCACTAAAATTTCTAGCCAGGGCAATTAATGAAAAAAAATAATTTAAACATACAGATTAGACAGGATAAAATAAAACTATACCTATTCACAGATTTCATAATCTTCATTGTAGAAAATCATAAGTAGTGTACAAAAATACAGTTATTGTTAATAAATCATTCAAGTTTTCAGAACACAAACTCAACATGCAAAACTCAATTTTAAAACTAGCATGAAAAAACTGGAAGTGATAGCAATTAAATTTATCATAGTATTAACAAGAATAAAACATTTAAGATAAACTTAAGAAGTACAAAACTTCCAAGCTGAAAGAGCAAAACAATGGAAAGGAAAGCTCTGGAAGAATTAATATGAGGGTAGAAATATTATCTAAATGGACCTGTAAATTTCAAAGCAATCCTTATCAAAACTTCTGCTGACTTTTGTGGTAGACACTGACTAGCTAATCAGAAAAATTCATACAGAAATTTAAGGGACCTAGGATAGACACATATTCTAAGGTAGAGAAACAAAATTGATGACTTATACTCCCAGATTTCAAACTTTTTCTACAATTCTATAGTAATCAAGAGTGTGGTACTGTCAAGATCAATAGAATAGAATTGGAAGTAAAGAAATAAACCATTATATTTACTTCATCATTTTTTTAGTATGCTATCTCAATCCATTTGTGCTGCTATAACAAAATACCAAAGCCTAAACTCATAAACTTTTGTTCTCTTGCCACTGTTCTGAAGGTTGGGGAGTCCAATATCATGGTGCCAGCACTTGATGTGTGATGAATGCTGCTCTCTGCTTCTAAAAGGGGTTTTATTGCTGCTGTATCTTCACATGGCAATAGACTCTTAACTAGTTAGGTAAACTAGAAGAAATTAGTGGATCCAGTGTCCTCACAGAGTATAAAGGGGTAAAAAAATATCTAGCCAGTTTCTTATAGCCCAGTTATAAGATGTATTTGTGATGCCTTGATAAGGGCAGAGCCCTCATGATAAAATTACCATATAAAGACTGTACTAATACTATCACATTGCGGGGTAAGTTTCAGTAGGAATTTTAGAGGGACACAAACACTTGAGCCATAGCAAATGCCAAGACAATATGCAGGGCAAAGAATTTTCTTTAATCAAATGGTGCTGAAATAGGTAGATATCATATGCAAAAGAGTAAAATGAGGTCCCTACCTCACTCCACATAGGTGAATTAACTCAAAATGAATTATACCCCTATATGTAAGAGCAAAGCATTTAAAAATCTTAGAAAAATAAATGATAGGTGTAAATCTTCAAGACTTTTGTGTAGGCAATGGCAATTCTTAGACCTGACACCAAAAGTATAAGCAACCCAAATAAGTGAACTTAATCAGAATTTTAAAATACGTGAATCAAAAGACACTGAGTTAATCAGATTTTCACCACTGTGTTCAAAACTTGACGTAAACAACCTAAGGGTGGAAAGATTTATTTTGGTTCATAGTTTCAGTCCACGGAGCTGGTTTCATTGCTTCGGGCCTGAAGGGAGGTAGAACATGTGGCAAAGGAAAGCTACTCAGCTTATGGCAGCCAGGAAAGAGATATCAAGGGCCAGGGATAAGAAATACCCTACAAGGGCATTCCTCCAGTGACCTACTTCCTCCAACCATGATCCACCCTCTCCCTGTAGTTCATTCAGTTATCAGTGGATTAATCCACAGATGAGATCAGAATCCTCATGATCCAGTCACTTCCCAGAAGTCCCATCTCTGAATGTTGTTGCATTGGGGACAAAGCTTTGAACACAAGAGACTTTAAGGGGCATTTCAGATCCAATCCATAACAGAGTGGGACTCCATTTTATATTCACTAGGAAGACTATGATAAAAAATATAGACAATTTACAAGTGTTGGCAAGGAAATAGAGAAATTGGAATGCTCATACATTGCTGATGGAGATTTTAAATGATACAGCCACTATGGAAAAGAGTTTGGCTCAACATAGTAAACACTGAATTCCATATGACCTAGTAATTCCTTTCTGAGGTATATACCCAAGAGAATTGAAAACATAAGTAGTCAAAAAGGCTTGGACATAAAAGCACCATAGCAGCACCAATCAATGCCCAAAAGGTGACAAAAATCCAGATGTCCTTCAAATGTGTGTGTATACAAAATGTCCTTTGAATGTGTATACAAAAATGTGGTATATCTATACAATATTCAGCCATAAAAAATGAGGCACTGATGCATACTACAGTGTGGTGGCATCTTGACAAAATTATGCTAAGTGAAAGGGTTCAGACACACTAGGCTATAAGGATATCAGGTGGACAGAATATAGTTTATTGTTTGCCAGGGGAAGTGATTGCTAATGAGGATGGGCTTTCTTTGTGAGGTGATGAATGTGTTCCAAAATTACATGTGATGATTGAACAATTCCATGAGTTATACGAAAAATACTAAATTGTGCCCTTTCTAAGAATGTATTTTATAATTTTATAAATATGTAAAAATATCTTAGTGAAACTGTTGTATTAAAAAATTTATAGACAAAAATCACATCCTCTGTCATGGTTCTTAATAAAATAACTATATACCTTCTCAGTACTCTCAGATACAGTGGAATAAGCAATATTAACAAAGAATTTTTAATATAACAAAACAGCTACCTCTTTAAGATTTTAATAAACTACAAATTCCTTCTATATTATCTATGAACACAAGAATCTTAAATTTGTTACTTGGCCTGCAGTGCCAATAGATGATGACATCAGTAATATTCTTAATGAACCTATTAACCACTTCTGGATTTTAGCTAAATACATTTTTTCATATAGCCAGTTTTATTTTCCTATTTCTTTAAGTGATTATAATTATGTAATGCTTCTAACAAATATGAGTCATACTCCAAAAAATTTGTTTCTTCATCATCCCATTTATACTTTACAGTTATTCCACTGTGTCCTATATCATAACAACATATCCAAACTAATACTCATTTGTGGTATATTTTATGATAAGGTTAGCTGTAGTTTATCTTGAAGAAAATACAAGATACACTTTGCCGTGCACTCTATTACTATGTTACATTGTTTCTATTTCTTTTAATTCTACAGTAATATTTCAAGTACTCCAAATATCAGAGAAAGAAAACCTATTTACTTTATACTCTAAGGTAAGAGAGAAACCCAGCAAACAAGAATTATATTTTTCTGTCATATAAAGAGTCCATGGTTGGTACTATGGCCCAAGAACCTATACGTATAGTTTTCTGCTTTCCATTTCTGTGTGGTCTTCATTTTTTTTGGTCAGAGATGGATGCGTGAACCCCAACCTTGACATTGCTCCCCCACTCTAACCATCATGGCCCGAACAGAGGTATAAAAAGTCTGAGATCTCAGAAGTTACAGAAACACTTTTATTTACATCTCACTACTCAACATTTCTCTACTTGGCTACATTTAGCTTCAAGGGAAGTTGAAGTATATAGTAGCACCAAACACCCTCCTCTGGTAAATAGATCACATTATTACAAAAAAAAAAAAAAGGCATTGGAGCAATCTGTGTCACATGTATGCTCAGTCATTTATTATTATTCATGTGATGATTGGTTTATAATGGTGTAGATTAATTATACAGAATGATGGTTTTCATTGTGGCATATTTGTACACACATAATTGCATTATTTGATCAGTTTAACTCCCCAATACCTACCTTTCCCACCCTCCCTGCTGCTGTCTTCTCCCTGGGTCTTTTCTTCTACCCTACTAATCTCCCTTTTCCTTTCATGGAGTCCCAGTTGGTTTTACATTCAAGCTTCCACATATGAGAAGATATATACTCAAATTTGTTATCTCCAATTCCATCCATTTTCCTGCAACTCATGTGACAATCTTTCAGACTCTGCCCAGACACTCAAATTTCTGTCCAAAGAAATATATATAAAAAGGAATGAACATTGATTTCCTAAATGCCAGAGTAGCTTAACCTAAATTCTGTTAACTGACAAATTCTATGTGAAATGAAAGAGGGTGTTTTTTTTTCTGAAGTTAGCTTCACACCTGAAATCCTTAAGTGTCTTTCATTCAGTTGCAATTTTATACACAATAATTTCAAAAATGAAAATATAAAGAAAAATCTATATTGAAATCATTAGCGTTCTTAGTTACACACACACAAGATGCATTCTATTTTTATTTTTTAAAATTTCATTTTAAATAAAAATATTGCATCTTCCCAAGTTTAAAAATAAAAGATTATTAATATATTAACTAATATGTTTACTATTTTTAATATATTTTGAGCAGCAACAAAATTGTTAATTCCTAAAACAGTCCTCTTGCCTTTTCCTCTTTAGTTATCCAGAGGCAACCACTTTGAAGTATTTTAACTGTTTGTTCTCTTCATTTATACTCATTTCTCTAGATGAAATATTTCTATTCATTTTTAATTAGTCATTTTTTCATTATCGATATCCTTCCTCTTATGTTAGTAGAGAAAATATTTTTCTACTGTATTTCCTCCAAATTCATCTTCCCCATCTCATTCTTTCAAAATATTTGTATCATTTGCTCTTTTTTCTCTTTTAATAGAAGCCGTAGTTGGAATCTATATAAAACAATGTATAATCTGTTAACTGATGTTTTCCTTCCTGGAAGAAGTTTATGTTGCATCTTGAGTCTGGAAATAGTCTGGAGGCAGGAAAAAAAAAAGACCTCAGTTATTTCTCTAAAGGATGAAGACCACCCACATTATGGAGGGTAGTCTGCTTTACTCAAAGACTACTAATTGAAATATTAATCACATCTTAAAAAAAAAAAACAAAATAAAAAACCTTAACCACAGATTCTAGTCTGGTGTTTGGCAAACAAATACTCACCATTTCCTAGCCAAATTCACACTTAAAATTAACTATCACAGAGTGTTTATGTCAGGAAAAGTGTTTGTACAGAGATTTTGTCTTTTTGTTTTTCAATGATGTATTTCCAAAGAATAAAGATTTCCTCTTAAATAACCATGAAAGAATTACCAAATCTAGGGGTACATATTATCCTTAGCTGCCAGGCTCCTTTAATCTGCACAGTCAGTCTTTCTTTGTCTTTTGATACTTCTTAAGACTACTAATACTGGCTCTTCTAACCTTATTTCGGTAATACAGCTCTCTCTCTCTTTCTCCACCTGGAAAACTGTCCTTCTAGGTAATAGTGTGACTCTTTCCTACACATTATTTAGCTTTTTGCCCAAATAGCAACTCTTCAGACATTGCTGATCATCTGTTTAAAAAAAAAAAAAAAGGCTCAGCCATCCTTTACCCAAAACTTGTTATTTCCCCTCAAGGGTTTAATGTCATTCAACATTATAATAAATAGCCATATATTGTTTTCTGTCCACAGACAGAAACATAATTGAACCAATGCTATGAAATTTTAAATATTTCATGGATAGCTCCAAATTGGCCTCTTTACAGAAATACATTTCCCAATTTCTATTTCCATTGGCAGTGTATCACAATACCTATTTCTTTCAAACTCATAAAAAACTTAAATATTTTAATCTTTGTCCCAATCTGATACGTTGAAAATACAGTTTCAATTTCAACTATAACTGTTTTCAAAACACATATGGCTATGTTTTAAACAATGATTATGTGCACTATAAATTCTCTTTTTAGTCCAGATCTATTATTTCTTGCCAATAATGTTTATGTCTAAATTCCATTTCTCTTTCATTTTCCTTGATTTTTCTCAAGCTTAGTTTTCATATTCATGTCTGTTTCTTAACTATTTATATATGTATAATGATAATGTTGAGTTTTTTATGTTGGCATTCCTTTTTCTTTTATTATTTTCTCCTGAGAGCTGCTTCTTTTTGTCACATCCTTCTGTTATTGTTATTTCTTTTTATTTCAGCTCATATTTCTTTTCAATGAAGCTATTCAATATAATTATGATTTCTGCTGTTCCTTAGATCTTTAACATATATGTTTGCTCAAAATGTTCTGTGGCATCATTCTTTTTCTGAGTTTTTTGTATCTTTCTTCTTTTTATTTTCTGTATCTATGATCATTGATTCTATTTTAATATTTTTTAATAAGGAAGTTTTAACTGGTCCAGATATTTGTTGAAGAACTTCTGTGATGGAGTGGCAAGCCCCATAATAATGACTTTGTTCATGGATTGTTTGAGCTCAGTTATGTTGTTGTAGATGGTTTTATACACATTTTCATGATGGGTATTTGGTGTACTCCTTGTTTTTGAATTATGTTCCTGCTCATTATTATCTATGTGGAGATACAAATTTAATTTCCTTACAAGTAACTTGATTCACATCCACTTATTAATTGCCAGGCAAATACCTTCTCTAATACTTACTCATTCTGCCTCTTTATAGAAAAGAAGATATGTCCAAATGGCTTCTCCTCTTGTACAGCTAATCTGTTGCTGTGTTCTGTGAATTCAGGTGTAGAGATAGCCCTGGACTTAGCCTTCTAATAAAGGCCTCATGTATTATTAATTTAGAAGCCTTATCATCTATTTTAGTCATACTTTGAACCCTTCATTAAATGTATTGAAGATTTTTGCTTACTCCTTTTTTTTTCTCTCAAGTTGATACAGTTTTCACAGCTTTTTATTTCAGTTAGTCTGAGTTTATGATGTGGGGTTGTAAATGAATTTTGGTTTAGTTATAACAGTGAAATTTTCTTCTTCATGCTAACTTTCGGTGGATTTTGAGTCTGCTACCAAAAATAAATAAATAAATAAATATCATTTATTGTTGTCCCCCTCTTCTTTTATCATAGTATATAACATTTTGAAACATATTGGAGTTACAATTACTGTTTAATGATATAAAAAAGAATAATTTTAAGTGTCTAAATTCTAGTATAGGAGATGAAATGTTTATAAATGCAAATAATAGCATTATAAATTCATATAAAAGGGATTTATTAAAAATGGTACAGTTTATAAATACCATCTACTGGAGAGTAGATAATTTTTCCAGCTGAAATGATCACAGATTTTTCATGGAGGAAAGACACCTGAACAGAATTTTAGAAAGTGAGCAGAGTTATCATAGACAAAATGATATGTAGTCAAGAAAATTTTATACTCTTTCTCTGTGCTGGAATGTGGACAATCTGGTTTGCACATTTTTCAGCATAACCCCTAAGTGACATATCTCAGTTATATACAGTAACTTTTTAAGAATGGAATGCAATTACTATCTTACTTTGTTATGTTCAAAATAATAGTTGTACTGCATGAGCTAGAATCCTTATTTAAAAGGTAATACTCATCCAATGAAGTATAAATATCAAAATATTTGCAATTTAAGGAACAAAATAAGCTCGTTACGAGATTTGTATTTTTCTCATAATGAAGTTTTACTTGAAAACAATTTATCAAGATTTTTAGTTTGGCTAATTAAAACAAATAAAAAAATATTTTTAGTTTGGGCCACTATGATATTTGAACAGTTAATTTCTATCTAGGTTCTTTTGAGGAACCTTTTTGAAAATGGATAAACGACTTTTTATTACTGTGGTAAGAAATGCCCCTTTCAGAGATGCACACATCCTAATTCCTAGAATTTATGAATATATTACCTTACACAGCAAAAGATACTTTGTGGTGAGGAAGATGACCCTGGATCACCCAGGTAAGCCCACCATAAAGACCTTCTCCATTTGTTGTTAGTAGACATGACTACTGAAGCGAACTAGAGAGATGAAAGTGAAAAGAGGATCCATCATCCTTGACTTTGAAGATGGAGGAAAAGGGCCATGAATCAAGGGAGACAGAGAAGTTGGAAAATGCAAGAAAATGAATTCTTCCAGAAGGAATGTAGTACTGCTAATACCTTAATTTTAGTGAGATGGAAGTAAACTGGAAATATAAAATAATAAATTTATATTGTTCAAACTGCCAAATATGTAGTCATGTTATAATAGTACTAGAAAACCAATAAACTACCTTTAGCTTTGCCAAAGATCATAAAAACATTTAACTTAAATTTGTGTTCTTCGTAATCCAGACATAGATTATTTTTCTGTGAATATTTCATAGAAGCAATAGTATTTTGAAGGAGGGAGGAGTAAGTTTTTCATTTGGTTTTTATAAGCCTTCCAGATGGCTTCTTCTGTCAGTTTTGTATATATAAAATGAAAATACTACTTATACAAGACAGTAGTGGGAAAATTGGTTGACTGTCTTCCAGTTTAACTAGGTTATAACTCATTTACTATGCTACTCAGTTAATAAAAACTATTTATGGAACCATAATTACCTTAAGACAGTTCTGTAGCTACAATGAGAATATAAGTGGAAACTGAATTTTGAAATAATATTTTTCAAAATATCTCTCTGCCCTGGTTTTATTTGTGAATAGTGGGAAGAAGTAAGCTTCTTTCCTTCTCCTCTTTAACATGCCGGCTTTACAGATCAGAACTATAACAGCAGTTATACAACAACAAGACGAATGACTTATTTTCAGTTAAATATCTCCTAGAGAAACAAAGAAGAGTGTATGAAAATGCAATGCCTTATGAATTTTTACAATCACTAATAATATCCTGAAGGTACCACTTGATGCTACTACATTTGTCCTTCTTCAGATCCAATAACCTTGAAAAGCTTATATGGACATTCCCTATTGCTATGCTATAAGTTAATCTTCAAAACAGTCACCTTTTTCAAGACACAAAGAAGCAGTTTTATCAATTGCTGTGATTTCAAGATAAGTATAAGTAAACCGTGATTCAAAGTGTCTTTTGTGTAACAAAGTTTTTTGTACACTTACTCATTTGACAAATATTACCTACTGTGCACTAGCCACTATTTTAGACTTTGGAGTTATAATTTGCCTTTGTTCCATAGAGAACTCATTTTAGTGGGGAAAGTGACAATAAGTAAATAAAATAAATGAATATAATATATCATGTAACAGGAAGCCCACTGTGGGGCAAGTTCTCTAACGTAGTTTAATGCCACAGCCCCATCTCTCTGCTGTAGATGTTAATACAGAAAACACAGGCAAAGGGTGATGGATTGAAAAGAGATAGTTAGACATAAAGAAGCTGTGGCTAGGTGGGACATTACCCTCTGATGGAGGAATAATTGCTCAGAGCTAGTATAGCACATTTATTATATAGGTAGCATCAAGAGGTTATTTGAGGGAAAGTTTCAGTAAAGCAGGCAATCTGAAGGATGCAGAACTGGTAAGACACTAGGGTTTTCTTGTTATGCTCAGAATTATCTATCCCCAGGAGTTGGTACTTGAGCTCAAGGTCCAGACTGATAAAGTTCTGGGCCTTGCATGAAGCCTCCTCAGGCCAGGCATCACCATAGCAACTGGACAATCTTGAGCTGCACCTTTGCACATGAAGTTCTCAATGCAACACAGCCACCGAGGAGGCAGTCAGAGACACCATGATTCAGGTTACTGCTCTCCACAGGTTAATTTAGCTGTCAACAATGTCTCCACTTCCTTTGGTCTACATTGTGATTTGGGGTATTGATTTAACTTTGAGTAGGTTGCAAGATGGATACAGAAGTTCGTGATACCTATTCTACCAGGGAAAGAAAATAAACCACTTTTTTTTTTGTTACTTTCATTTTAGATCCCAGATCACTCAATTGACTTTCATACTTTTAGTCTATAATATTTGGGTAACACTTTCATTTATGAGATAATTGTTGGCAAAGAAAAAAGAGAATTCCCACAATTGGCTCAGGAAAATGATCTGGAATAGAATGGACATCCATAGTCAACTGTGATATACCTTCAATGGTTTTAGAGTACTATGTGAATAATATGAAAATTTTAAATGTAAGTGTTATTTGTTTTTTAGTCAATTTTTAAAAAAATATTTTCTCTATTTTAGAAGTCTTTATATTATTCTTTATATTATGCTTTATATTATTCACCAAGACAAACATCAAACGGCTCTCTTTGAAAAGGCTGTGTTGTATTTTATTAGAATCTTCTTCAATAATTCTTTTCTTACAATTTCAATTTATTTGAAAGCAACATAGGCATAAATTTATTTGAAGGAGAAATCACAGATTCCACTAATTTTATAATATATTTCAAATATTAGAAGTATGCAGAAAATACATTCAGATAATGGAAGTCATTTAATTTCTAGCATGTAGACCAAAAGGCAAACTAATTAAATCTTATCTGATGAGCCTGAAATATAGATGTTTCATAGTAGAAATGAGTATATTTTTTGTTGTTGAGAATTTATCATTTATTTTGTTTATCAGAGTACTGCCTTTTGAAAGCATTGAAAACTTCACATTTTCCTTGAACTCACTGTTAATAAATATTAGTTTCTAACAAAGATATTCATTGCTAGTCATACTGAATATTTTTAAGTAAACTACATTGATCACATCTAAACAATGCTACGTTGTTTTTCATTTGGGGGTAGAAATGAAGAAAACATTAGTAATGTTGTCTAGACACAAACTGATTTCCTACTCTTTTTAAAAGGGTATTTTTGTTATGCTTGTTATTCATATTTATTTATCACAATATTTAACTCAATAACTTATCTTCATTATTGGATTTTCAGTTCAAAAAATGTGTCAGTAGACTTAGTTCGGGTAACATGTGCATTTAAGATTTGAGCAAAGTAGCAGAACAGCTCTGTGCTTCATTTCATCATATGTGCCTTTTGGGTACTGTGTTGGACAAGAGGTATGGTACAGAGCTTGTGAGTTCTCGGGGATTGCATCACACATTCATTCATCCTAAAAATCAATGCACAAACTGAAAACCAAATGAGCATTCTGTAAGGTATAAAGTCTTCAATGTCAGTAAAATTCAACTACCTTTGTTCCAGCTTTTCATGCATAACATATGAGCTGAGAAAATGATGGTATTAATCTTATCAGAAACTTCATATCTGAGTGCTATGGAATACCAAGTAGGCATCTTGAAAGACAATGACCCTCCTTCAGGGACCTGCTCTTTTCCATATTACTATTTGGAATGCCTCTTATCTAAATCCTAATTTCATGTATATCAGATACATACATAAGAAATCTGTCCTATTACTTTAATGTCATATCATGAATTCCCCCCAATGTTATTTCAGTTTGGTCACCACATAACCATTAGTTTTAAATCTACCACATAATCATTAGAATTAGATCCAAGTGACATTCAGTCATTCAGAAAATAAATAAAGGAAGTCCATCATCAAAAGAGGAAAGTTTATCTTGGTAATTATTTTGAAAAGAAATGACTCATTTGAGTCTAAAAATGTTTAAATTTGTGGTGAAGAGTCATCCTCAAATAGTCAAACACTAGAACATATTTAAAAATCATTGTCTTGAATAATTATATCATAATTATAAATATTAAATACATGTAGATCATTCTTAAAAGCATTAATTATGTTGATAAGGAGGATTAGTTGTGGTTTTAGTATTTGAAACAAATACTGAAAACATCTGACAGTAATAATGAGTCTATACTTCTCCAATTAGATGCTTTAATGGATAGTCTTCTGGCCTTTCCAAGGATTGGGATTTATTGAATTAACTTTTTGACACTTTGTGGCATAGACAATTGAAGAGAGAGAACAAACACTATTCTATTAATGACACACTTTTTTTAAAAAAAGAATACAGTTAACACGATATGGAATTGAACAATTTGAATCTCAATTTGATTAAATCTATAAGTCAGAATTTCTACATAATTCAGAATAAGATTGACTAAGCAGGAATTAGAAAACCTCAGGAAGAGCATTACATTTTGACTTGTGGTTCCTCAATCACCAAGGGTTTAAAGTGTAGGAGCTAAAACATTGGCCATTAGAAGAAGAGTTGTCCAGAGGAAGTTATCTATGGATTGTGAGGTGGCAAGGACATTTAAATCCCAGGAAAATGTGCTTCAAAAGACCCAGTTTTTCCTGAATCTTGAGTAATGTATGAAGTCATTGGAGTTCAATTCAAATCTGAAAAATATAAAAACTGAGTTTTAGCTCCTCTTATTGCAAGATAAAATGTTAAAGATGGTCTGTGTTTCCAAATGAAGGATCCATGGTTACTTTCTGTGGAACAAATCTGGGCCACTTGAGCAGCCATGCAGCGGGCCATATGGAAGTAAGGGAAAGTAGCAACTACTAGGAGCACACCAAGGGTGCCTCTGGGTTGGGCAGACACAGAAATGACTAACTGGGACAGAGAAATTAATTCATTTCAAGGGATCTGCCAGAGAGAGATTCACAGATGTCGAGGGCCACAGCCGAGTTGGGATGACGCATGGCATTTTTGCCAGAAGTAGTGGTTGAGAGGTGACGCCAGTGAGCCACTAAGATGATGACTTTTGAGTTCTTGCGGAGTTCCTGTTGAGTTATGGTTGAGCTCTCCCGGGGATTCCTGAAGAGTTCGAGTTGGTTGGAAAAGTTCCAGTGGTGGGAGTTCCAGTTGGTGTGTGGTGTGTTCCTTGAGGAGCCGCGTGGGTGGTGTTCGGGAGAGTTCCCAGGGAGTGTGCTGGTGGAGTTTGGAAATAAAGTTTGTTCCTGCTTGAGTAGCTCGTGATTTGTGCCCAGCCAGACTGGGGCACACAGGTGTGCAGGGTCTCTGGGAAAATCCCAAAATAAACCCACAAGAAAATGTTTCCGTTTCAAACCTCTGCCGAGCCCAGAGAGCACTCACTATACCAGCTCACAACAATTTCAGTCAAGTAAAAACTGAGCTGCCACTCACCTCTCCTATCTCTCAGAGGAATCAGAGGGATGAAATGGTTAGGAAGGGTCATTGTAGGAAGAAAAATAACAAGGCCTCCAGCCTTCTCTGTATTGCAGTTAGTGCCTTGACATAGGTATGTGTCAAAAGTCACCAGATATTCAAAAGTGACAGATCAAATCAAAAGCTCTTTCTAGGAAAAAAAAAAAAAAAAAAGAATGAGCTGAAATCAGTGATATTGGTGGAAAGTAGCCAAAATAGAGTAGGAAAGACCTGTCACAAATCACAAGTGCTTACTTTATATCAGGTCTCTGCTGAACAGTATGTATGTATGTGTGTATGTATATGTACATATATATGTATATACATAAATATCTATATACATATATGTATATATGAAATCTGATACTGGTTGTAATTTTAAGAAAAGGCATTATAATGCCCAGTTTATCAATGATAAAAATCAAGCCTCAGGGAAGTTAAGTCACACATTTGAGGTTAAATATCCGGTTTCATGATAGAGAAAATTCTGATACAAATCTGTTGACCCTTTTCCTTTTTAAACCATTGTAGGAGACATGGGGCCCTTTGCATGGCACTTCATGATAATCTTTGTTATCTCCTATATCCTCACTCATGGCCTTTCTACCATCTATTCTTTCTATATATAGAGTTAAACATTTTGTTTTTGTTTTTGTTTTACCATTTCTTGGATGTATTTGAAATACAGTCAATCATTCTAGTTCTTGCCTTTTAGAACAAAAATAAATACAGAAAAGGACATGGGCATTTAGAAGAGAAGGTCAAAGGCAAAGATCCTCCTCCTCAGTACCTCTCTGACACTGTATCCTGGTACTGTCTCCATGACTAACCCTCTTCCTGGTATGCTGACCTTTAATGACTACTGACCTTTCTATCTTCCAGATACACTGACCTTTACCTGTATGCAAGTCAGGCACAGTCCCACCTCAAGCCTTGATCCAAGAACCTTCTCTTCCTCAAAACATCTGCACTGTAATGGTCTCATCTCCTGCCTTGAAGACATAATATCACCTGGATCCCCCTGCTCCTTTTAGACCCTTACCGATGATCCTATTTAAAATTTTAAGCTGTTCCACACTCAGTAAGTCTGATCTCTGTTGCCTTGCCCTATTTCTATATTTCCCACAACACTTACCACTTTCCAATTTTCATAATGTTTATTACTTAATTGTCTCTCCTTTCACTAGAATGTAACCATAGGTTTTTTCATTATTGTTCCTAAGAGTGTGTGGCACATGGTAGGAAAGTACCATAGATTTACTGGAGAAATGAATTCTGAATACTGATTTTTACTCCCTACCGGAGCTTTCACATATTAAATTGATTTCTTGGCACCTTGCTTTTCAATTTTGACTCTGCTTCCTTGCTAGTCTTCCAGTAATCATCTTTGGAAGGGCCTGTTTTTAAGTTTCCTCTTCATCCCATCAGACCTGTCTGGGTTTCTAGATTTCCCTGAGTTTGTTCACCCTAACTTTGACTGAATTTGGCCCTATTCTGACAATCTTTTTCAAAGTAAAATATAATTTTAAAAATCTCAGTTTTCTCCAGGCATGGTAGTAAACACCTGTAATCCCAGTGGCTCAGAGGCTGAGGCAGGAGGATAGCAAATTCAAAGCCGGCCCCAGCAAAAAACAAGGCACTAATCAACTCAGTGAGACTCTGCCTCTAAATAAAATACAAATTAGGGCTGGTAATGTGGCTCTGTGTTCAAGTGCCCCTGAGTTCAATCCCTAGTACCAAACAAAAACAAAAACTCTCAATCTTATAGCACTTCATTGCCAACAGATTCCAGGGTTTATTAATTATAGTCACTGCTTTCTTGTATCTGGCAAGGATCTCTATCTACCAACGAGAAGTGATATTACAGATACATGTATGCTTCAGAAATAACATTGTGACATGTAGCCATGTGTGAATTTCAGTAAAGGTAGTGTATTTTATTGCAATTAATTTTGATAGGTGAATAAATTAAGTGGGCTTTTTTCCCAAATTTTACTGATTAATTTCTGATTATACTTTGAAATTATAATATAGGCATGAAAAACATTTGCATGTAATATATGGTAGCTGTTTGTATAAAACTCAGAAATAAATGTGTGTCTGTGGTTGGAAGAAAATAAGTTTAACATTGTCTATGGCTGTGAAATTCATAATCTTTGATCCTACAATGAAAGATATATAGAGAAAATTATCTATTCAAGACTATTCCCATGTGGATCCATTTAGTGAAACTTCGCTTGCAAGAATCTGTAAAAATGCTAATAAACCACATTCTTCACCAGTTTAGGCTTAGCTCTTTATTTGTTTCTGGCTTTGAGATAACTTTGAATAGGCAATATAGTGTCACCATGGGTAATGAATGATGCATGTATGAAATTGTGACCTTAAAACAGCACATTTCTCTTAAAGAAATCAATTTACACACCACTGCTGCTTAAATTTTACGAGCAATTGTGTATCATGTCTTTCCTATATAAATGATAGAAAATCCATTTTAATCAACATTAATTTCCATGAAATTGCAACTTTGTTGGTGTCCATTAACAAGAATAAACTAGATATGGTGATATAGCTTTAAGTAAACAAAGATTAAGGGGAAATACAGCAAAAACAGAAAAGTGCACTTTGCTTTTCAAGTTAAGTGCTTTGGAAAAACAATACAGGAAATCTCATCAATGTGCCTGGGACATCATAAGACTAACAATCCTGGAGGATTCACCCATGTAGGAACATTCAGAACATACCTTTGTAACTTAGAAGACACACTAATACTTCTCCAACCAAGTGATATTATTACAGTACAGGTAGTTAGCTATGTAGCATATTTTTATTCCCCCCTTTAAATACTTTATTCCAGTTTCAATCTTAGAGAATCACAATTTGAAGCACTATTATTTTTTGCATACCCATATTAATTTAGTAATTCTGGCTGACAACAAAATTCAAGTGACTAAAATGTAGACAGTTTTAAATTTGTACAATGAATTCATTATTGTTTGCAAATATCCTTCAATTCCGTGCCAAAACAACAACATAAACACTCTAGCCCTTAATGAAACCAATCCTCCATTTTGTTCAAAAGGAGTATTGTGGAATGGATTCAATTACACAGTCAGTCAAACTTGTATCATAATTACAGTGCTATTGTTTTCCTCACAAAACTCAAGTGAATCATTACCCCACATGAAAACCCCGCCATATATCTGTAAGTTTACTCTTCCATTGTCCTCAACCACTGTTTTATACATTCTTAAATCGCTCCTTACCTATTTCCTTACTAGAATCCCTGTACCTTTGAAGGCCAAGGCTTTAACATATCCATATTTGGGGCATAGTAATATTTTCATCTCCAAACTCCTCATGTTTGAGTGAGCCACAAGTGATAAATGAGACTGTCTCCTCAAAGGGCACACTTATTTCCTTGTGAGATGTGGGTTTATCCAAGCTTTTCTGTGAAATGAACTTAATGTTGAACTTAGGAGATAGAATACCAATTCATTTCTCAAAGGCACTATTCATCAGACCTTGTATAAGTTGTACATAAATCTTGCCTCCTAGACCTGTGCAAACTCTTGTAGCTGGCAAGGATCTCTATCTACCAACAAGAAGTGATATTATAGATATATATATGCTTCAGAAATAACATTTTCTAGAAAAAAGACCATTATCATTCAGTAGACTGACACATAAATTTGCATTATATAAAGGACATGTTTTAGAAAAAGCATTGCTGTATAGTAATAGTAACAGTATGTAATAAGATTATAAATAAAGGGAAGAGTTGGTGTAAACAAAAGATTTTTATGTGATTTATTTCAAAAAATGCAAGAAAGTCACAAACATGTTTACAAATTAGAGCCAAAATACCACCTTATTTTTCTTTAATACTAAACATTTTAAATATCAGTAGCTTCACATGTAAAATCCATGTAATTGACTCTTTTTTAAGAACAAAAATGAAAATGATTTAATGTCAAGTTATTAAGACAGTCCAGGTAAAAAAAGCAAAGACTGTATACATGCAAAAACATTCCAGAGTTGCTTCAATTTTTTATAACTATATGATTTATTTTTGCTTACTTCATGATTTATTTTTAAAAATGATTAAAATGCATACATTTATAACACATCGATAAATTTATAGTTCCAAGACACAGAAGATGAAATTGTATGTTCCATCTTACTGTGTAATTATGTTTTCCCCAAGATGTGGGAACATTGTACTCTGAGCTTTGCATTTATAACTAAGATAATTCAAAGAGTCATTGTGTGTAGTTCTTGCACTGTCAGAATAAATATTTGGACTCTGAGATACTATCTTGGATTCTTGCTTCTTGCTGCTAAAAGTAAGGTAAATTTTCAATTGTGTAGATTGAGGAATTAAAAAGACTAAAAAAAAAAACAGGGATAAGGAGTGTTAATCTCCAAAATGAATATTCAGAATGAAAACATGTAATATTAAAATTAAATATTAACTTGAGAACTTTAGGACTCAATAAAGCATAGGCAAAAATCTTGACCAAGAAATTACCAAAAGTAGACAGCTAAATGTATACAACAGCATCCACCTAAAGAACTAATGTTCCAGTAAGGGATATAAAATAAATTCATAACAATACTCAGTCCAAAAGAAGGAAAAATAGAATTAAGGAAACATAAATAGAAAACAAATAGCAACATATCTGATTTAAGGTCAATATTATCAATGATCAATTAAGTACAAACGGTCTAATACATCAATTATCAGACTGATTCATTTAAATGTTGCCTACAAGACATTCACTTTAAATATGAAGACCAAATAAATGAAAAATAAAAGACTAGAAAAAACATGTCATATTAACCCCAATGAAGTAATATTTAGTATTTATTAAAATCAAAGGAGTAGATGATATATCAGTGATACATAAATTAACTTGTTCACAGGATATAATTATTCTAAACATGTATATACCCACCTGATAGAACTGGAAAGAGAAGTAGAATGTTATTTATAATCATAATAGAAACTGTCAAACTCCTCTCTCAATAATCGCTATAATAAATAGATAAACCACTAAGGATATAGGGAATTTGAATATTATTCTCAACCAGCTTTACCCACTTGGAAATTATTGAATTGTTACCCAATAAAAAGCAGAATATACATTTCTTAGAAGTGCATTAAGAATGTTTACCAAGCAAGAACATATTCTATGCCATAAAAAATTTCAACAAATATAAAAGCTTTCATCAAAAGTCCAAATAGATGCCTACCATATGGCACAGACATTATACTCCTAGATATTTATTCAAGAGAAATGGAAGAACTGTAAACAAATGTCCATAACTATTTGTTAATAGTTAAAACCGAAAGCAACCTAAATATCATCAACAGATGGATAGATAAATTGCAATATATTCTAAATGGATCACTTTTTACAAAAAAGTAATGAATTATTGACACAGAAAAAATATGTATAAAATAACTATGCTAAGAAAAGTCAGAAGAATGTAAAGTGTATAATTCCATTGCTTCCAATATTACAAAGAATTCAAAGTTATAGTTACAGAAATAGATTTAGTGGTTGCTTGGTAATGAGATAGAGGGTTGGGAAGGGAGAGATCACAAAAAGGCCTAAAAAAACTTTGGAACATGTTTAATTTATTTTTTGATTGTGACAATGATTTTATTGTTGTATACATACATTAAAACTTCGAAATATACTCTTTAACTATGCATAGTTTATTGCATGTCAATTATAAATTCAACAAAGCTGTTACCATAAATGATCATATTTATGGTTTCCAAGAAAATTTCAAGGAGCTACTTGAAATACAGATAAAAACCTAAAGGGTGTATGGTTAAAAGAGATTATCAGTAAGAGCTAGGGCTTTCTTATTTTTCTAAAGTTTTTCCTCCATTAACTTATCCAAAACTATTAGTGGTATTTTATCATGATACTTACAAAGTATTCCCTGAAATAATTCAGATTTAGAGAAACATCCTTTTATGATTTAAACCTCTATTGTGATTAAGTATAGAGTAGAAGTGGTTCATTTAGTTTCCTTGGTGACTCAAAAGAATTAATACACTTGTCAATGTTTCTAACCAAGAAGAAGACTGATGGGACAAAAAAAGAAAGAAAACCCTTAAATTTTAATTTTCATGAATCCTCCTAAAAGGCATATCATATTTACATGAATTACATACAAATTGATGTAGTTTATTTATCTTCATGAATTCCTGCATGAAATTACTTTTCCTTTGGAGTTGTATATAACATTTGCTTTTCTTATACATAATTTAACTATTGTTTTCCCTTAGATTGCTAATTTACTTTAGATATTTTAGATTTTAATAAGCTCATTTCCTTTTCCTTCTTTAGCTTTCATGGTGCCAGATGCTAAATTCTCTAATAGAAAGATAAGAAATAAACATCTTTTAACATTTAATAGTAAACAATCCATCTTTGACCTTTCATATTTTAGTTCGAGCCAGCAACAAAGATCTCAGTGTCCCAGGAAATCTATTGTGTTTGATTATTACTAAGTCATATGAGTTTAAAAGTTTTCCTTTTGCCTCGTCTACAAGAAGAAATCTCATTTCATAACTACAGGACCGAAGATGGTGAGTGTGAGGGACAGGAGTGGGTAGTAGACCTGCTGACGTCACTGAGGTCATTTTCATAGGCAAGGCACTCTTTCATAAAAAAAAAAAAAAAAAAAAAAAACATAAAATGAGGCTTATCTGTAATTTATCTGGAACTCAACATTTTAAAAACATGTCTTTGTACTTTATGTTATTTGCAGAAGATTTGTTGTATGCTAAGTTTTCAAGATCAAATGTTGATATGGAAAGTAACAGATGCTACTTGGACTGACTTAACAAACTAGGAGGTGGATAAGTAGAACAGGTAGATAGGTAAAATAAGTTTGCCTATGTCACTAATTAACATTCTTTTTATAGAGTATGATAGGTAACAAACAGTTAGTTTTCTTTATTATGCCTTAATATTTATGCTCACATGAAAGTTATTTTCTTTCCAAAAATCTAGACTGCTCTTGGAATTAGCCATATATAACTGACCAAAGCGTAATCCAGACTTCATAATAAAACATTAAATCCACAAGACTATTTTGATTGATTCTAAGATATATCAAATCACTTTTAAATTCCCCAAAATTATTATTAATTAGAATATGAAAATTACACCTGATGGACTTTAACAATAAAATTATGATTTTATTTTCATATATGAGAATAAGCAAACTATTCTTTTATGCAGGACCACAGTATTTATTTTCCCAGTTTAAAAAATAAGATTATTATTTTCATAACTCTGCATTTTATAGATTTAATATTTTATTATAACATTTAACATATATTTTCAAAATTTTAAAATATGAGTATTTTAGTAATTTCTACGTTTCATAGATTTTATGTTTTATTATAACATTTTAGGAGGATTTGATAATTTGGTCCATTACAAATCTTATTTGAGAATTTGAAAACATACATTAATTTGATAAACCAAAGGTCTTGATATATCATATTTTCCTACAATGTGCCTCTGACCTTTAGAAAAGATATGCTATTTTCTCTCTGATATCGTATCTTATCTCAAAAAATAAATAAATAAATAAAACACAAAAAAGACTTTGCTCTCTGAATCTCAAGGTGACATTTAAGACTGACATCCAGCTAACAAAAGAAGATCTTGAAATTTATTCTTGTCCTTTGGGGATAAGCAAATCATTAATATAAGAAGGTATCAGGCCATTAAGTGCTTTAAACGTCAACAATAAAACTTTAAAATCAATGCAAACCCTGACAGGAAGCCAATATGAAAACTGGAGGACAAAAGTGATGTACTTTGAACAGGTAAGTAGCCTCACTCTCTGAATGAGCTGAACCTTGAAGATTGATTTATCAAGAAATCGAAACACCAACATGTTGAACCAGTCCAGTCTCAGTGATTATCACATTGCAGTAGTTTCAGTACCATTTACACATCTTTACTCAAAAGGTGTGCTGTAGAAGTTTACTACCCCTAGACAAGAGCACTATTTTATAATAAAACCAATAACTGGACTCAAATTACTAGTAATGCTAACTCTTCTACAGTACTTTAGAATTCATAGCATGCTTTACCAAGTAGTGTTCCACATGATCTAGGAACACAGATTCACAATTGAAAGAATATACCTATGGGTTACTTTGTGCTACCCATTATTTTAATGCTAAATTTTAAATTATGGAATACAAATGTTAAAAAGTGAGTGTAATTTAATCTGCAAATTTTCTAATTTATGGGGATTAGTTTTAATTCCTTTTAAATATATTTTTGTGCATTTGATATCTTACATAAAGATAATAATAAAACCTACTACTAATTTAGCACTTATGAGCCATGCATGGACTGATTTAGTCCACAATTGCCTTCCACATTTTAAAGAAGAGGACACTGAAGCAGAGATAAATGATAGAAAGTGACTAAGATTCCATAATGTGTAAATGTTAGAAGTAGGATTCTTACCCCAGAAAGTACTATGCTATATATATCTCATATATGCACATTATTTAAAAATGCATGCTAAGCTATTAATATCTCTCTTCTATGTGTGTGTTTATATATATGTGTATATATAAAATCTAAAAAATCATGAGACTAGTGTCACAATGCAAATAGAGAAAAAGCCAAGTGAAGGGTTAAATATAGTCTTCAAACAATATCACCTTTCTTAGAGAATAAAATCTTTCAATGCCAATATTCTTACACAAGTGACTATTTCAAACATCAATGATGGTAAAGTTATGTTTTTTTTCTCTTTCCTTGAAAAAAATAGAAGAGTGTTTCCTTGTATCCAGGATTGGATAACTGAAACGACAAAAAACAAAAAAAAAAAAAAAAAAAAAACAACTCCCCAAAGTATATTCATATAAGCCTTTATTAAAAACAAAGGGTGTATGTAGTACAATGGGAGAAAGAAAGTACAGGCAATTAACAAGGAGTTCCTGATCCCAGCATCCTATCTCAGTCACATAGAATGCACTTTGCTTAAGATTATGAAAAAGAGAAATATGGACAAAGTATCTTGATTTTAAGGAAGCCCAACAAAAGCTTGCAGCTGGCTCTTTCATGTTTCACTACCCATGTAAGTAAAGCTAGTTCAACCCACTAAACAAGGCGTAAAACATCAATCTAAACATTTTTACACAATATAGTAGGCAAGCTTGCACCAGGTGTCTCTAGGGTAAGTACAAACTTCTAACATCACATTATAAAGCACTAGTTAATATATCACATCCTTATCCTGACCAAGGGTTAGTTTTAAATTTCCAGGCAGCTACAGATGTAGGCTTAGAGTTGTTCTTGTAAGATAACCTCATTTAACATGTTGCTCATTATTGAATGCAGCAATTTGTTGAGCAGGTATTCAGTAAGTAATAATGGACTTTCTGGACACTCGGCTAAAATTTGATACTTCATCCTCTGTTTGCCCCACAGCCTATTAGAAATAGATCAGACCTCTCTGGAAAAAGTGATGACAAAAGTTAGAAGTTAGTATATACTATAGATTTAAATTACAAAAATAAATACCCACAAACAAAAACAATTTACAAAACTAAATGACATTTGTCAAAAGAGGAAATATAAATGGCCAACAAATATCTGAAAAAAATGTCCAATACCCCTAGCAATCAAGGAAATGCAAATCAAAATTACATTGAGATATTATCTCACTCCAATTACAATGGCAGTCATCAAGAATACTACTAATATTATATGCTGGCAAGGATATGGGGAGAAAAGGTGTACATTGTTCATGGGACTACTAATAAGTACAGTCACTTTGGAAAGCAGTATGGAAATTTCTCAAAAGGTTAGGAATGGAAACACCATATGACCCCGCTCTCTCACTCCTTGATATTTATCCAAAAGAACTAAAATCAGCATACTATAGCGATACAGGCACATCAGTGTTTACAGCAGTGCAATTCGCAATAGTCAAATTATGGAACTAGCCCAGGTGCCCATCAACAGATAAATGGATAAAGAAAATGTGGTATTCATACATAATGGAGTTTAACTCAGCCATAAAAAGAATGAAATGATGGTATTTTCCGGTAGATGGATGGAACTGGAGAACATCATGCCACATGAAACAAGCCAGATTCAGATGGTCATTGGTTGAATGTTTTCTCTCATATGCAGAAGC
The DNA here is from genome assembly GCF_047511675.1 of Marmota flaviventris. Classification (NCBI taxonomy): domain Eukaryota; kingdom Metazoa; phylum Chordata; class Mammalia; order Rodentia; family Sciuridae; genus Marmota; species Marmota flaviventris. The sequence continues at coordinate 56,723,594 of NC_092500.1, read as the reverse complement.
TAGAACAAAATAGGGGGAAAGGGAAGGAGTCATATCCCAGGAAAATACAGAGTATATTAGTGGAGTAAATGAGGGAGACTAAAGGAGGAATGGAAAAAGGAAGGAGCTGCAGAATGAGACTGACCAAATTATGCTATGTGCATGTATGAATATGCTGCAATGAATTTCCCCTTTTATGTATATCTACCAAAGCACCATAAAAATGAACAAACAAATAAATGAATGGAAGACCAGAGAATGAGGAAAGGGAACAAGAGGAAGGAGGAGGGAAAGAAGAGAGAAAAGAATGGGTACTAAAATGGAACAAATGATACTCCATTCATGTAAAAATGAACCCCACTATTATGTTAAATTTAAAAAATTATGAATGATAACATTACAGCCAATAAAAAAAATAACAGATGTTCTTCTCTGGGATGAGAAGTTAGATGCAACTTTACTTCCCCCTTTCTTCATTTCTTTAGCAGATAAAAGCAAAAGACAAGAAGATGGGAATATCAGGTTAAAGCAACAGGGAATTAGAAAACTTGTTTGAGCAAGCAGGAAACAGAATACTCTTGTTGCTCAGAAAAGCTAATATTTATTTCATATATTTCCAATTTGATTGCTCCCAACCTGAATACCAGTGGCAGCTCAGAAGCATAATAGTTTAATGGGTGCAGAAGAGCTACAGCAAGTCAGAATGTTGTTATGGTCCCATTTTTTTCCCTGTGTCATAAGTAATAAATCATGTTGCTATAACCATACTACCTGCATCATAATGCTGACTGCTGCAAATTTTAGCAGTTTTGTAGTTTTTTTTTCCTGGAAGAAACTGACTTTTGTCCATTATTCCAGCTGTAGGAGGGAACATATATCCATGGACTTTTATATATTTATTATTGTTTTGATAATGTTATATATCTAATTAATATTTTAATGTAATGTTCTTTTTCTCAGTTTTATATAATGTCAAGTCCAAAGATGTTGATTTTTTTTAATGTTACATGCTCATATGGGTTCAAGTTAATTGGTAAAGAAAATAGGGGTTGATGCAGGTGGTGGAATAGGGAGGTGGTACGCATGGAAAAACTGAGATGCAACTACCTGATTCTTCAAAGAGTGAACTATAGAATGAGATGGTCATCTGCACCATCACTCATAATACAGGAACTATAATTTAACATCTGATAATAAACTTGTCATTTGATAATAAACTTGTCACTTAAAGTAAGGTGAAAATATTGATATCAAGATGGATAGTAAACTGTGACAGGTAAGATAGAATCAGAAAATTATCTTCACTGCTAGAGAATTTCCATATCTTCATTCATATAAAACATAAATGTGAAACAGCAGGACATAAAATTACTTTTGCTATCCTATAGCCACACATATAGCTTATGAAAAAGCTTATAATGCCATGAAGAATTTGCAGAAATGAGGCTTCTAAAATCGTGCTTATCATCAGTGAGCTGTATCTTTCACTATCATCTGTTCATGTTGTTACCTTTTTGGTAAGAAATTTTCTTTTTTTTTCCAGCTGTTGGAGGGAACACATACCCATTAAAATGCAAATTGTATCAAAAGGCTTATAAATGCTTTTAAATCTAAATTAGACAATGCTTATTAACAGAGAAGTAGACCACCCAGAGAAGATAGGCCACTTATCCATTAGTGAAGATTATCAAGTTTACCAAATTGTATTACAAATACATTTAATATTTTATTGGTTCACTCATGAATCTTTGACGTTTGATAGAATAATAACAGCCCTGTGGAATGACATTGCCATTTCTCAGCAGGAGAAACTAATCATTTGCTTAAATCTGACAGTATTAATATAGTAGGTATTCATGTTTATGCAAGAAAACCAAGGTTCTTTTTAAACTCTAGGCTAATTGCAACACAAACTCATCAAGATGACTAAAGATTATTCTTTTATTTAGGAAATACTCTCTTTGGCAATTATCACACGTAAATGGTAACAAAGTCAAAGAGAAATATTGTACATTCTAATAAGAATGAGATCTCTAGCCTAATTAGGCTATTAGGGTTTCATGAAACTGATTATTTTTGCCCCTCACATTGGGTGTAAGGACTCATAACTTATTTGTCTATGCTTGATTAGAGTCAGCTTGAGCACGATACTCCTTTCTGAGAGAAAAGCCAGTACCAACTACTGGGAGATTATCTACTCCCCTTGGTAATCCAAGTATTTTAGGGCCTTATACAATATGAAATAAATATTATTAGGGAAAGTTCACCTTTATTGATAGTAAGGAAAGTCTAGACCTTAAAATAAGAAAAGTTCTCTTTACCTCAGAAGATGTCAAGTATGTTTCTTTCTTTTCTGACCTTGCCCCTTGTTGTTCTCAAATACTCAGACAACAAATTAATGCATAATAATATAATTCACTAGAAGGAAAAATATTATGCATGGTGGTAATACAAATCAAAGGCAATAAGTTGGAATAAGGCTGGCAGTTTGTAACAATAGGAAAATCAATGTAGCCAAAGTAAAGTGGGCAAGAGAAAAATTAGCTGAAAAGTGTGAAGAAAAAATATATTTGTAAATACATTTGTGAAGACTAGTAGTCACTAGGGGCTTTGAATTTCAGTCATAGGTTCAGAGCAGAGGCATGATGTTATCTCACATTTTGTTTTAAAAAGGAACTTAAGATTGTCACTGTAAAACATTTTAGACATAAAAATATGTACAATAATCATATAACAGTTACTTCCTTTTTTAATACGTAAACTTGGACAATATAGTTGAAATCTGCTCTGTAAGCTTTCTTGATCAAGTCATCCTCCTATCCAGTTATCCTCTACACAGGTAACCATTAATCTGACATTGGCTATCGTAATTTCCATTTCTTTATACTTTTAGAATATACTAAACATTTATTTATTTGTCATCAGATTTTATATTATTCAGTATTTTCTCATATTTACTCAACAATCATTCATGTTGATATGAGTAGCTATGGATGATTCTTTTTGCTACTGTACATTATTTCATGGCTATTAATATTATAATCAATAATTCTATAAATATTCTTATGTGTTTCCTCATGCATTGTTATTAGTTTTATATTAATGCTGTAACAAATTATCACAAACTCAGTGGTAGCTTATGCAACATAAATGTATTATTTTGTAGTTCTTTGGGATGGAAGTCTGACACAGACCTCACCAGGCTAACCTGTAAGAAATTGAAGGATTGGGTTCCTTCCTGAAGGTTTTGGTGAGACTTTCTGTCCTTGCCCTTTTGATATTGTAGAACTTGATTACATTCCTTGTCTCCTGGTTCTGCTTCCTCCACCTTCAAACCCTGTAATATTGGTTCAAGACCTTTTTCACTAGGCTCTCTCTCTGGTTCCGTTTCTGCCTTTCCCTAGCATTTCCAAGTTCCTTGTATTGCACTGGATGTAGCTGAATACTTTGGGATAGTCTTCCTGGTTTAAGGTACATGGTTCAGCAATTTTAATTCCACCTGCACTCCAATTTCCCTTTTCAAGGAAATAACATATTTATAGTGCCCAAGATTTAGAAAGATTGGAAATCAGCAACCATTATTGCCATTGCTAAATTGATTTTAGCAGAGATGATGTTCCATATCATTATCAATTTTGTTAGACATTAGTACTTGTCAATTTTCTGTGTGTGAGATGGGATCCCCTGTGGTTTTAATTCTCAATTCCCAATTCTAATGAAGTAAAAAAAAAATCATAAGTATATGGGGCATCTGCTTTTCTGTTTCTATGATTTACCTGGTAATATCTTTGAACAATTTTTTGAGTAACATATTTCTTACTGATTTCTAGGAATTATTTACATATTCTGAATTGCAGAAAAATAAATCTTCACTAAACTTTTCAGTGCTCCTGCAAAATGATCTACTCTCTTAAGATCTACACTCTCTATGAAAATGCATATGATATGAAAATAGTAAATGCTTTCTTTCATTCTTCCCAGAAATATTTTACTCTTCACATACCTTGAGAATTTGGTATGTTTCTTTAGTTAATTGCACTGATACAAAAAAATAAAATTTCTCCTATCTCTCTGAGAGGGCCAATTTTTTACAGCCTGGACTTTGTTCCAAAATTGCCCCTAATGTGACAGAAAGACTAGAGTACTATCTCCCCAGGTATTTTATTTCAAGGAAAGATAGGACCCATATCTTACAGATAACTCTTAAGTTTTACAAAGCAATAACACATTTAGTTATCTTGCTGTTGTGGACATTTTATTTATATACTGAATAGCTGGAACAAGAAGGAGTTCCTTATAAGAAGGGTGGTAACAACTGCTTCCTTCACCTTTGCAGGCAGAGAAAAGTCACTTTTTCCTCATCCCTCATCTATGGGGCATCTAGCTACTTGAATACAACATTTGACCTGAATTTCATCATGCTCTGTAGGAGTAATGACTAAGAAAAGAGGGACACATTTGTAATTTTGTCTGAGGCATTTAGTAAGAAATCTACTTCTAATCCATCACCTAGTATGTATATATTCAGAATAAAATTAACAAAAATATTAGACACAATAAAAACAATATTCCTTTTAGTTATATGCTCTAAATATTTTCACAAAATATCTTGATTTTTAAATTTTTTTCCACAAATCTTTGTTTCATGTACAATTTTACATAATTATACATTTATTTTTGTTTAAGAATTCCATTTCTATTCCACATCAATAAAATATTTTCCTCTAAATATTTTACATTTAATTCATTAATTTATTTGAAATTGTTTTACTACCTAGTTGGATCTAATTCAATTTTCACATGTATAACAAATTGACTTCACCCTTCATTGAATTGCTTACCCCTTCCTCAATATAATGTCACATCTTATTTCTCTACACTTATATGTATTGATATATGGTAAATCAACTTTTCCCATTGTTTGCTGAACACGTTTTCAATGATTTTCTTCGCATACCAATTATACTTTTCAAAGTTAGGAAACTTAACATGCTGGCTTATATGTGGGTTCTTTGAGCTTGGATATCATTAGTTTGTGTCTCATATACATATCTCAATGTACTGACCAATTCTCTGGACAGAAAAGACAAGGAATAATCTCTTGACAGTGTCAAAATTTCAAAGATAAATGCCACATGCTTATTCTCAATCAATTTAGCCTTACCATCCACCTCTTTGATTTTACTATATTTTTTGCCTTTAATGTTAAAAGAAGAATATGCAGTTAAATATTGCTGCCAGTGATTTGATTATTCCTAAACTTCATGCCTTAGAACAATAAGTATTGTTGCCCATAATTCTACAGTCCAGATGAACAGTGTTTTGTGCCTCTGTTTGACTCACTCTTGAATTTGAAGGCAGCTGTGGGTTGGAGAAGCTGTACTGTTGATTTTTCTGAGCTTCTTCAAAAATTTTTTTTGAGTTGTATGGCTTTTGGTCTTTGGTGCCTTTACATAGTTTGCCACCATCATGTTAGCTAGCTAGGGTTTGTTTCCATGGTGATAACAGGGATTCAAGAGAGAAAACAAGCTCACAAGGAATTCTGAGGCCTAGAATTGGAAATGGCACACCATTACTTTTACTATATTTTGTTGCCCAAAAGATTCAGGAGTAAGAAATCAACTCTTATAGAGTAAAGTTATGAAATCATATTACAAAAAGTGTGGAATTAGAAACTACAATGGTTAGGGCCATGTTTTTCTAGTAAATCTACCAGAAGGAGAAAATTACCAAAAACTTTTCTCTCTAACTGCTTCATATGTGAGTCCAAATATATTTAAAGAAATAATGCTATAGATAGGAATTGAAAAATATCTGTACTAATTGACCAACTGCATTTCAAACAAATGATTTCTTAATAGTTCCCAATAGGGGAATTAGATGTTAGAGATTTAGTGTGTTGTCACACTGACTGCACAGGGAGGCTAACAGGATAGACCAAGTTGTTCACCTTCATGCAGAGAGGTAAACTCAATAGAGTTCCAAACAACAGAAAGTAAGAAAGAGAATAGGTAAAAAATCATCTGAGCAACAAACATAAGGGAGATATATTAAAGTTGCCATCCATCCCAAAGACTTGAGTATTGGGCACAATTTATGTTCTCTTAAAGAATAAGATATTGTAAAGAGAATACTTACCTCCCTTCCCATGTGTTCTGGTTTAGCTATGAGGTGTTCCCCAAAAGAGACATAAAGTTTTATCCCTAGTGAGCAGAGCTCTCTCTGCTTCCTGGTTCCCATGTCCTGAGCTTCTTTACTTTACCACACCCTTTTGCCATGATGTTCTGCCTCACCTTAGGCCAAGAGTAAAGAGCCAACCAACTACTGCCTGGTCCTCTTAAACTGAGCCAAAATAAACCTTTTCTCCTCTGTGTCGCTCTTGTTAGGTCTTGAAGTCACAGTGACAAAAAAAAAAAAAAAAAAAGCTGATTAAAATACCAGGAGAATGGAACCAAGTTCTTTATTTTGAGCTAATCATTAGAAAAATTAAAAAAAAAAAAGTGGATGAGGAAATGGAAATGGCAAATTCTTTGAAGCAGATAAGAGGAAAAATGAGATGTGAATCCTTCATCCTGCCTGGATCAGAGGATCAAGAAGCAGATGAACTCAGATATAAGTATGGTATGGTGTTTGAAGAACAAACCCTAGATCCCAGATGAAGAAACAAAATGTTAGGAAGTACAGCTGAGTTTTAAATAAGGAAAAAATGAGTTGGAAGTTGCAAGGGAGGAACTTTACTAGGTGCATTGGATGGTAAAGTCACAAAGCTGAGACAGGTTGTAGACCAAAACTGCTATCTCCAAGAATCTAGAAAATTAGTGTGGAATCAATGATGGAAAAAGAAATAGATATACAGTTAATTGAACTATAGAATAAGTTGAGAAATTTTTATTAGGTATATTATTCAGGGTGATGTAATTAACCATTAACTCATAGATGTGGAAAATAGAATAGTGTTGATCAGAACCTGGGTAGGGTAGAGAGAATGGAGAATAAAAAAGGGGTTGTAATGGGCACAGAAGAGCAGTTCGATAGGAAAAGTGACTTCTGGTGTTCTAAAGTACAGTATGACCCACTATAGTCAACAACAATTAATTGAGCATTTCAACATAGCTCATAGAGATTTTAAATGTTCTCAACATTAAAGAAATGATAAATGACCAAAGTGATAGGCCAATTTCTCTCGTCTAATCATTACACATTGTATACATGTATTCAAATGTCACACTGTATTTTACAAACATGTAGAATTACTATTTGTCTTTTTAAAATATACATATACTTTTTAAGAAACTAACAATCATATCAGGCCAAAGTAGAAGAGCTCTCTTTTGCCTCCATAAATATTTATAATACTACGAAGGAAAGATAAAGCAAGTCACTCATATTACCTCCAATGACTCAATGACAAATCATCCCTGTGTTTAAATAGATATTTCAAAGCAGGAGAAATTCTTATAAGATGAAGAAATTTTGAAGTATTGGTTTCCATTATATAGTTACTTTTTATTTTTCGAATTGGAAATAGTTTTTCTCTGATACTTACATAATTTCTAAACAGCACAGTCATATCTAGGAAACATATTTATCATAATATTAAACATGAAAATGATAATATAATTATCTATAATATATGAAAAAATTAAGGGATATATCCAGGTTTAAAGATCCAGGAAAGTTTCTATCTGTTTTAATTATCTTTATTCTTGGAGTAATATTCACTTTATAAATACAGTTTACAACTATTTTTAAAATGTTGTTCCCCAGTTGTATTAATCAGGGTTCTTTAGAGGAACAGAATTAATGGAATGTATATGTAATTATAAGAGGAAATTTGTTAGATGGATTCATACAATCACAAGTTGGGTGTTTCTGCATGGCCATCTGCAGACTGGAGAGCTAGAGAAACCAGTAGCTGTGCAGTTCTAGAAGTTGGAAGCCTCATAGGAAAAGGAGGCAATGATGCAGACTGAAGGCCTGGGTGCTCCGTGGAGAGTTGCTGGAGTGAGTCCACATTCAAAGGCTGAAGAATTTGGAGTTTGATATCCATGGACAATGACAGCAGCAAAGCCCATATCCACTTGAGAAGAGTTGAACACGCGTGCATGTGTGTCTTATACTTTTTGTGCCATCTGGGCTCCCAGCCTATTGAAAAGTGTTACCCACATTCAGGGCAGAACTTCCCCTTTAATTAATTGACCCCAGAGACACTCTCATAGGTACATTCAAAAATGTGCTTTACTGGCTTTCCTGACATTTCTAAATCCAGTCAAGTTGACAACCAAGATTAACAACTACAATTTCAAAGCAATTTAAAGTTACCCTTCCTTCTTTTAAATATGTGCCAAGTGTGAAATTGCAAAGTCAAACTCAAAAGAGTGATTTTTACCATCTTATACTTAGTTACTGATACAGAGAAGGTTAGGTGTAAAGATCATCTGAAATAATGCCTTTGAGAAAATAATTAATTAATGCATCTGAAATACATCTGGCACTTTGTCAAACACAGTGTCCTGTTTTATGTGAAATCATACACATGAGGTTATGAACTATTACTTCAAAATGTGGCTATTGCAATTGAGGAATTGAATTTCAACTTTATTTAATTTCAGTTGAAATAGCTACATATTGGACACAGCTCTAGAGAAAATAAAATTTGAGGTCTAAATGAAAAGAGGACACATGGTAATTTCTCTTCCTGCAGAATTTTATTTAAAATTGACAACACTACAACGTGTTCAAAGTTCTCAAAATAAAGTAAATTTAGTGGAAGAATAGTTTAAAATATAAATGTCAAAAATTTTTCATTTTTGTATACATACTCATATATATGGGACTATGAGAACATTTTCAGAGTTATCAGTAGAAGAGGAAAGACAGAATATAAAAATTCAGAACATATATTTATAGGAACACTATTGTTCAGGAGGCCATTGATATCCACTGATTACATATCTGTGGATTCAATCAAATTCGGATTAAAAATATTCTCCATTTAATTGTATTGAATACATACAGACATTTTGTCTTGCTTGTTTTTTCCCATAAACAGTACAGTATAGCCATGATTTACATATCATTTACATTGTAGTAGGCATTATAAGTAATCTAATGATGATTTAATGTATATAGGAGAGTGAACACAGATTATATGCAAATACAATATTATTTTACATAAGGGTTGTGAGTGTCTATGGATTATCTTTTTTCCCCATGAAAAGTATTGGTGCCGAGACAGAGAAGGAAGATGGCGGCGAGGGGAGTGCATTGCCCCCGTGTGCTGCTTCACTGTGTGGGAGTATGACAAGTCAGGACGGCTAAAGGATATCTTGTTAGGAATTTCCAGCAATAGTGGGGTGCTCCGGAACCTGGAGGAAGGATTTCCATCGAAAGAGGATCGGCTACGGGGACTCAAACGCGAGAGGTTTGTCGCATGGAGGGTAACACTGCTTATTCAGCAAAACGCCCCGCGGCTAGAGTCTGCAGCGCGCGCTGGGATAGAGACGCGGGGTTACAGCGCTGCAGTTTCTGCCAGCCACGCAAGCACCGTACTCAGGGCTGAATTCTGGGTTCGAGACGGGGGAAGGAAGCGGTCCATCTCGGTTCTCCACACCGGTCAGACCACAGAGGAGGCCAGCAGCCACCATGTTGGTAAACTGACGTCACCTTCCCTGTTTTCGACTGACCGCAGCTCATTCAGCCATAGATCAGGTAATTTCAGGCTGCAATTCGCCTGCGGCTTGCAGACAGATTGCTAGGGTTCAGCGCCTGGGTGCTTCTTAGAACCTGATCCTATCAGAGCGAACACCGAGCGTGGGGCAGCCGAGTTCCGGCTCCCGGAACTTCCATGGCCCGGGGCTAGGAGCCTGCGGAAACTGCTTCTCGGTCCGGGTCCTGCTGAGGGCCGGTCAGGACTCACCCGTTGCATTGGTTGCCCGGCAAGGGGAACGAAATGCTGCCATTCGCATAGGATACCAACATGGCAGAGATCTGATGTCAGCAGAAAGCGGCGGAGGAGAGAACTTCATCAATACCAGCGGTGACATAAGCAGTTGGTCTCCTGGTAGGGGGGGTGAGGCACAGTCACCCGAGTCTCCTCAATTTGTCGTCGAGCCAGAGGGGAGGAGCCGGGCCGCTGCCAGCGCCCGGAGCAGGCCCAGCGGCTCGCCAGCGTGGTGACCGCGTGACCCCAATTGGAGAGGGGGCGGAGCGGAGACGCCACCCGCACCCGCAAGGTGGGCAGACCCGCGAGCCAGTGGTACATGGGCGTGGTAGGAGGGGCAGGGCAGAGCCGCCATTTGCGCTTGCAAGGTAAACAGACCTGTGACAGCCTGGCGGGTCAGGCCCAGTGGCCTGCCAGTGTGGTACACACGTCACCCCAACTGAAGTAGGGGCAGAGCAGATCCTTCTCCCACGCCCGGATTAGGCCCTGCCGGTGTGGTGGTCACGTGACCCCAATTGGAGTGGGGGTGGAGCGGAACCGCCACCCGTGCCCGCAGGGTGAGCAGACCAGTGATCAACCTGCAGATCAGGCCCAGGGGTCCGCAGGCGTGGTAGGAGGGGCAGGGCAGATCCACCGCCCGCACCTCCAAGGTAGGCAGACCTACAACAGACTGGCGGATCAGGCCCAGGAGCCTGCCGGCGTGGTACAAACACCACCCTAATTGGAGTAGTGGCAGAGCAGAGTCGCCGCCCGTGCCAGGAACAGGCCCAGCGTCCTGCATGCGGGGTAGTCATGACACCCCAATTGGAGTAGGGGCAGAGCAGAGCCTCCACCCGTGCCCGAAAGGTGGGCAGATCTGCAACCGACCAGCGGGACAGGCCCAGTGGCCTGCCGGTACGACAGACACATCACCCCATTTGGAGTAGGGGCAGAGTAGATTCCTCCCGCGCCTGCAGGGTAGGCAAACCCGCAACCGACCGGCAGATCAGGCCCGGTGGCCTGCCAGCGTGGTACACTCATCACCCCAATTGGAGTAGGGGAAGAACAGAGCCGCCGCCAGCTCCCAGAACAGGCCCAGTGACCTGCCGGCGTGGTAGCCACGACACCCCAATTGGAATAAGGAGAGAGCAGAGCCGCCGCCCGCACCTGCAGGAAAGATACACAAGCAGTATGAAAAGACAAGGAAAGAAAGGACCACAAGCAATGCAGGTCAACGCAACTTTAGAAGAGGTAACAGCTGCAGCAGATGGAATGTCAGATAAAGAATTCAGGATATACATGCTTCAGATGATCTGGAGTATCAAGGAAGACATTAAACAGCAAAATCAGACAATGAAAGATCACTTCGACAACGAATTACGCAAACAAATCCAGGAAGCAAAGGATCAACTTTACAGGGAGATAGAGGTTATAAAAAACAAACAAACAGAAATCCTAGAAATGCAGGAAGCAATAAACCAACTTAAAAACTCAATGGAGAATACTACCAGCAGAGTAGAACACTTAGAAGATAGAACATCAGACAATGAAGACAAAGTATTTCAACTGGAAAAGAACATAGACAGCTCAGCAAGACTGTTAAGAAACCATGAGCAGAACATCCAAGAAATATGGGATAACATTAAGAGACCAAACTTAAGAGTCATTGGGATACAGGAAGGTACAGAGCTCCAAACCAAAGGAATGAGAAGTCTATTTAATGAAATAATACAAGAAAACTTCCCAGACTTGAAGAATGAGACAGAATCCCAAATCCTAGAAGCCTACAGGACGCCGAATGTGCAAAATCATAAGAGATCCACACCTAGACACATTATAATGAAGATGCCCAACATACAGAATAAGGAGAGAATTTTAAAAGCTACAAGAGAAAGGAAGCAGATTACATTTAGGGGTAAGCCAATCAGGATAACAGCTGATCTTTCAACACAGACTCTGAAAGCTAGAAGATCCTGGAATAACATATTTCAAACACTGAAAGAAAATGGGTTCCAACCAAGAATTGTGTATCCAGCGAAATTAAGCTTCAGGATGGAGGATGAAATTAAAACCTTCCACGATAAACAAAAGTTTAAAGAATTGGCAGCTAGAAAACCATCTCTTCAAAACATCCTCGCCAAAGCATTACAGGAAGAGGAAATGGAAAATAACAATGAAAACCAACAGTGGGAGGTAGGACAGTAAAGGGGGGGGGAAATAATCAAAGAGGAAAACAAACCATGTTTAGTAACAGAAATAAACAAATATGGCTGGAAGAACAACCCATATCTCAATAATAACCCGAAATGTTAATGGCTTAAACTCACCAATTAAGAGACACAGGCTAGTAGAATGGATCACAAAACAAGACCCAACAATATGCTGCCTACAGGAGACGCATTTGATAGGAAAAGACATACATAGGCTGAAGGTGAAATGTTGGGAAAAATCATATCACTCATATGGACTTCGGAAACAAGCAGGAGTGTCCATACTCATATCAAATAAAATAGATTTCAAGCCAAAGTTAATCAAAAGAGATAAAGAGGGACACTACATACTGCTTAAGGGAACCATACACCAACAAGACATAACAATCAAAAATATTTATGCCCCAAACAATGGTGCAGCTATGTTCGTCAAACAAACTCTTCTCAAGTTCAAGAGTCTAATAGACCACCATACCATAATCATGGGAGACTTCAACACACCTCTCTCGCCACTGGACAGATCTTCCAAACAAAAGTTGAATAAGGAAACTATAGAACTCAATAACACTATTAATAACCTAGACCTAATTGACATATATAGAGTATACCACCCAACATCAAGCAGTTACACTTTTTTCTCAGCAGCACATGGATCCTTCTCAAAAATAGATCATATATTATGTCACAGGGCAACTCTTAGACAATATAAAGGAGTAGAGATAATACCATGCATCTTATCTGATCATAATGGAATGAAACTGAAAATCAACGATAAAAGAAGGAAGGAAAAAGCATACATCACTTGGAGAATGAACAATAGGTTACTGAATGATCAATGGGTTATAGAAGACATCAAGGAGGAAATTAAAAAATTCTTAGAGATAAATGAAAACACAGACACAACATATCGGAATCTATGGGACACATTGAAAGCAGTTCTAAGAGGAAAATTCATTGCTTGGAGTTCATTCCTTAAAAAAAGAAAAAACCAACAAATAAATGATCTCATACTTCATCTCAAAATCCTTGAAAAAGAAGAGCAAAACAACAGCAAAAGAAGTAGAAGGCAAGAAATAATGAAAATCAGAGCTGAAATTAATGAAATCGAAACAAAAGAAACAATTGAAAAAATTGACAAAACTAAAAGTTGGTTCTTTGAAAAAATAAACAAAATCGACAGACCCTTAGCGATGTTAGCGAAGAGAAGAAGAGAGAGAACTCAAATTTCCAGCATACGGGATGAAAAAGGCAATATCACAACAGACACTTCAGAAATACAGAAGATAATCAAAAACTATTTTGAATCCTTATACTCCAATAAATTAGAAGATAGTGAAGGCATCGATAAATTTCTTAAGTCATATGATCTGCCCAGATTGAGTCAGGAGGATATAGAAAACCTAAACAGACCAATATCAATTGAGGAAATAGAAGAAACAATAAAAAGACTACCAACTAAGAAAAGCCCAGGTCCAGATGGGTTTACAGCAGAATTTTACAAAACCTTTAAAGAAGAACTAATACCAATACTTTTCAAGCTACTTCAGGAATAGAAAAGGAGGGAGAACTTCCAAATTCATTCTATGAGGCCAACATCACCCTGATACCTAAACCAGACAAAGACACTTCAAAGAAAGAAAACTACAGACCAATATCTCTAATGAACCTAGATGCAAAAATCCTCAATAAAATTCTGGCGAATCGGATACAAAAACATATCAAAAAAATTGTACACCATGATCAAGTAGGATTCATCCCTGGGATGCAAGGCTGGTTCAATATACGGAAATCAATAAATGTTATTCACCTCATCAATAGACTTAAAAATAAGAACCATATGATCATCTCGATAGATGCGGAAAAAGCATTCGACAAAGTACAGCATCCCTTTATGTTCAAAACTCTAGAAAAACTAGGGATAACAGGAACATACCTCAATATTGTAAAAGCAATCTATGCTAAGCCTCAGGCTAGCATCATTCTGAATGGAGAAAAACTGAAGGCATTCCCTCTAAAATCTGGAACAAGACAGGGATGCCCTCTCTCTCCACTTCTGTTCAACATAGTTCTCGAAACATTGGCCAGAGCAATTAGACAGACGAAAGAAATTAAAGGCATAAAAAAAGGAAAAGAAGAACTTAAATTATCACTATTTGCAGATGATATGATTCTATACCTAGCAGACCCAAAAGGGTCTACAAAGAAACTATTAGAGCTAATAAATGAATTCAGCAAAGTGGCAGGATATAAAATCAACACGCATAAATCAAAGGCATTCCTGTATATCAGCGACAAATCCTCTGAAATGGAAATGAGGACAACCACTCCATTCAAAATATCTTCAAAAAAAATAAAATACTTGGGAATCAACCTAACAAAAGAGGTGAAAGACTTATACAATGAAAACTACAGAACCCTAAAGAGAGAAATAGAAGAAGATCTTAGAAGATGGAAAAATATACCCTGTTCATGGATAGGCAGAACTAACATCATCAAAATGGCGATATTACCAAAAGTTCTCTATAGGTTTAATGCAATGCCAATCAAAATCCTAACGGCATTTCTTGTAGAAATAGAGAAAGCAATCATGAAATACATATGGAACAATAAAAGACCCAGAATAGCAAAAACAATGCCAAGCAGGAAGTGTGAATCAGGCGGTATAGCGATACCAGACTTCAAACTATACTACAGAGCAATAGTAACAAAAACAGCATGGTACTGGTACCAAAACAGGCGGGTGGACCAATGGTACAGAATAGAGGACACAGAAACCAATCCACAAAACTACAACTATCTTATATTTGATAAAGGGGCTAAAAGCATGCAATGGAGGAAGGATAGCATCTTCAACAAATGGTGCTGGGAAAACTGGAAATCCATATGCAACAAAATGAAACTGAATCCCTTTCTCTCGCCATGCACAAAAGTGAATTCAAAATGGATCAAGGAGCTTGATATCAAATCAGAGACGCGCCGTCTGATAGAAGAAAAAGTTGGCTACGATCTACAGTCGGTGGGGTCGGGCTCCAAATTCCTCAATAGGACACCCATAGCACAAAAGTTAATAACTAGAATCAACAAATGGGACTTACTCAAACTAAAAAGTTTTTTTCTCAGCAAAAGAAACAATAAGAGAGGTAAATAGGGAGCCTACACCCTGGGAACAAATCTTTACTCCTCACACTTCAGATAGAGCCCTAATATCCAGAGTATACAAAGAACTCAAAAAATTAGACAATAAGATAACAAACAACCCAATCAACAAATGGGCCAAGGACCTGAACAGACACTTCTCAGAGGAGGACATACAGTCAATCAACAAGTACATGAAAAAATGCTCAACATCTCTAGCTGTCAGAGAAATGCAAATCAAAACCAACCTAAGATACCATCTCACTCCAGTAAGATTGGCAGCCATTAAGAAGTCAAACAACAAGTGCTGGCGAGGATGTGGGGAAAAGGGTACACTTGTACATTGCTGGTGGGACTGCAGATTGGTGCAGCCAATTTGGAAAGCAGTATGGAGATTTCTTGGAAAGCTGGGAATGGAGCCACCATTTGACCCAGCTATTCCCCTTCTTGGTCTATTCCCTAAAGACCTAAAAAGAGCATGCTACAGGGACACTGCTACATCGATGTTCATAGCAGCACAGTTCACAATAGCAAGACTGTGGAACCAACCTAGATGCCCTTCAATAGACGAATGGATAAAAAAAATGTGGCATTTATACACAATGGAGTATTACTCTGCATTAAAAAATGACAAAATCATAGAATTTACAGGGAAATGGATGGCATTAGAGCAGATTATGCTAAGTGAAGCTAGCCAATCCCTAAAAAACAAATGCTAAATGTCTTCTTTGATATAAGGAGAGTAACTAAGAACAGAGTAGGGACGAAGAGCATGAGAAGAAGATTAACATTTAACAGGGATGAGAGGTGGGAGGGAAAGGGAGAGAGAAGGGAAATTGCATGGTAATGGAAGGAGACCCTCAGGGTTATACAGTGGAGGAGGTAGAGAGAGAGGAGGGGAGGGGAGGGGAGAGGTGGGGAGGGGGGAGTGTGGAGGATGGGAAAGGCACTGGAGCACAACAGACACTAGTATGGCAATTTGTAAATCAATGGATGTGTAACTGATGTGATTCTGCAATCTGTGTATGGGGTGAAGGTGGGAGTTCATAACCCACTTGAATCAAAGTGTGGAATATGATATGTCAAGAAATTTGTAATGTTTTGAACAACCCACAATAAAATCACAGACTAATTAAAAAAAAAAAAAAGTATTGGTGCCTTTATAAAACTCCCATAGAGTTTATTGCACATTTTATAAAGAGAGGATGCAGAGAGAAGGCATCATCTATACACAAGAGGCACTCATCAGAACTTAACCATGCTAATACCCTGACCTTGACTTCCCAGCCTGCAGAACTATGAGAAATACATTTTTGTTTTTTATACATTGCTCATTCTATAACATAGAGTTACAGTACCTTAAATAGACTAGGACAAATAGTATATTGAATTAAACATAGCTAACAGTTTATTTTAATGTAATATAGTTGATTTAAATTGTTTCCATTTGTAAATTTTATTATTAGAATAAAATATTGATTATTTTCAGTTTCTTATTCAAATTCTGCTTTCATTTGTTTTATAAGTTAATGTTCTCCTTCACACACACAAAAAGACATGAATTCCTATCTCTCACCATCTACAAATAACAACTAAAAATGAATCAAAGACTTAAATTTGAGATGCAAAACCATGAAGTATTAGAAAAACACATGAGAGACATTTTTGGATGTTAGTATAATTGGCATCAGATCAATATTGGCATCAGATCTGCCATTTTAGTTTGGGACCATTTTTATCTTGGGACTCCTAAGTTTAAATTTAGAAGCCATTTTATTCAGATATTTCCAGGTTTTGATTTAGGAGCCATTTTATCTAGAAATCTGAGGCAATGCTACTTAGATTTCCAGAAGAACCTGTGCATGCTAAAGGGTAGATCCCATCCCTGAGCATGCTTGTGACATTGCTCTTGCATGCTAGGAAGCTGCCCTGTGAGTGCAGACAGGCTGCTGCTGTCCTCAGAGGGACAGCCTTGTCAGTTTGCTCCATGCTCCAACAATAAGTCTCTCCAGTGGGATTCTGGTGTGTGGTGAGGTCTTTGGACTTAGCATGGACTCTGCAAGTGTCTTTTCAAGTATGGGCAAAGATGTTTTGGTGTATGACTCCAAAGTACAGGAAACAAAAGCAAAAATAGACAGATGGGATTTCTTCAAGCCAAAAAGCTCTGTACAAGCAAAGAAACAATCAACAGAATGAAGAAATAATTTTAAACAAGTAAGAAAATATTTGCAGAAAATTCATCAAAAACAGGGGGAGGAGATTGCCGCAGTCTGGCTGGGCACAAAATCATGAGCCACTCACAGCCTTGTAGATTCAAACAGCAATTCTTTATTCCCGAACTGTCACCGGCACTCTACACGCACGTTCTGGGGAAAATCCACCGGCACTCTACATCCCAAATACTCTGAATCCCGCGAGAACTCAACGGGAACTCAAGGAGCCGGCGGGCGCCTGAGGCAACAGGATAGCCCTATTCCCAGCAGGGTCCACCTTAAACCTGGAACCGCCCTAAACCCAAGGAGCAGGCGCTTGAGGCAGCAGGATACTCCCTACACCCTAAACCTGGACCCACCCTAATCCAGCAGGATCCTCCCTAAACCCAGATCCACCCTGGTCCTTGAGCAGGGTCACCTTTCTCAAACATTCATGCAATGTCACTGCAAATGACCTGGGTCCAAGGCAAGCCCATTTCCACAATGGAGAGTCCTCCCTCTAAGCAACATGGGGTAGGCTGACAAGGAAATTGCCATGCGTCATTCCTACTTGGCTATGGCTCTCAGCAGGAGATTAATATCCAGAATATATAAGGAACTCAAACAACTCAACAGGATGAAAATCAATTTAAAAATGAGCAAATGGTCTGAATAGATATTGTTCAAAAGAAGATATACAAATGGTCAAGAAGTATATTAAAAACTCTTCAACATCACTAATCATAAAGGAGATGCTAATTGAAACCAGAGTGAGATTATATCTCACCCCAGTTAGAATGGCTATTACCACAAAGAAAAAAGTAACAAATGCAGGTGAGAATGTGGAATGCATTCCCATACTCACGGTGTGAATGTAAATTAGTACAGCCATTTTGGAAAATGGTATAGAGGTTCTTTAAAAAGCCAGAAATAGAACTAACCTGTGATCCAACTATACTATGACCAAGTATATAGACAAAGGAATTGAAATTCGTAGGCCAAAATGACATCCACACTCCCATATTTATTGAAACATTATTTACAATACTCAAGATATAGAATCAACCAAAGTGTCCATTAAAAGATGAGTGGATTAAAAAATATGATGCAAACATGTATAAATGTAATATTATTCAGCCATAAAAAATAAATCCCATCATTTGTGACAGTATAGATGAAAGTGGAAGGCATTATGTTAAATAAAGTCAGGCCAAGAAAGACAAATGCCACATGCTGTCACTTACCTAAGTTGATCTCCTCTTAGATCTACTGTAGCACAATAGGGAAACTAGTTAACAAGAATTAACACTATATTTCAAAATAACTAGCAGAGAGAATACGGATTTTCCAGAATAAGGAAATGATAAATGTTTGAGGTGATGAATTTACCTATAACCTATATCCAATCAATATACATTGTATGCACATGTATGAAAATATAATATGGTATCCCATAAATTCACATAATTATTGTAGGTAAATTAAAATTGTTTAAATATATCAAAAGACAATGTGGTTGGGCTGGGAATATGGCTCAAGCGTAGTGCGCTCGCCTGGCATGCGTGCGGCCCGGGTTCGATCCTCAGCACCACATACAAACAAAGATGTTGTGTCCACTGAAAATTAAGAAATAAATATTTAAAAATTCTTTCTCTCTCTCTCTCTCTCTCTCTTAAAAAAAAGACAATGTGGCATAAAGTTCATGCTCAATGAGAGTTTATTATGATTTTCATTGTAAAAGACATCATTTTCATTAAAAAAAAAATTGCTACTATGGGAACTTTGACTTGTTAACTAGACTTTCCTCTCCCTGTGAATATGCTTTCTGTGCCCACCAAGGATCCTCTCTCCATTCCACCTCCCCGATACTTTCCAGTCTCTGGTTACCACTTTTCTACCCTATCTGGAAGATAAACTTTTTATTTAATGCTGTAATATAATGTAAAGTATTACCAAATATCTATTTAAGTGATTTATTTAATTTAAAAACACAAGGAAAACATTTGGGGTTAAAAGGAAATTAAGAATATTTAATGAGTGGCAATATCTATATTCATAATATGAAGAGGTATTCAGGATATATGCTTAAATGACAAAAGCAAGGCACAGAAGAGTGTAAGGTTTGCTATCTTTTGTGAAAAAGGAAGGGGAAATAAAAATACCTTTGTAGAAACACTAGCAGGATACACAACAAACTAATAAAAGTGATAAAAGGATGAATATAGAAGTGGAAACAAAAATAACTGCATACCTTTTTATAGTTTTGTTCTTTGAACCATAGGAATGTACTACCTGTTCAAAAATTCAATTCAATTAAATGTTAGCAAGATATAAATAGGCACCAATTTGCCATTGTACTGTTTTCAATGTAAGAGTACAGCTGTTACCAAGATACCTGATTTTAATCATAGCAGTAATTTAGGAAAGAAATTAGCCCAAAATATTAGGCAACAATATTTAATGCAGAGATTCTCAAATTTTATCGTGCACAAGATCACCCAGGTGCTTTGCTAAAATCTAATGTTCTTAGTGCCAGTCTCAGATTTAAATTAG
The DNA here is from genome assembly GCF_047511675.1 of Marmota flaviventris. Taxonomy (NCBI): domain Eukaryota; kingdom Metazoa; phylum Chordata; class Mammalia; order Rodentia; family Sciuridae; genus Marmota; species Marmota flaviventris. The sequence goes on along the minus strand of NC_092500.1, from coordinate 56,703,603 downwards.
TAGGTTTCAGTATGGTTTAAAATGTGGTACCTTTTCACAAGTACCCTTGGTAATTTTTGTGCAGCAATTTATGGAGAGTAATTTTGGTTTAATATTAGGGCATCTTATATATTAAAAATGTTTGTGGTAGTATAACCTTAACAGATTCTCACATATAATAATCATTGGTTTGATAGATAAAAATGATATTTTCTAATATGAACTGTTTTTCTTTTTTAACAAATTGATATGATTTAATCATATACATTAACTAACTTAAAAAGTTAATATTTGCAATATTTATTTAACATTAATAAGAACTTATAGGTGTATAATTCCAGTAAAAAGGAAAGGTTCCATATTAGCCAGAGTTTTCTGGAGAAACAGAACCAACAGAACATGAGAAAAAATTTATTATGAGAATCGGCTCTTGTGACTATAGAGGACAAGAAAACCCATGGTATGGTCACATGCAATCTTGGTGCAAAGTTCTGAGAACCAGGTGGGAGAGGAAAAGTACCACTGGTGTAAACCTAGAAGCCAAAGGCTAGAGAACGGGACCTACTATGTCTGAGAACAGAAGACAGATGTCCCCACTCAAGAAGAAAGACAGAATTGGTATTTCCTCTGCCTCACTTTTCTATCCCAATTCCCAGCAAATTGGATGATGCCTGCCTACATTGTGGAGAGTGGTCTTCACTCAGTATACTCATTCAAATGCTAATCTCCTCCAAAAACACCCTCTGAGACACACTCAGAAATAATATTAATAAATAAATTTTACCTGCTATCTAGGCTTCTCTTAACCGAGTCAAACTGACATAATAAAATTAAACATCTTGGGCTCCATATCAGTTACAGAATAAATTTTAAAACTAAGTAGTGCCTGGGCATGGTGGTGCCTGTTATCCCATTGACCCTGGAGGCTGAGGCAGGAGGATCACAAGTTCCAGGTACACCTCAGCAATTTAGCAGGACCCTCAGAAACTTAGTGAGACCTTATCTCAAAATAAAATGGACTGAGCATGTAGTTCAGTGGTAAAGTGTCTCTGGGTGCAATCTCTTGCCTCCAAAAACAAACAAATAAATAAAACACAGTGGAGTAGTAGACATTGTCAATCTTTGTACCTGCCCATCTTCTGAACTTTATTTCTATGTTTGGGAAATTCTCTACTTCATGAGTTTTGTTGAGAGGCAGAACATTCTTTTCAATACAGAAGCTGTATACTCTGTTTTCAAAACATTACTTACAGCTGCAACTAGTCTGCACAGATTCAGGAACCAAATATGAGAAACTGTATCCCTGTCTGTAGAGCCTCTAAACCTGATTTCCTGATTCTATAGGAGACACTATAATCTACCTGAAAGCTTTTTAATATATTCCTTTTTCTACTTAATGAAACAATGTGTGAGTTCTGTTTTGTACATCAAGAACCCAATTAATACCTTAGACTTAGGTTTGAAAAATCAACTTAAATATTATATAGGAGAAAAAAAAAAGACAGTAGCAGTTCAGGCAGAGGAAAACCAAATAGATGTAGTTGATTACAACTTAACACTAGATAACACATTAAGTGTGCCCCAGGTCACCTGTGTATAATTAGGGAAGGAGGCTACAGTTGATAGACTAGAGATCAGGATAAAAAGAAAAGACAGCCCCACTGACTCTGAATTCCCAAGGCCATCCAGCATGCTTCAGCTCTGGACCCCACATTCTAAAGAAATCTCTGTATGTGAATATTTCCAAAGGAAGCCTTAAAATCACAACAAGTGATTTTATTACTCCCACAAGTAAATGAATATTTTTCAGTTTAAAGAAAAAATTTGAAGGATATATAAATACCCACTTTAGAATAATCCAACCATTTTCCCCTAGAAGAAAATTTAGAAACTTATATTGGTACCAACAGACAATATTTTCAAAATATATTTATTTACTTGTGAGGCTTACTTAACTAAAGTTGCATGCTGAAAGATATACTATCATTCAATAGAAGCCTAATGGTAACTTCCCAATATGTTGAAAAGACATTCCTGGATTATTAGGTAGGTGAACCTTGCAACTTTCAGATTCATGAATCAAAAAGACTTAAAATCCTTTTTACTTAAATAAAAATAAATAATATTTTATCTGCAATTTTGGATCTGGTGCAATCTGGTGAATCATTCAAAAACATAAAGTACATAAAACAAAACAGGTAAAATTCCAAAAGAAAAAAATCTAACCTAGGTAAGTGGAGTCTATTATTAAGTAGAGTGCTTTAATCTTTTCAGTGTTAAAAGATATGTCATGAAAAAACAAGTTTTTTCTTTAGTTTTTTAGTTAAGATTGGGAACTTCTACTATATGAATTAAATTATAAAGTAAAATAACTTTCTAAAAACATTTTTAAACAATCCCAATGAGTCACATTGCTATTATGGTCAATGTAAAATCAAAACTGACATGCATTTTATTGAGAAGTATAAAACATTACTTATCTGCAAAGTCAGAAATATCCTAATCATCCTTAATATAATCTTTCTAGTCTCATGAAAAAATTTTAAAAATATGCTATGATGATCTAAAGTAAAAATCAATATAATACATAGTTTCTATTCAGTCCTCTTGAAAGCCTTAAAGATTAATAATAATAATAATAATAATAAGAAGAAGAAGAAGAAGAAGTTGTCTGGTGACATATTTATCGAGATATTAAACATTTTCCCCCCACAGAGTCTAGCACAGACTCAAATACTTTCCATCAGATAAAAGTTGGAGCAGATAAAACAAGTCTGGGAATATTTCACAGTGGGATTAGAATTCCTTATGGCATTTCTTAGAGAACCCCACAGTGAAACCACAGCTCTGTGATGTATTAAAAAATTATAAAATAGTGTGATCCTTTTGAGATAGAGTGCCTAAAACTTTCCCAAGTTGGATATGTGCTCTTTTTAGTGGTGAGAAATTAGAGGAAAGGATGGAGTAAATGTCCCTCAGCCCACTTAGAGGCTATAAATATGAAAAAAGTACATGATAAGTTCTTAATAACACTGAGATTTAAGAACTGAAAGCACTCTTCACTTTTCAATTTTAAAATTCTGTGTATGACTCTAAAAATGTACTCAATAGATAACAAGATAAAAGTTTAGTTTTAACTTCTCTGGCAGCCAAGCAGATATTACATGTTTTTAATATTTCTATTATTTAAAAAAAATAACTATATGAGAAGATAAATACTTGAAAATATTTTCCAAAAAGGTTACACTTTCCACTGTAAAGTAAGGCACACACATATACAATTAGTTTCAGAATGGAAATAAACAGAACAACTTAGGTCGAATGACCATATTGAGTGGCCTTGAGTTTTCTTTTGGCTGAGATTCCCCATTTCCCCTTTTACTTGAAACACCCTTTTAGGACTAGTCAGTTTGTAAAACTCTCAACATATTATTTTTATAAATAACCCAAGTCATAATAAAACCCTAATATCATCATATCCTTTGGTTTTTAGAGGACTGCCCTCTTCATTAGCATCAGACAGAGGCTGAGTCCATCTTCTTGTGCAATGGGATAAGTCCAGGATTTATTATGCCTCCCCTTTCCAACTTTGACTTAAAACTTTCAGTTAATAATGTGGCTGTCCAACAAATATGCATTAGTCACTGTCAGTGATCCATCACATCCACATTTCCTTCTGGCCATCTCTTCCTCTAGCGTGATTACTTTCTTCTACTACCACATGTTTCTCCACATCTTCGTATTTTCAAAGGCTATCAAAAGTGACTTCCTTAATTACCCTGCAGCATGGTTGCCACCATACAGGAAAGTGTGACAACATTTACTGAAAAAGCTTGAAGGTGTGAAAAGGAGGGTGAAATGGTTCTGAATTACAAAACGGAAAAAGAAAGCATTCAAAGTTAGTAACCAAGATTACTCATCCTTTGAACCCCCACAAATCTCATGGACGCATAAATCAGATACAAATAAATTTGTTTACTAAATAGATATATTGGGTGTTTGCCCTGCCCACAAGAGAGCAATGATCTAATAGACTTACTAGGATGGATTCCTTCTACATAGCATCCAGCTTAAGAAACAGCAAGTGATATTTTAATGTTTGAAAGAAAAGGTAAAACTCAATTTTACCAAGTTTTACAGGATCAAATTTAAGTTTCTATCTAATAATACCTACTTTATAAATCCTTATCATGATTTTGTCTATTTAGTTTTTTTTTTTTTTTTTTTTTTTACTTAAAGGCTCATGTGTAACACTGGAAAAGAAAAACAGGTTTATAAATCCTTCTGATCATATTGGTGCTGAGGCTAGGAGAAATGCTCCACAATCAGCCATTGTCTCTGCTAAGTGACTAGTTCAGTCCACATAGACCTTCCCAATGTTCTCAGGAAGAGAGATTCTAAAATATTCATGTGTAGTACACTTATGGAAGACCTACAAGAGATTGATATATTGGATTGAGTTGGAGGAGGAGATGCCATTGCATATAAGGTGATGGGCAGGATTCAAGAGTATTAGGGCTCCAGCCAAAGCAGAGAACACCTGAAAGGTTATGGCTGAATGACTCACAAAACAGAAATCTAAGAGTGGGAAGTGAGAAAAACCAAGGAGGGCAGTATTCTAAGATTTAGTGTGGGAAGCAGCCAAACTCATTAAGATGCCAAATGTTGGGCCAGCTTGTCAATAAAGGGGTGTCAGGAGACCCCCAATATCAACCTTGGGAAATATGACCTGAGTTCTTTCACCCATACATATTAAAAATCCAAACTCAAAAGAAGATTTGAGGTTTGAAACCAGGTTTAATTATTATGTGCCTGGTTCCAAGAATGCAGATTATATAAACTTCCAGAGTCTGGGGCCTTGTGGATTCAGGAATGAGCACAATTTTCTCCTCCATACTTACATACTCCTTCAATGATCTCATCCAGCTCTAGGATTTAAACACCATCACTATGGTTATGACTCCTATAAATGTACCCCAAAGCCCTACCTGTGTTCTTTGCTCCAGACTTCTGTTATGCACATAATAAACATTTCAAAGCTAACATGTCCAGAGCTCCTGACTGCCATCCCTCCTCCAACCTTTGTCCCTCAGCTGTTCTCATATGCACTAATGACACTACCATCCACCATTCTTTTCAAACCAGAAATTATCTTTGATTCTTTCATTTTCTCATTATCTACTTTTTTAGCAATTTCTATTAGCTCTATTTACAACTATGTCAAAAATCTGTTCCCTTTTATTGTATCTATGTTACTGGTCTTGGTGCTTCCATTTGAAATCTGTTATAACCATGAAAGACAAAAGTCCCAAGAATTATATATTAATTCAAATAAATGCAAGGCTAACCCCTCCCCACCCTTCATGGAACTCTCATGGCTTCCCATCAGGGGTTGCTCTAGAATTTCTATGTGAGTATCCCTTGAAGCAATAATCTGATTGGTGGTATTGTTTAGTTTGGTTTAGAGATGGTGTCTCACTATGTTGTTCAGGATGAACTTGAACTCTGGGCCTCAGGTGATTCTCACACCTCCTGCTCCCAAAAACTGAGACTAAGGCGAAGTACCATCATCACGCCTGGTTGAGAAAGATGTCTTAAATGCACTGACATTGCAAGCACATATTTTTACTGAAATTGTAGACTTACTTGGGTGAGAAAAGAGCTTGGGATTGTTATTAAATAGTTTCCCAACTGCAGCTACTGCTAGAATACTTAAGTGTCTTCCATTGAACTTAGGATAAATGAACCATTATATTATACAGTCTCCATGGCACTACTGCAAGAGCTGGCCCTCACTCTTATTCTAATATCTTCTCAAACCAGTCGCCAGCCAGTCTCCAAACTTTCCAGTTCTATTATAGCCACAGTATATGACTTTCTCACAATGGACCTGGACTTTTTTTCAGCCTTTTTAATATTTCAGGGACATTCTTGATTTGGAACCTATCCATGGGTAGTTCTAGCTGTCTGAATTACTTTTACTTCCACTCATAATACAGACTTCTCTACCCTATTTTTTTTTAACTCCACATCATATGTAACCTGTTTTTCTAAAAATATTCTCTTTCTTTAAAAGGGATTTTATTTTTTTTTAATTTTGTGTTCCAGATTCATACCATGTACAATAAGTATTACATAAACTTTGCCATTATGGTATTCAATATTTGACTTGGGAAATATTTCATCTGAATTCATTTGGAGACATACAGTTTAGCTATTATGCTTATAAACATCAAAAAAAGGTGCCAAATTAGAAAGTAGAGCTTTAGCAATCGGAATTTTTTAATGGGCCCACACATTTTTCTAACTTGCTATTAGGTTAATTGTTACATTTAACATTTACCCTTAAGGTTGGTAAACACGTTAAGGGGTGTTATGAAAGAAATCGTATCTTTGGCACAAGTGGTCCCCTGGGTTGTACTTACTTGAGACCAAAAAAAAACATCAACAGCATGGGCACCAAACACTGTCTGTCTCATTGGTTATAAGAAATGATGAAAGCCAAAATGAATCTTTATAGACTGGAGGGTGGAGGAATCCTGTACTGGATTTTCCATCTCTTAAAAATAGGAAATGTTCTGGCTGCTTAAACTGCTTTTTAGTTATAATACAGAAAATATTACACTAGAATTTGCTTTGCAATATAGTTCTCACATAAATCAATTATGACAAACATACACAGGCATTTTAGCACATGGGGAAAACTTTAAAAACAATTCTTCATCTTTAAAATTAGGTCATAATATAAAAACAGTCTGTGCTGTATTTAGTCCATGCTCTTACATTTAGCAAATTTGTACTAAAATACTTTATTTTTGTAGGATAAAGGCCAAGAAGACTTTACATATGCTACAAGTTTATTACATGTATTTACATGACTCTTCTTCCCTGGGTACTTAGAACTTTCACATTATACAATCCCTACATTAAGCTTTGCAGGGATATGAGGCCAGATCACTGTCAGAACAGATTGTGCAGTGCTATAATTCAAAAGTGTGTTTTGAAAATTATTGGATGGTCTTCAATACTATTTCTATAAAAAAATGGTTTTGGCACATCCGTTGGCAGACACCTATCCACTGCAATTAAGAAACAGGGCTACTTGTGTATACTGTGCCTCATTCTAACAAGCCCCAAATGCCCTTTACACATTCACCACTGTGCAATTTAGGAAAACACAACCATTAAGAAAAATTCACATTTCCTTTTGGGGGTGCCTTAAGTCATTGTTATGGTAATAGTTTGGCTTTCTAGGACATTAAACTTTTAAATATCCACCTAGTTTTTAATTCTTGTCTAAAATCGATGCATGATCTCATTCACTACAAGTAAATCAACTGGTCCATGAATCTTAAATTACTATAATCCCCCAACAAACAGTAGAAAACACTTGATTTTTTTTACCATTTCCAAAATCTAAATTTGAATAGTTTCCACTTAAAAGCTATTCAACTGAGAACACTAAGTACAGTTAGTTATTTTAAGTTGCCCTGATAACTACCTTTACATCACAGTGCACACATAATGCAAAACAAATGAGATGAATTCTGATTAATATTCTTACATTAATGAGTTTGATACAAATAGATTCATTCCCTAGTGAATTTATAATTCATTTCAGACCAGCTGAAAACCATTTATAAACATAACTTAAATCAAACATTAGTACTTGATCTTATTTTATACTCTGTACTTTAAGTTTTAATTTGGAATATCAATTTTTCCTTGTCTGAGGACTGGAGTTCACAGCAACCCAGTGGCTTGGTGGTCTGTGAAGAACACTTGGTGATTATGACCCACCACATTTGGCTCCAGTATAGTTCTGATTAACACATGACTTAAAAAGCAAGTTTGGGAATGGTGCGGTGGCACAGGCCTGTAATCCCAGGGATTGGGAGGCTGAGACAGGAAGATTGCAAGTTCAAAGCCAGCGTCAGCAAAAGCGAGGTGCTAAGCAACTCCGTGAGACCCTGTCTCTAAATAAAATACAACATAGGGCTGGGGATGTGGTTCAGTGGTCAAGTGCCCCTGAGTTCATTCCCTGGTACCTCCCCCACCAAAAAAGCAAGCTTGGATTTAATAAACAAATGTTCCAATTTGAATTATTTGGAAAATTTTTGTCCTCTCCTACTTTGCATAACCTGTCCCGAAGCTTCTGCTAAGTCAAACCCATGTTCTCTTTCTCTTTTCTTATGAAAAATCTTATAGGGAAAGTATCATCCTTGGTCTTCTATTAGGCTGCCGGGTGTTTCTTTCTACCATTTCTAGATTGAGGGGCTGGAATTTTATACCTCTCTGCACCGCCCACCTTCAGCTTCTTTTTCACCTTTGAGTTTGCTTTTCAGACTCCAGGATTTCCACCACCTGTCCTTCCTTGCTGCCAAGCCCAGGATAACAGATGCTGCTTTTCTGAGGAGTTTTTTTCCTTTATCTCATGACAGAAGTTTTCATGGGACAATCTGCTGGGTTCAGCCCATGGGCTGAGGTCAACATCTGATTCTCCTAAACATACAAGTTTGAAAGTAGTCTAGAGACTTCAAGCTCAGACTGCCTTGGCTCCTCCACGTCACAGCCTCTCTCCCTTTTGGCAGAGAAAAGACACAGATCAAACAAAACCCATGCATGAAGGTGAGCTAGTTGCTCCTCTATTCATCTCATTCGAACTCTCTCCTCCCTACCTTTTATCCTTGAACCCTCAATTTCTATCTGATTGACTTTTTTTTATCTTAGCAGTGATTTATTTTTGTATTAACTAGTGAACTTTTCCGTTCCTTGATTAGAATGTAAATCCAATAGCAAAGGCATCTTATATTGTTTAACATTAGACCCCCGAAACAGAACAGTCAATAATAGATATTCAATAAACCTGTAAACAATCAGGAAGAGCAAAGGTAATTGAAAATACAAAAAAAAAATTGTGAGCAATTCAAAATTTAAACATTAATAAAGATTTATTACAATATCAAATTTTTTTAAAAAGGTCTAGATTATTGAGTGAGAAAAGCCGACCCCAAAACACGTAATACTACCTGATTCCAACTATATGATATTCTGGAAAAGTCAAAACTATGGAAACAGTAAAAACACAAGTACTTGTCAGGGATTGGAGGAAGATGGAAGTGAAGGATAAAGGTGGAGCACAGAGAACTTTTATGACATTGAAAATACTCTGTATGATGCTGTAATGATGGATACATTTTATTATCTATTTTTCCAAACCAATAGAAAGTACAACACCAAGAGAGAACCCTAGTGTAAAATGTGGACTTCAGGTGAGTGCGATGTGTCAATGTAGGTTCATTAGTGACGATAATTGGACCACTCAGGTGGAGATGTTGACAATTGGAGAGGCTATACATATATACAGGAAAGAGTGGATGGGAAATTTCTATACCTTCCCCTTAATTTTGATATGAACTTAAAACTTCTATAAAAATTAAGTATTTTACAGGAAAAGAGTAATAGTTGTAGCATTATTGCATTGGAAACACATTGATTTGTGTTAAAATAATGGGCAGGTGATTCCTAGTAGTAATTTGGTTGGCAATGTGGTACCCGTTACTTGAATATTATTTCAGAATATCATTTCACAATTATTATTACTACATAATACTTTACATAAATTATTTGCCTAGTTTCTTATTGATATATAAAGTAAGACTTTAAATGTATGATTTACCTTCCCTTAAAAGTAATTTCTAGCCAGGTATGGTAGGGCATACCTGTAATCTCAGCAACTTGGGAGGCTGAGGAAGGAGGCTCTCAAGTTTGAGGCCAGCCTCAGCAACTTAGCATGGCCCTAAGCAGTTTATCAAGAACTTGTCTCAAAAATATAAATAAATACATAGATAGATAGATAAATAGATAGATAGATAAAAGGGGGCTGGAGTCATAGCTTAGTGGTAATGCTTCCCTGGGATAGATCCCTGGTGCAAACAAACAAAAAAACATAACAGAAAAGTTTTTCTTCATACCATGTTAAGTAGCTAATTACAATCAATGTGGTATTGCACACCTGTAATCCCAAAAGTTCAGGAGGCTGAGTCAGGAGGGTCACAATTTCAAGGCCAGCCTCTACAAATTAAGTGAGGCTCTAAGCATCCTAGTGAGACCCTGTTTCAAAATAAAAATCTTTTAAGTGCCAGGGATGTGGCTGCTGAGTGGTTGCATTCCCTTGGGTTCAATCCCTGGTATCAAAAACAAACAAAAAAAGGAGTTAACTACATGAAAATATATAAATGTACTTTTATTTTAACATATTTTGTTTTTGTATTTTTGTTAAATGGATTTCTCTGCAGAATTTATGGAAGCATGTTTCACAAATGTTTTCTTAAAATTGTTTTTATATGTTAGGGTTTCTCAAAAGAAGAACAATCAATATCATATATTACATTTCTAAAAATGAATATGTCCATATGATACAGGAAAACATGAATTGTTATAAGTATTGCTGATTTAGAATTTTCCCAGACTTATAGAAATAGGAATAGTGTTTCAAAAGCATTTCAATTCAATAGGTTTTCAATGTAGTGCTTTATTACAGTCTTCACATGAGTTTTTATTGAAGAACTTTTATTGGAAAATAAGTATATATTAACAGAGCCTCAGCTATAAAAATCCACTTAGACTACCTTGAATATAATACTAGATGTTATTAGACATTTATAAAGTGATTTATGTTGACACTCAGGAGTTCAGATTTGTTTATTTTATAAAATAAAAATATAGCTTTCCATGAAAATTTGATGCAATATAAATAAATTAAAAAATTACTCTGAAAATTCAGTTTCCCTAATTCACAATATTCCAGTTGAATTAGACTTTCCAGTAGAAATATTCATAAAGTTGTCAGTTTGTGTCAATCAGTTGCAAGAGATAGATGATGTAAATTTTCAGAGAAAGCACCTACTTATAGCACCTTTTGTTAAAACCATACTCTTAATGTTCTGTTTCTCATGTTCACATTTCTTAGAATACAATCCTGATGAGATACAGGCTAATAAAACTTGTAGCTAGACATATATAATAATGACTAAGTCAAGTTTGGCAAAAGTTAGCAAGTAGAGTTAGTTTATGAAATTCAAATTCCTCAGGGGAATTCCCATCAAACTACGAAACATTAATCTTCGTAGCTAGTGGGAGGGACTTGGTCTAGTTAAGTATTAGGAAATAATATTTTCATATTCTCATTCTTTAAGGAAAAATGTAATAATTATGTATTGAGTAACAAAATTCTAAAATGTTTGTCTTCTACAGTCTATTCTCCACAAGGTATAATAAAATTCAAGACTAAAGTTCAGGAAGTCTGAACTCTAGTTCCAAAATCATCTTTTAATAGAATACTCTGAAGAAGCAACTTTAGCTTTATGTCCTGTTCCTTTCTCATCTACAAAATGGTAATAGACATATCTGTCCTTTCTAACTCATAGTAACATGTGAAGAATTTGCTATTTGTTTCAATGATAAGAAAGAAGACAATATTTGGGCTGTAGATTTCAATTTCTATTTACATTAAAGTAAAGGAAAATGATGGGTGTGTATATTTTGTGAGTGCATGCCTGTTTTACTGAAAAGAATAGGTACTTAGTTTCAGGTAATGCATTCTATGTATATTAGACCATAATTTCCACATGAAACAATTTTTTAAGTTAGACAAAATATATCCCTTTTTTCTTAAGTACATTATAACTCAGGGACTAGCTAACAACAGCAGACTGAGAGCTATCCACTCAATGGTCAAAAAATAAGTCAAAAGACTGTAATGATTTTCTTCTTTAAAAAATTATTTTACTTGTTCTTATTAGATATTCATGACAGTAGAATGTATTTTGGCATACTATACATACACAGAGTATAACTTATTCTAATTGAGATCTTATTCTTGTGGTTGTACATGATGCGGAGTATCCCTGGTTGTGTGTTCAAATACAAGGCTAGGCAAGTTATGTCTGATTAATTCTACTGTCCTTCCCATTCCCATTCCCCCTCCCTTCCCTTCATGTCCCTTTGTCTAATCCAATAAGCTTCTATTCTTCCCCTCTCCACCCTCACTTGTTGTGGGTTATCATCCACATATCAGAGAGAACATTTGGCCTTTTGTTTTTGGTGACTAGCTTATTTCACTTAGCATGATAGTCTCCAGTTTCTTCCATTTTCCTGCAAATTCCATAATTTCATTCTTCTTTAAGGCTGAGTAATATTCTATTGTGTGTATATGTGTGTGTGTGTGTGTGTGTGTGTGTGTGTATATATATATATATATATATATATATATATATATATATATATACACACTGCCTTTTCTTTAACCATTCATCTGTTGAAAGGCACTAGGTTGGTTTCATAGCTTCACTATTGTGAATTGAGCTGCTATAAACATTGATGTAGCTGTGTCACTGTAGTATGTTGATTTTAAGTCCTTTGGGTATAAACCAAAGAGTAGGATAACTGGGTCAATGGTGGTTCCATTCCAAGTTTTCTGAAGACTCTCCATAGTTTTTTCCATAGTAGTTGCACCAATTTGCAATCCCACCAGCAATGTATGAGAGTACCTATATCCCCACATCCTCACCAACAGTTACTGTTACTTGTACTCATTGTAATTGCCATTCTAACTGGACTGAGATGGAATCTTAGTGAATTTTTAATTTGCATTTCTTTAATTGCTAGAGATATTGAAAAGTTTTTCATATATTTGTGACCATTCATATTTCTTCTTCTTTGAAGTATTTGTTCAGTTCCTTTGCCCACTGCTTCTCCAGAGTATTCTATTATTGATTGGGTGATTTTTTTTTTGGCATTAATATTTTTGAGTTCTTTGTATAACCAGGAGATTAATGCTGTACTGAGGTATAGGTGATAAAGATTTTCTCCCATTCTGTAGGCTCTCTCTTCATATTCTTAATTATTTTTTTTAAAGTGAAGAAGGTTTTTAGTTTAATACCATCTCATTTATTGATTCTTGATTTGATTTTTCAATGTGCTGGACTAACCACTTTCTATCTGAAATAATCTCCTTCAAACACACCTAAAATAAATATATTTAAACAAAACAAAAAGTGAAAGAATTCACCTCTAGTAGACAGATGCTGAAGGATCCGTCTGACTGTACCAATTGGTACAATGTAAACAGGCTTTGGAGGAAAATAAGGCCTAACATAATCCACTAAGGTAAAAATGCAAAGCCCATTCCAATGTATTTAACCAGAAAATAATGGGTATCTAGTGCATACATGCACTTGGAAATTGAACTATAACTGTTAATAGTAACATTTTAGAAGTTGACTAAAATTTCATCAATAATGAAGTAGATTAGTACATTTTGATTCATTCATATAATGGAATAAATAAGATAAAAAAGTGAAAAGACCTGCAACATCAGTGGGGACATTGTTAATGCAATGTTAAGCAAAGAAAATATACATACTGCAGGATTTAATTTATGTAAAGTTATCAAATAGCACAAGCTGAATTATATTGCTTAGGAATTTATTTTGGGGTTATAGAAATATAAAGCAAAACAGGGAAGCAACTATTTAAAGGTTGGGAAAGCAGGGGCTCAAGAGTGGAAAACAGCAAATGAGAAATTTCTATGGAATTCATCATTTGCCTTGATCTAGGTAGTTCAGTTGTTGTTCATGTTTTCATAACTTGAAGTTATATACATTTTTAGTGTACACACAACTTTATATGCAACTTTATCACATTTTGGAAACATAAAAGTTCTAATAAAATGCCTAAACTCTATAAATAAGATACTAAGACAAAAAGGTGAAAAATTAAAAATTAGTATAAAGATTAGAAAAGTAAGGGACATCAAGAAATTTTATGCTAAATGTTTCAAAGGAGATTTATAGATCCCAAAAGATAAATGTCTACTTTATTTAAATATTCTAAAAATCCTTAAAATGTCGCAGGGAAATTTTAAAACTCAACAAAGCTAGGAAGTAAACTTTTTTTAATTTTGTTTTTCAAAATATCAATCTGATTTATGTTGATATTAACCTCCTTGTAAAAATAAACATGTAGGAAGTCCCTATAACACCTACTTCTGAAAGCACAGGAGAAAATTAATGTCTCCCATTATGAAAGAGGTTTATTCAGCATCCGAGTAAGGGAAAAATGCAATATTTAGAAAAAAAAAAGTGTTTATGGCATTAATATTATGATTAGTTGTCAATGTGGACAACAAATAATAAAGAATCATAATTTTGTGATTAAACAGCATTGGAAAGGGGAAAGTATTAGATCACAAATGTGCAAAAGCTTGCTGTTGACCAGAGGAGGTAAGACACACTGGCAAAACATCATACAGTAAGAGAACAAGGAAAATCTGCATACCATAGCTTATCTTCTGCAAATTAAATACTAGTATTTTATTCTTGTATGTCATATCTTTAGGAAATAGGATATAGGATTGTGAGTTGAATTTTTGTTATTTTCTTCAAGAATTGGTAATTTCATTGTAAAGAGGCACAATATTAAGCCTTTTACAGTTGGAAGTGTGAACACTGGGTGAGGATGAATGGGGCACAGCAGCATCAGCAGGGAAGGGCCAAAGCAAAACTCTTCCCTGTCTTCCGAGGCATCAATCTCTATTTCCTCCCAAAGCCCTGAGTTCCCTTTTTAAGGGGTTTGTCCTCCTCTGCCACTCCTTAAAGGCTAATCAATTCCGTGGTTCCACCCTTGAGTGTCTTTCATTTTCTCCCTATCTGCTTTACTTGGCAAACTCATCCTATCTAGTTATTAAAATTACACGCATATCAGAGGCTCCCACACAGGGTCCTCGTTGCTTTGTCTTATTTCAATTGCCTGCTGGACATTTCCACCTAATGCCTCAAATTTCCAATTATAAAAAGGAATGCGTAAGTTTTCCATGCAACCAAAATTTCTAACATGCCTAAATTTTGACAAGCAGCATCACTCTTCAGACAGCAATCCAAGGGAAATCTTGAAAATTCCCTTGGCTCCTTATTCTCCTTCAGTAACATGTTCAAGCTTATCCTCCCTATATAAACACAGACGTCGTCACCATAATTATCATTGTTATTATCATCATTAGTCTCCCAATAACGTCGTTCCCTATGATGTTGCCAAAGTTTCTGGCTTAAAAGGCAAGCCTGAATATATAATACAGTTACCTATTTAACATTCTCTACTACTCCATAATTCTTTTACTTGTCACTAACAGAATTTTTAATATTTATAGCATATAATAACCTAGTTTTAATATCTAGTTTTATGCTTTGTTTACATGTCTATCTCCACCAGAACACAAATTTCTCAAGAACTGGTGGTCATAGACTTCAGTCCTCAGAATAATATCAAGTACAATAAATATTTATGGAATGAATGCATTCTTTGTATGACTACTTGCTCTGGATTATGTTTTAAGGCAAGAATTATTAACATGGGATCCATAGAATTCTTGGGTTGGTGTTTTTACTAACCTCCAACTAAAGTAAGCATTGTTTTTAAACCAACAAACCAGAGAAGTTCCTATAACTTTGACACTATTGGAATCACTGATTTGTTCACGTTAAATTTAAATGATTGAAGATATAGTCAAATATTTTAATATTTTTATGACCCTAAACTATTTGAAATATAGTGATTATTAGATCCATTGCTAGATTATTCTCTATAATAGGAAAAGAGATACACTACTCTAGGGTAATTTCAAATATTTTAATGTATTTTAATATAATTATTTTCCTTGATAATCTTTTATAATTTATTTTATCCACTGGAATCCAAGAGATAAGCTGCAACAAATGGCTAAACAGTCTATGACCCAAAGCGACATTAGGAATTGTGTTTGGAAAATGAAGTGAGCAAAATACATCATTAAGAAATATACTGTGGGGCTAGGGCCATAGCTCAGTGGTAGACCATTTGCCTCGCATGTGTGAGGCACTGGGTTCAATCCTCAGCACCACATAATAAACAAACAAACAAACAAATAAATAAATAAAAAGAAATATATTGTGGTTATGCATGGGTGGCACATGCCTATAATCCCAATGACCGGGAGGCTGAGGAAGGAGGATCACGAGTTCAAAACCAGCCTCAGCAAGGGTGAGGCACTAAGCAACTCAGTGAGACCCTGTCTCTAAATAAAATACAAAATAGGGCTGGGGATGTGGCTCAGTAGTTAAGTGCCCCTGAGTTCAATCCCTGGTACCCACTCCGTCAAAAAATAAATTAAATAAATAAATACATTGTGATCCTCTCATTAGGTAAACAGCTGCTCCTGCTAAGCAGGAAGTGAAAATGGACTAGTGGATCAGTGGAGAAAAGGAGAAAAGAATGTGAAAGCTGTAGTACAGGTAGAAAGGAATTTAAGTGGTCGAACCAAGAAATAAACAGAGGCTTGAATAAAAAGAAAAGTAAAATACAGAATTAAAGTTAGAAGATAAAAATTTATAGGAAGGGGTGAAAAACCTTGTATAATAGAAACATGAAAAACACTGGACAAGTTGATAAGAATCTCTAACTGCTTAGTTAACATAGAGAAAGTTTACCAGAGATAATTGTCTGGTCAGATAGAAAGATAAACAAATTAAGTTAGAGGCACTTAAGAAGAATACAAACATTGATGTGGCAGTATCCCTATAGTATGCTCTTTTAAGGTCCTCAGGGAATAGACCGAGAAGGGCGATAGCTGGGTCAAATGGTGGTTCCATTCCCAGCTTTCCTAGGAATCTCCATACTGCTTTCCATATTGGCCGCACCAATTTGCAGTTCCACCAGCAATGTACAAGTGTACCCTTTTCCCCACATCCTCGCCAGCACTTATTGTTGCTTGACTTCATAATGGCTGCCATAGCAGCACAATTCACAATAGCTAGACTTTGGAATCAACCTAGATGCCCTTCAATAGATGAATGGATTAAAAAACTGTGGCATTTATACATAATGGAGTATTATGCAGCACTAAAAAATGACAAAATCATGGATTTTGCAGGGAAATGGATGGCATTGGAGCAGATTATGCTAAGTGAAGCTAGCCAATCCTTAAAAAACAAATGCCAAATGTCTTCTTTGATATAAAGAGAGCAACTAAGATCAGAACAGGGAAGAAGAGCATGAGGAAAAGATTAACATTAAACAGAGACGAGTGGGGGGAGAGAAAGGGAGAGAGAAGGGAAACTATGGAAATGGAAGGAGACCCTCATTGTTACACAAAATTACATATAAGAGTTTGTGAGGGGAAAGGGGAAAAAAAAACAAGGGAGAGAATTAAACAACAGCAGATGGGGTAGAGAGGGAAGATGAGAGGGAAGGGGAGGGGAGATAGTAGGGGATAGGAAAGGTAGCAGAATACAATAGTCATTAATATGGTATTATGTAAAAATGTGGATGTGTAACCAATGTGATTCTGCAACTTGTATTTGGGGTAAAAAATGGGAGTTCATAACCCACTTGAATCAAATGTATGGAAGATGATATGTCATGAGCTTTGTAATGTTTTGAACAACCAATAAAAAAAGAAGAAGAATACAAACAGAAATGAAGAAAGTTTATATATATATATACACACACACACATACATACATATACATATATATACACAATAAACACATTTAATTTATAATTTAGTGAACTATTATAAATTCCACATGGGAGAGAAATAAAGTCTTAATTATACAGAATTTCACTAAGTAAAACTGTTAAAAAGCAAAATGTCAACAAATTTACTTCATAGGTCTAATTGTCTCTTGTTAGCAATTTATTAATCTGGCAGCAACCTGTCTAAAAATAGAAGAACCTATGATAAGCAGGAAGAACAGTTGGTTTTTGTAAGGCAGCTTGAGCAGGAAAAAGGAGAATAATAATAGAAAAGCAGGTTGGTTAATATGTCAGTTTGCTTTAGGTTACTTTCCTTGTAAGGATTAAAGCAGAGAGGACTTCCTTATCATGCCAATTCAGGTTGACAGGGCCTTTTCTGGCTAGTGGCTGTGAATCTCTTCTTTTAAAATTAAAACACACACACACACACACACACACACAAACTGGACTGTTTGGGGATTTTCTAGCTTCCTTAAAATTCCAATTTGATTACATGGTACTAAGCACAAGTGGCTCCATTTTGGTTTTTTCTGTTGGGACCTAATATAGAACTCAGTCCAAAACTGTGGGGCCGTATAATTTTAATGAAAAAAAAAAAAAAACACACACACACACACTTTTTAGGTTTGTGCATTTAACTGATCTGCTTAGTAAATTCCACTTCAATTTTATTATAAATATGTGTGTGAGATACAGTTATTTTCATATTTCTTGCTGTAGTTTTTATCAGATTCTATTTACCTTCAAAATTTAGGTCAATCCCTCTCAGCATCTGGCATCTACCTGGTTACTAGGAGCCAAAAATGAGGTACTCTTTGAGTTTTTCATCTTCATCTCTTACCACCAAATAGAAGACAGAATGGAGAAGGCAAGGAGACATGGATACACATGATAAAACATGGGCTAATTCAATAATATAGGGAAAATATGAGACATTGTACTAAGTTATTATAGTCAATACATGCTACACATCATTCTTTAAACATTGTTTACTTATTCATTCATGATACAGGTAATATTCTGTGTCAGACCCTGTGTTAATTACTGATGATAAAAACAATGATAGACACTATCAGTGCCTTCATAAATCTACCATCTAGATAGAAGGAAGATTTTAATCAAAATTATAATTAGATATAAAAAGTGCCATAAACACTATAAAGGTAAGATATTTTGTGTTATGGTTGAATGTAAGATGTCTCCAAAAAGCTCATATGTGAGATGATTTGAGAGCTTTGAGAGCGTTCATAGAAGAAATGATTGGGTTATGAGAGCCTTAACCCAATCAGTGAATTGATCACCTGACAGGAGTAATTGAGGGGCAACTGGAGGCACCTGGGGTATGACTGGAGGAGGGGGTTATTGGGGGTATGGCTTTGGGTCATATATTTTGCAGCTGAAAGTGGAGCCTTTTTCTCTGCTTACTGATCATATGTGAGCTGTCTCTAATATACTTTTCTGTCTTGATGTTTGCTTCACCTGGATCCCCGAGGAATGGAGACAGCTATCCATGGACTGAGACCTCTGAAAAAGTGAGCCCTCAAATAAACTTTTCCTTCTCTACAATTGTTCTGGTCAAGACTTTTTTAAAAAAATAATTAATTAATTAACTAATTAATTTAATTTGTACTAATTTGTTATACATAATAGCAGAATGCATTTTAATTCTTAGTACACAAATGGAGCACAATTTTTCATTTCTCTGGTTGTACACAAAGTAAAGTCACATCATTCGTGTCTCCGTATATGTACCTAGGGTAGTGATGTCCATCTCATTCCATCAGTTTTCCTACCCCCTTGACCCCTCCCTTCTCCTCCCTCACCTTTGCCCTATACAAAGTTTCTCTATTCTTCCCATGTTCCTCCTACAACCATTATGGATCAGCATTCACATATCAAGAGAATACATTTTGCCTTTGGGTTTTGGGGATTGACTTCAATTAGCATGATATTCTCCCACTCCATCCATTTACCTGCAAATGCCACAATTTTTTCTCTTTTAATGCTGAGTAATATTCCATTGTGTATATGTACCAAAGTTTCCCTATCCATTCATCTACTGAAGGGCATCTGGGTTGGTTCCACAATTTAGCTACTGTGAATTGTGCTGCTATAAACATTGATGTGGTTGCATCACTGTAGTATGCTGTTTTTAGGTCCTTTGGGTATAAACAGAGGAGTGGGGTAGCTAGGTCAATTGGTGGTTCCATTCCAAGTTTTCTAAGGAATCTCCATACTGCTTTCCAGATTGGTTGCACTGATTTGCAGTCCAACTAGCAATGTAAGAGTATGCTTTCTCCCCCCCACATCCTTGCCAAAACTTATTGTTGCTTATATTCTTAACAACTACCATTCTGACTGAGGTGAGATGAAATCTTAGAGTAGTTTTGAATTGCATTTTTCTAATTATTAGAGATGTTGAACATTTTTTTCATGTATTTGTTGATTAATAGTATATCTTCTTCTGAGGAATGTCTGTTCAGTTCCTTAGCCCATTTACTGATTGGATTATTTGTTTTTTTGGTGTGAACTTTTTTGCATTCTTGATATATCCTGGAGATTGGGGCTCTATCTGATGTGCATGTGGTAAAAATTTGCTCCTATTCTATAGGCTTTCTGTTCACCTCACTGATTCTTTCTTTGGCTGAAAAGAAACTTTTCAGTTTGAATCCATCCCATTTATTGAGTCTTAATTTTATTTCTTGCACTTTAGGATTATTTTTAAGGAAGTTGGGGCCTAATCCAACATGATGAAGATTTGGGCCTAATTTTTCTTCTATTGGACTCAGTATCTCTGGTCTAATTCCTAAGTCCTTGATCCATTTTGAATTGAGTTTTGTGCATGGTGAGAGACATGGGCTAAATTTCATTTTCCTGCATATGGATTTCCAATTTTCTCAGCACCATTTATTGAAGAGGCTATCTTTTCCCCAATATATGTTTTTGATGTCTTTGTCTAGTATGAGATAACTGTATTTATGTGAGTTTGTCTCTATGTCCTCTATTCTGGAACATTGGTCTAAAAATATGTTTTGATGCCAATACCATGCCATTTTTGTTACTATTGCTTTGTAGTATACTTTAAGCTGTGGTATTGTGGTGCCACCTGCTTCACTCTTCTTGCTAAGGATTGCTTTAGCTATTCTGGGTCTCTTATTTTCTAGATGAATTTCGTGATTGCTTTTTCTATTTCTGAAGAATATCAATGGGATTTTGATTGGAATTGCATTAAATCTGTATAGTGCTTTTAGGAGTATAATCGTTTTCACAATATTAATTCTGCATGTCCAATAACAAGGTAGATCTTTCCATCTTCTAAGGTCTTCTTTAATTTCTTTCTTTAGCATGCTGCAGTTTTCATTTTAGAGATCTTTCACCTCTTTTGTTAATTCCCAGTTTTTTTTTTGGGGGGGGTATTGTAAATTGGGTATTTTTCCTAATTTCCCTTTCAGACAAAGACACATCAAGGAAAGAAAACTTCAGACCAATATCTCTAATGAACATAGATGCAAAAATTACTTATAAAATTCCAGCAAATCGAATACAAAAACATCAAAAAGGTAGCGCACCATGATCAAGTGGGTTTCATCCCAGGCATGTAAATTTGGTTCAAAATACAAAAACAATAAATGTAACTCATTACATCAATACACTTAAAGCTAAGAATCATATGATCATCTCAATAGATGCAGAAAAAGCATCTGACAAAATACAGCACCCCTTCAAGTTCAAAACACTAGAAAAACTAGGGATAATAGGAACATATCTCAATATTTTAAAAGCTATCTATGCTAAGCCCAAGGACATCATTCTAAATGGAGAAAAATTGAAAGCAATCTCTCTATAAACTAGAACAAGTCAGGGATGCCCTCTTTCACCACTTCTATTTAACATTGTCATTGAAATTCTAGCCAGAGCAATTAGACAGATGAAAGAAATTAAAGGGATATGAATAGGAAAAGAAGAACTCAAACTATCACCATTTGCAGATGATATGATTCTATACTTAGAGGATCTGAAAAATTCCACCAGAAAACTTCTAGAACTAGTAAGTGATTTCAGCAAAGTTTTAGGATATAAAATCAACACCCATAAATCAAATGCATTTCTGTACAACAGTGATGAATCCTCTGCTCAGATGAATCCTCTTTTAGTCACAGCAATGAAAAAGCTGATTAAAACGCTTGGTTTATAACAGGAAGAACTATCCTAGTCTGGATCCCTAAGAAAATGCTATTTGAGTTGAGATCTGAATGATTACATATCTAGGGAATGAGGGAAACAAACTAGAATGGAGAGTTGGATAGCATAGACTCAAGACTTTGGTATGGTCTAAGAAATTAAGGTAGTCAATGATGTGTCTTGAGCATGGGAGAGATGGCAAGAGGTAAAGCAGCTAGATCACATACAGCTTTACAAGTAGGGTGAACATATATCTCAGTTAATTAGAATAGTCCAAGTTTAAAATAAATAAGAAAAATTTATAATAAGTAATAGCGAATGGTACCCATCTCCCAGAGGTGTCTTACGTTGGAGACACATTATTATTTAAATTCTATAAATAGGTAGGGTAGGATCATTGTGTCAGTTAGTAATTATGCTTGACTGCTAGTATCACCTGAAAAAGCTTTCAAAGATACAGGTTTAGTTTTCTTTCAGAAAAAAAAAAAAAAAAAAAAGGAATAGAAGTGTAACGTCTTGCCCCGATCTCATAGCACCACAAAAATTGTCTTTGTGTCTCAATAGATAATGTTTTCCTCATCCATTCCTGGGATCGTGCTGACATTCCTATAACAAGGCAGGTTAGCAGAAGGAAAGAAAAACAGATTCACTTAATCAAAGTTTTACATGATGCAAGAGTTTTTAGAAATGATAACCCAAAGACCCAGAGAAAACTGTTTTGTTATTAAATCTGATGAAATAAATAAATAATTGTGGAGAAAAACCTTGACTAGATTAAAAAAAAAAAAAGATGTGATCTAATAGTGATGTACTGAGGAGGCATTCAAGAAAGGTCTGTTTTACTAGATTCTTTTTGGTCTCTCTGTAAAATACTCCTTCCTCTTGTGTATAGGGCAAAGTACCTCTGGAATGATTATCTTATGACATACTTTCAGGGAAGATAGACCAGAGAATGATATTTTATATATTTTATATATATATATATATATATATATATATATATATATATATATATATTGGTATTATAATTTCACATATTTATAAGGTACATTGTGATATTTTATTACACATATATAAAGGGTAATGATCAGATCAGGGTAACTGATACATCTATCACCTCAAAAATTTATCCTTTCTTTGTGTTGGAGATATTCAAAAGCCTCTATGCTAGATATTTTGAAATACTTAATTGTTAGTCATAGATATTCCATGCTATAGAACATTAAAAGTTGTCCCTCCTATCCAACTGCACCCCTGTACCTGATAACCATCCTCTTTCCATCTTTACTCTTTCACACCCTTTGTAGGCTCTTGTACCACTGTTTTCATTTTTTATTTTCTTATTTCTTTGAGGTGATATTTTTTTTTAGCTTTTACTGGTGAGCAAGGGCATGTGGCATTTGTCTTTCTCTGATTTATTTCACTTAACCTGTTTTCCAGTTCCATCCATGATGATGCAAATGACAGAATATTTCATTGTGTGTGTATTTGTGTGTGTATGTGTGTGTGTGTGTGTGTGTGTATGTCATTTTTTTGCTATCCTGGGTTGTTTGAGTTCTTTACATATTCTAGATATAATCTCATATAGGTTGAATAGTTAGCAAATATTTTCCAATTCTGTTGTCTTTTAAGTCTCTTGATTATTTCCTTTGCAGCCACAGAAACTTTGTAGTTTAATGTGCCCCTATGGGTCAATTTTTGCTTTTGTTGACTGTGATTTGGGGTCAAATCTAAAAATACCTTTATCCAAATTTAGGTCCTGGAGTGTTTTCTCAATATTTTCTTCTATAGTTTATTAGTTTGAGTCTTATATTTAATTCTTGGACCTATTTTGACTGTTGTTTTTTAAAAACAGTGTAAGAAAGGGGACTAGTTACTTTCTTTGGATATAAATCTCCATTTTTCTTGTCACCATTTATTGAAGAATATTTCCTCATTCCAAAGAATGTGTTGTTTAATATTGGTTGGCTCTATATATGTGAGGTTAATTCTGAATTTATCTTCTGTTCCATAAGTCTACATATGTCTATTTTTATACCAGCGCCATGTTGGTTGTGTTATTTATAGTTTGTAGTATATTTTTAAATAAAGTATTATAATAACTCCAACTTTTTTTTTCAAGACTGTTTTGGCAACTTGGGGACTCAGGGTGCTATACAAATTTTAGAAATATTTGTTCTATTTCTGTAAAACATATAATTATTATTTTGATAAGAATCATATTAAGTGTGTAGATCACTTTGTGTATAACAACATTAATTCTTCTAATCCACATATATGGGTGAACTGTCTTTCAAATATTTTTTGTGTTCTCTTCAATTGCTTTTTTCAATATTTTGTCATTTTCATTACAGAGATCATTCACTATTTTTGTTAAATTTATTCCTGCTTTATTTATTTATTTGATTGTCTATTTATTATGGTGGATGTAATTGGTGTTTTGATTTCTTTCTCAACAATTCTATTATTGTGTATAAAAAAGCTACTGATTTTTGTATGTTGATTTTTGTATCCTGAAATTTTACTCAATTTGTTTTTAAAGTTCTAAAGGTTTTGGTGTAGAGTCTAGGTTTGTGTGTGTGTGTGTGTGTGTGTGTGTGTGTGTGTATGTGTGTATATATATATATATATTCATGTCATAACTAATTAGTGAAAATTTGACTTCCTCATTTCCTGTTTGGATGCCATGTTTCTTTCTCTTTTCTTATTTCCCTGACCAATACTATATTGAATAAGAGTAATGAAAATGGGCATCGTTAAATCGTTTATTCCATTATTGAGATTATATATGGACCTGGCTAATAAAAAGTGTGGAAGAAGGTAATACCTAAAATCACTAGAGAAGTGTCTTAAAATGTCATTGAAATCAAAGATTTCTACCTCCATGACTAGATAATAATCCAATTCAAGTTTTAACTTGTAAGGAACATCTATCATTATCATTAAGTGTTTTGTTTTTGTTCCTATAAAATGGTATTCATAAGATAATTCTCAAGAAGTGTTAGAAAAAGACATAGGGATAGATTTATTTGGAAATTTGTCATTAATATTGCAATATTTCCATCTGTAAAGTGAATAATAAATCAAAACCCTTGATTATAGCTAATTATATTTGTAAGATAGGAAATTAAAATAATAATTATTAGGTATAATCATTTTAATTAAATTAACTGGGATTGAGAACTAATTGTTTTATGAGCTGTTTATTATTTTCAACAGGAACAATGACACAAAAAACTCAATTTTTCCCCTAAGAAATAGGAGATAGTTTTATCCAATCCTGCATTATAGACTTTGTAGTTGCTCTCCGTGGATTCTCATGAGGAAACTTTCAATGGAGGATGTCGTAACTTGATAAGGCAAATAGTACTACATACTTTAATCTCTTTACTCAGACCATGGAAAGGCACAAAAACCACCCGGCTTCTTTAATATCAGAATTATCCTCTCCTGTTACAACACTGGCTAGATTGGAAAATGTCCTAAGAACTACAAAGTGTTGCCAAAGCAGAAAAGCAAACATGTCTCTATACTTCTTTCTTCTAAGTGTTTCCCAGAAGAATAGCTATTGCATTTTGCTGAGTTGGGAACAGAGGCACTACTTTAAATAAATGTGCATAATACTTTAAATGCCTCACCAGCTTCTAATATGTGGTTTCTATTTAGCCTTCACTGTTTTTTTTTTCCTGAATTTATTTATTCTCAGTTGACAGATTTAACATGTACAACATGATGCCTTGAAGGGCATACACACTGTGGAACTGTTAAATCTAGCTAAGTAGTGTATGTGTCACTCCACATAGTTGTCATTTTATATTGCAAACACTTAACATCTACTCTCCTAGCATTCCTCAAGAGTACAATATATGGTCTTTAGTTGTAGTCACCATGGTTTACAGTAGATACTTGGAACTTAATCTTCTGAAGTGTAGTCTTGTACTTTTGGAGTAACACCTCCCAACCCCCCCCAGCCTGTGGTGACTACTGGTCTACTTTCTATTTTTGAGAGATCAGCCTGTTTAGATTGCACATAGGAGTGAGAGCAGGTGGTCTTTGTCTTTCTGTGCCAGGATTATTCACCTAACATAATATTCTTTAGGTTCATTCATGTTGTTACCATTAACTAAATTTCCTTCTATATACAGCTGAAAAGCATTCCAGTGTATGGACCAAAAAAAAAAAAAAAAGGCATAGATACACCATGAAATACCTTTTAGCTTTTGATTTCTAATCCTTCACTTTCTCTGGAAGAGTTTCACCAGAAGAAAGATAATTCTGATGCCTTAACAAAGGATGAAATGCTGATGAAGAATAATATTGCAGGGAAATTACTCTGAGGAATATTTTTTATCATTTTGGTGAAGCTTGATGAGGACTGAAATTAAGATTAATATCTATTGTCCAAAAAAAAAATCCTACTTTTTTATCCTTAATTTTTCATGTAGGTTCTAATAGAGAAGGTATTCTCATTAAATGAACTTAGAATGTAATGAAGCAGTAAGTCATTTAAATCTAAAACTTATAGGGAGAAGGTAGTTGATATACTCTGAGGTAGTAGAGTTGAAACATAAATTCATTTGAGTTCACGAGTCTTGGAGCCTCTCTGTGATTACTCAGTTCAAGTGGGGAACATTCGAGGACCTTAAAGCAATGAACTTGAAGAAGGAGGGAGCTAGCTTGACTGATTGGAAAAGGCAGAAGGTAAAGCCCCAGAGCTAGGCAATGTGGAAGCTGGATTAACACATCATGTCATGCGGCAGTGAAAACTTTCCTCAGGTGAATATAGATGTTTCAGAACATGCCAACGAGCCATTTCCTGAGGGTTGCTCTGATGCCACTAAATCAGAGCCAGCCTAAAATAGTAGGCATGATTGTGTAAAGGGATAAAGCCTTAAAAGAAAGAAGGAAACTTAGAGAGTTAAAAAATGGCTACAGAGTACAAAACAAAAACCTGACTCAGTGGTTGCCAGAAGTTGGGAGTGAGGTGAATAGATTGACCACTTGATTGTGTTGGTGGTTCCAGGGATGTACATACTAGTTGAAAAGCATGACCATATTCCTGTAAAAAGCAAGTTATTCTGAAATTAAATTGTACCTCATAAAGTCCGGACAAAATATTGAAAATAAAAACAATTCACTTAGAAAAATGAGCATACTACTAGAAGTAGAAAAATACATATATATGAGTGATTTAATCCATATATATATGTGTGTGCATATGCACGCATGTATGTATCTGTTTTATTGCTGTCTTATTGCATATTCTTTATGTGCAAGAAGTTCACATAATTCTGTATCTTTTTTTATCGGGGGGGGGGGAGAACCAAGGATTGAAGTCAGGAACACTTGACCACTGAGCCACATCCCCAGCCCTATTTTGTATTTTATTTAGAGAGAGGATCTCTCTGAGTTGCTTAGCATCTCACTTTTGCTGAGGCTGGCTTTGAACCTATGATCCTTGTGTGCCTCAGCCTCCTGAGATGCTGGGATTACAGGCATGTGCCACCATGCCAAACTAATTCTTTGTCTTTTACATGGATTCTGAAGGCAAAGATTACAGGACACTTGCCCTTTTGCATTTCTTTACTCATTTCTAAATTTGATGTCACAGATTGGTTTCTTCAGAAGAGAACAAAGGCACAATGTTTAGTGGGCAAGTTGTTCATTAGAGAGGGTAAGGGAGGGAAAGTAAGATTGAAGAGAAAGAAAACAAATTGTGTTAGGGACCCAGCACTTTGGCAAACTGTCTCCATGAAACACTGGAGAGAATCTAGGTGATCCACATGTGCATTTTCCATACTCCCTTAATCAATGATGATAGTAAACAGATAGGTTCACCAACCCCCGGCTGATAAAAGGAGCCAGTGTTTGGTGGCTAGATGGCTGGGCCTTTATCCCCCTGCCTTGCTTAGTCATTAGATGTGGGGGGAAGCAGTTTGCTGTGGCTAAGATAAAATCTAAAGTAGCTGACACTGGATGCTGTCTGCTAATGACACTCCCCACAGCAAGCTTTCTTGGGAGGACATCAGGTGGTGCATCTTCCTATTTATCACATCCATTTCAGTTCACAACACTGGCACCTACTTCTCTATATGTGCTCAAGAAGCAGCTCCTGGTGCAGCAGGAGAGCAAATCAAAGTGTGATAGAGCCACAGTTTGATCAAAACCAGCAGAGATCTCTGCAGCAACCACTATCCACTTTGGTATGCCACATTGAGCCAAAGTGACTAGGTCTTTATGCATCCATTGCATTCAGTCACCATAGGCAGCTACCCCAGGAAAGGACTGATATCAGAAGACGTGGCTTCCTGTAGCAAAGCAGAACTTGAAGTTGCTGATATTTGTAGACAGGCTGCTAATCACATTACAGCTGGGCTACAAATTCTTTGAGAGGAGACCTGGGAAACACAGTTGTATCTACCATGTGTCTCCTCCATCTAAAGATGGGAAATAAGGTCAGGGTTGTAGCTCAGTGGTAGAGTGCTTGCTTAGCACAAGTGAGGTACTGGGTTTGATCTCCAGCACCACATAAAAATAAACAAATAAATAAGGTATTGTGTCCATCTATAAATAAAAAAAATATTTTTAAAAAAGATGGGAAACAAACAAAACAATAACTAACAAAAGAAACGTGCTTGGTGTTTCTCCTATACATCCACATGATTTTCTTAATGAAAAGTGTAAAGTCCATTTTACAATTTTGCTATTTCTACTAGTATTCTAATACTGGTTTCCAATTAGGGGGAATGATACAGAGAAAAAAAGCTAAGGGGATCAATGCAAGGGTGTGGATATGGTTTGAATGTGTTCCTCAAAGGTTTGTGTGCTGGAAACTTTTTCACCAGTGTGGTAGTTTTGAAGCAATTTAACTTTTAAGAGATGGGGCCTTGTGGATGGTGACTGGGTTTTTAGGAGTGCTGCCTTCAGAAGGGATTAATGTAGTTCTCCTGGGACTCCAGTTAGTTTTCATGAGAGCCAGTTACAAAATTGGCAATCCTGGACCCTGAATCTCTCTGTTTTTCTGTTATGCAATGTAATCTCTCTCTCAATTGCACACACTCTCACCATGATGCCATCTACCATGATGTGGTATAGCTCGAAGGCCCTCAATAGAGCCCAGCAGGTGCTACACTCCAGAACTTCCAGGTCTGTGAACTTAACTAATCTCTTTTCTTTATGAATAGTAGCCTTAGGAATTTTTGTTATTGTAACAACAAACAGACTAATACAGTGTAGTAGACTGTTTTCTAAAAATGGCTATAGCATCACTCAACATATTCTCCTGAAATTTGTCTTTGTCATTTCCCACCCAGATGAGTAGTCTTTTTTCTCTTACATGATAGGCAGAATGAATCTCTTCCCAAAGATTTCCACACCCTAATGCTTAGATCCTGTGAATATGTTGTTAAAGGAGAAAAGGGATTATGACGATATAAGATTAGAGAGTATAAAGGACAGAGTCTATCCATGTAGGCCCAATCTGATTATGAGAGCCCTTAAAAACCATTTTTTCCAGTAAGTGGCAGAAGAGATACAGTTGAAGAGGTCAAAGAAATTCAAAGCATAAGAAAATGCCAGGCTATGTTGCTTTTAAAGAGGGAAGGGCAATATGACAAGCAATTAATGTAGCTTTAAGAAGCTGAGAGGTTCCTAGATGACAATCTCCAAAGAAAATGGGTTTTCAACCCTACAATTGCAAGGACTTGAATTCTGTCAGCAAACAGATAGAGTTTGGAAACAGAGTTTCCTCCAGATTGTGAAACCAAGATCTTCTGACTTACAGAACTTGAGAGTTCATAAATTTGCATTACTGTAAGCCATTATTAGTAATAATTTGTTATAGCAATAATAGCAAACTCATACTGACTTATGACTTCCCTTGTAATGAGCAAAATGCAGTGAAAGAGACATCAAAAAATTTATGAATCTAAGTCAACTACTACCTTGTTCTTGGAAAGCTAGCTTTCAGTATACTATATTTTGGAACAAAAGCAGCATATTGAAAGAATCCCAAACCACATGGAGAAGCCATGCTTAAGTGTACCCTTTGAGTCACTACAGCAGGTAGTAGTCAGGTGATCAAATGATCCTCTAAATGATATTAGGAGCCTGTGTTCTTGTTTTCTAGTCATCACAGCTAATGCTACATCATAGATTAGAGATGTGATGTCCATCTCTGTTCAGCAAACAAGATCAATGAGCATGATAAAACTGTTGTTGATTTATATTCTTTTTGTTTTCACACAAAAATTGTAACTGGAGCAGAATAGTAAATGAAAGGAAGGAGGAAAAGCTCTTTCAAATAAAAAGAGGAATGATCTTTAAAGATCCCCTACCCACAGTGGAACACAGATAAAATTGTTGTCTCTGAAATAGTTATGAGGAGAAATTTTGTTCTCCAATTATAATTTGAAGAAAGACAGAAAGAAAATATCATTTTATGTACTGCCCTACAACTGGATCTCTAGCTACTACATAAGTGTTTCTTTTTGTAGTTAACCAAAGCTGTCTACATTATGTTAACTTAATAAGCAATTTAGTTGACAATGTCAGTGAAGAGATTACTTTTTCTGTTGAAAACTATTTCTGTATTTTACAATTATTCAATTTCTCCTTTAAAAAAGCTTGCATTATTTAATTTTATTTGATAGGCAATTTATTTCTGAAATACACACATTATAGATGATATTATCATCTTCTATTTCTATTAAGCTTAAATTCACAAAGCGATTCCATTTATATTATCTGGTTGATTCTTCTTAATAACTAAAGAAGTTTGAACTTCTTATGAAGAAAATAAGGTTTACACATTTTTCCAAAGCAGTGCATTAGTAAAATGTACAATTAGGCACATATCCAATTATTCAGAAGCCTAATAACATAATCATTTCAGAAATCATATTGTTTTTTAAATAATAAATCTCTATGTTTTATGTACTACAAATCAAAGTTGATAACCCATGCTCCCAGAAATATTTATATTTAAATACTCAGAGAAATCAATGATACAAATGATCTAAATATCCATAAACATGTGAATTTATAATTTATGATATTTTTATATCATCAAATCCTACTTAACAAAGACCACATTATTATTGCATACATTAACTACATAGATAAACTAAAAATATGCAAAACCAAAGAAATCAAATATAAAAGCATACTTATCGCCCCACTTTAATAACATCTTAAAATAAAAAAAAAACTAATGTATAATGATAAAACCAGATGTTTAATTATCTTTTTCGTTGTTGTGACCAAAAGACCTGACAAGAATAATTTAGAAGAGGAAAAGTTACTTTTGGCTCATGGTTGGCCAGTAGCTCTTGGCCCAAGGCCCAAGATGAGGCAGAACATCATGGCAAAAGAGCCTGGTGGAAGAAAGTAGCTCAGAACAATGCAACCTGGAAACAGAGACCACTTGCCAGGGACAAAACATAAACCGCAGAGGCAGAGGCACATCCCCAGTAACCGATCTCCTCCAGCCATATTCTACCTGTCTATAGTTACCACTTCCTTATCTTTATCAGTGACTCCATCCACTGATTAAGTTACATCTCCCATAAACTAATCATCTTATCTCTGAACACTCTTGCCTTGTCTCACACCAGGAGATTTTGGGGGTCACCTCATGTCTAAATGATAATATCAGAGCAGTGACTTTTTTAAGGTGCAGAAAAGATTAAAGACAAAGACAGAAAGGAATTTTCCAAGATGATTGAAAGGTTGTCTGTTTTGGAGTGGGGGTTTAATGGATATATAAATTTGTTAAATGTTATTAAACTATTAAAATGCATCTATTTTAATGCATTTGAGCTATATTTTGGTAAAGTTTATTTAAAATAAATTAAGGTTGGTATATGAAAAAATAAAAATCCACAGTTTCTCTTCAAATTTTTGACTTCTTGATCAAAGCTCATTCTCTTGAAGGCTACTAGAAAGAACTCCATAAATCTTTTAAAAACATATTTTATACTAACTATCTGGGTAAATGTTAGTCAGCTTTCAGTTACTGTTACAAAATACCTAAGACAATCAATTTAACAAGAATGCTCAAGGTTTTGGAGGTTTCAGTCCATGGTCTGTTGGCCTACTTGTTTTTGGTCATGTAGTGAAGCAATGCATTATGTTTTCAGCTTTATTGCTGAAAGTGAACAAAGAAAGATAGGAAAGGGCAGGGGTCTGGATATCCTCTTCAAGGACACCTGCAATGATCTGGAATCTCCTACTAAGCCTCAAGTCTTAAAGGTCCCACCACCTCTCAAAAGCACCATGGGTCAGAGACCAAGCCTTTAACACAGAATCCTTTGAGGGACATTTCAGAAACTCAAACTATAGCAAAAATATTTCAATTCAATAACTAGGCATCTATTTCAGTTAATACTCAAAAAAACTTATAAGAAGTATTACTTAGATACTTAAAGTATCTAAAATTTCCCAATATTTATACTCTATATGTGTCTGAAACATTTATTTGATGAGTGTTATAATAGCATTTCCATCATAATTAGTCTGAAAGTTAAAGAAATGGTGTATAGTCTGCTTAAGGCCGATACTATTTGCATCTTAAAAACTTATCACAGTGCTTTGAATAAAATCATTGCTTTAATATATATATATCAAATGAGTGGCTGAAACTCAAGAACAATAAATATTCCCAAACTATCATTGGATTTCTTAACTCTGTACCTGCATTGACAAATGAAGTTCTGGTAAACCAAGAACAAAACAAAATAAAACCAAAATACACCTCAAGTGACCACTTATAGGCTTACAGTCCAAATCATAGGGTTAAAGAGCAGAGGCACAAACAAATGAACCTGGATGTACCGATCTCATCCAGATTATTTCTTAGGAAAAAAAAAATTATGATAAGTGATAATTCAAGATTCCAACCATCAAACTCCCAGAAAAATTAAGTAGCATGAACTTGCATAATGTAGCAAAACAGCACACTACTTCCTGGCAGATGGAAAGCGAAGAAACAGTTTCCTCATTGGAAAACAGAATGGCAATCAGTTTTATCTTTAGACAAAGAAGTAAAACAACCACACCAGAAAGCTCAGCTTACTGAGATGCATGGAGAGAGTATTTTGCATGAAACTCTCTTGTAATCTACAAGGTATAAAGTTAATGCAAACAATGACTAAACCTTCAAGGACATTCTGGGCATATGAATAGTTACACAAGGATTAAAAGCTAAGTATCTAAATTTATGGTCACATTTTATAAAGCATCTTATTTGCGTAACATGCCAAAATATGAGAAGCAAACTTATTTTGTAAATTTGCAAAGTAAATTTATTTGGGGTTTAGTAGAAAAGAACTCTACAGAAGTGTTTTTTATTTGGTCAGATATTCATGAATTTTGTGGACTTTTGTACCCTTGAAATGCTTGCAAGTATCTTAAAATTTTAGAAAGTGAAGTTAGTTAATATGGTCTCATAGAAAAGTCCTACAACTCAGAGAAGTTAAGGGCCCTTTCTATACCACAAATACGTTACAAGGCACTAAAGCATAAGTTCCGTGGTAACATATTCAGTTATCATAGACTCATTTAATAAACCTCATTAAATATTAAGTACCATAAGCCACTGTTTACCAAGATTTCTGTCTGGAAAATTTATAGTCTATTATGAGAAGCTTTTATCCAAGTATCTAACCTTATACATTTTCAGAATAAACACAATATTCAGAGGAAAGAAAGCATCTACAAGACATTCAGAATGAAGCTTAGTTTATGAATAACAATAAATAAAATATAAAATTAGAAAAATACCAATAGATAAGAATTTTAATGTATAAACCAAAGAGAGATTTTTTTGGAGCCCCAAATTAATTTCTTTTGGCAAAAGATCACTTTATGCTATTTTATGGTTGCTGAAAGGCATTACATACAGCAATGTCCAGGGCAATTCTTTTTTTTTTTCCATGCTTTGCAAAATTTGACTACATTTGCATTCCCCCAAACTATGGGTGGCTTCCACAGAAGACATTTCCAAAGTAACCTATGCAGATGTACTCAAAATACAAAACTGGAAGCTTTGGAAAGATGCCTTTCATAATTTGTACATTCTATCATATTCACAGCTTCTCGTCAACTGCAATCTCAGTCACAGTACGCTGTCACTGGATCGCAGGTGCAGATTTATTTTTCCCTCCAGTTTATGGAATATTGGGATATGTGCTCTTTTGTCCTTAGTTAAAACCAATCTATTGTGTGTAGTTTACACACAAAAAAGCCCACTCTGCTCTCATAGACTATTCCTATGAAAAAGGCTATTAAATAAATTTGGGGGTCATGAGAATATATTTTCAGCCTTAAGAGAACATTGGAGCATTGTCATAAGTTCAAGGTTTCATTGGGCTTTTAGGCCACTCTGATATAAAGTCTTATTAAATAAAAACTTGTATTGGTAGAATAGGATAGGATATATTCTCATGACAAAGCAAGCCTTGAGTCCTGCAAGTCTATTTGCTCTTTCTTTATCTTTTAGTGACTTCATTTGTAGTTGTCCCACGAAAAACATGGCCCTGTGTTAGGGAGAGGAAGGGATAAAGAAGGCACACTGGGTCTTGAATCTCAGGCTACTATGAATAGTATATATATATATATATATATATATATATATATATATAGAGAGAGAGAGAGAGAGAGAGAGAGAGAGAGAGAGTCTACATATGTATTTAATGCCTGTGAGATAGAAAAAAATGCCCCCAAATAGAGGCATAAACCATTATTAAATTGTTTATGGGAATCAGCATAGAGGAAAATGGAATCAATCCCTATAGATTAATAGGGAAGTTTTGAAATATTATAGAGTTGATGGCTTATTTGCTGGGCCTTAAAGGAAAAAATAATTGGCTTAGACAATTTTGACATGGACAAAAGTGCAGAGAATGAGAAAAGACAGAAAAATGTGAGAAGATGTGGCACAAAAAAAGAAAAAGCAAAGAACCTGGAATATAAGGGTGTGGGTCCATAGATACATGGGCTTTATTAATTTATATATTATTGATGTGTTTAGTAGTTTGTTTATTTGTGGAATATGAGTTGCCAGAATATTAAGTTTATTGCGGTTCTTTGTTTTTCTCACTATTTTACCTTTTGAACAGAAACCAAGGGGGGAATTTTACCAGAGCATTCCAAATTCTGAAAATTACTTTTTCACTAAATTTTTTCCATTGCTATTTCTGTACAATATTAAACTACAAGTCATAGGATTAATTGACTGGATTTATTCCTAGGTAATACTCCTTTCAGATTCCTTTCTAATCCAACCAAATTTGCATAACATACTTAGCTATAGCAAAAGGCAATTTAGAAATGAGTCCCAAAATGCCAACTCTAGGGCAGTAGGTAAATTAGATCCAGAGTTTTAATTATTGGGAAAACAACACTTAAAATGAAAACTTCCTAAGGTTATAATAAAATGTGATGAGAAGTGATGTTTGGGAGTTGGCAATGGTTAAGTAGGCCCCAAACAGGGACTGTTCAGAACAAGACAAAAAAGAAAAAAACATAGAAAAGGAAAAGGGAGAACAGGGTGAGATTCAGGAAGTATATGTTTTTTATTCTTCTTCTTCCTCCTCTTTGAAAAGAAAGAAAAGTGAGGAATGAGTAGGACAAATATCAACAGCAAACACTCAAGTACATGACTTTGAAATTGCCTTTATGTTTTCTTTTCAAAGATTATTATTCTTCTTTTTTATTTTGCAATTGTAATGAAGGGTTTATAATCACTATTAGACATTCCATCATATACCTAACCTGCTTATATGAAAACATCAATTTGTGTATTTTTAATCTAAAGCAATTTAAGTCCATTCTAGAAATTCCTGCCTTTGCTTTTTAGTTTTAAAGCTATCACTTACTCCCAAACATTTTGAACTTATTAATAGCTACCATTTACTCCTTTCACATTATGTTCTAGCCACTCACATATCATCTTAAATCTTATAAAAACAATGACAAGTTGATATTATTTCTATTTTGAAGTTGTAGAAAATAGAATTCAAGTTTTGTTCATGCCTACAGACTATCTGTGGCAATGGTAAGACAGTGTAAATTTACTCAAGTGATTTCACCTGTGGTTTCCAAATGTGTAAAATGTGAACAATCATAGAATAGATCTAATAAGATCATTGTGAAATCAGGGTGGGGGAAGTGAGTTAAATTGGCAGAAAATTGCAATACAAGTTTTTAAATCCAAGTATATGTTTATTATTCTGGGCATTTTCTTTTACTCTAGGTAGCAATTCAACTTGAAAGTATCAAAGGAACCCAGTCTCTGGAGTAGCCTAAATGTTGATTTCCAGTCCTTCCTCTTTACAACTTCTTCGAGAAGTGTATTTTGGACAGAGGAAGGAATTAAACTAAGGACTGTAGAATTGCCATCATAACTAATGTTGTTCATTGTCAAATAACTAATTCCTCTTTCGAAGCATTAAATCATTTAATAAATTAAATCGAAAAGCAATCATTTACAAATGAATCTTTTTTTTGTTGTCTCATATCTTCCTATTTTCAATATTACAGTTTTCTGTACTCCTTCTCCAATAGTATAAACTTTATTTTCCCCTTGGAGGGGATTGGTTGGTCAACTTTATTGCCCAAACTGACATCCCCACACCTGTCACCTGCTTCCCCCCCCAAAAAAAATCCTTAACTAAATTAACCGCTCAACCCTTTCCCTCTGAGTTCACAATGAGGATCTTCTAATTTCTCTCATTCTTCATGTCTCCTTTGCACACGTTGCTCTCCAATAGGTTGCACACTTCCCTGGGGGTATCTAAACAGACCTACCACACCTGTCTCACAGGTTAAGCCCAAAAGTCCTTCGCCTAAAGCACTAGAGGGCTGATCAGGAACAAAAGATCTCACTTGGTCACAACTAAAATCCGAAGTGGAGTTACTCAAGCCATAGAGAAAGAAAGGGTCTGTAGCGTTGACAGCGGCTTGGAGCATGCTCAGTCCCGTCACCAGGCGGTGCCCCCCCCCCCGCCCCAGCTGCACCCCACCCTGCTCCCGGCGGTCCTCTGACACAACCTCCCCCGGACCCTCCCCCCCATCCCCAGCCCCGGCGCGCGCTCCTCGGCACCCACTAGGGCGTTCAGCAGCGCGCCTCCCCTGCCCGCTGCCCCCCTCCTCCTCCGGCTGCTGCAAGCGAGGACACGTCAGGGGACATAAATAAATAAATAATTCCATTCACCGGGTGACAGCGAGGCGAACCGGCTGCGACTGGGCGGGGGAGGACCCAGAGCTGCAGCGCCCACCCTGTGCCAGAGATCAGATAAAGTAAGTACACTCCGGGAAGAAGGGAGGAGGAGGAGGAGGAGGAAGAAAAGGAGGAGGCTCTGGCGGAGAGGAAGGCAGCGTGCGTCTGTCTGCAACTGGAGCTGCCCAGGGAGCCGCACGCGTGTGTACAAATAATGGCCAGCTTGTGACAAACGCGCCAACGCGCAGTTTGCCAGTGAGCCCTTATATAGGCAAAAACCCCTGAAGCTGCCGCGGCCGAAGAACTGTGGTCCGCCGGGCGCACGGAGCGCGGAGCGGGAGTGGCAGGGGGCGAGCACGTCGGGGTAGTGGGCCTGCGGGGTCCCGGGAGGGATAGCCCTGGGTGGTTTGGGCCAGGAGCTGCCCGCGCTCTCTGTTTTCGGACAGACTTGACCCGCGAGGGACTGCCCAATCTCCTTGGCCCACGGGACTCTGGGATCTGGTTCCTGTCAGGCGTGTCCCTTGTGCGCGCTTCCCCAGCATCTCGCCCCTGGGCCCCTGAGCACCTTGGGGTGGTGTCGTAGCTGCAGTAGGTCGAGACAGGTAGTGAGAATGCGTGTAGGGAGCGGCTGGCTACTCTTGTAGCAGATGATCTGGGCTCGGAGAGCTGGGAGGAAGGGACTAAATGCCAGGGGGCTTCAGTTGCGGTATGCTGAAAGCATGGCGGAGGTGGAGGCAGATGGAAAGGTGGATGCGGGCGAGGCCTGTGGCTGAGCAGAAGGGCTGTACTGACTTGGCAGGGGCCAAGAAGGGCTTGCTTCTCTCCTGTGTATGCTTGGTTTTCTGGGCCGCTGCGCCACGCTTGGGGCGCCAGGCCCAACCAGGTTGCTTGAGAGGCTGGAAGCCCTGGAGCCTGCTCACGTGCTAACTGCCTCCTTCCTCAGCAGATGCTGCAGTGCAGCTGCCCTCTCCATCCTTTTTCTCTTCCACTTGCGCGCTCAGGTAGGATTGCCCACTGCCTTGAGAAGGGCGGTTTTGCCCAAGGCCACTTTCTCTCTACAGCCAGGGAAGGGAATTTTGTGGTTCCATCCCAGAGAAATTAAAACACAAACACAAATACACACAGGAGAGGAAATTAGGGATAGTGTTTCTAGAAGTATTTCTTTGACCCTCATTCCTAGAGAAGTAGGACTGGGTTGCATTAAGCGAGGCTGTTTAGAGGCAATAGGAAAGCTAGTACTTCATGTACTCCTCCTTTCTCTGGTCCAAAAAGAGACGAAGCAGATGAATAAAAATAGCAGGCAATGATAAACGCGTCGTGAAAAAAGACTGGGCAAGAGGAAGTCATGGGCACAAATGCCCTTTCTTGGCACTACAGGCTTTATGGTTAAACCCAGTCAGAGCTCGGAAGGTTGCAAACTTTCAGCACACAGGTTAGCTTGAATGTGCTGTGTCATTTGAACCACAAGTACTAAATGCTCATTTGGTCCAGTGTGGCTGAAAAATCAGAATTGGGTGGGGGCTGCAGAGGGCAGGGCAGATGAGGGTTGAATAAGGTGACTCATATTTAGTCCTGATGAAGCAATCCTAGCTCCACTTTCTGCTTCTGAACACATTACATTTAAATCAATCTAAGTGAGAGGGCAACTGAAGGATTTCAGTGAAAGTAAGATTATAACAGCAGTCAACTCAGTATATTGGGTAACAAATCATAAAGTCAGAAACTACTTTTTGCAAAAATTCACCATAACAGTGTCTAGTTACATGCTGCTCTTTTCTCCCAAGGACTTTTGATGATGGTTAAATGCTCTGAAATTTTAACACTAGTTTCCAATACCCAAATTTGTGAATCTTTCTGTAAATGCTTGGTTTATTTCTAGATATATACTTAGTCTTTTATGATATTTGGCTTACATTTTTGACCTTGAGTCCTTCTAGAGGGAAGGAGCACAGAGTGAACTAAAGAAATGTCCCTAGTCCAGTTATATTCCTGGATCACTTAGCTGAAATAAAAAATGTGTCTCCTGAATTTACTTTTAATTTTATATTCCTTCACCAAATGTTTTTGAGAAGTTCACAGGGGAGAAGGGAATTAATTGTAGAATCAGGCCCAGAATTTGAGCTGATTTCTTGCACTTGTGAAAGAGTGAGTAATTTATTTAATAATCTGGGCTTTATTTTTTCCTTAGTCATAAAATTGGATTACTAGTATCTACCCGGAAATCCTCTTGTTTGGAATAAAGAAAGTGGAAATAGCTAAAACATAGACCAGCGATTTTGAGCCTGTAAAATCATCATCAGCCCAAACATCCTAGTGGAATTACCAAGATGAATGAGATTGGAGTTCCACTCTTAAGAAATTCACATCTAGTCATTCAGGTTAATCCTCCTATTCCATTTGGTTTTTGGTTTTTCATTTTTTTCTTTTCTCAATGAGAGAGGGATACATCCCAAATTACCTGAAAATAATTCAGTAGTTGTTTGAAGAAATGTTTGTATGGTCTGCCAAAATGCAAATTTGAGAAGGGTCCCTTGTCTTAGGAACCTGTGTATCCACCCCAACCTTTTGTTCATTGAGGGCGACCATGTTTGTTCATTGAGGGCGACCATGTTTGTTCATTGAGGGCGACCATGTACAAACAAGTAATTGAAGGTTTTCTCCCTGCTCCCAGGGAGTTTGCTCCTTCTTTGAAGATTATCTTGGCCACTAAATTGATTTCTACTTTTTGAGAGAGGAGGTTAAGCTCTCAATTCTTAGACACTGTGAATAGACCCACTCATACCCAGAAGCCCAAGAATATGGTAACTTACAATCTCTAGAATGCTTGCCATATTCTAGACATGG
Source organism: Marmota flaviventris (assembly GCF_047511675.1). Classification (NCBI taxonomy): domain Eukaryota; kingdom Metazoa; phylum Chordata; class Mammalia; order Rodentia; family Sciuridae; genus Marmota; species Marmota flaviventris. Next base: position 56,663,807 of record NC_092500.1, on the reverse strand, counting down.
TGTTTCTGCTTTCTGGTAGCACGCAAACCCCCTTTGAGGTAGGTCTGTCCATATCCATGTTTGCAGAAGAGGAATTTAGGCACAGTTAAGTGACTTGTGTCTGTGGAACAGCTCATGTCATAGTCCATTTTGTATTGTTATAATAGAAATCCTGATACTGGATGATATACAGGATAAAGAAAAAGATTAATTTGGTTCACAGTACTGGGAAGTCCAAACAGTATGGTACTCTTGTCTGGAGAGTGCTTCCTGGTGGTGTTACAGTATGGCAGAAATATGGAGTTGGAAGTTGGTGCATACAAAGGAGGCTAAGCACAGGCCTTGTAACAACCCATTGTCACAGCAACTAATACAGTCCCCTCTGACCTAAGCCACTCTTCTGAGATAAGTATTAATCCATTATGAAGGTGATGTCCCCATGACCCAAAATGCCTCTCAGAGGCCCTACTACATTTGAAGACCATTTTGTGGTGGGACCAAACCTCAACAAGAGTTTGCAGAGGGACAAATCTTATTAAAACCATAGCAGCTAGTAAGTGGCTATCCTGGGAGACAGCACCCAGGCGGTCTGTCTGGCTTTAGCCACTACACAGTACAACTTCTGCCTTGTATAAAGCTAAACAAGGCCAGATTGTTGTGTTCTTCATCACTTAGTGCAGTGCCCAGCACACAGTAGCACCGGAATCTTATTATAGAAAGAATGAAGGAGTGAGGGAGGCAGAAATGCAGGAAAAGGGGAAGAGAAGGAAATAAAAAAGGAACAAACTGAGTCTCTTCTGCCTTCAACTCTGAATATGATAGAAAATGCTATACAGACTTCCCTGAGGACAAGATAGTTGCCATTAAGGCCCATTTGTGTGAATTAGAAAAGTACTCTCTTTGGGCTGAAAAATTAGCAAAAGGTGTCTATACAAATCAAATAGAAACCCAATTAAAATGGCTAAGAAATAGAAAAAAAACTACATTCAGTGGCTGTGAATTTAAATATCACTTCATAAACTGGTTGACTTTGTCTTATTCAGCATGGAGATAGAGCTTGTAGTTGTATCCTGAACACCAAAGAAGAAAACACTGTCAAGTGTCATAGACTGTGCCTGACAAATAGAAAGGCATGCAGCAATCACTAATTGCAGTCTTTTACTATTTTGGCCCCTTTTCCCCCAGCCCATCTCAAGGAAGAAGCCCTCTCCTGGTTCCCACATCTGGATGTAATCTGTGTTCATCTGAACTGCCTTGTAACTTGATCTAGGATGCTCTTACTCTGTTTTACTTTCTACCATAATTCTCTGAGTAAGCATCCTATCTCTCTTCCTAGGCTTCATGGTCTTTGAGTGAAGAGACCATTCATCTGGGAAGCCAGCTTACTGGACAGGGCAGAGGTAAAAGCAGGAGCTCAGAAGTCTGGCCCGTCTGGGTTCTGATCTCGGCTTTGCCACTTGAGCATTAAGGGTAAGTTGCTAAATGTCTTTAAATTTTGGTTTCTCATCTATTAAAAAAAGAAAATAATAACCACTTTTACATATTGATTGTAAATATTGAGATAGTGAAATAGCACTTGCCTAAAAAATAACTCAAAACATGTTTGCTGGTTTGGGCTATTAAATATTTGGCCTGAAAGCTTTTAGGGTGCTATAAGGATCACTGGCTTATTCTGACCAGATTTTCAGAAACTCTTTGAAATCTCAAGTCTCCCATTAGATGACATAATAGTGTTGAATTGCATAATAAACCACTAAACAGACTTCCCCTGAGAGGTCAACCTGGTTTGTCACAGGCTTTCTTAAAACTGTTTGGATCAAAGTGATTAGGAAATGTGTTAGAAGACAACTGCTCAGTAATTCTTGGTGAGTAATAGGTTCTTTTCTTTTTAAACTTGTAGGAAAAAGCATTTTTTAATTGCTGTCTTGTATGGTGAACCTAGGAGCCTAATCTACCTACGTGGGATATTCAGCAGTTTATATCTCAGTATGATAGAATAGCCTAATATAGGCCATTGTTTAGAAGAATAAATCACATTTACCAAACATATTTGACAATTAGTAATTATGTAGGGTGATATGTGCATTTATATATGAAATAATTGAGAATACTAGAAAAAAATGTGCATTTATATATGAAATAATCAAGAATACTGGAAAAAAACACGTTAAACAAATTGAACTTAACTATAATAAAACTAGTGCAGCTAGACAAGTTGAACTAATTTTTACTTGGATGCACTAGAGACACTTTCAACATATTCACAAATCTCAGTTTTGATAAATGATGCAACTATTGTTAGAAATGGTTTTCCTGACCTAATACCAAAACTTTCTTGTAAATGTTTTCATTAATATTCATTGAAATTCCTAAGGAGTTCAAGAAAACTCAACAGGACATTTGATTGACAGCTATAAGATGCTGGTATAAAGATTTTTCTGTTAATGGTTCTGTGCAGTTTGGATTGTTTCACAAAATATCTGTGGTTTAATTATAGAAACCAGTGACTAATTTTTGGTAATGCTTGGCATTAAAACAACGACTTTCAGTTGAAAATATTTAGTAGTAGTGGTGAACCCAAGTGAAACATTTGTTTAAATAAAGATCTGTGTAAAATGCTGGTGTTTTATAAAAAGCATTTTCTACTTTCTCCCCTAATAATATGATGACGTGTATTATTACTTAGTCTTGATTCCTAATCATATTTTGATTAAAGCTGTTGGCTGAAGAATCATTATTAGTGAGCTTTACATTACTATAATGAAATACCTGAGGCAGCTAACTTATAAAGAGAAAATGTTTATAATTTAGCACACAATTTGAAGATTTAAAGTCCAAGATTAGATGGGGTGAGGGTGGGGTGAAGTTGTAGGGAGTTAAGGATTGGTTTGACATTTGGTGAGGATGGTAGATAGTAGCACATTATGGCAGGAGTGTGCGTGTGTGTGTGTGTGTGTGTGTGTGTGTGTGGCAGGGATAGGGGGGCAAAGGGTCACATCTCAAACCAGAGCAGAGAGACAGAGAGAGAGACTGGGAATCCGTAATTATCCTTAAAGGTCCGGTTGCTATAACAAATTGTCAAAGATTGTGTGGTTTATAAACAACAGAAATTTATTCTCATAGTTCTAGAGCTGGGAAATCTGAAATCAGAATACGGCATGGTTGACTGGTGTTGAGAGTTCTATTCCAGGGCACAGACTGCAGGTTTCTACATCTTCAAGTGGTAGAAAGAGGGTAAGAGAGCTCTCAGGAACCCCCTTTATAAGAGCACTAATCCCATTTCTGAGGGCTACATCCTCATGACCTACTTACCTCTCTCCCTGCCTCCTGCACAGCAAGGGATCAGTAAACTGAACAGGAGGGATGTAAACAAGCTGAGAAAAATTAATCAAAATTGTAGAAATAAAATAAAAACTCATTTATTAATTGAAAGCGGGGGGCACAGTGGGTGATCAGCTCTGATGGAGCCTGGGTCTAACAAAGAAAAAGAGCCTACCTTTTATTTTTATAGATAGGAACACCAAAGGGTTTCAGTGTGACAGGCTTCTTGAGGAAAATAGGATAAAGATAGGAAAAACAAGCTATATGAGGCTTGGCAAGTTATGCCCACCTCCTCCCTCTGGGTGACGACGTTTTGAAATCAAGGCCTCTTGAACTAGTGAGTTCCATGGCAAACACAGAATTTCACCCATCAGCAGAAATCACCTTGCAAATGAGTGTTCCCAGGGCATCCTGGCACTGTGGGTTCCCAAGAGCAGTGTTTCACTGTTCAGGGCTTTACATAGTTTGAAACAATGATTTATCAACTGCCTATGACATACCTTCAAAAGCCACCACCTATTAATAGCATAACCTTGAGGAGCGGGTAGGATGGCAAAATATGAAATTTGGTTGGTGGGAAGAATGAAATCAAAACTAGTAAGAAGATCCTTTTTATACAATATCACTAAAAATTGACTCTGAAAATGAGAGACATTTGGAGCTCAGGCATATATTGGAATATACCTTTAGAAATCTAAAAGTGTCTAACTTAACCACCACATGATGAAGCTTCTGTCTTGTCTGAAGTTAATCAAGGGCCAAGACTGTTGTGCTCTTCATTGTTTAATGCAGAGCCCGGGACATGGTACTACTGAACATTTATAGAAAGAAGGAAGGAAGGAAAGAGTGTCATCCCTGTGACTAGAGCTTTTCATACCTTGGCTCATTAAAAACTTACAATAGCCCAATGAAATGTATATTCTTTTTTCCCATTTTACAGAAGCCCACTCTAAGAGAGAGATAGAAGCAAATAATTGTCACATTGGGTCCTTAACAATGGCCTTTGACCTCCATATGCCAATAGTTTTCTGTCAGTCTTTATAACAACAACAAAAAAAATCCCTCTACATTTTAATTTGCCTCTGAGTAGAATGGCACTAGATATTGGCCAATATGATCAAATTGAGAATGTTTAACGGCATAAATTTATCCTTGGGATCAGAATATTCTCAAATAAAAAAATCAATTTGTTTTTTCTTTAAGGAAAAAATAATAATCTCGTATGAAAACAATTTGATTTGAAAATATGAATTTTTTATTTATAAAGTATAATAATTATTAGCATTTAATAATCCTAGATCTCCTGGCTTCCAGATCTTCATTTGCTTTAAATTATCAGCAGCTTTTGGCAAAGCTGGAACTTGTTGCTCCTTGAATTCCTCGTTTGGCTTCTGTTTGCTTCTGGTCCTCTCTGGCTGTTCTCATTTCACTGGAGTATCTGTTTCTAAATTTCTGTTTTTGGTTTTTCTTCTGTCTTTATTTTGTTGATTGTGAAATTCCTCAATGCTTGACCTTCATTTTCTTCTGGTAGGAATAACTTCCAAGTCATGGTCTTCAGCTCTGACCTTCCCTAAGCTCTAGGCCTCTCTGGACATTTCCAGTTGTCTGCTAGATAGCTCCCTTTATTTTGCTGCAGACATCTCTGACACCCTGTGGTCTCTCCTGAACTTTCTAAGTCTCCTTCCTTCCTTTTTTTAACCTGCACTTATTTTGTTAGTATCAGCATTATTCCAGTCTAGAAGTTTTAGAGAACCCCCTCCCTCTAGCCTTCTATCTCACAATTATATACCCACAATATACCTGTCTTCAGAAACTCCTATGGCAGCATATCTCCCCTACTATGTTAGTAACACTTTGATGACCACCATGATCTAGCACCAAAGGACCAACATTTCAGTGCTTGCATGATGTAACTACAGACAGCTTTTCCAGGCCCATCTCCCACAGCCATCCTACGCAAATCAATTTGAACTGTCCTCTGTTCCTCATTCATTCTCATTTTATTTCCTGCACTGCATCTGTGGTCATACTCTTTCATATTGACATGCTCTAACTTCCTACTATTTCCATTTCTAACTTTAACTTTACTTTCAGAGCTGCTTATATTAGAAATTCCTCTGAAGCCTCTGGATTAGGTAAAAGAAAAGTTTTCTAAAATTTCAGTACATTGCATTTGTAATACCTTAGTTGTTCCAAACATGTTATTATAATTGCCCTTGTATAAGTCTTTAGTTTCTCACTACACTTCGGACTTCTGGATGTCATGGATTATAAATGTTAATATTCATGCCTCCTTTAGCAGTTGGGTGGATTTTGGAATTGCAAGGAATTTAGTGTACATCTGAGTGTTCCGACTTTTGTGTATTGTTTCTATTTTATCTTTGGCATCTTTGATAACCACCATTTGGGGTTTATTTTAAGGATACACATAGTATACACATGGAAGCAGCCTATTTTTTTTAAAAGGTAGTTCTAATTTGGACTACATTTTTTTTTTGTTGTTGTTGTTCTAAGGTGTTTATTCAGCTCTCTGTGGCTGAAATAGATTACTTTTCCAGTTGAGTGGCAGCCTGTACATACATGGTGACAGTTCACATGTCTTATGTTTTCTTTATCAATTTAACGTATTTAGTTTTCTTAACTGTTCTTTATTTGACCTGATTCTTTTTCAGGGCTGTTGCATTTTTGGAGGAGACTTTAGGAAAGTCCAAAAGTATACAGAATACTTACTGGAGTACAGTGGTTGTTTCTGACTATAAATATTTGAACTGTTGTTCATGACACAACTGATCAGCACTACACTGTTTTCAGGTGAAGTCAAAAGGTGACAGTCAAGGTGTGTATATGGACTCACCTCTGGAAGAACTTCTCTGCTGACTTGGGGCTGAACATTTTTTTCTCTGTGTAATGAATTAACAAAGGAAGAAACCACTAAAAGATAGAGGGAATTTAATTTTAAATTTTGATTACAATTGGAAATTAGCCATTCAATAAAATTATCCTCCTCCTTTGTAGGTTAATAGAATCAGAGGTAAAACAACAAATATACCATGTATGTATATGAATAAATGAGTTTAAAGGTAGTAGACCAAAGGAGTAAGCTATTAGGTAAAGTTACAGAGTTAACCTTTGTGTAAAATTTAAGTTGCCTTTATTGAACACTTCTGTATGTAAGGCATCCTTTTAGTACTTTATATGTTTTAACTAATTTTATCCTCAAAAAATTCTGAGGAAGCATGGTTATCACCCTCATATTCCAGATGAGAGAATTAGAACACAAGGGTAAAATATCTTGCCAAAGTTACTCATCTTGCCAGGGGAGGGGTCTGGATTTTAATCTATTAACCACATACACTTTTCACTATTAGTATTTTCAAATGATTAGTACTTCAGTGAATTTTAAGACATTCTAGAGGAAGGAAATTTGAGAACATCTAAAAACATTTTTAACTAGTCAAGAGACTAGTCAAATATAATAGGGTGGGTCTGTTAAAACACTCTGACAAGAATAATAAACCTTCCTTACCATTTGAATTAAGTATATAGAACAAGGTAGGAAGCTTAGAGAAAACACTGACCTCTTATGAACCCAGGGAGGCTGGAGAACCATTATGGATTAAAGAACAATAAATATGAGATGTCATTCCCTTAGATTGGTTGTGAGTGGTGGGGGTAAATGTGTATGGGGTGGTAGGACTCCTAAGGATGTCCTGGACTGTTGGTACGAGCAGATATATGAACAGAGATGAACAGAGTAGGAAAAGTATATGTCACTTTTCTCATGGAAAAGTATATGTCAAATCTACAATGAAGGGAGATTTTTTTTAATTATTTTTTAATTTTAGTTGTCAATACCTTTATTTTATTTATTTATTTTTATGTGGTGCTGAGGATCAAACCCAGGGCCTTGCGCGTGCTAGGCACGTGCTCTACCGCTGAGTCATAGTTCCAGCCCCTGAAGGGAGATTCTTGAAGAAGGCCTCTGACATATTTCAAGCCAGAGAATGCAATGCTTTAACCAATAGCATTCATCTATTATGTTGTTCCAGATACTGTTTTAGATGTTAGAGAAATGACTGAAAATACATTTGTGAGTCTTTTTTAGTCTTCAGTCACACAAATAATCAGACATATTCTTGAAGCAAGATTAAGCATTTTGTGTCTCGGAGGAAACTTTTTGTAGAACATCAGGGCTGTTTCCCTTTAGTGGGTTTCACTCTATAGTTCTCACTTTAGTCACTTCCCCCTTTCTCTCCATCTGTCCTGTTAGATCAGAGGCTTTGGAGGTAGGCAAGTAGACCTCCATGAATTTTGACTCAGCCACTGTTAAACTGTTTGACTAAAAATCATTATTTAAATTTCCAGAGCTAAATTTTTTCATTTTGAAAGTGGTTAATAAAGCCTATTTATAGTTTTTCATTGGAGAGCAAATAAAAAATGCTGGAAGCCAATAGATGGTAACACAGTCATTTTGTTCTTATCCTGCCCGTGTATTTGGTGTGTTTTCAGGAAGAGTTTCCTTATCCCCGGGGAATTCTATTTTCTGCACAAGTATTTGTGGGTTATAATATTTCAGTTTAAACTAGAACCAAGTAGGATGCTCAGAAAACAAATAATGTGTTGACTTTACAATAATGTGCATCTTTCCAATATATACAAAATCCTGGCTTCTGAACATATACAAGAACACTCACATATTGACATCAATGCTACAAAAGTATTTAAATGATGAATTTTTCACTTAGCTACAGAGTTAGTAGTGTCAGTTGGGAGTATATTCCAAGTGAATTTTAAGATAAGAATTCCTTAGTTTCCATCTAGCTATAATAGTGCATATAAGCACATTTAAAAGCTGCCACAAATAGACTTTCTATGGACTTTACAGATATTTGTTCATGTTAAAACATAAATATACACCAACATGATTCATGATAATATTACTTTACAGATAGGGAGAATAAAGACTCAGTTTGCTGCATTTTTAAATAAAAGTATTATTGGAATACAGCTACATCTCTTTCTTTCCATATTTTTCTGTATCTGCTTTCCTGCTACAGTAAAGTTGAGTAGTTCTGACTTAGCCTATAAAATCTAAAATATTTGCTATTTGGTACTTTAGAGAAAAATATGTGTTGATCATGCTCTAGGATTTAGAAAGAGGGACATTTTGTTTTGTGATGAAGCAATGAAAGAAGGCTTTAATTAACGAAGTAAAATTTGATTTGGAACTGAAAGAGAGTCTTTGGTTAAGTGAAGAAAGGATATGCCTCTTTTAAGTGCCATAAAACTCAAAATGGAAAGCAAACATCTATAAATACAAGTCTGCTTAAGTATAAGACTCATATATATATATAGTTTATATTATGTTAAAACCAATGTACTTTTTAGAGCATTCATCCAGAACACTGATCCTTAAACTTGATGAAACATTTGACTCAACTGGTGGACTATTTAGGAGTTTTCTTTTACTTAACAATTCATGGTGCTAAAGTGTAGAGTCATGTGATCTAGTAGATTTATTACTTTGATAAAATTGATTATTTTATGTTGAGGGCAGAGACCACTTTTTCCTTCCATGTTATTTCTATTTTCATAAACTGAGGGAATGAATGGGCATAACACCAGCATTTTTTTTCTAATCACTACTTACAATAAAATACTAGATATTGAATGCACAACTAAGTACTAGCACTATGACAAGAGCTTTTCATACTTTATCCCATTAGAAACTTAAAATAAGCCAATGAAGCTGATGCTCTTATTCTCATTTGATAAGAGAATACTGAGGAATAGATAGAAGAAAATAATTGGCATAAAACCACAAACTAGTAAGAAAACCTTCTTTATACAACATGACCAAGAAATTGACTCCTTGAGAATCACATACTTTTAAAGCTAGTATATAAATTAAAATATACTTTTAGAAATTTTTAAAAAGTGAATATTCCAATTTGTTCTATCATGTGACCAAGTTTTTTTTCTATTCAGAGCATTGTGCCATATATTAAAAAGTTCAGTCAGTTTTTACTACAAATGCTTCTGCAAATTTTTATTGAAAATACTGTCTTTGTGTGTGTGTGTGTATGTGTGTGTGTGTGTGTGTGGTACTGAAGATTTAACACAGGGGCACTCAACCACTGGTCTATGTCCTCAGCCCTTTTCATTTTTTGAGATAGGGTCTTTTGTTTCTTTCCCAGGCTGGCCTTGAACTTGCTATTCTGCTGCAGCCTTCTGAGTAGCTGAAATTACATGTGTGTGATAGGAGGCAGGCAAGTAGACCTCCATGAATTTTGTGTTACAACAGGCCTGAAGAAAATATTAACTTATAATGGGGCCAGAACTCTGTGTGTGTGAGACTCAATTTCTTTCTCTGTTACTCTTTGCTTTGCCTCTTAATGTTCAGTTGTTTGTAGTTTTCCTCCCTTTTCTACCTTTTCCTGTCGTTTCCCTTTCTCATAGTTACATAGGTTCCACTGATCTGTTTCATAGTGTCTTTGATGTATGTAGCTATAAAGAGCTGAGTATATTTTCCTAAGTCAAGAACTGCCTCAGAGTAAAGATAAAAATCAATGAAACTTAATAACAGTTAGTTCATCCTTATCCCCAGGGATATATTCCAAGACATGGATGGCTGAAACCAAGGATAATACTGAATCTCATATGTACTCTGATTTTTCCTCTACACATATACTTATGATAAATTTGTCCCTTTCACTTCAAAGAAGGATTTCATGATTTTTCTTTAGTGTAGTTGAACTACCAGCATCATAACTTTTGCATGTTAGGACGGTTATTAAGTGAAATAAGAATTAACAAGCACTGCAGTACTGCCAATAATTGATGTGGTAGCTAAGATGGCTACTATGACTCAGGAACTTGTAGTTCATGTAGCAAGGATACACTGAACAAAGGGTCGATTCCTGTCCTGGGTGGGTTTATCACTCCACTTAGAAAATACTGCACAAAATATTGAGTTGTTTATTTCTGGGACTTTCCATTCAACACTTACAGACAATGGTTGAACACTGGTAACTGAAATTCTGAAAAGTAAAACTGATTTGGGGTGACTACCGTACCACTTTCTTTTTCTGAACTCAAGGGAGAAGATACTATAGAATAATTTGCAACTCACTAATGGATATGGCAAAATAATAAAGGGATATAAAATAGTAAATGACTCAGAGGAAGCCACAGGGAGTCCAAGAAAATATTAGTATGTTGTCCCTCATGGGCCACATTAGCATCTCCCATGGCTACTGTGCCATGGGAGAACATTAATTACACACAGTAATGACCTGATACAGAAGGATTCACAGACATCAGATCTACAGGTCACACAAAAATTATTTCATTTTTCATCATTCATTTTAAAGTAACACATACTATTAATTTGAGAAAAAAAATACTTCAGTGACAAAATAATGGATTCTTATATTTTTATGTGATTTTTATTAATAACGTAAATTTATTACTCTTTCTCCCTAAGAAACCTGGGTCTGTTTGTTTTCAAAAGTTCCCTGAAGAGGAAAGACACACTTCTGAAAGTATCATCAATTTAGAAATTTAATTATGACTATTCATTGGGATATCTCAGTGTTTATTATCAAATTTATTTGGTATTTGGTCTATAACTTTCATTTAAGAGTGAGTGTCTGAACCAACTCTTTTAGTCCATAAGCTATTTTGAATTATTTCACATTTTATTAGTCCTTTTATCTTATAGCTTCTTGTCTTAAAGCAATAATACTTAATATCTGTTCAACTCTACATTCAGATTATGATTTGTAGTCTTTAAAATCTAAATTTAAAAGAAAAATTATTTGATACTCTTTTGGTGTCTGAGAGATTTTCAAGATGATTTACACACCCAGATTTTTGGAATTAACAAAGGGATGAGCAAGGCAGTGTGACAGACACAGGTTCATGGGGCTTTTACATGGATCACTTAGTATAATCCCGAATGTCATCTGATATTCTGAACAGTCCTATAGAATGGACATTTTCATCACCAATTTAGAATGGAATAAATGTAGCCTTGGATGGCTCGGATGGGTTAAGTAACATGACTCTATTTCCAAAATCCACTCATTCTTCGGTATTTCACATTATCTTCTCATGTAAACCGGGAGCTCCCCTTTGCTTTCGCACACACATTTCATGAGAGGGTTAAATTGTGGGGACAATGATACATAAATACTTAGGATTCTATTCTTTTAAAATGTGCTCATTTTAAAAAATCCACTCCTAAAAAATCATATTTTTAAATGTCAAAATGTCAAAATCATACCTGGAAGTCTTCCCCAAGAAACAAACAAATGAAAAAACCTCAAAGTATAATAAATATGTTGGCAATGTGTTATTTTACACTCTTCTACACTCATAATCTTTTTTTTCCAAAAATGTTAATTCTATATACTGCATGTTGAGACTAATGTCAGTACCAACAAATCAGGTAGAAATCAATAACATTATTAAATTAAGGCTTTGTTTAAATCACTGAAATCTGAATATTGTTTTACACCTCTCCAAGTATTTGAATATACTTTATCAAACAGGTACATTCAACTCCAATTATACCTTAATAAGAAGACTATCCATTTCTAAAAACATCTTAGTAATAATTGTTTCATTAAATTACCCAGAACTTCATTATGATTTCAAATTCAATGTAAAAGTCCATTAAACCTATTTCAAAGCAATTTTAGAGGTTTCTCATTGTAAACAATTTAGGTCTTAATGCTAGTCCTGTGATCAGAACCTTGAAGAGGGTGCTCTTATGAAATTCTAACATACATCTTTGAAAATGTGTTTCTTTTATAATAATATGCAATTTCATACTACATGATTGAGATAATATGTGTTCTGCATGTGAGGCACTTCAGTTAGGCAACATTGGGCTTTGTTTACCAAGTTTTGTCTTAGTTCAGGCTGCTGTAAACAAACACTATAGACTGAGTGGTTTATATACAACAAAAATTTATTTCTCACAATTCTGGAGGCTGGGAAGTTCAAGATCAAGGTGTTGGCAGATTTCATGTCTGGTAAGCGACCACTTCCAGGTTCATAGACAGGTGTCTTCTGTCACCTCACATGGTAGATGTGGAATCTCTTATAAATGTAGCAATCCCATTCATGAAGGCTCCATTCTCATGACCTACTTATCTCCTAAAGGCCTTACTCCTTAATGACATTATCTTGGAGGTGAGAATTCAACATGTGAATTTCAAAAGGACATAAACATTTAATCTGCAGCAAGGTTTTATAGTATTAAATACTCTTACAACTCATTGTTGACAAGAGAATCTAATTCCTTCATTACAATTAAAATAGCTCTTTCTTGACATCAAAAAGATATCTAATCAAGGAAGTGATCAAGTAAAAGGTACATCTTACTCCCTGAATGTTTTATAGGGAGAGTTGATGAGGAACACAGGAAATAATCCATATTTAATTGGATGCCTTTATGGACTGGTCAAGAATATAGATCATGTATTTTTCAAACAATCCATATTATTTGAGCAGTAACTTTCTGAAGCCAAGAATCAAAAGCCAGTAATTCAAACAAGAGGGAATATGTATATCAGATATTCTTGAGTGCATAAGACTTCTTTCATAAAAATTCAATTAGAGATTACAGTTGAAAAGGTCCTAGGATTACCATTAACAATCTTGTTAAGGTTCTTACTAAGCTAAATACAATATTCAAATAGAAAGTCCATTTGGGTCTTTAAGCATCATATATTCCCAGTTTCTTGGGGTGAGAAACACTTTTACATGGACTATTTTGGTTTCTGAAAGGACCGTCTTTTGTAATCAAACCATTAATCAAAGGAAGTGGTTTGGATGTGCTTTCATGTTATTAAAGGGTATAATATAAGATGATTGTAGTGCCATGATTATTTATTTTATTATACAATCAACCTTTTTAAAAAATAATGTATTGTTTTCTTATCCACCTGCAATAGTTTAAATGTGTCTGCTCCAAAATTTATATGTTAAAATTTAATAGTCCATGTGATAGCATTAAGAAATGTGGCCTTTAAATGGTGATTAGGTAATGAGGTTCCTTTTTCATGGGTAGAATTAAGGCCCCATGCTGCTTTGGGGCCTCTTGCCCTTCTGTCTTCTGCCAAAAGAGGACACAGTCTTCCATCCTAGGAGTATGCAGCAACAGGGCACCACATTGGTGGTGGACAGAGGGCCTGGTCCAGACACTGAAGGACAGAAGGCCTAGTCTAGACACTGAACTTGTCAGTGCTTTGATCTCAGACTTCATAGTTTCTAGACAGTGAGGAGTAAATGCTTTTATAAGTTACCCAGTCTGTTGGATTTTATTGTAGAAGTACAATTAGGCTAAGACAACAGCCTTCTCCTTTCTATGTCCCTGAGAAATCTCTCAAATTCCTAGAACTCTGAAACTAAAAACATACATAATGATGTAAGATCATAAATTCTCAGTTTCCTTCACTCCTTCCTTCCTTTCTTTTTTCCAGTGATGGGAATTGTGTTCAGGGCCTTGTGCATGCTAGGGAGATTCTCTATAACTCAATTGCATCCCCTTCCCTTTATTTTCTATTTTGAGACAGGGTCTTCTTAAGTTGCAGAGGCTGGCCTCAAAACTTGAAATGCTACTGCCTCAGCCCCCCATAGCTGGGATTATAAGCAGATGCTACCATGCTCAGTTTATAATTTTGTTTTAAATATGGCAGTGATCACTAATAAAATCCTTCCTTTTCTTCACTTGACATTGACTTTCACCTTTTGTTTCTTTATGATCTCTTGAAAGAGGGATTTTGTGATAGGTTTGAAAACAGGTGTGTGAAGAGACTTATGTGTCAAGATTGGCGAAAGTTCAGATGCTGAGTTTACCACCTCTGTGAAACCAACACATTGCATAGTCACAATTAAACTGCAAAGTGACCAGGCTTCTTCTCTTGGTGACTCTTCATGCGCTTTGGAGTGCCACGGATGATGTTACCATTGTGCTAGAAATCTGCACCTGGCCAGTTGTTGGATATTGAACCAATCAACATGAAGACACTTGTGTCGCTGCTTATGTTTTCTTAAATTCATCTTACTTATAACAGATTAGAATTTATTCCAGAGAGCTCCCAAGTCCCAGAAAAACCAAAGGGGAGACTGTTGGAACCTGCATGTTGCCTTGTTTTACACCCTGACCTGGTTCCTGCTCTATGACTTAACTCTGTTGGATCTTGGCATAAACTCTGGCCAAGACCTGGTGACTGTTCTCTGAAATGCCCTTCAGTTTTACTGGAAGGAGAAACTACAAATAACAGTCATGGGAACCTAACAGTTTCCAGAAGCCAGACTGACAAAGAAAAGCATAAAGGACAAGCAACAGCATGATGCCTAAAGTAACTGGCTTGTTGCTTTACCACCCTGGGCCTGTAACCTTTAGGTTTAAATAGAGTAGGCGTTTCATTGTATGGCATTTTACTTGGTACGAAACAAGAATTGGAGGCACTTGTTAAAGTATTTACTGAAGGTGGATGTGCCTTGATAATACCTAAATAACATCATTTTGTAGATATCCTTTCTTTGCTCTGACCAAAGCATTTCATCATTTATTTGGAGCAAAACTAAACAAGACACCAACAACAAAAAATAATTTCTTACACAATTCACATATTCTGGGTTGAGCATTTAAAGTGTCGAAATTCTATTTATTCTTTATGACTCTTTCCTTCACATTATTGCAAACTTAATAGGCATTTTTTTAATGAAAATCATGAGTGATTCTTTTAAAAATACCAAAAGCAAATATTACTAGTTGAATTTTAAGTTATTTTATTTTCCTGCAGTTATAAAAAATAACCCTATCATCTTTTTAAGACTCAGCTTGTCTCTGTTCCTTAATTTTTTAATTGTCTCAAGTCAGCTATTCATGAGAGTAAAAATAAGGAAGGTTCAAAAGAATGAGGAAGCCAAACTAAGTCACTTTATTCTGGAGAAAAGTATAGTTAATAGAAATTAAAGAAATTTCATCATTTCTGGAGGAAGCCCTGTATATGAGAACTGTGATACATGCAAATTATTTCCATAGTGTTCTTAACATTCATAATTTAAAGGTAATTAGAACTCTTTTATATTATTATAGTTAACAGCATATTTTGTAGTATCATTATCCAGTTAAAATCATATTCTGAGAATTTATTTCAGATAAGTGATATTTTATAGGTTTTAGTTATTATGTGTTGTGGCATAAATGCATTCTTTGGGTAGTTAGCTGACTAACTTTATTAATAATCTATATTTTCTAGTGAATAATATTTTGATTTAATATTATGGGATGAAGACAAATTTTTTTCTTTTTTAAAAATATAATTGTTAGGCCAATTTCTTCACTAAATTAAGCTTCCTGTATTATTATTCTATTCTGCATGCCTTTAATTATATGAATATATTACTTGAATTAATCCTCATTTATGATATTTATAAAGGCAAAAATGGTTTCTTCAACATTAATGTACTCATAAAGTGTTATTTGGTTTTGGACTAGCAGAAAACCCCATCTGTAGTCGACATTTAGGCAATGCCTAAGTTCAAAATTTTCCAAATCTGATATGGATATCATTTTTAGAGATTTTTATGGCACTGGAATTTTGTAGAACACTGTTTAAGAGACATTGCCTTGAAGAAAGATCTTTGTCTTCATAGGCAAACTACAATTCTGCAAGCATTATTTATAAAACTTTGCATATACCTGAAAAGTAATTAAATTTAGATTTGAGTTTTAAACATATTTCATATTCTCAAGTGTTTTAAAATACATGCAAAGTAGATAAACTCTGTCTCCATTTTCATAGTAAAATTATAAACACCAAGATCATTGGTTTATTAATATTTTAATGTTGGTATAAATAGTAATAATAGCAGAAAAATAAATGGATTATTGGGGTGAGAACTAACTCCATAATTACTATGTGAGATCATTATGGTCATTTTATTTACTGTTGAGAGACTCACTTTGTCTTTCTAAACCTTGGGGTATGAGTTACGAAAAGTATTTTTTTTTTCTTGCGTCCCTTCTTTCTGTGGATTGCAACATTATATGTGTCTACATATAATTCCAAATAAAATTCTAAAATTTTTAAATCCCTTGGTAGTAAAAGCTCTTAATTGTTGAACTCTATCTTCATTTTACCATTGTTAATAGCTGACCGAATTTTATGTAGAACTTCAGATTTTTGCCTCTTAGTAGCCAGACATTGAATATCTATTGCAGAATATTATGAAAGGAAAAAAAAAAAAACACTGAAATTATTCCCTGACATGTGTAACCCAAATTATCTTTTATAGCCATGGTATTGTAGCTTGTAACCACATGGTTGTATTGCTTAATTAATGATAACATTTATGTTTGTCTGCTACATAGTTAACATCCTATAATCATTTTTCTCACCATATTCTAACACATTTATTCCATATACTGTGTACTCATACATGTATTAAACTGCATGGCTGACATAAATTGCTAGATAACTACAGAATTGAAAATATGGCTATTTCAGTTATTATTTATTTATATCAGGGATTGAATCTAGGGGTGCTTAAACACTGAGCCATGACTCCAACCCTTTTTTAATATTTTATTACAGACAGTGTTTTGCTGAGTTGCTCAGGGCCTCGCTAAATTGCTGAGACTGGGTTTGAACTCCCAATCCCCCTGCCTCAGTCTTCTGAATTGTTGGGATTGTAGGTGTGTGCCAAGGTGCACAGCACCTTAGTTCTTTTTTGCCAATTATGTCTCTGTATTATCTCATTTCATTCTTTCTAGCATGATTGAGATTTATGAAATTAAAAAATGTAGCTGTATTCAATAACAGGACAAAAAAGGTGAAAAAAGTTACCTCTATTCAAGAAGCTCAAAGAGCAAGTTTCCTAATTTTGACTAATTTTTGCCAATCTATTAAAATGGCACAGTGATTTTTCTAATATTTGTGTATATTCCCATTTGTAATGTGATTATGAAGAAAATTTCTAGAGATCTATTTCTCAATTACTTTAAAAACTCCATGTCAGATGCATCTAATGTGAACATTTTAACAGTTGGAGTGACTTTCTTTAACATGAAGATTTTTACCAAATACTCTCTATTCCAATGGACATTTAGCCTTTACCTCATCTGATTTATAAAACATGTTTTTTTTTTCCTTCATAGGTGTATAGGACTCAAAGGAAAATTAAAATTCTAGATTCACAATAAAGACTTCAGTTCAATTTAGTATCTTGGATTGTATTACATAGTCTCGCTGTATAAAATTGAATCGTGATCAAAGGAACTAGAAATTATTTAGCCCAGTTTTTATCCAGTGAGTTAATTCTACTTAATGTATGGAAAGTGACAAAATTTCTTCAGTTAAAAAATTTGCAGGCTTACAGTCAACCTGCCACCTTACAGGAGTTCATTTCTTCTTATCCACCTTCAATTGCTCATGAATTTACTTATGTTATCCTGAGAAGGGAAGTGCCTGTTAATTATATTCTCCATTTTATTTACATTTTTATTAATCTATGAATTAGAAACACTTATGCTAGAAAGTCAGGTCTTTGACTTCCCTGGTTACAAATTTTAAGAGAATCTATTCCTGTCTGCAGACACAGTGACTGTAGTGAGGTGTACATTAAATAACATTGGCTAAGTAAATCATTAGTGGACCCTGAAGTTAGGAGACAGACTTCTCTCTGAGCTGGAGGTTGTATTGGTACATGTACCAATGAAGCAGCTGTTGGGCAGGGAGAAGAATGGAGCATGCACACAAAACAAGCCAATTCTAATAATGACTTATATTTTATTGGTGCACACTAATTACACATAATTTTGGGTTTCATTGTAATGCGTTTGAGATATATATATATATATATATATATATATATATATATATATATATATATACACACACACACACACACACACACACACACACACACACATTTTTTATTTGTACCAGGGATTGAAAAATTCAATGGCCCTTAAGCACTGAGCCACATCCCCAAACCTTTTTATTCTTTATTTTTTGAGACAGTGTCTTGCTAAGTTGCTTAAGGCCTTTCTAAATTGTGGAGGCTGGCCTTGAACTTGAAATACTCCTGCCTTAGCCTCTTGAGTTTCTGGGATTATAGAGGCATGCAGCACCTCACCCAACTCATTGTGACATATTCTGATATATATATAAACATGCATGCTTCATATAAACACCCTTTCTATTCAAAAGTCCATGTAATTTCTTAATTTGCAATATATATATATATATATATATATATATATATATATATATATATATATCAGAATGGCTTGCATTTTGGCATATTCTGATAAGTATTAATGGCTTGCAATTATTGAGTGCCTACTCTTCCAGGCACTAAATACTTAGTATGTTATCTGTATAATCTACACACATAAGATCAGGACCATTACTACTACTTCTTTTTTTTTTATATGTAGATCAAAGAATCATGGCATTAGTTTAAAATGACTCACTGAAATCCACAAAGTTAGTAAATTATACAGATGATATTTGAGACTAGATACTCTAACCACAGTTTCTCATTTAACACTTAGGCTGTATGCTTAGCATCTAAACTGTTCAGTTCTCTTTGGGAGACTGAGAGGGCAGTGCCCTGACAACACTTTAGCTCTGCATTTTAGTTCTGTGTTGATACTTCAGGTGCAAAAAAGGCTGATTCCTATCTTGCCCATTTTAAAGGGTCAGCCTAAACACAAGATAGGTTAACAAGAGAAAAACATCAGATTTACTTGATTATAGTTGTATGTGACACATGGAGCTTTCAGTTCGAAGACTAAAGACCCAGGGTGAGGTATCTATTTTTATGCTCAGGTTTGAGGAAGCAAGGGTAGTGTGCAGAAATATGCTTGAGTAAACAGGGTCTGATTTTAAAGAATAGACACAGCAAGGCCTGTATGCTCGTATTCTACTTGGCCTCTTTCCAAGTATGAAGCAGGACCCTTTCTGGAAAAGGGGTCTTCTGATCTACAAACAACGTAGGGTAATTTTATGACCAATATTGCATGAAAAGGTGGAGAAAGTTAAGGTAATATTTTAAAGATTTTTTTTGGGGGGTGCTGATTTGGGGAAAAAAGGATTCTGGTTTCTATGCTCTTCCTTGGGTAAAGAAATTCTAGTTTCTTTGACTTTCCTGGGCAGGGAAGGGATAAGAGACAGAAGAGTGGGATACAGAGAGAAACTTGCTTTTGAGGCCTTCGTATGGAGGGATTGTTTTTGAGCCTCACCAATACTGTTGCTGTTGTTGTTTTTCCTTAAACCACATTGAATGATTTTGATTTCTTGCAACCACAGATAACTACCTATGAAAAAAAGTTTGATGATTCAGGTTAATCTGTTTTGCCAATATGAAAGGACTCTTGAGTATTATAAATTCATTTTTGAGATTATAGATGCCAAACAAAATGGATCAACCTGGAAATTATCTCATGCTTCATATAAACACCCTTTCTACCGAAAAGTCCAAGTAATTGCTTAATTTGCAATGAGGTATGCTTATGAAGGAGGAAGATGGCACAATGTATCTGCATTAGAGTGAATGTTAAGGAGTCAGGCAGAAACCAGGTGACCTTATGTCTTCAAGACACACCTCTGGCCCAGTGCTGCAGAGAAGTGATAGCATTTCTCTTGTGGTTTCCATCAGCCTGGAGAGTTGGTGACTAAGACCCTTCTGACACTCTGGTTCTTGGTTTTTTGAAAAGAACATCTGTACTTTTACTCCCATGACAGCAACATGGGATAAGGTGTGTTTTTCCATGGGATAAAACATAAAATAGGAAATTGGCAAGAGAAAACGATTAAGATCCTTGTAGCAGAGGAGAATGTAGGAGGCAAGCATTTGTGAGGAAGAAAAATCAAATGTACAATAAGAAAATAGTTCAAAAACGAAACGTGGGATAATTAATCACAGATAAAATTATGACACAAAAGTTCACCCCCTTGAAAGTGGGAAAATACTTACAGTTTTTATTATTTAATATATTACTTATTTAAAAAATCACCTTTCACAGCAGCATCTGAGTTTATGGCCTTTGCTGTGCAAAATTAG
Source organism: Marmota flaviventris (assembly GCF_047511675.1). Taxonomy (NCBI): domain Eukaryota; kingdom Metazoa; phylum Chordata; class Mammalia; order Rodentia; family Sciuridae; genus Marmota; species Marmota flaviventris. The sequence continues at coordinate 56,643,413 of NC_092500.1, read as the reverse complement.
GTCCGATTATATTTTCACACCCAAATACAGTCCAGTTTGAGGCAGGATATATAATTATCTCTGCTTAGGCTCCTAGGAAGTGGGGAAGCTAACTGTAATGTAGTGCCTATTAATGCCAACTGCAGGGGCTCATTTTTAGTAGTGTTTCCTAATAGCAAGCCTGGATCAAGACTTGGAGAACCCTCGTTGACCCATGGGTCTCCCCCATTGTTCTAGGCAGACTAGACATCTATTCCTTTTATTAGGGAAGTTATATGCCTGCATTCGTGACTTTTGATTTTACAACCCCATGTTCATCTTTTATTAGGGCTGGTTTATACCTGTTCCACACACTGATTATTCATTATAGAAATTTCTGGCTCCTCCATCCTGTACAAATACTGAGGTACTGTCATTTTTTACAACTTCCTTCCCTGGCGAGATGAGTCCTTGAATACCAGCCCAGGAGGTGAAGTCCATCTATCTTAGAGTGGGTTATGTTTGGGACAAAGCCTGGACTTTAGGCTGCCATCATCCTGCACTCTCCAAGTCTGTGGTAGAGACTCTTCCTTATTATTACATATTTCCTTTAATGTTTAATCTGATTTGGATGCTTCATCCTCTGTGCAATCTCCATATTGTACCAGAATTGATAAGTCACTCATTGTTTCCCTCTCAGATTATAGGATCCAAGAAGGTGCACCATTTAGATTATTTTGATATGAGTATGGTTTTGTTTCAAGTTCTAAGGTATGCAAACATGTGTTTCAAAAATTTAACTTTTATTAAAATACGAAGACTTTTACCTATATAGAAACTAGGAAAATGTGGTCTTTAAAAATCTTATCTATGTTTTTGTTGGTGGAGGTATGGTAGGGAGAGGCGATGGTGCAGAAGAATATATATGTTCACTCAGTGAGAGAAAATTGTCTTTGTTTTTGTTATATTTATAGCATTTTCTCATAAGTTTATAAACCTTCTACTTTTTCCATTCCATCATCCAATCCCTCACAGTTTTGTGTTCTCTGGTTGTTCAGATTGAAGCAAATATGAGATGGATGTGTTGGGTCACCATCAAATGTAACAATCAGAGTGAAAGGTAGTACATATGTACTGTGTGCCTCCCCGTACTGTACTGTGTGCTCCAAGTAAGGTAAAGATAAATTGCTAAGTAAGCTAGAAAACCATCTTTTAATGAAGGATAAGCTAACATTAGAAGCATCTATTTAATTACATGTTCAAATATTATTATCAACGTACTCCTATGTTGCTGGGCTACTGTGTAAGCTACTCTTCTTTTTCTTCCAGACTGAAAAGAGATTGTTTTCTGCCCTCCCTTACTTTTGGTTATTTAAAATAGAATACAGAAAATTTTTAAGCATTGCAATCACAACTTATATGAATGCCAAAGTCACACTATAATTCTCTTTTTTTCTCCCATCAGAATAAATCTTTGGTCCATTCTTATATGGGTATATATATATATATATATATATATATATATATATACACACACATTATAAATACCTTCTCTTACATTAAGGTGTTATTATTTTCTGTATTCCGTCTCTTGATAAATGGCTTTGAATTTTAATAGCTGGACTTATCAGTTATTTTCATTATGTTGTTTATGTTTGTTTGCCATGTTTTGTTTAGTTTGTTGTTTCTTATTTAATTCTTCTTTCCCAGCCCCAAGGTTATAAAGAAGTAATATTAAATGTCTCTCAGAACTGCCCAATAGATTTTTCCATACTGATAAAAATGTTTTCTATCTAATAATGTCTAATAAAGTAACCACCAGTACATGTGGGTATTGAGTACTGGAAATATGGATAATGTCACTGAGGAGATGAATTTTTTAATTTAATCTTAATTAATTTAAGTTGAGATTTAAATAGCTTCATGTGGCTATTGACTATTGTATTAGATAGCTTAGCAGCAGCTTGGTTTTATCACTTGTGGTGCTCCATCTGGTGTTCATCTTTTTGCATGGTGTGAGGCGGAAGTCTAGTGTCACGGTTTCCCAGGAGAATGATCAGTTGGCCTGCAGCAATGGCTTTGTTTTACTGATTATTCTCTCTCTCTCTGTGTGTGTGTGTGTGTGTGTGTGTGTGTGTGTGTGCGCATGTGTGTTTCTAAGCTTTTTTTTTTTCCTTGTTCTTTGAAAAATTAATCTATCCTGGAACTAGAAACTCTCACTTCCATAATCACCACAGCTTTATATTAACCTTTCTATTTAGTAATGCACACAACTCATCCCTTCCTTTGTTCAGTTTCAGAAATGGCTTTGCCTTTCTGTGCCATTTTTTTTTATCTTTCATATGCATTTTCAACTCTGGTTATCAAATAGAGAATGGTGAGAGAAATTTCCCCTGAATTACCATTCCAGTAAGATCTGACTAGACTTCCTGAAATCAGACTTCAAAAAAAAAATTCATATTAATTTCAAATGTTTGAGTTTGTTAGTTGAATTAGTTTGTGCAAGGTTCTATCCTTTATAATATAAAGTCCCTCCATTGAAAGCAATGAACAATTTTTTTCTAAAGTAGGAAAAATAGAAATCAATGAAGTAAGAAATATCCAGAGAATAAAGAAATAGCCAAAAAGAGAAGCTGGATGGTGAAGACAATTACTTTATTTAGATTTCCTCTTGGAATACTTTATGAACTAGGTGAGTTGGACTTGGGGTTTCACAGGCCAAAAATTGCATGCAACAGATCACAAAGTCCAAAGTCAGGCAAAGGTGAACTATCTAAAAGGTGACATGTCCTCCTGGGATCAACTGAAACTGTATTGCCATTGTACTAGAAAGAGGTTGTGATGCACGCACAGGTGCTCACATGCACATGGGCACATAGCTGGAGACTGCAAAAAGACCAGTCTACCTCTAAAGTTGATTGTACTAAAGGGGAACAAAAAATACCTGAGAATTCTTCACATGGCTGTGCAGCCCAAGGTGGTTCAAAATATCTACAATTTAAAATGTCAGATAATATCCCAGGTTTTGGAAGAAGAAAATATAAACTCTTAACTAGGAATCCAGCCTAACATAATCTTTAAGTAATCCCCACACGATAAAGATCCCAGGACTTCACATTTATAGGACATTATTATGCAAGAACCAGGAGAAGCTGCAGATAGAATCAAGTCCATAAAGACATCAGATGATAATTTTCCATTCTGTTGCAATGCTAAATGACCTCACACTTCCATTATCCAACATAAAGCAACTGACTCTGTCTCTGCAGGTATTACTTCAAATACTTGAGATGGAAAATAAAATCGACTTTGTCTCACCTACAGGTGGTAGTAACACAGATATTATTTAAGGATTGGATTTATATGGTTAGAACTCAAACTCTGTAATTAGATTGGCAAGCTTTGAATATCAGCTCCAAATTTTTCCAACTTGTGACCTTGGGTAGCTTCTTAATAATTTTGTGACTTAGTTTCTTCATCTATAAATGGTGTTGATAAGAATAGTACCTACCCCAAAGTTGTGGTGAGGGATAAATGAGTTACTATATGTGAAAAGTAAAAAGTAAAAGTAATGCCTTGGTTATAGTAGCTGATCAATGAATATTGTTTTTTCCCCCCACTTAACTTGAAGTACCCCATGTCTCATGAGATGTTGGGATTAGGATCATGTTGTAAAACAGCTCTACTTAAATATGTGCATTCAACACTGTGGAGAAACAATAGAAAGGGAGGAAAAAGCAAACATGCCTAATGCAGACAGGTGAAATAGAAACAAAACAACTTGTCAGTTTTAGGAAAAATCATTACATGATTTTTTTTTACATAAAAATATACTTGAATTTAAAGAGGCAAATTTTTAATTAAAAAATTACATTTGTATATTATGTGTAAAATTTCACAACTGAGATTATGTAGGCCTAGTATAAGGAAGCAAAAGAAGAATATATTAGTAGAAACACTACATTTTATAAAAGTAAAATTCTGAGCATTTTACAGAAGTCTTTATTTTCCACCTAAAAATTTTAAGAAAAAATGTTTCCTATCTCAAATAATACATTTCTTTGGTCTCCTTTCAGGTACTGGAGGGTTTTTGTTGTGACTTTTTAGGGGAAGAATGTACAACTTAAAAGTCCACTTTCTATCTAATTTCCCATGAATGAGTACATACTTGTTCTGGATAATTCCTGGATCCTTTGTAACTTAAAAAATGTCACTTGCATTGCTTTTCATTTATGTTTTTGTTGGTTGTTGTTGTTTGTGTTTTAATGAACACTGTGCTTTCACTGACTGCTCATTAACCCAGTGAAGGGGATCAATGACTCACTTAAAGTCACATAACAAGTACAGAAAAGAGCCAAACTCAGACACAGGAGTCCTGATACCAAGCAAGAGGTCCTTCTCACTCTTTGACAGCAAACCATTCCAACCCAGAAATGAATGTCCTCCTATGTACTTGAGTATTCTCCAGAGCCTAGAGTAACTCTAAAATGCCAGTTTCTACTCCTGTTTCTTTTGATTATTTTGTCTTTCAATCACAGTTAATGACAGCTTGGTCAGATTGAGTAAGAGGAAAAACAGGTTTGGTAAAAACAAGGGGGTATAGATTTTAACTGGGAAGCAGTTTTAAATCCTTTGCTACTGAGTAAGAGATTTCACCTTTTCCTTTGAATATGGAGCATGTGAGAGTCAGCATGCACCAACAACAGAGTCTTCTTATAACATTTATAAATATTTATAAGTATTATCTAATGTAGCTTTTTTCCTATCCTCACGAACACAGAGAGAAGTTGTTAAAAGTACTCGACCTTTAAATGCAGAGTGTTTAAATTAATTCATGTTATTACTTCAGTTTCACAGCTGACTTGTCTTGTAAATAAAACTTTCCCCCCATTAGAAATGAAGCCAATCTTGCAGTTCCCCACAGGTCTAATATCTTTTACACCGTGCTATGCTTCATACATTGACCTAGAACCCAGGGGAGTTTATGCGCAATTGGTGAATTAAACCAGAAATAATTTCCTGTGGCATTATGTCACAACCTCAATGATGAAAGAGAATCCTTTAATTTCTTTTGCACTTAATTACAAAAAATAAAATAAATTCTTTCAGAAATACTTAAAGTTTAATAGACCACTATTTATATTCTTGTGCTATATAAATTACATATCCAGTTCTTTGCCCACCTAATCACCTCCCAGAGGTCCCACCTTCTAAAAACATCACATTGGGGGTCAAGGCTTCAGTATATAAATTTTGGGGAGACGCTAACATGAAGTTCATAACATTTTTCATCTAACTGCACTTATTTTTCTCCATTTCTTGCCATCTACAATGGTAGAATGGTGCTCAGAGGCCTGAGTAATCATTCATTGTTTTTTTCAAATATTTACAATCCCATTTTCTGTCCAGAAGCAATATGCCTATTAAAATCACATCCTCTTCTCATATTGTTTAAATGTTAATAACATGACCAGGGTATATATTATGCATCAAACTATTAACATTTTCTACTCATAAGGAATGAGATGGAAAAAAAAAATTTATAAGCAACTTTTCAGTGGAAGTGGTTGACTACTTTTATAAGCTATTGCTATGAAAACCTTTCACTTGCAATGCATTTAAGAACATTTGCCTATGTAGCATTTCTCACGCTTCAGATTTTATTGTTGTTCCTTAAATTTGCTGTACGGCTTTCTGTGTCCTTTTAATCTCTCAATTTATTTTCTTTTACAAGCTGAGTCCATTGCTATTTTGCCTGTTCTTGAAGGGCAGCTCAAATTCCACTCTCTTTAATGATGCTTTGCTCAATGACTCCATCTAGAAGAATGCTACCCCTTGTGAATTTTCATAGCAGTCACCAATCAAAAAATAATTTTGGAACTTATTGTGCACTATCTTGCTTTTTATATTATGAATGTTATTTGAACTCTTTGAAGAAAGCATGTGTACATCTTTTTATTCTATACAATAGACACCAGAAGACTACACATGGTAAGCCCAAATCAATAATTGTGGAAGTAAAAAACAAACGAGTGAGAACTGGAGTAGCATCCTGGGACTTGTGACACACCCCTGCTCTGGCTCTTCCTTCCCTCCTTTTGTTTATACCACTGAAAATCCAGCAGAAGGATGGCCCTCCATTGTGAGCACTTTACTCTATGTAGTACATTTCCTTTTGGGGAAGTTAAGACACCTCAACCTGAGAACTCCCAACTTAACCTCAAGCTGCACGTATTGGTTCACTTAGGGAGCACTCTAAAATATCAACAAATGTATTGTCTTTCATAGATCGACATGGAATGCAGAACATTTTGCAGGTGGTAGTAGTTAGGCAGAAATGAAAGATCATTTTTTAGAAGCTCTGGCCATTAACCAGTGGTGTGAAAATTGGTATCTTGATAAACCTCTTTGAAGCTGTTTCCTCATCTGCAAAGTATGGGTGGTAAAATCTCTTTAATCAGAGTTGTTACAAGTATTAAATGAAACTCATGTGGAAATTTCTTGGCTCACACTGGGTCTTCCAAACAAGTCAGTTCCCTTCTCCCAACCAATATTAAAGAAAATGATTCTTTCTTAGCACAGAGTCAAATAGCACTGTGGGGAGACTGAACAGAGTAGTTCTGTGACTTTGAGTTCTCAAAATTATTTTGTTAATGGGATATATTTATTTTTTTTCACAGTAATTCTTTTATAATAAACTTGAAAAGTTATAATTTAATCTTTTCAGGAGCTGGTTAAAGGATAAGCCAATTCTCTGATAAGATCAAAAGGATTAAAATCAATGATTTCATAGTGTCATGGGAGAGGGCCTCTGTCATGGGTTGCTTAACAACAGGGATGCATTGTGAGACAATTTTGTTGTTGTGAAAACATCATGGAGTATACATACACAAAATGAGGCAGCTTCTACATCACAAAATGATATGATCTTTTTTTTTTTTTTTTTTTTTTTTTGTGGGGTGTGGTACTGGGGATTGAACTCAGGGATACTAGACCACTGAGCAACATCCTCAGCCATATTTTGTATTTTATTTAGAGACAGGGTCTCTGAGTTGCTTAGTGTCTCGCTTTTGCTGAGGCTAGATTTGAACTTGTGATTCTCCTGCCTCAATCTTCTGAGCTGCTGGGATTACAGCCTTCACTACAGGGCCTGGCTGTGATATGATCTTAAAGGATCATTGTCATTTATGTGAACCATCATTGATGGAAATGTCCTTATATGGTGCGAGATTTTATTTGTTTCAAGGACAAATAGCCAAAAACTTTGTTTTGTATTCTTTTCAATAGGAGATATTTATGTCTGTATATTAACCACTTAGGTAATTTCAGCTCATTTTGTGATTAAAGTTCAAAATTAGACAAGTCATTTTAGGGTCAAGGGTAAGGTAGAGATTGATGAAATGTGTTTTCAGGTTGCAATCATTTGGTTTCTTGTAATTAAACATATACTATAAATCTATTCCTTTAATTGTTACTAGTAATTGTATTTATTTTCTTTCTGAGGAAAAGCTCAAGCATAGACATGATGTCTACTACTAGATTAGGCCTTTGGATAGAAAATAGATTCTATTCTGTACTTTTGTTTGTAGAAAAGTATCAAGTCAGTTACCTTCCACATACAAACCTCAAGCATCTAGAATATCAAATTTGAAATAGTTGGAGATATCTGCTAGGAAAAGAAAATTGGTACTGGGCTCAAAAAAATGGAATATTACATTTAGATGTACACAGCATCCACGAAACATTATGGTTCATGCTGTTTGTTAGGTATTATTGTATATACTAGCTTCATCGATCCATTGAAAACACAAATTCAATGCTTTCCATGTTCAATACTGTTCTACATAGAGGTGGTTCATGCATATAATACGCTTAAACTCATGTGTATTTGTGTGCATGTTTGTTTGCATGTAGTTGGGGAGATAGAGTTCAATAGGAAAAAAAATTACTGTAATACAAGACTGTTTACTATAAGGGCCACAAAAGAGAGACTTTTTCTTCTGAGAAGGGAGTGATCCCATTTTGATGGGAAGATGTCAGTTGGAGGGCATCTTTGCATCTGGACTTTAAAGGCAGAGGGGTGAGTAAAAGACTCTACCAGAGGGAGGACAGAACAAAGGCCAAGAAGGAAAGGGTCAAATTAATTCAAATTCCTGTAGACTATGTGAAAAGGAATAAAGCAGATTAAACATATGATTTCACTTTTAGGTACAATGAACAAAATATGATTTTAAATTTGTGATTGAAATTAGAATCCAACATTTGCAACTCGGATTAATTTTAGATTTTTTAAACCTGTGTGTTTCTCAGCATTAGCACTACTGAAATCTTGGACTGGATAATTTCTTTTGTGGTGGATGTTTATCACCATCCCTGGTCTCTATCCAGTGCTGAGACTAGGATTGGGCAAGGAGACAGCAAGGGCACAATATTTAAGGAGGCACTCATTCTCAACATCATATAAATCTTAGTCCTGTACTTGCATGACCCTGAGAATAGGTGCCTCCTTATATTTTGAGCCTAACGCACCCTAGTCCAGGAGGTTGTCTGTTCACCAGGAGCCAGTAACACGCTCCCAGTTGTGACAGTCACATGTGTCTCCAAACTTTGCCAAATATCCTCTAGAGGACAAATTTGCCCCTGGTTAAGATCCACTGTAATCTAACTGGAATAACTCAGCACATTTTTTTTTTTTTTTGTAAAATACCAAGAAGAGCAGACAGCAACATGACCTCTTTTGTACTTAAAGTAACAACTAAATACAGGTATGAGTGGTGGGTCACACATTTGGGCAGGATAATATGACAAGATGTAGAAAGAAACTTGAGTAGATGGCTTTGGTCTTGGCACTGGAGATAAAAGGGCTTGTGTGGGTTACCTAGTGGTAAGGGATCCATTCTGCTATTTATAATACACCTGCCTTCAGGGCCTTTGCTGTGCTGAAGAAGAATAATTCTGTTATGCATCATGGGACATATTTAACACAATTTTGAGTACATTTGTCTGATTCTTGTAGAAATGTTAAAAAATCTATAATATGCTTATACTTTTTCTTTTTAAGAAATTAGGCAGTATTTCTGGTTAGTACTTCATTGTTCTCAATATATTTGATTAGAAACCCTACCCTACCCTACTCATTCTATTTTCTTGGACTTTGAGGGAGTATGGGGCACTTGGGGAATTGTGTTTTGTGCAGCTTGTGACTTCCAAGTTTACAGGTACATCAGACACTACTGATCATATCAATTAGTGCAAGATCACAAAGCCACACTATATTATGCACTGTGTACAGGTTCAATAAGAGTATGTCCTTACTTCATGTTTAGCAGTCAAGTTCAGTCCCCTAAATCCCAGGTGTCTAACATTGAGTGATGTGTCACCCAGCATGTTGCTCCATGGTTTTTATGGCACTGACTACAAAAAATTGGCCCATGGTAATAACAACAAATTAAAACGTTCAGTTTAATAGCTGATGACCTTCCACCAGACTGTGTACTATTTTATTTGTACTTCATGTTCAGTAACCTTTAGTGGTGGCTAATAAAATTATCCTTACCTTACAGATATGTAAGGTTCATTAACTTGCTCACAGTCACATGGTTAGGATCATGTGATTCCAGAGTCTGTGCTCTGACATAATCAGGGCTCCCTACAGGAATGTCCTTGTAAATTGTGCCTCATGCACACTGTGGGCATTTTGAATACCCTGAGATTTTACTGATAGGTACAATTAAGTGCCAAGTGAATTTCAAATTTTAAAGTGTTATTTATTTGTTTAAAGAAAAAATATTCAGTGGTACTTGTTAAAATATGGTAAGGAAATTGTTATTTGGGGTTATTGAGATAGATGTATAGATCATTACACTAGAGTCTTGCAGTGGAATAGAGAATTTGAGCTGACTTCTGAATACAGCATAGGCAAGTGGGATTTTATAGCTAAGGAGGAGTGGAGTGTTAGTGGGTAGAAAATGAGTAAGAGGATCCCCAGAGGTATAGGGCATTTTGGATAAATCAACCTAACAGGATTCTTGTTGAAGATAGGACAGGGTGGTCATGCGTTACTTAGGGGATGGTGGAGGATTAAGAAGTTGATTGGCTATCTGAGATTAAATGTGCAGGTTTCTTGTTGAACTGACAAAGTAGGGTTCTCTGCTAAAAGTAAATTTTACAAGGAAAGGACTTAGGTTCAGAAACCTGAGTAAAGTTTGGCCAAGCAGAGAATTTCTCACTTTTTAAAATTTTATTCAGGATGCTATACAGTGGGTAATGGGAAAATGAACAGTGGTTTCTTTTCTTCCTTCCTCCTTTCCCACCCTCCCTCCCTGCTTTTCTTCCTTCCTCCCTCCCTCCCTGCCTGCCTTCCTTCCTCCTGTGGAAACTTGCCTAGATGTAAATTCATTGTGGAAAGAATAAAGTTCAACTGAAAGGTTATTTCTTGCCTATTGTGATTTCCGCTTTCCAGTGCAGCCCGTGCACTTAGGAGAATGAAACCCTCTTTTAGAACTGCTCCTTCAGTTAGTGAAAATTGTGTAATGCCACCAGAGTTCTCTCTCCAAAGCCTAAGGCTAGAATATTCTCTCACTATTATTTATTATTGTCATGGAGCCATTAGCTTTTGCCATTAGAAACTATACTTATACTAAAGGTGTTACAGCTGGATGTATGTGCTCCAAATTCTCATTACATGCTGCTGACCTCTCCCTATAAATCTCAGCTTGGAGTTATCAGCTTTCTACTTGTTGGCCCTAATTGGAAAGTTCTCTGCTATATACAGGTACAAAATGTACTATCAGAGCTTGAATTTCTGCCCCTTCTTTGTGACTTATTTCCTCAATTCTTTTTCCATTGGAAATTCAGCTGAAACAAATTCCTCAGTTTTATATACAAAGTGAGCTCATGGTAGAACACATTACAAATCATGCAATGCAGTAAATGAGAACACAGTCTAATTCTTTTGACATTAGAGAATATTAAAATGTCCTTTGTTAATTAATTACCTGCCCATCATTTTTTTAACTTAATAATTTTGAAACAAAGTGTATGTTTTTAAGAAGATTGAAACTCTTTTTTTTTTTTTTTGCTTGAAAGGTATACAGCAGTAAATTCCATGAAGGGTCTGCAAGGAGTTATCATTTTCTAAAATCTTCAGATGGATTCTGTTTTGGCAGACTCTTGTTTAGTAGTCCAAAGATGGCAGAGTGAATGTTTCTGACTCGATTCGTTTGTCCATGAGGACAATATTTCCCAGATAGAATCCTTTGAATTTTCCATTGAAGTCATGTGTTCATTTTGAGGAATTTCCTGCATCTATCACAATTGTTAACCCTTTTAAGAGGAGGGCAGGCACCATATTTAGAAACATAAGGACTCAGAAGTCCTGGTTTTAGATTTTCTACATATTATTAATAGTGACTTAATTTCAGCAAGGTGTGGCCGCATATGCCTGTAATTCTAGCAAATCAGTATTTCTCAGAACAAGTCATCTTAAGAAGTATTTGTGTTTTCAGTATCTATTTAATATTTAAACAGTTATTTTACCAATTTCAATTTAAATAGCATTTACTTTGAAACAGCTGTGTAGGGTATGCTAGAATAAATTTTGTTCTCCTCACAATTTCATTTATTTTTTTCTATTAAAAACTGATTTAAGCAGTCTTCAAATAAATGAAATATGAGCTTCATAAGACCATGAGATAAAATGATCAAACTACATAGGTTCTAAATTGAGATCTATGCAGAATTATGATGTTTCTAAGAAATTAAACATAAATACTTTTCTTTCCTCAGATCAACTTGTTTTTCCTAACATTCATGTCAAGAAAGAATTATGAGGAAAACATGAATGTACAAAATTTTCACCACAGAAACTTGAGGGTAAATTATCATCCTCTTTTTTTCTACTGCATGGGACAGAAATTGTGTCACAGATATTCAATGTTTTTTAAAGTACATATATTTAGCATACTGTCAACTGTTGTTCTCAAATCTGTATTATCCCATTGTGTGTGCCTAGTGCTCAAAGGAAAATAACAGATCTATTTGAGGACAAAGGATTTTTCTCCCAAAATATCTTCATTATATAATATAATCATCTGATATTTTTATGGTGATCAGCGATTTCCACATTTTGTGTCTCCCAGCTTTTTAAAAAAATATTCTTTCTGTTTTAGCCATCATCTATAAATAGGTGCATGTTCTATTAATATGGTTGTTGCTGTTTTTTTTTTTTCTTTCAAGTTTCCAGTGCCTACCAATCTTGAAACCAGAATTAGAAGCAAAGGAGTAATTTAAAAAGTAAACATATTATCGATACCCTTATATTCCAATCACTTAATTATTTTTTTAAAAAATTAATATTGCTCTGTGACATACAAATGCAAAGCTGCCAAGAAATAGTATATCGTTTTATTCTTTCAATGACCTATGAGATATTTTCTCATATTTCTTAGAGATGAGAAGGCTAATTTTAAAAGGCTAACTATGTTTTCCAAATTCACACAGCTCATTAGTGGTTGACCTAAGAAGACAGATCTGACACTTAGTGTCTTAAATATTCTACAAGTAATTCTTAAATCTCTGAGAATTTAAACATATACTAAATACTTTCTTCAGTCTATTATGTATAATAAAAATCTCTTCTACATTCCTATCCTAGGAAAAAATTCAAATTTTCTATAAAAAAGGGAGTACTAGAATCTTTGACAGCTATGTTGACCTATAATAAACATAGGAAATATTGTACTTATTACATGAAGCAATATCAAATTATAAGAAGAATGTAGGTATTTTCATGTATTCCAATAGGTTATTAAATATTGCTCTACCCCTTCTGTTAACAATTGATTTGTGTTATATATTGTTGGCTGGTCCATATTTGAGTTATAGAACTTTTTAAATTTTAGCATCAAACACTGATTTAATATGTTGCAATACTATCCAATCTTTATCTATGATTGGGAAGTATCAACTCAGTAACACACACATAAGCACACTTTATAATTTTTTGGTTGATGGCGTTTGACTTTGAATAATTCCTTTAAAAATATCTTCATTTTCCAAAGATTCTTAATTTGTCATAGCACTATTGTTACTGTTACCATCTTTCTTTGTTTTCATCATCCTCTAATATGAAAATTAATTTTTAGTTTGTGCCATCAATTTCTGTTTCACAAAAACAGTACATTGCTATACTGTTTTCTTATTCCTTTCCTTAAAATGTTCTTAGATATTACTACTTAAAAAAAAACAAACTAAAATCACCTGAACTTACAATACAAACTCTTTCTGACAATGAGGAAATTGAAACTATGCTGTATAATTAAGGTGACCAAAAGAGGAATAAAACAAAACAGAAACAAAAATACTTCTGACACTTACTGTGTGGGAATTTCATCCACAACAACTGATTCTCTCATTCTTGGCCACCACCAATGAGGTGTTCTGCAGTTCAATTCTGACACTAATGACGCTGAGTTAATTCACACCCCACAGTTTGAGGGTTCAGTTCAACAAGAGCACCACCCCCCAACTCTTGATCCCAATCACAAATGTGGTTTCCAGGTTATCTACCATTTCTGTCCAACCTCTTTACATTCGGAAGGCACCAAGATTTCTTTCTTAGGTACAATAAGTTGTTAGATGAACTCATGTAACTCAGAAAAAAAATGTCATGCTTACCAATGTAATGAAAGGATGTGATTCCGCAGCACCCTGGTGGAGGTGATACACAGGACAAGGTGGGAACAGGTGGCGGGGAGGGTAGAGCTGGCAGGGCCCTCTAGGCAAAGCACCCTCCCAGCTCTTGGGACAACAAAAGATAACTTTTTCTTAGCCCTGTCCCAAATTTAAATGGTTGTTAGGAAATTCAATGCTATTGCCAGAAACAAAGGAGTTATTAGACTTGTAAACTTTGTAAGCAGAATTTATGACTTTCTCTATGTTTTCAAGAGTTGACATTTGGGGGGCATTTCATGATGACAACTTATATGTCCTATTGGAAATTTTTGAACATCCACATTTTGTCATTTGAAATGAAATCTTATGTTAACTTGAATTCTTCCCACCATGGGGGAAAAATATTCAATTTTTATTTTTCCAAACATAGTGATTGTTATTTTTGCTTGGTAAAAGAAATTAAATGACTGCGATTCTGAAAAAAAAAAAAAAAAAGTAATGCTTTCCTGAAAATAGTCTTGGACTCTATCTACCCAAACAACAAAAGAAACCATGCCACCACTGACTACTGAAACCATTCATCATGCCAACTGTTTGCAAGCGTGTAAGATTTTTTTCAATGATTTTTTTCTTTTTTAGCATCTGACTGACAGATATAATGAAAGTTGTTGGCAGCCCTTATCAAAAACAAGAGCTGCCATGTATTAACAACTTAAAATAGCCACCTTTCATCTTGGCAACCTGAGAAAGAGTCTGGTATTCTAAATGTTTTTTCCAAAACATTATAAAATGTTAAAATAAGAATATTTTGATGTTTCGCAAAGTTCCCTCAGGAACTTTTAAACTAATATTGCATACATGCTATTTGAAACCCTTTGGTCGAACACTTTAAGCTATTATTTCTCTGTAATTATGAGCTAGATGGCTGACAGGATGTGGTAGTGAGAACTGGGTGGAATAGCACATACAAGGTCCTCCTGTCTAGATCACTATCCCACTCCCACCGTCTCCATCAGGAGACCTTCCCTGATCACAGTGGCTGGAAGAATTTTTTCCCACTTCTTGTTCCTATGATTCTTTTATTTATTTTATATAAGGCAATTCTTTTGTCTATATTCATGTTCCCTTCTAGAGCAGACACTATTCATTTGCTGCCAAATTCTCCTATTATTATATCTAGTTTCATTTATTCATTCATTCTGAAACATTTCTAAGAACCTACTTTGCTTTTGATGGTAATACTGTCATGAAGTATGAAGCTATTGTCTTTTTATTATTTTAAATATTGTTTTTAGTTGTAGATGGACACAATATTTTTATTTCATTCATTTAATTTTATGTGGTGCTGAGGTTCGAAACCAATGCCCCACGCATGTGAGATGAGCACTCTACCACTGAGCCACAACCCCAGCCCAAGCTGTTGTCTTAATAGGACAGTCAAAAGTGAATTTCTTTTTTAATGAGTTCAAATATATACTATAATTGTACAGTAGTTTATGACACAGTTATTTTTTTGTTATTTTTTTTATTTATATATGACAGCAGAATGGATTACAATTCTTATTACACATATAGAGCACAATTTTTCATATCTCTGGTTGTACACAAAGTATATTCACACTAATTTGTGTCTTCATACATGTACTTTGGATAATAATGTCTAACACGTTCCACCATCATTTCTAACCCCATGCCTCCTAACTTCCCCTCCAACTCCTGTGCCCTATCTAGAGTTTGTCTATTCCTCCCACACTTCCCCTTCCTACCCCACTAGGAATCTACCTCCTTATATCAGAGAAAACATTCAGCATTTGTTTTTTGGGGGTTGGCTAACTTTACTTAGCATTATCTTCTCTAATTCTATCCGTTTACCTGCAAATGCCATGATTTTATTCTCTTTTATTGCTGAGTAATATTCCCTTGTGTATATATGCCACATTTTTTATCCATTCATCTATTGAAGGGCATCTAGGTTGGTTCCACATTTTAGCTATTGTGAATTGTGCTGCTATAAACATTGATGTGGCTGTGTCCCAATAGATGCTGTTTTTAAGTCCTTTGGGTATAGACCGAGGAGAGGGATAGCTGGGTCAAATGGTCATTCCATTCCCAATTTTCCATGAATTCTCCATACTGCTTTCCGTATTGGTTGCACCAATTTGCAGCCCTACCAGCAGTGTATGAGTGTACCTTTTTCCCCACATCCTTGCCAACCCTTATTGTTGTTTCTCTTCATAATAGCTGCCATTCTGTTTGGAGTGAGATGAAATCTTAGAGTGGTTTTGATTTGCATTTCTTTAATTGCTAGAGATGATGAAATTTTTTTCATATATTTGTTGATTGATTGTATATCATCTTCTGAGAAGTATCTGTTCAGGTCCTTGGCTCATTTATTGATTGGGTTATTTGTTTTGTTTTGGTGCTTAGCTTTTTGAGTTCTTTATATACCCTAGAGATTAGTGCTCTATCTAATGTGTATTGTATATGCATCAGCATAGAAACAAAACTAGTGTGTTGTAAGAGAAATACTAAAGCAAAATAAGTCAGTTTTGTTTGCAAAATTTTGCCTTAATAACTTTTCTACTTTTACGTTCAAGGGAGCTGTTTTTTACAAAACTTTCTGGTTTGGGTAGAGCTGCTGAACAGTACTGGATATCATTGTTTATTTTTCCACTTAAGAAAAGTAGAAGCCAGTGCTAATGCTCTTCTGCAACCTAGAGCTTAGTTAACTGTTAAAGATTGCACCTTCCAAAATGTGTGTCAGTTTTTCTTTACAGAGAACTTTTGTAGTCTTTTCCTCATCATTACTAAGACAGTTTAGAGTTTGTGTTTGGTGGGAAGATGTATGGTAATGATAATACTCCACGTTATTGGAATATCAAGACTGAATAACTAAGTAACACAACCTAAATTAAACCCTTCCCTACATATGTTTATGCTGTAGACAAACTTTGTAAATCTTTTTTTTTGTTGTTGTTGGAAGGAGATACCAGGAATTGAACTGAGGGGCACTCGACCACTGAGCCACATCCCCAGCCCTATTTTGTATTTTATTTAGAGACAGGGTCTCACTCAGTTGTCCAGTGCCTTGCTTCTGCTGAGACTGGCTGTGAACTCGCTTTTCTCCTGCATCAGCCTTCAAAGCTGCTGGGATTATAGGTATGTGCCACCATATCTGGCAAACTTTGTGAATTGAACTGATGATCTAATAAGAGTTGTAGAAGCTATTTTCTGTGTTAGCCTTTCCTGTGTGAATGTACAATCATCTGTTTTGGTGCTTCATATCTAGAATGATGTTCTTCTCATCCTTTTTATTCTTATCCACGGATTACT
Organism: Marmota flaviventris; assembly: GCF_047511675.1. Lineage (NCBI taxonomy): Eukaryota > Metazoa > Chordata > Mammalia > Rodentia > Sciuridae > Marmota > Marmota flaviventris. The sequence goes on along the minus strand of NC_092500.1, from coordinate 56,626,448 downwards.
CCTTATCTTTTAAGAATTGTTCCAAATTTTCCTTTCTCTAGGCTCTATCCCTGTTCTTCATTCACCCAGCCTGATGAGATATTGTTACGGTTTGGATGTGAGGTGTCTCCCAAAAGCTCACAAGTGAGACAATGCTAGAAGGTTCAGAGGAGAAATGATTGGGTTGTAAGAGTCTTAACCCATCAGTGATTTAATCCCCTAATAGGGATTAACTGAGTAGTAACTAAAGTGTAGGGTGTGGCTGAAGGTGGTGGGAATTGGAGTGTGGCTTTGGGTATATATTTATATCTGGCAAGTGGACTTTCTCTCTCTGCTGTTTTCTGATCATCATGATGAGAGTTGCTTCCTTCTGCCACACATTCCTGCCATGATGCTCAGCCTCACCTGGAGCCCCTAGGAATGGAGCCATCCTTCTGTAGACTAAAACCTCTAAAACTGTGAGCCCTGAAATAAATTTTTCCTCCTCTACAATTGTACTGATCTGGTCATTTAGTCACAGTGGAAAAAAAAAAAACTGACTAAAACAGAAATCTCATATTTTCATAAACTCATGCACATATTATTTCACTTATTACTTTTTCATAATCTCTTTCTAGGTTTATACCTCTTAAATAGACTCTGAACTTTTGGATGCCCCAGGACCTTATCATATTTATTTTTTTTAATAATATGTCTTAACATTGTATGTGACATATACATTGTTCTTTGTAAATGCTCCTTTGATGAAAATATGAATAGATATTAATAATCAAGATCAGATCGGCTTCCTCATGCAGATGATAAGGCCTCAAGGAAGGTATAGTTCAGAAGGGAAACACAATCCAGGAGTGATTACTTTTTCCAACTATGATAGTAGCCAAAGCTATAGAGTAATGTGGCAGTTGTATAATAATAATGAGGAAGAACATGCTATCTAGGCCAGAGAATTGAGCTAACCATGAACTTAATTGTGGTTATGTGAGTCCATTGAGATAGAATCCAGAATAGTTGTGAACAATTTGGAAACAATGTATAGAGTAGAGCATGCTGAAATATACTTGAAAGTAACTTTTTCAAAAGGCTTATAATAATTGGGAAAATAGGCACGAAGGGTGTTGGGAAATTCATTTTATTGCTATAAATTATTGATGAGTTATCACTGCTTGCATATGTTCTAAATAGACTTATGTTGTAAATTTTGAAGAGCCCTTGGATAATTTATAATAATATAATTCACTTACAAGCTATATGAAATATTAATAAATGTTATTACCTACCTTATTTAGACCTTTCTCCCTACCATGGACTGTAATGCATACTTTTCTGTGCATTATCCTTAGTACTTATTCCAATATAATTATTCACATTTTACAGATGAGGAAACAGAAGGTTAGAAAGTTTAATCCACTTGTCTTTGATCACAGAACTATTAAATACCAAATCTGACATTAAATCCATTGCATTTGAAATTGAATGTGTCTCACACTACATTGTGCTATGACTCCGAGTCTATAAAATACATGTAACTTTTCTGCACAAGATTAACATGAAAAACATAAATGTCTATAAATTCAGTTATCTCTCTGGTCATTCATTCATTCACTCCATTCATTTGTTCACTGAATATTTATTTATTGACCATCTAGGCACTCTGCTAGCTATTGCAAATGTGCAACACATCCACATTCCGTGGTGGGATTTACAGTGTGAGATTCAGGGATGAGAAATATAAATAACTGTATAATAACAATTTTGATAAGTGCTTTGAAGAAAACCATAGTGCCTTTTGTTAAGTGGATTACAGAGCAGAGTTCTTAATGTACTTCCTTCCCTGTGGGTAAGTGTAATTAGATTTACAATATAGCTTACTGTAACCCAAGAGGATGCTTAAAATAACTCTAGATAAGTGGTACCACAACAGTGTAATCAAGCTGAACAGTTTGAAAACATTGGTCTTCCAGCAGCCTTTTCACAGCAGAAGGAATTTTGGTGAATTGTTTGGTATTTTTGAAGAAAACCGTGGTGCTGTATCTAAATAGGTTTTGAAAATTTTCCAAGTGTCACATCTGTTTTTCAGTTTTGGAGGGTGACTTTGGAACTATCTCAAGAGTAACCTACATCAGTTCACAAAAAGCACAAATATCTATGGAGATGAGTATCCCTATGCCCTTTAAAGACCAGTATCTGTCCTGCTGCGACTCTGAACACGGAAGAGCTTTTGAACCAGAAATGTGGATGGAGTATTTGCCGATTATGAATTTTTGGCTATCCATATAGATAACAGTTGGCATAAAATCAAAATAGTAGTAAAATAGAAGAACTCACTTGATTTAAGAGTTAACATTAGGTGCTCAATATAAAATAAAATCTAAGACAAAATGCAAACAAAGCAAAACAAAACTGTGAAACTTTGCCAGATGTTCATAACACCCTAAACAGGATAGAAGTCATAAAATCTTAGGTTCAGCTTCCAAAATTACCTTAAAGAATATATTATAATATCATAAATAATTGGTATTTAAGAAATTTGTGAACATTGTAGAAAAATTAAAATCAATGGTTTGGTTTGTTTTTCTCTTCTAAGAAATGTCTGTTATAGCTCAACTTTCCTTTCCTCCCTCCTCTTTCAAAATCTCTTCATAAGCAGATGGAAAACTGGTCATTTCTCAATAACTGGAGATACTTTTGTAATTATGTGCAAATCTGAAAGGTCAGGACCCTCCCTATTTTTCAGCTGTCAGGGAATGGTTGAAATGCTTTTCATGAAATAAGTGGAAACATATGTGAAAAATAGAAGGTAAATCAAGAAATACGGTATCATAATTGAAATCTATTATCATCTATCAACTTTAGGTATTGTGAGCCTGCCTTATTATCACATTCTTGGAAGTTCCTTATCCTGCTAATACTTCTCATTACCTTCACCTTCTGTCTTTCTTTTGTGCTGCTCTCACAGAAGAAGAGCTCTTCAGGTGGGTTTTGAGGAATACATAGGAGCTTGCTTAACAGAAAAGCAGGGAAAAGGATTCCTTAATAGCAATGACACCTATTAAGTTATTTAAAGACACAAAGATAGGAGCTAACATGGAGTGAGCTGGAAACTGAAATTAGTTCAGTGTTGGCAGAGCACGTAGTGCAAGGGTAGTCATGACATTAGAGGAAAATAAAAAAGTGAAATGGAGTCAGATCAGATGGCAAAACAGTCATAATTCAAGTAGAAATATTTCTACTAGTGAGTTCATGTTTTGATAACCAGTAAGGAACTACTCTACCTCAGGGGAGGAAGGAAGAAAGGACTAATAGAGACCTGAAATACGCACAGGTAGCCAAAACATTATAGGATTCCACACCTGATGTGATGATTTTCATTTTACCCGTGAATAAGAAGCCAACTTCAGGGGGTGACTGAGGATGTTTGGCCAACTTGAGGAAAGGAAAGATGTTAGAACTGTAGTAGTGAAGGAGAGGGGAGGATACCAAGATCTGTGTAATAATTGTATCAGAGAAGCCTGGGATCTTGCCAAAATTGAAATCTGTGAATGTGAAAAGGCATCAATCTATACAGTCAATCTATTTCCCCCAGCTCTGTGGAATACTAGAGTTGTATATCCCATTCCAAGTTTGAAATTTTTAGGCTCCTTATTGCAAGAACATGTAAGTGCAAGGTACTTGATATTGTTGTTGATTGATTATAGATTATAATAGTATTATCCACCCACTAAAAATGTGTTCAGTGCATTGTGTAGTTTCCATATTTATACTCTTCTTCTATAAGGTAGAGATTTTAAAAACAGTTGAGAATCCAGTTAGGAAATTTTCCAAAGATATTTTTGCCAATCAGTATTAGAAATGGAATTTAATGCAGACCAACTTTTCAGAGGAGCAGAAAAGAAATTGGAGCTAAAAAAGGGCTAAGAGTTTGGGAGAAGATGTGTCAATGGATTGGACATTTTCAAGGAGATTCTATAACAGGATAAATGGAATAACAATTTTTTTAGGATTGCATAAAAGATAGTAATAGTAATTGGGATGTGGAATAGCAATGTTTAAGACCCCAGTAATAGAGGCATTCCAAGTGGCCATTAAGTTCAAATTGGAATTAAGTTACTGGAATAAAAGTAGAAGTGGAGGTCATGAATTTTATAGTTAGGTTATGGTAGGATTTGGGAATGAGGTGAAATGAATCTTAAAGGGATGGCCTAAAAGCTGGTAAGTCCCCATGAATGTGATATATCTTTATGAGCTGAATGTTAATTAGGAAAGGTTTTTTTTTTTTTTTTTTTTTTTGCATGAAGGTGAAAAATAATGATATAAAAGCCACAGAGTGGAAGTGGATTATGCTGAGCCTCTATTCTAGACCTGGATGTATGGAGAAAGGCAACTTCTGTAAATCAGATTTGAGGAGAAAATATGTGGAGACAACACAATGTCCAGGGCAGGAATAAGGAAGTTTGTTTATATATATCTAATAAACAATGGGAGCCTAGAGGGCATTGAAAGTATAAAAAACATGGAGAAGGACATCAAGAAGGGTGTGATAAAGTGGAAAGTACAAATAACAAGGGAAAAAGGGCTCAGCTGTTTGCAGAACAGACTTAGAAAGAGACTTGTGATTACAGAAAACAGTTTATTTGGGACTTGAGAGTAGTGGAGACAAGAGGCATCAGTGGAACTTAATGGCTTCAAACTTCTAAATGGAGCTTTGGCTTAAAGATCTTTTGCTATTTCAGTTCCAAATAATGCTATGCCCTGATTTCAGTCACATTTTTGTTTGAGCCAAGTGAGAGTGACACTGTCCAAAGTTCAGTGGGTGTTGGGGCTGAAATACACCCCTTTTTGGTCAGTTCATATCGGATTTGGATGAAATTGATTGGAATTCATCTGATTTCTTGACTTTGCTTAATTGGATTTTACTTAAAAAGTACTGAATTTGATTTTAAGTAAGTATTTATTTCATGGACACATTTTAAAATATTTTTTCAAAGCACTGTACTGTATTAGCTTAATATTTAGAATTTTTGATTTTGTGTCATCATCTTCTGCTTATTAGGACAGATTTTTGCCTGATGATATTATTTCCCATTGTTGTATTTTAAAATAACATGGCCTTTTTTGAAATGCTTAAATATAAGGATTTATTTTAGCTAAATTTCTGAACACATGAAGTCTATGGGGCTCACAATTTACTCCATCTTCCAAAGGAATAAATAGTAATAAAATTTATGAAAACCCAATAACCTCTTCATTCAAATGTTCATTTTCTTTTCCTCTGACTTCAAACACCAAGTTTGTGTGTGTGACTTCTTTTTTTAAATTTTTTTTATTCTAATTTGTTATATATGACAGCAGAATGCATTACGATTCATATTACACATATAGAGCACAATTTTTCATATCTCTGGTTGTACACAAAGTATATTCACACCATTCATGTCTTCATACATGTACTTAGGGTAATGTTTTTCATCTCATTCTACCATCATTTTTACCCCTTTGCCTTTCCCTCCCTCCCCTTTGCCCTATCTAGAGTTCATCTAATCTTCCCATGCTTCCCCTTCCAACCCCACTATGAATCAGCCTCCTTATATAAGAGAAAACATTTGGCATTTGATTTTTTGGGGCTGGCTAACTTCACTTAGCATTATATTCTCCAACTCCATTCATTTACCTGTCCATGATTTTATTCCCTTTTATTGCTGATTAATATTCCATTGTGCATATATACCATATTTTCTTTATCCATTCATCTACTGAAGGGCATTTAGGTTGGTTCTACAGTTTAGCTGTTGTTAATTGTGCTGCAATAAACATTGATGTGGCTGTGTCCCTGTAGTAGTATTCTAAGTCCTTTGGGTATAGACCAAGGAGTGCCTGAGCACTTTGATAACTAATGTAAACTAAGAAATTGGGACTGTAAATTTATTTATTTTACCATATATTTAAAAAGGTAAGCCTTATATAAAATAAAGGAGGTTTGATATCATTAAGTGAATTTTAACAGAAATTTAACGAAATAAATGTAAGAAATGTTTTTATACATCACATAGTCCAACTACCCATCTATCACTGATATATGCATTGGGTATTTTTTCATTAAAGATGTTTCTCATAACTGGTATTATGGAACATGTAAGTAAGATCAAGGTTAGAAGGATTCCTGTCATTAAAGCTATGTAACCTTGAGAACTTGACTTCTCCAAGCCTAGTGTTTTCTTTTCTCTAAAATGGAGATTATCAGAGCATTTGAGAGGATTGAGGCAACATATTTTACTTTTAGATACTTATGTCTATCATGTTACCTTTGTATTAAACAAGCTCTTCTGCAGTCTTAGCCTATCTGCTACAGTTCAGCATCCATTAGATAGTTGAAAATTTCTTAAAATTAAATTTCATACTAAGTTCAATTTTTGGTATCTTTGCAGCAGTCTGGACTTTGACAATGCAATAATACCAATCTTTTTCATTTTCCCAAGGTAGCTATTGACTAATTACAATATGCCAGTCAAAGTCATCTAAGTTCCTAGCCAAAATCAGTTATCAGATATGTCCCATGCACCTGCAGTACAGGTCTGCTTTAGCATCCTGATGTACTTAGGCATGGGCTGGCAGCTGCCCATGGAAGTATACACTCCATGTGAATCCAGCAATTAATTTCAGAGCTCAGCAGCTTGGTCTCAGGGTCAATTACACTTCCTCTAGTTGGAGTTCATTCAAGCCCATTCTTAACAGTTCATCATGTTTATTCACCCTAATCATATAAAAATAATTTTGTTAAAGACTGTGATGTACAATTTGCTTCAAAGAATAAATGTCAGTTTGGCTGTAGGGTGAATACAGCTGATAAGGACTCCTATCTGTGTTGCTCTGTTCATCTACCCTCCTGTTGACTCCTCACAGCTACCCATACCTGTAGGGTAGTAATATGGCAAACTGAGCACAGTGACATTTCAACAAGAGAAGCTCAAGTGATGGTTTCTCAGTGTGTTTTGGTTTTGTGATTTCTGCATGGTTGATTTTCAGTACAACACCAAACCAATTATATATGTTTCCAACACCTATGGATTTTCTTTCATCTTTGATGTCTTCAATTAGAAGAAAGGCAGGTCATTTATATCTCTATGACAAAGATATGTGAACAAGATTACTTCATTCAATATTTTTGCTAAAGTTCTAAAATCAAAATTTTTTTGGGCTAGTGTTTTCTCACTTTATTTTCAATCTATGATGGTGAAATTTATTCTCTTAGGTTTAATTATACAACACAATTATATAATTGTGTAGTACTTGTTTAGAGATTTTAGGTTATATTACTTATTCAGGTGTGCAAGTAGAATTTCCTCAAGAGACTTGGAATCCCTGTACCTGTAGCTGTAAAATAGTGATTCTGTAGTTGTATATAACAAGGCTTTACAGAATCTGCCTCCTGTGACTTTCAAAGATCACCTTTGGTGGTTGGATAAACTTAAAACAATGGATTTGTTTTGGGATGTCAGAATAGGACATGGTGTCTCCAACCTGTCACTTGACAGCAAAAGGAATGTTATGCTTCAGCCTTGAATAATGTCCTCACATTCTTCAACCTTGGGTTAGTCATCCACTCATCAGCTGATGTGATTTTGCATTTTTGCCTGTGTCATTAATCACTCACCTTAAGTTCTCTTTTGGCACTGGAGGCCTGTTGCTTCCAAACCAAACACATTTTCTGGGCTTCTGTGGAAAGGAAAGGAGAAGGAGATTTAAAAGAAGATAATAGATGGGTTCTCAGTTATTTTGGCTTTGTTATTAATGCTAACTACTATCATAAATTATGGACTTATGATTGAGATGTTAATGAATATTTTATTCAAGGAACTTTTCATAAGTCTTAATGAGCACTGAGAATTCACAAACATGATTGGAGGATGCTGCTAAATTAAAGGGAGAAACTCTTGTTAGAGAGTAGATTATCTTCTATTTCTCTTGAAAATTTGAGTGTTAATTTACATAATATTAAATATTCCTTTTTGCTGTCCTTTGGCTTTTGAAACAGTCCCTTGTTTTGTATCTTTTGTTAAGTATATCAATAAAATTATCTTTGCCAGATGACATTTTTCATTTTTATCATTCTTTAGATAATTTCCAACCATGTGTAAACATGAATAATATATTTCCCCAATTACATCATACATTCTTAGCTTCTTTCCTAAGCACTTTTGTAAAAATATAGTTTGTGATTAAAATTTTCTCATGAGTTAGAAAAGATCAGGAGCCCTTGAAATTCATTATGAGATACACCAGAAGTAGAATTTTATGACACCACAGAGTATTAAAATAGCAGTGTGGAAAGGGCTGTTGGGCCTCTCTGAAAAGTAGGGCTATTTAATCACCTAATAATGGTCTCCAAATTTATAGAATTGAGTATACCATATATTTTCCTACCTGATTTTGGATAAGAGATTACACATTGTTTAGTCTTCCAGAGGCCTAAAGATTTCTGTGTAAGGGTTTTCCTTTTTTTCCCCCTTTTTATTTGTGTTGATTTCTGGTATAATGGGTAAAGGAATTACTTTTAATTATGTGCCCATTAAGAAGAGCACCATACAGCCTATAATTGTTTGCAATTATTTTTATATTAATGGAATTATAAAACAAGTTTTTTTTTTCTTTTTTTAGGAAGTCAAAGTCTGTTAAGCTTATCTATGATTTAAACGTACATGTTTCAGAAGGTCAGATATATTAGCATTTGTGCAAGGTGAAAGTGATTTGGGAAGGTCAAAAGGCATGCCAGAACAGATGAAAAGCATTTCACTTTATTTTATTTTTATATTAACTACCTTGTTTTTTAAAACATCTTAATTTGGTATACATATCATGTAACTCTCAAATTACTCTATTTTTTATATATATGTCATCAGCATATAAATACCTTTTAGGTTCAGTGTATGCTTCTTCCTCAAAAAAATAAAAATAAAAACAATTTAAAACAAAGGAGAAAACTTTCACTGTAACAAAATATTGTAAATTAAAATTGATGTTTCAACGTTGTAGAGGAAAATCTGGAAATTTCTAAGTTTACATTGTCAAAATAAGTTTATAGTTAGAGAAAAAAAAATAAGAAGAAAGACTTTCTTATTATCCCCAAATATTTGTAATATTATTTTATCTCAAATGAGAATCAAAATAATGGGAGAAGTTGCTTTTAAGGGATGAGATAATAAATATATAGACAAGAGTAGTTGTAGCAAATAATGTCAGTGTTATATGTATAAATGAAATAAATTCAGAATTACATATTTTAGTGGTAGTCACTGAAGTAAGAAAGTTAATTGTAGCAAGATGTCATACCCTTAAAAATGTTTACTTTACTATGTATTTTACTGATTGTGTATACTAAGAAATTTGTGAGGAACATTTTAATGCTGTTTCTAAATTCAAGTGAATTTAATTATCTCTCTAAGGAGGTTCTATGCTTGCAGAATCAACAAGTTTTTATGTGATTCTTACTAAATTGGGACAATTTCATGTAAATAATTGGTTTATTATCGTCTTGGAATTTACATAGTAAACAGATTGATTGTTTATCTAAAATCCCTTCCATGTTGGACTACAAGGTCAAGGTTCTCTGGTCAAATAAGGTAACATTATAAGCATTAGCAAACTGACCTCATAGTACCTTTGTTCTCTCCTCTTTGTCCTTGTTCATGTGAAATATATTTAAACAATCTTTGCACTGTGCTATTATAAAAAAAATTCTTGATCATATCTGAAAGTTAATTATATTGGTTTAGTAGTAATAGAATTATCAAGATTTACATATTTAAGTCTCTTATTTTTCAAGTAGGAAATCAGTGGTTATCTAATATTTATTTATCTATAAAACTAATAATTTTTTACTAACTTAGTAGCAACTATTAATGTTCATAGTTATTAATATTTTATTTGTTTTTTGTCTAATACCAAACACCACTTTAGTAGGTATATTAAGAGTGTTAAATGAGTCAATTAATAGCCACGCAGGCAAGATATATATATATATATATATATATATATATATATATATATATATATATATATTTTTTTTTTTTTTTTTTTTGGTAAGGAAATTAAAGAGATAAGTCAAATGTTTGTTTCAAGGTCCAAATAATCAAAGAACTGATGATCCAATTTTGATTATCATTTTATAGTGTTTCTAGTACATTAGTTACTAAAGTTCTACTTAAAAATTTTTAATGTAAATAGTTTTAATATTTTTATATAAAAATCTCATGTTATTACTTTAAAAACTCTCTACCTCTTCCTGTCTTCTCTCTCTCATACACATTATCCCACTCCAAGTAGAGGGAACTTTGTTATTGCAGGAAATCCTCTGTATTTGCAGAAATTTTACTTATGACAGAAAATATAAGGGCAGGCACAAACACTATGATTGTAACACAGGGTTATTAATTTAATTAAATAATCCATATATATCTGAATAGGACTTTAAATATAACCTTAGAATTTTAGAGAAGGCAAATAGCAATTTCAGCTATTTTCTACTACAATAGAAAGCATAAAACTACATTCTGGGGAGTCTTTTGGATTTGGAATTGGATACTTTTTTTATTTTTTAAAACATGCATTAAATATTTAGTTGGTTGCTCTGTTCTTTGATTCTTCTAGGAGTCAGTCTTAAGATGCAATGCTTTTCTGTGAAGACTTAGATCAAGAGATTGTTGGAAACAAAGAACTCTAGGATTCTGAGCCAATAGAGCTACTCTGTGAGTATCCTCAGTGTGCATTTTCTTCTGTTGAGATACTCCAAGTCATGCTATTTGTGGAACTGGTGTATCTTCATGTAAATGCACCTTTAATGGCCCCTTTGATTTAATTTTGTCTAATACTATTGAGTGAGGTTGTAATATGTCAAATGGCTCCTATTGGACACATGCTTTCCAGGCTTATGCTTGCCTCTTCCTTGTTAAGAGCACAGACTGTAGAACCTAAAGTATCTGGTTCAAGTCCTAGTCCTGATGCTTACTAATTAAAATTTGCTCAAACATCAGTGTCTTCATCTGTAAAATTAGACCATAGAAGGCATTTTCTTCACAGTGCTATTGTGAGAACTGTGTTAATTTCTGTTAAGTGCTTAGAACAGAATCTGGCACATCCTAAGTGCTACATAACTGTTAACTATTGTTATTATCATTATATTTACATCTTAAATACTATATTCTCTGGACTCATTCTCCTTTTTAGATATGGACATAAAAGTTGGGGTAGACACATTTTAATGTAAATAAATCCTGTCAATTGTATAATTTGTTATGCCACTTAACTGTTAAAATCTCTTGTATTTTTATATAACTCTTTGTTCTCCTTGTTATAAGTATGTACATAATTCAAATGTTGCATATTCTGTAATCATATCTTTTGTGGAATTCACTGATTCTATTGTCATGATCTTACCTTGTTAGTCTTTAGGTATGTTTTGATGTAAGTGGTTAAGTATCAGATGTGTTGGGACTAAGAAAGTTATGCAGCACCCTATAAAAAGAAGTCTTAAATTAAAAAAAAAAAAAAAAAAACTTAGAAAGTGAGGAATGCCTAGTCTGAATATTGTTTTCAAAATGATTGTCTTGAGAAAAGCTTCTCTTAGGGGGACAGATAGAAATTGCTGTTTCTATGAATGCCACATTATCTGTCTAGTAAGGTTGGTGGGCATTTCTTTAGAAGCACATATTGTTTTAAATTTTTTTTATTTTGTATGTTTAGTTATACATGACACTAGAATGTATTTTGGCATATTATACATACATTGAGTATAACTTCCCATTCTTGTGGTTGTACATGATGTGGAGTTATAATGGTTGTGAAAATAGGAAAGTTATGTGAGATTAATTCTACTGTCTTTCCCATTCCCATTCCTCCTCCATTCCCTCCCATGCCCCTTTGTCTAATCCAAAGTACTCTATTCTTCCTTTCCCGTCCCTTATTGTGTGTTAGCCTCTGCATATCAGATAGAACATTTAGCTTTTGTTTTTTTGGGAGATTGGCTTATTTCACTTAGCATGGTAATCTCCAGTTCCATTCATTTACTTGAAAATGTCATAATTTCATTCTTTTTTTATGGCTGAGTAACATTTCATTGTGAATATATACCACATTTTCTTTACCCATTTATCCTTTGAAAGGCATATAGGTTGGTACCATAGCTTTGCTATTGTGAATTGAACTGCTGTAAACATTGATGTGGCAGCATTACTGTAGTATGTCGATTTTAAGTCCTTTGGGTATAAACCAAGGAGTGAGATAACTGGATCAAAAGAAGGTTCCATTCAAAGTTTTCTGAGGAATTTCCATACTGCTTTCCAGAGTGGTTGCACCAATTTATAGTGCTACCAGCAATGTATGAGTGTACCTTTTTTTTATTGGTTATTCAAAACATTACAAAACTCTTGACATATCATATTTCATACATTCGATTCAAGTGGGTTATGAACTCCCATTTTTACCCCAAATACAGATTGCAGAATCACATCAATTACACATCTACATTTTTACATAATGCCATATTATTAACTGTTGTATTCTGCTACCTTTCCTATCCTCTACTATCCCCCCTCCCCTCCCCTCCCCTCCCCTCCCATCTTGTCTCTCTACCCCATCTGTTGTAATTTAATTCTTTCCCTTTTTGTCCCCCCAGATCCTTGCCAACATTTATAGTTGCTTATATTCTTGATAAATGGCATTCTAACTGGAGTGAGATGGAATCTCAGTGTTGTTTGAATTTGCATTTCTCTAATTTCATCTAGAGTTGTTGAACATTTTTTCATATATTTGTTGACCAATTGTATTTCTTCTTCTGTGAAGTGTCTGTTCATTTCTTTACCCTGTTTATTGATTGGGTTATTTGTATTTTTTGGTGTTAGTTTTTTTTTTTTTTTGAGTTATTTATATATACTGGAGAGTAATGCTCTGAGGCGAAGCACATATTTGATCAGCCTTTTATCGTCATAATAGCCATATTCCAAGGCACACAGTGTAATAATGAATTAGGCCAACATTTGTTGCATACCTTCTCATGCTAATAGATAAATGATGGCTGTTCAAGGAGGGTTTCTTGGTGCAATGGAGAAGAACCACCAATCTGTGAAGTAGCAGATTCCAGTGGGAGAATTAGGCAGGGACATAGGATCTATTTATTCAGAGCAAAGGCCAGCAGCAGCACACTGTGATGTTCTATACAGTTTTAAATTGTGCATTGCTCTTAAAAAACAGCTTGTCTTGTGTCCTTGACTCTCTAGGTTTTCTTCAGTGGGATGGAAAACAAATCAAAACAAAACACAATCTTCACACACACATGAAAGACAATGGATACCACGTCTTTAAATTGGTTACTTAAACACAGGCCTATTGGGCATGTGGTTGAGAAACAGACACCAGTAATGACACATGTGCTTTTAGTTAAATGAGATTTGTTTTTCCTCAAATACATCTGGCATCTTTGTGGTATCCTGTAGTCAAATCCTTCTGTTTCTATTTTATGACCCACTTTTCCCACATTTCACTGACCAGCATTTCATCTGACTGGATACAGTTGAAAACCACAGAAAATTAGAAGAAGCTCTCTCAAGTCACTTACCTTTGTAGAAGTGTATGGATCTCTGATTGGCTTCAGAGAACATTTTAAACACTGAACCCACAAATGATGTCATTTTCTTGCCTCTGCTTAAAGTTTAATACTGCAGTTAACTGAAGGATTAAAAAAAAAAAAAAAAAAGAAATGAAGATCTGGATGAAAACATCTCTTTAATGAATTAATGGAAAATTTCAAGTAAATTACATACCAAATGCCATGTCTGCTTTATCCTTATGTATCTCTCCCTTCAAATTATTTCAAAATTAAGTAGATAAGCTGAACATACCCAGTTATATTCTCCCTATTAGAAATACTACTAACCTACTTACTGTGTTCATGTTTATTTCACAGAGAATGTGGATTATGTGGGTTGATATCAATCCTAATAATCAAATAATTAGGCTTTTACTTTAGACCAAATTGACCAGCTTTGATTTTCACTGTATCTTAAAGGTAGGAAAAAATTTTAACTAAATTTTTGGTCTTCTCCCCTCACAAATAGTTCAGATAATAATCAATGGACAGTACCTATATGACTAAATCAATCATATTTGCTAATCTGTCCTTGAAAAATCTGGTTAATATTGAGGACAACATTTTCAGACATAGGACAACACTTCTATGATGTTGTGCTGATAGCATGTTTAACAGCCTTATGATGACACAGAAGATGTCTGGAGTAGGTACCTTTATTATTTACCTCTTGCCTACGATATAGTTGAATGCATGAGTTAAGTTATGCAAGGTTCTACAGGATATGACAATGCTAATAATTCTGTATGTAGACTACTACTTTAGCTTGTTGACTCTGTTGTCCACCATGGGAGAATGACTGTGTTCATACCATGATGTATTCTTTTTCTTCTCTTTGTCTTTTTTTAATGGGGATTGAATCCAGGGCCTCAAGCATGCTAAGCATGTGTTCTACCATTAAGCTATAGCCCCAGTCCCATCACGGCTTTCTTATACTAGCTACTAACTAAATATTGGTTAAACCAATTAAATAAACAGAAGAAAAAGAATAGATTCAGCCAGCCTCTTTGATGCTGGGCCAGAGAATGTGGCTTGGATATATAGTCAAATGGAGTTTATATTTTGAGTTTATCTCTAAATGTAGGCTTTCCCTTTGTATGGTAGAACCTGTCCTAGTAAAATTATCACAGTGTAGAACAAATCAGAATATATCTCTTTGTAGGAAGACCCACCTGGGGAAAAAAGTACAGACAGTTCTCTACACCAGATTTGCTTAGTGCTTTTTGTTGCAAATCAGTAAGCAGACGTGAAATAGATAGATACTTGTTAGTAGAGATATTACTTTTAATAGATGTGTTTGCAAGGGAACATGAAGCTACTAGATATATGGGAATCCTGAGAATCAGAGAGTCAGATAATGTCCTCAAGGTGACAAGTAGAGCTTAGGTTTGAACTCGAACCTCCTAAAACTAAATCAAGTACTTTTTATGTTTTAAGAATCTCTTAGAGCTGGGCATGGTGGTGCAGGCCTGTAATTCCAGCGGCTCTGAAGGCTGACGCAGGAGGGTCACGAGTTCAAAGCCAGCCTCAGCAAAAGTGAGACACTAAGCAACTCAGTGAGACCCTGTTTCTAAATAAAATACAAAATAGGGCTGGGGATGTGGCTCAGTGGTTGAGTGCCCCAAGTTCAATTCCCGGTTACCCCCGCCACCCCAAAACAAAGCATTTCTTAGAGTAAAGAAGTGCAGCAAGGAGTTATGCTGCAGTGTCCTAGGAAACAGCAGGTTCCCCAGGGGAGCGAAGACTAGTGAGCAGACTGAGGCCTGGCACAGGCAGACAAGGGCAGTCCATGTCCTCTGCCAGCTGTTAAGGAGCTCACCAAGAAGGTCTTGTCCTCACAGGGAGCCACCCAGAGAGGCCTTAAAACACGCATGCTGTAGACTTGACGAGGTCTTGGGGCATGGCCGTGAGTCCTATAAACTGTCTTTCCATGCGACTTTGCATTATTTTTCTGGTTATTTCCTTGGTATCCTCATATGTCATTTCATCCTTTTCCTTTAAAATAATTTAAAATACCAACTACCAAAGATTTTCATTTATCATACCTTACAATGACTGAAGAACAAAATTTTTTCAATATAAACTTTTCTTTGGAGGCATGACAAGAATCTCGTAGCCAGTGAGATGTGACTGAGTCAGTAGATTGAAAATGGTAAACTCTGTTTATTTATATCTTGTTAATGATTAATAACTTTGTAGTTTTAAAAACCAGAATAAATAATGGCTTCTTATTTTTTTAAAATGGCAGTGAAAACCAAATACATTAAAATGTCTACTAATTGTCTTTAGCAGTATATGGCATTGCATATTTGATCCTAGGATATTTCATCACATATCCCCCCTGGGTATTCCTGGGTGTGGTGGAGGGATAGCTGGTGGGTGGACAGACACTTGTTAGTAGAGATATTACTTGTGTAACAATTGGAGGCTACTACATTTGTTGAAGTTGCCTGGCATCTGTGGGAATGAGGGAAAGGAAATAGAATTGAGTCCTGGTGGAAGCAGAATCTTTAAGGATTGGCAACTGTGATATGACAGTGGAGAGCAGGAAACATCATGAACTCTCAGACTTTGTGCTGAGTCACTAGCAGAATGTTGGTGCATTTAACAGAAGTCTGCTGAAAGTGATGGCAGAGAGCTAAGTGGAATCATGGGTTCTGAGATAGAAAGGTATTTTAGAAGCACTTTCTCTGAACATGTTTCCTCAATTAGCTGAATATACTAAGAACTTCTGTGGAATGGATAACAGCCAGGGAATGAAAGATCTTAAATGATCCATGTACTCAAACCAAGAGAGCTGTTGTTGTGGGCAAAAAGAGGAAATCACTTAAGATGGTAGAGTCCTTGTATTGTTTGTGTTTAGGACTGCCTTCCCGCCTTTAGCCTTTATGCTTTCCTGTGATGTATTGAAACTTTAAAGGAATTGCTCTATAATGCAAATTTGACTGGAGACTTTTTTCTTTTGTTCTTACCAAGGTTAAAAAAAGAATTCCATTTTACATTATGACTCTGGGCAATTACCTCAAGAAGTGAACTTGGACTATTTTTTTCTACTGTATACTAACTTTGAGCTCCATGATAATTCTAAACTCCAGAATATAGAATCCCTGTTAGTTTTATTCAATGAATGTTAAGACTGTGGTACTCTTTCCAGAAAAACAATAGGAAAAATATTTTATCTAAATGAGAAAAGCAAATAGAAGATTCCCCTTATGTTTGTAAGACAGTTAATCTTTGTATTTTTCTAATTTATTGCTGTTTCCCATCCAAAATTTATACCTGAGCTTTCTGTTCTTTTGAATTTCTTGCACTTTTTTTATGCTTAATTTTTAAATTTCTTTATATGCGGTGCTAGGGATAGAACACAGGGCCTAGTGCATTCTAGGTAAGCACTTTACCACTGAGTCACAGCCCTGGCCCTGGACTTTTTATTCAGATTAAAAACCTGGATTTTGCACATTAATCTAGTTTTACTCAGAGTCATAAAGTGAGAAACATCAAAATCTCACAAGGGAAATGTGCTAATGCTGCATGAAACTTGGGAAT
The DNA here is from genome assembly GCF_047511675.1 of Marmota flaviventris. Classification (NCBI taxonomy): domain Eukaryota; kingdom Metazoa; phylum Chordata; class Mammalia; order Rodentia; family Sciuridae; genus Marmota; species Marmota flaviventris. The sequence continues at coordinate 56,609,290 of NC_092500.1, read as the reverse complement.
AATGTTATAAACAAATGTATTGCCAAGAACTTATTGTTATGTTTTAAATGCAGAATTAATAACCTGTTCCAAGACCACATATGCTATTCATCAGGGTTTTCTCCTAAGACTATCTGTATTTCCTATCATTTTTGAGTCCACATTAATGAGAATGTTAGAAACTGAAATTTAAATAAAATCTTTACATGGTCCTATTTTTGGCTTTACTCTTGAGAATGTGTAACCTTGGCAAAGGTTAGTCACCTTCAGACATTTTCTCCCCAGATCTCAGGGAACAGTTCTTTGGCTTTTATTTTCTCAAAGGTGCATGTAGCAAACACAACTGTGTGTTTATCTCATATCTCACAGAATATGGTTGCTCAACTTTAGTAACACAAGTTTTTTGTGCTTTAACTATGATGTGTTTCTTGTTAAGAAAAAGAGAGGGTTAGGATGTAGCTCAGTGGTAGAGCGCTTGTCTAGCATGCACAGGCCTTGGGTTCAATCCCCAGTTTGGGAGTGCAGGAAGGTCAACTGTTGAATGTTTTCCTGTGATTACAAAGGTGACAGAAGTCGCCAGTTATATTTTCTTCTGTTGCAAACACTAATCCATACTTCGCTGCTATAGGTAATTTTTATTTTATTTTTTGAAAAGATTTGTTAAAAATGTGTGCTTAAGATGCAAATTAATTTAGTAGAAGTCAGCTGTGAAGAAAAATAAATACTACATTTAGAAAGTAAATATACAATTTAAAACTTAAGCTTTTTAACCTTTCCTAACAGGCATTATGAACCATGTATTCAATCAGTGGATAGTATTTTTTAAAGATTTAATATTGTAATGGCAATAATCAAAATAATAGTGAATAAGTACAAACTATATTATCCCCACTCTTGCCAATTCTAATCATTATAGGTCATATTTTATGAAATTATGTTCTTGGTTACAGTATATTTTGACATATTAAACTTAGATTTTTGTATTTCTCCTTTATTTAACTTTAGAACTTCATATGATAATTCTTTTTTTGTGGGGGAGGGTATCAAGGATTGAACTCCGGGCACTCAACCACTGAACCACATCCCAGCCCTATTTTTGTATTTTATTTAGAGAGAAGGTCTCACTGAGTTGCTTAGTGTCTCACTTTTGCTGAGCCTGGCTTTGAATTTGTGATCCTCCTGCCACAGCCTCCCCAGCCTCTGAGATTACAGGTGTATACCACTACGCCCGGCAGAACTTCTTCTTATAATGATTCTAAGTGAAGAATATTAATTACACATAGGAAGCTGCATAAAGTTAACATTCATGGTATACTTAATAGTGTTTGTATTTACTAAAGGTGGTAAACATTCCTGTATATAATTTGAGTCTTGTTATATTTTCATTATGTATAAGTAGTTAATAAAGCAGATATTTTTATAGATATCTTTATTGAAATTTTGTTCCTTTCTTTAAAAAAAATACTTTGAGGTGTATCTCTACAGAATACAAAGTGAAATTATTTTTAATTGTTTAATTACTTTGTATTACATCAGTACTTCTACTCCAGATAAGTGTGTCGGATACTGTTGGAAACTATAGGAGGCCATTGTTTGGGACTAAGCTCCTGCATTGGCATACAACAGACTGGGCTAAAAACGGAGTACTCACCCATGCTACTAAGGACTAGTAACCATGGGCCTTCAATTGGAACCCAGGACCCAATATTTCCAGGTCACTAAGGGTGAAAATAAGCCGTCTATCTGACCTCCTGGAAAAACAAAATTAGAGAAGATAACATCCAATTTACAGAATTGCTGACCAAGTAAGGAATGTAGTATGTAATCGGGCAACAAAGGGATTCAACACATGACCTTAGCCTTTTGATATTGTTTCCCAAGCCTCAGACTCTGTGACAGATTCACTTACCCTGTGATGTATATAAGTATAGTACTCTAGCAGTGTGTTCCAAACATGATGTTTAATCACATGATGGAAAACACACTCGAAAGTGTGGCTGCATCAACTTCAGAGAATCAGAAGATTAAATTTAGCAGTTCTAACTGCCAGACTCGTTCACCTTCTTTGACCCAGGATATAATTTAAGCTACGCTCACTTTATACTGTGAAAAGTATGAACTAATTGTGCATGTCAAAGCAAGTTCTTCAAGAAGAGAGAGGGCTACCTTTCCCCTATTTGAAAGAAGAGAGAAGGAAGGGCAAAGCAGAGAATCTCTGGAGACGTGTGTGCAAGTTTGCCTCTGGCTAGAAGTTAATGATCAATTGCCTCTCTGCCCAGCTCTGTGCTCAGAGAAAGAAGCAAACTTGGGTTCTCTCTATTCAGGTAACTTTCAAATCATACTTACTGTAAAAATATACAAGCTGTGCATGTTAACTGTACTTTATAAACGTGATTGTTTTTATTTCTTTAGTTTTTTCTGATATCATATTCTAAATTTATTGAAAGAAAATGAAAAACTAAATGTTGGCTCAGAAAACTATTTCACTTTTAAAGTGTACTGAGTTAATACTAATGACGAATTCTGTGCTTATATTAGGGAAAGGGAATTTTTAAATGTATTTATGAAATGAATTATTGTGATTCCTAAGTCTACTGGCTGAAATATGTGTTAATTATAATTATTTATAATAATAAATAACATAGTACATTATTTAGTCTTGGTAAGGAAACTCAAAATCTCTAACACTGAAATTCTGAAAGTAAGAGTGAATCACTAAAATTGTATTTATCTTGATGTTGTAAAACAACGAAATATCTTTATTTTTCTTATTCTAGATTGCTACATTTTATAAATATCTGTGTATATTGCTGAAAAAATACTATTTATTTTTTTATTGTGGAACTTAGGTAACTTGGTCCCAATATATTTGGAATGGTACTATGACAAACAATGGAGTTATAATGCAGGTATATTTCAGGTGACTCTACTGTATAATTTCAATGAAATTAAAGGCCTTTTTCACTCAAATTTACAACTTTCAAAGCTAGTTTCTGAAAATAAAAATATCTGTGCTATATGTATACAGAGTGATTATACTTTGCATTGAGCTTCCAACATGAAGGATACATTGCTTATGTCACTGCATCACAAATTGTTTGGGTTCTTTTTAAAGTTTCTGTTGACAGTGGTTATCTGTATTCAACAAGTATCCAAAGCCAAGGGAACTTGTGTTTGTTGGATTTAGACTCAAGTCATAAAGACAAGTAAATATTAGAAGTTAAATGTTTCCATGCTACTACATATGTAGTTTTCTCTATATATTTTTCCTGAACTGAATTAGATGCCAGACAATGATTGATGATTTTACAACTGCAATTTTCAGCTGGTAAAAACCTAGAAGAACATCTATTTTAATAAGAGGAACTATGTCTAGAGAGGGGAAGTAACAAAAACTATCGGGAGCTCTGGGGCCGGAATCAAAGTCCCTATTTACTGGGTGACAAATAGAGTTAATAGCTTATTAGTCAATGTTTGTGCTGGTTTTTTTTACTTCCTTTTTTTTAAAAAAAGGGAAGCAATATTTTATTCCTTAATACATTTCTATTTTGAAGTGCTGCAAGATAACCACTGGCAGTTAAAGTGTAGTTGCATAGTGATTTTTTTCCAGATTCACCACCACTGGCATTGCTAAGTTTCTATAACACTGTAATTTATATAATCCCTTTCTTCTGTTCTGTCTGCATACAGATTTGCTTAGGTATATCTAAGTTCTGTTTACAAAAGAAGTTCTTCAAGGTTAAATAAGAGAGTATTGCCAGTTCTTATTTTAGTAAACACTAAAGTCATGCTGAAAAGTTCATACTTTATAAGTTAAACATCCAGATGGCTAAAATTTCATTGATTATGGAAATTTAAAATATGAGTAAAATCAAAGTATGCAAATAAATATGACGAGTCTTAAATTTTAGACCAATTAATATGCAATCTAAAGTTAGAACAATTATTTGAAAGGATGATAAAAATTGAGACTTTAAACTGTTAGATATGTACAAATTCCTTACTATATTATAGTATACTGTGCATCTTTTTAATATTAGATATTAATATAGAACCAAGATTATACGTATTAATGACTAGTTGCTATTCTGATTCACTATGGCCTTTGGATATCTACTTCTCAGTTTCCTATTAACCATATAGAAATCAAGTTACTATAAGAAAGTGTCTTTCTTTCTTTAGTACATTATTGGATATTCTTCATGAATGAATTACTGAAAAGTTCACCAAGTCTTTTTTGACAGTTACACATAGATATTACACACACACACGCACACACACACACACACACACACACACACACAATTTAAGATTGTCAGAGACAAGGAGAGAGAATCAATGCTTTCAATGCAATGAAGTGTGCAGGTGTTGGAAAACCTAGCTTTGCAAATCATGGGTAAATCACATAACCTGTAAGAACCCTAAAAGGAGATCTAAATGTAGGCTATAACAATAAGCGAGCTCTAAATGGAGACTATAACAATAATAATGATTTTTTATTTAGTATGAGAATCATGTGAATTTATGTATAACTTGACCTAGTGGATTATAAATCATTAGGGAGCACCTCCTAAGGCTGTCATGACAGTACCACAAACTGGTGGTTTAAAACAGCAGAAGTTCATTCTCGCTTAGTTGTGAACGGGTGCAAACACCCAGAAACATGGGGAGAATGCTACATGAAGATGGTGGCAGTGGGACTCCAGTCTGTGCCTCCATCTTCATATGGCATTCTCCCTGTGTTTCTGTGTCTTCACATGGCAGTCTTTTTATTTATGTATTTATGTATTTATTTATTTTAGTTGCCAGTGGGTGTTTCACTTTACTTGTTTATTTATATGTGGTGCTGAGTGTCAAACCCAGGGCCTCACACATGCCAGGAAAGTGCTCTACCACTGAGCCACAACCCCAGTCCCACGTGGCAGTCTTCTTGTAAGCATATCTATTAGACTGGATTTGGAGCTGCCCTATTCCAGTACAAACTCCTCCCAGTCAATTACACATACATTGGCTCTAGGGAATAGTTTGGATCTGGAATATACTTCAAAAACCATGTGTTAGATATTTTCTCCTCAGGTTGCTGCTGTTGGGAAGTGTTGGAAACTTTAAGAGGTGGGTCCTGGAAAGAGGTGTTTGGGTTATTGTAAGAATTCATTCAAAGGAAATAGTAGGACTGCAGCCTCTTCCTCTTCCTCTCTTTAGCTTCCTAGGCATGGAGTGAGCAGGTTTGCTCCACATATGTTCTCCCCATGATGTTCCACCACAGAGTGAAAGCAACAGGGCCAAATGATCATGGACAGTTACACGTGAGCCAAAGTGTGTTGGGGGGAAACCATCCTTTTTTTCTTTTTAACGTGATTATCTCAGCTGTTTTTGTTATAGTAGTGGAAAGCAGACTAACATCCCATTTCCAAATAAGGTCATATTCTGAGATGTTAGAAGTTAAAATCTCAACTTGTCTTTTTTGAGGGATGTAATTAAACCAATAATAGTTTGCCTGTGACTCCTTTCCCAAATTCAAGTCCCTACCACATGCATACCGCATGCAAAAATGTATATTCAAGCTGATCACAACATTTCCAAATATCTTAGTTATTCCAACATCAGCTCTAAGTCCGAATTCTATTTAGATCAGTTATGGATGACACTTGGAATGTAGTCTATCCTAGGAAACAATTTCTTTCCATATGTCAACCTGTGAAATCTTGAAAACAAGTCATCTACTTCCAAGATACAATATGAGAAAGAATAGACATTCTCATTATAAAAAAAAATTGGAATAAACAAAATAGAAAGGTTCTACTAATCTAAACCAACTTCAAAACTTATCATAATGTAAAAATTCCATCATGTTATAAAACTTGGGATTAATTCTCTATTGCTTGTTGCTCTGTCTTGCCAGAATGATCCTGCCTCCTGTTTTAGTCAGCTTTTTTGCTGCTGTGACTAAAAGATCTGACCAGGATAATTTTAGGAGGAAAAGTTTATTTGAGGGCTTATTGTTTCAGAGGTCTTAGTCCATAGAAGGCCATCTCCATTCCTCAGGGCCCCAGGTGAGGCTGAACATCATGGTGGAAGAGTGTGGCAGCAGAAAGTGGCTCACATGTTGATCAGGAAAGAAAAGAGAGATCTCCACTTGCCAGATACAAATAAATACCCCAAAGCCATGCTGCTCCATTCCCACCTCCTCCGACCACACCCTACCACTTCAGTTATCACTCACTTAATCCCTATGAGGGACTAATTTACTGATTGAGTTAAGACTCTCACAACCCAATCATTTCTCCTCTGAATGTTCTTACATTGTTTCACTTGTGAGCTTTTGGGGGACACCTCACATCCAAAGCATAACACCTCCTTTCCTAGGTCTTGCCCCCTTTCTCCTCAGTCCTGGGTGGTGGCTCTGCTCCCTGAAACTAAGGACATGGCCCTGTTCTTTGGAACTGTGGAAATCCCTTTTCCCAAGCCTCTGCATACATTTTTCTCCCCTGTAATTCTTCCTTTGCTTTATTCTTTCTTTATTTCTTTCAGTACAGACTGGCAGTATTTTTGCTGGCATAATATTTTTAAAAATCTCTCATCCTTTTGTGGGCATCCAAGACAAAAGACAAGAGAGTTCTTTTAAGTGTCTTCCACATGCCTGCATCTCTATTCTCGAATTTGAAGTTTATTATTCTCATTGCATGATTTTAGGTTATTATTATGAATGTATGCTTACATAGATAGTATTTTATATAGTTTGCAAGTTCTCAGATTTCATGTATTGGTTTCATACTGAATAAGTATTTAAGAAGCCATACACTTTATTTGTTCAATAATGTGTTTGAAATAATGTGACTCATAGTTTTAATCCATTCACTGTATTATTATTATTATTATCATTAGTAGTAGTAGTAGTAGTATTTTTCATTGACTAATATTATTTAATTATAATTCATAGTACAATCCATGTACATATGACAGCCATGACTTCTCTAAATATATTCTCTGGGTCTGTGTTCAATTCTTTTGATTTATACTCTTAACAATATTTGAGCATTTATTACCACCTGCAATTTCTCTAACAATTCATTTACATTCTGTCTTCTCAGATAGTCCCCGATCTGGAACTTAGTAAGTGGAGTCAATTAACACTGCTAACATTGTGTGATATTTCATTCTGGTCTCTGTGTTATATATATTTTATTCACAGATATTAATTATGCATTGGGGTTCAGTGTGATGCTTTCATATATGCTAAACTGTACACTGATCAAATTCTCCCCCCACCCTACCCTTTTCAATCCCTAGTAAACATAATTCTGATTTTAGGTTGACTTTTTTTTTTTTTTGTACCAAGTATTGATTGAATTCAGGGGCACTGGACTACTGAGCCACATCCCTAGACCTATTTTGTATTTTATTTAGAGATAGGGCCTCACTGAGTTTCTTAGTGGCTCACTTTTGCTGAGGCTGGCTTTGAACTCGCTATCTTCCTGCCTCAGCTTCCGGAACCTCTGGGATTACAGGTTTAGGTTGACTTTTAAAATTTTTTTTCCACATATGAGAGAGAACATAAAGTCATTATCTTTCTGTGTTTTGCTTTTTTTTTTACTTAATGTCTCTAGTCCATCCATTCTACTGCAAGAGACGGGATTTCATTCCTATTTATGGCTGAATTGTGTGTGGTATGTGTAAATACACACATACACATATACACATAAAACATTTTCTTCCCTCATCTGTTGATGGGCCTCTAGGCTAATTCCATATATTAGCTATTATGAATAGTGCTGTAATTAACATAGGTCTGCAGTCTTCTCTTTGGTATTTCTTTGGATATATGCCCAGAAGTGGGATAGTTGGATCATATGGTAAATCTATTTTTAGTTTTTTGAGGAACCTTCTTACTGTTCTCCTTGAACAGTGTGAATGTTTGTACTAATTTACATTCCAGAGTGGTATTGAGTTCCTTTCTCTGCACATCCTTCCTAGCATTTTAAAAAATATACCAACTATTCTATCTGGAGTGAGATGGTATCTCATTATAGTTTAAAAAAAATTTTTTTTAGATAGACACATGCCTTTATTTTATTTATTTTTATGTGGTGCTGAGGATCGAACCCAGTGCCTCATACATGCTAGGTAAGGGCTCTACTACTGAGCTAGAGCCCCAGCCCTCATTATAATTTTGATGTGCAGGACCTTGATGGCTAATGATAATGTTATTTATTCATTTTAACTCCTATACATCCCAGCCTATGAATATGCAAACTTTTATTATCTATTCTCCTATCAAGGTACATTTAAAGTCTTTCTAAGTTTTAAATCTCTATGTATTGTGCTGCTATAAAAATTTCTTCTCATGCACAAATGTGCACACCTGGGAGAGAGTGGGTAAGATATGCACAGTTTTGATTAGCAGTTTTTTTTTAATCTCGAGAGTGTACCCGTGGCTCCACATCCTATACTTGTTTGGAAGCTATAAAAATCTAGGCTTTAGGCAATGCAGTAGACTCAGTTTTTGTTGCAAAGTCATGCCTGTGTTCCATTGGTCATAGTGTGAAAATAAAAATTGTTCTGGGTGGTAGTGGGCACTAGTTTTGTTTTTGCTTCCTTCAATCATGGGTTGTTGAGAGGGTGGAGAGCGGACCCAGACCTGCACCCAGGCTTGCATCTGCAGTAGGCTTTCTCATCTCTCTGCTTGAATGGAGCTCTTGGAGCCCTCTCTACCAGCTAGTCTGCTTCACTGATTGCTCTCCCAGATTCCAGCAGTTCACTATTTTACTATACCGTGTGTTTCCATTCCATTTCTAGGCAATGGAAATGTTTATTGTTGTTTTGTTATGATTATGATTTTATTAATTATTTCATTTGGTTTTCTTTTTTTCAGATTTTGTTTTTTATCACCTCATGTTTGTAGTAGAAAAGTTGCATGCAAATGTAAATTTACAGAATTGTCTTGATCTGTTGGTTGGCTTTTTACTAAAGCTGGGTAGCAAACAATTGAGTCTGAAGTAGTTGGCAGTAGTACCTTGCCTACTGAAGTAAGATAGGTCTGCTTTGAAATCTAATTGTGCAGGGTGCAAAAATGACATTCCGATGTAAAAATCAAAGAGATTTATTTTCATTCTTACCTAGATGGAAGACTGTTTCAGCTCTTCGTGAAGATGGTTCTGCAAGTATACTTTACAGTAGTCCAAAAAATTTAATTCAAATGCAGTTTTAAATCTAGTCAGCTTTTGAACCAAAGCTTTAACAAAGTCATGGAATACTGCAGTATAAAACATTAAAAAAAAAAAAGTTGACTTTGACTTGGGATCTTTTATAGGCGGAAGCTCCTGTTTCTTCTATCACCCCTATCACAAAATAATTTAGAAGTCTCATGAAATTTAGATTTTTGAGCAGTGTAATGATCATGTCAGGATGATTTTTATACATTATACTTCCACATATAAAAAAAATGTTGGATAGAATTTTTAGCACTTTGTATCTGTATGTGGAAGAAAATTAATGTTGAACTGGTTTTTTATTTTTATTTTTTTGACAGTAACTAGCAAATAGATTTGGTTATTTCCTGAGGCTAGTTCTAAAATATTGTGAGAAGTATGTGTCACAATACAGACAATAAATACTGAAGATGTGACTCCCATGATATTGAACTAAATGAAGCCCTAACTCAGTAAGGTGATGTACTGCATTACTTAAAGATGTCACAGTTTGCCAGATAATATGTTGGTTTTTTTTTTTTTTGTCTTCTGCCAATTTCTAGTAAATTTCATTTTTGTTAGAAATAAAACATTTTATACTAATATTTAATTAACTCATTCTCTTCTCCTTAATGCAGTCTAAAATCATAAAATAGTTACCGTCTCATATAATCAAGAGGACACTGGCAAAGAGGAAGAAAATATCACAACATTCATTTCTTATCCAAAACCCTGAACTTAATATTGGAAAAATATTATACAGATGAAACTGTTTCATTGTTTGCATGAGTTCTTCCAAGTGACTTCCGTTTCTGTTGGACTCTGCTGTGGTATTTGTTCAGCTATTATTAGTCATCTGTCTGGAAGAGGGGATTGACTATTAGTTCTTCAAGAGTATCATCTCTCTTGATAGGAATCTTTGCAGATATTCTTATTGGATCATTTTTTTTCTTTCTCTGTAACTTAATTGAAACATGCACATCATTCAAGACTGAAACAAAATTTATTTATGATCTCCTAAGTTTGATTAAGTTGTACCAATTTATACATTAATTATTACCATAGACCAGCTTGCCCTTCCATCCGTCTGTCCTTCCTTCCATCCTTCCTTTCTTCCTTCCTTCCCTTCTTCCTTTTTCTTTCTACTCTGTCTCCTCCTCCTCCTTTACCTTCTTCTTTCTGGTACTGGGGATTGAATCTAGGGGTGCTTTTCCACCAAGGTACATTCCCAGACTTTTTTGTTTGTTTGTTTTTAATTTTTGATTTTTTGATAGGGTTTCACTAAGTTGTCCAGGCTTGTGATCTTCTCTCAGCCTCAGAATTTGCTGGGATTGTAGGTGTGTATCACTATGCCTGGATGAGCTTTTCTTAATAGAGCTTGATAAGGAAATTATGCCTTAATGACATTGGTCTTAGGACCTAGAGCATTCATTGTCTGTATTGAGTTAACTTTTCTCCTATGTATAATAGTTATGTAACATAGGAGAACTTAAGAAGTTGTCACTGAAATCATTTCCTGTTTTCAGTGGTTTACATAACCGCAGTTGAGATAAGCTGCCATGGAGTATTAAAATATTTTTTTCCTTATTTGTTTTCTCTCCTAATGATTATGTACATTGTGAAGGCATGGGCTACATCTTGTCCATCACTGTACCCTTTAGTGCCAGCACACTGAACTCTTTCTAAGTAGGACTTGTTTGATGAATATTTATGAATTAAATGACAGAATAAGGGATGCTCCTTATGGCAGAACTTTGCTGATAGAACTGTTTAAGTTGAGCAGTAATTCATATCACAGTGTACAGGGACCTTAGGTTATATATCAAATAGCATTGATATTTGAAAGGTGTAGGCAACTTGGGAGAGTGGCCTAAAGCTCTGAACAGTGGCAATACTTATTGTTAGGGAACCGGGTTATGTTTTTGCCATTTGGTCTGTTTAGCTTAAGATAGAATCTCATACAGTATTATCAGCTTATTGCAGTCAGGGGTGAGGGGGTGTAAAGGGTAGGAAACAGAGGAGAGCAGCAGAAATAAGGCAGGAAATCTTGGTTCCAAGAACAAAGGCCAGGATTTGGGTAAGGTTTGTAATACTTTGGGAGCTGGAAAGGAGTTCAGCAGATATGACAGAAGCCATGCTACAGAGATAGGGTACATTTGGGAAGGCCTTGTCTCAGGTGACATTCAGGTATCCTAAATCAGACTGGATAATAGAGGAAAGAAGATTATGTTTATATTCACTATACGGCACGAGAGTTAATGAAATACCAAGACTTAAGTTATAATTATCTCAGAGAGTGGTAGGACTGAACTTTAGCTCTCAGGACATCTTACTTACAACTGAGCAAGTCTGGGTTAGCAAAGCTGATGGTGGGAGAAAGCCACATGTCTCTCATTATCCAGCAGACTAGCTCAGAATCCTTTATAGTGTGGTGGTCATGACAAGGTTCCCAAGAGACCCTTGAGTCCTGTTAAGATATGACGGGGCTCAAAGGCATAAATTATTTTCAAATATTTACTTTTTTCATATTTGCTGTTGTCTCATTCATTTGCCACAGTGCTATGAACTGAATGTTCAGATGTTCTCCCATCCACAGCACCCCTGGGCTGGGGATATAGCTCAGTTGGTAGGGCCTTTGCCTCATATGCACAACATCCTGAGTTCAATCCACAGCACCCCAAATGATGGTATTTGGAGATAGTGCCTTTGGAAGGTAGTCAGGCCATGAAGCGGGACCTTAGTCTAATGGTTAGTGTCCCATCCCAGAGGACTCAATCTTTTTCATTATTTTCTATACCCAAGACAGCCAAGTGATTACACAGGGACATTGCTGACACCAGAACTTAACCCTACGAGTGCCCAGATTTGGACTTTCAGTCTTTAAAACTGTAAGAAAATAAATTTTTGTTGTTTATGCCCCCCAGTCTATGGTGTTTTATTATGACAGCCTGAAAAGAATTATACATAGTATAATGCAGAATAATGCATAAGTCAAGCCCTAGAGGAAATATAAAAGGAAGTTAAGATAAAGGAAGAGTAGATAAAGAAAAGGGAATCATTTGTAGCCTATTTTGCAGACAACCATAATTTCATGATTGTGGAAGAAATAGAATGCATAATGTGATAAAAAGTCATACAGGGATGATAAATGAACAGATTCTTTCATTTGATTTAAAAAATAAAATTTCTACCCATTGGAAAAAAATGTTCTGAGATCAGATGTTCTGTTACTTAGCATTTCCATCTCACACATTGTCGTACACCTACTTATTAAGTGGACTTCAGGACCTTTGTGTGTGTGACTAGTTTTGCAGGCTGTCTCACATTTCCCAGTGCATATGTACATAAGGCCAAATGACAATGCAGTGTAAATATTCATTAAAGCCACCTTCACATAATCTGTTCAAAACTCAAAATTTCTATTATTTCATTGCCAATTGACCTTCAGGCAAATTGTCAAGAAATTTATGATGGTAACTGCCGCGTCCAGCTAAAGGAGCCAAGTCCGGCGAGGGAAGGCGGGGTTAAAAAATACACAGGACACCAAGGTTCTTCATCCAGGAGGGAGCGTGTGCGCGCTTTATTGCCAGATTTGTTCCCCTTATATATCTTTTTAACAGCTGCGGGAAATCACTCAAAAGTGAGGAGGGAAGAATAATAACTGCGTCCTTGGGTTACCATCACGTCACTGTCCCCTATCAGGAGGCTCGAACAGGTCAAGATGTTCCCCAGAGACATATATGCTTGAGGCAGATAAACAGGGAACCCCAAGCCTGCGTCTCGGCCTTGTGAGCTGGCCACATTGACATGCATAACAAAGAACTGGGGGTTGAGTCCCCAGGGGCCAGGGCGGGCCTGCTACCAGCAGGTAACAGCATGAATATGTGTACCCAGGTGTCTCTTGGGTAAAATATGACTCATGGCTTTCTTGCTCCTGAAATGATTAAGCCTCACACCTGAAGTTGACAGCACAATCATTGCATAGATTGATGTTCTCAGTGACTAACATTTGACAGAGTTTGCCTCTGATTTATGATACCTCCAGATAAAAACAATTTACCTCATTTTTTAGTATTTTTAAACTATGCTGTTTCACTAATTGGATAAAAAATAAATCAGTTTCTTTTATATTGAGTACATACACAGTTTGAATAAACTAATCTTTTAAGTTAAATTTTAGGGTTTTTCAAAAAGCACAATTTTAATTGTTTTTAGTAGACTCACATGGTTATAGTCTTTTCTTTTCTGAGGTCAAGTAACTCCTGATTTTGAAAATTGTACCTAATAGTAAACTATTACTCATATATAATCTATTCAGTAATTATCATATATATTTTTTTTTTTTACCATTTATCCATTGAAGTACAGCAAATGTTCTTGAAAAACAATTATAGCGAATTAGGCACAGTGCCAACTAACTGAATTTGTAATTTCTAAAAAAATATAAAATTAAGAAATCCCTTTTCTCTTATTTCTCAGGAGCACTTTGAATTATTATAATGTTTTGAATTTATCTTTTTAAGAATTAAAGTATGCCATGCTATCTAAGGAAACAAAATGAAAATGGAGAGAGTACATTCCTTTCCTGATTATTTTCATCTTTTTTGTAGGTAAAGGAACATTATTCTCTATTGCATACTTTCTATGTCATTTAAACATATTTGATAAATGCAAAAGGCTATAACATTTGTACAAGTTAGAAACATATTAATTTAGTAAAAATCCAGAAACCCACCAAATGGATGTGACCAGAATTTACGTGGTCCCTAGAAAAGGGCTTATTTCTCTCCTGTTTCATCCCAACTCTGTTCCCCACAAGGGCAACTATTACTTTAAACTCTGTGTATTTTAGCCTGTTGCTTAAGTGTGTGTTTTAGTGCTATGTGTAGCGTTTTCCCTTATAATGGAAAGATTTAATAAAATACCATGAATGTTTTGATTCTTTGAATTTGTAATGCAATCTGTGATAAGATTGTGGAACTCTAAGCTTTTCATGAACTACATTTTGCTTTATACTATAAAGATAAAATTGGAATTGGTGAGGTGATAGCTTCCACAGATCATTAATGGACAAGCCTGATGCCTGTTGGAAGGGTAACAACCAATAAACTTGGATATATAGAGAGCAAATTTTTTTAAATTAACTATAAACCCTTGTATATGAGTGCTTTTTGACAAAGCCAGTGGTATTTATAAAAATTATTACAAACAGGAATTCATTCTAAACTCTACAGGTTATCTTCTTCTACCCACAGCTTGCCTTAATAAAAATTTTAGGTCAAAATATCTGTCACATGTTTAGTCCCTCTCTTTTTCCACTGAAATTTTAATATCCGGGTGCTTTCCAAGTACATGCAAGGCTCTCCTTCCTAACTCACTCGCAGATCTGCCCTCTATCTGTGTCTTTGCCCAAGGCTACTGCTTTGTCCTGGCTTTTTAGATCAATGAAATAGGATCTAACTAGTTTCTTGCTATACTCTCTATCACCAATCATCTTTTTTTATCCCATCTCTAGGATCATTTTATAAAATTCAAATTTACCAAATTATTCCTTTGCTAAAATGCAAAACAAAACAAATAAACAGTATAGTTTCCAAAGCTTTAAGATGAATGAGCTATGTGTCTTTTCAAGAAATAATTCTTTGCAACTATATATATCACAGTGTCATGCTGTTTCTTACTTTCAGGACATACCAACTGGTATTTTATAGTTACATATTACTACTCCCAGTCCTACCACATGCCAACATATCTCACAAATTAATCCTATTTAGCTTTCACAGGTCTGCTCATCCAGGTCAGTGTGACTGTCAGTCTGTTTTCTGCTGCTGTAACAGTGTACCCCAAACTGGGTAATTTATAATTAATGGAGATTTATAAAAAGCTGAGATGTTCAATATCAGTCAAGATGCTGACATCTAATGAGGGCCTTTCTGCTGCATCATGATAGGACAGGAAGTCATGTATGGTGAAATAGCAAGTGTGCAAGTTCAAGTTCAGGTATGTCTTCCTCTTCTTAGAAAGTCCTAATCCTGTCTCCAGGCACCCACCCTTCATGACCTCATCTAGGCATCATTGCATCCCTCAGGCCCCAGCTCTAAATACCATCAACATAAGAATTTGTGTATTGGATTTTCAACAAATGAATTTTAGGAGGAGGCATTCAAAACCACCACAGTGACTGTTAACTCCTCTTGAGATAGTTTCTTATCTGTGACCATCTAGGTTAGGTTTTCTTTTTCTTAAACCAATAGAAACCTGAATTCACCCATCTCTTGGTATTTGTCATGTATCTACTTCATAGTTACCTCTTAGGTTGTGTTCTTTTATAGATCAGAAGCTATCTTATGTATTAGTTATTTTTGTGTTTCTAGTGTCTGGCTTATCCCTTGGCATAAACAGATACGTACGCAGTAAATGGTGGCAAGAAGAGTGAATGCAGGTGTGCTAGAAGCAAGAGGATGATAAGCACAATGTTCCACCTTGATTTCATCATAAGGACAGAATTAGTATGAAGAATGGAGCTTGATGATGCTGACATCTAAGAATAAAAATCAGGTTAGAAAGTCATTGTCAAATATTATCATCTCAGAGAGAGGTAGAATCAGTAATCAGAGCTAACACAATTAATACTCTGTAAGCTGTTGAACTTATCCATGTTTATCAATTTATTACCCCCATAAGTTTCTTCACAGTGATTATTAGTAATAGTTTGAAAGAGAAAGTAGTTTTCTACCTAACTTTTCAGGGATCAAGGAAAAGTGGATTAGGGAGGATAATCCACTTTGCAGTCAAAATTGCCAAGAGTTGAAACATTATAAAGATAGAGAAACAATGGACAAGAAAATTAGAAGCCAGGCTAAATGTGCAGGACACACAGAAAAGAAAGAATGAATCAGGGATAAGGGAGTTGGTTCTGAGTGCTTCTAAGAACCCCAGGATGAGCAATACAGAGCATGAGGACTTTTTTCCAACATAGTACTTTCCTGATTTGAATTAATGTTAATGTTAATTCAAATAATATATTAACCTGATTTGAAAAAAGTGTTAGAAATTAAAGGACATATACCTAGTTTTATTTCTGAATTATCTGAATGCTATTGTGTTTTGGATTGAGAAGAAAGCAGAATAGAAGGAGATTGTTTAGCTTCTACTCTTCAGAAAGTAGGTAAAATAAAATGCCTCCACATTGTACTTTCCTTGGCCACTCTCCATTTGCAAGCCTCTTTTTCTTTTAACCTCTATCTCCAAGTGATTAATCTTCATCATAATACCCTGTTTATTTTCTTTATGCAGAATATAATCTGCGATTATTTGCAACTTCCTGATCATCTCCCCTCCACTGAAATATGCATTCATGGATGTCAATGTCTTTTATTCAGCTCTGTAGCCACTCTGCTTGGCATGTAGTAGGCTTTCAATTGATATTTGTTGAACAAACACACAGATGAACTAATGACTAAAAATTGAGTCTGGTTGAAATAATCCAAGTTCTTCTGACTCTTACCCTGTCATCTGCCTTTTTTGCAAGGATCTTGATTTCTCTCTCTTTTTAAAAACTTTTTTAGTTGTAGTTGGACACAATATTTTTATTTATTTTTATATGGTGCTGAGGATCGAACCCAGTGCCTCACATGTGCAAGGCAGGCACTCTACCAATGAGCTACAGCCCCAGTCTGGATCTTAATTTCTCTATAAAGTCAGCTTCAAATGAGCTGAAACATCAAGTGAATATTTTCACTACTGCTTTCCTGCCATTGCTAATGCCCTTAGTGAATAAAACAACAGCAACAATAAAGAATGCTGCCTGCATAAAGGGTCTGTGTTCCAAAGCTTCCTAAGTAACTTATTCCCAAGGACCCAAGCTGAGGTGTAGACAGAGATGGTAAAAATGCCGCTTGTCCAAATCCATGCTGTGCTTTGTCATCTGTAATAACATATTGTTCAGAAGATCACAGTTTTAATGAAAACAGCTTGTTTAGCTTTTGTCCTTAAATGCTCTGACCTCTTGAACCTCTTGTCCTGCAGGCTGGATAAACATGAGTACAATGCCATCAAGCTTACTGTATTTCATTGCTTTACTCTCTCCTGGACCTTTATGCATTTCTCTCCTTGCCTATAGGCACAGAACAAAAACAAACAACAAACAAATAAAAAAGATTGTCAATTCTTGTACACCAACTACTACAATAACCTTTAGTTAACTAATTCTAGAAGTCTACAGTATGGATCCTCAGTTTTACCTCTTTACAGGATAACCTTCTATATAAATCTGTTCTTTGACATTAGGAGCTTCCATAGCACATTGGAAACTAGCTTTTAATGAGCTGCTTCAAAAATTGCAGAAATATGTTGATAATATTTTCCTAAGTAGATTACCTTCTTTAATTATCTCTCTATTTACAGGAGTACATAGAATTTGATCAGGTGTAAGCACACTGAGGAATGAGGAGGGATGAAGAGTAGTCTTTCGCACCACCTTTCAAGTTCATATGTGATGGAACTAGTATTTCAAAAAGTAATTCAATCTAAGCTATTTCTTAATCACTCATATTTGCTGTCACTGGCTACTTTAAGGGGGACTCTATGAGCATAGATGGAGCCAATTACAATAAGTTCATTTTTTCTTTCATCCACAAGCATGTTGGCTCAGTTCAGTGGAACTCCTCTTAGGATAGGTTTAGATTCACAGATCCAGTTATTTCCATCCCCTGTGAGGGATGCCTTAGAGCCAATTAAAGTCCTGAGATTCCTGCAAGTCACATAACACTGATTTATTTTGCAGGGTCCTTGGTAATGAATTTTACATAATGGGTTAAACTGATCATAGAAATTTTAAGTAGAATATGACTGGTCTTCAGAAAAAGGATCTTGTGTTTTGTTTTTTTTTTCTTGGGGGGGGGCGGTTCTGGGGATTGAACTCAGGGGCATTCAACCACTAAGCCATATCCCCAGCCCTGTTTTGTATTTTATTTAGAGATAGGGTCTCACTGATATGCTTAGCAACTTGCTTTTGCTGAGCCTGGGCTTTGTACTTGCAATCCTCCTGCCTCAGCCTCCCAAGCCACAGGGATTACAGGCTTGTGTCACTGAGTGTGCGGCGGATCTCGCTTTTTTGATACCCAAATTTCTTTATCTGATTTTACTTTATATTCTGTGAATACTGTACATCATTTATTGGAATAAAGTAAGTCTTTTAGACTAATAGCATTGAGTAGATCTAAATTTTATCATTAGCTATAGGCAATGTATCAAGTTTGATACATGAGTAACAAACTACATGTTAGGGCTATGATTTTATTTTTATATGCTTTCTAGTTTAAGTAATTAAATTTACATGAATTTCATTATCCTGGGGGATTGGAAGCAGTAAAATATTATTTAAAATGTAAATTTTTGTATATCCCAGCATGAAATTATTTACTTGGACTGAGGTTACTATGGTAGGCACTACAAGAAGTATAAATGGTCTCAAGATCTAGGATGGGAGAGGGACATAAATAATTTTAAATTAAGTATAGATGGTATAATATATTTAACTGAGAGTTTAGAGAAGTGATATTTTCCTTTCTCAGAAATTATTAAAAATTATCCCATTATTTTATTTTATATTACTTATTTGGAAGAATCGGCATGGGTTCATCATGTGACAATGTAGGAGGTTTCGGTAAATTGAGGGAAAGTAGGTTTCTAGGAAAAAATGTTCTGTACTAAAGTCTAGGAGCTGTGTATTCTACAGCTAAAATGAATTGCAATGAATATTAATATATTGAAGATGCTGATAAATTGTGAAATAAATGTACCATTCTCAAATCTACCTGGTCATTTCCATGTGCAATCCTTCATTCCTTGGGATAGGTGTTTCCCGATACAGTGCTATGCTACGTGATTTAAATAGAATGTAAGGAATTGTTAAAAATCGTTAGAATTAGAATATAATTTAAGACCCTAGTGTGTCATTGAAGATTTCTGAGTAGTAAAGTGACCCTTTCTGAGAAGTACTTTTGGGGGATTAATCCTGTCATACATTGGAGGCCAGATGTGTGAGGATATAGGAAGCAAGGATCAAAAATGGAAAGTGAGACTATTTCTTAGGGGACTATTACAGTTGTGTGAAAAATTATGAATCATGATGGCCTGAAGTGAATTGGAAAGAAAGATGCATTCACCAACTTTGAAAGAGGAATGACATAAAGAAGAAGAAAGGACTGTAATGTTTTAGAATTTGTTATTCTAATTAACAGACTGAATGGGATTTAGGTGTCCATTTAAAATGAGGTGTCCATTTGATAATGTCTAGAAAACAGTAATAAATGAAGATTTATAACTTAGGAAAAGGATTACTTCAGGTGAGCAAGAATTTGAATACAGCACAAGTAAAAATGGTAGCCAAATCTATAGAGGTAGGGGATATGGCAGAGAGTATGTAAAGAGAAAAGAGAAACAGTCAAAATATAAACTTTTTGAGGACCCATATATGTTGGCCCTGAAGAAGAAAAATTTCTCTGGGAGAAATAATGATGTAGTAAGACAGAAGCCAAAGACTGCAAAGTTTCAAGTAAAAGGTCTAGTTAAATACCATAGACAATTTTAATGAGGTGAGAACCAATGGCTTTGGTGAGTAGGAAGTCACAGGTCATATTCAGATTTATTCAGTCAGAAATTGCAAGAGAAATACCCATTGTAAGAATCTCACAATTTCTAGATATCCTTGTAGATCCTACAAGGAAATATTGCTTTTGTGGTAAGTTTTGAAATGAACATAAAAGAAATATAGAAGCAGCACAAGGGAAAAACAGGTCTAATAGAGGTTATTTTTCCTGCTTTTTGGGGGAGTGGATGGTGGTAGAGAGAAGAGGTTAAAGGAAATCAACAGAAAAGACCAATATATTACAAAAAAAAAGCGTCAAAATTATTGCCTCTACATTCTTTATAAAGTCAAAGACAGCTTCATTTAAAAAATCTTAAATAAATGTATTAGTATGAAAAAAAAAAAAAACTTAAAAAGCAGGGGAATGCCCTTTTCTCTAGCAGGAAGGAAAGGTTTTCTTGAAATGGAGGCAAAAGACAGGGATCTCCTTTCTGCTATTCTCAGATCTGACTGACATTCCAGCAAGCAAGGGCAGGAAGAAGGACAACCAGGTGCTGCTGTCTCATCTGCTGCAGTGCTCAGGTCAGACTGGACTGAACACGGTCAGCAAGCAAAAAGTCAGAAAAGCTTAGTGCTCTCTGGTGGAGCATGAAGGGGTGCCAAGGAAGCATTAGCAAAAGAAACAGCTGTTTATCCAAGCTGTAATGAAGTCAGAGGAAACACGAGTGAAGAGCCTGGAACACAATGGAACCCTCTCAGGCTGGTGAATCACTGGTTTGGGATGTTGGGTGGATACCAGGATATATGAGCAAAGGGCACAGAGGAATGGAAATTAAAGAACAAAATAATTAAAGCATAGAGAAATCAAATTAGGATCAATTTGATGCTTGGCATTGTTGATATCTATTCCTTCTGAGCTGTGAAGAAATCTGGAAGAGCCCAGCCCACAGCTCTCTAGGAGAAGGCAAAATGAGAAGAAAGATGGGCACTCTGCAAGGTCAAGGTTCGCAGTGATCACATCACTTCTGTTTTGGTGTGGTACAAATTGTCATCAATTCCTAGATCTCTGTGTTTATTTGATTATGTGTTTTTGTGGACTCACCATCTTGATGAGAGCAGTAAGGAGTAGGTAAAAGGAAAACAGAGTTTTTTTTGTTGTTGTTGTTGTTGTTTCTGATTTAGGGATGATGTGTCTTTCTGGTCATCTTCCAGAAGTGATAAATTGGATGAAATCAAATCAATATATTTATTTTTAGCACCCCCCCATAGCACTCATCTAGGCTACATTTAACTGGGTCTGTTTTGTTCCACTCAGCACCAACTCTATCATCAGTGCTCAGTGATTATTATAATAGCCTCAAATTCTAAATGCCAGATGTTGAAGTTGTGAATTCCATGGTGCTTCATTCAGAGTGGTAGTTCCTTTGAGAGGATCTTCATGGAGGATCTTGAGGATATCAGAACGTGTGATAAAAATGCTCCCTTTTATCCCCTTCTACTTTAGCATGGTTTGTTGCTCCATTTCAAAAAAAAAAAATGCTTATAATTAATAGTTCTACCAATGTTGGTATTATAAAATTTATATGTTTGACATCCTTTTCGAGGGTTTGTAAATAGTCAACTCTTATGCATTTTAGTGTATATTTAGTGACTATTTAAATGCTATCGAACATGGTATTTTTATCCAACAATGTTGATGAACATTATTCTCATTTGGAAGTTGTGTAGTGTAATTTTTTTTTTAATTTTAGGGTTAGAAGTTGGGAAGATATAAAGAAATAGATAAAGTATGCAGTTTGTGAGTTGAAATATTAGTTCTTCTGAATATTTTGAATATCTGATATTCATGGTGCTATTTTCATTCTGTCTTTGAAAAATGTCTTCATATGATTGATTTTCAACATTGAGCCAAATTGCCTCAGTTTTATGGGAACATATTCTTTTCAATAGCAACAAAATATTCTTCAATATTTTAATCTTAATAAAAGAAAACTATTCAATATATGCCAGATTCTCTGAGGATCTCCCATGGTAACTTTTATGGAAACGTAATTGTGATTTGGGAATGAAATACAATTTTCTAAAAACTCTTAAGGAACTAAGACTTCATCTTTAGGAGACTTTAGTATCAAATTTGTTAAGCATAATCTCTGTCTGCTTATTTAATGGAATTTCTTCAAGTGATTCTTTCAAAAGAGCTTTTGTCATTCAAGTCATAGTTTATAGAAACTTAGAAAAGTTGTCAAGTACTATCTATCTGTTAATTATTTATTTTTGAATGACAGTAGCATTTTTTCAAAAGAAATTTATGTTTCATGTGCAAAGAAAGTCTACTTTAGTTATAAAGGAAGAATAAGTTAAAGGAGTGGATTATTTTAGTGTCATAGAATCAAAGAATGGGAGCTCAAAGGGACCTTAGAGAACATTTAATCCTGTTCTTTCTTTATAAAATATGGAAACTAATATCCAATATAGTTGTTACTTGTGCAAATGGCTCAGACACTTTATTAACATTTATTGTGATATATATATATATATATATATATATATATATATATATATATATATATATATATACTAAACATTTTCATAATGTTTTATTTTTGTGCATGACATAAATCAAGTTGTCGGATATTGGAGTTATTTTAATCATTGTTGGTCATTTTACTTTTATAATAGTCACTGTTCTTACTATCTAGGCTGGGAGCACATTTTGTAGTATAATCCTCTTGAAAACATTTTTAAAAATTGGATTCTAGCTAATATGAGTAGTCATATCATCTGTTCTTTGTGAGATATGACTCTCTACATATACTCAATTATAGAAAATTTGAGTTTATCAGATCTGCATGAGTCCACACTATTGATCTCTTCTTCTGTCTTCCTCTCCCAACTAATTTTTTAAACTGACAGGATTTACTTGTTTCTGCATTTAATTCTATAAAAGATTTTTTTTTCCTACCATGCTCCCCCTCCCTACCCCACTATGAATTAGCTTCCTTATATCAGAGAAAACATTCGGCATTTGGTTTTGTAATGGTCATCATTATCCAATGTACATGTGTGAAGACACAAATTGGTGTGAATATACTTTGTATACAACCAGAGATATGAAAACTTGTGCCCTATATGTGTAATATGAATTGTAATGCATTCCGCTGTAATATATAAATTAAAAATAATAATAATAATAAAAAATTTAAAGATACTAATCTAATTTTAGTTAGAAAAGAATAAGTTCAAGAATTTCGTTATACTTCATAGTGATTGCAGTATATTGCACATTTGAAAAAAAGAATAGATTTTAAGTGGTCTTACCAAAGGGCTGGAGTAAGTATGTGAAGTAATGAATGGGCTAAGTAGCTTGATTTAGCTGTCCCCACAATGTATACATATACCAAAACATTATGCTGCTCAGCAAAAATATGTATGATTTTTACTTGCCAAAACTTATTAATAAAAAGCATGTAACTAAGAAAAATTAAACAGATGCTAAGGCCACACTCATTTTTTTAAAAATCATTCCTATGGCTCCATAACCTTACTTTTGATTTAATTTTTGCCTGAGACAGTGTCTTAACTTCAGAATCTTTTTATCAGGCTGAGGATTAAAAAAAAAAAAAAAAAATACAGGTACAGTAGTTCCCTCTGTTATCTACAGTTTTGCTTTCTGCTGTTTCAACTACCCACAACCAACTGTGGTCCAAAATTAAAAAAAAAAAATTAAAAAAGGAAAATTCTAGAAACAAACAATTAGTAAATTTTACATTACACACTTTTTCAGTGAGATGATAAAATCTCACACCTTTCAGTTCCACACTGTGGGGAAGGAATCATCCCTTTGTGCAGCCTGTCTGCACCATAGGTACTAGCTTCCTGCCAGTCATTAAGTAGCCACTAGCATTATCAGGTCCATTGTTGCAGTGCTGGTGTTTAAGTATTGCTTATTTTGTTGCTGAACAATAGCTCCAAAGCTTCAGAATAGTGATGCTGCTAACTTGAATTTGCCAGAAAGAAACTGTAAACTGCTTCCTTTAAATATAAAGGTGAAAGTTCTCAATAAGTAAGGGAAGAAGATCATGTCGTGAATGTTAAGAATATTCTCCTGTAGCCTACATTCATTCAAAAATGTTTCTTTGTATTCTTAGGAAATATAAATAGGAAAAATCTAGTATATAGAGAGTTTGATACTATTCAAGGTTTCAGTACTCCACTGGGAGGCTTGGAATATGTTCTCCAATGATAAGTGGGGCTACTGTAATTTTCAGTCTACAAGTCCTGTAATTCATGTTCCTTTCCACTTTTATCTTTGTTCACAAGCAGAAGGGATATGTTATGGATTTATAGTTTCTTATAGGAATTTATTAAATGTGACTAATTACAACCAACTCCTACTTCCAACATACTGTCTCTATACCTCTTTTCCCAGAGCCCCAAATATCTTGGGTGCATTTTCTGCCTTTCAGATATTGCAGGCAAATTTTACTGAATATTTTACCTCTGCTTAACATAAGTTGCCATGTTTCTAAACTCATTATTTTACCTTATAATAACTATATTAGAATCAGCTGTAGACTAACTTATTTCTCAAGGCAGATATAAAAACCAAAGTTAGGGCAAAAAAGTAAATGTGTAATATTAAAATAGTATAATGGTACTCTAATATACCAAATTAGTATAATTAAGGAGACATTTTTTCTACAATCTCACCCAAACACCATAGACTATGTATTTTATTTTTATGCATTTTTATCACATAGGTAGAATTTTCCTCTGATACTGGTTTATATCACCATTTTTTTCTGAACATTATATAATAAATGCCATATAATTTTTATAGTTATTGATTAGTGTATATAAAAAAATCTATCAAGTGGATGACCATATATTTTTAGCTCCTTTAAAGAGGTGGGAATTTAGATCATCTTTAGTTTCCTCCTATATACTGTAAGTATGATCATTCGAAGGGGGTGGGGGCAGAGACCATGGAGTCATAAGACTATAGTTGACAAAATGTTAAGTGACAAGGAGCTGTGTCATAATTAGAACAAAATATATTCAGGATTCTAAAGCAAGCTATGGTTCACAGGGGACTGGGAATCAATAGACTAGTGAAGCTCATCTTGGTGAAATGGAAGATCATGTCCCTCCATGCCTCTGGCCAGGTTGACCCACCAGGCTGTGATACTATTAATTCTGCTCCAGAGCTAAAAGTAGTCTATTTTATAGAAACTTCTAGGAAATCCTAGCATATTTATTAATCTTATCATTAGGATCAAGAGATGGTATGGATTTTTTTTTTAATGATTTGATTTTTTTTCAAACAGGCATTTTAATAGAAAAATCAGAAACATATTTTCTGACTATGTAATCTCCCTAGAAATATTCAGGAATTTATTTTAAGTCTCCTTCCCTAGGGCCATGAATGATCTAATCCTTTCAAAACACCAGAAAATCTTTGAAGACTAGATACAAAATAGAGGATTCAAAATCTCTTAAATATAATTTCACTTTTTTTCTAGGTATACCAGAGAATATCACTAAATATGAAACATTAGAGAGATGTTATAAATGACTTTCCAGTTATGATCCAAGGAATTTTAAGCATTTTAAGAAGAACCTCAGGGACTATTTCAGAGGGAGTCAAGGATAGCTGATAGGTGGAAATCCAGGCTCTGTGATACCCCATGGCCTTAAACCACAGAATCTGGTTTGTGTACTAGGATTCTGAGTAAGACTTGATTCTTGAAAGAATTTTGTGGATTTTAAAACTGTGGTGGTGATAGCGGAGGCATAGAACAAAAACACATTGTTTACATCCACTCTCATCGTGGAACCATCTACAGTGTTCTTAAGTCCTGCTTGATCAGGAGAAGGAAAAACTGCCAAGAAGCCAATAGCTAAAACTCTCAGATGAATGCACCTACTATGTTGTGGGGAAAAAGTAAAATAAGCTGTAGATCCTAACCTCAAGAATCAGAGCTCCAAGCAAATATGTTAGGTCTGTTATAATAAAAGTATGTGCCAGGAGTTAGGATTGTGGTCAAAGTCATACTTCTTGCATGAGAGAGGTGATACTTGTACCTCAATTTTTTTAAAATTTTTTATTGTTGGTTGTTCAAAACATTACATAGTTCTTGACATATCATATTTCACACTTTGATTCAAGTGGGTTATGAACTCCCATTTTTACCCGTATACAGATTGCTGTACCTCAAATTTTTAACAGGAGTGAGTCACATGGAATGGTGAAGGACACTTCAATTGGAGGTAGTAGCAGTTATGATATGAGGTTATGGAACATCATGATGACTTAAGGACTGCAAATAGCTTATTACAATTATTATAACAAATATTTGCAGGTAGATGTGTTACAAGATCCCAGACCGTGATTTTCAAACATTAGTGTGGATGAGAATCACCTGGAAGACTGGTAAAACATTTATGAGCCTCACTCCCAGAGTTTCTCATTCTGTAGGTCTAGGGGTGGGGATGCCCCAGAAGTTGCATTTCTAACAAGTTTCCAGGTAAATCTTGTGATGCTGGGGAACAAAGCATTCAATCCTTCCATGTAAGGGAGGGAGGGAATGATATTTTTCTCTCCTTTCTTTCTGAGTTATTAGCTGGAACCCCTGTAACTAAAGACAGAATAACAGGAGAAAAAGAAACAGAAGTTGAGTAATGTCTAGCTCACATGTACACAGGTAACACTTGGAAAGTGAGTAAATCTCAAGGAGTTGACTTTGAATTTAGGCTTAAATACCATTGTTTACCAAAATAAAGAACTCTTCTGGGAAGGACAATGAGTAGTGATGCTCAGAAGAGGTGGGAGAACAAAGATAAGGCTTCTGATGCAGACTTAAGTCCTATGTTCTCCACTGAAGAGCCTCTGGTGATGTAGTCCTCCTCCTTTCTGTACAGGGAAACACCACCTTTACAAATGGTGATTACCTTTGTAGATATAAATTTCTCTTATGACAGGATAAGTTTCAAAGTTTCCACTGTGTCTGCTATTTCTCAAAATAAATATACTCAAAATAATCCTTATGACAAAAAAGGCATATTTTGATGTAGCATATTCTGGTCTTCTATCTTTGTGGTTTCAGATAGCATTTTCTGGTCTATTACAACCAGTAGCAAATGCCTATAAGCAAGGTCTGATTTTTTTTCTTTTCTAAGTATGATGTAAACCTACTATCAGGAGAAAAGCATTAAGAAAAAAATATGAAAATTTGACTTGTATTATAAATAGAAGTACTTGCAAGAACAATTTAACATATTAGAAAACATGTGTGCATACTGTTTTGTATTTTAGCATTTATCTGAAATTTTTAATAGAAAAATAAGATGTATTCATTTTACAATATTTAAACATTCCAAAAATGCACAAATCATACATAGCAACTTTTCAAAGCTACTTGCTATTAGTAGTTTTTAATGCATGTTCTGAATAAATTATATTCTTTTGTGAGTGTATATATATATATGTATATATATATTTATATTTATATTCTTGTGTGTGTATTTATACACACACACACACACACACACACACACACACACACTGCAAAAGTGAGGGGAAATCTCATCCTACTCCTTCCAAAGTTTTACTGGAATGAACTGACAACAGACAGATTAATAGGAGAAAAAGACTTACAAAATTATTTCACATGAACAGTGGGAAATTCCAGGAGTGTGATTATCCTCCATATTAGTAAGGTGTGGACACTTAGGTATCTATCTCATAGACAGGGACATGTAGGGGAATGTTGCATTCTTTTTGAGAGGTAGTAAATGGTTATTAGGAAAGAGGAATGTTAGGGAGACAGATTAGCTTTTAAATGATTCTTTTAGAAATTTGAATGAACCCCCAAAATAGACATCTTGTGACAAAACTCTATCTAGGTATAAATTCCTCAGTGGTCTTTTCTGTCATTAATAATTAGATACTAGGGAGAAAGAAGAAGATAATTGTGTTCTCTTTGGCAAGTCCAGTTTCAAGGCCAATAAGACAATGTCAGAACACAGTTTTCCTCATGCCTTTGGAAAATAGAGGATCAAGAGAAAAAATAGCCAGTGGTGGAAGAGTGGAGGTCAGAAAGATATTGATCCTCCAGCTCAGCATGTCAAAGCACTACATTTTGGGATGTTCAGATATGCTTCATTCCTATTGCATTTGTGTCAAATAGTACTTTGTTGTGAATGTACAATGATTTCCCCATTTGCTGGTGACTTTCTCTGGACGTTCTGTATGTCTTGCTATGCTTAAGCAATTGTGCCTGGAAGAAAATCCTTACAGTGCAATTGATTGTTCATGACTTTTAAAAATGATATACCGCCACTATTGTTCTAGTCTCCCAGGGTAGTTTGTAACAAATTACTATAAACTTGGTAGCTTAGACTAATAGAAATTTACTCTTAAATTTCTGAAGATCCAGGTGCAGGAGGAAACTTCTTAAGGAGTCTTTGTGGGAGACTGCTCCACTGCCTCTTTAACATCTGATGTCAGTAGTTGTTCTTGGTATTTGGGGGCTTGTGGTCACCTCTCTTCCTATTCTGCCTCCATCTACATATCAACACATTTTTTTCCTGTCATCTTTAATATCTGTCACTCTCAACTCTCTGCTATTCTCAGTTGTAAGAGTACATGTGTTTGAATTTAGTGCCCACCTAAATAATCCAATATGTCTCTCTGTCAAAATCCTTAACTTAATCATATTTTTTTTACCATATAAAGTAAGATTAAAGGTTATCAGTATTTGGATATGGACATGGTCACCATTCAGCTTGCTCTACTCGTTTTTACACAGTTCTAAAATTAAAATATTAGAAAATATGGGAATTGTTTTCATGAAAGTTTCAGCTCCAATTCTTCATAGATAATCACATGCTGGTTCACATTATTTTTCCGAATTGGCCAATTCTAAAATAATGTTAGTGAGCATGATCCTTATTATCAATTAGAATTCTCGGAGTCATTTTAACTACAGCAGTAGTTTACATCTAAAAATAGGTTTTGTATTAACGACATTGTGTGGACCATGCTCAATGGATGTCTTTCTTGCCTGGATGTCAAAGTAAATCAGTCCAACAGACTGAAAAGATGGTTTACTTTGAACAATAAAATAGTCTCCCAGGACTAGATTCCAATTTTAATTCAATTACATGTTAGAAAAGAAAAGATTTGGTTCAATTTAATTCCTGTTATAAAATTGGGCAAGTTGTCTCCTAAACTTAAACACCATGCATTAGTTTGACATTACTAGATTCTTTTGTGTAAGAAAAGAAAGTAAAAAGATCAGTCTATTATTCTTTAAAAACATATTAATTTGTTCAGGTACAAAATGGGACACTGTTTAGGTCAGATGTGAAAGAAGACATGTGCTTTAAAGTAGAGCATCCAGATGAATTTATGGTGAAGTCAATAGTCTCCTAGCTCATATTGATTTAATCTGGTACTTAGTTTGCTGAGTACATTATTTCTAGGCAGTATATTGAAAGATAAACTTCTGGACAGTGTAGGCTATTGATAAGGTTTCCAAGAACTGACACATGCTTGTTTAGGTTTTGGAAATTGAAGAAAGGATTATTCACAAGGTTTACAGAGGAATATTTCAATATTCTGTGCAACTGAATGAGTCTTGAGTAAAACTAGAGTCTAGCATTGCTAATAGTTTTATTACTTTTGGATCCTGCATCTTTTTCCATAAATTGATCAACTTAACTTATCAACCCATATTAATTACAGAAGACAAGGAAAAGTTTTTGGGCCTTAGTATGTGTTTTATCATATAAGTTGTTGAAAATCACTTGAAATACTCATTTTTTTTCATTAGCTTTCAAGCCTTTCTTTTGTTAATGGTAGCAATACATTGTAGATTCAAAACGATAATAGAATGCACTGATAAATATAAATAAGCTAGAAAAATGTTGAATTTTCAAATTACTTTGAAGGATAGTTCTAGTTTTTGAATTCCAAAAAGTAAGTATATTGATTCTGATGGAAATGATAGCTAAAGCATATGTAATAATTGAATTTGAAAATTCATTATAGTAATGAAACTGAAGAAGTGTAATTGTGTGGAGAAGAAGCAGCCTCCAAGTTGGTGTGTTAAAGTAGATTCAGCCTCAGTGACCCTAATAAAAAGATAGTAGTCATGGTACCAATTTGGTTACCTACTGAACAATACACTTGGAAAAAATCCTTTTGCACCTCTGATCCTTTATGCCTTCATCTATGAAATGGGATTCAAAATAGCAGTTTTTCTGAATCTGTGGAATTATCAAATATCAATAACATTTTAGACAAAAATTGAAAGATGTAAAGCATTATTTTTCTTGCATCCTGTGATAAGTAAGGTTCATCACAAAAACGTCTCATATAAGGGGGACAGCTAAATTAGCACTTACTACATCTCATCTGCTAGGTATAATAATTAACATTGATTTTGTAGTTGGAAATAAGCCTTATGCCTACTTGGATTTTAGGAAGCTATCCTTAAAAGAGTTATTTTCTCAGATTAAAAAATGTCATTCCTTTGCTAAAAAGTTGATATTCTACTGGATTTTTAGTTAGATGCAGAGATTCTAAAACACTACCTTTCCTATTTTAATAATGTTCTATTTTAAACACATGGATATCAACTACTCATTCATTGCATGAGTAGTTGATATCCATGTGTTTAAAATAGACCATGATAGTTTAGGATACGTAGTAAAAGAGATGTAACATAAATTAACCTAAGTGTAACTACCAAGCAGGATACTTCTGGCTCATTGCCCCATTTGTTGAAAAGAACCTAGGGTATGGGTTGGTCTTTCTGGAAGAAAATGGTCTCGTTAAGGCAGAGTGAAATTTCATAGAAATGATGAGAATGTAGAATTTGAACTTATTAAGAGCTCTTTGTTCTGGTTCCTAAAATCGTGTGTAAATTGAGTGTAATAAAACATAGACTGAAGGGTGAGGGCCGGGTTTTCAGATGTGCCTCCCACTTTTCCTTGAGGCTTTTCCCTGAACTCAGAGAAGTTCTCTCTCCAGAGGAAATGAATAGAAAACACATTTGTTCAAAACATAAAGGTCTCCCACATTTGCATGGTACTTGAGGGTGGGATGAGGCTGCATTCTTGAATTAACAGTGCCCCCCTTAAAAAAGCTGCAGAGGCTCCCAAGTTCCTAGTGTGACTGGAGCTGCTCTGATCAAAGCTGTCTTCAATGCGGTTCCTGTCAGATTCTAAGATTTTATATGTGACTTTCAAATTCCTTTACTCATCTTTTTCTAACCGCCACTGTCAGTTTCCACCAACTTAGCATTTAGATAACATTTTCTCCATCCTCTAATATAACCTCCCTTCACCTGGTGACTGTTGTCTTCATTCAGGACTTTAGAACATGTGGCTCTGGGTGCCAGGCATGTGACTGTTTATTTAATTGAAAGAACTGACTCCTTCCTAGCTTTAATCCAGTCATATGAAATTTTGGCCCAAACAATATTACCTCTTAGTATCTAAAGGTCTACAAATTCAGCATCATATTGAGAAAATGATGAAATAAACATATTTGATATGTTATAGACTCAGCATATTCGTCTGTCACACAAACCTGATTAAGAAGTTTTAATTCTGAAACATAAGGTCCATGAAATAATTTTTGTTTTTTTACTGCCCATTTTATCTCATTACTAACACATGTATACATTATCAATCCTATTTTTAATAATGTTCTTTTAAACTTTGTATTTCCATTGTTATTGGGTATTTATTTAGTTGAATTTTAGAGCAATCTGTTCAATACCTTAATGGGTCTAAAGAATTATTTGAATGAAAATTAATGCCAATCAATTTTCTTTCTCATAATGAAGATATACAATATACTCATGTACACATGTATGTATACATGTTTGTATAAATATATATATATATATATGTCATATATATATATATATATATATATATATATATATATATATATATCTGATTCTTCTTTACCTTGTAGTTTTTCACTCATGCACACATTTTCTCATCAAATCAATCTCTCTTTCTCTCTCTCTCTCTCTCAGAAAGAGTCAGTTTTTTCTATATATATATATAGAGAGAGAGAGAGAAAGAGAGACCCATATAGATGTATACACATACATATACAAGCATATTAAATTTTACTAATTATTAAAAGATGGTCACAGTTATCAGAATTAGTTAATGCTAGTGGTATCAATGAGGCTGTGGAATTCAATTATACATGTGACACTTGTTTTCTATTTCTTTAGATAACGCAGAGCCTGTCTACCTCTCTTTCTTTGCTTTGCCTTCAAATATTGCACTTCAGCACAAAGTGACTAGGCTTAAAGATTCCACAAAAAACCCAAAGAAATCTATTCAAGAGGTCATCTATCAACAGGTAAAAGTATATTTTAAATTCTGTTTTTTCTTGGCAGCACTCACAAATGAAAGGGACAAAGCATAACAGGCACCAGTTGTATAAAATATTACAGAATTTTGCACAGGAAGAAATCATGAGGCCAAAGAGTGTGTTTGAACTGTATCCTGAGTATTCATCAACTCAAGAGTTGCTAATAAGGAAGAGGTGACAGTCTTGGTGACAACCTTTCCAAGGGCTAATTGATCTGGCCCCACTTTCCAATGAGTTGAGAGATCAGAAGATGTCGCTTTATGTGAAAGAAACAAAATAGGTACTAGGTAAGAAAGTGAAGAGGCATATGAGTGGTGACTTGCAATCTGGAGCATGAAACTGTAATTCAAATCAAGAAAATATGTGGGGAACAGAGAATAAAAGATCATAGACTAAGATACTGAACTGACAAACTGACAAAAGTAATGCAAAAAAAAAAAAATTCAAGGACTCAATCGAATAATGCTATTTTGTTAAAGGGAAAGAAAGCTTTTGAAAAATTTGAAACGTGTAACATCTGAGAAAATAGATTGACTTTTATTACAAATAATAGAAAATTCAAATACTTAATGACCTGAACAACAAACCTGCAGTTTGAGGCTATGAACATTAGAAAAACATGAATGTAGTAGGGAGATGAAATCAGAATTCCAGGAGGTCTTTCTGGAGGATAGAATCTAGAGAAATGGGAAACAGCTCATTGTCTATGGAAGGCTGATGTGCAGATCATAAATTGTCTTTCAAAATTGTTAAAGACTTTTCATTGGATGAATGACATTTGTGGAGATGATTGATTCCTAGAGTAGATGAGTGTATGCTTATGTTTCCATGTGTTGTGCTGTGTGTGTGTGTGTGTGTGTGTGTGTGTTTGCACGTGTGTATTGGAGATAAAAATAGGAGGAGTTGAGGGAAAGGAGAGCTAGCATAAGTCATTGCTATGCATTTTTACTTCTTTCAGATTTTTGGATGCTTCTATTTTTTGAGCCCTTTTTCTAGATTTCAATGGTAGATTCATTATTTACCTGTGTCTACATTAGTCAAAATGTATTCAGGAGATTATTGCCTTTCTTTACTTTTAATTTAGGTTGTGATCTAAAGTCAGCCTCTTCTCAGGCACTTACGCCACAATTGCTAACGTTAGCTACATGGTGTTGCTATCTCCTTGTAGAAAACATTTAAATTAAAAAAAAAAAAAACAACTATCTCAATCAAATGTATGTGGGCCCACATTTTATTTGTTTATATATTTAACTTATTTTATGGCAAAACAACAGATTATATCTCATTGTTATTTGGAAGTGAACAAATTCATTTTTAAAGCTAAAATTATAATTACAGAGAGAAAATTACAGCAGGTGGTACAATGGGTAAAATAACTTCTTTCCAAGCACAAGTAGTTACAACTAAAAGTGTCCTACTACACATCAAAAACAATGCTGAGAACTTGAGATACAGTGAACAGCTTGTTATCTTGGACTAATGGCAAAGACATACATTGAATAAACCATTAGAAATGCTATTTGAAGGTAACAATTTTATAGAGGTTTCAAAATTATTAATTGAAAGAATGAGAAATTTGGAGAAAAAAACTATATTTTCCTATGGTTTAGATTGAAATAAGAAGTGCAGGGAAAAAGTACTTACTGAAATATAATTTAGAATATCAGGATACAATGAACAATCTACCATCCCTAGGTTTAGCAAAATTACATGGGCAATAGTAACTAACAAAATACTGTTAAAACTGGTCATGTAGCTATGTATTTAGGAGTTAAAAATAATAAATGAGAAATTCAAATGATAGAAATGTATCTATATGTAGCACATTTATTTATGTACATTAAATTTATATACATTAAAATACATATTGAACATACATATAAAAGTGTAAATATTTGCTGTATTCATTATTTTCATCAATTTCAAGAAACACATCGCTTCACATCTTTGAAGTGAGGATGTCTTGCACTGGGTGGCATATTACCATCAGTTTTGCCAAAGTGGCAATCATGACAGGGTCTTGTATGCATATATAAATTTGGTGCATAGTCAATTGGTGATTGGTCAATTTTAATTCCTTCATTTTTATTGCCATTTAGATAAAGAAATATAAGTTCTACTTTCTTTTTTATTTTTCCTTAATATCTTCTGTTGATACGTTCTGTTAAGATCAAGAAAATATTGGGGTCAAAATGTAAAATATCCTGAGTAGCTTGAAAGAAATTGCTGGTGATATTGATGGGGCACTCTGTAGAAATGCTCTTGATACTCCAGGGGAAAGTATCTCAGTATCATTGAAAATTATTATTCAAAAAGTGATTCAGAAGAATCATCATCTGATCATGAAAATATTTATGAATACATAAACCAGTTGGAAGTTTTTATTTGTTTTTCTATTGGTTACATGTTGGTAGGTTGAATTTTGATAGAACTTGAAACTGTCATTTCCAATTTTGCAACACAATTATATTTGTTATAGTTTAGTTCAGTGTTAGGACTGTGGGTGATTTTATTTTTCTTTACCATCTCCATTTTTCATGTTTTTAAATTTTAAATTCCAGGCACCACTCTGCCTTCTTGTTTCAGTTACCTACTGTAACCATGTAACCTTTGTGCAATCTACTTAATGCCACATGTTTTACATTTTTATGCCTCTTTGTTAGTGAATTTGCAGTTTAAAATGACCTGCCAGAGTGCTTCTGATGTTCCCCAAAGCCAGAAGCCTGGGATACACCTTACAGAGAAAACATTTGTGTTAGATAAGCCTCATTCAGGCATGATTTACAATGCCATTGACATTCAGTTTGGTGCTAATACATGAACAGTATGTATTAAAGGATGCATCTTTAAGTGGAAATACACATCAATGAGGTTATATATTGATTGATGAAAATGTGATTGGAGTCGCATATAAACTCAATCCCATATTTCCTCTACAAGCAAATGTTCAGAATTTGCTAATACTGGGTTCAAGATAACATCATAGAACATATCTCCAATGAATAATAAGAATCCTCTATACTCCAAAACATCAGATTAAAAAACCTTTAAGAATATTGTCTACATGTAAAATTATAATATTAAATCAAAAATCTATTTCTGAGAATACTTATAAATGAATCTATGAATGTGTAAGTATTTGTATGTAATATATAGAATAAAAACATAGATTTATATATAATGCCTTCATTAAATTACTATTAAATTTTGCCTGTTGGACTTATATATATTCTATAATAAAAATTTTACATAAAATATAAAATATTTAGTTCATATATTACATATGAGTTTGTGAATATATACACTAGATAACACATGCACAAATACATATATTGTAAAAATATAAATACGATTAATTTAAAGCTTCTCATATAATTTGGAATAGTTGTTTCTTAGAGAGCAGGTGTAATCTGGAAGGGCACATAGAAAGCATCATATTAAAAAGGTCTATTGTTATTTTTCTGAAGCCCTAAAATTATTCAGTATTAGCAAAAAGACTGACATTTCACATTCAAATTCAACTACCATTTATTTATTTATTTAGAGGGGTTACCAGGGATTGAACTCAGGGGCACTTAGCCACATTTTATTTAGCCACATCCCCAGCTCTATTTTGTATTTTTATTTAGAGGCAGGGTCTCACTGAGTTGCTTAACACCTCACTTTTTTTTGAGTCTGGCTTTGAACTCATGATCTTCCTGTCTCAGCCTCTGGAGCTGCTGTGATTACATGCATACACCATCACATCTAGCTGGGATTTATGACTTTTGAAGTCACTAAAAAAATGAATCACCCAGTTGAATTTCTAAGTGTTTACTATAGCAGATGTGATAAAAACTACAAAAATTTATACTCATGAATTAATAATGAAAGGTGGATTAGCTTCTTTTATGCAAGCAGGAAAATTACTAAATAACATTTTTAAGTCTGTTAATTGTTTTTACACTCTACAATAAACAGTAGTTACCATACAAATGTCATTTGGTATTTCTTCAGTATTTCTCCAAAAATAATTTTTTTTCCATTGACAAGCAGTAAGAAAACTGGATACTTTAAAATACAATAAAATTTAGTAATCTGTTGATTCAGATTCTTTAGACAACTTTCAAAGGCCAATTGCCATTTTTAGCTTATTTAACTAATACATAAAATCCACCTCTTTCTTTTTTATTTTTCCTTAGTGTTAATGATTTTTAAAGAAATTATTTCTAGTCCTCATGTATTATAAATTGATGAGTAAGGAGAAATAAATACTATAGGAAAAAAGATGGATAATTTTAATTGTTTCCAAGAAAGAAAAATGATTATAAAAGCAGAGTATAAATATACTGCTAACATTCATATTTTTTAAAAAATAATTATTGATAAGTTGTGGTATTTTGGGTTGCTTTTTGAAAATTTTAGCATCTTTGATAAATATTAAGTTAATATAAAGTATTAACTTGATAGAAGTGTTTTTGTCCTGATGATCATGATTGATCAAGATATGCATTGTATGCACAGTTTGTGGTTAAAGTGTTTTATTTTATTTACTTATTTGTTAGTTTTCCATCACCATGACAAAATACCTGAGAAAATCAATGTAAAAGGAGGAGAGGTTTGCTTTGACTCTGATTCATGGTTTCAGAGACTTCAACCCATGGCTCCTTGGTCACTTG
The DNA here is from genome assembly GCF_047511675.1 of Marmota flaviventris. Classification (NCBI taxonomy): domain Eukaryota; kingdom Metazoa; phylum Chordata; class Mammalia; order Rodentia; family Sciuridae; genus Marmota; species Marmota flaviventris. The sequence goes on along the minus strand of NC_092500.1, from coordinate 56,572,468 downwards.
GTCCTGTAGCTTTGAGTCCATAGTAAAGCAGAACATATGACAAGGAATATATGGTGGAGCAATGAAGCTCACCTCATGGCAGCCAGGAAGAAAAGAAAAAGGAACCTTCCAATATCTCCTTCAAGGGCACACCCACACTGACTAACTTCCTTCCACTTGGCTCCACCTCTTAAAGGTCCAACCACCTCCCATTACCACCAGAGGCTGGCAATGAAGCCTTTACAATGTGAATCTTTAGGAGATACTTAACATCCAAATCATCCAACTGTCCCTATGAAGACTGAATAAGTTTAAAGTTTAAAGAGTGAATAAGTTTACTGTATAATGTACAACACAATGACTGTATTTAATAATACTGTATGTATTCTGGAAATTTGTGACATGAGTAGCTTTTAGGTGTTCTCAATAACAACAAAAAACAAAAACAGAAATGAAAAATGGTAACTATATGAGGAGATATGTTAATTAAATTGAAGGTAACGATCAGTTCACTCTGTATATGCATATTAAAATGTCTTAATTTGCACCTTAAATATGAATTTTTAGGCAAAAAAAGAAAGTTATGACCATATTCACAATCATCCAAAAGTGAAATAACAATAGGTCATTTTACAAGCTAGATTTTCTGAAAATGTGTGGCAAAATTAGCACTTTTTTTTCACTTATTTCTGATTTACCCTTTACCTTTCAATTAAGGAATATCTACATATAGAAGATATTTTATTTCAGTCTAAAGAAGATACTTAAAGTAGTGGCAATTGTATATTTCCAAGAACTAAGCAAGCAGCATCACTCTCCAAAAACAAACCAACAAACTAGGGAACCAAATATTTTTAATTTAATCATGTAGTTTTAATATTATATTACTTTCTTCCATGGGAAAGTGGATGTTCTAAAGCCTCAACAAACAAATTTATTTTGGAGATTTTATTTTATGTATCTTTCATAAAATGGTAGGTAGCACCAGTTCTGGAAGTATATTAAAACTAGTATAATTCCACAGAAGCATATAATTTTTAGTTTATTAGTTTAGAAAACAGATTCAGACAGAAATGATTTTACAAACTATCACTTATTAAAAATAGAAAAATTCCAGAGTATGCCTATTAAATATTTTATAATTCTTTGTATTTAATATCTAGTCCTTTGAAAACTTTGTATACACAATTTTAAAGTCAATATTTTGAATATAAAAAGTATTTTAAGTGGTTGCAGTTTCATTTTCTTTATGTTTGGAAATAAAATTGAAATAGTTTTTATTGTTTGGTTGATTTAGATCTAAATTCTTAACTTCACTTCAAGAAATTTTTGTCCCGTAAATTAAATGCTTTCAATTTTTAGTTTATAGTAGTCCAGGTTATATACTTCATATTATTTTTCATAGATTTTCTGAATTCATGAGTATAAAATATTCATGAAAAATTGTATTGTAGTTGTAACTGGGAAGTACTATTTTAGTAACTAGCAAGAGTGACATACAAAAATGCAAATAAGGTTAAACTGTTATTCATTTTTTTGTGTGTATATAGGTTACTTGAATTTGAAATACAGGAGCGAAATGCCACCAATGCCAAGTTCCCCACCTTTATACCCACCTCCTGATGGAGGATGGGGCTGGGTTGTGGTTGGAGCATCTTTTATCTCCATTGGATTTTCATATGCCTTCCCCAAAGCCGTCACAGTATTCTTCAAAGAAATTCAGCAAATATTCCACACCACGTACAGTGAAATCACATGGATATCATCCATTATGCTGGCTGTTATGTATGCAGGAGGTAAGGTTCTTGTCTTGGATTAAGTAGAATTCTGGATTAAGAAAACAATTCCTTCATGCCACAGTTCTACTGTGTGATTTATATTCAGTATCCTGGTATATATTACTTTTTTTTTAAATTTTTTATTGTTGGTTGTTCAAAACATTACATATTTCTTGATATATCATATTTCACACTTTGATTCCTGGTATATATTAAAGCCCTGTTTTCATGGTACAGTCACAAACAATCAAAAGTATTACTAAGAAATTTAAAATGATTTTAATCCAGTATTTAAAACTATTCATTTTGAGCCTCTGGCATTGTTTGAATGAAAATTTATTTGTAAAAATCAAAATTTACTAACTTATGAGATTTCCAAGGTAAATACTTTTCTATTTAGATTGGAATAAAAGCTGCACTAGTGTTGGTATCATTTCTTATTATTGGTCTAGCTGGGAGAAATGTTTTTGTTTTTTTTTTTTTTTGAATGAGAAGGAAACTTGTTTAAGTTGCCGACAATTCATAAGCCCTGAAAATACTTTACCTTACACTGCAAAAATGGAGTGTTATTCACATTCTGGAGTCTTTCAGAATCAGGTAAGAAACAATTCCTTATTATTATTGTTCTCATTAAATATGACATATTTTTTATTTAAATGGTTGCCTAATAACATGTTGTTATATTCTATATTTTAATGATGGGTTTGAGTCATGAAGAATAATGAATATATCAAAATATCATCTCACTTCTGAATGTTAAAAAAAATGGAATTAGTACATTTTTATGTGGCTTGTCATCTTTAAATCAGTCTCACTAGCAGACCAGACTGACTTACAAATTTTTTTAAAGCCATTACTTAAAATACATGGATTTTAGAGTTTTCATTTTCCAAATGGATATTTAACTGCAAGATACAATTATGGACTCAGAATATAAGAATTTAAACAAATCATATAAATTAGTATCATTTTTTAAATTTTAGAAGAAAGATGATGTGGCTCTTACTGACAGAGATATAACATTATTGCTATTTGCCCAATATTTATTAATATTTAGTTTCAGCCAAGGCCTCCCTCATCACTTGATATACAGGGTATGACTTAATCCTCTTAACCTATGAAATAAATGTTATTTTCTCTCTCTAGATGAAGAAATGGAGAGATAAAATAGCTTTACTGAGTCAAACATCTCACTAGTGGCTGATAAAAGTGGTACTTCAAATATTTAATCACTGTATTCTCTGCCTTTCTCGTATCTTCTTCTTTTCATCTAGAAAACGACAGAGCCATAGCTAACCCAGGCCTTCTGCAAGCCCAATGCAATGTTTTTTCCTTCCTTGCAATGTAGTGACTTATGTACTACATCCACCAAGGTCATTTGTTCAATGACATAATAATTAATTTTAATGATGTTATCTTTTCATTGCACTATCAATGTAAAAAAATCCTGAAATAATCCTACTGTGTGTGTGTGTGTGTGTGAGATGTGGGCATACACACATATGTTGATATTGGTGTTTTTTATTTTTTTGTTAATCAATAATTTTAGATTGATACAGCATGAGACTACGTAGGTTAAACTGATGTATTTTTATTTTAATATCAAGTGGTATCTTCAGAATGCTATTTGGACATGTCAATAAGAAAATCTGCATCTAAAACCCTTTCTAAGAATCTCTTTTGTACAGTTGCTGTAAGCATTTAGCAATGGTATTTTTTTATGAAAAAGGACAAGAAATATTGTGCTTTGGGTTTTGTTCTTTCAGCCAGAGGGTAGGTGTTCTTTCATAATGCTCTGCTAGAAAAACACACAAGTCATCTTAACTTGAGCTCCAAAAGCTGTTAATATAAAGGAATGTAGTGTTTCAATCCCCTCTTAAATACACAATACCTTTATTTATTTTTATGTGGTGCTAAGGATCGAACCCAGTGCTTCACATGTACAAAGCGCACGCTCTACCACTGATCTACAGCCCTAGCCCTCCCCCTCTTAAATACAATGTAAAAAGAATCTTCTAAGTGACTTAACATCAGTTTATTGAATTTAATTGGACTTCAGGTCCTATTATATTCTTAATTTTATGTTGTCCAAATTGATGACTAAACTTATAGGTGAGACAAAAATTGATGTTATTAAATTAAGACTTGACTTAATTTTTTACACACAAACCCAAAGTCTCAGTGGCTTAAGGCAAGGTAGATTTATTTCTTACTCAAGCAGTGTTTCATCTTGTGGCTATGCCATTATAAGTCTTTGTAGATTATTCTTTCAATCTTCTCTGTTTGCTGGACAAAACAAAGGTAGACAGCATGGATGATCATAAACTTCATTTATGCATACATCCCATGGGTCAGAACTCTTAAAACTTCCCTACCTAGATTTAGGGACTATGGGAAAGGCCAGCATTCCAGAGGAAAACTCAGAGCTGCATGCATCCAGCTATTGCTGGACTGAACTTTATACCTCACCAATCATTTTTCATAAACAAAAGGAGAATGGGTTTATGGACTTGCCATGGACATATGACAGCCTTATACTCCCTGGCTGAATATAAAAGCATCATAGAAATGGAGAATGATATGAGTTTAAATCGCTATAAAATATAATTTTAATTTCCTCAAACCACTAAAACTTGGTATGAAATGATAAGTAAATACCTGCATTATATTTGTCATAAATAATTTTTTTTCCTTTTATTTATACATTTATTTTCTTTTTTAAAATGTATAGTAAAAACTCAAAAAGGTCCAAAAAAGATTTCTTGAAATTCATAAATAAAATGGTAGTTTGGTAGTTACAAATTTTTAAAAAGTTGCCTTAATCTATTTAGGATAGTAGATGAATAAAATTCATCTAAGTTAAAAATTGACAGATATTTGCTTCCAGAAGTTCAAGAAAGCAACGCTAAACATGTGAAAATATTTAGTTTGTAGTAATTGATGATGGTAATATTTAGGTGAGATCCTAGTACTTGGAGTATTTTCCAAACTCCTCAGTTATCATGGCCAAAACATTTGGTATGTCATCTGTGATCATGGAAGAAAGTTGAGGATTTCAGAAATTTTGCTACGCTTTTTTCTTTCCCTTAAAACTGGAAATATAGTTTCAGATTCTTTGCTTAGTGGGTAGAGATGGTTATAACTGCTATATCTACCATCTGATCTAGATCTCATGCATTTACATGGCTTGTTGGAAATAAAATTAATGTATTATCCTGGTAGTTTTTAATCTTCTAAAAAATTAATTTGCACATTTTAAGCTATAATCCCAATGTGAAAACAGTCTTTGTTATGAGTGTGCATGATTTTTTCAGAAACACAAATAACCATTTAGAACAAAAAAGCCTGATAGATTCAGTTACTCTAAAGTGCAGGTTATTAGTTCTGCTACTCAGATTGCAGTGTTTTTTCCAAGGGCAGTCCATAGATTTTTCTGTTTGGGAATACAGGGTCTCTTGATAAAAATATATAATTCTAGGCCTTATCCTCAACCCCCTCATACCAGAATTTTTGTTGGTAGAGTCCAGAAACTTGTATTTTTAAACAAGTATATTGAAAATCATCTCACTTTATGTATAATGTATGGGTTTACTGCTATAGAAAACATCAGTGCTTGATTGAAAAATATTTACATATTTCTCTGTAGGTTTTGAAATATCTTCATGTTAGAGAGGCCTTTTTGGTTGATGATTATAAATTTGAAGACCATATGAGGTCTTTGAGGTGAAAAGGCACATCACTTACTATGAAGTATAATGACTCTCTACCAAGCAACTGAAATATTCTGTTCAACATAATGCTAATTACATTAGCCTGGAGAACATTTAAGATCTGACACACTCATTAGGGCTTAGCGCTCAACCTATTAATCACTATGGTGGGGTCATTGAGTAAGATGGAGCATGTTCTCAGGCCTGGCCTGTGATGTCAGGGCTGGAGTCTCTTGTAGTAATTAGTTGGCATCTGGGCCTTGGTAGCAAGGTATTATCTTTTCTTTTGATGTCTGAATTAAAAATGAAACTAATAAAAGGTAAGCAGGAACTATGGAAAAGAATGCAAATTATGTTGATTTCTTACTTTATCCTTAGAATAATGGCACTAAATTACAGCAACCCATCTGGCTATCCATATGGTCTCCTGGAGTTCTAGCAAATTTCAGCAAATAGGTCAAGCAAAGTGGTCACCCTATTAATACAGTGCCAAATAGCAGTAGAAAACATATTATAATTTAAACTTTCTACATTGTTTAGATGGAAACAGGGATTTATTTTGTAAACAGTGATTACATAGGATAATCTTTTAGTGTGGTGTTTGTCTGCTATTCTGTTGAATGGGGATCTAAGTATGGTTGGTTACCTGCACAAGTACTGAGTTCACACTTTGGCCTACCCGTGTCTCTTATAGTTTTTCTGGTAATATCTATTCTGCTTTGAAAGAATCAGCTATTTTGGAGAGCAGAATTAGCTTTTTTTCTGCCTGGAAATTTATTCTTTTGTTTTATGTAAGCACCGATTGCCAGTTGTGCTAAAGTAAGATTTTATGATGGACCACAGTACACAGGGGAGTAGAGCATTAGACCACTGAGCTTATTTTACTGAAGGCCAAGAAGCAAAAAGATTTAGCATAGCAGGTTGGTGGCCTAATATTTACCAGATATTTTTTTGCTCTCTTTAAAATTTAAATAAGGTCACTATATTATTATGTTTTGTGCTTTAAATATTTTGTAGACTGAGAGAAACTATTAAAATGATTCAATACTGCTCTTAGTAGCAATTAAAAAAAGGTGCATTCCCATTCCCATGCTTGAGATAGATTGGGCTTTCTTCTTAACTTTACAAAGCCAGAAAGCCCAGCAGGTATACTTGGACAATCCTATGTAAGCAGTCTTGACTTCCTGTATCTATGCCATTTCGTTGTTTTGTTTATTTGTTTATTTAGTCGGTTTTGTTTGTTTGTTTGTTTGTTTTTAACATGAGAATAAATGTTGCTAATTTTTTTTCCTAGGAAATAAGGTATGGTGTGGCAAAAACTATCATGCTCAACTTTTATCCCCTTAGAATGAGATCAAGTGACTAGTTTTGGCTGATTAAACTTGAGTGGAAGGACATGTAACCCCTGCACACCTCCTGGAAGAAACAGTGTGAGCACCTTCTTCTCTTCTGCAGCAGCCAGGTTACACATGGCATGGCTAACAGTGGAGGTCCCTTTCCTACTCCAGACATTGAATAATTAAACAATGCTTATTCAGTTTCTGAAGATTATTATAGAGATGAACCTAGGATGTATTGATCATAAGAGGAAATCTTTGTTGGATAACTACCATATGACTTATGTGAATTATTACACAGGTGCTGGAATAGGCTATGAGATGTCTTTAGTCAACTTAGAATATCATAAGAATGTGTGCACATGGGGTACTTCATCAGATCTCCGCTGGAGAAGAGAGAGTCTTTAATATCTAAAATGAAAAAAGCAGTTGTAGTAGATGCCATCCTTGACAGTTTTCATAGGTGTAAAAGTGAGAGAGACGGGCACTTCAAAACACAGTACAGAAAACAAATCATATCCCAGGAGATTTCTCTGATTAAATGTCCTTCATCCATCCCAAGACAAGGCAAGGGTCAAGGACATATTAGAAGTATGCTTAGGGCTTTGAAACTGTTCCAGAAAATTCTTTGCCTACAGAGGGGCTGATAATATACTGCAAATAATATCATATTTTTTACTAAATTTTTATTAAAATGCTTTCTGACTAACATATGTGCCTTAGACCGTGAATCTTTCACTTATTGATTTATAAAAGAAACTATTTATGTGGTTGTGTTTATTATTGCAAATGACTGTAACCTGATTCAAATACCCTTCAGCCTAGAGAAATGTTTACATATACAGAGGAGAAGAACAGATATCACTGTCCTCCAGGTCAACTAGCACCAGTGATTCTATTTGTTCAGTATGTTGCTTTCTTGCCTCTTTCTTCTTCTGGAAGGGCAGCTTCATTTATTTATTTTGGTATCTTTCCCCAGCATGAGGAAAATAACTGCGGGCATCTCAGTCTCATGTTTCAGGCTCAAATTTATCTTGACAAAGTCTGTCCCTTTTCTCTATATTTCACTCTGGCAAATTCTAGGGAATATAAAGAGTACCTGGCCTGGTTTGCTGGTGCCTGCAGGCAGAGGATCATGGAGGGACTAACATTGGCAGCCTGAGTAGAGGAGTTCTCTAATGGAAGGATGATACTATTTCCAGAAGAAAGAAGGTTACAGAAGAGACAATAGGGCCTTACTATTGAACTCTTTTTCAAGAGATTAATATATTATTTTTCAAAAGTAAAAGCATGTGTGGGATTTTACTAATCACTCATGTATAACCTTTCATTTAGATACTTTATACCTTTTGGCATACATTATGTGCCCAAAAGCACATACGGTATTTAGACACTCTGTTGCCTAATGACATACAGTGTTTAGTAGCCACCCAGAAGTCTCAAGTGCATCTTGTGGAAGTTGATACCTAGAGTGGAATTTAGATATGGATAGTCCTGGAATCTCAAAAGGCTTAATTAATGACTTACTAGTCCAATGAGAGGCAGCAGAGTATTTTAAGTAAGATAATGAGCTTCAAAACCTCAGCTTTGAAATTGAGACTTTGCCACTTGATTGTTCAGGCTTTTTAAAACTTAACCTTGGAATTTCAGTTTCTTCTTGTGTAAAATCACAAAAGAGAGAATGTGTGTGTGTGTGTGTGTGTGTGTGTGTGTGTGTGTGTGTTTTAACATATACTCCTCTGGTCAGGGTGACTATCATTAAACCAAAATTTGAATTATAGGAAATTACAGTGTATCAGGACGTTTACTCAGTTTCCTTGAACTAGGGCCATGAGTCAGATTAGAAATATTAAAGGTATGAGAAATTTAAGAAATGAAGACAAGACACAGAAATAAGTGAAAAGCGAGGCCCAGTGGGATGATCCAGCTCTGGTAGAGACTGGATCTAACAGCAAAATACAGCCCTTGCGCTTTATTTAAATAGGTGGGAGCACCAGTAGGATTCAGAGTGAAGAACTTCCTGAAAGAAACAGGAAGAAGGTGGCAAAGACAAGGTGGTTAGGGGTTAGCAGGTTATGCCCACCTCCTCTACTTCCGGCTGTTGTGCTGTGTTTGCACTTAGGGCTGTGTGAGCCAGTGAGCCAGGGGTTCAGCATAATCTGAGCAGTCTCCAGTAAGAGTTCTCACCAAAGTAACCCCTCGCCTTGAGATGGCTGAGACAAACCCATAATTCATTCATGGCCCTCCAACAACAGTGTTTTGATTATAGTGCTTGTTGCCATCCTGTTCTTGGTATTATCCATTATGCAATGAAACCACAGATAAGGAACAAGAGAAACAGAGCAAACTGTGCCAATAAAATTGGGAAATGGGGTAAAGCAAGAAATATAAGTAGGTCAGTAGTCATTCCTAAAATAAATTCCAAGGCCTTTATTTATATATGCTGTGGCATTTCCCCCAGGCCTTCTCCTGAGTAATGAAGTGGGCACTGGTCATTCATTTGGGTCATCCTTTGAAAATCCAGTTCAGAGAATTCCTAATTTTATCATTTCCCATCTTCCTAAGGACAAAGTCACAAATATTCAATTTCTCAGAATTCCTTGTACTATGGACACAGACATATGACCCAGGCCTAACAATTCAGTGCAACAGGTTGGTTTTGATTTAGAAACCACTGATGGGAAGAATCAGATACGTCCTGGAATACATTCAGATGAAATGGTTATAGATAATCCATAATCCATTGGCATAAAAGTAGCATCAATGTTCAGAGTCAGTGGGGCTTGTGATGTAGACTGTGGTATGAGCTATTTGTAGCTCATGTCCCTAATGGAGCAGTCAATAATAGAGCATGATTTGGGCAGCACCCAGGTTTGGGTTTTTGATTCTCCCTCTTGTTCTGTGACTTACTTTTATGTTCTTATTGAGTAATTTCTTCTTTAACTCTGGGATAGAGGGTAGATATATGTGGAATTGAGCTCCTAAAAGGTCCTACTGAGGGGAGCATGGAATACTGACTTGCGATTGTTGTTTTGAAAACTTCCTATGAATGTTTCTTCTATAAAAAGGAGCTTTGCTACTCTCCCTGAAAACATTTATATTAGGATTGAAGATTTAACAATAGTTCAATTAACTATTCTTAAGGGGTCTTGTAAAATAGAAATTAAATTTCATATTTTCACATGCTGTGAATGACAAGTTTGATGTATCATGTCTATCAAATACACTTTAAGTACTTGTTTCATTATTCTAATACTAGTGCCTTTGGCAGAGTAATTGCACTATTTCAGAGAGGTTTTCAAGTGATTAATGTAGGTGGCTGTCCTTAAGCAAGAATTTGCCCAGCTAGTTAGAAGTATATCCTGCAGGAATATGGTTCATACTTTTAACCCTAAGGTAAGACCACAATGATGGCAGAAACTGGTCCTGTACATTTATTACTCAAGTATTTATGGTCACCAGAGGTAAGTATGTCCAGATAATTCAGTGTCACAGCTGGAGAGAAAAACCTTTTAATAGTTTCACTTATTTATTTATTTCACTAGTATACATTGTGCATCTACCGTGTGCAAAACACTGGTGTGGCCCTGGGGAAGTCATATGGAACCATAAGACACTGTTTTCAGAATATAAAATAGCTATTTATATGTTTCCTTTTTAATTGAAATCATGATACATATTAGTAAAGAAACAGGAGGTGCCATATTACTAACATAGAAACACATAGCTGAGTCATCAGGCTATGTCTCCTTGATATCTGATTTAATTATAATGTTGATTCACTAACATTGAACTTATGGCCAAACAAGATAAATTAGTCCTGAATGAAACTCATCTAACTAATATATTTTCTGTACAAGGCAACTGCCTTCCTGTGCTTAAGAAAACTAACAAGTACTTCAGCATTATGCTTAGGTGCTCTTTTAAATAGTAGACTCACCAAGACAAAAAGCAAAAAAAAAAAGAAAAAAAAAAGAAATTGTGGCATAACATACAGCATGAAAAAGACACATTCGTAGCATGAGAGTTGTACTAAGAAAGCAGAGCATTGCCTCTACTGACAACATATATCTCAGGCAGTGTAAATTCTTCACTTTGCACATACCCACCAATGACTGTGAAAGCACTGTGAGTATTGATTTGGGGGTTATAAATAAATTTTACTGGGCAGCAAATTTGCAAGTAAAGAATCTGGAAATAATGAGGATCAACCAGGCCTATATAACCTTTCTCTGATAGAATTATACCAGATATATTGTATTTCCTGTGCTGTGTGTAAATATTCACAAATATTCAGCATTTTTATTACACTTGTTTTATCTGTTGTTTGTTGAGAGTGGGATAAGTCTGCAGAATAACAAAGCTAATTTACATTAGCAGTTATGTAGAAAATTCTTAAAGGAACACAGCTTTGCTAAGCTGTTAAAGTAGTAATAATTACACGTAGACTCTTTTCAGTTACTAGAAGGACAGGGTAGTACTTTGGAAAGCTTCTATGGAAGCAGTGATGGATTTTTGAAAACGATGAACAACTAACAGATGATCCATAGCTTTGAATTATGCTGATTAGAATATGCTTTGTTTGATGACTACAGCACTCTCTTAGTTCATGTCATTTTGCTTTGGCTTCACCTCTCATGCAATCAGTGATTTGATTAGAAGCACTAAATAGAAGTGATCTGTATATTTTCTCAGCATGCCAGGAAATGAGTGTGCATTCCTAGAAGGCTGAAAAGGAATAAAACCATTCAATACAACTCTGATCTACTTCAGATTTTTCTCTTCTCTTTACACGATGAGTAAAAAGCTTCTGTAAATAATACAATATTAGAAATCCAGATAGTGAACAAAAGGGAACAAAATAAGAATCACCGTATGGGTTTGATATTTCAAATTTTTCCGGTCTTCCACTTAGTAATCCAATGTTCAGGTCAATAATTGACAATGATAAAGAAATATAAGAATCATCTATAGACTAAAGCAGTGAAGGTACCCTTTTGGTATACTAGGAGGGAAAAAAAACATACAGTAAGTTCAAAACTTTTGAAATCTATTCCAATTTGGGTAAGCTGTTGTGATATTGAAGAAATATAAAACAGTATGTGTTTTGGCAGTGACAGTTTTAAAATCTATGTAGCACAAACAACAGATGGCTGCTAAGTTGACTTTGGGGCAAGAACTGGGCTACAGAAGCTGCTGTTGAAACAAGTCTTAATCAATGTTTAAAATTTCTATCCTCTTCCAAAGAGCAAACCTGGATCTGGAAATAGGATTTTTTTTTCCCTTTTTTTGGTGGTGCTGGGGATTGAACCCAGGGACTTGTGCTTGTGCATGCTAAACAAGCACTCTACCAACTGAGTCATATCCCCAGCCCCTAGAAATAGGAATTTTTTAAAACCTCCCTTGGTGTTCTTTGTCCCTTGTTGTCTCTGACAAACTTTTCCCCCTCCATCTGGAATATGCAAAGGGTTGAATTTTAATAACTTCATTTAGGAAGTCCTTGAACACTTGGAGGTTGTCATTAACCCTCCAAATGCCTCCTGGGGCACCAGAAATATTTCACAATTAGTTTAAAATATGTACAAAATATCTACATAGAATTAATTTGGCACTTTCAGATAAAGAAAAACAAATTTAATGCAATGACTAAGATAAAAAGAACTGTAAGCCTTTCTAATGAACACTGATCCATGCTAAAAATATTAAATACCTTTATGTTGTGGCAAAAATATTACTTAGATATTTTTCTTAAGTCAAGCACAGTATGTTGTAGAAGCTGCCTAAAACTTTATAAAAAAGCATAACCTCAGTCCTTAATGTTGGCTTCCAGTTTGGGTAAAGCACAGTTAACTAGGAGCTTGAGTAGTGGGTGTTTGTGAAACTGATTTCCCTAACAAATATTCCTGCCCCTGCATGTGATAAAAATTCCAAAATACACACATGTGGAAAAAAAGAAAAGGCTTTATTTGCTTCTATTTTAAGTACATATTTGTGACCTCTTATTTTGTCTGTATGGTATTATTCTCTTAGGATGATGGAATGAAGCAGCAGGTAATGTTGTACAATTATTTGACAGGTTTTTTTTTCATCTACTTGTAAGGAAATAAAATCGAACATAGACATTCTTTTTCCCCCCCTGTATATATTCTGCAATCAATTATCAGGAGGTAGTCAGTAATAGCAGTCAGGAAATCACATTTCACAAAGTATCTGAATTTCTATTTGGTTCCAAACAGTACTTTTTATTGCTTTAGCAAAATCATATATATATATATATATATATATATATATATATATATATATATACACACACACACACATATATATACACACACATACATATACAGATCTAGATACAAAAGGGACCAATAGTATTTAATTAAAATTCCTTATCAATTCATCCTTACTGGGGATTATTATATTGTGAATCCTAAGAATAAGATAGCATGCTAATTTTCCAAGGAAATATTGAAAAATTAAGTCTTTCAGACTTTAGAGCTCACTTTTCTGTATTTATGGCATTAAATTTATTACCACCATATCCCTTCCTTTTCTAATCTCTTCAGGTTAGTATCATGTACAATTGTCATGTAATCCATCAATTTCTTTTTATCTATTATGGTGTCACTGTCAAAAGAACATAGAATTGTAAGGAAAATAAATTTGTCTCCATTTGGATTTTTCTTATGTCATTGTTAGTTATATGTTTTTGCTAGACCAAAAATTTTTATTAGTTATTTTAAAAAATATTTTTGGTTGTAGATGGACACAATACCTTTATTTATTTATTTTTATGTGGTGCTGAGGATCAAACCCAGTGCCTCATACTTGCTTGGTAAGTGCTCTTACCTAGCCACAACTCCAGCCCCTTACTAGTTATTTTTATTTATTTTTTTAACTCACCTTCAGGAACTTGGTTTATGTTTTTTGAAAGAGATTTTAGTCTTGTGAAAGAATAATTATTTTGCATGCCAATAAAAATATTTCTCTGTTATTGAAAAGGATCAGTCATGATAGTTTGAGTTTCTTGTATCAATAAAATAAAATAGAGACTGAGAATATAAACTTTTAAGTCAGAAAGATTTAGTAATGACCTGTTTCCAGTATATCCTTAAGCATATTATCTATCTCATCTATACCTTAGTACTTTCTTTACAATATGGTGAAAATTATAGATTGCAAGCCAACACTTTATTGTACTGAAAAATAAAAGGGAGTCTATTAAATAATACTATTATTAACACTACCATCATCTAATCACCTCTCTTTTAATCATGTGGCCTCTCAGTACTTAAGCTCCTTATCTCCAGGAAGACACTAACTCTCATGTTCACTCCTTAATCTTGTCAATACCACTAATTATGAAAACTTAATACAATTTTAATTTTCTCACATCTGACTCTCTAACCACCAGGTTCCATCTTCCAGACTATTTCTTCTAGTATTATAATTCTAGTAATCTTTCAACCTTATTGGTACTATCAGTCTATTGATACTGTCACATTTATCACCATTCTTTTCCATATTACATTTCCCCTTCTTATCTAGATAAATATCAGATTCCCAGTGATTACTACTTTTTTGGGTAACTTTTCAATTTGCCATCCTACTACTAAATTTCCTCTATCCATTGATGAAAACAGAACTCTGATTAAAGCTAGCTTTCCATCTGCTCAGTCCCTGCATCTCCATACATGAAAGTAACTGAAGAAAACTAAACTGTAGGATTCCCTGGTCTCTTTTAATTAATGATTTATTTGATGCCATTAACCATGCCTTCTCAGGATTTATTTCTAGTTCTTCCTAATCTCCTTAAACCTTCAATCTTGGGAAGCTTGGCTCTTGGATTTATTTTCTCTCTGCACTTGATTTTGATTTTTAAATAATTTTATGATTTCAATTTCTTTTGCATTTCCAGTTTGGTCATTTACTTCTCATTTCATTGAATTAATTCTTTGTATTTTTTTTTAAGTTCACAGAGCCTAATACAGTTATTTTGAATTCTTTGTCATGCAGTTTCTATAGCTCCGTTTCTTTGGGGTCAGCTAGTGGGGGATTACTGTGTTCTTTTGAGGGTATTGTTTTCCTGATTTTTCATGTTTCTTGTTGCATTACACCAATGTCTGCACATGTGAAGGAGTAGGGACTTAATATGGTTTTTGCAGTCTCCCCTTGTTTGGGAAATCCCTTCATTAGTCAACCAGTCCAGAGATTCTGGACAGGCTGTCTAGCATATCTGAAGAAAAGTTTACTGCTGGAGTCCTTGGGCAGACTCAGCTAGTGCCTGGGTTAGCAGGTAGATGACCTGGTACCTGGATCTGAAATATTGGACCTGAAGCCTGTATCTCCTGGTTGGACCTGCTGATTGGATCTGAAGAGGTGGTCCTGAAACATGGTCTATAAGAGGATATCTGGAGCCTGTGTATGTGGAGGCCATTGTGAAGTCTGTGTCTACAAGGGCTGACATATTCTGGGGTGAACCTGGAGTTAGTCCTCAGGTCAAGATCTTGGGTCTATGGGGACTGGTCTGGAAACAGAACCTGTAGGACTGGTCTGGAAATAGAACCTGTAAGACTGGTCTGGAAACAGAACCTGTAGGACTGGTCTTGGAGTCTCAGACCCTGTACTCTGACCTGGCTCCAAAGTCTATATGAGGTAGGTTTGGATCATGGATCTGCTGAAGTGGGGCTAGGCTTAGGTCCTCAGGAATTGGGGGTTGGCCTGGTGCTAGCCCTAGAATACAGCCTGGGACCAGTGACCTTGTACTTTCTCACAACTTTATTATTTATAGTTCATTACCTTCTCAAATTATATTTCCTTTCTTGAATTCTAGACCTGTATGTAAAAGTTTTCTTCAACATATTCACTCATATGCCTAAGCGACATTTTTAACTTGACATATCCAAAATTTATCTCCTAGAATTATCCTCCAAATGTGTTAAATAGACCAAAAAATATTAGAGCCATTCTTGGTTTCTCTTTCTCACACTCTCTCTTTTACCTCAACCACCACTCTGCAAATTTGTTGCTTCTGCTTTTAAATATATGAAACATTTTATCATTTTTTTCACCACTTCTGCTGATTACCTGGTCCAAAGGACTGTTATTTATACTGAAGATTATTGCTGTCTTCTGTGCTGTAGTGTCCCTGTTTCTGAATATAATTGTCAGTAAAATACTGTTGTAACCTGAATCCAATCATGTTCTAAGGCTTCCCCATCTCATTCTGAATATCTGCCCTCCCACATTTCCTGCCGGACTTAATATCTCATTATACACCCTCTTGCTCATTCTTCTGTAGTTACACTGTCTACCTGCTGTTCCTAGAATATGCCAGCTATTCTTTTACCTCAGGTATTTATACTTAGCTTTCCCTTTACCTGAAATGATTTTCCCTTGAATTAAAAAATGTCTTTACCTTCTGTCCCCACTAGTTTCAGATCTTTATTCAAAATTCCTCTTCCCATAGAAGATGAGCTACCCCATCAAAATTTCAATACTACATGAACACAATTCTACCCCTCTTTTATGCATTATATTTTTTCCTCCATAAAACATTACTATCAAAAAAAAACCATCACTATATAATTTACTTTTTCTAAGGATAATACTGTCCTATGGAACTTTCTGAGGCAATACTATACAATAAATCTGATTATCCAATAACTGTCATCCACTATCTACATATAGCTATTGAACACTTGAAATGAAGACAGTTTGTATAAGGAATTGTATTCCTATTATATCTCATTTTAATTGAATTAAATTTTAAAAGCTGCAGTTGGCTAGTAGTTACCATATTAGACAGTACTCATTTGGAATGTAAGATTTTAACTTCCAACCAGGATATAAGCTTTATGAAAGGATTGATTTTACTTTAGGTTTGCTAACTGCACATAGTAGGTCTTAAAAATATTCCTTAAGGGATGATAAAATAGATCATTATCAAAATTATTATAGCAATGATCAATAATCAAGGCTCTTGTCCTAGATACATGACTCAATAATGGTTTATTGTTCAGGAATCTTTCATTCATATTTTTCTCTGATTTAATAATTATGTATATTGAGATTCTCTTATGTGCCAAGAACTGTACTTTATGCTGATGAACAAAGATGAATAAGTAATTATTGCTGATATGCAATCCAGTTAAGAAGATAGAGAAGTAAAAATTATTGAAGCCATGTTACAGTCTTAAAGACAGACATTAACTACCATTAAGGAAGTGAACAGGAACAAAAGGCAGCCTTAATATTTAAAAGTGTATTTGATGGAAAGGAAAATAACAATACATCCTGGAGGAAGGAGGAGATTTGGAATGTTTAAAAGAATCATCATGTTAGTATAAACGCAACAGAGAAGATATTTAAAATTAATTCCTGAGGTCACTATGTAAAGATGAAGAGAATACTCAAATTCTGATAATCCTTTAGCTTCCTGTTACAAACATCTAAAGCAACAGTTGTCATCAACTATTGTTTGACTGTTTGTATTGTTCTTTCATTCCCATTGCCTGCCTTTCCTTCTGTATAGTAACTGTTTTTCTGCTTATAGTCAAGGAACATTTTAGAGATTGTTATGATTTGGATATGTCATGTCCACTAAAAGCTTATTTGTGAGACAGTACAAGAAAGTTTAGAGGTGAAAGGAATTGGGCTATGAGAGCCTAGTCTAATCAGTACATTGATTCACTTGAATGGATTAACTGGGGGTAACTGTAAGCAGGTATGGTGGCTAGAGGAGGTGGATCCCTGGGGGTGTGGCTTTGGGGTATATATTTTGAACCTGGTGAGCAGAGCTCTTACTCTCCCCCTCCTGGTGGTCACGTCCTGACCTGCTTTTCCCCACACAATTCTTTGGCCATGATGTTCTGCCTCATCTCTGGCCCAGAACAAGGATGTCAGCCATGAGCACCAAATAAACTCCTGTAAAATTGTTCTTATCAGGTTTTTTTAGTTACAGTGGCCAAAATGCTGAGTAAAACAAATATTGTACTTATTTTTTTATTCCTAAATAGGTATGGAGGTTATAAGGACTCAAAAATGGGAAATATAATTGTGGAGATAAAAAATACATATGGATATTATGGATATATAATGTCTATTAAATATACATTTGTGATGCTAGGGATTGAATTCAGAGCCTTGTGCAAGCTAGGCAAGCATTCTACCACTGAGCTGCACCTCCAGCCTTTATATTATTTTAATATTATGGGTAGCTCACCAGGATCATAAGCAGTCAGATGCACTTCCCATGAAAGTTTTAGAGCACAAAGGCCTGAATGGCAGTAGAAGTACAAAATAGATTCTCTTCTCTTAAATCCTCAACAAAATACAGCTTTTATGTACATCTTTCTTAATACCACTGAGGATATAGTGATAGTGGAATAAAGAATACTGGTAGTATGATGAAGCAGGGTAACTATATACCCTTCACAGCAACCAAAGAACATATTGGGCATTTCCCCTGAAAACTAAGCTTAATATCATGCTTGAGTACTAGCTTCAGAATTTATATATATATTCTGATTTTTATATATATATATATATATATATATATATATATATATATATATATATATATATATAATATATATATGTATATATTCTCCTATATATATTATATACATATATATAAATATATAATAAAAAGAATTATAATTTATTAATCTGATTTATTATTTCCCAAGTAAATAAGTATATTATAATATAAATCTATAAGCAGACATCCTGGAATCCCTTGGATGCTTACATCTGAAATGTTTGCCAAGGGGCACAACAGAACAGGGATAGAGCTTAAGGCACAATTGTATATTTATTTATACAGAGCATTATTAACTAAGTAGTGATTTCACTGAGAATACTTTCATTAAACTATATTTAAGGTAAATGTTAGAACTTTTATTTTAAGAGTAATTCCTTTAAAATTAAGATGTATATGGAGCTGGGTGCAGTGGCACATGCCTGTAATCCCAGCAGCTGAGGAGGTTGAGATAGGAGCATTGCGAGTTCAAAGGTAACCTCAGCAAAAGTGAGGTGCTAAGCAAATAAGTGAGAACCTGTCTCTAAATAAAGTACAAAATAGGGGAGTTGGCTCAGTGATCCCAAGTACCCCTGAGTTCAATCCCTGGGAACTCCCCACCCCCAAAAAAGATGTAGATGGAATTTGTACATTTAAGAGTACAAAAGTAAAAGAAAATCCCATATAAGTTTTGTATCTGTGAAATGACAATAATAATACAAAATCTTGTGCTTATGAACATATCGATAAATTAGATAAATCGTACTATGTAATAAGTTGCTCAAACATATAAAGATGACTATTCATATTTTAGTAAGGAAAAATAATGGAATATTGATAAATATATTGTTGAATGAATGCTTTTCCTAAAAAACATATCCATACATATTTAATCACTGAAATACAGGAAATAATTCTTTGTATATACTCATAACTAAATGGAACATTGCTAATGAATACTTAATGTCAGGCTGTTGGTATAGTTTATCATCCAACAGCTGGAATCCAATTGAAAATTTATATAATAATATTATTTAAAGAAATATCCTATTTATTTGAATTCATAGAGTTTTACAAAGTGAAGGAAAGTTTCCTCTACTGCTTTATTTTACAAATTAAGAAAGTTATGCACTTTCTGAAAGTCACAGAGTGGCATTTTGTCGGATGAAGTCATTCTCTCTGACTTCCAGGCTTTTATGATGCTGTTCTTTTGGAATTATTTTTCCTTTTAAAATTAACACAGGGGCTGGTGGGTGTAATTCATGATAGAGTGTTTGTTTAGTATGTGTGAGACCCTGATTTTGGTTCCCAGGACAACAGCCCCCAAACAAACACACACCACCAAAAAAAGTAATAGTCTTCTATTAGAAATAACTTGCCTCAAATTATTTCATAATAAAAATATTATATAGACTTACAGTGTTTTCAGTACAACTTAATTATACTCTGTTATGTAAGACATATTCTGAAAATTATACTAAAGAAAGAGAAACTATCTATTGATTATTATATTCTCCTATGTGGTAAGTAATAAATGTTTTTATTTTTCAACATATTTAGTGTTTTCAAAAATATGAACAGTTATTCCATTGTCTATCTATTGTTTTAATAAGCACAGTCAGAACTGAGGACCAAGAAACCTGACTTCTAGTTTCAGATCCCGGTCTTTGGGCTCTCCAGGTTTCTGGCTGTGGTAGTATAGCTGTGCTCTCCCTCACTGTCCTGCACTGAAACCTATCATTTTCACCTCAGCCCCTCCCCAAAGTCAATGATCATCATGTACATAGCTGAAAAAAATGGGAAAAAATTGAAAATAAGATTATCCAAACATTGGTACTTTATGTTTTATACCTAACAGATCAGAATATAGATAGATAGATAGATAGATAGATAGATAGATAGATAGATAGATAGAGATTGTATCTATCTATCTATCTATATACATACATCTTAAACGCACCCAGATTATTATAGTAATCATACTGAATTCATTTACTTATCTAAAGAATTATATTCAAAAGGAGTGGACATCAGGCAGTATTTTTTAGTATCTACCCAAATACTGTCCTGTGGTGGAGCAACTTTAGCCAACTGATATTTAGTATTACAGTTGTTAGCAACCGTAGAAAATATGTAGTGGCTATAAATGTTATACTGAGAAAGAATAAGAATACATACTCAGGAAGAGTTAGCTATTTAGTAATGGAACATGAGTTAGTCCTTGATGTAACTTCTCTGGTCTCACCTTCGGCTGACTATGATAATTTAGTACTGAAGAGGAGAGAAAGAGATGCTCTTCAGATAGGGGAGTGAAATTTCAGACAGTGGGGAAAGTAGATTATTAGAAAACCATACAGTAGTATTGGGACTCTATCGAGTTTCCCTATGAACTGCGAGATACTGACATTTAAAGACAAATCAGTATAGTTTTGTGTTTTCTCCAGCAATTTTAAGATCTTCCGTATAAATGTAGGAAAGGGAATGTGCTTGAGTTCATTCTGGGTTGTGTATTTTTCCAAATGGACATTATGGAGAGAAGAATAAGTGAGTCAAAGATGCTTTCAAAGGAATTCTGTAATAATTAGCCATCCAGTTTAAGTTCTATAACAAGGGATGGGTTGTTGGAGAAATTGATAAATGTGGGGAATTGGTGGGATAGCATTTGACATGGCAGTGTGTGTCAGAAACCTTGATGTGGGTGAAAAAAAAGTTAATAGATTATTTGAACAAGTGAAATGAAGGCACAGTGCTCCAAGTTAGTGAGGTGGGCATTTGCATATGAATCAAGGCCCAAGATGTGGTGCCATATTGGTTGATGACAAATTCCAGCTTATGATCACTCAGTACATAATTAAGGTAGAGTATGTCAAAAAAGAGAAGGAAAAACAAAAAGGGAACTTTAGAGGACACATGTAACTAAGATATATGACTGGAAGTGGAAGAGAAAGAAACTCTTGGCCATAGGCCAGTTGGATGAGAGGTAATAGCAGCAAAGAGGCTGGAGAGGGTTATACATCTTGATAGATATAGCTTCAAACAAGCACAAAGATTTACACAAGAGCAGGGAGAACACTTTTGCCATTTCCTGGCTCTTGAGTATTTGAGTGTGGTATTAAATGTTGAGATGTTTTCAAGAGAAGTAATTTTGTCATGAAATACCAATGGCACTGAAAAAAGAAGCCCCAAAATATCAAAAAACAAACAAATAAAGAACAAGCAACCAGCCATACATACAAGCAAAGAAAAAAACCTTGGAGCTCCAGAGTACAGTATAAAAAGGTCAAAATTATAGATAGCATGTCAGGTGGTAGGTTTGATAGATTGCCTGGATATAAAAGGTCACTCTGGGAATGATCAGGATTAACAGGCATTTGAGGCATAGTATAGAACAAGCAAGATCCGAGAGAGTGAGCACTTAGTTGTAGTTCTGTGGTTCCAGATATTTCCTTTACTGATTCAACAGCATCCACTGCATTTTCTCCCCATAACTATATGCTAGGATATGGCCCTGATGGCTGTGTGCACGTCTTTAGGCAACCCAGAGCAATTTGTCAATAAATGATAGTGTCTTGAACTAGGGTGGCAAGTGATCAATATGAATTTACCCCTGAGCAATGGGAATGGTCTCAAGTGACTGGCAAAATATAGTATTTGGATTTTCAAGACTGAAACCTATCATCAAACAATGTTTAGATAATGAACACCACACTGTGATACCTATGGGATGATATTCAGCCATACCCTGTGAGAGGACACATGCTTCCATAAAGTGTGGTGTAATTTTTGAAAAATTTCTGTGAAGACAGGAACCTAGAAATTCTGAAAGTTTGCCATTTTCTCAAATAGGAAAAAACAGATAGGTAGATGCCCTACCTGGATACTTGTTTGAGATTATTTTTCCAGCTTCTATTTTCATCTGAAAATTTATTTTCCTCAATTAAAAAAATCACAAAATACTCTTCCATGTCAGGTTATTGATGGTGCCATTAAGTTGGGTGAAAGGCGTGCCATGTACATATAGCTACTGGATGCTCAATATATTTTAATTAGTTGTACTTATGGGTGATTTTGATAATTGAGTTCATAATTATCCACGTTTCCCTGTAGTCATTTGTTCATACTATTCAACTTACTGTTTGTTCACTACACAATTTCATGGAATCCATAGAAGGTGAGGGAATCGATTGGCATAAGGACACATCAGGTCGATGACCAGGCTGTGCCTTCCCTTTCCTACCACCTCATTTTGTCTTTTTACTTTATGTTAATCTTCTTTTCAACAAAAAGATGGGAAAAAAAGTTTAGAAAAATGGTATTTCTCTTATTTAATTCCTTAAAAGTTCTCTCTTCTAATTCCCATACCATTATTTGTCCTATGTTTTCATTCCTCTCATTTGATTATCATTTATAGGACTTAATTCTTTAATTGTACCCATAAAAGCCAGAAGCTTTATGATTCATCCTTTACTATGTGTAAATCAATTCTTCTTTCCCCTTTAATTCTGCTATATTAGAATTGCACAGATAAAAGATTTTACAAATGACATGCTTTTGTGGTTTTTAAAATAATCATATAAGAAGGAAATAGATTTTTACCTTGTAAACAGATTAGTTTTGTTAGTTTGTGGCTGATATCAAGTTGTTATTTGCCTCTTAAAACTGGCCTTCTAAACCAGGCACAGTGTCACATGCCTGTAATCCCAGCAGCTCAGGAGGCTGAGGCAGGAAAATGGCAAGATCAAAGCCAGCCTCAGCAATTTAGTGAGGCCCTAAGCAACTCAGTGAGATCCTATCCCTAAATAAAATATTTAAAAAAAAGGTTGGGAATGTGGCTCAGTGGTTAAGTGCCTCTGGGTTTAATTCCTGGTTCCAAAACAAAAAACAAAAAAAAAAACCCAAAACACAAATGGAATTCTAAGAGTAAACATCTGAATGAATGCAGAGTGACAGTTCAGGTAAAGTTAAGCACAGCTTTCAAACAGCACAATGAGGCTTGCTGACAATTTAACTGATTTTTTTCCCTGAATAAATCTCTCCAATTGTCTGTTTCTGAGGAAAAGTTAAAAGTAGGTCTAGGAAGGGATTCATTCTTCTCCACTTATAGAAAATTATTGAGCATCTTCTTTTGTTATCTCTGGTGGCCTGCAAGCTTTCATGGCTGCAAAAAGATTGTTCAGTGTCTACAGAGGTCAATTATGACCAAGCTATTTATAGGAAGCTAGACTTGAAATTTCAAGACAAGGGTTCTTCTGAGCATTAGTTCAGAATGCACCAGGAATTATTGAAGCCTTACCTTTCAGGCCTCAGCACCAGTTATTGCTACTACATTTCCTCATTATTGTCAGGGTTCTTTAGTTTCCCAGCATAAAAGGCACAAAATCTTCTCTCACATTTCTATGTAAAAGAACTCTTCATCTTCTACTCCCATGCACATTGACAACTGCTTTAAAAGGGTGGGCTCTCAAAAATTAGAAATAGCCAGGAAACACAACTCCTAAAGTGAAGAGCTACTGAAGTTTCCAAAATTTTCTGCTATTTGCTACATTAGTATATAAACCTTACAAATGCTGGATATGTTTTAACATATGAGTGTATGTTTAACTTACTGTTAAGTAGTTGCGATTGAGTACAAATTTTGGTAAAGCAATGTACTTAGTAAACCAAAGAAGTCACCCAAAGATGTGGGAAACTACTTGGTTAAGGAGGAGCAGACAGGCAGCAGGACATTTTGCCTGAGCATCTGGGCAAAGTCCATTGATTTTTTGTTCTTCTTTTCCTAATTTATTTTGAGAGACATTCAGATTCCAAATGACATTTTTATGCTCAGCAACTGTCTCAAAATATCTGCTTTTTAGAATGGACTGGTTTAGTAAACTAGTCTTCTAATTTACTAAAGTACAACCCAGTTTATAGATCAAAGGGAATTTCAAGGTCTCAAAGTCTCTTTATCACTTGTACTTATCAGTAGTATCTTTATCCATACATGCCACCAGACCCATGAGACCCTGTGCTATTTTACAAATTAAAAATAAAAGAGGTTGCCTGGCACCTGTAATCCCAGCAGCTCCAGAGGCTGAGATGGGAGAATCGTGAGTTCAAAGGCAGCCTCAGCAATGACGAGATGCTAAGCAACTCAGTGAGACCCTGTCTCTAAATAAAATACAAAATGGGAGTAGTTGATGTGGCTTAGTGATTGAGTGCCCCTGAGTTACTTCGCCAGTACCTAAATAAACAAACAAATAAATAAATAAATAAAAATAAAAGAGGGAAATTATCATTCCATAAAAAAAAATCACTGTCATCATCATCATGAAACTGTAATCTAAAGCAAATATATTGTTTATTGAATTTCTGCCTAGACAAATCCTAAACATCATTATGCCAAGTGCTCTTGTATTCTTGGCCTGGATCAATTTATTTTATGTAAATAATTATGCATACTGTAAATTAAATTAAATTGAAGCATTCAAGCTCACATGTCTATATTTTACCCTTTATTCATATGCATGCTCAAAACTTACAAATCAAATATGAAAGTACCCTGAAAACTTTTTCAGAAATTTCTAACCTAAGTGGCAGAAAACAGTAACATTTTTACATTTGTGTAGCATTTTAAAGTTTATAACACCCTTTAATAAGTACCAATTCATTTGAATTTTATACAGTGTATTAGTTTCAGGGAGGGCATGGCCTTCATTTTTCCAGATGACAAAACTGAAGTCCAAAAAGGTTAAAAGACTGGCAAAAGATCACAGGACTAGTTTCTAGAAAAGCAAACCTGGTAGCTCTCAGGTCAGTGCTTTGAAATGTTGGATAGTGGGAAAAGAGTCCAAGATAAAGTCTTGTTAACCTTTCTCTCAGCTTTTCAAATCACTGAATTAGTTGGTAAAGAACTTTGGATTTAATGTAAAAGAATCAAGTTCTAATCTTTATTCCATTATTTGTTAGCCATGTGACTATTGCATGTCATTAAATTCTCTGAGCCTGATTTCTTCCTCTGTGACATGTTTGTTTATGCGGCTCCTGGCTCTGTCACAGAGAGGTTGTGTGACCCACACCAACACAGGGCAAGTGCTCTGAAAATGACTGAGTGCTCTTCTACAACATAAACAAATATTATGCAAGCCACCGTGGCATATTGTAGTAAGGATTTCACCCAGGAGAAAAAGACAGGGTCATGCCTCAGCTCCACTACCAGGAGTTGATTCCAGGCAAGACATTGAACTGCTCGCTGTGAGAATCTGTTTTGTCCACTGTAAAATAAACACTTTTGAGTGATATTACATCAGTAAATTAGTGATGCAAAACAAATTTTTGTGAGAGGCCAAATGGGATAAACAGAAGCATGAAGGTCTTTATACATTGAAAAAGGGCTATGCATCTATTCATATATATGAAGGAAACCCTCATTACCATATAGTATACTTAAAAATATTTCTAGTCTTATGTCAGAAAACACAGTGGTTTCTGAATCTCTAAAAGTTCTAAAGAAAATAAACTAAAGCAGGTATAGGAGAAAGCAATATGCATGAGATCATCATATGTGACTAAAAACCTTGCTTATAACTTTTTATGTGTTTATTTTCACACTTTTACCTTTCACAGGAGTTTCAACCCTTTTGCCCCAGTGTTCCTTAATTTTTCCCAATACCCAGGTTCCTTATTGTTCTGCTACTTTATAAAGGATTCCATAGAAGTTGAATTGACATTCCACACTGACTCCTCCCTTCGTGGATTATTAATTTATCACTCCACTTTCTCCATTGAATTGACTTGATGCTTGAGCCAGATCTAGTTAGACTTAGGGTCTAGTCAGCTCCAGGATCTTTATCTCCTCCCTTCTGACACCAGTCTTGAACAAGAGAATGTCTTAAGAGTTGATGTAAGAGATCACTTTTAAAATGGCATTGTTGAAAAGAATGTGTAATTTATTCTTCTTGGAAAAGGGTGAGGAAGAGAAGGAGAGGTAAGGGAAGAGAGGAAGGAAGGAAGGAAGGAAGGAAGGAGGGAGGGAGGGAGGGAAGGAAGGAAGGAAGGAAGGAAGGAAGGAAGGAAGGAAGGAAGGAAGGAATCCCAAATTTGTCAAAACAAAAGAGACCCAACAAGGGCTCTGGCGAGTTCTGACAAGTGAGCAAACATGTTTAAATGGTAACTTTATTCCCTCAATGTGCAACTGCTATGGGATGCCTCAATTTAAACATGACTTTCTGGGAACAGAGTGAGGCTCAGGCTATTGTCACATTATTGCTGAAGTTCTCTTGAGATTATAGTTGATTAAATGGACTTGGAGATTTTGATGATTTAGATAATCATCATTATTTTATTCATGTAACAATATTATTTAGGTGTTATATTAGAAGTAAACATGATGAAAATAACAGATTGAGAAATATTATTTCATTAGGCTTATAATGACATATTTTTAAAAATATTCACATGTTGCTATGCATTTATACAAACATGTATTATTCTCTAGTTTCTTAAAATTCAACTTGAAGTTTCCTTTTCTATGGCACTAACAATAAAACCCAATGCATCTCCATATAACTAAATCATTTTGATTGGAGACTTATTTAACTTCTGTCTCATAGTTTTTATATTTGAAAAAGAATATTTTTTGCTACTAGAAAACCTCAATTCTCATCAGAAGCATAATGTGTTATATCTTTCCTGAATTTGGTGTATTTCATTGAATAATTTTAATGTGCTCTGGCTGAAGAATATCAATATCACTCTTCACATGAAAGGTGGTTCCAGTAATGCCTGATGTCTAAGCCTCATTTGTAATACCGATGATGGGGAGCCTGTGGTTTAATGGCTACTGATTTATTTTGAATTTATGATGCATTTCAGCCATTAGTAGTGAGCCACTTTATATCAGTCCGTGGGAAATAAGAGTTCTGTTGGTGGTGGGTTTTATTTCCTGATGTCAGATGGGAAAATGTGCCCATTTCAAGAGAAAAAAAAAGAATTATGCAATGAAGTAGAATTAGGTCAGAAGTCTACCAATTCTATGTAATAGGTCTCATACATCATGGATTTCATGGGCCTTATCATAGATTACTGTGGGGGTGTTTTTTAAATGAAAAACTGTAGCCCTGCTGGTTTTGCATTATATCCAAACATAAATTTAAAATTCAATTTCCACTAAGTTTTTTGAACATTTTTTAATAGATATTCATCATGAGATTTTTCAGAGTAAGTAATATAAATTTTATACATTGGAGATTGCCATAAATTTAAATACACACCAGCACTAGATTAAAATGCCAGTGTTTTGGTTGATTGCATTGTTGAGAGAGAAGAATTTCAGACCAGTTTATCAGAGTTCTCAGAAGTTATTTTTGCTTAGTAATGGGCCTTTTAAAATAATCAATGCAGTCTCTAAAACCTCTTTCCTCTTGTTACATCATTAAATAATTTTAGTTTAAACTGTGTCCTCATAGGCATTTGATTACTAACAAAGTGTTAATGTTCCTTTAATTGCTTTGACTGGGAGAAAAAGTGGTGTGACTTCTTGAGTAATGGGGTAAATTGAATGGGACTTTTCCTACTTTTCTTTTAATGCCATGATGATATGGACTCTTCATTGTGGATTCTCCATCATGAGGTTCCTCGCTCTAGACCTGTCTCTGTCACAAACTTTCTGTAGAACTTTTCCGAATCAGTGTTACTGTCCCTGGTACAACAGCAGAATTGATGGACAATTTGATTACAGTTCTGCTTCTACCCTGCTAACTCATACACCAACCCAAGAAGTAGAACAATTGGTTGCTTCTCTAATGGTTTAATATTCCAGCTTATGTCTTGTAGGTCAATACTAAAAACTAGTGAAGCCTACATAAAGACTGTGGATTGCAAAAACTGATAAGGATTTGCCTCTGGATATGAGACAGTGACCAGTGACCTCTGTTCTCATATTTCAATTCCTATTCTTTTTTAATGAAATTTATATCAAATTACATTCTAAAAAATCTCTAGACTGCTTTCTTCTGAAGCCTTATCACAGAGATTCTTTACTTTTCAAAAAATGTTTTCTTATCAACTCCAGGGTAGGTATCAGACCTAGACTATTTTACTCAGCACATTTACAATATTTGATTTGGATGGCTGCAGGTTTTGATTTGGAGACACTTTAGCAGTCTATGTCATAACATCACAGAAATCTTTCTGCCAAAGAGTAAATAATTTTATCTATGAAGTATGAAACTATTAAGATGTTTTGAAAAATCTGCTCTTTACTAACAAAATTGGAGTTTCTGAAAGCATATACACGAACTATTATGAAATGTGCCTATATTCTGAACAGAATTAGGAACTTAGGTCAAATGAAAAATAAAATTAAGGTGTCCAGAATAACTTTCAAAAATCTTAATATGTCTTGAATAGGAAAGATGTGAGAAAGCATGTGGGTTTGCTCCAGTGGGGTGAAAGTTTTGGTGATTGACGTCTTCTCTATTCTCCAAGTAAATAGTTTGAGAAGGGCAAATTGCTGAGTGATGATAAGCAGGAAAAAAAAGAAGGATTAGGGATTTGAAGAGATTTAGAAAATAAAAGTCATTGTATAGAATGTACATGATTTGATTTAAAGAACTACAGTAGAATGGCTATATAGCTTGGAAAATAGGTATACCCCTCAAAAAGGCAGGTGATTGTGAATTTCAGTTATTTAGTTCTGATTTCTTACTACAGTCTAAGGGATTAAGTATTAACATCAGATGACTCAATAAATTCTAATGACTAACTGGTGACATTGTCAGATATTTTGAGTGGGCAGCTTGGCAACAGAACAAAGAATGCATTCAAGCTGGACTACTATCACAGTTGTAAAGTGAGGTGAGTCAACAGTAGGAAGACTTCTGCTTTGAAAACAAGTTAGGGGATTAAACTATTTCTCAAACATTATCACCGTTTTGGCCTTAAGATCTGCTGATAGACATGTGACTTGTTTGGCTCTACTTCTCAAAGGTGAAAAAGAGACACCAGGGAAAGAAAGCATTTTATTTTTATGAAACACACATGACTTATGTGAATCTCAAAAAAAAAAAATTACTGTAGGCTATTTTTGCACTAGGATTTTTCTTTCTCAACTTCCTGTTTGCCCCTGTGACTTGTTAGAAATACAGTGACATATTTACATGTTACTCACAATTATCTTGCTGGATTTTTAAAAATATTATTGACTAGCTCGAAATTCTGACATAGACAGACCAAGTATCTAACCTTGTTTGTAAACTATAGACTGTCTTGACATTCATCATCTCCTGACAGATTAGTCTGTACCTGCCCCTGGTTTTGACTCTAGCTTATTCAAGAGAGCTGGCAGCCATACTGCAGCCTTGCCTCAGATGGAGAAAAATGCTGACAACAGGTCTTAGGTGAAGACTGAATGCAAATTTTAAACCCCAAGAAATGTAACCTTTAAGTGCAAAAGAATCAGTTGATGATAATGAAAATTTTCTAGAGCAGATTTCTATTTCTGGAATATCTCCAAAGATCCCCATGCAGTTGGTATGTCAGAGCACTTTAAGAAACCTTACCCAGTGTGTTTGCAATCATGGCATGAGAAGAATAAACTTCTCGGCGCTGTGCTGGCCCACTGCTAGAACCGACTCCTTCTTGGCTCTTAGCTCTGGATTGGTCTTAGCAGTATGGGTTTGCTGGGGTTTTTTGGAGATGCTCATTAAAAACAGCACAAGAAAGACATCTGGAGGTAGAATGAAAGGTGTCCTAGGGACCGCACCCTACCACTTTTAGTTATCACCATCCTTTTCACTTAACTATATAGTTTTCTGAATAAACAGGAAGGCATTAGCTTGGACTTCAAGAAAACCCCAGGGGTTCCTGAGGCCAGCCAGTGGCAAAAAGGAGTAACTTTATGCTATTGATTTGTTGGCTGACAGCTAGTTTTAGAACACAGAGGAAAGGTGTGCCTGTTTAATGTGCACTGTGCTGGCAGGCTGTCCTTTACAAGGTCCCCAAGTACCCAACTAGGAAGAAGGTGAGAAAGAAGGAAGTCAGAACTGTTCCACAAGGGAAAGAAGAATTAAAGGCAGAGGAAAATACCTTACAGAAATCTGATGAAAATGTTATGGAGAGATTTAAAACAATCTAGCAATCTACAGAGAACATCATGATCTGAACAATAAACTCAGAGGGAAAACAACACAATATCAAAAACTTTTAGAAAAATAAGTGTTACTTATATATATGAACTTCTCTAGAAGTATTTTAAGCCATGCTAACATAAGAAAGCAGAATGAATGACATCCTCAGGCAACTCCTTTATGTCTATCGTATATAAAAAGACATTTTGGGAATTTCAGTCTTTAGCCTATTTTTCTCTCTGTATAAACCCATGCGTGGTTAATTTCAATTTCCTTCATATTTCACCAATTTTAGTTTAGTTACTAGAGCTACATTTATTGGATGTCTAAGAAAATATCTTTCATCCTACAAGAAATCACATCTATCTGTGTGTGGTTAAATAAGTAGGTGATTAGATATAGAGAAATTATTGATAAATAAGTAATCATTCTTTCATCATTTAATCTGTATAATGCTAGAGTACAGGAAAGTGATGCTTATGTACTAGGGGAAAAATACATGTGAATATCAGTTGCTCAAGGGACCCATTATGCTTTTTCACTAATAATTAGCACCAGTGAGGTAATAAGATAAATTTGCTATGTTTGAACTAAAATGAGATACCAGGGTAGGGAGAAAAATTAGAATAATTACTGAAAATCAGAACAAAAAGCAAACTTTCAATGCAGAATGAATATACAACTATTTATTTTCTAGTCTCAGTAGGAATAAAATTATATAACAAATGTAAGTTACTTAGTGGATTCTTTGTAATTTGGTAAGAACTCAGCAAGTGTTAAAGTATTAGAATGTTTTTGACATGAGAAACAGAAGTGAAATCCTGTTAGGTTAAACAATTTGAACATTTATCATCTGACACAGTTAGGAGAGCATTCTCTCATATGGATTGAAAGTAGCGTAGACCCTAAGGTTAGTTGATTTAGGAGTTCAGCTTCTCTCATCTCCATTCTCACCTTCATCCTTATTCTCCATGCTTTCATAATTATAAATTGGCTTCCAGGAGCAACCTAGTGACTTAACTTTGCTTTTCACTTCTGAAAAGGAAGACAAAATTTCTTGCCTATTCTAGAAGCCCTAAGTAAGTATTTTGTCCCATTTCATTGGCTCATATTGGTTTAGTTCTAGCTATTCCCATATGGTACTGGCTAGGAGGATGAGATCGCTGGCACTTGCTTCAGACATAAACTTCATGGAGATGGAATGGATACTGAAAAATCACAACATCCACTACCCTAATAACAACCATGAGTATGACAGATAACTGCCTTATGATTTACCACAAAATTAGTTGAATATCAGGTTAAGATTTAAATCAACAGATAAAGTAATGGAAGAAACTCTGTACATAGGCATCCAAGTAGAAATTCTGTGGATTAGTCACCAAGTTCACAATGGATGACACCATATAATCCACATTATACTGTAAGAGACAGAAGTATCAAGACAAAAGCAATGTATGCCATTACACAGAATTGTAGAAGTTATGATATATGTGCAAATAAAGAGGCAGATATTTCTTCCTCTGAATTCAAGAATATTATGTACATAGATCTTTCATTTAGGATGAATTTTGCAATTTTATAGTTATTTCTTACATCTTCAAAAAGGCATTCCAATCAAAAAGAATTGGAATGAAAGTAGTAGAAGTCATGTATAAAGCATAGTGGGCACTCAATATTTATGTGGAAAGTAAACTTTATTCACAAAGATCATGAAATGAATGTAAAAGCCAAAGTGGAAAACTGTGAAGTTGGAGATGAGTAACATGATAAATGGGCTATGTTTCATTTTAAAGTATTTCATCTTTATCCTGAAGCTGATAGTCAATTGAGGGTGTTAGGAGGGAAAACCATGATTGATATTGTGCTTTTTGAAGATCATGCTAGTGATCTATTTGTGTTCAGTAAAAGATGAGCTAAACATCAAACGATGAAACACCAACAAGGCTGAAAAGAAGCAACTGGTTTCAGGGCTTGTTTAGGTACTAAAATTGGCAGTACTTGGTACTTAATCTGATGTCAAATGTGAAGTGCAAGGAGTAATCTAAGATGATGTCAAACTTTCTGACTTCATTGAAGGGATAGCAATGTCACTCTATGAGATCAGTTATACAAGGAGTAGAAGCTAGTTCTATTTGAGAAGCTTGAATGAAGCAATATTTGTGACTTAACATTATTTTAAGACATCAGTGATATCTGTACACAGCTGAAAAATGCTACAAAGGACTGTCCTTTCCTACAAACAGAAGACTTTGAAATTTTGAATTCAATAACTATGTGGTAAAGTCGGAATAAAGTTTGGCAACAGAGATGAGGTGATTTAACATTTAACATTGAGTAGAGTAAGGGGGACTATAAGTTAATGCATTGTTATTTATAATTATCTTTACCTAGAGCATCATTAAGCGCAGCCCAGTTTTGTTCTAGCCATATTGACATTCTTCATAGGATCTTCCTCAGTGCACCTGTGCCTAGCTGTAAATTATTGTATTTTCCCTTCAAAGAATATTGACAAAGTGGACAACAAAGTAATTAGGAATTTTATGGGTGAGAAAGTCCTTGAAATCTGATTTTCTCCCAAAGTAAGAAAGTGTTCTTTATACTTAAATTAAAAGACAGTTCACTACCAAGAAATATACATGCATATACATATATAAACACACACACACATAATGAGATAATAGTTGTTACTATTTAAGCAAAAATTACAACTATCAGACTGTATTATAAAGTTATCAGACTGCACATTTGAATAAATCAGTATTCAAAACTAGAAATATAGCAATGAAATTATTTAATATAAGAATTCAAAATACATTTGTACAGAAAACAGTAAATATTTATAATTATTTTTGTAATTACAAAAATTATAAAAGATCTCCTAAGTGTTTTATAACTCCTTTTTTCTGACATTTTAATGGTAGGTCATATCATCCTATATCCTGATCCCCACCACATATCTGGATCTTATGATCTTACCTGCTTCTGTTTGGTCAAATGAAGGAACAAAATCCAGTGAGAGAAGAGGACAGAAGTAAGACACAATGAATGAGAGAGAGCAAGGTGTCTAATTCACATCATTTAAACTAGATGATGCTATCCACAGCAGTAAACCATTCTCAGACTGGAACCAGTCATCTCAACAATTTTTTCTCTCTAGCCTTAGAGTAGGTAATGGGTAAGGGGAGTGGAACTGGAAAATAGGGAAGCAGAAATTATCTTGATGTGGAAGGAAGAAATGGAGCTTATCTCTTTAATATTTGAAAACCCCTTTTTTTTTTTTCACTGATGAGATAACATTACCTTATTTTATCCTCCAAAGACTCTGTGAAATAATCTGTGAACCATTAACAGAGATATGACTATCCTAAATTGATAAATTATGAAGACAGTCTTAGATTTGATCAAAAAGTTTTCCTGAATTTTTCAAAGGATTATGCCAGAGGGCTTATTCTGTGTAATATATTACATATGGACTCCAATTTCTATCATACCCATCACATCCATATTTTGCACTGAATTTGTGCAGTTGATACATACAGCCTGCAGATAAACATTTAAAGCCAGTATTTTGTATAATGCCATATGGTATTGTCTTCTGATAAGTAGACAAATTGACAAGGATTAAGATTAGACAGCTATATTGTGTGTAAATTCTATTGACCCTTTGATATCCAAATTAAAAATAAACATGCTGCATCATCTCACTTATATGTGAAATCTAAAAAGGTTGAGCTCATAGAAGGAGAGAGTCAAATGGTGGTTACTAAGGGCTGGTGGGGGAGAGAGTTTGGGAAGATGCTGGTCAAAGAATACAAAATTTTACCTAGGCAGGAGAAATAGGTCCAAGAGACCTATTGCATGAAGGTGCTAACTATAGTTAGTAACAATTTATTCTTGAAATTTTGTTAAGATGCTAGATTTTAAGTTTTCTCACCACACACACACACAAAAAAAAAAAAACACCTTTTTTACCAGTTTGTGAGGTAATGCCTGTTAATTAGCTTGATTAAGCTATTCCACAATGAGTATATATATATATATATATATATATATATATACAATCTGTTGTACACAATAAATATATACAATATTTATTTGTTGATTAAAGATTAATTCTCTTCGACTTAATTTAAAAATACAATACTGTATTATACACTTCAAAAAGTAAGAGAGTAGACCTCATGTTGAGTATTCTTAGAAAAATAAAATTAAAAAATTTTTAAATGAATTTAGAAAAATTGTAATGATGAATAATTCCTAATTGGATTTTAATTTACTAAAGAATAATCTATTGTCTTAAAGATGCTGTATTTTCTCATGTGCTACTCACATTACAAAGGAATAATGGAATTATTTGAATTCAATTAGAAATTTATAACATTGTTTAAAAGGAAACCAGCATCAAGGTATTCTCAAAAAGAAAAGTTGAGTCTCTAGCAGACAGAGCATAATTATTATAATTAATTAATTCAGTCATGATAATATGTCACATAAATTGAATAAAATGATAATATTGATTAGAAAATAATGCATGGAGAAGGGAAAAAATAAGCATGCCCCATTGAATAGAACACTGGTCACTAATGACTGCACTGTTTACCTGTATACATAATGCATATTTGAAAAGAATGTATATCACTGCCTACTTATGAGTGACATTTCTGGATCTTAAAAATTTAACACATTTTCTTAAACGTGGTAGTTATTTATTACTGTTAAAGCACCATATGCACATCTCTATGCCTCCCTATTTTAAGTTAGGCCTCCAATTCACAGTTAACTGAATTTCAGGCATCAATTTATGAAGAATAAACACATCTCCACTTGTCAGATAGCTTAGGATAACATTTATTTTAATGAGTGTATTATTTTTCCATTTTCAAGACTTGTTGACATTTTAAAATAACAAGGCTGTCAGTTTTATTATATAATTTGACATGGAAGATATTTTGGGGTCAATCATCAGTCTTTATCATGACTTTTCTGAAGAATTTATATATTTAAGGAGTGACTTCTGTACATTCTGAAACTAGACTAAGTCCACTAAACCTAATCTACTTTCTGGTGATTGTTAACCATGAATATTTTAACTTAACCTCAGCACATAAGAAACTTTCATCCTTCTTCAGAATAAAACCAAGCAAATATCTTACAATATTTATGATAAAGTACACAGAAGTATCTGTTGTGATATTTATAATCAATACAATTTAACTGCCTATTTCCTTATCTACATGTCTGTCAAGATCCATTCTTCATATGAGGATATTAGAAACATTCAAGAGTCATTAAGATAGTACCTGAAATTCTTATTTACAGAATTAATTTTACTTCATATTTATAGTCATTTATATTAAAACCCCTTGACAATAATAAAATAGACATTATTATTGCTATGGGTATATACGTGACTGCATGACCAATGTAATTCTGCAACCTGTACACTCAGAAAAATGAGAAATTATATTCCATCTGATTCAAATGTACTATATGTCAAGATCATTGTACTGCCATGTGTAACTAATTAAAACAAATAAAAAAAGATGTAAGACAGAAACCGAAAAAAAAGAATACAAAGAAACATAGTAATATATATCCTTTAACTAATTATAACAAATAAAAATAATTTTAAAAAGTAATGTATATCCTTGAAGTTATTTTACAAAATAATAGTTATCGGCTACTTTTTTTATTCTATCAATTGCTTTTAGACTGCAAAGAGCTTTTCATTCATGCTCCAGTGTTTTTCTACAGATTACAAGACTAAGAAAAAATATGCATACTCTAAGAAAAGAACCAGTTTTTCTAATGGATGTAAATAAATACCTCTCTTGTGATGTATGGGTTTAAGATTCAACAGAAAATATTTTGTGGGATATATTTTGGATAAATTCAGGGGGAGATATTTTATTTTAGAACACATTGATGCTCTGTCTTTTAGAGAGAGAACAATATAATGGTGTGTTTAGGGATAAATTATGCAAATATTAAAAGCCCTGTCCTTTCAGCTGAATTACTTTACGTCACTTCTTATAAACTCAACTTTTTTGTTCCTTAAATTGTTCTAGTAACCAATATTAGCATGACATTTTAAACCTAGCCGTTATGTTTTTTTAATGAGATTTATGTGCAGATCAGAAATAGATGGCCTGTGTTCTCAGTGGCCATAGAGAAACTGAATTAAAATTCTTGTGAGCACCCTGGAACTTCTCCAATTCTGTGGATCATGTTAGTTTAAAAATAATAGATTTTAGTGGCCAAAAAGTACTCAGACCCTCTTATTTCAAGGACAAACAATACAGAGTGAGGCCTTGTGAATCTAAACCTCTCAACTTGAGAATTATTTAGAATGCAGCCAAAGAGCATTGGTATTTCCAGGAGTGAATCTAGATTTTGGTGCCTTGAAGGAGCATACCATTTAGAGGAAAGCATTTAAGAAGATATATATATATATATATATATATATATATATATATATATATATATATATATATATATAACACACATTCATGTGTGTGTGTGTGTGTGTGTGTGTGTTATATATATATATATATAACACACACACACACACACACACACACATGAATGTATCTTTTCAAACTTATGATCCTCCCTAGGCCTAAAGTGCAGCACTTTGAGATAAGCTGCTCTAGTTTTATGGTAAACCTGCATTCGGATATAGTAAAAAGAACATGAAACAAGCAGGAAATTGACTAACGACTTCATTATCGTTAATTAAATATTGCATGGCATCATATGTGGATTCTCCTGTTAAATATTAAACCAAGTATAGTTTTCAAACAACTAGTTCTTTACAACTTTCAATAATTAATCCTCTTGAAAAAACTCACATGTATCCTGCAATACCAAACTTAACGCGGGGGGGGCGGGGTTACTGGAAGATGTGTTGTACTCATGTTTACAGGAAGTGTGTGGGAACTTTTTCTCCACCTCTGTGATATCTTGATCATTCAGGATTCAGTGCACTTTTACCCAGAGTGAATCTCATGAAATGAGAGATAATCTCATAAGATATGGAACTATTCATTGTTAAATATTTGATAATATTTAATTTCTTTTCTTCATGTTAGAAAAAATTGTGTTCTCTTGATGTCTATTTTTCTAACCCTTCAAGTATTTGGGTCTGTGAATTAACTACTTAAGTTATACAACTGCTTCATTATCTGTAAAGGAATGTATACAATTTCAATGCATTTTTTGACTCTATAATAATATATTCTATAATAACTATAGAAAATGGTAATTTATCATAAATTCTTTGTGGCATTTGGATTTATTTTTCATTTTTATGACTTTTACCCGTGGCTAAAAATTATTTTACATTTCTTTTTAATAATATTAATAATGAAAGATCTTAGAATACAGTCTTATTTATAGCATATATGTCTCTCTAAAAAACACATTATGAGTACATGTATCACTGAACATTTGTCATTTGGCATTTCACATAAACAGTAAATATTTCAGGTGAACAACACATTCTTGCTAAGAAACAACTGCCTAATGATAGGCAGAGTTTCATGGAAATGATGATTCCAGAATGGCCAAGAAAACTCTAGACAAAGTTACACATTTTTTCACATGTTTATCTATTTATTCCCTTGCTGTCAAGACTCTAAGCATAAATTCTCAGCATTTTCATGGTGTCTGGGGTAGTTCTGGTATTTATCAAAGAGAAGTCCTGAAGGTGGTCATTACATTGCAGAATAAGTAGGAGATTGGGCTTAGACCTTGATACATTTGATCTTACCAGTTGTGCTCACCATATTCTAATTTGTTATATATGATGGCAGAATGCAATTCAATTCATATTACACATATAGAGCACAATTTTTCACAAAATCATGGCATTTGCTCACTGTATTTCTTAAGGGGCTTTTGCTTTTCTATGAGCCCTCAGTAGGTGACCTCCATATGGGACAGGTGTTACATGTAAGGCCTGGCTGAATTGTTCTCTAACACAATCTGAGTCAAGGTAAACAGACATTCTTTGCCCATCTGCTGCTCTTTGTTCATTGTCTGTGTCTGCAGTTGAAGTTGCTCTGGCCATAACCTGCAGTATGAGATGCATCTTGCCTTACATATCCCATGCCAGAGACATAGAGGTGTGAGGAATCCTTCCCACTTGAAACATTCCATGAAAAGCTTTCTTTTTTTTAAATTTTTTATTGTTGGCTGTTCAAAACATTACATAGTTCTTGATATATCATATTTCACACTTTGATTCAAGTGGGTTATGAGCTCCCATTTTTACCCCATATACAGATTGCAGAATCACATCAGTTACACATCCATTGATTTACATATTGCCATACTAGTGTCTGTTGTGTTCTGCTGCCTTTCCTATCCTCTACTATCCCCCTTCCCCTCCCCTCCCCTCTTCTCTCTCTGCCCCCTCTACTGACATTCATTTGTCCCCCTTGTATTATTTTTCCCTTTCCCCTCACTTCCTCTTGTATGTACTTTTGTATAACTCTGAGGGTCTCCTTCCATTTCCATGCAATTTCCCTTCTCTCTCCCTTTCCCTCCCACCTCTCATCCCTGTTTAATGTTAATCTTCTTCTCATGCTCTTCGACCCTACTCTGTTCTTAGTTACTCTCCTTATATCAAAGAAGACATTTGGCATTTGCTTTTTCTTTTTAAGTTATTTTCATTCTAGCTTGAGTATCCAAATGGAATACATTAAGATAAACTTATAATTCCATCTCCTTTATTCTGTTATATAATTATGATGCATGGAGAACTGAATGAAAGTTCTTGCAAAGTTTTGAAAAGCTAGGTCATGGCTTATGTATTATTTGCTTATCTAAAATTAGCCACTTTACATTGCAACATGTACCACCAGGGATACATTTACCATCAAACAAGAATTTCCATAACTAAAAGATATCTAAAGGTTTTTCTTTGAATTTCTTCTTACAATGTTTGCATAAGAATAATATGCAGATAGTAATATGTTTTTGAAATAACAATGGAATTTCAGTATCAAAATGATTTGATGCCTTTGTTAATTTAAAAATAAGTAAATGAATGATTATGGGACAAGACAGTGATAAATTTTGCATTTGATCCTAGTTTAAATTTATATTTCCCTTATACTTCTACAAAGTGTTTTCATCATTTTAAGTATTTTTAATCCTTTTTTATCTTACTTCACAAAAACATTGTATTCATATCTAATTTTTTAAAATTATCTGGACTTATAGGTCCTACATGTAGAAAAATTATTGTACTTGACTTTTATATTATTGTCATAGTTGGTTTAATCAAAAAATCACTAAATAAAATATAATCATTTACTGCAAAGGTATCTGTAATGAAATGAATGAATCCCTGTATATCTAGATGAATATTCCTTATTGCTAGGTAAGCAGAAAAAGATTTTAGTCTCAATTGTATTCCTCCTTTGTTTTTATAGAGATAGCTGATAAGTAACTTATTGACTAGAAAAGAAGATGATATTTGTTAAAGTATTTGTTAGTAATCTCAGTCAAATCTTTGAACTTAGCAAAAACCATGTAATGATTAATTACGAAAATTATTTGTAATGATCTGTCAGCTAACAACAATTTCACTGTCTTCCCTCAATTTTGTGAAAAGGACAGACTTGAAAGCAATCTCATTTATAAGAAGATTATTTCCAGATTACATACTTCCTAATTTCTGAGTTCACCAAAAACATTCACCACAATTTACCAAATGATAATTAAGTATATTATTTTTCTTAAATCTGAATCCAAAATGCTCATAAAACATAGAGGAATCAAATATACACTTTTGTTGTTATGGATTAAATATTTGTGTTCCCCCCAAATTCATTTATTGTACCTCCAACCACCTGTTATAGCTGTATTTTGTAATGGCACCTCTAAGGAAGTAATTAAGTTTAAAAGAGGTCATAAGAGTGTGGCCCAGATCCAAGCATGCAGTGAGATGTCAGTTTACCCACACACTGAGTGAAGAGGACCAAGAAACTGATCTTTCCAACACCTTGATCTTCAACTTCACAGCCTCCAGAACTTTGAAAAATATGCCTCTGTTGTATAGGGCATAGAGTCTATAATATTTTTTATGGCAGCTCTAGAAGAAAAAAAAACTTTGAAAATAAAGTTTTACCATATCACATGCTTTACGTGAAATATTTGTGAAAACATTGGAGATTCAGACTTAGCTCATTTAAAACACTTAAAAAGGATGCCTCCTAACTGAATTATCAAAACCAGTTCCCACTCTCAAATTAATCAATTATATAAGATTTAATTTTAGGCAGAAAATGTCTGAATTGATTTTTACATTCAAATGAACATTTTAAATGCATTTGAATATCATTGTAAAAGCACTGAAAAATAAATTATATAATGCATCATGTAAAAGCTACATCAAATTAAAATGCTATTGATCTAACTCTGACACTTATTTTGAAGTGTTTCAGTATAATATGCAGCAAAGATTATAATTTATTTATAAAGTAAGGACATGATTAAAGACACGGCATTATTTTAGTAAATATGTATATGAGTATTTTAAACCTCAGGTATAAATATTCAGGAATGCCTCACTTTTTTTTTATTTCAACTATTACCAACACTTTCTATAAACTAAGTGAAAGAGAAAAGTACATGCTGCTAGAATATGACAGGCCCAATAACCACTTTAGTATTTTACCTTTTAAAAGTAGGAAATTAAAAAAAAAAAAGCTTTATAAGACAAAATGTGGACTGATTGTAATTAGAATAAATGTTTTATTACATGATTTTATAAAATGCATTTTAAATACCTGACAGCATAACACAAACTGATTGTACATGGAGTCATGTAAAATATTATACATAAGTTCAACATAAAACCTTGGTACTCTAGAAAAGATTTCTGTTACAATTATAAGAATAAGCTTCAGTGATCTGAGCTATTCCCAGTGTTCACAGATTCTTTTCTTTCCAATTAATGACATGTTTTAGGAATGAGCAAAGAGAATAGCTAAAAAGAATTAATTTAAGTCATATTTAGCAAATGCTACTTTTTATCAATGCTCTGTTTATTTTGTTCTCATCACACTCTCCCTTAAGAGAATTGCATTTTTTGAATAAAATGAAAATGAAAAAAAAAATGAAGTCAGTACACAAAAATTCCATCATTTTCTTGCCACACTACAATGTATTTGGTTTCATAATTTTTAAAAAAGGCCCCAAGCTGGGCGAAGTGGTGCACACCTGTAATCTCAGTGGCTTAGGAGGCTAAGACAGGATGATCAAAAGTTCAAAGCCAACCTCAGCAACAGTGAGGCACTAAGCAATTCAGTGAGACCCTGTCTCTAATAAAATACCAAATTGGGCTGGGGATGTGGCTCAGTGGTTGAGTGTTCCTGAGTTCAATCCCCATACCAAAAAAAAAAATAAGATCCCAAATACCTGATAAGTAAAAAGTCTGCATCACCCCAACCCACCACACCCCAGTAACATAAATACAACAGAGAAAGTCAGGGGGCTATATAGTGTTTTGTTTTAGTTGGATTGTTGTTGTGTTTGTTTTGTGCATGTTACGGAGTGGGGGTTGGTTTTGGCTTTTATTTTTTTACCTTTACTTTTTGCGTTTATTAATCATTAATTATTTCTTTTTTAAATCTAAGAAAATTGTTCTTTCAGTTGACTGTTTTGGGCCTTCAGGTTCTAAAGTGGATTCCTATGAAAGTAGAGTTAGGAAAGAAGACCTTACTTAATGCTTGGAGTTAGTATGTGTGGGAGATGAGGATCAAAACAATTAAATTCCTTGAAATATCAATACCCTTTGGAAATTTTTCATCGTGTTTCAAGAGCA
The DNA here is from genome assembly GCF_047511675.1 of Marmota flaviventris. Taxonomy (NCBI): domain Eukaryota; kingdom Metazoa; phylum Chordata; class Mammalia; order Rodentia; family Sciuridae; genus Marmota; species Marmota flaviventris. The sequence continues at coordinate 56,530,197 of NC_092500.1, read as the reverse complement.
ATTGCATCTTAACTTTAAAACTACTTATCTAAATGGTTCCCATGTTATTATGTCATGCCACTGTTTTCTCTGTAGAATATCATCTTCTTGACCACTGTTCAGCTTTCTCTTAACTCCCGAAGGGATGTCAAGTTCTCCTTTTTCATAACTGTCTTGAAAGCTCCATAATAGTATTAGACTGCCATTGTATTTTCTCAAGTGTTTGAACCATCCTCATTTACTTATCTCTGGCTTACTTTAAAGTGACCCTCACCTCCCAACCTTGGGATAAGGTTAGCCCCAGCAACTGAAAAACACTTAAAATGACTGGCAAACAAATAATACTCTCTATATTTTTCAAATGAATGAATGAATTCCAGAACAAGTTACCAAAGCATAGTATGATAAAACTTTACAAAACAAAACCTTTAAAAATCTCTTGGCTGAGTGATTTTCCATAATCAATTCTTCCCAGTGATCAGAACTTTTCATTGACAGAGATAAGAATGTCTGCATTATCTGAGAACCTTTTTAGATGTGAGCATCTCTCTCCCTCTTTGAAGGCAGTGTCACCATGACTGCTACAGCTCATGTCACTCAGAGCTACAAATGTTTAAAGAGATGTACAAAGTTGGAGAATTACACCTTCCTTTTTTTTCTACATTGCCAATTGTTTTTAATTTCTCCGTTTGAAGTGAGAAAACAGCCATCCACCATAGAATATTTAGAAGAGCATCCCCCATACCACCTTCCCAACTTAGAACTAAACATTTAATTTTTGATAAGCAATTAATTAATGGGGTCAATTCTTCTTACTAATTTAAAAAGGAATGGACTGTGTATGTTTCAGAATGCTGAAATTTACCCTTGGCAACTAAATATAAAATTCTGTACTTTTCTAGCCATCTTTCATACCTATGTTATTTAGAACACATTCAAACAAGGAAAATTACAGATGTCATGAACAGTGACTGTTAATACTATAGTAACAGAATTAAATCACAGGAGGTATAAAAGTTGATTTGACACTTTACCCAAAAATAAATCTATAGGTTATGTGTTTTTGATAAAGAAAGTTTTCTTTTTTAAGAAACATAAGGCTTTCTAGCAAACACCATGGCAATAAAATAACTTCAAAATGTAGACTGGAATTAAACCTGAGAAACTTTAAATTTAAAATATTTTGAATTATAGCATCTGTTTATAAGAAATTTGAAATATTATAGCATTAATAAAAACTTAGGAATTAAAGAACCATAAATGTCTGACCATCACTCGGCCCTTAAGCTCCTCTATGATATGCTGAACAAATGGTCATTATAAGTTATGGTTAATCAATTGAAAGGCAATTTCAAAGCTTAAAGAATGTCTTTTCTATCAAAATCAAAGTCCTGTAATTTCTGTCTATTCTAATAATTTTCCCACTTGAAAATTTTTCAAATAATGAAGAAGTTGTCATGTTCTTCCTAAATCTTTACTTAAATCAATATAGTTATGTCTCAATATCCGTAGTGAATTAGTTCTAGGATACTAAAATCTATGGTTCCTCAGGTCCTTTTTATAAAATGGTGTTTTATTTGCATATAACCTCTGCATATTCTCCTGTATACCTTAAATCATCTCTAGATTACTTATGTTTATAAAGAGTTGTCATACTACATTATTTATGGACAACATCTGCTCAAAACAGATGCATTTTAAAAATATTTTTGACTTGTGGTTGATTTAATCTGTGGACACAGAGGACCAACTACATGTACCTCTTTTCACTATTCTGGGTATAGGATTGTATTAAATGTTCATTGTGTGAATGAACTATGCTCTACAGATAACCCACTTCTATTCATCTAGTGACCCAAGTACTTCAGTGGGAATTTTATTTCCTTCAGGATTGGACAGATCTTCACAGTGTGGGTCCTGCACATTGCAGGAGGTTTAGCACTGTGTTCTCAGTGCCATCAAATGTCCCCTAGAGATACCAGACACTTATGTTGTAGGCTCTCAGTTAAGACACTTATGTTGTAGGGGTTTTTTTTGTTTGTTTGTTTTTCTGCTTTGTTTTGGTAATCACATGGTCCCTATTACTTGAAGTTAGTACAGAAATGTTGATGTGGATGTAACCTATAGCAGAGCCCATTGGCAGACCACGAGAACACTGACTGTAAGCTAGTTTAGGACTCTTTAGTCCCTCTCCTCTATTAAACTTACTGGTCTGAAACTCCATCTGCACCTTCCATATTGATTGCTAGAATTTCATTAGCCATCTGGTAAAATATCTTCAAAAAGGCTGATGTGTTCTTTTCTATATTTATTTGACACATAGATAGATACAGAAAGAAATGTGTTTAGTTTACAGTGATAAATTTGCTGACTTGTATTGATCATAGATTTCTATTTTAGGTTTTATAATAAATCTCTTAATCTATTTTAGTTTCTTCCTAGAATCTTCAGGATTGATGTCAAGCTCATTAATCTACTAAAGGCATATTTTTGTTTGTGAGAAATAGGTTTTTATTTCTATAACTTGACTTTTCTCTCATTACTGTGGTGTTTACACCTCCCCTGAACACATTAACTTAGTCACCCTGTCAGCATCTATCAGTGCTTAGAGACCCTGACACTCATTACTTATTTTTATATTTTGTCCTCCAAAAAATTATTATTTTTTTACATGAGATTTGAATCTCCTGCCTGTCAAGCCTCTCACAGACATCACACATTTACTCTCCTCTCTAGGCTGTTCTTCATTAGCCCAACTAAGTTAATTCCCTCAACTGTATTATTACTCTTCTCTTGGGCTTTCTTTTTTGCTTCCAAAAGCTCAAATTTGCTTTGCATTTTAATGATCTGAAGCCTATTTCATATTTGTGTAATTTGTTCCCTTTCCATATCAAACAAGTTTTCATTACTTCCCAATCTTTTGATTTTGGTTTGAGTCTACAATTCCGGACATTTGCAACTATTCCTTCTCTTTTTATGATCCTCCCCACATTCTGTCTTCAGTAAGTTGAAGTATATTACAAATTCTGGTCTTTTTCTCAAATTTTCTCAAAAAGCTTGCATTCACTGCTCATAGGTCCACATGCTCCTCTCTGCAGATCTTAATTGCACATACTATTTCTACATATTATGTATGGTATTCTTAGGAACTTGTTGATTTCCTCAAATAAAAGGATATGAAGAGCATGCACAGTTCTTTTAAACCATTAAATGGTGGGCTTTATTCATTCTTTCATTTTTCATTTCAGATGTGCTTTCTGAACACTAATACAGTTGAATCTGTTTACAGAAGTTATAGATGGTGTCAAAAGATATAAATGGCTTATTGTAATTTTTATAATGCTGTATCCTGCTTTAATAGTAACATTACATAGATTAGAACACACACACACACACATATACCACAATTAATAATGACTTCAGAAACCATTCATTACCTCTAATAAATTTTTACAATGATTGTGTCTGTAGATAAATATAATTTGTTATTAAGAACTTAACTATATGCTGACCATAATAACATATTTAGGTAGTGTCATATATTTTATTTAAGCCTTCATGAAATTTAGAATGTCAATAAACTCTTGTCAAAGAGTTTTCATTTAATTTATGAATGTATGTAGTGCAATAAATTTATGATTGTCACTTATTTCAGGAAACTTGTAAAATAAGCTATTAAAATACTCAATTCTTCAAAGTAAAATTGAAAACAGGTTCTTAGACATTTTATTGAATAATTTTTAAAATAATAACTTCCAGTAATTCCAAATCTTATCCTTCTTTGTACCATAATGTTTAAGGAAACACATTTAAGAATAATGCTTTTTCACTACAAGTTTATTTGCTGCTATGCTTTTCAGCTTCAACATCCATTGGGTGGTTGAACACAAAGTACACACCTTACTTCATAGGAAGTTTAGAGGAAGAGTGACCATAGATTGGCCTTGCTGTGGCTCCACGCCCATCCTACTGTGATGCTCTTGAACTGCTAGGGTTTCAGTCAGCTTTTCCGCCGCTGTGACTAGGTGACCCGACCAGAAACACTGTAGAGGAGAAAAAGGTTATTTTTTTTTAGATGTGTTGGTGTGTGTTTGTGTTTTGAATACAAGGGACAAAGTACCTTCTATTATTCAGAAGTCTTAATACACAGAAGGCTGGCTCCATTCCCTGGGGCTTCAGGTGAGGCACAACATCATGGCTAGGAGTGTGGTAGATGGAAGTGGCTGACTCTGTTATAAGGAAGCAGGAAGTAGAATGAGAAATCTCCACTTGACAGATACAAATATATATCCCAAAGTCACGCCCCCCACAATTCCCACTTCCTCCAGCCACAGGCTACCACTTCAGTTATCACTCACTTAATCCAATGGGGATTAATTCACTGGGTTAAAACTCTCACAACCCAATCATTTCTCCTCTAAACCTTCTTGCATTGTCTCATACGTGAGCTTTTGGGGGATACCTCACATCCAAACCATAATAGCTAGCTACTGTGGTTCATCTTTTCCTCCAGCCATCTATCTCCAAGGGTAATATGGCTGCTGTAGTACCAGGCAATATATGCATAAAAGAAAACATCTTGTAATATTAAATCTTTTTTAAAACTGGGGGACTTTTTTTTCCCCAGAAATCATTTGTTGACTTCCACTCATATCTCACTGGTTAGTATTGGATCCTAATTTGGCTCTAAACCATTCACTAGTAGGGAGAATGAAATTACCATGATTGACTCTCTTAGTAAACCAGATTTTACTTCCACCTCAGTAGAGTGTAATTCTCTGAGTATGTGCCTGCATAGTGAAAAATATGTTGTTACAAGGTTCCATGTAGTCTCAACCAAGGGGACAGGCAGGATACATCCTAAGTGTCCTTAAATGGATTCACAGATTAAACAATTGTGGCATATAGAATATTAGTCAACCTTAAAAAAGAAGAAAATCCTGTGATTTCCAACAAAATGGATGAACCCAGAGGACATTAAACCACCCAGAGAAAGAATATATATTGCAAAATCTGACTTATATGTAGAATCTAAAACAGTCAAATTAGTAAAAGTAGAGAATAGAATGATTGTTACTGGTGGAAGAGAGGATATCAGGGAAAATGAGGAGATGTTGGTCAAAGGGTACAAAGTTGTAGTTCTATACAACAAATACTTTCTAGAGATCTAATGTATAATATGAGGGCTGTAGTTAATACTACTATATTGTACTTGAAAAGAGAGATCTTAAGTGTTCTTGCCACACACAAATGCGCTAACCATGAAAGGAGATGGATATGTTATCTTGACTATAATAAGCTTTTCACTATGTACATGTATCTCAAACTATGCCATTACCATTGTACACAGTGTGTGTGTGTGTGTGTGTGTGTGTGTGTGTGTGTATGTTTACAAAAGAGGAAACAAGAGAAAGTGTTTGCCCAGTCCTAGCCAAAAGTATTAAACAAGAGAATACCGGTTTGGACATTAATTATTACTTCTCTAAATTATGTTGATTCCCTGGAATGAATATACAGGACTAATTACTTAAGCTTTGTAGCACTTTATAATATACTGGAACTTATGTAAAAAGAGCACAAGCCATATTAGAAAGCACATTCTCTTGGTACTTTGTCCCTTGTATTCAAAACACAAATATACATCTAAACCTACACTAGGTAGAAAATCAAATACTGTACTGCACAGTGGCAGGGAGACTGAGGCAAGTGGACCTTATAATTTGGTTAGGAATATTTGCTCATAAACTAACATTCTTTTAAAGAGACACATTAAAGTGAATGGAGAACATATACACATTTCTAAAATGGCCTTTAGCTTGGAAAATGTGTTGTATATTTTTTTGTTTTGTATGTGGTTTAGAAAAGAAAAAAGATTCAGAAGATTTTTTAAAAAGATATTCTATCTATAATGTATGTTATAATAAATATCGGTATCATGCCAATGAAGTGATGATGGCATCCTAAGACAATCCTAAATCTATTCAGAAAATAAATTTCTTGAATTAAATGATATTTATCATCTTCTATGTGAAATTAAAATTTTCTATGCCTAACTAAATTATAAATATGAGTAACCTTCAGCCCATACCACACTTGAACTGAAATTCTAGTAACACAAATATGCAAATGAATATAATGTAATATAACATAACGTATAACAAATATGTAAGTGAATATAACATAATGTATGTATGTAAAGAGAGAGAGGATCAAAGCAATTAAAAGGTTAAGGAATTATATTAAAAAGATGAGAATATAGAATGCTTTAAGACAGTGTCATTTAAAACTAATTGTGAAGTGCAGATGAAGGAAACATAGCATTTTTAGCAAATATATAATGTTTCATAGGACTTCATGTAATATTCTATGCATAGTAATAGATATGAGAAAAAAATTCTCAAGAGTGCAATGTTTTTGCATCCTTTGGAAATGGTCATATTGCTAATTATTTGCCTAAAACATAAGAATTCTCAATTTACAAATTGCATTTTCCTGACTTGTTCATGGAATATTTAAGATGTTTTCTTTTCTTTCTTTCTTTCTTTTTTTTTTTTTTTATGAGAAAAAGGATAAAGAAGGTTTATTGCTTTGCTAGCAAAGGAGAAACACAGGCACTCATGTCACAGAGGCTGTGGTTCTGCCCCTCAGCAGGAACTAGGGGGTGGGGAAGCTTTTAAAGAGGTGATTCAAAGGCTACATTCCACATGTTCTCTGTCTGGAGTTGTAATTCACTTCTTAATTTGAGAGTCATTTCTGAGATCTTCTGGTACTATCCCCAAATCTGGATTACTTCATTCCTATAGTGGTGTGTACTCAAAGACAGAAAAAATCTGCCTAAAATGGGGAAGAAAGGGAATCCTATTTTCCCCTGAGATTAGGGACAGGGGAGAGATTAGGGAGGAACCAGGAGAAAGGAAGAGAAAGAAACATGTCTATTTTAAAAATCAATTCTAGTGGCAGAGCAGCAAGGGCTATAATCAAATCATAAAGTGGAACACTGTCACAGTTCCCCACTGTCAATTTTTATATTCCATTTCTATGGAAAAATGGGCAATGACTTCTCCAAGTTGCTTTCTGCTAAAAGAGGACAACACTGAGGGAATTAACCAAAAGTCCTTATTTTCTATCAGGTATGGACAGTTAAGGATGTTCAGCATCATAGCAGTTCAGAGGTCCACAATGGCAGATGGCAGGTGACTGGACAAGGCATACCTAGGGCAAGGATCATGCTAAGACAACAGTAAACAAGACAGCAATGCATTCCTTTTTTGTAAACAAGTAGCACAAAAGCAATTAGCATTTCAGCCAGTCTCTGAAAACCATGAAGACAGTAACTCATAATCATACCATGAAAATCAGATCAAGTTTATCAATGTAGGAGGTTAGGAAGATTTGTAGGCCTATGAGATCAGACTCAAATTAACTCAGGACAAACTTAGGAATCTAGAGTCCTCTGTGATCATTATTAGGCACTGGCACATAAGAACCATTCTTTTATAACCAGTTTACTTACTTGTGGTAGGGCTGACACAAGTGTACATCTTCAGTTACATTAAACAAACAAACAAACAAAAAATTCTTTTTTCTTTTAAATGGCCACGTAGGACTGTGCTTAGGCTATATTCTCCTTCCTGTTGTGTAAGACCAAGTTGGTTAAAACTGAGATTCCTCAGAGGTCACCCTTAGGGACCTGTGCAAAACCTCTTGGCTCCTTTCTGTTTTTCTCTACCAATGGTGCCATCTGCCAGGGTGGATCAGGGTCTTGTTGACCAGACTCTCTGAATTATATATCCACATTTCAAAAATTCTGTAGAGATTAATCTATTCCAACATTTAGTTGAGCATGGTAAATTTGAAAAATAACAGAAGCACTTTAAATTCTCCATGTTACATCCACTGAGATAATTCTTCGAAACTAAATAACCTTTCAAGCTTTGGAAAAGGAGATATATAATAAGTAGATGTTAACTACTTGTTTAGTATGAGAGTATTAACAGATTTTGTGAAATTATTAATATGAGCTAGATTTTTCTAATATTATCTAATATCTTTTAGAATGCAAGTAAGGAATAACCCAATGTCCATTGGTAAATAAATAAAAAAAGTTCAGTGATGTCTTCTCACATTGAGTCTGTACAAAAAGCAACTCCTGGCTTGGCTGATTCATTGACCTTTTCATCTAATCAGGGCTTCATTATCTATCCCATCTACCTTCAAGCTAATGCTTCACAGTTCAAAGATGTCCATGGCATCTCCAGTACCATACTCTCACAAAAACATCCAGAAGCATTTGCTTTCTTTTTAAAAGTGAGGAAAGTCTGTTTCAGAAGCTCCCAGAAGAATTTATCCTATATTAATTGCTCCCAAATGCACACATTCAAACCTGTGTCTAGTTCTGATGCTGAGCCATCATGATGAGCTTATGGTACTTGTGATTCACTTCTCAGGTTGGGCCTGGAGCCTCTCAGAGCAGTATAGGTATATAGTAAAATAAGGATTTGATTAGGAAAAAGGAAAGATTTGTGGCTCTTGAGAAGGCAACTAGCAGTTGTTGCAACACAGTCTTTATGTTTCCATTTTCTTAAAAATTATTGCAAAGAGCAGCAAATGCAATGTATAAATAATGTGAAATGCAATGTTACATGTAATACTGTTTTTGAAATGAGCATCATACATGTAAAAGAGAGTGAATCATTTCTTTCCAAAAAAAAAAGTTCAGAGGAATGATAACAGAATACTTGAGCAATCTTTCCAAACTATTAATTTGAACCTGTTTCCATATGTACAAAATAGACACTAAGTAATAGTACCAACTCGTAATGATGTAAGATTTTATGCATAAAGAGCTTAGAATAGCATCAAGTGCTGAAGACGTCTTATGTTTATTACTAACTAACCATTGTACCAGCCTCATAGAGGGGAGAATCTTCCCTACAAGAACATAATGTAGCCTGTGAACACTAGGAAGTCCTTGCTGTTGTTGTTCTTGGGTACAGAGAATTAGAATGGTCACTTTTACCACTCTTTGGTTTGAAAAAAGTGGTATTTAATACAATTTATTAAATATTTACATTTATTAAAATTTAATGCCAATTTGTCCTATTTCCTCCCTTCTCTCATACAAATAACATGATAATATCTTTTAAACAGCTGTGATGATTAAAATTAGTAAATAAATGCATTTCGAATTTATGGAAAGAGAGAAGACAATAAGAAAAAAAAAAACCCAAATAACTATGCTTTTATAAAGCAAAATTGAAGAAACCATCTTCCAAACAGGCCGATGACATTGAGATTTGTGAAGAAAAAAAAATTCAGGGTGGAAAATATGGCAAATGAGCTATAGATATGTAGATACATCTTAAAATAGCAGTTTAGATTTAGCATTGAACTTTGGAAGCTTCATCTATTTGTGTGGTGAGAATATGCTCCCTGAGGAATTGTTATGTCTACTGAGACCTGATTATGAGAAAAATAAGCCATTTCTATATTATATATGGCTTCCAATATCCCCCATTCCTGTTATGCCCCAAGTGTACCTAGCACACTAATCCCTTTCCTTTCCCTGCTTTCTATGACTGTCCACACAATTCATTCTGAACCTTTGCATGTTGTCTTATGCACTTGAAATACTAATTGAATGTTGATTAATACACTATCAGTGTCTCCAGTGGACACAGAGAAATTTTTTCATCAAAATGAATGAGCCCTACTAAATCACATTGAGGCAATTATCCTTAAGGATGTCCCAACTGAAGATAATTTGCTGTGTAGTATTTTATCTCCATCCTTTGTAAAAGCAAATGCAGTACCTACTTCATAATTATTCCCCCCATGTTTTTCATTAACCTAAAATGAAAGATCATATATACAGAAAAACAAGGTGAACTTTCAATCCCAGATCAAGGCAGGATAAAACTCAAGAAAACAAATAGTGAAGATAATCTCATCCTCCATTCAAATAAAAATAGTAAGCTTCCTAATTCAAAACATCTGTTTGAAAAATCTTTAAAATACAGAAAGCTACTGTTAATAAGCACACATGCTTACAGACACACACACACACACACACACATACACACACACCCTATTGTAGTAAACACAAATAAATTTCTATAATTGCAAACCACTTTCTCCCAGTCCTGTACTAGTGCTTTTTGTCATTTGATTTGACAAGATACCACATATACAAATTTGAAATAAAGCAAATGGAAAATAAATTATGACTCTTTATCATTTCTTCTGTTAGTATTTATGTCATGCATAAAAATTTTATGTAGCTCCAATTGATAGTCAATTCCAATTCATAGTTTCTGTCAGAAATTGATGAAATATATTTTATGAAATGTTCATTACATTACATTCAAATTTTCTTGTAGAATTTATCATGTAGTTTTGCAATATACAGAAGAAATAAAAGCAAGTACTTTGAATTCAGATTTACAAAACATAATAACAATATATGAAACAGACTTGTTCATTTATATGTAGGTCAGACATTTTTAAAATATGTCACCTCAAGCTCATCTGTTTATAATTATATGCAGAACTCTAAATTCAGCAGTAGGAAAGATATGGTCTAGTACTTGTATTCAGAGTCCATAAGACCACTCTTAGCTTCAATGATTTGTTAAAAGTACTCACAGGACTTAGCTGACCTTTGAGGCTACCTCTTTCTCATGGCTATGATTTATTAGAGTGAAAGAATGAAGAAAAAATCAGCAAAAGGAAAATATGTAATGCAAAGTCCAAAGGAAACTAGGTATAAACTTATCAGAATCCTCTCTCAGGGGAGTCACACTAAATGGGCTTAATTCCTCCAGCAACCCCTTAGGACAACATGTATGAAGTGCTTTTTGTCAGAAAGCTATTGAGACTTAGTGCATAAGGTTTTTATTAGTGAACTGGCCACATACATATTCTCTGCCTTCCATGAACCAAAATTTTAGACTCCCAGGAGGAAAAATGAGCATCATACATGAAAAAGAGATAATCATAAACTACATTGCTTATTTGATGGTGAGCATGAACCACATTGTACAAGCACTTTTGGTGTAGTCACCCCTTTTATCATTTAGAAAATCATGCTCCTGAGATTCAAGCTCCCCACTGCAGACAGGGGCCAACTTTGCAACAGTCCTTTCTCTGGATAGCAGTCTTAGTCCTGCTATGCTAAATCTTTTCTGCTCAGTAGTTAAAAGCACAGTTTTGTAATCCAATGACCCTGGGCTCATATTTTACATTTTATTACTTCATATTAATGTGACCTTGAGCAAGTTATTTAAACACTTTGCACCTCAGTTTTATCAACTGTTAAAAAGCCTTAATTAGGCAATTATATCATAGGAGTGCCATGAAAAGTATATGTAATTAAAGCATGTACAATTCTTAACACACTGTCTACAAAGAGTAATGCTCAATAAATGTTGATGACTAATAATGGTGTATGGCAACTGCCTGCAAAAAGCTTGGAATAGGATGCATGAACAAGATTCATAAAATATATAGAAAATAAATGCTCTGTGTGGTGTGTGTGTGTGTGTGTGTGTGTGTGTGTGTGTGTGTGTATTACCAACTGTAAATGCACCAAGAGTGTTGAAAATAGGCAGTTTTATAATTTAAAAGAACTCACAAAATATTTCTTGCTGAGATAAATGAGCATTCTTTTAAGTGCTATGAAGCTACAGTAGTAAAAGATTGTTGCTTATCTTTCAGAAGACAAGGACCTAGTTGTCGTCTGGATAATAATATTGTTATCCTCGTGCCACTCCCTGACAAAGTCCTTCTTTACGGTTTCATGAAAGTGGCTGTTATTCTTGAGAATAAAATTCTGAGAATGAATTAGAAGGATAAGTGTGAATTAGAAGGATAAGTGGCTAACCGGGTCTGGTGGCACAGGCCTATAATCCCAGTTACTCAAGAAGCTGAGGCAGAAGGATCTCAAGTTCAAGTCCAGCCTGAGCCACTTGGCAAGATGCTCAGCAACCCTGTCTCAAAATTAAAAAGCAAAAAGAATGGGGGGATGTATTTCAGTGATAAATCACCCCTAGGTCCAATCCCTAGTACTAAAAAAAAAAAATCGGGAATCGGGGGGATAAGTGGTTAGATAGATCAGTCTTAGACACAGCCTTACTACACTTTTATGAATGTTCTTGGAAATAAAAGATTATTATCCTGGTACTCTTGCACACCTTTTGGGGGAATTCATTCTTTTCTTGTAGCTTTGTCTTTCTAATTAATATAACAAACTCAACATCTACTAGAATGTAGAGAGCTGCTGGATGGTGGTGTGTTTTGCATTTAATGTTGGATGACTCCTAATAATAAACACTTAGAAATTTTTTTTAAAAAAGTCACTTTTACTCTATATTATAAATTTAAATTGCCCTCAAAACTATTACCAAGTAGAAAGACTTTATGACAATTTATTAGCATTAAATATTGAGGAGGAAAGAGCTTCGGTTATGTTTAACTAGATCACTTATAAAGCATATCTCATTTTGCTAGAAAAGGAGTATAGATGACTTGTATAAATACATCCTCACAGGACATTATTTAACTAAAGTACAAAATTAAAAATAAAAGCATTTGTTAAAATTAGACCTCTCATTGGATCTTTTTAAAAATTTATCCTAATTAGTTATACATGACAGTAGAATGCATTTTGGTTCATTGTACATAAGTGGAACACAGCTTTTCATTTCTCTGGTAATATGCAATGTAGAGTTGCAACATATGTGCAGTCATACTTTACTGAAGCCCTTATAGAAGTTATAGAAGCATACTCCTCAAAAGAAAAGAAAGGAAAAGAATTAACACTGTTAAACATTTTCTTTAGTGGCTACCCTTAGTTAATCATAGTAATGAGGAAGAAGCCTTGGTGTGGTTATCCCAAGCTAAAGATGTAATTATTCATCATACATTGCAAATTAACTTATGACTCATAACTACATTCAAATTTTAATTTATGTAGTTTAGACCAATACATTTATACAATATTGTAATTGATTATACCATTCATCAGTTTGTTAATTATTCAGCTACCACATAGAAAATGAAGTACATAACATAAATAATATTGAGAATACATTGTTCTAGTCCAAATAATTAATAAATAACTTTAAATCTATTCTGAATCTAGTATTTATCGTATCATCCATCATAGTTCTTAATATCACATTGATTATTTCCTCCTCTGTACAACAATGTATTGAAGACTGTAGTTGTGTTTTATTTATTATTTTCTTCTTGATGTGATTCAACTGGTTTTATACCAGAAACTTAAGAAATGATGCACTGAATTGATTTCAGTTAAGTTGAATTGAATTGAATCAGTTAAGTAATTTTCAGAAAAAAATTGGTGTGGAATATCATGAAACTGCCACACATAAGTTTAATAATTAATTATAGCCAATCAATTTATTGTGACTCTTCCTTCCTCACAGAAAGTTATTTTAATTTATTGATATGCTTTTCAATGAAGATGCACATTTCCTAAATCATAGAGTGGTATATTACATATAATATATATGTGTATAATTTTTCTTCTTGTCAGTTCTTCAAGGGAGTTTTATGACATTAGGTACAAAATTCTATTATTTTCACTTGTGCATCTTTTTAAAACAATTTTCCTCCAACTTGTAATCACATATCTGTATTTCATATGGTTTTATAAAAATTTTAATATTTTGTAATTTATTTTTGAGTTATCTCTGTCTAAAATTATGCATCATTCTTAGTCATTGTGACATATTAAATCTCATTGGACACTGATGTTTAATTTCAAAATTATATTTAAAGAATAAAAATAATATTTATATAAGGATGAAAGAATATGGACATATTGATGAGTGAATCTCTGTGTGTCTTAAATACTATCCATGCAGAAAATTTTAAATGCAGAGAAACAGTACTTAGCAGATTTGTAATTTATAGTATCACTAAAATCCTTTTTTAATCTTTCTAGGTCAAATTTAGTCTGAGTATTTGGACCTAATGTAGTCTTTTTCTCTTTAAAGTGGTATCCCAAGTTTCAGATGATGTATAATTTTAAGTTCAAAAGGAAATGTCAAAGCAAACCATTTACCCATTGACAGGTCCTATAAAATAATATGAATTTTCACTGACTTGAAGATGAGCTCAGTTAAGTTGTACTGGTGTTTTATGATACACCAAGACAAAAAAAATGCTGTACACAAAGTAAATCACAACACTTTCTTAATATTTATAACTTTTATAACACAAAAAGAGCTTTTGTAGACTTAACTAAAACAGATTATTTTAATGATACTAATTGTTTCTGAATATTTTATACCTGTGCACACATACACCCATGACATATATTTTTTAATTATACGTTAAATAAGTTGGGTAAGCCATTCTTAGAATTTTTTCTCATTTAGTATCTGAGTCAGTTCTCAATGTTTATGTTTCATGCATGAGATTGTTCTGTTTGCTGGTGAGGCAACTATACACCATTTTTCTAGAAATTTCATTTGAACTGCTACACCCATTCTGTAAATTTTGATGCTGCTACTTTCGTTTTTTTAAAATTAGTTCTTTTTAGGTATACATGACACTAGAGAGTATTTCAACATATTATACATACATGGAGTATAACTTATTCTAATTAGGATTCCATTCTTGTAGTTGAACATGATATGGAGTTATATGGTTGTGTATTCGTATATGAACATAGAAAGGTTAGTCTGATTCATTCTACTATCTTTCCTATTCCCATCCTCCCTCTCTTCCCTTTATTCTCCTTTGTCTAATCAAATGAACGTCTATTCTCCCCAACTCTTTATTGTGTGTTAGCATCTGAATACCAAGAAAACATTCAGCCTTTGTTTCATTTTACTTAACATGATAGTGTCCAGTTCAATCCATTTACCAGCAAATTCCATAATTTCTTTTTTATGGCTGAGTAATATTCCATTGTGTATATATACAACAATTTCTTAATCCATTCATCTGTTGAAGGCCATCTAGGTAGATTCCATAGACTTGCTATTATAAAGTGAGCTGCTATAAGCATTAATGTGGAAGTAATAATGTAGTATGCTGATTTTTAAGTCCTATGTGTATATATGGAGGAGTGGGATAACTGAATCAAATGGTGGTTCCACTCCAAGTTTTCTGAAGAATTTCCATACTGCTTTTCAGAGTGGTTATACCAATTTGCAGTCCCACCAGCAATGTATGAGTATACCTTTTCCCCAACATCCTTGCCAACGTTAATTTTGTTTGGATTCTTGATTGTGGCAATTCTGACTGGTGTAGTTTTGATTTGCATTTCTCTAATTGCCAGAGATGTTGGACTTTTTTTTTTTTTTTAATGCTGCTACTTCTTTTATCTTACCAGAATGGGTCAACAGAAGACATTTCATGTCTTCATGGTTTATTTTTATATATTCCTTTTCAAATGCTCCTTAAAATGATTAATTGAACTATTAATCATAGTTCTCTCAAGTCACAGGAGATAATAACCAAATGCAAACATGCATAGGCCATGATAGCTACATTACTGCCTCCGACTGCTAACTGATGAACAGAGATTGGAAGAAACCATCAAGTATAAACCATTCTTGTTACTAAGATAATATGATGTGAAAACAATTGGTATTTTAGAAGCAGTGATATATGGTATTAAAGAAAAATCATTGTTGAACATAATTAAAAAACTGAGCTCTAACTAATGGCATGTATGTGTTTGTATACACACATTATTCTTTTATTCTACAATATTTTTATGAGTTCTTTTTAGTTATGCATGACAGTAAAATCCATTTGACATAATTATAAAAGTATGGAGTGTATCTGTTCTAATTCAGTACCCAGTACCTCTCCTTCCCCTCCCCTCTCCCCATTTCCTGCTCTTCTCTTTATTGAGCCTTATGCCATTTACCCAGTTACTTTTTTAAAATAACTTGTAGATATACATGATGGTGAGATTCACGTTCACACATGTACCTAGGAAAGTTATGTTAGATTCATTCCACTGTCTTTCCTTTTCCCATCCCCCATGCCTTCCCTTCATTTCCCTTTTTCTACTCTACTGAACTTTTATTATAAGATTCTTACACAGACAAGCCATTTTAATAATCCCTAGATTTTTATTATATAAACTTACCTGCATTTTAAAAGACAATTTAGATTTCTGAGCTATGTTTCATTTAAAATTTTTTCCACAAAAGTTGAATAGTTAGGGTCATAAAATTATCAACACTTCTAATTCATTATTTCATGTGCTTTCTTATATAGAGTTATAAATAACCCATCAGCTGAAAGTGGTAGCAAATGCCTGCAGTTTTTTTTCCTTGAGAGGCTGAGGCAGGAGGGTCACTGGAACACAGCCTGGGCCACATAGAGACCTCTATCGCAAAACCTCTATCTATTTGTGAAGTTTTGAAAAGTCCTCATTTTATTCCATATGAACTAATTTTTTCCTTGAATCATTAAAATATGCTTTTTCAACTTTCAAAATTAGCAACTTTAAAGTATCAATAAATGACACCTAACTGAATATTTCTTTATCTTCTCTCTACTTTAGGTCCCATCAGCAGTGTTTTGGTGAATAAATATGGCAGCCGGCCAGTGGTGATAGTAGGAGGTTTACTCTGCTGTTTGGGAATGGTTTTGGCCTCTTTCAGTACCAGTGTAGTAGAACTTTACCTCACTGTGGGCTTCATTGGAGGTAAGCCAAGTTTTGTTTTTAGCTTTTTTTCTTAACATTTCTGTTGTTTCAAAGTTCTGTAAAAAGCATGAACAACAAAAATACTTATTTTTTTAAATTTACTTTTTAAAACCATGTTATTTTAAAGTATTTTTATCTGATCGTGCATTTAACTACTAACTACTTTAGACTGGCCATTTTATTTCAAGAAATGAAAAAAGTTATTGTACATGTTAACTTTCAACTCTTAAAAGTAGTCACTTAACTATTAAAAAACAAATGGCTTTGAATTATTTTCACTTGACTTTTTACTCTTCAGACAGTTGAGATGGAGTTGAGAAAAAAAACTCTCTGCTATAAATAAGTTTTTTATTTTTAAAAAACTTATTTTTTTTGTTTTTATTACTCAGAGTATTTGACTTACCACTGATAATATGTTAAAACTTGTGTGAAAGAGATATTTTCTGTATGCGCTGATTGAAATTCAACAATAAAATGACTGTGTCTGCTTTCTGATTAGTGGTAGAGCTTTTCAGTCCTGTCCTTTATCTTCCTCACTCAAATGAACCTGTTTAGAAGTTCAGTAAGGCAGTTTGCCACAACACAAACATGCTTAATGGCACACTGTCACTTGGTTATCATGGTGCCACATGCAGAATAGCTATTGACTCTAAATAGAAATTGAACATTTAAAAGCACCACTTTTATATGCCTGAACAATAAATTATATTTAAAAATCTACAAAGTTTTAACAAAAATTATCTTCAATATATTCAAGAGGCTGGGTCTTCCCTTATGCCTAGAGATAATAAGTAAACATTTTTGTTTTATAATGATCTGAGATCAGTCTAACCTGCAGTCATGTATCATTTCATGAAAAAAAAAAAGTATATTATAGGCCATAGTAATACTAATGTTAAAACTCTTCTCTTTGCAGCCTGTCCACTTTTCCATGCCTTTGTGATATGGCAAAACACATTTTGATATTTTAAATGGCAACTTTCTTACATCTAAGCATTGTCACGATGAAGAGAGCGCCCTTTGCTTTGTGCAGACTATTCACTATATTGAATTTGATCATGAAATGTTAGGATGGGCCTTCAAGTGGGCATACTTAAAGATAGGATGATTACATCATCCTGTATCAGAAATACCTATTACACTATTATTATTCTAATGTGTAATCTCATTCCTTTGGGCCTTGAAGGCCTTAGTACTTCTAGAGTTGATGCTGTATACATCTATGAGGGTTTTACCTTGCATTATCAGCCAGCTTGGTTTCTGACTTTGATTTACAGAAAGCATACAGCACTAACTTTTAAATTTGACTCAGCACATACATGATGTGTGATCAGAGATAAATTAGCCTCTGTATGTCTCGGTCTATAAAATAGGGCTAATAGTTATTTTCCCAGGGATTTGTTGAACAATTAATGTGCAAAGCGAATACATTGTACTTTGCAGAGTACTCAGCATGTTGTTATTTATAAATAAATATTAGAAAATAATACCAATTACACTACCATGTGTGCAATGTCATGAAAGTTCTTTCTAGAACTTGGCTTTGGCAAAAGACTTTTTGTTGTTGTTGTTGCTGAGTGTGTGCACTCTCAGGAAGTCTGTTTCCTTCAGCAGTGGCAAACAGGTAAGTTACGGAGCCAGATTCAGATCAATTGATTTAAAGTCTTGTGTTCACTGTACCATGCCAGAAATTGTCAGCCTGGGATAAGAGCTAAAGACAAAAGTTCCAGGCGACAGAATGGGAGGGAAATGACGTAAGATAAAGAAACTCTGAAACACAATACGTGGATTTTAGCTTAGGTTCTTCCACTTACAAGCTATTTGATCATAGGCAGGTCAGTTTTATTATTTATGAGTGGGATATAATTACACGTACTCTGCATATCTCACAGGTAGAGTTAGAGATCATGCTGCTCTGTTATTCCCCAAGGCATGTTCTTGGTTCTTTCCTGAGCTTTTAGAGATGCTTCTATTCATATAAAATGTCTGTTTGAAAGAGTTGGAGTAAGTATTTGTACTTAAACCTGTAAGTCCCAGAACTTACATACTTAACCACTTTACAATACTGTTTCAATTTAGGTAAACTGTAAACAGAAAAATGCTCACCTCTCTAGCCCCTAAAATAACCGAATAATGCCTAGGGTGTGGGGGTGCAGGGGAGAGGTACTTCACATGAATCAATTTTATGCACTTTCAAAAGTACTTTATTCATCAATAGTGCTAAATATTGCTTCAGTGGGACACAAAAGCTAATTCATTTCTCAAAGGCAATAATACACTGCCAAGGAGTTCCCTAGACTATGGGAACATGGGCTCATAGAAACAATCAGCTTATATCCTTGAAATAAAAACATATTTCAAGTAAAGCAAAACAAAACAAAAACTTCTTTTTTTATTTAGCACTTGCGTATCTACATACATTAAATTTGGAATGTGAGGGATGTAAAGAATGAGATTAATCACTTAAATGTATTACTCTTTTTTATTATTTGCATAGTATTCAAAGAAATGCCTCTGGGGTATTACAAAATTTTTTACAAATTATGAGCATTTTAGCCTGTCCACATTTCTTCAACTCTGAAAAGACAAAGTCTTTCCATTTTTAAATTTCACTCTTGTCCACACAGAAGAAATCTATGTATTTGCAAATAAATGTATATTAAGAGGAAAATGTTAATTTATCTGTGGAATTAAGTGACTTTTAATAAGATCTAAATTCTGTCCTCCTTTCCACCGATCCTGTGATTTTTCATACATAGGTGGAAGTTCTTGGTTTTATATCTGTGCTTTAAAACATCATTTGAAGTATCCAGTTATGACAACATTTTTAGATGTGTACAATTACATTTATGCTTATAATCCTCAAAAATTACTACCTGCTGCTGCATTTTTCGTTCACTTTTCCCCACTTGAATGTGCCTTCCAAAAATAATTTCTTATGTGAGTGGTGTAATATGTTTGTGTTTTCTTTTTTCCTCTTTTGTCTTGTTCTTTTTAGGTTTAGGTTTAGCCTTCAACCTGCAACCAGCCTTAACAATAATTGGCAAGTACTTCTATAAGAAACGACCCATAGCGAATGGATTGGCCATGGCAGGGAGTCCTGTTTTCTTAAGTACATTGGCCCCTTTCAATCAGTTCCTTTTTAATAGTTATGGCTGGAAAGGAAGCTTCTTGATTTTAGGAGGTATATTTTTGAATGCCTGCGTGGCTGGGGCCCTCATGAGACCCCTTGGCCCCAAACAAACTACTCAATCGAAAAATAAGATTAGCATAAGAGCAGAAGATACAGAATTGAAGAAAATCCAACAGAAGAAATCGACATGGAACAAAATTAACAAATATTTAGATTTCTCCCTTTTTAAGCATAGAGGATTTCTGATCTATCTATCTGGAAACGTCATCATGTTTCTGGGTTTTTTTGCCCCTATTATCTTCCTGGCTCCGTATGCTAAAGACAGGGGAATAGATGAGTATTCCGCAGCTTTCTTGTTGTCTGTTATGGCTTTTGTTGATATGTTTGCCAGGCCTTGTGGAGGATTAATTGCAAACTCCAAACTTATCCGTCCCCGAATCCAGTACTTCTTCAGTTTTGCGGTCATGTTTACTGGAATCTGTCATCTCTTGTGCCCCCTGGCACAGAGCTACACGAGCCTGGTGGTATATGCTGTATTTTTTGGCTATGGATTTGGGAGTGTTAGCAGTGTCCTCTTTGAAACTCTCATGGACCTTGTTGGAGCTTCAAGGTTTTCCAGTGCAGTGGGACTCGTCACTGTGGTAGAGTGTGGCCCCGTTCTTCTTGGCCCTCCTATTGCTGGTAAGAATATTTCTCATCAATAAAAGCAAAATGAATTATGCAAATATTCATTAGCTAAGAAGTTCTTTACAGTAAATCATGTGCTTTCAATAATATTAATGGCCGAAAAAGACTGTAGGGGGATTGATTTTTATATTTTATTACACATTTTAAAATTTCATAATTAGTTGATTTTATACCTAACTCTGTTTCAGAACCTGGACTTATGAATTTGAGAACTTAAGTTAGATTGGTAATTAGTTGCATAATTTTCAGGACTTCTATCCCAATTAGTTGTTATTTTGTGCTTTTAGGAATATAAAAAAAAATGTGACTTTAACATTACTGAACAGATTTCTGTTCTGCTTATATAAAAATGGGTACAAAATGTAAAATCGTGTTCTGAAAATTTCAGAATTTGTTTTTTAGTATGTTAGTTATATTTATTTGTAACTAACTGCCACGGAAGCCATACCTTTATATCACTAACATATAATACAGGGATAAAGACAAATCCATTGAAAGTTGTTCTTTCTACTAGATAGTTTATGTTGCGTATTTACAATTGATAAGGATTACCTTTATATTTTAAGATTTGAAATATTTTTAAAGATGTCTATAAAAGTGTCTATGCTAAATTAACTCAATAAAGAAAGTAATACAAGTTTAGTGTACCACCAACAAAATTGAGAAGTTGGTCTACTATTAAAAAAAAAAAAGAAACAAAGAAAGGTAAAATAGTCATCACAGAAGTATTAGATTTTTGTTGGACTTGCTTGTCAGTATTTTATGGCTTCCTTTTGAAATACAGTTAAGAGTACTTTTGAAAGGAAATTATATTTAGATTGAATCATGCTTCTGAACCCATGATAAAGACACATGCCTAATTCCATTCTGACATGAAGACTTGTCTAAGATTTTAAATGTTGTTAATATTAAATTATTTTTTGTAGGACAGACTTTTCCAGCAACTACTGTATGTTATTTTGGTCACTGTTAAGCTTAGATTCTTGGCCTGCCCCCTAGTGCACAGTCAGGTTAAATGCAAATTTCCCCATGTATTTAGTCTGTTGTTAAACGGCTTTCTGTGCGTCATCAAAGAACCGTTTAAAAGTGGAGACATTCATGTCGAAAATGTTACTCTTAATGCCCTCATTGACTTTTGTCTTTCACTTTTTCACTTGGTTAGGAGAGCAATAGAGCTGGCTGTAATATCTTAGTGGTGTAATTGTTGGTTTTTCCTATCCTCTAGTATTTAGGGCAGATTTATGGATATAACACAATATCCAAACAATTGTTGAAAAAGGGTGAAAGCCATTAGGTCTTGTTATTTATCAGCCATCTGATTTTCTTACAAAATAAAGCACAATTGGACTATATTTTCATATGAAATTGATTTGACCAAATGAATTTTAGAATTTATGCATTAGCATCAAATTCTAACTATCAAAAGAGAAAAATTATACATTACCATGCGTGGTGATATGAAAAAAATTAAGTCTAATCAAAGACATAGTAGATTGGCTCTAAGAATTTTTTAAAAAGTGATATGATTTTGCCACTTCTACACATACTAAGAACCTGCATCAATATATTTTTAAGGCAGTTTCAGTTACTCTGAGTGCCTGTTGCATTAATATTGGCAAATCATCATGTCATTTGACGCCGATTTGACGTAATAGATCTGGAACTCATTGTTGAAGCTCTCAGACTGTAGCATAGATATCCATTTTTTAATACTATTTCTGCCTTGTGATACTCCTTGACTCTCAGGCCGGAGTATCCTTTTTAGTATTTGATTACTACTGAAAATGTCTGGCACATAGTAAGCACATAGTAAATACTTTTGAATATTTGGTGATTTTTTTCTGACATTCTTGCTGCTGCTGCTGCTGCTGCTATTAGCCCTGGTGGTAGACCAATGAGAGGTAGGGAGTGTGTGGGTTTTATTTCTATTGATTTTTTTTTCAGACTGATCTTTAAGTTTTATACTCATAAAAAACTGAAGCTTTAGCTCTGGAAATCATATCTGGTTTCCTGATGCTGAAAATTTCCCAAAACACTTAGAAAGTACAATTATTAACTAATGAGGCCATGGGTCTTATGTTTTCATATTTATATTGACTATCACACAGACAGAAATATTTGACTAAAATTAGAAAGGAAAACAAAAGTTATATATACATATATAACATTTTTGTTATATATACATATATTTTGGGCCTACTCAAATGAGCTCATTCTAACATCTACCTGTTTAAACCAGAGAATTTTATTCAAATAGATAAAGATTATAAGTACCTAAATTTAAAATTGAACCTTTGATTACTTTTTAGGTAGAATGCTAGAAACTCTTGCTAAATAGGCTGACTTCAAGGGTCTATATTGGAATCACTTGGAATGCATGTGATAAGTAATATAGCTTTGTACACACTGAATTTGCTGTTAATAATTATTAAGAATTAAATGCCTTCATGAACAAGAGGAAAACTAATTACAAGCTGAAGGATTTATAAGTCAATAAGTCTTCAGCTTATGTGGTACCAGCCTAGTTCTTCAAGGATCTCAATAATCAAATTGAACTAATGGTTTCTTCCTGATTAGTTTGGCATTGATACTGCAGACTTGGATAAAGTAAAAACAAACAAACAAGCAAAAAAACTGTAATTAGACTAAAAAGTGATATAACACTTGAATAAGAGTTTACGTGAAACCATATTGTAGAGTTGTTATGAATATGAAATTCAACGGACCTCAGAGTCCAAATTCTGCCGCATACTAGCCATGTAACCAGATTACTTCATAATAAGGATCAAATGAGATATGATAGATCAAGTTCTTAGCCTAGAGATGGAGATAGGGAGCCATTTAGTAAGTTGTAAGCCCTGTCAAAAATAGTATGAAAATCTTTGTGTCTGTCCTAAAGACTGCATTTTTTCCTCTTTATTGAAGAGAAAATGAAGTATGGGAAAATGACACAATCTTGATGGGCATGCTATAAGTAAATAGATAAATATATCCTTACTTACAGGAATGAGTTAAAATATATATATATATTTTCTGGTAGTTATCAGTACACAAACACATATATACCTAATTTGTCTTAGTTGTATATTTTTATTGGAAGGAATAATTTTTAATAAATTTAATGCACTACTATTATAATGATCTAAATTTATGTACATGCTTTTATTAAGCTTATATAGACATCATAACCTAGAATGCTTTTTCTTTGTTAAAGTCTTGTTTTACATTAATTTAAATAAGAGGTGTGTAATTTGTCTAGAGAAGAGTTTTTTTGAAATTTTTTATCATTTAATAACTGTTTTATATGTCATCCTAAAAGATGTTCTTTGTCTCTTAGGTAAATTGGTGGATATAACTGGAGATTATAAATACATGTACTTAGCCAGTGGGGCTATTGTGGTAGCCTCAAGTATATGGCTGCTCATTGGTAATGCTATAAACTATAGATTGCTTGCAAAGGAAAGGAAGAAGGACGAGGCAATGAAGAAGCAAATGAACACAGAGGAGTTCAGAGAATCGGAACCCTTGAGCAATGCTAAACAGGATGAAGTTACTGTCAAAATGCCAAAAGGAGAGAGTGCGCCCTCAGAAAGAGAAACTAATATTTAACAAGAATCACACCTCTGATTTCAGTATTCATGAATTTACTTATAAGTTTGCTTCTGTTTTGCAAAATATTGAAAAGGTTTTTAGTTGAAACAAGCAGCCACAGATAAGAATGGAAATGAGATTTTACTCGATGGCAAATTGTAAACTAGTTCCTAAAAATTTGTTTGGATAGTTAAATTTTGAGGTTATGCATACAAAGAATCCATGCAACGAGTTTATTTCCATGCTCAACTCAGAATGTGGTGGTTGAAATACAAATTTTAAAGTCTTCCAGGCAGGGACTTCTAGTGTCCATTATAGAATGAGATCTAAATCTCAAACCCTGATATAATGACTTAAAAAGAGAATCCCATAAAAAAGCCCTCTTCTCTTCACATTTCATTTTTTATTTTATATTAAAGTTTAAAATAGAGGAAAAAATTATTTTTTCTCCTCATACATACTCACACACAGAGAGACACACACAAATACACACAAGTTCATAAACATATACACTCATGTACATACCCACATGAACACAGAGTATATAGAGAACAAAAGAAAATAAATAAATTTGAAAAGGATATTATCGTAGTCACTTATTCATTTTTTTAAAGTAAAAAAATGTCCATAGAAACACAAAGAATGTATATTTGCATACTGTTTTACAATGTGGATTTTAAAGATAGGCACATAGATGAAAATGAGGGTGGTCTTAATTCAGAAATGTAAGTGGCTGCTATTTAAAAAAGCACTTCTGTGTATAAAATAAGTCTGAGAAAAAAGAAAGACTCCATTTTATACCATTACTTTTGCACATTTTTAGACTTGATTAATCCACACCCAGGATTTCTTTGAAGGGGTGTCACTAGTGCCTGGTGCTGGAGAATAGAGCCCTCAAATAATTTTCAGAATTTTTACCTAATATGTAAGTCAAACTAAAGATCTGAATGACAACTAGCAATGAGCTATATCCATTAATTTTAAAAGGATTTTAGTTTTTAATCCACAAATTAAGAACCAGGGATTTCTTTTAACTAGGCCTCAATTTAGTTTCACCGTCATACTGAAATATCAAAGAAGAATGAATCTGAATCCTAGCTGATAAGTTCATAAACAGACCAAATCCTAATTTTTTTCCAATCCTTAGAAGTGATCTAAGGTTCCTGTTATGCACAATCCATGTAGTATAGCTAACTAAGATTGTGAGATCATTTTATTGAGCCTTCTAAACTCTCTTCTAAATTTCCTTCTTTCCAAAACAAACAAACAAACAAAAAAATAAAAGCAAGACCAAAGCACAAACAGGTCTTTTCCTCAGCCACTGAAAATGGCTATAGGAATGGTACTCTTGAAAATTTTGCCCTCTTACTTATTACACTATGCTGCCTGTGACTATAAGCAGGAAACTATTTTTTAAAAAAAAGCCCTAGAAGTATAGACTGTGTGGCTTGGAATTGTGAGTATGGTTAATAACATGATTGCAAGAACCTTGACAGATTGCAGCCCAGGTTAACTCAGCAGTTTGTCATTTTCCTGTGTGAAAACATCTGAGAGTCTAAATTTCTCTTTGATACAGGCACATTTGATAGTTCTGTGCTTTCAAAACTACAAATATCATAGCTAAAATGATAAATATTTACACCTACAAATCTAAAGATTAATATTCTGATTAATAAAAAGCATTTATGATATTATTATTGAAGTAATATCACCCTTCATATGTCCAAAAAACTTTGTTTTTCTTTTTCTTTTTTTTTTTTTTATTGCAGTAGAGGCAGGTACTATTCTTATTTCTAATGAGACTGTACCTGGACACCATACTTTTGTAAGAGTTCACATTAAAGATTTGATCTTTAAAATTTTTGCACTCTTTAAGCATTTGGCTCATATTTATGGAGTGATATAAAATCTTTTTTTCATTTCACATTTGCTTTTTTGCATATGATAGGATGTTTATATTTTTCAAATATTGAATAAAACAAGATGTGCCAAGATCATAGATAAATAAATGAAGAAAATTGTGACAATATATGGCTGTTTTTCATTTAGTTTCACTCAATCTTGATTCTCAAATTAACTAGTTTTATATTATTAGTGCTTTTGTATTCAATTCTAACTCATCATATGAAATGCAACATGGTTGCTGTGTAGTATTTCTCCAGTTATAAACACTTCCGTAAAAATACCTTGCATTCTCTGAAAATACATATCTAAACTAATACAGGTATCAGATCCAGGAAGGAATAATTAACAAAGTAATGATCTTGGAGTTTTGGTTCTTAGAACCACATCCTTATCACCAGCTAGTAGAGACTTTCTGTGGGGTGCATTCCATTGCCTTCTCCATGGGAAGAGGTTTATTTGCCAACTGAAGAGTCAAGTCAAACCAATTTACACTTGCTTTGCTGCTCTTTGGTTGCCTTACATTATCTCTTCATTTTTAACATTGATTATATTATTTTTTAGGGAAAAAAAGGAAGAAAATTTGCTGATTCAAAGTATGATGTCATATATATAGTCATGCCTGAGAGTGCACAGCATGAAGTCATAAAAATACATGCATATTAGCTCGCAAAATTAGTCCAGAACACACATGAAACATGATATAAATACATACTAGATTAAGAACTCTTTCAGTATATTATAAGTCATTCTACTTGTTCACTTTTATTACTTCACTTCCAATCATTGGAAGAATAATTGCAGAATCAAAGATTGAGCAAAGAATATTGGCCCAGAACTTTCATTTATTGCATAGTCACATAAGTGGAGGAGTAAATATATTTAGCCTCTGTGTCTGAAGAATTAGTGCTGAACATATTTCTTTGCCTAAGTAACAATAGATTTTAGATGTTCAAGATATGAAGCAAAGTCAATTACTGCTAAAGTTCCTACTAGACTCTGTTGCCCACCATGGAATTTATAGGAGGATTGTCATAAACCAGTGTACCAAAATAATTTATGATCACTGTCTATTTTGCCATTTGTGTTAACTTAGCATCCCTTATATTTCAGTATTTACCCTTAAATATTACTTCACATTTTCTGACAGATCATAGGGTATGGACTTGTCCTGACCTGTCCACATCCTCTTTCCTAATCCTTTTTAGGTCAACTTGGGTTATAGTATATTTCACATGGGAAGACATGATTTTTTTCTCCGTGTTAATTCATATGACTCATTGATTTCACTTGTTTGGTACCAAATTCCAACTAAATTAGTTCATGGGCCCACAGGCTTCACCTGGACACCAGAAAATAAGTGAAACACTTAGGTTTGATAGGTCTAAACGTGCATTTCAAAATCCTGGAATTTTATACACATCATTTTCTGCCTATAAAACGACAAGGGTATTTAAAAAAGGAAAAGACACCATATAAATATTTTTTATATAGATGCTATAACCTTGATTAATTAGTTAAAACTTTTTTCATCAAAAATCTTTTTTTAAATCTTATTGTGTAGAATATTTCAGTTTAATAAAATTAAAATAAAATAATAAATGTAAGACTCTAATTAGGGAGAAAGAATACAAAGTGAGAAGGAAACTAATATTTATGTATCGTATATTTTGCTTGTATAATGCCTTTTAATATTCAAACCAAAGCCATGGTAGAAGTAATTAACTTGATATAATTAATGAGTAGAAATAAAAACAGACATAAAAAAAAATCCCAGAAAAGTCCCCAAAGTTAAAAAGTAGTATGTGACCAAACCAAAATTTAAACTCAGGTTTACCTAAAAGCAGAAAAGAGCCCTTCCCTGGGGTATTCACTACCATGCTGCTTCCAAATAGAAACTACAGAGGCAAAAGTAGTTAAAATATAGGTACAAAAATGTAAGCATTATATGGTAAACAAATTAGATTTTACTGAAATTTGTATTATTTGTTCAGTGTTTATTAGAGAATATGTTTGCCATAAACTGAATATTATTTCAAATTGCTTGCCTTTTTTAGACAATGGAAATTATCCCAAATAATGGTGATGATTATGTAGTAGCCATAATTATTTTAAAGTGACTTTTTTTCTCATAAAAATAGCAGCATATTTATATGACTCAGGCATAATATATTTTCCCTGAAGTTGGATTTAGAAGGAGAATGGTATTTACTCTGGATAAGGAATTCCTATACTGGTTGCTATTTATTGTAATGTAAAAAGTGAAAACTACTTACTATAAAACAGTATATTTAGAATTTTAATGATTATCCCCATTTATGGGATTATCCAAAGCTGCCACAAAAGGAGTTAAGAGATACTCATTACAGAGTATTTGATTTATTCATATAAAGTGTATTTCTTTTCATTATTTAATACTGCTTCCCCTGAACACTCTCACTTTTCAGGTTTTTCTGAACATCTGTATCATCATTCATTTCTTAGCATTGTTGCTTCATCTTCCTCCCTCTGGACTCTTGAAATCCTGAGAATGTGTTTCTCCTAACTCTATTGAGGGATGCACTTCTAATGCACTGCTTTCTTTATGACCTCATGATGAATCTGGTCCTATCTATTTGTGATTTAGAAAAATGGTTGTCCTGACGCCAACTGTATATACTTATCTTTCCAAATAAGGGAACTCCTGTGACTATAGATATGAGGTTTTCTGGACAGTGAATAAGCTTATGTTCTAAGTGTTTTATTAGGTATAGTTTTCCTTATGCACAATAAATATATAATTGAATGCGATTTTAAAGAATCTTTTAAAAAAAAGTCTTCCTATCCTTGGCACTTATTATCATGAATGTTTCTGTTTTTCTTGAAGTGCCTGACACTTTTAGAAACAAAACTGACCATCACAGCATTGCTCCATTATGTATCAACCTATAGGTTTTGGCAATGAAGTAGTATCACTGATAAAACATATCAAGTAAATTTCTTGTAGTTTATAAAACCAAACATCAAAATTATGGATATGAAAAACTAAAATTAAAATCTTGACTTTCTCATCTCACCTTTTTTCTTTTAAGATTTTTGACCTCTGCATATCCATATGCATGATCATGTTTGAGAATCTACTGAAGAGCTAAGAAGCCCAAATATCAGTATTTAACTATAATGTCTGTGTTATTGAAATCATGTTCATTTTTGTTGATGCAATTAAAATGAATTTTGCTGAGTTCACATTATTTTAGTTCTGATTTTTATAGTTTTTTATTTTCTGTTCTTTGTTATCAGTTGTTCTTATGCTGTAGATTTGAGCTCATTAAGAATTTCTGCTATATGATTTTAGTCTTCTCTCTCCAAATGCTTTTTCCTCAGTTCATGTAGGGACAGATTACATAGGAATTGCTATAGTTATTTTATGAATGATAATTTTTAAATGTCTACCTTAAGAGCAAAATTAACATTGACTTTAGTGGTGTATGGAAATTCTTAGACCAAATTACTTCTCCATTCCAACCCCCTGATGTTCTACCTTTTCTCTCCCTTTTACTCTTTAATTATTTTCCGTTTTTTTAATGTTGAGATAATTTTCTTTAACCTTTTTACTTAATCATAGACAGTTTTGCTATGGAACTTTTGTTTCTTTGAAGTGGGTTTGGTTATATACCCATTATTTCCCCAATCTTCATGTTTTTCTATCTTTATCTGTACTTCTTAATGAAATGAGCCATGTTCAGGAGTAATTAGGTAAGCCAGCACTCACTGATTATAAATTTATTAATATTGCAGCAGATATTTTTCTTCACATGATAAAACATTTCTTTTGTTTCTTTGTTTTTAATTCAAAGGTAACAAAATAAGCTAGAAAAACTCTGTATGAAAACATTGGTACTGACCACTCTACTAAGGCATCATAAGTTGGTAAAATGTTCTGCTCAGTAAAAGAAAAAGGATGGGATTTTCATCTCATGAGTTTCTGGGTAGAATTTTAAAACATTATTTTTATTCAGACTTCTATTGTGTTTTATTTTTGTTTCCTTTTTTTACTTTCATATGTATCTATAACAAGTTTTTTTTTAGTTAGACCCAATTAATTTATATATTTTGTTCATTAACATACAGCACCAATATCTGACATGTTATTCATGGACTTTGTTTTTCTAAGACCTATTATTTCTAGTTAAAGTATGAATTTCTGGATTTAGTAAAATAAGACATGTGAACTGAAATATTTATTTTCCAAACATTAGATATAATTGTATTTTTATTTGTATTATATTTTGTTTTAACATATTTATACACTGAAAAATGTACTCAATTAATTTGTTACATCTTCTCAACCCTCCAAACTAATTTTGTTAGACATCCACATTTTAACAGTACTAGACCATAGCAGATTAAGGGCTTTGCCTAAATATACACCAATCCTCTGAGTTAATGCAGGGTTGGAGATGGAACCCAGGTCCTTTAACTCCAAAGACATTTTCTTCTGTATTGCACTATGTAAGCCATCCTGTTGGAACTGATGACTTTTATAGAGTGAATAAAATATTTTCCTAGAAACACACTTGATAAATTCTTTATATTCCATATGAATATTTTCTCCAATCATACTTTGTAAAATCATGTTTCCAAACTTAATTTGAAAATATTTGCTGATTGCAATAGTAGATAATTCTGGATAAATCAGAAGTAATATCTACTGGGATGAATGATTTTACACAATACATGTTGTTATAATAATATCAAAGTTATTTAAAATACCAATATTATGCTAATAGATATAATATTTCAGTATTCCAGTAATTACTTTTTTGCTTACATTTATATTTTAAAAGTAGCATTCATGCATTTGTTCCCTAAATTAAAATGCCAGAATATAGAAAATAAAAGTTTGTGAATTATTAAATTGCATGCCAGAAATTATTGTCATTGTATTACTTGAGGAGATCATGCCTACAATCTTAACCTAAGAACCTGAAGATATGTTAAGAAAATAATTAGAATATGGTCTATCCCCCAAAAATATTGGTTTTGAAATGGTAATCTCACCTAATTACCAATATTAAAATGCACAACAAATGTTTGGAAACAGTATAACTAGAGCTTCTTTTGTGCTGGAAATACCATCTACCTCCATCATACCTAGATAGATAGATACTCTTTCTAAATTATCTCTGTTTCATATGCCCTCAGAAAATAACAAGAACAACAAAAATAATCAATTATTTTTAAAGGATTCTTGGAGGAAGAGTGGTGGCTTTTTAGAGCTTTGTTCCAGAAAAACGTAAAAACAATAATCAGTGCTTAATATTTGTTTGCTCAATTCATTGTTTGTCCCTAAACACATCTGCAGTCAATGGTGTGTTCAATTAGATTCAGCCAAATTAACATTCCTTTACTGTTTCCATTGCCATTGTGATAGGAGGCAGTCTCAGTAGTTTCAATGTGTGCATGTGATAAATATAAGGCACCTTCATTTGTAATCAGGACAAAAATGATGTCATACTTCAGTCACAATCTGTCAGTATAGTAATTCCTATGTGGGAGATGAATGAGCATAGTCTTTTGAAATATTTACTAAAATTGGCATGTGATTTGAAATTTTCATATAAAGTATTTCCTCCCAAATATGTTAAACTCATTTTAGTTAAATATTTCCTAGATTGAATAATTTCCCATTTTTAAGAAATTTTTGAAAAAAAATTATTTAATAGTTTACATTCTTTCAACAAATACTCCTTTCTCATCCCAGTATTAAACTGGAGCAGATATTAAAAATTAAGATTTTTTTTTTTTTTTTTGGTATTGGGAATTGAACTCAGGGGCACTCAACCACTGAGCCATATCCCCAGCCCTATTTTGTATTTTTTTTTTAAATTTACACACAGGGTCTCACTGAGTTTCTTAGCACCTTGCTTTTGCTGAGGTTGGCTTTGAACTCTCGACCCTCCTGTCTCAGTCGCCTGAGTCCCAGGAATTTTAGGAAAAGTAAGATTTTTGAAATAGAAGTTATACATAACGTGTTACTAATATTAAAATACACATATGTAAGACATTCCTTGGCCATAGCCACACCCAGCTACCTTCTCAAGAATTCTTTAATAAGAGATTGGATTTAAGGGTTAATCTGTGCAAGTATTTTTAAAATATAAACTATATCTTGTGTTGTAATTTTATGACTTTTAAGTTTAAAAAGTATAATGAAATTGCTTTGTTCTATAGTATTTTAATGACTGCTGAACAAGTTGCCACATGGCCTATTGACTGTGGTTAGTTACTCTGATATAAAATAAAGAGTAGTTTTGCTTGACACATAAGTGGATTCAGTTGTTTTTATATGACGTGAATTTTGATTGTCCTATTTCATTTCTTTTAAAAATTAATAAAATATAAAATAATTAATTTAAATATGCGCCTGTCAATGTTTAAAAATATAAGATAGACCATCTTCCTTTTGCCTTCTTACAGATGAATGTACTTAAAGTGATTGTGATTTGATCTCGATAAATTTATTTATTTATGGAATTTTCTTTTGAAATTTTTTGTGTCTGTCGTAGTTGTAAACCTAGAAAATAAGACATATGTAAGAAGTTAACAAAAAATGAGAAAAAATGGCATTTACATATAAGAACATATTTTTGTTTTAGCTAAATTTTATGTAGATTTATTTAAATGAGGAGTTTGTTGTTCATCAATTAATTGTTCCTGCTTCCTTTTAAAGCAGATTTGTTTAATACTGCATCATTTACCACTTGAATTTCAGTTGATTTACAGTGTTACATGGGAATAATGTGTTAGAGAAATATCTACTGTAGTTTCTAGGTCTTACTACACAATAAATTTAAAACCAAATTGTCAAATTCCTCTGTGGGAATATATGTTTTACCCGCAGTTTTGAATATATTTTCCAATTCATCTCTTTCTTACTAGACTGTGAGCTCCTTGTGGATAAGGATGTCATCTTAGTTAGAATGACAACAACTTTAATGCCTAGCAAAGTGCCAGGCATAGAGTAATCTTATTGAAATAACATTATGGATCTAGATAATTAAAAGATACTACAGTATTCTTTGATGCAGCTTGATATATATATTATAAGACTTCTCTAATATTAAAAATAAGACACAGAAACACCTGTAACATTTTATTTACTTAAAATTAATGTTCTGTATCAAATTCATTTTTATTTTCTCAAACATTCTATGCAAATGCTGAAATATGCAGCAGCAAAACTTTATGGTACATATCAACTAGTTTTATTTTCTTTACAAAATCAGAATTGCTCTATTTAGGCTTCCTAGAGTTGTTGACAATCATTTTAATGACTAAAGGTGCTACTTATTTCCAACATTGACCTTGATCATAAGTGCTCCTGTCTGCTAAGCTTTATTTATGCTTTCTTGGGGGTAAGTGGGGAAGAGTGCAATAAAATTAGAATATCCTTTTTGTCTGAATTATGCAATTTAGAACTATCTGTGTTCCTTTGTACTCTATTATTATTGTATTGTAGTTATTATTTCTTACTGCTCACTAATTTTTATTGCAAGCCTGTGCTGTTTCTTAGAAAGTACATGCATATATATTTCTATGATGTATAAGAAAAAAACTGTATTGCTTATTAAAATTAAAATTAAGATGACAAATAAATTTACGTGTTAAAATTTTTAAATCCAATCTATATTGCGTTTTCTTAAGGTCCATGAAATGCTGTGCTACACTCTACACTAATCAAAACATAATGTCCAACACAAGCCCACATGTAGGAGCACTTCTCTTTTTGTCTGAATGTATGTAACTGATAAATGTCAATGGAAGTCAGAGGAGTGAATAATACCACCAGTTTATTCTGGCTGAAATGAATGTGTAGGGTTTGTTCTTCATGATTATATGCACATGTGATCTAAACGATATTCACAGAATAAACACACAGGTCAAAAGAGAACACTACCCACATCACAGAATTACCATTTGTGCCCTTCCTATCTCACTGTCTTTCCCTTTACTTGCTTTTAAATGAACTTTTTTTTAAGAGAGAGAGAAAGAGAATTTTTTAATATTTATTTTTTAGTTTTCAGTGGACACAACATCTTTATTTCATTTTTATGTGGTGCTGAGGATCGAACCCAGTGCCCCGTGCATGCCAGGCAAGGCCACTACCGCTTGAGCCACATCCCCAGCCCCAAATGAACTATTTTTAGAACACTTTTAGGTTCAGGGCAAAATTGAGAGGAAAGTATAGGATTTCTCATTAACTACCTGCCTCACATATGCATAGCTACCACTACCTACACTCCTGAACAGAATGGTACATTAAACAAACCTCTATTGGCATGTCATTTTCACCTGAAGTGCATAAGGTTTACATTAGGGTTCACTTTTGGTGTTGAGCTTTCTAATGTTTTAGGCAAATGTTTATTTTGCAATCATCATAATAGTATCATTCAGAGTAGTTTTACTGCCCTATAAATCCTCTGTGCTCTACCTATTCATGCCTTAAACCCCAGCAACCATTAGTTATTTTACCATCTCCATATTTTGTCTTTTCCAGAATGTTATATAGTTAGAATTATTTAGCATGCAGTCTTTTCAGCTGACTTATTTTATTTAGTAATATGCACATAAGTCTCTTCCGTTCTTATCATGCTTAATAATTCATTTTTTTAGCACTGAAAAATATTTTATTGTCCAAATAGTCTGAATGTACCAATTTATTCACCTACTGAAAGACATGTTAGTTGCTTCCAATATGTGACAATTATGAATAAAACTGTTGTAAACATTCTTTTGCAAATTTTATGCACATGTTGGGTCATATGGTAAGAGCACACTTAGTTTTGTAAGTAGCCTCCGAATTGTCTTACCAAGTGACTGTTCCATTTGGCATTCCTAACAACAGCGACTCACAGTGCCTATTGCTCTAAAACTTCATCAGCATTTGGTGGTGTCAGTGTCCTGACTTTGGGACAGCAAATAAAGATGTGATATTTCTATTTTAATTTTCATTTCCCTGATGATGCATGATATGGGACTTCTTCTCACATGTTTATTTATTATCTGCATATTTTCTTTGGTGAGATATCAGTTAATGTCTTTGGTCAATTTTTAAATTGGATTTTTTGTTGTCTTGATAAGTTTTAAGTTTTTGTTTTTTTTGTTTTTTATTTTAGGTATCAGTCCTTTATCAGATATGTCTTTTGTAAACTTTTGATTCTGTTCTTTACTCTCAGTCTGTGGTTTCTTTTTTTATGCTCCTAATATTATTTTTCATAAAGCTAAAAATTATATTTTTAATGAAGTACAGTTTATCAATTCTTTATTTCATGAATGGTGCTTTTCGTGGTATATTTAAACATCATCGCTGGGTTCAGTTGCACACGCCTGCAATCCCAATGGCTTGGGAGGCTGGGGCAGGAGGATCGCAAGTTCAAAGCCAGCCTTAGCAACTTATTGAGACCCTATCTCTAAATGAAATATAAAAAGGTCTGGGGATGTGGCTCAGTGGTTGAGTGCCCTGGGTTCAATCCCCAGTACAAAAATAAAAAATCACCAAATTCTAGGTTATTTAGATTTTCTCTAGATCTCTCAAGAGTTTTATAGTTTTTCTTTTTACATTCAGTTAATTTGTATGAAGGCAGTAATTCATGTTTTTTTCCATGTTAATATCCAGTTGTCTCAGTACCATTTACTGAAGATTATTTTTTTCTCTACTTCTTAATTCTTTTGTCAAAGACCAGTAGATACTCTGACTCTGTTTGGGGGCTTTCTGTCCTATTCCATGGATCTGTCTATTTTTTTGCCAGTTCCACACTGTCTTGATTATTGTATTTTTATAATAAATTTTTAAACCAGGTAATGTCAGCACTCCAAATATGTTCTCTTTCAACACTGTGTTGATTCTTCTTGGTCTTCTGCCTGTCCATATAAACTTCAGAATTTAGTTTTTGCATGACCACAAATTAACTGGCCTGGATATTGTTTATGATTCAATTGAACCTATAGATGACTTTGGGAAGATCTGACATCTTGATAACATTAAATCTACTATCTATGAACATTCAATATCTTTCCATTTATTAATTTAGAAAATTATAGTGATATAATATATTTGGGTTCATTTTGACAAAATAATACATACAAGGAATTTGAATTCAATATCTATGTACCCCTTTACCTTCCCTCTTCCCATGCCCTCTTCTCAACTAATCTTCCTTTTGCTCCTTTATTTATTTATTTATTTTTATTTAAATTTTTAAATTTTATTTGTATTTTCTACATATACATGCAGGTGAAATGTAATTTTACATATAAATATATATATATATATATATATATATATATATATATTTATCTATCTATCTATCTATATATATATCTATATATACATTCATGACAGGATATTTTGTTAAATTTGTTCCATATTTCTATCTCTTTCCCTTTGTCCCTCTCCTCTTCTTGTTCTCCTTCTTCTACCCACTGACCTACTCTATCCCCTTCCCCACCACCTTCTTTGATTATTTTCATTAGAGTTTTGGAGTTTTCCCTATATAGATCTTATACTCATGCTTTGTTAAGTTTATCCCCAAGAATTTAGTACTTGGGAGTGCTAATGTAAATGGTATTGTGCTTTTAATTACAAATTCCACTTGTTCTTTCCTGATATGAATGGTCTATAGATTATTAATTGTGTATTCTACAACCTTGCTGTAATCATTTGCTACATTTGTTTTAGGAGGTTTTGGTGTTTGTTTTTTTGTCAGTTAAAATCATGCACTGCATGTTTCAGTCTATGGCAGATGGCATATAGCATTGTGATCCTATGAGATACATTGCTTAGAACTTATGTGGCTCTCTTAGTATGTGAGTATACATTTTATGATATTTGCACAATGAGAAAATCACCTAATGACACATTTATTAGCACACATCCCTATCATTAAATAGCGCATGACTGTAGTTCATATTTTCTACATGGATTATCATGTTGTGTTTGAACAGTCTTATTTTCCTTCTCAATAGGTGTACATCTTTTATTTGTTTATCTTTTGTCTTACTGCATTAGCTAGGACTTTCAGCATGATGATGAAAAGCGATAGTGAAATAAGACATCCTTGCCTTTTTTCTGATCTTAGGGACAAAGCTTTGAGTTTCTCATAGAGGGTTTTTATAGACATTCTTTATCAAGTTAAGGAAGTTCTTTACTGCTAGTTTACTGAGATTTTTTTAATTGTGAATGAGTGATGGATTTGCCAAATGCTTTTTCTCCATCTATCAGTGTTATCTTTGTGTGTGTGTATGTGTGTGTATGTGTGTATGTGTATGTATGTATGTGCGTGAGCACACATGCCATGGGAGTTACCAGGGATTGAACTCGGGCACTCAAACACTAAGCCACATCCCCAGCCCTATTTTGTATTTTATTTAGAGACAGGGTCCTACTGAGTTGCTTAGGACCTAAAGTTGTGAGGCTGACTTTGAACTTGAGATCCTCTTGCCTCATCCTCCCAAGCCCCTGGGATTACAGGCATATACCACCATGCCCTGCTATCGGTGTTACCTTTTGATTTTTCTTCTATAGCTTGTTGATGTGATGGATTACACTAACTGATGCTTTAATGTAAAATCTGCCTTGCATTCCTGGAGTATATCCCACTTGGTCACAGTGTCTATTTATTTTTATGCATTGTTAGATTGAATTTCCTCATATTTCATTGAAGATTTTTCCATTTCTATTCATGAGAAATATTAATTTGTACTTTTATTTTTGTATTATCTGTTTCTTTTTTTTATTTTTTTCAGTTGTAGATAGACATGATACCTTTATATAATTTATTTATTTTTATGTGGTGCTGAGGATCGAACTCAGGGCTCATGCTTGCTAAGCAAGAGCTCTACCACTGAGCTACAACCCTGGCTCCTGTATTATATATTTCTGATTTTCAGTGATGCTAACAAATCTGGCAATCTCTTTTCTTTGGTGCATTTTAGACAACTGACATTCAAAGTGATAACTGATTTAGTTGATACAATTATCTTAATATCTATCATATGTGTTGCTATTTTCTATTTGTTCCCCTGTTGTTCTTTTTTGTTTGTTTGTTTGCTTGCTTGTTTAAATTGAGCATTCTTATGATTTTCTTTATCCCTTTCTTTCCAATTTCAATAGTACTTGTTTTCTTTAGTGAATAGTTATCCTAAAGGCTGGCAATCAAAGCCCATGTTTAGAAACAACAGTTTTTTTTTTTTTCTGGAATGTGTGGGTATCTTATAAAACAAAACAATTCTGACCTGGGGATGTAGCTGTGGTACAGTGTAAGGCCCTGGATTTGATTCCCACCTCTGCAAAAAAGGGGAAAAACAAATTAATTGCTCCTTCTCATCACTTGTATCATTGCTATTGTTCATTTCAGGTATATATAAGCATGCAGAATCAAATACATTGTTACTATTATTATTTTGAACAGTTTATTATCTATTAGATAAACTGACAATAAAAGGAAGAGTTCATTCTTTTTCAGAAATCTTTTCTGTAGATCCAAGTTTTCTGATCTATATCATTTTCCTTCTCCCTAAAAAAGCCTTGTTTTTCTTTGAATGTTTCTTGCAAGTAAGGGAATTTCTTTCTGGCAACAAATTCCCTCAGTTTTTGCTTGCCTGAGAACATCTTTATTTTGTCCTCACTTTTGAAGGATAATTTCACAGAATACAGAATCCTAAATTAGTGGGCATTTTTCCCTCAACACATTATATACGTCACTCCACTCCTTTTGCTTGCATGGTTTCTGAAGGAGAAGTCAGATGCAATTCTTATCTTTGTTCATCCATAAGTATGTTTTTTTTTTTTTATCTTTGGCTTCTTTTCACATTTTTCTTTAATTTTCTGTACTTGGCAAATTATATGTCTAATTGTAGTTTTTCATGACTTTATCCTGATTAGTTGTTCTTGGAGATTTCTCAGTCTGTTGGTTTGGTATCTGACATTAATTTGGGAAAATTTCCAGTTTTTACTATTTCAAATATTTCTTCTCTTTTATTCTCCTTCTGGTATTATCATTATGCATATGTTATAATTTTGTAGTTATCATGCAGTTTTTAAGCAGTCTCTTCTTTTCTCATATTGTTATTGTGTTTTAGATTTTGAAGTTAGTATTGAGATATAATCAAGCTCAGAGAGTCTCTCCTACCTGGTTTCCTGGCTACCATGAGCCCATCCAAGACACTCTTCATTTTTGTTATGGCATCTTTGATCTCTAGCATTTGTTTTTATTCTTTCATGGAATTTCCTTTCTTCTGCTTACATTGCCCACCCGTTCTGGCATGTGATTTACTTTATCCACCAGAGCCCTTAGCATATCAATCATGGTTGTTTTATATTTCCCAATTCCAACACGCCTATAGTAACTGAGAAGTTTCAGCATTTGCTCTATCACTTCAAACTGTGTCCTTTGACTTTTATTACATTTTGTATTATATATTATACATCTATATGTGTATATATATATATATATCATATATATTGTATTATTTTGTATTATATATAATATATATATATTAGTTGTAGAAGAACAAAATACCTAAAATACCTTTATTTTATTTATTTATCTTTGTTTTTTTTTAATATGTTGCTGAGGATCAAACCCAGGGTCTCAAACATGGTAGGCAAGTGCTCTACCACTGAGCCACAAACTCAACCCCACATTTTAGACTTTTCTTTGATTGCCACACACGATGTCCTGTGCAAAAGGAGTTGATAGTGAGATGTTGGTCAGTTGTGGGGAAGGGGAAGCCCTGTAATCAGATCAATTTTTAGTGAGCTTGTCTTTCTGCATCATGATCTATAACATATATCTCATCCTTTCTGCCCTGGTAGATGAAACAAGTTTGGCTAGAGTGGGTTGAAGTTGAGAATTTTCCTTCCCTCAGTTCAATTAAGCTCTGATTAAAAGCTCACCAGGTTAGGCTCTGGTTAATCAATTTCTTCTGAATGCAGAACTTATTAAGAAGAATTGAGTGGCATGTGCCTGTTATCCCTGTGTCTCTGGAGGCTGAGGCAGGAGGATCTCGAGTCCAAAGCCAGCCTCAGTAACATAGTGAGGTCCTAAGCAACTTAGTGAAACCCTGTATCAAAATAAAATATAAAAAGGCCTGGGGATGTGTCTCAGTGGGTAAGCTTCAATCCCTATTACTAAAAAAAAGAAAAGAACAGAATTCTTTGATATATTTCAAAATGCTTTATTTACTGTTAAGGCCAGGTAACGTCCTGCGGTAAATCTCATGTAGGTGTGAGGGCCTTTAATGACCAGGATCTTTGCAGTTTTCCATCTCCGCTAGCTGCCCTCACTGAGTCTGTAGTGGCTCATCAACTGCAGTGTGGTTTCCCTGCCCAGGTGCTCATTACTGTGGTGTTGCTGCTGGTGGGCTTCTGCTCCCACACACTGTAGTTCATTCCCTTTACCTGGTGGTCTCTCCATTGTGGGGGCCAGCAGTTGGCCTTGTGACTTAACACAATAAAAGAGTGAACTGTTAACACAATATTCATTTTCCATTAGGGATTGAAACTACATTTTTAGAATGTAAAAAAAGGAAATGACTCTGACAGTTAGGAATCTAAAAATGATAGGTCATGATAACTGAAAAACTATGAGCTTACATTTAAGGTACATATTAATGAGATACTGATATGCAGTTTCTGCCAATTTCATCTACTGACCAAGCTATCTTGATACAGTCCTATCATGATTAATTAATTATGTAACATTTCATAAAATTAATATAATCATTAACATTAATTATTAGAGAACATTCTATAATTTGGAATTTAGAGAATCTTTGATGGGCACTTGATACATGTACAACAAGGAGAACTTGAAAAATATTAAGTATCATAGATTTACATTTGATTTCATAAAAACTAATATATTGTCATGAGAATAGAATGGAATATTAAATTTAAGTTACCTAGAATTCTACTTCACTTATAATAAGGTATGTATATTGGTGTTATTATAAATTGCAAGACGTTCCCTTTTCAATATAATTTTACCTCATGAAAATATTAACACATTTCAATAAATTAAAATTATAGAAGAAGTTCTATAATACCCTATTATTACTTTAATAGAAGTCATTACTATCAAATACAGGATTTCTCAAAGAATATATTATTGCAAATAAGCAAGGTGTATATCATAAGTAATATTGTTTTAACACTAGCTGTCCACATGAATATATCTGATTCAGCATGACATCAATTAAGAATACATTTAGAAATAAAGGAAACTACAGCCAGCCATCCTGCATGTGCCCCATCCTGTCTCATCTCTGAAGTTAAGCAGGGTCAGGCCAGGTTAGTGCTTGGAAGGGAGAAATACCAAAATCCAATCATAGTAGTTCATCATAATAATTGTCTCCCTCCTCTCCAAATAACATGAAATCCAGAAATAGCTGCCAAAGTCTCTCTTGGGTACAGTGCTGCCATTATATTCCAAGGTTCTTTCAGGCTCTGCTTTGTGGGTCTCAGCACTCTGGCTTTCACTGTGCTTATCAGTAGACTGCTCTAGCCTCCATCATCACATTGACATCCTGGTAGGACAAAGGGGAAAAGAGGATGACCAGTAGAGGGGCATAGGGCCATGCTAATTGAACTTGACCCGACCCTTTCAATATTTAAGCAGGGACTTCCCTGAAGTGCATTTCAGTGGGCTCCCAATGCCATTCCACTAGACACACTGGGTGAGGTGGTGATTCTTCCCCTTGGGCTTCAGTAGACTCTTATCTTTCCTGTGCTAAAAGGGCCTTTCATTTATTTCTAACAAGTCAGTAACAGTATGAGGGTCACATGAATATTGAATACCTGCCACAGTGTGTTGTATATTCATTCCACTTAGGAGAAAATATAGAATAAAAACACTATGCACTATACTAGCTCATAAATCTTCCATCTACAATTCCATTCAATCAGAACCAAAAAATGTTTTCTTTCCTTATACTCTCTGAGAGCGAGCGAGAGAAAAAGGAGGGGGAGTGAGTTGTTTTTGTAGTGGACAGGGCCTTGCTGAGTGAGTTGAATGTGGTGGTAAGAAGTTTTCTGTGCACAAATTTGACCAAATTGACAAAGTAGTGATTTTTCAGGGTATAACTGACAAATGAATAAAAATAGAAAGAGTATATGAGAAGCTACCTACACCACAAAACACTGCACTTTATTCATTTGACAAATACATTTGAGTGCTTACAATTCTGAAGATGGTCTGAATGCTTAGTTTATAGTAGTCAACAAAATAGAAAAACATTCAGACTTCATAGAACTTACATTCTAATGAGGAAAACCCTAAAGAAAGAAAAATTAAATCATTTAATATGTTAGATAATTAAAGCTAAGGAAAATAATAGACCAGGGAGGTTATGATTTTAGAGAAGATGGAAAATTAGATAAGATGACATTTACATAAAAAGCTAGAGGAGGTGAAGAGGCAAGCCTTGAAGATTTCTGAAGGAAGAATAACCAACACAGGAACCAAGTGAGTGCAAAAAGCTTTCATCCAGAAAGGTACAGGGAGGGGTCAGCTTGCTTGAACAGAGATGGGGGAGAAGTAGTGATGAGATCCCAGAGGAAATTAGGGATGGTTTCATAAAACACTGGTCACATAAAGGACTGTGACTTTCACACAAATGGAAGTAGCATTTGTTATGATTATTTTTCATCAAGATAGAAGACAAAAGTAAAAAAAAAAAAATGTCATTGCAAGAGAAACCTATGTATTGGTCAACTTTCCCTCACTGTGACAAAATCAACTTAAAGGAGGAAAGATTTATTTTGGCTCATGATTTCATAGGTTTCAGTCCATGGTCCCTTGACCTATCACTGTCAACTTTTGGTGAGGTAGAACATTAGGGAGCATGTGGTGAAATGGAACTGCTCACCTCAGGGGAACCAGCAAGCAAAACCAGAAAGAAAGAGGTCAGAGTCCCAATATAACCTTAATGACAAGCTCCAAGTGATATACTTCCTCCAACTAGGCCACACTCCAAAAATTTCCACTTCTCCCAACATGCCACCTGATGTGGACCAAGTCTTCTATACATGAGCCTTTGAGGAACATTTGGGATCCACACTACAACACCTACAGCCAAATCCAGGTTGCTTTCCTATCTTGATAAACATTGTCACACTCCACCTATGGTCCCTCTTTTAAATCATGTGGGTCTTTGTGGGTGTTTCCTATTTCTAATCTCCTAGTTCCTCATCTCCCATAACTATTTTATACCTAATCCTCCACTCCATTTCCTTCCATGATTGTTTATTCTTTGTATTCTAGATAGATTTTCTTCAAAACACCACTCTCCCAAAATGTTCATTGAATTTTCTATTTTATGAAGGCTAAAGATGAAAATCCTTATTTTCATTAAAAATTCTCAGTAGTTATTACTGTGTATTTTTCACACTTATTTGTTAATAACTTTTTTATAATTTCTAAAGTAGAAATCCAGGTGTGGTGATGTACACCTGCCATCCCAACTATTAGAAAGGCTAAGGCAGGAGGATCACAAGTTGGAGACCAGCTTCATCAAGTTAGCAAGACCCTGTCTCAAAATAAAATATAAAAAGAGCTGAGGGTTCAATACCCAATACCCCCTCCCCCCAAAAAAAAACCACAGGTTTTTCTAAAATAAAATCACATAGTTTTCTTATTTTTATAGGTCTGCTTGTTTTTGTTGTTGTTCATTTGTTTTACCTCATGCTATTCTTTAAGCCTAAAATCCTTTCTATCATTTCTTTATCTGATGCATTTCTACTTACTGTGATACAGTGAATAATTTCAGGTGCTGACTTTTTCAGTAAGACTAAATTACTAATTGAACTTTAATTAACATAGAGGCTTGAATAGAATATGTGCATATAATTTTACCCATTGTAAATTATGAATAAAATTATCATAGGCTCAGAAAAATAGTATACACTTG
Organism: Marmota flaviventris; assembly: GCF_047511675.1. NCBI lineage: Eukaryota > Metazoa > Chordata > Mammalia > Rodentia > Sciuridae > Marmota > Marmota flaviventris. The sequence goes on along the minus strand of NC_092500.1, from coordinate 56,486,257 downwards.
CTGTAGCAATATGGAAAAATCATAAAAACATGCCAGAAACCAAAGTTTCTACTAGAAAAATGTAGAATGACCATGTGCAAAGTACATAAGAACTTTTTGATATCTGCCTCCCACCAAATATTCCATAGTCCTATAAACTCTGATCTTATTCGTATGTTGATCCAGATAGCAAGCTTACAATCATCCTCTCTTAACTAATGTCTCTGGGTTCCAACCCTTTGTGCAATTACTATTTCCAGATTCTAAACTTACAAAAATGTTATTCTCTGACAAAACTCCATAATGAACAGAAAATGTAATTACATGCGAAGAGTAAGGGGCACAGACAGTGGGAGAAGTGCTTAACCAGAGCACTTAATTCTAAAATACAAGGATAATTAGAGGAAACTTGCTATTGCTTAATATTGTTTTCTTCCAAAATATTCTATAATTTCCTAAAGGACAAGCATCATGACTTCATCCTTCTTTTATATTTCTTGATACTGAGCATGCACTAGATGCCTATACATCCATGATGTACTATATGTCTCTACATCCATACTGACTATTTCTAGAATATGCAAAAATTCTCAATTATCTCTCTTGAATACTGAGAGTACTATTGCCCAGGATTATGCTTCCATTTAACTAATATTATGAATTAGATGAACATCTATAAAATGTAGGAACTAATTTCCAGATGTTTTTTGTTGTGGTGGTTCATTTGTTTTACCTCATGCTATTCTGTAAGCCTGTAATTCTTTCTATCATTTCTTTATCTGATGAATTTCCACTTACTGTGATATAGTGAATGTGTTTTTAGTTTATAAGTACAGACTCTTTCACCTTTATTTGACAGAAAACACACCCACACTAGGTAAGTGGAAGAAATTATTTTTTTCCCATAACTGACTTGAAGTGCAATTTGATTCAAGGGTTCAAATTAAGTTACTAGGACTAAGTCATTTTTCCATTGCTCAGTATTGATTCCTTTATACTGATTATATTCTAAGGCTGCTTGTGGTTGCAAAATGTTCACCAGTTGTTCCTGACTTACATATCAGCAGGTTCAAGTTCATCCTTCCAAGTCCTGGGTTTAACACTTATGTTTGGATAAATTTTTATCAAGGGTTCATCGTTGAACCAATCCCATATGTATGACAATTCACGACTTTGCCCAGACTGAATTTCAAATACAGTCTGAGTTAGGCCTCAATAGAACTTCATTGCTTGAGTATGGGTGGAGGATATTTCCCCAGAACAAATTTTAGATTTTGTACCATAGAAGAGAGGATACTGGGTAATCAGAAACAAAAATGTCTGCAATACAGTATAAAGAAAATTGATGACTCTAAGATGCTGTGCTCCTATTGATTGTATGTCTTCATTTCTAATTTGCTTTGAGATAACAAGTGTCTCATAAGATTAAAATTAAAAACTCATCATCACCTTCCTCATACCAAGCTTATTGACTTCTATGTGAAAGCATTAGACTAAAACAAAGTTTTCTCATTATTTAAAATGAAACTAATTTAACAATTTTCTATTTTAAATAATAAGCGAATATAAAGCATGGTTTTATTCACTATCTCAAAGTCAAACTTTCACATTTTATTTTATTTTTCAAGCTTAATTATAAGAAAATCTACTTAAAATAGTTTTCTATATTTGCCACTTTATAGAATTTTCTTTATAAATATTGCCTGCACAACTTTTGTTTTTAAGAGAATCTAAAGCTTAAGACTTGTTAATTTTATACCATATTAAAACTTGAAATTCTATCAGGTGGAAATATAATTATATAGCACTAATCATTTAAATACTATTTTGAGAAAAATATTATAACCAAAATTTTATATGTATATTAGGAAAAGAATAGAATCATAATATTTCTCTAAAGTGCTAATTCTTCTATCACAGATTTTTTTGTATAACACATTTGGTAAAAGATAAAATTTTAAAAAATATATAATATGAAGAAAAAGGTGCCCAGAGATATTACTAATAGAGCAAAAAATGTAACAGAGAACCATATATATAAATGTATATATATATATCAGTTATAACATTATTTATAATAATTTAAATATAAATTATTTATATATACATAAGTATGGATATATAAACCATTTGCATTTATATATATAAACCACTTATATTAACCAAGTAGTTGTAATCCATCTTTATCCACCTTAAGGGGAACAAAAATTTTTGAACAGACACTTAGAAACTTCATAGAATGGAAGGAAGGACTACAGGCATCAGGGCATCTCTGACATTAAATCACTGTCAGGAATGTTCTCCCTGTGCAGCTTTGTTCTGTCTGAGTGATGTTGTAGGGAAATATACTCTAGGATTATAGCCATGCAACTCTGCAACATAGGGAAAAAGAGATACCCTCTATCCATTACAGGTAAGTGTGCATAATGGCTCCCCGTCCAACACACAATAATGTGTCAACATTAATTCTAGTTAAAGAGCTGGAAAAGTATGCTGGACTCACTGGTAGAGTGCTCACTGGTAGAGTACTTTCCTAGAAAGTTCAATCTCTCACACTTAATACAAGGAAACACTAGGCAGGTGATTTCAATTATCCTTTCTTGGATTTTATGCCCAATCCTCTACTAATCTCCTGCAGTCTGTTTTATAGATTTTGAATCTTCCACCCAGGGTTATACACCTGCCCTGGGATCAGGAACCAAATTGTGTTACTAGAAAGGAAAGAGGATTTCTGAACAAAGACATCAGGCATCACAATAACCAAAGGAAAAAGAATTGGTTAGACTAGTGTAAACAGTTGTCTATTTTTGTTTTCCTGTGGAGAAGTATAAAAATATTTTTCAATTACTGGTTAGCTTTGGCAATAATAAGGTCAAGGCTTGAGGGAAGTGAGCCCTAACAAAAATGTATTGGCATCTTTTGGATCCAAATTAATCTCCAATAGTGTTTTCAAAATTTTCAGTATATTTAATGCTTACCAAATATTCGATTTTTTAGAATTTCAAGTTATATTAAAGAACTTAATATTTTTATTTTTATCAAGATTGACTATGGGTTTGTAAGGATTTAGAAAATCAGTGTAACAGGGCTTGTTTTGTTGACAAAACATCAATTCCGAAATTGATCCCAAGGTAATGCTTCAAAACCAATTTGCTGAATTTGAGCAAATGAATAAGGATTAACTTTCTACTTAATTGCCATCCCATATCAAGGGAATATCTAATACATCATTTGGATATTTCATCTTTCTAATTGAATTTGAGATAACATCTTCAGTTTCTTATCTTTTATTCTCATCCCATCCTTAACTGAGATAGAAAGCAGATTATTAGCAACATTCCCAACAGACAGGATTCTCAACTACTTTTTTCAGTCAGCGTGTATGTATGTATGTATGTATTGTAGTGGGGATTGAACTCCATCCCCAGCAATTTTGTTTTTTGAGACAGTAAATCCCTAAATTGCTAATTCTAATTTAATGAGGCTGGTGTTGAACTTGCAATTCTCCTGCCTAAGCCTCCTGAGTTGCCATCATTACCATTTTCATTAGAAGTGCTTTCTTTCTTCTCTGTGAAATTTGTTATTTTACTAATTTAATTTTTTTATTGAAGCATTAACTAAGGCAAGGATTTTAATGGGCAAAATCATATTCAGAATTATTTAATAAAATTTTGAACATATATGAAGAGGATATTTGCACCTTTGCTCTGAATTTTTAGGGCATCTGTGAACTAAACAATGTTTAAGGACCTATAAAATTATAATAAACAAAAAGTTATTCCTTTTTTGAATAGAAATAAATAATTAGTGATGATTATTTGGTGATAGTTCATACCATTGGGGACTTACTAAATATATCGACCATTAATACTAACAACACTGAACCCAAAAGATACACCAAGTGCTTGTTGTGAGCTGGACTCTCTTACTTTCCATACATTACCTAATTTAATACTTGGCTCAATCTCATTAAATAACCCTGATTATTCTCATTTTACAGTTGAGAATACTACAACTTGGAATGATGAAATACTTGCTCAGAGTCATTTAACTGCAAATGAAAGATTCAGAATTGGAATCCATTTCTGGTTCTTAATCCAATTTCTCACCAGGAATAGAATAGACACTTAATAAATGTGAATTGAGTTCAATTAAAATTTTGACATAAGGATTATGTGACAGCAGGATAAGAATGAAACAATGCTTAACCTCTCATTTAACTCTTCTTCAAGTAAATGGACTGCAATGTTATTTTTTTTACCCCATCATCATACCATGCATATTCATTTTTATATTTTAATATTTTAAAGTATGTTATCATCCTTTTATTTAAAGTCAACTCATCTTTTGGAGCACTTAGACAAAATATGTCTCTAGGGTAAGGCAGAATTCCTTCGATGTGCAGAGAGTAGTTGAACTATCATGTCTTTACTGTTATGAACATAGCATGAGATCACATTAGCTTCTTTTACTTTTTACGTTTTTTTTTTTTTTTTTTGGTGAAAGAAATCAAATCCAGGAACTCATGCATATCAACATACATTCTACCACTATGCTTACTCTGAGTCCCTCATATCAGTCTCTTATTGGGATTATCACTTTCTTAACATGATCAAGGGACTTTAATTCAAATGGGATTCTGTGAAACTCAATATTCTTCATATATATATATATATATATATATATATATATATATATATATATTACACCACATATGCTGTAGGTTTTGTATACAATTATAGTAATTTATTTCTATGACAAATCTGAAATATTAGATTCAACTCAATTCACTTATGACCTCTGAAGGAACATGCATGCTACTTTAAAAATGATTAAATTGATAAAATGAATCCAAATCAAATAGAGATGCAACTTGAAAAAGAGAAATTGTGACTTTTGTCTTTTTCATCTTTTTTTCTCTAATAATGAAATTAATAAGTGGCTATTTAGATAACATCTTCTCATTTGCCCTTAGAGGACAATGATTGAATCTGCTCACCTTGTAGAATTAGCCATAGTACAGCAGATTTTATTTCTTCCAGTGGAAGAGAAGGGGAGGAGGAGGAGGAGGAGGAGGAGGAGGAGGAGGAGGAGGGGGAGGGGGAGGAGGAGGAGGGGGAGGGGGAGGAGGAGGAGGAGGAGGAGGAGGAGGAGGAGGAAGAGGAGAGGAGCAGGAGAAGAGACACTAGTGTTGTACAAAACCTTTATTACTCTACACCAACAGGATACATGCTGGGGATGGCTGAGGCAGGCAGAGCTGTAGATGAGGACACAACCCACCACCAGGTCCTCTCAGTCCCTGCTGTATCCCCTCAGGCATCACCACAACTGGCAGTGATTAGATTTTGTTACATTTTAAAACTATGTGAGAAATTAACTAATCTGTTAAGAGTCATTGCTGAAAAACAACTAAAACAAAATAAGACGTTGTTTTCTGTCTGTCTGGAGAAGTAAATGAAGCAATGTCACTTAGAAACCTAAAACAGGTTTTCTGAAATTCATCTTGTGCCTTACAATAACATGGTTGGGGACTGAAGCATGTCTTATGAAAATAATCATTCTGACTTGTTATCAGTGAAAGCTGATAAAAGTCTGGGAATATTCTAACCCAATTTGAATTACCAAAATCTTCTAGGTTGTGACAGATATGGAGATAAGATATGAATCTATCATGGGCCCAGGGGCTACCCCTGTCTAGAAAACAAGAGACACAAGTAGAAAAAAATATCCAGGTAAGTAGTTTGTGAATTCCATTTTTATGTGATAAACAGTTGGCAGCAATCAGGCAATCAGGCGGTGGGATCCAGAGACAAAATGGGGTGGGGGGGTGTTTGCTGTATCAAGTTTCTAGGTGCCTGTTCTTAAACTTGGCTTGGGATTTTTAATTTTTTTAAATGACCTCTTTAACAAAGATAAGATATTGGAGAGACATGACTATGGGGCATAAATAGTGAGATATTGTCAATATTCAAATGTAGATTTAAATTCCACAAAATTAGGATAAATACTATCTTAATCACCTGTATATCCTCTTCTTAATTCTTATCTGAAAATTGTATTTGGGGATGGAAAAATTAAGAGGCAGACATTTGGATCCTATTTTAATTTGAAGATTAAAATAGATTTCTTTCTGTAAAATTCAATCGGATAGAATATTAATCATACAAGTAGCCCTCTTGTGTGACATTTCTATTTAATACTGATATTTTAAGTTTTTGTTTCACTAAAACTGGATTTGCTATGGAAAATTCAATTCCCTATGGAATTACACATATACAAAATGCCTAGCAAGTCCACACTAGTGAACAGCTTTGATCAGTTAGAAGTTATCAACAGTCTGTTTAATAAAAATGTGTTTTTTTACTTCAGTGTCCTTAGTAGATTCTGAAAAGATACAATGCCACATACAACCTTCATCTTAGTTTTAAGCGAGGTAAATAAAATTATTTTACTTTTAGATGAAATGAACGAAACAGAGAAATTACATGGCATGCACAAATTTTCAAATCATAGAAGAAAAGGAATTTAAATATCCAGCTTCCTCTCGGTATACAAAATTGTCTCAATTTCTCAAATTGGATACATTTTAGCAAATGATAACATAGAAATAATATAGCATCTGATCCTGATTAATAACACATAATTGATATAAATATATTGCTTGCTTTGCTGCCTGACGGAAAACATTTATGATTTTAGTGTTAAAAGAGAATAGTGCAGAGAAACTGGATGATAAAGAATTGAGAATATTGAGAACCTATAGAAAGGAATAGATAATTAACTATTAGCTAGAAGTATTTGTTTAGCCAGACCAGAAAAATTTATCTGGAAAGGCTTTAGCTTTTATCATTTAACTAAAAAGTCAAGCACTAACAAGTTAGTGCCAAATATTAATTTCCTATGGTGCTCTCCAGGTTATAATATTCAGAATTATCATCTATTTCCTTAGGTAGTAAAGTGCCATTAAATGATTTTCTGTTCCAACTTTTAAACTTCATTTCATAATGTAACACTGATAACTCAGAATTTGTTTCATTCTTCAAATTTTTCCTCAGATAATATAAATCAGATATAAGTGTAAAGCTCAGGAATAAACTCATTTATATAAAAAAGACATTATCTGATAAGCACTTAATAATTTTGTCTGATATCAGAAAGACCCATTAGTGACAATATTCTTTTATTTGAACTTGTATGGAAGGGAAAAAAAAAAGTTCTTCCTCTATTCTTTATGTTCTGTAACTAGGGCCTGCAAATTAGACCGGTAAAAAGCAAATTAGCAGGAGGAAATAAACACCAGGACTTATTAATGCATATAACATGCATACACATGGGAGAACTCAATGATGAGTAACTCACAGGGATGACTGGAATTGGAGAATAATATACCATTCTAACAAAGGAAAATAAATTTGTGGAGAAGAAGCAAGACATAAAGAAAGGGGTATACAAAACAGGCAGGTGGACCAATGGTACAGAATAGAAGACACAGAGACCAATCCACAAAATTACAACTTTCTTATATTTGATAAAGGGGCTAAAAGCATGCAATGGAGGAAGGATAGCATCTTCAACAAATGGTGCTGGGAAAACTGGAAATCCATATGCAACAAAATGAAGCTGAACCCCTTTCTCTCGCCATGCACAAAAGTTAACTCAAAATGGATCAAAGAGCTTGATATCAAATCAGAGACTCTGCACCTGATAGAAGAAAAAGTTGGCTCCAATCTACATATTGTGGGGTCAGGCTCCAAATTCCTTAATAGGACGCCCATAGCCCAAGAGTTAATAACAAGAATAAACAAATGGGACTTACTCAAACTAAAAAGTTTTTCTCAGCAAGAGAAACAATAAGAGAGGTAAATAGGGAGCCTACATCCTGGGAACAAATTTTTACCCCTCACACTTCAGATACAGCCCTAATATCCAGAATATACAAAGAACTCAAAAAATTAAACAATAAGATAACAAATAAACCAATCAACAAATGGGCCAAGGACCTGAACAGACACTTCTCAGAGGAGGACATACAATCAATCAACAAGTAAATGAAAAAATGCTCACCATCTCTAGCAGTCAGAGAAATGCAAATCAAAACCACCCTAAGATACCATCTCACTCCAGTAATATTGGCAGCCATTAGGAAGTCAAACAACAATAAGTGCTGGTGAGGATGTGGGGAAAAGGGTACACTTGTACATTGCTGGTGGGACTGCAAATTGGTTCGGCCAATTTGGAAAGCAGTATGGAGATTCCTAGGAAAGCTGGGAATGGAACCACCATTTGACCCAGCTATTCCCCTTCTCGGACTATTCCCTGAGGACCTTAAAAGAGCCTACTATAGGGATACTTCCACATCAATGATCATAGTAGCACAATTCACAATAGCTAGACTGTGGAACCAACCTAGATGCCCTTCAATAGATGAATGGATAAAAAAAATTGTGGCATTTATACACAATGGAGTATTATGCAGCACTAAAAAATGACAAAATCATGGAATTTGCAGAGAAATGGATGGCATTAGAGCAGATTATGCTAAGTGAAGCTAGCCAATACTTAAAAAACAAATGCCAAATGTCTTCTTTGATATAAGGAGAGCAACCAAGAACAGAGCAGGGAGGAAGAGCATGAGGAAAAAAGATTAACATTAAACAGAGACAATTGCGGGGAGGGAAATGGAGAGAGAAAGGAAATTGTATGGAAATGGAAGGAGACCCTCAATGTTACACAAAATTACATATAAGAGGTTGTGAGGAGAAAGGTGGTGGGGGGGAAACAAGGGAGAGAATTGAACAACAGCAGATGAGGTAGAGAGGGAAGATGGGAGGGGAGGGGAGGGGGGATAGCAGGGGATAGGAAAGGTAGCAGAATACAACAGTCACTAATATGGCATTATGTAAAAATGTGTATGTGTAACCAATGTGATTCTGCAATTTGTATTTGGGGTAAAAATGGGAGTTCATAACCCACTTGAATCAAATGTATGAAAGATGATATGTCATGAGCTTTGTAATGTTTTGAACAACCAATAAAAAAAAAAGAAAGAGGTATAGACTTTAGGCTTCTAGGGTAGGCAAATTGTAGAATAGTGAAAGTATGGAAGAAAGAAATTGAAGATACTAAATTGTTTGTGCCCCTCCCCCCATTTATATGTTGAAATCATAACCACCAGAACAATAGTATTAGGAAGTTGAGACTCTGGGCAGTTTTTTAGGTTATAAAGGTCAACCCTTCATTAATAGGATTAGTACTCTTATAAAAGCAGTTCTAGGGAGCTTATTTGCCCCTTCTTCCATAGGAGGATGCAGTGAAAAGACAATCTATAAACCAGAAAGCAGAACAGCCCTTCATCAGCCACTGAATCTGCTGAAACTTTGATCTTGGACTTTGCAGCCTCCAGGTCTATTAGAAATAAGTTTCTCTTGTGTGAAGTCAACTCAGTATATGGTATTGCTACACTTTAAGTGAGTGTTCCCCCAAAGCTCCCGAAGGTCCATGTGTTAAACTCATGGTCCTCATGGTGGTATTATCAGGTGGTAGGATTTTTAGAAGGTGAAGCATCATGGGAAATTTTTAGGTCATTAGGGTATACCCTTGAAGGCGAACGTGTGGCCCCATTTTATCAGTGTTTCTTCTTCATTACTTATGATGCAAGCAATATGTTCCATCATGCATTGATATAGACCTAAACCCCAAATCATGAATAAAGCCATGTTGGTTTTCCAAACTTTGCAATCATTTTCCTTTCATTTACAGCAAAACTAAAACTTTTTCCCAAGGTGAACAAGGGCCTACATGATCTCTTTTCTACTTTTCTCTCTAGTATCCTCTAATGTTTTATTTCTCAAGAATAAAAATATTTTCCTTTAATTCTTCAAATATTTCATTCCTATCTTATGGTCTTGGTTTAAATGTTACCTTACCATACCTAAAACAGAAGTCACTTTCCAATAATGAGAAACTATGAAAAAATAACCCTTTGCTTGTTATATTCTATTTCAGCCAGTTATTTATTTCCTTTACAGCACCAATCAAAATTAATAACTATTTCATGTTTTAAATTTCCTCTTGTTTAATTATTTCTCACCTATGTAACCTCTATATTGGGAATTAAAATGTCTATCTTGTTTATCAATGTATCAAAGCACTAAGGTCTGTGTCTAGACTATACTGTATTAGTCATTACAATGATATGTAATAATTTAATTGACTAATGTAACTTCTCTAAAGCTAGCATTAATGTTTTAATGTAAAGAAAACTATTATATTTCAAATTGCACAGGTTACAAGAGGATTAGTAAACAATATAAAGCACCAAGTCCTAGATGTACTGAAAATCCTGACCAATTGCATCTAATCTCTCACAATTACCCTAGTTGAGAAGGCCCACTAATGCTTTAATGGACTGTCCCAAAAGCCTCTGGATTGGACTCCAATAATAAGGAAGGAATGAATTGGTTACTATATATTGTGCTGCATTACACATGATCTAGTAATCCTAAGATGTAAAGTGATGATTCATGACCCTGAGAGTTAACATATAATGAATAAAAAACAATGCACTTTAGCCTGGAATAAATATAGAAGGAGCCTAGATCCACAGAATATATCTGAATTTTTAATAGCTTGAAAGAGACAAAAATCAATTGATGTTGGTCTATTGCAATTTGGAGATGACTTATCTATACTCCAACTACTTGGATTCACCTGTGAGTGACAGAAAAAAGGAGAATGGAGCAGAAAGTACAGAAAGAGTGAAACAGATAATAATGTTTCTCTCTCTCTCTCTCTCTCTCTCTCTCTCTCTCTTTCTCTCTCTCTCTCTCTCTCTCTCTCTCTCTCTCTCTCTATATATATATATATATATATATATATATATATATATATAGAAGAGAGACATGTGTTTGCCTACTTTGTATAGCCACTGCATCATGGCCTCCCAGCACACATGTGACTGTGCATTCATGTCTGCTTCCTCTTACCCCATGACCATTTTTTTAATGTTCTTAGATTTTTCAATAGAGAGTATGTAGAAAGGAAGATATTCTTTATAATTTTAGGTCCTGACAATCTTGCTTATGTTGTTTATATATCTCTCTTCTTCAATAAAATAAACCATTTGGTCATGACAAATAATAACTATAATGATATAATTTTAGGTCCTGACAATCTTGCTTATGTTGTTTATATATCTCTCTTCTTCAATAAAATAAACCATTTGGTCATGACAAATAATAACTATAATGATGATACCTTTCAGCATATTTTTAAATTCTTTAATACTTTGTTCTCTCAATAATACTTTGAATTAAAAATTGCATACATAATTCCTTTACTCAGTTTTTTAGTGAGTTCCTAATATGTGCTAGATGTTACCACGAGGAATTAATGTTATCAATCAGACATGCTTCCTTCCCTCAGGAGTTAGTCTCCTAGGACAGAAGGCAGGAACAGGATGTTATGATAGGATGACCATTAAGCAGCTGGACTTTGTCCCTTCACAACCTACATCTCTCTAAAAAGAGATGTTGGTGGTCTTTGAGCATTTGCAATATAAAACCAAGACAAAAGAGGAGGCATAAGAAGAGTGTTTTCTTTAAATCCAACACTGACTAAAGCTGAAAATAAGGCCACAAATTTAATTGAAATATAACAGAAACAGCAATAGGAGGTGATAACATATAGATATAGGTGATGGGTTATATATTTTCATAGAAGGAAAGATATGTTGCAACTTTAGGAGGTAGAAAAGTTTGTAGTATAATAAAGAAGAGTGGTGTTAAGAAGAAGGAATAGAGGGGAAATGCTTATACCCATTAGGAATAAAGTTCATACCTCCCACCCAGAATGTGGAGACTTTAAAGTATTTTTTACCAACCAGGCATGGGTAAGAGAATGGCAATCAGCATCTCTCAGACCCCTCAGGAAAGAAGATCTCCATCATTCAGCTGGACAAGGGCTTGGACTAGCCACTTTGCTGGCTGGACAGGGGTAAGGGTGGTCTACATTGGGTTATGAAGAATGGAGATGAAGGAACATGATTTATCACCTAAGGGAAACCTGAAGCAGTAGGAACTCTAGAGTCCTTAACCCTAATTACTGAGACTTGTTAAGAGAATGTGGTTGACCACTGCCTTGAAGAGCAATTGACATAATGTAATTTATACAGGTTGCTCGTCCATCTGAGCAGCTCAAGAGTGGGTGGAGCAGATGCTTTTGCTGGCCTACAGCACATCCTCTTATTCTACCCTTAATTTCAGTTGCAATGGTGGTGGACCTTTCTGTGCATGCTGATAGCATCCCTTCTTGAGCATGAACCATATAGCTAGCTGCAATTCTGTTTCATAACCTCACCGAAGGTATAGGAAACCCATCAGCTCACATTCAGGCATGTTCCTGCAGTTCAGGACTGTTAATGCTAGAGGGGTTGGGAGTCAATGCATAAATATCCCAGCCATCTTCTCAATGGATGCTATTTGGAATCCTCTACATATTTATCAGACCGCTGAGTTGAGGCCCTGTTACCTACAAGCATGGCCTCAGTAATGCACCTTTCATTGACTTTCCCTGCTTTCTTCTATATTTTCTCTCTTCTCTCATTTCAGCATTCTGGAAGAATGAACTCCCAAACACAATACCTGTACTTAAATTCATGTCTCAGGTTTGGTTTATGAGAGAAGTCAACCTAAACAATTAGGGTGTAACTTTGGAAAATAAAGATATGCATATATAACAATTCATATAAGAACTAAGTTGGGCATCTAGGAAGCCAACCAGGACAAAGAATTGCTAAGTACAGCTATTCAGCAGCAATAAAAAGAGTTTTACATTATATAAGTTGGACAGCCAGCAGGAATTTTAGCATTGGGGACAATTCCTACACCATTTGTGTTAAGATGCTTATTTTGAGACATCTTACATTGCTATATTTCTTGAACAAAATTAAAATGAATTGAGCAAAACAAATGTATGACTCACATCTCCCCAGTGTTATTCACTAAGTACTTATTGCTTGTTTTCCTACTTATAAAGTAATATAGATTTATCATATAAAATATAGGTATTACAAAAATATATAGAAATGTTACTTGCAAGCTTTACAGTGAATAATTTCTCTCAGGTAGTGGTGATACAAATTTATATATGTTTGTATGTTATAAAATATTTAAAATATCATATGTATGTAGATTAACCCCCCAACTTTCATAAGAATGACTATTTCATTTTAGAAGTATACTGTGGTTATTTACCAGTCAGAATTAGCCTATCACGATTTTTTAAGTTTTGTTAATTAATTAATCATTATATGGGCAAACCTACAATGTGAGTAATAGGTTAAAACTTAGAAACACATTTGTTTTTAACAATACTGTCAATTACTTTTCCAAAAGGCTAAGCCAATCATCCTTTTCCAGTTAACAAGCCATTGCATTCTCCTACCCTCACCAATACTAGCTTGATAGGTCTAGATCATAAGGGGATCCATATCAAGAAGATATTGCAGATGGATGATTTTAGGAATGCATTAGTGGATCTTAATAGGCACCTTATGATAAAGTATGGATATGATCAGCTAGCGAGTACTTCACCTGGTCTTATCTATACCTGACTAAACAAGGGGTTCTACGTTGAATTAACAACTACTTTTCCATTTTGCATGTACCATTTTGCTTTTATAGTACAGAAATCTGTTTTTAAAAGATGCCCCTTAAAGGCATGATAATTTTAATAATAACCGAAACTTTAACTTAATACAACCTGATTATACTCGATGCAGTTTAGTCCTCCGAGTCAAATCCAAGCTCTCCCTCATGAGTAATGCTGTCCTCATTATTATTTTTTTCCCTGCCAGATGGCTTGCTATTTTAAAATCCCTGAAGTGGTAGGTGTTTTATTATAGACAACCCACTTGGCTGGGAAAAGCAAGAATGCAGCCTTTCACACCTTCCTGGTGAAGTTAATGAGTTCATATCAACTTTTTAAAACTCATTTCACTTATTCAGACTTGAAGAATTGGATTCAGGGAGGACAAACACAGATTTCAAGCTCTAGGAATATTTTGAGAAAGTCCATCCAGAAGAAGTTATGGAACTGAGAGGGAAAAAAATAATGTTCTTTTCCAATAATATCACTAGTCAAGGCCTTTATTAAATCATAACCAGTCTATTGCCAAAGATTCTTGTCTCTCTGCTTTTAATCTCTCCCTTCTCCAATAACACTCCATATGATCATCAGTATAAAAAATCCCCTAATATCTCCTAATATCATCCACTGATGATTATTTAAATTCTAACTTCCTTTGCATGTCATTCAAGTTTACTGAAGGTGTCTATCCTGTACTTTCTCATGTTCTTTTGTCTAACCCTGTAGTTGTGCCAACACAAGTCTACTCACTGTCAGATCAGGTGGCTTTTTATATGTTCTATATACTCCTATTTTATTTATCATTTGGAGTCTGGCACACGGGCCACCTCTCCTGTTAAGCCCTATTTAACTCCTAAGAATCATCCATGCTGTTTATGAATTCTTACAGAATTTATTTTCCGTAATGTTCATGGGCAACAATTTACACACTATTTTTTATTGTGATTAGTTAAATTCATAGATACTCACTGCAGATTATAAATTAGGGGGATGAAGGAAACATGGCTTATGCATTGTTAACATTCTTTGCTGCACTAAGCAGAGAATTTGCAAGGAGTAGGTGACAAATGAGTATTTATTACTTACAAGTCTATCTGTATTTTCTATGTCAGGCTAATGAATATTAAATTACTCACAATAATATAGTACATTGAGTTGCTTATTATGAAACATTCCAATAAAAATTAAATAAGGTACTTTCTTGTTGGCACTTCCAAGGTACATAAACCAGTCAGTGTTTTCTAACAGAAACCTAATTGAGGCACAGGAAAACTTTTTAAAGAAGAGTTAAAACACACACTTAGAATACCTGAGAACAAGATAGGACATGTAAACAAAAATGAGATACTACAAAATTAAAGCATTATACATGATTGTATAGCAATGGTTGCAGGTAGAAAATATCATGCTTAAGAATGATATAATTTCATTATAATTAAATAGTTTTCCTTCTTTAGTTGGCTATCTCAGGGATGTTAAGAGTTTTTTTAGAATGACTGTCTCTCTCTCAACACATTTTGAAATAAATTCCAGGCTAATTTATATACTAAATTTATATACAAAGGGTTCTGCTTCTGTTTTCTACATCTTTTAAATGATGTCAACTATATATTTTTGCTGAAATATAGGCAAGCTATTACCCTTGTAAACTTGGAAATATATTCATTGATTATTAAAAATGTAGAAAATTAAAGTGACTTAGTATTCTTTTATCAATAAATATTTATTGAGCAGCTACTATGCTCCAGACAGTATCTCGGGTAGCAAAGTATTTCAGTTATAAACAGCCACCATTTTAGACCATACAGAGTATATATTCTAACTGGGTAGGATATATATATTTTTAAAAGCAAAACATAATAAATAAGTAATTGCATTTATGTTATAATATGGCAAATACTTAAGATGAAAGAAATAAAATTAAGGGTTTTGTAGGGGAGGTAGAGCTTAGATAATTTTTAATCTTTAGTCTTCTTTCATTGATTCATGTACTGACCTAGATTAAAGTTAAAAAATGTATAAATATGCTGTGTTTTATTATGCTCTACTATATAGTTCTGAGAACAGTATTCAGTGATCAAGATAAAACAAATTATCACTATATCCCTAATCATTTATAATATTTGGCAGCTATCGTAAGCATTTAAGGTAGAGAGCTGTTAAAAGACAATTATCCATTCTTATATATTTGAAAAATAAATATGTAAATAAGCAAATAAGCAAAAAATCATAGAAGTGATAATATTGTTCCATAAAAAAATACTCTTGTGTTTATATGATAAGGAATGATTGACAGATTAGATGGTCATGGATGCCCCCACCCAGTGAATGAAATGGGACATAATAAGGGATGAGATCATCGAGAAAAATAGGATCAGAATTTGGCAAGGAGGTAATGTCATAACCAAACTTATGTTTTAAAAATACTACTTTGCTATGAAAAGAATAGACTCTTAAGAATATTGAAGGCCACTAAAACTACAAGGCAAAATGTGATAGTGTTTTGGGTGAGGTAGAAGGTGGAAGGATGGGGAGAAGTAATTAGATCTGTGTTGTGATCTGGAGACAGAACCCATAGGACTTGCTACTCTAGCAAGTCACTGAAAGCAAGCAATCAATTAAGATCCCCTGATGACTGACCCAAGCAACAGAAGGCTGCCTTTTACTGCCCAGTGGGAAATATTGAGATAGAAGTGCAGGATTAGAGGGGATGGGTATGAAATAAAATTGTTTTATCTTGATTAAGTTTTTTAGGTTAGTAGATGCCCATGTCAACAGATCAAGAAGAGATGTGCTCATGAATCTGGGTTTCTGGGAAGAAAGCCTGTCTGGAACCTCCTGCCAAAACCAGTTTTCTAAATTTCTCTCTACAAAAGTAAAAAAGAAATTTCTTTTAGAAGTTATATATCACCATAATTACAACTTCCATAACTACACAGTCGGTGGAAAAACTTGGGCAAGAAACACTTCCTGGGAGATGATAATCAAAGCTATCTTTTAAATTGGAACCGCATGATGGAACAAAAGAAAGTGATTTTACAACCCGTAATTATCCTTACAGCACATATTGTTTCAGAATATAAATAAATTGAGTTGTTTACACAAATGCAAGCATATCTTTGTAGGGTCTTTAACAGTTACATGATTTCTTTTTTAAATTTTAATAATTGTTCACTTTTCTTGCAAGAATAAATAAGGTCTTAACTGAGAATATTAAATAAGTATTATCAAGCCCAGTGGAGAACTGAAATACTAGCATAGGCAATACCTCACTGAGCCCAGCAGCTTACGGTAAAACCCTTTTTCTTTTCTTCCCTTCCTCCCTCCCTCCCTCCCTCCCTCCCTCCCTCCCTCCCTTCCTCCCTCCCTTCCTTCCTCCCTCCTTTCTTTCCTTCCTTTCTCTTCCTCTTCCTTCCTCCCTCCCTCCTTTTCTTTCTTTCTTAGAAAGTATTTGATTTTAAGATTATCTAAGATAATTTGCATTCAGAATATGTGTTCACTATTCAGGGAGTAAAAATCACCTATACTGCCATGATTATTTTTCCTAATTAATTGAATTATTTCATATTCTTTAGATTTCTCACTTTATATATTTTAACTCAGGCCAAAATACTTTTGAACATGTCTTTATCTTATTGCATATTTCTTTTATCTTATTTTTGTTTGTGTGAAAAATCTCATTGCTGCCTATTTTCAAAGAATTAGTGGCTGTGTAACACTACTGATGTCATACAAAATCAACACATGAACCGTGGAATATATTTAGAATTACAGTCACAGGTTTTGTTAATGATACTACTTGCTTGAAAAGTTTAGAGTGCATTTTTAAGATGAGTTATAATTTATAAAGTATTTCACTTAAGGCTCAGAAATTGTGTAAATTGTAAATCTCAAAGGGGAGTGAATAATGATATAAAACAAATTAGGAAGAAACTGTTTAACCTATTTAAGTCCTTTAATCTCACTGTCACTAAAGGGACATTTATTATCATTCATTAATGATTCTGAAAAGATTTTGATGGTAAGACCCTTAACCACAGTACTTACTTTGAATATAGAGATAATGAAACATCTTAAAGATTCTTTTGGATCATTGCAGCCAATACTTGCTCCAGCATCTTCTCTTGGCATGTAGCTGGACCATTCACTTCCATCCATTTCTGTTCTTTGAAATGTACATTTTTTCAATATTATATATTTTTTATATTTCAGTACTTTAAACCTATTGTGATGATCTTTGAAGAATCAGTGTCAAACAAAATTTTAGTATTTATAAGGTTGGATGAGTATAGTCATTTTTCAGTTAATCTTTTATTCTGCCTTCCTTAGTAGCCTACTTCTGTGCTTTATTTCCCTTCCCATAGATAGTAGAAACTTTAGGGCAATTCAGCAGCATAGGGAAAGGAAATTTCATTTTTTGTTCTTTGTTTTTACATTTCCTACTTGATTTATTTTTAGTCTGATCCTCATGGGCCTAAAAGTCTTATCACGGATTTTTGTGCATGACATGACCATGAGATATGGTATATGGTAAATACAAGTTTATTTCTCCCTTATTTAAAACCAGACATGATTTCTATGGTCCAATTTTCCTGGGTAAAAAAGCAGCTAATAGTTTACAATTCACGAAATTATTCTCTTTTTTTTATAAAGGGAACTTAATATAATAAATTTCTGTTAAATAAATGGCTTAAGTCTAAACAGAATATAATATTTTTAAAGGTATATTTAAGCTAGACAAAGGTTATAAAGTTATTTTAATTTATGTTATTTACTACATGGAAATTTATTGGCAATGTTCTATAGCAAACCTACTAAAACCTTTCCCGAAATAATTTGAATAAAAATAAAATGTTATATGAAACTTTGATTAATACTAGAAAAACATATTTTTCAAAGAGTGACTTGATCAGACTCAATAGAGGCCTAGTAGTTATAAACTTATCATATATATGAGCTTTTGAAAATCTTCTATAGGGTAGGCTGGGGTTATAGCTCAGCTGGTAGGGTGTTTGCCTTGCATGTACAAGGCCCTGGGTTCAATCCCCAGTACCATATACAACACACATCCCTCTTATAGAAACATAGACTTATATATAAAGTGTTATTTTTTAAAACAAAAATAATGAATCACTTCTTTATTAAGAAACTTGTGCTTGCTTTCTGCTTCTCAGAGTCAAACTTGAGATAAGTACACATGGATTTCATTTTTAACTGAAATGAGACAATTCCTATCCTTATTCTTTATGGTTGTCTGGTTAAGAATAAACTTTCTCACACTTGGAGGAGTCACAAACTGCAGGAGAATTTTCGGTGCTTTTCTACAGCAATAGCAATGGCAAGTTACTCTTTCACATCAATAGAAAAACTTCCATTGGAAAAATTTGAAAATCTCATCTTATACCTATGATTAATCGACTCACTAAGTTTTTCCTCTTTTTTCAAAGTCAAGTTCCTAGACTGAGAGGATTTGAACAGAGGGTTATTACTTCATCATGCACTTATAATGAAAGGAGGTCATTCAGGAGAGACTCTTAAGTTTTGTACTGTGGTTCTTCCAGGTGGTTTTCAATAAGACTTGAAGTCTGCTGATGTCTTTCATCACTAAGAAGACCAAAGGGCAGTGGAAACATTTCAAGATTTCCTTTGCCACATGATTATTCAAAAATTCCATTTTATCATTTGAAGTCAAAATATCTTCTGATGGGCCTTACAGAGACTTGTTCAACTAATTCATGTGACAAAAAATATGTATTAAGCAGAAGTGTTTCTATAACTATTCATCTTCAAATACTCAGCAAAGTCTGTAATTTAATTCTTCAACTTAAACACACTATTAAGAATTCTTTCTCTGTTAACCCATTAGTTTTCTAAATGTACCAGGTCAGTTATAAAGCCCCTCCAGGTTTTCAAAGTTGTTTTAAAGTATTTACAGTAAGTAGATATCATTTAATATAGCTTTTTGTACCATCATCTGGAATTGTTTTTCCAAACTTTATTTCCCATAATTTTCTGACTCCTGTTTATTTCGGTGAACAAATCAGTGTATGGAGACTTCATTTGAGAGTATGGTGAAACCTGTCATGAAGCCAACTGTTGAAGGTGTGTGCTATCAATACCAATGCCAAAGCAGTTTCTCTAAGATACATATTTTATATTAAAAAAAAACAAAATTTTATGCATTGCCCTTTATGCATTGTTTTACACAGTTCTCTGCAGCAGATAAACTTTTCTTGAATTTCAATGGAATCCTCACATCTTACATATGTTACAGTGTGACATTTATTGGTGAAGTCTGTTGACTCACCAACCTGGTGAAAGAAGCTGTTGTTTTCCAGGTTGTTACATGCAACGATATGGTATGAAGCACCATCGATATCTCATTTTATTTACTATTTGAATGTGCCTTCTTTTATCAGAGTGCATCTTGCAGCATTTTACATCAATAATACATGCTGACATTATTAGGTTTCTTTGTGAAAGTTTTACTGCTCAGTAAATCTTTTCCCTGGCCTTTCAAAACTAGACTTTGATTCTATTTGCTTTGGAATTCCAATGGTTATTTAAAACAATCAAAATTTTTTCCTTATGAAATGGATATGAGTTTGGTGAAACCGTTAGTGTATCTGCAAATTGTTTTCCATAGACAATGTTCAATTAAATGAGAAGACTTGATTTATCAAACCACTTCAAACACACTAAAAAATTACTTTCATTGTTCAAACAGGTGACTTTGTGTCCCCTCCTCTACCACTGCAGTAAAATGTCACATAAGATTTTAAGCTTTCATCATTACCTCATCAAAATTTCTTTAAAACTTACATTTGGAATTCTCTTCTATCTTGTCCTCAAAACTCACCACACTGAACCTCAGATATGTTTGTAAAATACAAACTCTAATGAAATGTAGGGTGAAAGGGCATAATAAGTCAACAAAAAATTGCAAAACATACAAAATTTTCAAAATATAATTTATTTCCAAATCACATTTTGTAACATTTGCCATAATAGTAAAGCAGTGGAGGAAGGTGGGGTAGAAAGGGTTAAGATGGGGTAGAAAGGGGAAAGCACTAAATATTTTCTTCCTTAGAATACATTTTTCTTCCGGGTCTCCAACTTACAAACCCTCTCTTGCCTTGTGCAACTTAGTGAAAATCAAATACATTGATGTCTTGTTCCTGCTATTATGATGTACATGAGGAATGGAGGTAGATAGAAATTTTCTCGATAGAACACCCAGCATTCTGTGTATTGTTAAAGGAAAGATTATGCTACAATGAAGGAAACTTCTCTATTTTGCTATCAATTATTTCTTGGTTTGCACTACTATTTTCAATAAGATGGAATTAGAATGTCCAAAAAGCCCTCTTGGGACTATATAAGAAAGCTACACCAGAAGGCCAGGAAAATGAATTTGACTATTGGCTCTTTCTTTATCTGTATTTTAATTCTCTCATTCAGAAAGCTAGTAGGAAAAATGCTAAGGGAATTTTAAGTTCTGAGATTTTATAAGTGGTGCCCTTTGTCTCAAGAGGATGCATAAATGTATTAACAGGAACAAATTTCTCCCTTTATCATAAATTTAAGCTTTGGGAAACATCCCACCTTATGCTAAACTGGAAAATACCACTTCATCTTCCTTGCTCCTTAGAAAGGAGCAAGCGGGTTCCTTCCGAACAGTGGCATGCCATCTGAAGAAATAAATGCTTTGCAGTTGTGTAGAGGGCAAGGGTTGTAGGTTAATTATCGTGGAAAATTTAGGATGACTATGGTGATAAAATACTTGACATTGCTTCTTCTCACTACTGCTCTGACTTAGGTTCCAGATTCTCTATTTTCACATCCTGGGAGAGATGTGGGAAAAATCTTACTTGAAATATGCCTTTCACAGAGTACTCAGCATGTGCATCTAGAGCGGCCCAGTCACTTCTTGATCCTCCAGCAGTACCTCAGACCCTGTGACTGCAGGCAGCATCTGCTCCACCCCCGCACACTTTGTTATTGATGGGGAGCCAAACAAGTGGTGCCTTCTCTTCACACAACAGAAGGTAAGCTCTTGGCACTCAGATGTTAAATAATGCCATTGCAAATCGTGTTATGTTTGAAAAGGAGGTAAAAAATAAACTCCATACCACTTGGAAGAGTTGTTTTTAAAGGATATAATATGATGAAAATAAATATCTTCCAATCTTAAGTCTCTCCTGGGGGTAGTAATCAAAAAAGTAGGAACTTTAAAGTTAAAATTTAAGCTAAAAACTTACTTTTAAAAAAAGAGCACCAATTCACTCAGACTTGCCCTTTAAAAACACTGGATTATTTATATTCATTGACATGAATTAAAGTTGGAATGTCACCTCATATATTTCACTCTAGCTCTAAAATTATATCTAACTTTTAAAATTAAGATTTTCACAGTTGAACTTGGAGAATATTCTAACAAGTTCATTAACAGTGGCTCCGCAGAGGTCAAGCAATAATAAATGTAAGGTCGTGTGTGCTTTGATATTAATTTGTCTAATTGTTAGTAGAACTGCCATTGAAGGGTACAGTCTTATAATAAAATTAGCGTCAATAATTATCTTAATACAAGCGTAGGTATGAGAAGGTTAACCAAAGGATAAGGCTTATAGAATAGCAATAAAGAGAAGAAACTTTCTTGTCAGATAAGCTGGGTTTGAATTCCAGCTCCATCTCTTGCTTGCTGCTCAAGTTATAATTTTCTCATCCTCAATTTCTCCTCTGAGAACTAATTAAATTCTTCTCCCCTTGGGTAGTTTGTGAATTACATAACAAACATATCTAAAAGAGTTATCACACTGACTTATACATAAAGAGTGTAGGGGCAAAAGAAACAATAAGAGAGGTAAATAGGGAGCCTACATCTTGGGAACAAATCTTTACTCCTCACACTTCAGATAGAGCCCTAATATCCAGAGTATACAAAGAACTCAAAAAATTAGACAATAAGAGAACAAACAACCCAATCAACAAATGGGCCAAGGACCTGAACAGACACTTCTCAGAGGAGGACATAAAGTCAATCAACAAGTACATGAAAAAATGCTCACCATCTCTAGCTGTCAGAGAAATGCAAATCAAAACCACCCTAAGATACCATCTCACTCCAGTAAGATTGGCAGCCATTAGGAAGTCAAACAACAATAAGTGCTGGCGAGGACGTGGGGAAAAGGGTACACTTGTACATTGCTGGTGGGACTGCAAATAGGTGCAGCCAATTTGGAAAGCACTATGGTGATTTCTTGGAAAGCTGGGAATGGAGCCACCATTTGACCCAGCTATTCCCCTTCTTGGTCTATTCCCTAAAGACCTAAAAAGAGCATGCTACAGGGACACTGCTACATCGATGTTCATAGCAGTACAATTCACAATAGCAAGACTGTGGAACCAACCTAGATGCCCTTCAATAGACGAATGGATAAAAAAAATGTGGCATTTATATACAATGGAGTATTACTCTGTGTGAACATCTAGAGCGTTCGGGTCCCTGGGTAAGGGTCGCGAGATAACCAGGACACAGGGGATGCAGAGCCAAGGCAGCAATTACAACTGCATGCTGAGGTTTATTTGCAAGTTCCTTTTATATTCTTCTTCTAACAAAGCAAGCAATTCTTCAATAACACTTTACCCACATTGCCCAAATATCATGCCTCAGCGGATACACAGAGCTAGATTCAGACTGTTCCTTTTCATTTGATAAGTACCCTCTTAAAGTTCTTTGTAGACATTATCTAATCCCCTGAGGATGCATTTGTTTCTTTAGAATGTACTGTTCCCAGGATAAGTATGCAGGAAGCTTCTTCCTCTTGGCCAAACCATGCAGAACTTGTGCCTTGTGATAAGGGGAAGAGAACGTTTCCTCCTCCTAACTGAGGTTTGCCTCAGCTGACCTAAATCACAGCCACAGCTCTTGCAAAAAGTCAGGCCTGAGGGAGCTAAACTCTGCACACTTAAACCCCAACAACTCTGCATTAAAAAATGACAAAATCATAGAATTTGCAGGTAAATGGATGGCATTAGAGCAGATTATGCTAAGTGAAGCTAGCCAATCCCTAAAAAACAAATGCCAAATGTCTTCTTTGATATAAGGAGAGTAACTAAGAACAGAGTAGGGACGAAGAGCATGAGACGAAGATTAACATTTAACAGGGATGAGAGGTGGGAGGGAAAGGGAGAGAGAAGGGAAATTGCATGGAAATGGAAGGAGACCCTCAGGGTTATACAAAAGTACATACAAGAGGAAGTGAGGGGAAAGGGAAAAATAATACAAGGGGGACAAATGAATGTCAGTAGAGGGGGCAGAGAGAGAAGAGGGGAGGGTAGGGGAGGGGAGGGGGATAGTAGAGGATAGGAAAGGCAGCAGAACACAACAGACACTAGTATGGCAATATGTAAATCAATGGATGTGTAACTGATGTGATTCTGCAATCTGTATATGGGGTAAAAATGGGAGTTCATAACCCACTTGAATCAAAGTGTGAAATATGATATATCAAGAAATTTGTAATGTTTTGAACAACCAACAATAAAAAAATTAAAAAAAAAAAGAAAAAGAAAAAAAAAGAGTGTAGGGGGCTCTTTATCTACTGCTCCAGGTTGCTAAGCTCTGTCAGGCAGGTATTTGGAGCTCATGGTTTCAGAGGTCATAGTCCATAGATGGTTTACACCATTGCTCTGGGCCTGAGATGAGGCAGACCTGGAAGGGCGTGGCAGAGGAAAGTACAATGGAATCTGACAACAGGATGCAGAGAGTTTCTGTCCCCAGGGACAAAACATAAACCCTAAAGTCATGACCCTAATAACCCCCTGACCACACCCTGCCTAAAGTTACCCTCCAGTTAATCTATCAGTGGACTAATGCACTGATTAGGCAAAGACTCTCAAAGCCCAATCAGTTCACCTCTGAACATTCTTGCATAGTCTCATACATAACATTTTGGGGGACACCACATATCCAAACCAAAACAAACCTCTAAAACTACGAACCCAAATGTCTTCACTTTTTATAAGTCGTTGGTCTCAAGTATTCCATTATAGTGACAGAAAACTGACAAACAAAGACTTCAGGTCATTTCGGAAAATAAGTAAGAACACAATTGCTGGATCATTGCTCATTGTGTAGAAAGCTGTGTTTAGCTTTGTAAGAAATTTCCAAATTGTTTTTCAAGTAGTAGTGTCATTTTTCTTTCCCACCAACAGTGAATGTTAGTTTCTGTTGCTCAGAATTCTTGCTAGTATTTTAGTATTTGGTATTGTCAGGTTTCTTGATTTTTTTTTTCAATTTTAAATATTCTAACACACCATTCTAATACATGTGTACTAATATCTAATATTGTTTTAGTTCATTATTTAATAATGAGAAATGATGTTGAGGAACTTTTCATATATTTATTTTCATCTGTATATATTTTTTTAATGTGGACTATTCAGATTATGCAATTTTAAAATTGAGTTCTTTGCTTTTTTTAATCTTTGAGTTTTAAACTTTTTATATTTTATATACAGACTCCTTATCAGATATATATTTTCCAAATATTTTTCCTTATTAGTAACTTGTTCTTTCATTCTCTTAAAGTCTTTCATAAAACAAAAACATTTATTTCAATAATCTAATCTAAGTTATTAATTTTTCTTTCATGGATTGGGCCTTTGGTGTTGTACCTAAAAGAATCACTAGAACTAATGTCACATTTTTGTTCCTGTTTTCTTTTACAAGTTTTATCATTTTGTTTTGATATTTAGTTCTGGGATATATTTTGAGTTACATTTACTGAAAGATGTTAGGTCTATTCTTTTTCCCCATTTTCATATCAACATTCAATTGGTTAATTGATTATCTTTTCTCTGTTGAATTGATTTTTTTCTCTTTCATTAGAGGTTAGTTGAGCACATATGTCTTGGTATATTTCTTGCCTCTTATTACTATTGATTTATTTATGTGTCTTACTTTTTTTTTACTTACTACTATACTTTTTTGATTCTGTAGCTTTATAGTAAATCATTCAGCATCTCAAGATGGCCAGAACCTAGCATCAAACTAAGCACAAAGACCGTCTAGCCATAGCCTGTGTAATTGTGCAGGTGGTCCTTCCAAGAAACAGGCCCTGACTTTCCAGTTATGTAACTTCCCTTTTTGCCACAAATAGAAGTGTGTTTTCTACTGTCAGCTTCCCAATCTCCATCTAATTCTTATCTCTTTATTTCCAAATATTTTCAAACCTTTTCTATTTTAAAACAAAGAGCAGCTTTCAATATTTTCTGAAAGGTCCTGCATTGCTCTCTTATTACCTTATTTTTCACTTTTTCATTGGGGGAAAAAAAAAAACTTCAAAGAAAAATCTCCACGTAGTTCTTCTCTATTCATTCATGACTTAAGTTACTGGCTACTCCCATGACTCCATTGAATCTGAGATCACAATAACCCACAAATTTCCCAATCAAAATAGATATTATTCCTGTTCATCTGATGCTATTGTCTACTCTTTATTTCTGGACATTTTCTTTCGTTGCCTTCATTGGCATCAGATCATCCTCATTTCAGACCCTCTCTCTCATCCTGCAACAAGGAAGATACTTCTGAACTTCACAATTTACTGTTAACATTCAATATAAAATGTTTCCATCAACCCCAAGGGCACTAAGATAAAATGTGGACAACTGTGGGTGAAATGGAAGGACTTTTGTAATTCCTACCTGGCTTGTGAAGTCTAGTTTCCAAATTCTTACTCTGTTGCCCTAAGAACTATCCTTAACACAACCTCCAACAAGAAGGTCATGGCTACTATTCAATCTATGCCTTTATATACTTGTTGTCCCCTGTAGTGGAAGATTTTTTTTTTTTTTTCCTTTTAAGGACACTTTCATTCTGTCTTCATCTTCACATGGTTCTGGATTTGGGTCAAGACTATAATCCTCTAAGAAATATTCCTGGCTTTGTTATTTCTGTTTTGTGATCTGATATTCCCCTGCATGAATCATACTAACCATATGAATTTATAGTTGCCTATAAGCACGTGGATGGCAAAGGTTTCTGAGTTTTTCTATCACTAATGTTTTCATTCAACAATCAGTTACTGAATGTTAGTCAGCAAGGTACTATAGGTAATGTTAGATGCTTTAGGAATAAAAATGAAGACACCAAAAGATACCATAGCTGCTGCTCTCAAAAATTGATTGTCTAGGTCCGGGATTTGGCAATTAGTAAAAGCAGTAATAATAGTAATAATAACCTAATACTATTGTACTACTAATAATGAAGTTATTAGTACTAATTAAGTCTGTATTCTATACTGGCAGCTAATATAGGCCATGCACTCTGTAATCCTTTGGTATGCATTATTTTTGCTGAACAAATGAGAAGACTGTTGGAGGGAGACCATGGAATCCTGTGTTTGGTTCGCACAAAATCACCTCAATGAAGGAATCTTTGCAGACTCTCCTTTTGTATGCAAATCCACATCTCAGGTCCTTCTGAAGTTTCTGCAGCTCATGACTCTATGCTTTGGACGACTCACTCTATTTAACTTCTGGAATTTGTCGTTGTCTTTGTATGTAGCAGTCTCATCTCTAGCTTCTTTCTTCTCAGTACCTGTGAATATCTCCCAAGTTCTGATGTATTGCTGCTACCAATGTTTTCTCTCTATACATAAAATCCATTCATTTTACTGCCCAGTTTTGGTTCCCATTGCTAAGCCCATACAGGAATACAGGTTTTCCCATGTTGTCAAATACCTCACCAAGAAATCCCCAAATCAGAAAAGGCACTTTTCATCTCTGCGGTGTCTCACAGGCTGAAGTACATCTGTTATCTTTCTCATGCAGTTTTTTCTTAAGTTTGATTTGTGACCAATAAAGTACAAAATTTATTCTGTTTCCTCCAACATTCTAGAAATTTTTACCCATTTCCACGTTCAACTTAAATACTTTTTCTGGCCTCACTTTGGCATAAAATACAGTATAGAAAATTGTAAGGCAGGTATCTGGGAATATGTACACTAATTTTTAACTCATTCTTGGGTTTTCACATAAGTTTAGCATTTCACTATTTTATATTTAAATCCATACATTATCTTGACATATCCCATTCTCCGCACTTTGGATAAGAGACTTAAAATTGTCATTCTTCCAAATTAAATTTATTCTTATAGGTTGCTTGTCTCCCAAGTATCCCCAATCAATAGTTGTGGAAGTTTTATTCTATCTCACAACTCTCTTCTATATTGTTTTAAAGTAGGAAAAATTTCCACCTTGTTCATTTGGACTGCCTTCTGTAACAAATCACTCTACTCACGCTCGGTGAGTTTTCTCTTTCAGCATTTCCCACAAAGCTCTAGATTTTTATATTAAAGACCCTAATTTGGTTTTCTAGTTCACTATATTACTGACTAAATGTATTTATGCAGCAAGCTGCTTTTAACATAGCCTCTTGCTTAAGTCTAAAGTGTCTTTTCTCCTTTTATAGAGGCCTAATTTGCTGACTTCATTTCTTGTGATTTGTTTTCATAAACAGGCTACCATATAAAGGTCAGCAGTGAGATTCTAATGTCCTGAAATTGAGCACATGATTATCACTTAATGTGTCTCTTTTTTTTCTCTGATTCAGGGATAAAATAAACCGAGGGTGACAGTGGAATGCAAGAATATATATTACATTTGGAACAAATGCATTTTCAAAGAGCTTGGAACATAAAGACTTTGGCTCTTGGAATGAATTATAGATGGTCTGAGCATCACCATTGTACCATTTCTTTCAGACATAAGCTGTAGGTATTTCTTATTAAAAAACAGTATTTTAAAATTAAAAAAAATAAGAAAAGTGGAAGAGATGCCAAATAGAGCATTGGTCCTGCCTGTATCAGACTAGCGACATGCATTGAAGTCAGTAAAGCAGACTGCCCTGCACCATTGTGCCATTATACTTAAGTCCTGGTCCAGAGGGACCATTGCTGAGAATTTAAGTGCCGTCTATTTTCAGTGACTGTTGATTACTTTGCTGCTCTGTTGAGGACTTCCAATTACAATGTCAGCTAGCAGGAACACTCCAATTCACTGGGCCCTGCCTTAAGGCCTGTCTGGTTCTCTCAACAAGCCAGTAAATAGATATTCCCTAATATGGCTTTAGGCCACTATTGCTCTCCAATAGATTTAAGCCAAACACATAGAACCTGGGAGTACAGGACCTATGTCAGTTGTCAAGGAAAATTTATATTACTCCAGCTTGATTTTAAAAAAAAAAACCAAAAAGGTCAATGGAAACGCAAAGACTCTTTAACATATAAAAATCTGGAATTATACCAATAAAAGTATTACACTTTTAAATTTACTTCTGTGTTTTCCTTTACTTGATTTCCCCTAAGGATATCACAGACTGGAATGAATTAACTGCTGAGCTGAATTCCTCTCACATAAATCTTACTACTATTGTATCTCAAAATACACTTTACCCTTCAGCACCCATAATTTTTTCTTCTATACATATTCCGCCTAGGTTATTACTACATTCACACCCACTTCTTTTTTATACTTGATGATTTCCCTAGCTCCTCCTCCCCTTTGTTTCTGGAATTTTTTTTTTTGACATTTATTAAATGGCATAAAACATCTAAGTCAGAAATGACTCGGATCCTCTTTCAGTTAAGGGACAGTATTGAATGTGCTTATTTTTTTTTATTTAACTAAAAGCAATAATAGTTACAGGTACTATTCTAATAAGCATTTTGCCTTATTCACTTATTTAACCCTCATATAATTTTTTGAGAAGTTACTGTTACCCCACGTTACAGATGAGAACAGATGCAGAATAAGTGTCTCTAAGTCCACACAACTAGAGGGTGGCAGAAGTAGAATTGAAAGCCTGCTAGTCTAGCATCAGAATTCTTGCTCAGAGCCACTATATGAAGTTAGTAGTTGACT
Source organism: Marmota flaviventris (assembly GCF_047511675.1). NCBI lineage: Eukaryota > Metazoa > Chordata > Mammalia > Rodentia > Sciuridae > Marmota > Marmota flaviventris. The sequence goes on along the minus strand of NC_092500.1, from coordinate 56,456,701 downwards.
AGCAATGATGTCTAAGTACACAGAAGACCAGTTCATAAATATTAAGCCTCCTCCCATTTTTTTTCCTTCTGGCCTTTTGGAATGAGGCCTTCCTTCACCTACTTCACTAGGCAAATATTCAGTGAGTACCTATTATAGACCAAGTCCTCTTCCCCATCCCAGGGATGATGTCAATGACTAAGGCAAATGTGGTTATTGCTTATTATACCAAACTTGTAATATTTCAAGTATCAGGAATGGCACTCATGGGTGATGTCTTCTTCTCTTAGCAGTTTACTCACAGCTCAGAAACTTAGAATATTAGCTTTGTGCAAAAAATGGATGAGTTACTTACATTTTCTGTGTCTCAGTTTCTACACAGGTAACATAAGGAGGATAATAGTGCCTACCTCTTAGAGTCCTGGCTTCATGAATGAGTTAATCTTTCTAAAGCAACTAGAATTATGCCTGGAATCTTTTAATGCTCCATTGCTCTATCACTGCTCATTCTTCTTCCCCCGCCAGCAAGGACTGCTCATATATGATTCCCTCAGTAATTATTTGTTAAATAGACAGACACAAAAAAGAGGTGCTACTCCTAAGACTGCTAAAGATAATGTTATTCTTTGAAAACTTTCTGCTTGACTAATTTGCTTTGATTTTTATTTCCTTTAGCACATAATGCTGAGCACAGTCCTTGCATTTGCCAAGGTCTGCCTTTGGCCCCTAAAAAGTGATCTTTTATCATTAGTCAACTAATGAATACGAGTTCAGTCATTGCTGGAGAATCTTGAACTTATAAAGGAAAAGGTTATTCTTTTCATTGTAACAAACCTATTTATATGAGAATAGGCCATTATGTCTTTGGTATAAAGTCTGTGATTTTTGAATAGTTTCTTGAATTTGATATTCTTTTTTCTTTCCTTTAAACAAACCATTATCTGTCTCTTACTCATTATTCATTCTGTTTGATACAGTATTCTTTTCATTATTTTCCCCCTAATGTCCAAGACAACACAGTTTCAGACTTGTCTTTTCCTATAAACAAGATCACATTGTCCTTGTAAAAAAATTTTATAGGGACATATTTAAAATTGACTTAAATTAGTTAATTTTACAAGTTCTCCAAAGTTGGAAGAACTCACTATAAAAATTTACCCAAATTACATCTAGAAATGTTCATTGCAAGATAAGCTCTCAAAGGGGTTCATCTGCATTTATATGGAACCAAGAAGTAGAGCTGAGGTAATGTTTAGTCTTCTATGACCATTATAATTTCACATGGAATGTGAAGCAAAATATGAATCAGCTGATAAATGTGAAAATTTTCAAAAAAAGCATTTATAATTCAGCAGAAAAAATATTTTGGCAGATTACAACCTGAGCATACCCATTTAATCCAATTTTCATTGAACATCTTCTAGACACCCTGCCAGATATGTGCTAGTAGGTGATGAGATTAAAAATAATGATTATATACCTTCCACTCTAAAAGAGCTGTCTGAATAGTTGAGGGAGGTGGACATGTAAATTGATTTTCTTTTTACTGAGGAATTGATAGGCACAGAAATGTGCACAAAATTCTATAGAAACACTCAATCAGCCCAATGGGGAGATACAGATCAAGAGTACTTCTTGGAAGAGGTATTGCCAAAGTCAACTCTCATAGAATGACAATGTTTAGTTATACCAAAGACAGAATAAAAGCATTCCAGGTACAGAAATAATAGGAGCAAAGACAAGGAAGTGAGAACCAGCATAATGCATCTACAGAATTGCAAGTGGTCTGTGTTGCTGGAGTATACAATGAATGATGAAGTGGCATGAGCGGAGCTTGAATACACAGGCAGGGGTTAAATTAGAGCTAATTTTTGGTTGTTTTACCCATCCTATAAAGAAGATTATTATGGTTTGGATATGAGGTGTGCCCCCAAAACTCATGTGTGAGACAATGCAAGAAGGTTTGGAGGATAAATTATTGGTTTATGGCCTTAAATTAATCAGTGAATTAATCCTTAGTGGGATTAACTGAGTGGTAACTGGAGGCAGGTGGGTTGTAGAGGAAGTAGTTCATTGGAGATGTAGCTATGGGGTATATATTTTAAATCTGGAGAGCAGTCTCTCTGTCTCTGCTTCCTGATCATCATGTGAGCTGCTTCCCTTTGCCACACTCTTCTGCCGTGATATTCAGCCTCAGCTCTGAGGAATGGATCTGGCCTTCTATGGACTAAGACCTCTGAAACTCTGAGTCCCTAAATAAACCTTTCCTCCTCTTGAGTTGTTTTGGTTGGGTCTTTCCATAGCAGAACTAGAAAAAGCTGACTAAAACCGAAATTTAAAACCTAACTTGGTCACATTTACTTACCTGTATAATTAAGGTACTACTAGAGTAATGAGTTTTAAACCTGACTTGGTCAGATTTGCATTAAAATAGATTACTGCATGAATTATATGAAGACTGCTTTTGAGAAAATCAAAACTGGATGTAGGTACAGGACCAATAGGAATCTTTAGCTGCAAAAGATGGTAAAAGCTTGACATCATGCTGTGTAGTAAAGCTGGAGGAGGAGAATTTTGCAAGATAATTTTATATGAGCTGGGATCAGGAGGACTCCATACTTGTTTAGATTTGGGATGAGTCAAAGATGACTCTAGTCAAGATTTATCATTTAAGTGGTTAACTGAATAATAAAAAAGATGAAATATGCTGTGACTCCCTTTTAAGTCACGTATACATAGGGTGTCTATGTAAACACTATTCACTAAAACAAAACAAAACAACAAGGCTCATTTCATAATAAGCAGAAAATCATTAGAGAATAGCCTATCTTGGCTGTAAAATAAGCAAAAAATCCACAAATGAAGTTCTCTCTGAATAAAGGGAAATGGGAGAAAAATTAGTCATTTTGTACAAATGAATATGAATATATCCACGGATAATTGAAGTTAAAACATGGATTAGGTGGATAGTTTCACACTTAACTATTTTCTTAATGCCACACTTGGCAATGAAACCAGAACATCCAAATTGATTTTCTTTATTTCTTTCTTGTTTCTATATTCCTGCCATATTTACAAGCCATGGAAAACCGAACAACACACAGAATTTTGATCCAATTTCATTATGGCTACAGTGACCTAGCCTGAGGGTTTGTTTACTATTGTTGGTGTTGGGTTTCTGCTGATGCTAGAAAGCTGTCTGACTTAGCTGTTGTTTTAGTTAAGGATTACAGCTGTGCATTCCACTGATGAAGGAAAAATTAAGAGACTCTATTTCTTTTTATTTTTTTTTAAATTTAATTTGTTATATGTGACTGCAGAATGCATTACAATTCATATTACATATATGAATACCTCTGGTTGTATACAAAGTAGAGTCACATCCTGCGTGTCTTCATATATGTACTTAGGGTAATGATGACCATCACATTCCACCATCTTTCCTACCCATATGTCCCCTCCCTTTCCCACTCTCCCCTTTTCCCCTTTGCCTTATCTAGAGTTCATTTAATCCTCCCATTCCCCATGCCCACCCCAAGCATATTATGAATCAACATCCTTAAATCAGATAAATCATTGGGCATATGGCTTTTTGGGATTGGCTAATTTCACTTAGCATTATATTCTCCAGCTCCATCCATTTACCTGCAAATGCCATGATTTTCTTCTTTTTTAATGCTGAATAATATTCCATTGTGTATATACACATTGTGTATATACATTTTCTTCATTAATTCATGTACTGAATGGCATCTAGGTTGGTTCCACAGTTTAGCTATTGTGAATTGTGCTGCTATAAACATTGATGTGGCTGTGTCCCTGTAGTATGCTGTTTCTAAGTCCTTTGGGTATAGACCAAGAGCAGGGATAGCTGAGTCAAATGGTGGTTCCATTCCCAGTTTTCCAAGTATTCTCCATACTGCTTTCCATATTGGCTACACCAATTTGCAGTCTCACCAGCAATGTCTGAGTGTGCCTTTTTCCCCACATCCTCACCAACACTTATTGTTGCTTGTATTCTTAATAGCTGCTATTCTGACTGGAGTGAGATAAAATCTTAAAGTAGTTTTGATTTACATTTCTCTAATTGCTAGAGATGTTGAACATTTTTTCATATATTTGTTGATTGATTGTATATCGTCTTCTGAGAACTGCCTGTTCAGTTTCTTTGCCCATTTATTGATTTTTTTTTTGGTGTTAAGATTTTTGAGTTCTTTATATATCCTAGAGATTAATGCTCTATCTGACATGCATGTGGTAAGAATTTGTTCCCAAATAGTAGGCTCTCTAATCACCTCACCGATTGTTTCTTTTAGCTGAGAAGAAGCGTTTTAGTTTGAATCTATTTCATTTATTGATTCTTGATATTAATTTTTGCACTATAAGAGTCTTATTAAGGAAGTTATGGCCTAATCTGACATGATGGAGATTTGGGCCTACTTGTTTTTCTAATAGACACAGTGTCTCTGGTTTTAATCTCAACATATCATTGATACTGATTTCATTTATTCCTTATAAACTCCAGTAGTATCTTAATTATACAGATAAGTAACTGGAAGCCAGAGACACTGTAGGACAAACAGTAAAGAAAAGGGAATGTGACATAAAATCCTTGGGAAATGAGTGCAAATGTCCTTCTAATACTGCCTCTGATAACCTTGACTATTGCTCCTTGGGTACAGAGAACATAACAACAACACCAACAACAACAAACCAAAATCTCTATCTTCAGTCACATTGTATTTGTTATAACTTAGCAGTCTTTTCAGCCCTGTTCTTTAAAATAAATACATATGTTTTAGAATTAGCAGAAAACAAATTATACTTACCATGTACCTTACGCACGACTTAGGAAGGGCAAGTAGTGAAGTCTTTGGAGTTAAATGGACTTGGTTTTATTACAGCTTCTCTTTCTTAGCTGTAGAGATTCATGCAATCACAGCCTCTGAGCTGGAGTCTCCTCCTCATAATCTTAAGGTTTTTCAAAGAGTACATACATTGGGGCTAGGGATGTAACTCAGAGGCACAGGGCTTGCCTCATTGCATAAGGCTCTGGGTTTCACCCCTAGCACTGAAATAAATAAATAAATAAATAAATAAATAAATAAAACCAACAAACAAAAAAAAAAAACAAGCAAACAAACACATATACACATACATAAATGTAGTATAATATAACATATTATGTAATGCTGCATAAAATAGGAAGCATAAACTCCTTTATGCCATTTGCCTGGGTTATTTCACCTATGGGTCTATGAAATAATCCAATGAAGTATCTTTAACACTTAGATTTAAACCATGACATAATCAAGAGATTAAAAATAGTTAAAATATTATGTTATCAAAATAAAAGAGAATCAAAATTAACATTTTAAATTAATTTCTCAAAAGTATATTCTTTCTACTATAACATGTATTAGAATCTTTATTAAAATTAGTACATCATATTTATGAAATTTTACTTGAGTCAAAATTTGGCTTAAAATTTTGTGTATATAATTTAAATTCTAAAAACAATCTTATGGGGGAAGTAGGATTTTTGTTCCTGTTTTATAGGTGGGAGAAATGATGGTTCAGGAATTAGTGAACCTACCCAAGTCACAAGTTAAGATAGTAGTGGGCAATTCAGGACTCTAAATATACTACTCAATATATGCATGTTTTAAAACAGATATATTCTGTGCTCAATTTATTTTGTCAAATCATATTCAAGACTAGTAAATACTTTAAAAATTAAAATTGAAAATTATTCTGAGCTTTGGGCCAACTTGAGGAGAAAATGGCAAGAAAACACTTGATATTACTGTATGGGACAATTTCAGACTCCTTAGTTTAAGGTAGATACTCTGCTTCCTTCATCCTCAAACTCAGAAGCAATCTTCTCTTACACAGAAGGCAAATACTTACTCTGCTGCACCAGCTACAGTGATCAGACATTTCAACTTTTTTTTAAAATTTGTGTTCAACAGGCCTAATTGCAATATATTTGACAGTGTCTGGAGTTAAAAAAAAAAAGTTCGAGTTAATAATAAATGTACAAAATCATTCTGGAGCATGCATTTTTAATTGACCTCATATACATTATGCTTTGTTAAGTGTTTATATAACCTGAGAATTTCAGAAAACTTTGTGGCTCAGTATCAACAACTAATCCCAAAATATTGATGAGTAACATTCAAGAGGCAATTATTAGTCACTCAAGTGACTCATGAGATTCTAAAAGTTTAAGAACAAAAAGTCATTAAAAGTTGGTCATCCTAACTCAACACCATGACTTTTCAAATAAGCAGAAAAAGACCCAGAAATACAAAATGAATTTTCTTAAATCCCAGAGCTAGATAGAGATGAAACAAGAAGCTTATTTATCATTGTATGCAACCTTATGTCTGTCAAAATAGATATTTCTTGAATTAAATTGGCTTTAGCTGAGCTTTTATACCTTTTCAACCTTTCCATTATATTTTTTTTGATTCTTTTCTTAACTTTTTATATTTCTTTAATCTAATATTATACACTGAAGTGGACTAGTTAAAGTCTATATTAAAGTCAGAAAATTAGTGAAACCAATTATATATGTATTAGTTATATATTAATTAATATATAACTAGTTATACATATATTTTTATCACATTGCATATATAGAAGAGAGAGTTATATATATGCTCATACATAGAATATATATATATATATATATGCACAAAAAAAAGAACATTTAATTATTTTTTCCACAGTATATTAAATTTTTGGATTAAGTGAATATTGTTAACATAAAAGTAGAAATTTAAAATGAAAGAAGAGGAGAAAAAGGAGAAATGCTAATCTACTGCTTCCTACCAAATTGTGTGGGGGCGGAATCTTCCTCTTATTTTACTAATTACAACCATCACTACAAACCAAGTATTTTCATATAGATTACAGAATGTTGATAGATACAATCTAGGCCTTGAAGGTTAGAAACAAGCCTTCTTGAGAAGTACCAAACATTTTAACAAAAAAATACTATGTCTGTGGTTCATAAGTTGAGTTAAGCTGGTGTTTTAACCAAAGGTAATTTAGTTACTGAAAAACCCAAATTGCCTTGTTAGGAAGCACCCCTACTTGGAAGGTAGAACAGAGTTCTGACTTTTCCCAGGAACAAAGATATACAAAATTCCTTTGATTTTATGTATTAAACAATGGTTCTTGATATTACTAGCTCCATAAACCTAATATAAATAAATATATATATGAAGATTGGTGAACCTTTTCTTAATATTGTATTTGAGTTCATTAAGGACACAATAGACTCATCTCTAGTTCTCACTTAACCTATCCCACAGTTGTAAGAGCTTAGATTCATAGAGACACTGAAACTGGTTATTGTGATTATTTGAAAAAAAAATTCTAATTTTTCAATAGATTGTCAAATAACTGTATCATTACATTTGAAAGTGTTCAGCTTTAAGTGTATGTAAGCCACTGGCCAGCTATGACAATTTTTTCTTTTTATTTGGAATCTGAATATTAAAAACATACCCTTTTCACTTCAACTATAAGGTCTGAACCTGCATAATCAAAATACATTGATTCTACCCTCTCCAGATTCCAACACCAATCTTTGTTATAGGCATGTAGCCAATGCTTTTGTGCTAATATTAACTTAGTTTAAGAGTATAGTTCAGCTGTAGAGTGCTTGAGGCCCTGGGTTCGATCCCTAACACTGAAAATAAAAGAAACTTGTTTGAAACTTGTTTTTGGTCTCATAACATTATTGCTCTTCTTATCTAATTTCTCAATTTTTTCCTTAATTTATTTCCCCCCAAACTGTAAGAATATATTATGTGCTACAGAGACTACAAAGAACAAATATGTGATATGCATGTTGCTCTTCCTATCACTGGGGACCAATACAGACATCTTTAATCAGTCATTCGACTTTTGCTGATATGATCTAGATCCTTCTCAACACACTCCCAAGGTAACTACTACCTGGGAGTTGACTTACAAACTGAAACCTTTACAAAACCGATTAAGATTAAGCACCCTGACTCACTACAAAGTATACTGAGAAAGACTGACCCCAAAACCATAGATATAGTATTATGGTTATTGTTATAATAGATTCAATCATAAAGTAGTAACACATAATCAAAGGAGTAGAGATGAGATTAACAAAGAGTCTTAGATGACATAAAGCCTGAATTCAGTGTAGAAAGACAGGTAAGAATGGACCACCACGTAAAGAGGAGTTGCCTGAAAGGCATTCTATTATAGCAGCGACAATTTATGCACAACCAGTTAGCCCTGCAAGATCTTGACTTCTGTGGAGAATACCAGCCCTCTTAAGGGTGGATGGCGACAAGGATTTGTGAGGGATTCAAGGTGTCTGCAGCTCCTGAAAGCCACACAAAGAATCTGGAATCTCATCCTTAATGCAGTGGGAAGCCATAGATCAGTTTATGATAGGGCATTTCACCTACAGAAGGACCACTTTGCAGCTGTGTAAAGGACAGATTAGAAGGTGAAGTGGGAGAGAGGGAAGACTTCAGAAAGTTTTTGTATGATTTAATAATGATAATTATTAATTAATTATAATTAATTATATATATAATTATATTTAATATATATAATCATATAATTAATGATAATTTAATAATAAATAATATTGAATAATAAAGAGTTTTTAAGTTCTAATGGGTAGAACACTGTGTCTCATAAGCTATGGAAAAATAGAAGACAATTCTGGTGTGAGTTTTATGACTGTAGCTTGGAGATTTATTTCTGTTCCCAAATTTCAAGCTTCCTTATATTCTGAACTCCCATTTCCATCATAGCAGTTGCTCCCCATTTGTTAGAGCCTCAACATTTGACATATCCCCTGATCTTGGACTTAGTTTGGACCTAAGGCTAATGGCATGTAAGATCTCATTGTCCACATAATCTTCCCATTAATCTTGAATTTCCCTACAGGTACTTTTTCCAAAAATTCAAGACTTGAATCTATGGTCTTATTCTGGTGTTGTGACTCTACATCCCTGTCTTGCATAGCATGTTTGTGAAAACTTCCCATTTTGTCCTCCCTTGAATTTTTAGCTCGTCCAGTTGCCACTTGTTCCTGCAGCCCTGAAAGGGACATTCCTACTAAAAAAAAAATGGGAAATAGCTGGTCTTCAGAACAATTTTTTATTAAAGGATAAGAATGAGACAACAGAGGCAAGCAACTACCTTGCACATTTGCAGGAACTGTATTTTACTTTTATAAGTATGGTCTAAAGAATCATAAAGCTATTATAGAGAATAATGGAGAACAGTTACCATCATCTCCTGCAGGCAAGTAACAAGAGGGGGAAAAACTAAAACCTGTGGTTTCCAGAGAGGAGAATGCATCTTCTTGTGTCAATTGGACTTTCCCTGAATTATTGACCACAGCTGCAGATAATTTATTTAAAACATTGCAATGCATTTACTAGCTATTAGCAAATACAGACTGTTTTATAACTCACTGCAGGCTTTTCCAGCCAGGTCATTTCTAATCCCTCCATTTTCATGTCACCAGAATACTCTGGACAGGAGCCAGGATTTCCTAGTGCTCAGAATGCAATTACTGAGTCAGTTTTTGGAAACACTGAAGCAGTTTAAGAATACATCTTGTTTGAGGATGAAATTTAACAAAAGAATCAAGAGAAGCAAAAGCTTTGTTTTTACTGTAGTCTCTCCTATGTATAAAATGTGCATGTCATATGCATTCAGTGTTAAGGAATCTGCTCATTCCTACAATGAGAGTGAAAGGCACAGCATATATTTGAATGAGCTGGATGGGTGAGACTCTAGTGGTAGAATAGGAAGCAAGAGTTGACTGGAAGGTAACCTTGTACTGGTGGAAAGCAGGAAATATCCAGGTCATCTCAGAGGAACAAAATGTCCTCTAAGACCTCAAAACATCCTCAAAATTATCTTCTAAAAGGCAGTGCTCTGTGTCAAACACAACACTGGACTTTAGTCAACAGGAAAATGTTCATTGATTCACCCAAGTTCATTCATCAGCAGAGTGGTCTTTAGTAGTCCTATAACCTATTTGGGTCTTAAATTTATTACTTGCCAATTTAGGGAAATGCTGGCTGCTGGCTACCTCTTCTGATACACACACACACACACAAACACACATACATACACACAATATATATATATATATATATATATATATATATATATATATATATATATATATATATATATATATCAGGACATTTCTCCTATAGAAGGACCACTTTGCAGCTGTGTAAAGAACAGATTATATATATATATATATATATATATATATATATATATATATATATATATATTGCAAAAGTATGATACTATTTTGGTGATTTTGAAGAAAAAAAGGTACAGTTTAGGTCCTTAATGAATGAATGAATGAATGTTTCTAAAATATAGATTACCAGAGCTTCTGAAGATGGCACTGCATCTGTTAGACCACAGTGTTGACAGCAATATATTTATATCTCTCAGGTCAAGTATGTGTTAGATGACCCAGAATGCCCTTTTGATCTGAAAGTTCTTAGACTCCATTCAATCAAATGGAACCAGCATCTTTGGGCAGAATATTTGGAAATTTTCATATCAAACAAGCATCCCATCCCCAGATATTGTAATGAGCTTTCTGCTACTACATTGTGAGAAAAATCTTACTTGTAAATAACATTAAAAAAATTGTCCATTTTGGTATTGACTAAATGTTTGCTTAACTATTTTCTAACATCTCTGAGTCCCTACTTGTTTACCTATGAATTATCTATGGTAGTATCAAAAACAAAGAAATAACAAAATAGTAAATTAAATAGCAAAAGGTTAATCTGTGCTAGGTCATGTTGGTGACAAGAAAATAAGACAAATACTTGAAGAGTTAACTCTGGTGAGTAAAATTAGAGAAAATAAAAATGTAAATGGGCTATAGAAGCCTGACAATTGGTTGACTGAGAAGCTAATTATCATAGCAATTAACTCAATTGCCACCTTTTAGTGTATGTGCAGTGAGAATACTTAAGATCTCCCTCTTAATAAATGGTAAGTATACACAAATATTGTTAATTATAGTCACATTGTTATATGTGAGATCCCTAGCACTCATTCATCTTGTATGACTGAGACTTTATACCCCTTGACAAATATTACCTCATTTTCCCCATCCCTAGACTCTGGTAACTACTGTTCTACTTTATGCTTCTGTGAGTTTGACTATTTTAGATTCCATATATGGGTGAGATCACAAAGTGTTTACCTTTCTCCATCTGGCTTATTTTGCTTAGTAGAGTGTTCTCCTCCAGATTCACTCATGTTGTCATAAATGGCAGGATTTCCTTCTTTTTAAAGACCAATTAATATTCTGTTAGGTATGACTGTAATTATTCATCTAATCTATCTATCTCTAAATACCCCACATCTTCTTTACCTAGTCATCAATTGGCGGAAACTATGGTTGATTCCATGTCTTGGCTATTTTGAATAATGGAATGATCTTGGTATTGCAGATATCTCTTTGAGATCTTTATTTCAATTGCTCTGGGTATATATATATACCCATTGGTTGATCGCTGCTTCTAACTCTTGTAGCTCCTACCCTTTCAACTCTATTTACTGCATCCCCCATTCCTGTTCATATTGCCTTTGTTCAGATATAATCATGTTCTTCGGAATACTGAAGTTGTCTCCTATCTGGCAAGTTTTTCAACATGTTGTTAGAGGAATGTCTCTTAAAAACAATTTGAAATCTCCATTTTGGTCAGGAAAACCTCCAGCCTCCTCAAGGTCACCTAGACCCTTGTGATCTGAGGCTTGCCTTTCTCTAGCTTAATGAATACTCACAGGCATCAATACTTCTTTTCAGGAAAAGTCCACCACGCTTTATCTCTTCTCTAATACTTGATATGGTTTTAAGTTGCCATATTTTAGCACATACATTAAATACCCTTTAACCCTTCGGTTGCTTTTCTTCAGGCTTGTTCATTACTAAGTAAAATATCACCCACCTGAATAGGTTTTGCCCTGAAATTTAATGTAAATGTGCTTGATATAAGCTTTCTATCCCTGTTCATGATCATTCTTTGTTGAAATCCTTATTTTATTGATTGCCTCTCCCATTAGATTTCTTGGGGTGAAATTTCTCAATTTTGTTCATTCTGTGTTTTCTCAGGACACAGGACAGTAGTCAGGCCATGTGTGTGAACTATGAATAAATATCGTTAAACAGGTAGATGAACAAAGGAATTATTTGTGGTGCAAAAGGTAATGAAACAAATCATTTTTTAATAATTAAAATATTTAATGCTCTTCTAAAAAAAGTCAATCAAGATGCCTATTTTTTCTCACTGTCACTGACATATAGTAGACATTTCAAGTTTATTGAAAACATTTTGTATGTTGGACATTGATATTTTTGAAAAAAATTTTGACCCCAAACTGGCCAAATGCAAGTCAATTAATGATCATAAATTTATTAGCATGGATTTTACTAATATGATAAATTGCTAATTTTGTCTAGGGTAGTGAAGATATAAAGAAAACCACACAATTGTTTTGGCTTTTATAGAGTAGTTATATGATGAAATCATTCAAGTAGTTAAACTCCCATGTATGTATTTGTATCCTAAAGTGGATAAGATAAATGGGTAAAAGTTACTATAGTATTTACATATTCCTCTTCCTGAATGGTGATTTCAATATAAGGCTATATTTGAGTATTATGTACTTATTGTTTTGTTTAAAATTGTTTGATTTCTTTTGGAATGTTACTAATAGCATACAGTAAGAATACTGTATTTTAGTACACTGTATACTTGTGAATTACAAAGATAATGCAATTATTGTACCTTAAGTAGAAAGTTTTCAAAGACTTTTACCTCTTAATCAGAATTAATTGTAATTAAGAATTTTAATCTAATATAATTTAAATATTGGTGAGCTGTTGTGAGGTTATGATGTACTCATGAATCCTAATAGTTATGCTATTAATAAATAAAACAAAGACATATTGATTCAAATTCTTCTTTTGAGACTAATGCTTTTAGATTAAGGTATATATCATATTTGATATTAATGGGCATTTAAAGTGGTTTAGACTAATTTTACTCTTTTAATCATCTATACATGTTTTGTAACCTTTTAAAAAATAAATAAATGGAAATTTGGAAATAATACCTTGAAGAGAAATATGATTGTTTTTGTTCCCAACTAGATCCTGATGAACTCATCTGAGTGCAGTGCAATCTCTGCAGTCAATGAAAGTGATGAACGGTGATCCATTTAATGGGTCACAAAGTGGAACAAGGAAGGTCCCCTTAAGCTATAAGTAAGACTCAACTATATTGGTCCCCTGATTTTTCACTGAAAAATAGATTTTGGAGGATAAACTCATGCAATTCTAGCTACTTGAGAGAATAAAATAAGATCTTGGTCATAGTTGCATTTTTCCTGTAAAGAGTAGCTTAAACATTAACTTCCCAAATTGGGCAACATTGCTAAAACATACTTAACAACAGGCTGATTTGTATACATTTATTATAACAGAAATGTACAGACTGATAGGAACCAATGGGATAGATACTATGTATTGAATTGGAGAGGGGAACTTCTTTTTTTTTTTTTTGTTTCCTTATACATGTGGCGCTATTTTATGTATCAGCGTATTGACATTTCATGTATTATTGCTGGTGTTTGTTTGAAGGGAACATCCATGGTTTGCAAATATTCTAAAGGCTGAATAATCTTTTTGAGTATGAATGATACGTTTGTTTTCCTTTTTTCCCTTCTTCTTTATCTTCCCTAATAGTCTTCTTTTTCTCCTTCCATCTTTATCTCTTTCCCTCTACCATGTCCTGCCTTGGCTTCTCTATTTTCCTTGCAATCTTGCTCAGCACACACTACTTTTCCAGAGCCAATTTGTTTCCCAGAATGGAAGGGACTGCTTATCTCAGGGAGAGGAACTTTGCCCTGTGGAGCTGTTCTGGTCAGATAAGCAGACAACTGATTGGACAGCATGAGTTTGGCTGTGGTCCCTACTGGACTAAGCTGACCAGCAGGAACAGAGTCAGATGATGATGGGGCTTGGAGTCACTGCCAAAGTACTAGGAAGTGTTTGGGGTGGGATAAACACTTTGGTGACTCTAACCTGAATATGTTTCGCATGAGTTGGTCATTTTGTCACAGGTTTTCTCTCTTTGGCTGCTGTTCAGTATATTCCTAATAGATTTGCAATGGCAGCTGAATAAGTGCTGTATTGTGGACTTAAATTTTGAAAACATGAATCTTCCTTAGCAAACTCTCATACAATACCCCCTCTATTAGCAGCAGACTCCTCTGGTGTCCAATTGCTATTTTTTATTGAGAAATGGCCCACCATTTAGTGTTTCATTTTGTTTAGGTATGCACCGGCATTATAATTAAGGAATTATTTGTGTAGCTTTTTGCCAATGAAGTTGATGCCTCTGACCCTGCAGCTGTGTGCAGTTGTGGCCAAATTTGCTAATCACTGACCCTTGCCTGTCATATCACTGTTTGCATATGTAACTTAGCTTGAAAACTGAGTCCAATGTCTCTTTTCTAGCTGCCTTTCATTAATGTTCTTTCATTTTTCACACGAATTAAGCTATTGCCATATGTGAACCTAGCATATGAAAAGGTAGAGGATTTTTTTTGTTTTATTTTTTTTTTTATTTTACTGGGAGAATTTTCTGAAAAGATACCATATTGCTATGCAAATTATTGCAATGGTTTACATAGATCAATAGTTATTAAATTTGAGTGTGCATGAGAACCACATGGAGGACTTGTTAAGGTATAGATTGCTAAGGTCTATCCATAGAGTTTTGGATTCAATTGGTATGCAGTGGGGAGCCCAAGAATTTCTATCATGTTCCCAGGTCATGGTGATCTCATGCTGGAGTGCTGGTCCAGGGAATATTTTGAGAATGCTTAAAATTGATGAGTAAATTATCCTATAAGTGCCTCTGTCCCCATAGTAGGTCTACCTCCTGACCAGTTCTATTGTATATTTGGTTGCAGCAATCATCAAGACCTAGGATCTTACTATTCCTCCTCAGTCCTTCTGAGCATCATTTTATAACTAGAGAACATGCTTGAGTCTGCTTTTATATATCCATAATCTATTCTCATCCTCCCTTTCCCTGCCATTTTTGGAATGGTTCATAGGAATTCATTTTCTTCAGATAATGTACTATGTAGCTATGAATGACTTTCTGTCAGTGTTAAACAATTATGTCCTTCAAAATGGACTAGGCGATAGAAACTTGTTAGTGCCTTTCTTTTGAAGGCTGAGCTGGGCACACAGGCAGAACTAATCAAAGTGTTTGAGTAAATGGGAACCTCATGTCTATTATCCCAGTTTTGCTCATTGTGAAGGTTAGGTGACATTCGAGATTCTGATTTAAAGTTTGGCTTGGAGCTTGAAACTTCTGACTGTAGGCTACTTTGTAAAAATGACATATTGATTTTCTTAATCTTTTTAAAAAATCTTCCTGTATAGTCTTTAAAAAGGTCTAATAAAGTCACTTTCTTTTACTCTGAAGCTGTTGAAGAGAATGTTTTCAGTAGATGTGATCTGTCTGGGAGTGTCGGTATTTGACTATTTTGAGTTATACCCTAGGCCCTTGTCACTTAGTTAAAATAATTAATTACTGGCTACATGTTATTTGGAGACTGCTACTGCCAGTAAGTAAAGATGGATAAAAAGTATCTCTGAAGGATATTTGGAGGATAACTTTGAAACATCAGATGTAACTAGATTTTAAGATCCATGAGGGAAAGAGTCATAGCATTCTTCTTAATTATATCAACGAATCTTGACTATATCTTGCCTTCAACACCCACACTTAATCCATGTGTGAAATAACTGACACATAATTTGAGAAAAGGGAATTCTGAGATAAATGTGTGGTCCTTGGAAATTGAGCATCTTAGAAACAGTTTTAATCAAAGAATCTTTGAAAATTTATATTGCATATATCCAACCTTCTCTCTACTCAGTCATGGTACACATAAACAAAATAAAGGTCCCAGACATTCTTGTAGGAAAAAAGTAGAGTAATACTTTCTCTAGCTCTTTTTGTGGTATAATTGACAAAAAATGTATCAGTATATATTTAAATTTAATATGCAAATTAAATTTAATATGTAAATCAAGATCATGATCACAATGTTGCCCATTGCTTTATATAGTTTTTTTTTTTTTTTTGGTGCATGTGACTAAAACATTTAAGATCTATTCTCTTAGCAAGTTTCAAACACACCATTCAATGTTATTTACTATAATCACAATGCTGTACATAAGGTCTCCAGAACTTATATATCTTATAAACGTAGGTTGGTAGTCTTTGGTCAATGTCTCCCCATTTCCCCCATCACCCATGATAAAATATTTTAAAATCAGAATTCCTTATTTAGGATTGTTTAGGTTCTCTAAATTTATTCAAGTGCAAACTCTCTTTCCTATAATGACTTAAAAGTCCTTGAAATCAATGTTGTAACAACCTAAACTAAATAAGAACTGTCAATAGTCTTGTTTCAAAAAAGTCAGAACCAGAATGTAAAAAGAAGTAAAAGTTATTGAGCGCCTTCAGTGCAACCCCCACTATATACACAGAGTTATATGTGTATATATATATATGTTATATATCAGGACATATCTATTATATGCAAAGCATCAACCAGTGATTTTGCCATTATGTGGACATCATAGAGTGTACTTACAAAAACTAAGACAGCCATGATGTTACTAGGTGATAGAATGTTATGGGACTTCCATTGTGTATGTGATCTGTCATTGACCAACATATTATTGTGCAGCACATCACACACACACACACACACACACTCACATTTCATCATCAAACTTATTAAACAACACTTCCAGTTAAATAGCATTATTCTCGCTCTGCAAATGATAACACTACAAATAAAGACATTAGCCGATTAATTGGTGATTTCCCATAGGTGTGTCATCTTACCTAATTATCCATGGAAGTGCTTCAAGGAGCTCATATACTTGAAAGGAAGGCTAAGCCCTTGCTTAGGGCACCTGCAACACATAGACACAACACAGCAGATAGTTATTTTAAGAAGAATTTGATAATAATATTATACAAGTTATATTAAAATAATCATCACAATTTTTATTTCATTGCACTTATTTTACAGATTACAATTTATTTTCATTTTGTACTTTATAAGGGTTTTTTTTCTCCCAAACCTATGCTGTATCTGAAGTTATTTTCCCATCTCTTTTTCTTCCTTCAATATTTCAATTTCAAGTGTACATTCTTAATCTCCTGGCTCCTGTCCAGCCATCTCACTCTAAGCATCTCTTGAAGTCTCATTCTCTTTCAGATTTACTCATTTACTCATCACATTTTTTTCATTGCTTTTCACTTCCCCACATTCATGGTGTCCAGCATTGTAATCACTCCTTTACAAAAGCCCCCCCCCCCACACACACACACCATTGCCCCCTTTACCTCTAAATAACTGAGTGGCTAAATACTTTCTTGTCACATCTCACTACTTCCATGACTCCAAATGGTATACCACAAACAGGCACTGAAATTGACTTGAAGTTCTATTCCATACCCTGGCTAATTTATGGGACTTCTCCTAGAAAAATTGAGCTCATCCTAAAAGAACTATCACATACCTTCCTTCTTGGGGCTTCTCACAGTCATGCTTTTATTTTCAAACTAAGTAGATGACCTTGACTCTTAATAAAATGCAGTAAATAAAATGGCTTATCTCATACTCTGCTTTCATCTGTACTGAATTTTATGTTTTCTCTACTGGAGAAGGAAATGGTGGCTTTGAACAGAGGCAAACCCAACCCTTAGTCTCTATATCCTTCTATCTCTCAGTCTTCCTTAATGCTGTTGTTTTTCACTTTTTCTACTACAACATCTATTTCTACCTTTTAAATAGATTATTTTCTGCCACATATTTATGAATCACTTTGTATCATTCTTTTCCCTCTGTGCCTTTTTCCAATGAAGTGTCCCTTGTCACAGGTGACATGCACATTGCCACAATGATTCTCACTTTCATTAGCAGCTCTTCCTCATGTTTCTTCTTCTTATAGCCAAATGTTGGAGTGATTCAAGTTTGGGACCTTATTAGTTGCTATTTTCTATCTTTACTCTCTTTCGAGGTATTCTTAATCTGTTCAATTTCTTCTTCCTGATGAAATCCAAATTTATCTTTCAACCTGTGACTTCTTCCCTAAGTTACAGGATCCCAAGACAAATCTCTAACCACATATTGAGAACTCAATTTTAAGTCTAATAGAAATCTCAGTGTTACTGAGAGCAAACTGGTACTCTACAAAACATCCTCTTCTTCAGTGTTGTTCATTATAGTGAATGACACAGGCATTCATCATTTGCTTAGATACATAGTAGTACTGTGTTTCTTCCCTTTTCATTGTACTGGCCCCATCCAGTCCCTCTGAAATTTCTTCCCATTGTACTTTCAAAATAATCCCAATAATGCTGTTCTTGTTTCTACCATATATATTTCCACTACCCTCCCAGGCTATCATCTTTTCTTTAGTCTTCTCATTTGGTTATTCCAAGTCTACTCTCATAATTCAACTCTCACAATTGGTATATCATACCAATCTAACTCATCTTTTCTTGAAATTTAAAAAATAACCTTTGCAGTGCTATGGATCCAACCAGGGCTGTCAGCAAGTACTATATTACTGAGCTACACCCCCAACCCTAAATTAATCTTTCAACAACTTGATTAATGTCATGTCACCAATATGCTCAAACCTCACAAACACTTCCCATACTGAGTCAAGTAAAATTCAATTCTTTATCATGGCTTTCCCCCAAAGACCCATATGATGTGACTTTTACCTACTCCTGTGATCTTATTTCATAGAGTCCACCCTTCAAAATATGCTGTAACCACACCAGTTTTTTTTCTCAACTTTCCAGAGAAGCCAAACTAATTTTTAGGTTCTTTGCACTGGCTTTTCTTTCTGCCTGCAGTCCTTCTCTGAAGTTTTTTATATGACCAACTTCTTCTGAATTCAGGCCTCAACTAAGTTGTGCTCCACTCAGAAAAACCTACTGGGATAAACTTATCTACACTCTACTTGACCTTTATCATATTAATGTATTTCGTAGTCTTCATCAGTTACCACAGTTGAAATTATTTTGTAAGGTTGCTTTCATTTGAATATTTGTGTTTCCTTCAACTGAAATGTACGCTAGTCTCTGGTTTCTTAGCTTATCTGGTTTTATGCAGAATTACAAGAGAATAACTAGATAATAAAAAGAAAAATATAAATTACTTTTAAAACATTATTATAAATCTTTAAACACCACTGTTTGAACAATTGATCTTAAGTTGTAAGAGTGGATGCCTGGAATACATTACTAAGGCTACTTCAGTAGATGAGGTTGAGAAACAATGGTAAGAGTTTAAAGATAAGCATAAAAGAAGAGATCTGGGGGTAATGAATAGAAGCAAACTGGACTTGCCAATTGGAGTGTGACAGAATGAGGTCTTAGATTTGTCTTAGAAATAATGAAATGTATGATGTTGACATTACTAAAGTGGGAAAGACTGGGGAGGCGCAACAGAAAATACATTATTTTTTGTTGTTGCTGTTTGTTTGTTTATGCTGTTTTGAAATATTTGTGAGACATCCACGTGTAGATGTCAACAATCAAGTTGAATATACAAAGCATACCTTGAAAGAGAAGTTGGAATTCAAGTTTGACGACAGAGTCTGAATGATCCAGAAGATGCTATATGGATTTCTAGATCAAGTCTTTGTTTCTAATCCTCCTAGGAATTGCCCCTCCTTCCAGGTACCATGCTATCATTCTGGAGAGTTGATCTCAGTGTCCCACAAAGACCCATGTACTCATGGCTTGGTCCCTAGCTTTGGTACTATTGGGAGGTAGTGGGACCTTTCAGAGATGGAGCTCAGTTATAGGAAATTGAGTCATTGGGTGCATTTCCTTGTAGGGGACATTGGCAGTCTTGCCAATCCCCTCTCTGTCACACTCTCCTTTTGTTTCCTGGCCCTAAGGAAGAGGGTTTTCTTCTACCACACACTCCCGTCATGTGCTGCCACAGGCCTGGAGTGGTGGGGCCAAGTGAGCATGGATTGAAACCTCTGAAACTGTAAGCCAAAATAAACATCTAATCCTCCCATTCACATTTCTTTACATTAGAGTGATTGTTATGTAATCCTTTGTTTTTCTCCTTTGCTTCCTCCTGATGTCAACAGGAATTTTAAAAATCAGACAAAAATTCTCCAAAGAATAATATTCACTTTGGAAGAGCAGAACACTCTCGTGGGAATGGGAATATTCAGAGGTTGACAAAAAGGGACACACTTTTAAGTCAAAAACAAGAAGGATTACATCAGATATTTTGAAGCAGTAATCACTAACCACAATGATTAATATCAGGAGTGGCATCAGCCCATGGTTGACTAGACAGTTCCTGGGCAGATTTCTTGATGAAAATACCTTTTGTGTGAAGTTATTATATCTTCTATGCAAGCTTGTGATTGTGGCAGAGTCATTTGTGATAGTTACTGTCAAGCAATTAAATATAAAAACCCTTCCTTCATAACTGCTCAGCTTTATTTATTCATTTTTTGGTTAAGGTTGACACAGTGACTACATTTGATTCTAACAATTTTCACATTTCTTCCACGCTGGTGAACCGTTTCCTTATGACAGACATTTGGAAACTGCACCCAATTTTTTGCTGAAATTCTTCTTTGTTGATCTAATGTCTATATTCACAGTATGTCAAACTGAAAGATTGGAGGAAAAAGACCTCAGAATTTTAATTTCTAATCAAGACTTCTGACAACAACTATAAGAAGGTAATTTGTAACTACAAAATTAAAGAAAATAGCACACACAAGATCACCTTCACTTATGTAGATATCAACTACAATTTGGAATAGAGTTCACCATCAATTCTGATAATTTGGTAAAAGAACTCACAGAAATCACTGCAAGCTATTGTACTCGGAGTTACAGATTATTTCAGGGAAAGATACATATGAGAATTAGGCTAAGGAACAGGTTTATTGCACAGAGTCTGAGAGAGTTCCATGGTTTCCACTTTTATTGGGATGTTACCTGCTTGGCGTCAATGTGTGACAATACACATGGAGGACTATCCACCAGAGAGGTGCATGTGAGCTTCAGGGACAGATCATTATGTACATGTCATTGATTGACTTTTTTTCCTATATAGCTGAACTCAGTCTCCATCTCCCCTCCCTCGCTTCCTGGAGTTCTAGCTTCTGTTACATGGTCCATGGGTCCTGCCTTGAGTGATCTGGTTAACATAAACTATCAGCTGACGGTTCATGAAGCACATTCTGAGCCACATCATTAGTATGAACTATCAAGTGTGATCCAATGGACCCACTATGGATTACAGATATTTATCACTCAGGAAATTCCAAGGGTTTAGAGATTACCTAACAGAAATCTAGGACAAGACCAAAATTCTCTTTGGGCAAAGCCAAGTTCTTTAGTACACAGTCTAGCACATAGGAGATCTCAACAGATAGTCTTCATATGAGGTTAGCTCTTTCTATTTAACATGAATTAAAACAAATATTGTCATAAAAATCATCCCTGACCCCACGTTTTTTTTGGGGGGGGAGGTTGGGGATACCAGGGATTGAATTCAGGGGAACTCTACCACTAAGCACTGATCCACATCCCCAGCCCTATTTTTTGTATTTTATTTAGAGATAGGGTCTCACTGAGTTGTTTAGCACCTGATTTTTCTTGAGGCTGGCATTGAACTCATAATCCTCCTGCCTCAGCCTCTAGATTGCAGGCATATGGCACCCGCACCTGGCCTGATCTGACTCTTAAAGAATAGTTATTCTCTTTCTTAGCATCTGCACGTATCCTTTTAAAAAATATCCCATGTGAGATTATTTTATGGTAACTATAGTTTATTAACTACTTTAAATTTTGTTCTTCTCTACTAGAATATAATCCAGAGTACCAGAATCACATTTTTTTACAATTTTATTCCCATAATATCTGACACATAGTAGGAATATGAAAATCTTTTTGAATGGATGACTTAATTAATAGACTATAAACTCCATTACAGCAGGAAGGGTCTAACATCTTTGATATAAATGAATCTCCAGAATCCCACTGGGTATTTGTCACATACAAAGCTCACAATTAGTGTATGTTTAATGACTGAAAATAGATTAAAGGGATTTCTATTTTAGATTCAGACTTAGAGATATTAAAATATTAATATATTATATTTCCAAAGGATTTTATGGAGCTAGTTGTTGTACTGGATTTATATTTTTGTAAGTGTATTTTCCTGATTCAAAATTTAAAATTACCCATGAATTCAGACCTAAGCTTAATCATTATAAGCAGACACTGTATAATAAAAAGAGCAATGAATTTGGAGTTTCAGAATGAATATGGTAGCCTTTCTATACTTACTAAATATATGATTTTGTGATACTCCCTCTTCCTGGAATGCTCTTCCCATTTGTCCCAAGTTAGACTATTAGCAACAGTTTATTTTTCATACTTAAAATTCTAATAAAAACACTTACTTAATATAAGTATAAATATTCGCAAAAGTAACTAGCTAATGTTTGTTATTTACAATTTAAGTAAATTTTTAAACAAAATCTTTAAAATATAACTCTTTTAACCCCACCCCAGCTAAACTATATTTTATTACTCATGTCTTACTGGAGACTATTGGTCTTCTTGCCTAAAGATGATTTGAAGATTAAGGCAGTTTAGTGTTGAAAGACCAGCACACGGTACAGACAGATTTGTTGTGCCAATTTTCTCCTTCTTGTAAGGGAAGATTTTACTAAACAATTGCAATTTTTCCCACATTATCCTCTTCTCTTAGCTTCCTCTAATAATAATCCCAAATTGAGGAAATTACACACACACACACACACACACACCACATATCATATGTAACATATTTATGCACACATTCATGTATAATATATAGGTATTAGAACAACATCTGAATGTGGTTGCATATTAAACATCAGGGAGATTCTCAAGATTCTTTTCAACTCAACATTCTAGATATTCACACAATTGAAGATGTATTTGCCATGGCTGAGCTATAAGTATGAAAACATATAATATATACTTTTGCCCTTATCTTTCTTTGACAACACAAATGGGAAAACATCCATGATGTCCGTGCTTGGCAAAGAAACTTGGCCACTGAGGAATTTATCCATTTATAGGATTTATTCCCCATAGATGGAGCAGGCTATTCCTGGGTTACTAATGCCAGCAAATTTAGTCAATTATATTTTGGATACTCATTAGACACTTTGCAAACATTATTTTTAACCCATTATTAAAATTATGCAAACTCATCACAAATCTGAAAGAAATCAGGCTAAGCTACAATAAATCAATTTATTTAAAGTCAGTGAAATACAATATAGAAAGGACAAATTTGGTCTAGAGCCCTGTAGTTTATTTTTGAATAATGGAAATTCTTTTTTTCCCCCCACCCTACCTCACACTAGCACATAGTGCTGAAACACTTGGAAAGAAGAAATCAAAATAGTGTTTAAATTAAGCTAGTATTGTGAAACAAACTGACTGTAGGACTCCAAGGGTTTAAAATTTTCAAATAATTATACTTGTTGCTTGCATAAAATGACTTAAGAAATTTTCAGAGTTGCAGTATATAATTCTTTTGATTTCAAATTTATTTGTTCTTTTTAGTTATATATAACGGTAGAAGGTAGTTTGACCTATCATACATACATGGAGTATAACTTCCCATTTTTGTGATTGTGAAGTTATACTGGTAGTGAATTTGTATATGAACATAGGAAAGTTATGTCTCATTCATTCTACTATCTTTCCCATTCCCATCCCCTCTTCTTTTTCCCCACTCTGCCCTGTCCAATATAGTTAATCTCCCCTTCTCTGCCTTACTCCTAACCCTGCCTGTTGAGTCAGCATCCACATACCAGAGAAAATATTCAGCCTTTGTTTTTGTGTATGTGTGGGGGAGTTGGTTTGTTTCACTCAGCATGATGGTTTTCAGTTCCATTCATTTACCAGTAAATACCTTAATTTCATTCTTCTTTAAGGCTGAGTAATATCCCATTGTGTATATAAGAGATATTTTCTTTATCTATTTGTATGTTGAAGGGTACCTAGGGTTTCATAGTTTGGCTCTTGTGAATTGATGTGGCTGTGTCACTATAGTTTGCTGATTTAAAACCTTTGATTATAAACTGAAGACTGGGATTGCTGGGTCAAATGGTGGTTTCAGTCCAAGTTTTCTGAGGAATCTCAATATTCCTTTGCAGAATGTTTGCACTAATATGCAGTCCCACCAGCAATGTATAAGTGTACCTTTTCCCCCACATCCTCACTGACATTTATGGTTGCTTGTAGATAATTGCCATTCTGAGTAGAGTGAAATGAAATTTCAGTATATTATTAATTTGTGTTTCTCTAATTGTTAGTGATATTAAACATTTTTAAAATATATTTGTTGGCCAATCACATTTCTTCTTTTGTGAAGTACCTGTTCAATTCCTCTGTGCATTTATTGATTGGGTTATTTATTTATTTATTTATTTCGGTGTTAAGTTTTTTGAATTCTTTACTATCCTGGATATTAATGCTCTCTCTCTCTGAGGTACAGGAGGGAAAGATTTTTCTCCCATTCTGTAGGCTCTCTCTTCACATTATTGTTTCCTTTGCTGTGAAGAAAATTTTAGTTTAAATTCATCCAATTTATTGATTCTTGATTTTACTTCTCGTGCTGTAAGAGTCTTGTTGAGAAATTTGGTTCCAAAGCTGACAAGATGGAGAGTTCAGGTTACTTTTTCTTCTAGTAAGCCCAGAGTCTCTAATGCCTAGGTCCTTGATCCATTTTGAGTTGAGCTTTGTGCAGTGTTTCAGTTTTTCCAGCACCAGTTGTTGAAGAGGCTTTCTTTTCTCTAACATATGTTTATGGCACCTTTGTCTAGTATGAGATAACTCTATTTATGTGGGTTTGTCTCTGTGTCTTCTATTCTGTACCCTTGGTATTCACGTCTGTTTTATGCCAACACCATGTTGTTTTTGTTCCCGTAGCTCTGTAGTATAATTTAAGGTCCAGTATTGTGATGCTTCCTGCTTCATTTTTCTCACTGAGGCTTGCTACACCCAAGGGCAACATCATTCTAAATGGAGAAAAAATGAAAGCATTCCCTATAAAAACCAGAACAAGACAGAGAGGCCCTCTTTCACCACTTCTATTCAACAAAGTTCTGGGAACTCTAGCCACAGCAATTAGAATGAAGAAAGAAATTAAAGGAATACAAATAGAAAAAGAAGAACTCAAACTATCTCTATTTGCCAACAACATGATTCTATATTTAGAAGGCCCCCCAAAAAACTCCACTAGAAAACTTCTAGAACTCAGAAATGAATTTAGCAAAGTAGCAGGATATATTCAGAATTAATATTGTCAAAATGGCCATACTACCAAAAGTGCTATACAGATATAATGCAGTTCCTATTAAGGTTTCGGTGACATTCTTCATAGAAAAAAAAAAAAAAGCAGTCATGAAATTCATTTGGAAAAACAAGGCCCAGAATAGCCAAAGCAATCCTCTGCAGTATATAATTCTTAATGAAGGGCTCTGCATGTCCGCCTTTGTGCATTATGTGGTTACAGAATTAAACTTACTATTATGTAAACTTGTAAAACATTGAGTTCTAGCAAGTCTGTCAGCAGTTATTTTATTGAATGCTTCTTCTTTGGCAAGCTTCTGTATAGCAAGTGGCAATATACTTATGTGTTAACAGCCATGTATTCAGTCTTATAGTAAAAGGAGAAGATCATAGTTAATTGTGGGATTAAATTTAATGGCAATATAATCTCCAAGAGAGGAAAAAAAAAAACAAAGCTTAACCTAACCTGAGATGGTTACAAATATGAGTAGACTTAGCTAGTATAAGTAAAAGGAGAAAAGGATACTTCAAATAGAAAGAACACCACACAACAAAATAAGGAGATTCATTGCTCTTATTTCATTTTAGGGTGTGCTTTAGCCAGCTTTTTCACATCTGTGACCAGAAGACCTGACAAGAACAATTTTAAGGAAGAAAAGTTTATTTTGGTGCTCACAGATTCAGAGGTCTCAGTGCATTGACAGCTGATTCCATTTCTCTAAACCCAAATGAGGCAGAACATCATGGCAGAAGTATGTGCTAGAGGCAAGCAGTAGGGGACATGACACCCGGAAACACCCAGCTCCTCTCATCAAGAACAAAATATGTACCTCAAAGGCACGTCCCACAGTGACTCACTTCCTCCAGTCACAGCATACCTGCCTACAGTTAATACCTATCAGGAGATTAATGCACTCATTAGGTGAAGACTCCCATAACCCAATCATTTTACCTCTAACCCTTTTTACATTGCTTACACATGAGCTTTGGGGGGAACACCTAATATCTAATTCATACAGGGTCTTCCTTGTATAAAAATATAAAAATAACTTGTTACCTAAAAGCTACTGCCAGAATCCTAGGTTTAAAATCCTAGTTTTAAAACCCTAGGTTTGTTTAGAAACCCTAGGCATAAAAATGCTATTCTTGTTTGGAATAAAATTTTAAAAGAAAACTTTGAAAAGTTCTTGGCATAGAAAGCAAGTCTCCTCACTGGTTCATGGACCTGTATGTTGTGAGGTCAAGGCTTAAAAATAAGAGGAATATAACCTTTAAACTTTAAAGATTAAGCATACAAATGAACACCTGTATACCACATATACAAATCTTTTAGATCTTTAAAATGAATGTGTCAGCAAGATGGCATAATAGGACCACCCTTTGCCCATCCCCTGGCAGAAATATTAGTTAAAACAATGTTCCACACATGAAAATAACTTCACAAGAGCTAAGTAAACCAAGTGAGAACAGAAATAAGAAAAGATTCATTAAAGAGTTAGAGGAAGGAGAATTTTACCTTACCAATATCACCCCTTTCCCTCCTCCCAGCAGCATAGTATGCAAAGAGATACCCTTCATGTGGGGGAAGGAGAGGGAAGTGGACACCAGACTTTGACTAAATTCTCAACACAATAAATCCCAGTGTAGGGCAGGTCCTATTGCCCCAATGTCAGGTACCAGTCCTACATAGCAGACTGGTTCTCTGCGTTGTCCTACTCCCAGGTCATGCAGTAGCTAAATACTCTGCATCATCCCCAGCACAGGACCAGCTCCTATAGTCCTAGACATCATGTCAGCACCAAAAACCCAGTCAACCAGCTGACACTTGGGAATACATGTGCATATAGAACTGTAGGCCTACCCAGTGCTACATTCAGTATATTTTGTTTCAAACACAGGCAGGCACTGGCAGATACAGGCTCCAGGATGGCACAGTGCCAAGCTGATCTCCATGTTTCTATCTAGTAGATCAGTCGCTATGGCCATATCCTTTAGCCTATTTAGAGTTCAGTAGAACTAAAATGCAGACTTGTCCCAGTTTACCTCAGTGCTGGGTCAGCCCTCACAAATCCCAGATCTAGGACTACTTCTGTGTATCAAAGATCCATGCAGCTCTCATGGACCTAGTTTCTAGGTCAGTATCTGTATACCCCTCCTCCAGGCATATAAGAGTAGGCACAGGCTCATACATGGTCACTGGGGCTGATCTGGAGCCTGTGCCCACTGTTGTGGACCTAGATGCTGAGTATACAGATGTTGGCCCAGAGGCTAGGTCAATGAGGGGTTCCCTAGTCAACTGCTATAGATTCAGGGCCCCAGGTGGTTCCAGATTCCGTACCAACCCTGTACCAAATTAGCATAGTGTACAAATTGCTCTGAATTTCCATAGGCCCTAGGATTTAGGGTCAAGGGCTAATGTAGCCAAAGTAGGGTCCACCTTGACCCCAGAAAAACCTAGAGCCATAATGGATCCCACAGACTGAGACTTGAAGACCACTTCTGCACGTTCAGCTTCAAGGTCAGCTTGTATATATCCTTTCTCCCTACCTGACCCATAAATCCGGCTCCAGGCTGCACCAGCACCACATGAGCCCAAATGAATTCAGTTTGCAGATGAACCCAGAGTACACAGGTTCATCCCAGAACTTAGTCAACCACTGTAGACTCAGGATCAAGACTGTCTCTAAGGTCAGATGAACCCTGATGAAACAAGCCTTCAAGTCAGTCCTCAGAGATATAGGTTCCATGCCTCTCCTCATTAACACAGGTCCTAGTTACATCCCTGAAGATTCAATCAACAGGTTGACTCCATTTGGTATAGGTTTTAGGCCTAGTCCAGCCAACCCAAGTTTCAGGTACACTCATCTGCTGGCCCAGGCTTCAGGCCAATCTATACAAGTACTCAAGATGCAAGCCTGCTTTGGACCACACCATGTGGTTTCCCAGAATCTCTGAATTGTCTGACTGTTGAAGGTCTTTCTAGAATAATTCTTTAATTCGTATGTGTGAATGTCAGTTTAAGGCAACAAGAAATATGAAAAATCAAGGCAATAGAACACCACACAAAGAACACAATAATCTCCCAGTAGCTGACCCCCCAAAAATAAGGATACAGAGATTACCCAAAAAGAATTCAACATAATTATGTTTAAGAAGCTTAATAAATTTCAATAGAATACAGAGGGGGAAAAATCAATGAAATAAGGAAAATAATGACTAAAGCTAGAAATTGAAGAGAAAATAAAATGAAGAAGAAAAACCCCCAAATAAACAAACTAATGTGTACCTTAAGAAACTACAAACATAAGAACAAACTAAAACCAATGTTAGCAGAAGGAAGGGGTCAACAAAGATCAGAGCAGGAATAAATAAAAGAGAACTAGACAAACAAAAGAAAGCATCAAGAGATACTTTTTGTTAAATGAAAAGATACTTTTTGTTGAAGCTAAAAAGGTCAAACATTTAACCAGGCTATGAAAAAAAAAAAAAGACATGACTTAAAATCATTGATGAAAGAGGAGACATTGTAACTGGTACCACATAAATATTAAGGGTCATAAGAGGCTACTATCAACAATTATATGCTAACCAATTGGATAATCTAGAATAAATGGGAAAATTCCTTGATAAATACAATCTACCAATGAATAACAAAGAAGCAAAAAATCTTAACAGACCAGTAACAGTAAATAACTTGAAGCCATAACTTCTCTCATTGAAGGAAAGTTGAGAACTTGGATTTACTGTTGAATTCTACCAATAAGGAAGTACCAATCTACCAAATAAGGAAGTATCAATCCCCAGATTCTAAATGTTGAAGAAGAAACACTTCCAAATACAAACCCCTAGACAAATGAGAGCTCACCACTAAAATTTTTCACAGAAATACTTTAAATTGTCATTAATGTAGAAGGAAAAGGACGTTAATTAGTAACATGAAAATACAAAACTTCCCAGTGGAAGTTAGTTCATAGTCTAACGCAAAATTCTTTAACAGTGTGATAGTGGTGTGTAAATAAATCATTCATGCCTTTAGTAAAAATAGTAAAAGAAATTATGGAGGATAAAAGATAAAACTATTAAAAAAACAGTAGTCACAATATTTACTTAAGGGATGCATAATATAAATGATAAAGATTGTGATATCAAAAAATTTAAATGTGAGTAGTGTGGAGTTAAAGCATGGTGTTTTATGATATGATCAAGCTAAAACTGTTAGCTTAAATTAACCTATTATTACTATATTATATATTCTTTGTAGGTTTCATGGTAGCCACAAAGCAAAAACCCACAGTAGATACACAAAACATATATAAAAAATAAAATACAAAAAGACCAGATAAGTATAAACATAAAGATGATCATTCAATAAGATAAAATTCCCAGTTGACAAAGGTGTTCATGGGCATGAGGGGTTGCCCAATCAGGTAGACACTCAAGGCTCATGCACATAAGAGGAGGATCCAATAAAAAGACTAAGATAGAGGTGTGGACATGAGAGGAGCAATGAGCAATGATGAGAGTAGTATGAAGAAGGAAGGGAAGAGATTTTAAAAGGGGGGAGGACAATCCAAAGCTCATAAAAAGAACGAATTAGTGCTTACTGGAGGGACTCCAGGGCCCAATCTCTTTGAGAAAGTCTCTTTGTTATTTTTGCTCTTACAATAAATCTTTTAGCTTACTATTCTTTAATTCTATTTCTTCCTTTAAAAATTGTTCTAATTAGTTATAAATGATGAAATGCACTTTAACACATCATGCATATATGGACTATAACTTCTCATTTTTCTGGTTGTACATAATGTAGAATCACACCAGTTGTATAATCTTATATGTACATTGGGTAATAATGTCTGATGCATTCTACTATCCTTCCTACCTCGACATCCCTTTCCCTCCTTTCACTACCATCTGCCTAATCCAAAGTACCTCTATTTTTCCTTAGCCCCCCACCCCTGCCCCTGGTTAATGTGAATTTGCTGAGTGCAGACAAGGAACTCAATACCCCTAGACAGTAACAGAAAGGTTTTGCAAATCCAAAGAAATCATCAAAAGACTGAAGAGACAAGTTGTGGAATGAAAGACAATTTTTGCAAACCATACATCTAGTGAGAGGTTAATATCCAAAATACGTAAAGAATTCTATAGCCAGCAAACAAATGACCTAATTAGGAAAGGTCAAAGGATCTGAAAAGTAGTTCTCAAAAGACATATAAACTAGCAATAAGTATGGAAGAAAATTATTAATATCACTATTCATCAAATAAATGCAAATCAAAGCCAGAGTGAAATATCACCTCAGATCTGTTGGAATGGCTATTATCAATAAAACAGAAGAACATAAGTTTTAGAGAGGATGTTGAGAAAGGGAACCCTTATACAACTCTTCTTGGGAATATAAATTAGCACAGTCATTATGGAAAATAGTATGAAAGTTTCTCAAAATAAAATAAATAATAAAATATAGACCCACTTTTTATCCATCAATTTTGCCACTGTGTATCTATCCAAAGGAAATGGACATAATATATTAAGGAAATATTTTTCATTCCTGTGTGCATTATAACTTTATTTATAATAGCCATGATATGGACCAACCTTTCAAACATGATATTTATATTCAATGAAATACTCTTCAGCTTTAAATAAAAAGAAAACCTATATATCAAGAAGATACCTGTACGGCCCTTTTTATTTCAATATTATTCACAACAGCCAAGATATAAAATAAATCCCGATGTCCATTGATAGACGAATGAGTTAAAAAAGTGTGATACACATGCATACACACACACACACACACACACACATGGAAATGGGATATTATTCAGCCATAAAGAACAATGAAATCTTGCTATTTGTGATAATATGGATGCAATGGAGGACATTATGTTCTGTGAAATAAACCAAGCACAGAAAGACAAATATGGAATGTTCTCACTCAAATCAGGAAGTGAAAAGAGTTGTTTTCATTGGAGTAGAGAGGAGAATAGTGGTCACTAGAGGCTGAGGGGTATAGGGACTAAGTGGGAGATTAAATAATGTGTACCAAAGTACAGTTACAATTTATCTGAATCTTGAGGAGGTGCACTAGGGCATCTGGTAGGCGTTAACCTCCTGAGGGAAATGGGATGCCATAAAAGGTTTAAATGAGTAGTGAGCAAATTAAAACATGTTATGAAGATCACTTGGATTGCAGAATGAATTGAGGAATAAGGATGAAGGTGACTATCCAGTTAAATATAACTCCGACAGATACTTACGGTATGTTGGTGGGTTGAATGAGACATAGCCGCAATGCTAAGAGCCAAGTATATGATGCATGGCATTTTTGGTCGAAAGGTGACGCCAGCTAGCCATTGAGATGATATGATTATGTTAAGATTTGCATTCATATGGATATTGGACTCCTGCTGTTCACCTAGGCCAGCTACGGGACTCCTGGAGAGTTCCCATTGGTTGGGGAAGTACAGTAGGAGGGAGTTCCGGGGGAGGAGCTCTCGGCGGTCCGAGAGGAGGCCGCGTGTGTGGAAAAAATCTTCCCGGGCAGTACCGGACATTGGCGGCAGTTTCAAAAAATAAACTTTGTTCCTGCTTGAGTGGCTCCTGATTTTGTGCCCAGCCAGACTGCGGCAACTGGACCACCGAGAGAGCTCCTCCCCCGGAACTCCCTCCTACTGTACTTCCCCAACCAATGGGAACTCTCCAGGAGTCCCGTAGCCGGCCTAGGTGAACAGCAGGAGTCCAATATCCATATGAATGCAAATCTTAACATAATCATATCATCTCAATGGCTAGCTGGCGTCACCTTTCGACCAAAAATGCCATGCATCATATACTTGGCTCTTAGCATCTCCCCCCTTCTGTTTAAGTAACAAGCAATCTGGCTAGGGACCGTGCCTGTTAGGTTTGTCCAATTCAACATATGGTTCTTACCCGTCATCGGAAAACTGACTTTTAGGCGTCAGCCTCCTGTCTTAGGTTGATACCACTGCAATTGGATCATACCCGTCACTGACTACCTGTCCAGCATATAGCCATACTTGTGGATAGGCCTATGTACCAGTGGGGGGGTGAGGTTCTTTGCCTCACCTCTGTTGGCCCCCAAAATTGGCCTTGGTGCTGGTGGGGGGGTGAGGTTCTTTACCTCACCTCTGTTGGCCCCCAAAATTAGACCATCACTAGTAGAAGGGAGGAGGATACAGAAATGTCATGACACCAAGTCAATTAACGGCTCCTAGGAAAAATTACATCACTGGTGACACATCAGCAAGGATACGCTAGCACTACCATAATTCGCTGCATCAACAAATAGATCACAAAGCATACAAGTGATACATAGTCCAGGCAAGTTCTGTAAGCAGTTCAAAGTAGAGGAATCTATCAATATGTCCATATCCTCCCAAAATAAAGCATACAAGTGATACATAGTCCAGGCAAGTTCTGTAAGCAGTTCAAAGCAGAGGAATCTATCAATATGTCCATATCCTTCCAAAATAAATCGACTCATTGATTGAGCATTACTTGTTGAGTTATAAATCATTGATGTATCAGCTTACACGGTTTGTTGTGATAACTCTCGAAGAAGTTGTAGTTTGGTTTTATCTTTGTCTTCACCGGCACTGGGATGAAAATAGGAATTTTGACAATGATGCTAAAAAAATATGTAACATTTCAACAGGTACTAAGAAAACAATATTTAGAACAATTTACATTATCCTGAACAGAATTATTAAATATAATGAAAAGGAAAGGTGAAAGTAAACAAACAGATTTGTTAACCTTCTATTTGTTCATATATTAGAACAATCCTCAACAGCTGTTTACCCAAATTAAATTAAACTATTAAAATCAGGTGAATAATAAAAAAAAAATTTTTTTGGATCCATGTGCATGAGCGCCCCTCATATGTGAAATATGGACATACGCACATACAGACATACAACACAAAACAGAAGTGTGCACACGTAACATATAACACATAAGACAATAGTAAAGGCCTTGTAGCTTTACCTAGGTGAAATCTCCATTGCAATGTTCAAAAACTCCACAGTCAAAATATAAAACTGATCAGAAAAAACATTAACCTAGGTCTGTATGAGCTCAAAAATAAAATAGAACTTTATGATGTGGGAAAAAGCAATAATAAAATAGATATTGAAAAAATCATCCTGGTTAATCACTGTCACAGATGTAAGAATAGCCAAGCTGGAGATCTGGATATCAGCTGTTATGGATTTGAGTGGAATCATCTTCCTTTTGGTCTGTAGGAACTGTTTTAGTTAGTCTCTCTGGAATCCAAATCGGCTGCTGTTCTTCCTGTGGAAAAACACAAACAGAGCCCCGACTCCAGACTATCACTGGGTCAGGACCTTTCCATTGTCCTGTTAGAATATCTTTCCAAAGTACCTTAGGCTTATGTACATTTTTTGGATACAAATGTCTTTCCGCAGCACTAAGCCCTGATGAATCCAAATTTAAAAAGTTTAGAGTAAAAAGGGTTATTTTAAGTTTATCTTTGGGGGATATATACCCCTTTCCAATTCCCTCCTTTTGTTTTAATAAGTACATTTTAATAGTTTGATGAGCTCTTTCAACTATGCCTTGTCCTTGTGGATTGTATGGAATTCCTGTTATGTGAGTAATGCCAAATGATGAGCAAAATTGTTTAAAAGAGGTGGACGTATAACCAGGACCATTATCTGTTTTTAACTGTTTTGGAACGCCCACAGTGGCAAAATTTTGTAAGCAATGAGCTATAACATCTTTAGTTTTTTCTCCAGCATGAAGGGAGCCCATCAGAAATCCGGAAGAAGTATCAACTGTAACATGTAAATATTTTAATTTTCCAAATTGTGGCAAGTGTGTGACGTCCATCTGCCAAATATGGTTAGGTATCAGTCCTCTAGGATTGACTCCAAGATTAACTTGTGGTAAAAATGTCACACAATTTTGACATTGTTTTATTATATGTCGGGCTTGTTCTTTAGTTATTTTAAAACGCTTTTGTAAAGTATTAGCATTGACATGGAACCTTTTATGAAAATTTATAGCTTCTTCTATTGTGGAGAAAATATGTATGTCATGTGTAGTTTTATCTGCTAACTCATTGCCCAAACTAAGGGCTCCAGGCAATCCTGTATGTGCCCTGATATGTCCTATAAAGAATGGATCTTTTCTGTCCCAGATTAGACTTTGTATAGTAGAAAACAAAGAGAAAACAGTAGAAGAAGGGGAAATCCTACCAGCATCTTCAAGGGATACTATAGCATTAACTACATACTGACTATCAGAAAATAAATTAAATACAGAATTTTTAAACATCATAAAAGCTTGTAATACTGCATTAAGCTCTACCTTTTGAGCTGATTGTTTGGGTACTAAAAATGTAAAAGTTTGATCAGGGGTAACTACTGCTGCTGTACCATTATTTGACCCATCAGTGAATATATTTGGAGCATTCATGATAGGGGTTTTTTTTGTCATCTTTGGAAAAACTGCAGGATGTTTAGACCAAAAAGACAACAAAGGATTAGACGGTAAGTGATTATCAAATGAAACATTAGATTTACACATGATTATTGCCCAAGTATTTAACTCATTAGCTAACTCATCAATTTGATCTATAGTATATGGAGTAATAATTTTATTGGGAGAAATCCCAAACACTCCCTTGGCTGCTTTTATTCCTTTGAGTATTAATTGTCCTACAGCCTCAGGATACCTAGTAAGAATAGTATTAGGAGAATAAGATAAATGTATCCACAATAATGGACCTTCTTGCCAGAATACTCCTGTAGGTATATTTTTTGTTGGCAGTACAATAAATAATAAAGGCAAACTTATATCAATTCTATCCAAATGCATATTTTCCATATATGTTTCAATGATTTTTAATGCCTTTCTTGCTTCAGGCGTCAACATTCGGGGTGAATTTGGATCTGATGGACCTTTTAGAACATCAAATAAAGGTCCCAACTCTCCTGTTGGTATGCCTAGATAAGGCCTTATCCAATTTATGTCTCCTAATAACTTTTGAAAGTCGTTAAGTGATTTGAGTTGATCTACTCGTATTTGAATTTTGGGTGGACGGACCATGGTTGAGGATAATAAAACCCCTAAATAATTAATTGGAAGATTTAATTGTACTTTATCTATTGCTATCTCTAGATTATAATTTTTTAATAAATTTGTAAGTGTGGCATAACATTCTAGCAATGTGTTTTTATCTTTATGTGCCAATAACACATCATCCATATAGTGAAATATTTGTAGTTCAGGATTTTGATTTCTAAGTGGCTGGATTGCTTTGTTAACATAAATTTGACACATAGTTGGACTATTAGCCATCCCTTGAGGGAGTACTTTCCATTCATATCTCTGATCAGGACCTTCATGATTTAGTGCAGGGATAGTAAATGCAAAATGTGGACTATCCTGGGGATGAATTGGAATTGAAAAAAAAACAATCTTTAATATCTATAGCTAAAACATACCAGGTTTTTGGTAAAGCAGACAATTGGGGAATCCCTGATTGAGCAGGTCCCATAATAACCATCTCATTATTAATGGCTCTTAAATCTTGTAATAATCTCCATTTACCAGATTTCTTTTTAATGACAAAAATGGGAGTATTATGGGGAGATACGGAAGGTTGTATATGTCCCTCCGCTAATTGTTGTTTGACCAGGTCATGGGCTATTTGTATCTTTTCTTTAGTCAGGGGCCACTGAGGAACCCACACTGGTCTTTCTGATTTCCAAGTAATTTTGATTGTCTCAGTGGCCCTTTCTGAAAACCCAATCCATGTCTATTTGTTTTTTGATCTATTTGAATTGGTGCTGTCATACCTTGTTCTTGTTCTCTTAATCTTTCTTCTTTCCTAAAGCCTTGTCTAGCCCTAGTAGTGGGCGCATTAGGATTGATGTTATTTGTTAATGTCAAACCTAATTGATCTAGGACATCTCGTCCCCATAAATTTATAGGAAGATGATCCAATACATAGGGCTGTATAGTTCCTTCACATCCTTCAGGATCCTTCCAATCTAATACCATTGCACTTCTATGGGGATTAGTTGCCACTCCTAGGCCTCGAAGCGTTTGAGTGGCTTGTTGTAATGGCCAGTGTTTCGGCCATTCTTGATGAGATATGATGCTAAGGTCTGCACCTGTATCAAGAAGCCCATTAAAGTCACGTCCTTGAATATTTAGTTTTAGCATTGGGCGAGAATCTAGATTTAAAGACAGCATAGCCCAATCTACACCTGTGGAGCCTAATCCCCTGGAACCTCTTTCTGCAGTACGACTGGAAAATTTATCATGTAGGCTGGGTATTATTAATAACTGTGCTATTCTATCTCCTGGTGAAATTACTGATATACCTCTTGGAGAACTAGCTATAATTTTTATTTCACCTTCATAATCGGGATCAATTACCCCAGGACTTATCATAAGTCCTTTTAGTGTTGAAGAACTGCGTCCCAATAATAAGCCTACTGTTCCTTGGGGAAGAGGTCCTTTTACTCCTGTGGGAATGATTTGAACTCCCATCTCTGGAGTTAGTACTGCTCTGGCAGAGGCGCAGATGTCCAACCCTGTGCTCCCTCTAGTTTGTCTGATGAGGGATTTAATGGATAATGCGTCCTGGGCACTACCTTGATGGTGTTGCTGGGTTCCTCCACTGCCCCGTACATTTGTGGTTTGGGGCCCCGGAGCATTGGGCCCTCCAGTCCGTTTTTTGGCAATGGAGCCTGATGTCTTTCTCCACGATATCGTGGGTAAACACTTGGTCCTTGTCTGTTTTTTGATAACGGAATACCTTCTATGGTGGTTTGAGAACGGCATTCATTAGCCCAATGTTTCCCTCTACGGCATCGTGGGCAAATACCCGGTATTCTATTCCTTTGATACCTAGCCTTGTTAAACCCTCCTCCTATGGGGCAACTCCTTTTAAAATGTCCTGTTTGATCACAATTATAGCATGTTTTTGGCCTGGCATCTAAAGCCTGTTGTACTGCTGCTAAGACTTGCCCTTGTTCATTAATGTCTCTACATAATTTAATATATGTGTTTAAATCTTCATGTTTCCATGGTCTGATGACCTCTCTGCAGCAACGATTTGCTTGGTCATAAGCCAGTTGTTTTATAAATGGCATTGCCTGTTCTGTATCTCCAAATACTCTAGATGCTGTCTGAATAAGCCTATCTACAAATTCAACGTAAGGTTCATTAGCTCCTTGTATTACCTTAGATAATTGTCCTTGTAAATCTCCATGCCCCTGTAAAGTTTTCCATGCCCTAACTGCGTCTGCAGCAATTTGTGCGTATACGCCAGGATCATATTCAATTTGTTGCCGTTGACCCTCATAAGGTCCTTTTCCTAATAACATCTCTAGATTTCTTTGAGGGTAACCGGCTGTTGCATTTCGCCTAGCTGTCTCCATGCAAAATTCCTCATTGGCAACCTTCCATAACAAATATTGTCCTCCATTTAGCACAGATCGACACATGTTAGCCCAATCTGCTGGCGTCATGTCTAAGTTGGTAATGGATTCGACCATGCTCACAGTGAAGGGTGCTTGCGGCCCGTAGGTTGTTACAGCCTCCTTTAATTGCTTCACTGTTTTGAAATCTAAAGCACGGTGAATTCGTTGCCCTCCTGCCTGCTCAAGTACAGGGCATGCTAATCTTTGGGGTCCTGCCTCAGGATTCCGTCCATCAACTACGGGAGTTGAGGGCCGCTCAGCTGTAGATGGAGCTGTTGGTTGAATTACGCCCTCTGGTGATAGAACGGAGTTAGTAGCAGCCTCCTGTTGTAATTCCCCGCCTGATGGTTGTTTTTCCTCTAAGCTTTCTTTCTTCAAATCTTCCTCTGTCTGACTAGCTTGAGAGACCTTCTCTTTCGCTTGACCTAACATGTTTTCTACCATAGTCTGGACCTCTAACAATTTACTTAACAGTCTTTCGGTTTGTTTTTTACTAGTTTCTAATCTACTATAAAGGTAACGCAACCCAATAAGATAGCATAAAACAAAACCGAAACAGAATGAAACAAAAACCGAACAAAGAATAGTTGTATCAATTTTCTCTTTCTCAGGGCCGAACAACTTCAAACCTTGAGCCAACCAATTTTCCCAGTTTGCCTGAGAAAATTCTAGGGATAGGCAGCTTGAAACAAAAACAAGATAAATCAAAACGAGAACACATTGTTTTTTGAAATGGTCACCCATTTTGTTGCCTTCCCTCAGGGGCGAGCAATTTTACTCACCTCCAAACTTCAGGCGTTCCCCGTGCGGGCCACCAGTTGCCGCAGTCTGGCTGGGCACAAAATCACGAGCCACTCAAGCAGGAACAAAGTTTATTTTTTGAAACTGCCGCCAATGTCCGGTACCGCCCGGGAAGATTTTTTCCACACACGCGGCCTCCTCCCGGACCCGCCGAGAGAGCTCCTCCCCCGGAACTCCCTCCTACTGTACTTCCCCAACCAATGGGAACTCTCCAGGAGTCCGGTAGCCTGCCTAGGTGAACAGCAGGAGTCCAATATCCATATGAATGCAAATCTTAACATAATCATATCATCTCAATGGCTAGCTGGCGTCACCTTTCGACCAAAAATGCCATGCATCATATACTTGGCTCTTAGCACCGCAATGGACAGGAATAGGCATTTTATTGGTGATAAGAAAGAAGCTGGTGTCAGTGTGAAATCCAAGTGTCTGGTATAAATGAGTGAGTGCAATGTGTTGCCATTGCTGAAATAAGGAGTCTATTTTGGAGAAAGCCTATGTTTTTAGGAATCAGGCAGGCCATACTGATGATAACTTGAACTCTGAGATCCTGTAAATAAGTATAAAAAAGTGTTCACTGGTTGAGTTTCAGCAAGAGTGATGGATTTCAGATTGTCACAAGAGTGGTTATTCATTTCAAAATAAGTGATTATAATAGAAAATGAACATTTTAATCTTTCTACATAGTTTTCTCAGCAAATGTAGCTAGCACCTGGGCAAAAGGAGGAGCCTTGCTAATAAAGAGTGGTTGAAAGCCAGAGATCTCCAGAGAAAATTAGAGTTTCCTCCCTGGCATTCACAGTTCAAAGGGAAGTGAAACTTGGAGCCAGGCAGACAGTTATTTACATTCCAATGGAATGCAAATGATAGAGAACAAAGGTTTCAAACCTGCCCTCTCTCCAGAGGAAAGGGGCCCCTGTAACCTACATAAACTCCCTGATTTAATCTCAAGGTTTTTCTCTCAAAGTGCAGAGGAGTCTGGGTGTGATAGGTTGACCTGTGGAGCACTGGGTTTGGGAAATGGTATGGGGTAAGTCATAGTAACTCTGATCTCTGTCCCTGAAACTTTTCCTACTTTCAGGATAAAAATAACTAAATAGAAATGTTAGAAACTCAATTGTTTCTCCATTACATTGTCTTGCAATGTATTAGCAGCTTTCTGTGCCTAGAAAGTGTAGAAGACTTGGGTAGCATGCAGGCTGGTGCCTTGAATTAACAATACATTAAAAAGTAACTTATTGAGCAATTCTATACTTTATATTTCTTGATTCACGTAATTCAATTAGCAGAGCAACCACATAAGAGTGGGTATATATTTTCTCTTTAAACTACTTAAGAAGCAGCCTCAGGTAGGTTATGAAATTTACCTGAATGATGAAGTTCAGATTAAAGTCTATACCTTCAATCTGGTTTAGACAGGTAGATAGGTAGGCAGATAGATACATATATACATAAATCCTTATGATTTGTACAAGATATATAGATATGTCCTATCTATCATATATCATCTGCAGCTTTCATCTTTATCTGTTTGATCCTTCATAGAACTTCTATGCCTATTCCTAAGTCCAGTGAGATGGACATTATAATTTCTCAAGGCCCTCTAAAGTGAATATAAGAAGTACATTTAGGATATTAATTAAGTTTACCCAAAGACCATACTCTTAATAGTCCAAAAAAGATTACCATTAGCTCTAATGTATTGTCATTCACTTTTCCAATATCAAATTCTATTCAGCAATATTGCTCAATAGAATTTGCCACTTAAAGTGACACATATATCCCAATTAATTCTATGTGCACATTATAATAGAATGTAATAATGTGATTTCCCTTTCCACTATTAAATTAAACTGCATGATTCTTCAAATAATTGAATGTCCCATAATTTAGAGCAACCAAATGGAACTCTCTCATGTAGCTCCAGATACCTATGCAGTGGCAAATAATAAAACCCAAATTGAGCCCCCTTTACTGTTTTCCTAGAAAAGTCAAAATCATCAAATCTTCCCTCTTTTCTTCTTCCTCTGTCCATAGCTTTCCAGAGTGTATGTGCTCTGTTTCCAAGTTATTTAGAAAACCAAAATAAGCTTCCAAAAACAAAGATTACTCAGAAAGTGAATAATAATAACAATATGATAATATTTCACATGCAAAAATAAATTTCAGAACCCCACAGAAATCACAGTTTAGACCCATGGTTATTACTACCAGGTTTAGACACAGACATTGGAGAATCAGGAGAAAAGGGCTGATGGCAAAGGAAGAAAAGATAAAAAAACTGAGAAAAATCTTGTTTTTGGATTGGCCAATCTGAAAGTTTATCCATGCCAGTTGTAAATGGAGATGACTATGTGCACACTAGAGTTTTGTGTCTCCCTTTGAGGCCATAATTAAAGACAGGTAGTCAGCAAAATTGGGTCCTTGGGTCCAGGAAGTTAGAGACTTGCAACTTTCAATCCCCTGAAGGACTGAAATGCTAATGCCTTTAGAGCCTGTCCTCTTACTCTTATCTAGATAACCTACACTTGCTTCAACCTGTTGCTAAGGTAACCTGTCCCAGGGATTGTCCCTCCCTACAGGGAGTCCTGAAAGTTGTTTATGAATGTGTCCTGAACCCATTCCACCTTGGCCCCCCCAGCCCATCTGCTTCTCACCCTTTTACCATCCCTCTGGAACGTCTCCTGGGCATGAACTCAGGAAAGAGAGAGATAAGGGGGGAGAGAGCAGGAGAACAAAGGAAATTTAGGATGTATAAAAAAGGCAGAATATGCTCACGTCTTGGGATACCAGGTACCAGCTATGGCCCCCTTCTCCTTCCTCAAAAGTCTATGTTCCCCTTTTTAAATCAACTCTGCTTTGTATGCTTGTCTTGGTGTGCTTCTCTAAAGTTATACTTCAATATGTGAGGAAGCAGGACTCATCACCAGTAACCAGAGGTATCACATTCAACAATGAAGGGTGAAAAACAACAAATTTGCTCAGCTGAGAACTGCGTTTCTTAATAACATTAACATCTAACATTGTTTATAGGATCCGTGTTGTTTTAGACATGATATGGTCAGAAGGGGCCTATCCCTCTTCTTAGCGTGGCTAGAAAAGGCATCCTGTACTTTCCTCCCTCCTCTCATTTTTTTCCTTATCCACTGTTTACATATGGAAGATTCTGAGGCTCCACAGATGAAGGAAATGTCATGGGAATGCCATGGAGGATTATGTGGATGCTCAATCTCTTACTTGAAGCATTAAATTGAATTTTGAGTAAAAACTAAATCATGCAATGTACCCAAGACCACAGCCAAAATATTTAGAAGTTCTGAGATCAGGCAAGTGATCAAAGGAGGCAGATTTAAAAGGACCACCTAAGGAGGCTTTATTGAGACCCCCTCCTGAGCGGAACTCTATCAGACACACAGAGTGGACTGGAAGAGGGTCTGAAGAGAAACCACATGGGACCAGACTGGAATTTTATGGGGCTCACTGCAGGAAGGGAAGGGCTTGGGACAGGAAAAGGGATTTTTAGAGTCCCTTGTCCCACTGGAATTGGTGTGTGTTGGGGGAGCTGGCTGAACTCCAGGACTGGCCAGGAGATCCAGCTGATTTATAGGAGTTTCCCACAGGCATCTGCCTTGGTGCTTTGTTCCTGCTTGGTGCTTTATTCCTAAGTCACCGCCACCAACTTGATAGAAGTCGCTTCTTAAACAGAAACTTTAAAATGTTCTTATTTGTTCTTTTTACTTACACAAGACAATAGAGTATATTTTGACATATTTATACAAACTTGGAGTATATTTTATTCTAATTAGGATCCCAGTCTTGCTGTTGTATATGATGTGGAGAGTCACTGTGGTGTATTCATACATGTACATAGTAAAGTTAAGTTGAATTCATTCATTCTACTGTCTTTCCTATTTCTGTGCTTCCTCCCTTCCCTTCATTCCCCTTTATCTAATCTACTAAACTTCTATTCTCCCCCCACAACACCCTTTGTTATGGATTAGCATCCACATATCAGAGACAAAATTTGGCCTTTGTTTTTTTTGGAATTGGCTTATTTCACTTAGCATGATAGTCTCCAGATCCATCCATTTAGTGGCAAATGTCAAAAAGTCATTCTTTTTTATGGTTAATATTCCACTGTGTATATGTACCATATTTTCATAATAAATTCATCTGTTGAAGGGCACCTAGGCTGGTTCCATAGCTTAGCTATTGTGAATTGAGCTGCTATAAACATTGATGTGACTGCATCACTGTAGTTTGCTCATTTTAAATCCTTTGGATACAAACCAAAGAGTGGGATAACTGGGTCAAATGGTGGTTCCATTCCAAGTTTCCTGAGGAATCTCCATACTGCTTTCCAGAGTAGTTGCACCAATTTGCAGTCCCACCAGCAACATATGAGTATACTCCCACCCGCACACATCTTCACCAACATTTTTTGTTAATTATATTCTTGATTGTTGCCATTCTGACTGGAGTGAGATAAAAATCTCAGCGTAGTTTTAATTTGAATTTCTCTAATTTTTAGAGATCTTGAACATCTTTTCATATGTTTGTTGACCATTTGTATTTTTTCTGTGAAATGCCTGTTCATTTCCTTTGTCCATTTATTGACAAATTTGTTTTTTTTTTAAGTTTTTTGAGTTCTTAGAAAACTGTGTCGTTTCTGCCTTTTTTACTGTTTCAACATAATTCTCTTCTACCTACATTTATCTAAAGCCAAGAAAATCCCTAAATCCTTCTTTGCTCTGAGTTACTACTGCTGTTGCCCTGTCCCTTACTTCAGAATTCTCTAGGTCTGTGGAGGGTTCTCCTTTGTGCTGCAACTTTCCAAGCTGAATTATCCCTATCAACTGATTTCTATTGTGTTATACTTAACACACTCTGTTTTATTGTGTTATAGATCCTGAAATGTTTTCTTTAATGTTCCAGTGTGAAGGTTCTGAAATTGAGTACCCACTGAGGATTAGTATGTGCTACTCAGAAACATGCCTGTCAACAATTTTTAAATTTTGTGAACCTTGATTAAATTTTACTCTTTCAGTGATGAAAGAACAATTGGCCTTCTTCACAGTTTATTCCTTTTTCTGCTTTTTTTTAGCAGTAGGTGAATCTGAAATCCCTATTTTTTGTCTCACATTTTTCTCTAGTATTCCTCTACTCTGTTGCACAGAGCTACATTCCTCTATCTATCTATCTATCTATCTATCTATCTATCTATCTATCTATCTATCTATCTATCTATTTATACAGTATTTTTTATTTTTGGTATTGGGATTGAACCCAGAAGTGCTTAACCACTGAGCCACATTCCCAGGTTCCCCCTTAAAAATTATCTTGAGACAGAGTCTCACTGAGTTGCTCAGTACCTTGTTAAGTTGCTGAGGCCAGCTTTTAAACCACTGTCCTCCTGC
Source organism: Marmota flaviventris (assembly GCF_047511675.1). Taxonomy (NCBI): domain Eukaryota; kingdom Metazoa; phylum Chordata; class Mammalia; order Rodentia; family Sciuridae; genus Marmota; species Marmota flaviventris. Next base: position 56,412,496 of record NC_092500.1, on the reverse strand, counting down.
CTCAGCCTCCCAAGTCACTGGGATTACAGATGTGTGTCACTGTGCCTGGCTACATTCTTTTATTTTGAAACAGGGTCTTACTAAGTTTGGAGGTTGGCCTGATACTAACAATCTTCCTGCTTCAGTCTCCTGAGTCTCTGGATTTTATTACTTGCATTATAATAAATCCAAAAACTTTTTTCTTAAGTTTGTTTTATCCCTAGGGCTGACACTTTTCTTGATCATAGTTGTTCCTTCCTTTCTTTCCCTTTGGAGAGTATATATTTGTTGGCTAACACACTTTGGAATATTTTGCCTGTGTAGTTGTATTTAGAAAGAAATATGGTATTGGTAGTTTCTGAGTCTGAAAATATAATAAATTTAAAGAAACCATTCTCAGCCTCTCCTCCCAGAATAAGGCAACTCCACTGTGGAGGCCAATTCAACATCTGTGTTGATCAGATGCTCCATCTCTGGGGCTTCTGTGTGACACATCTTTACTTAGTCACCTCTTGTCCTTAGACTCCAGACTCCAGTTATTTGCCTGGCATATTTTTTCACAGCTTGAGCTATCCTACCAGTTTTTTCATTTAAAAAAATCACATTTCCTTGAAATTCATGGAAAAATGCCTAATTTAGACATTCTCTGGACTTTCTTCTTTCAAATTTCTCCTTTTCTTTTCTTTTTTTCCTTCTTTGTTTTTTTTTTTTTTTTTTGGTAACTGTACTTCTGTGTTTTCCAAACATTGTATCTACAACACAAAACCACACATTAGAGCCTTTCCACTATGAATAGCAGCTGTCCTTACCTGACTCTGCAGCATTCTGAGATTTCTTTTCATTAATTTCTTGGACTATTGGAATTTTGTGGCTGGGAATTTTTTTCTACTACTAAAAGTCTTTGTTTCTTGTTATTGCTCTAGTAACTAACGAAAAGCAAAGCAAACAACAACAACAAAAACCAAATAAATGAATTTTGTTTATATATTACTCTTTTATCTTTGGTATGTTTCTATCTGCTCAAAACCTAACTTTTCTCTAAAGAATATTTTTCTATTTCTGTTATTTTTACTTCTACATTTTTCAATGTTCTAACTGATCCCTGAACAATTTATTGTTTATTTGAGGTATTTTGCAATGGTTGAATCTCTTGATCAAGTTCCTTCCACAATTTCTAAGCCAACTAAATTCTCCAATTCTAGGATCTCAAGGTGAATATGTCTTTGGTTATATTTATAGTGTTTAGATATATTTTCTTCCTCTTCAACCCAGAAAGATGAACCATTCTCCATACTATGAAGGCTCTCCTTCTTTTGTTACTATTCCTTGTTAAATTTTACTCTCTAGTGCAGGTGAACACACATTAGGTACTGAATTCTATACCCACAATGGAGACTTCTCCAATGCTCATTGAGTATTCTCTATACCTACAGAAGCAGATTAAAAGGAACGGGTTTTTTCCAGTCTGTTTGATTTGCTATAAAAATAATATAGACTGAGGGGCTTATAAATAGCAGACACTTATTTCTCACACTTCTTGGAGTCTGGGAAAAAAAATACCAAGGAAACAGCAGACTCAGTGTTTGGTGAGAGCCTACTTTCTGGTTCACTAATAACTGTCTCCTATGTCCTTACATGATGGAGGGAAATAGCTAATTCTATGGGGTCTCTTTTAAATGAATACTGTATCATCCTTATAAAGGTGGTGGGAAGGATAGCCAAACACCATGTCCTCAAATCCCCTTATATTGTTCCCCAAAACCTAGCCAAGTTAAGGGACCAATAAAATTGAGCTTGGCCTGGAATGTCAGTACCTTGAAGTACCCTGAATTTCTCTCACATATGCTGGGACTTAGGGAAAATTAGTATTATCTGTAGAAAGCAGTTTTTGGTACATATGCCAGGACAGTTGCTCCTTGGGATGCTGGTCATACAAACAACCAATCAAGTTAATGCTAGTGAGGTCATTGTTTCTGCAGACTAACATATAAAACCCATCTCTCAGGGGAAACTGGCCTGGAACTGAGGTCACATTGAAAGAATATGTGTAACTTGTTCAGCCAGCCACCACTGGACAAAATGCTGTGAGGGACAAATATGCTACCTGTTTAGCTTATCTCCCCTGGACCTTCTCCAAAAACATTTCTCAATAAAACCTTCAGCTTCATATGTTGTCTCTGGGTATTTTATTTGTTCTCTTGGCAATCTATGCAGTGCTGTGACATACTTTGGCTATGGGTCTAACAAACACTAATTCCATTCATGGGGGCTCCACCCTCTGACCTAATTACCTCCCAAATATCTCACTTCCTAAAGCTATCACGCAGAAATATTTGGGTTTCAATATATGAATTTCAGGGTGACACAGATATTCAGTCTATCACAGAAGGGACAGAATCTAGAAGGTCTCAAAGGTCAACAAGAGTTAAGTTTTACTTTTCTTTTTCCTCTTCTCCACTTCATATCCTAATTCTAGAGACTAGAACTTGTGATTATGGAGTGAATAGAGATTTCATGGAGACTCTGTGGCATTTTTCCTTTTGATCAGAAGCTTCCCAGGATGCAATAAAAGGCCATGTCTAGATGCAGTAAAAAATTTAATCAGGCACAATGGTCACAAAATGTACCTGTCAATATCTTCAGTGTTCCTCAACAGTGATAGAGGAGAAAAGAGCTTTGTTTCCCCTAAGTTTGTTCATTTTCATCTTCAGTTACTTTAAAATACTGGGCTGTGCTACATACACAACACATACACACACACTAGTGTGTTTGTAAAAAATAAATTCATCAGAAATATAATGTTAGAGCAATGTTTTTCTAACTATGGCACATGGGGGTACCTGTGTTAAAATAAATAGAGTGCTTCTTAACAACATAGATGTTTGATCCCCTCCCAAGATTTACTGAAATAGAACTTCAAGGGCCCCCAAAACTAAAAATTTTAAAAATCATTCCAATGATTCTTATGCATTCTATAGTTCAAGAACCACAGCTTTCCTATATTTACTTTGAAATCATGAAAGCTTCCTGTGTGCTGTGTGTGCATGTGAAATCACATGCAGATTACATTTTGTATCAGTATTTTCTTCCAACCATGAAGTCAAAAAAGTACCTTTAAGTGTTAATGTTAAACGCATACACACACATGTACACAGGTTTTTTTGTAAAATAAATCTCTGTATACCACATGCCTCTTAAAGAGTCTCGGTTCACATTAATATATAAAATACTAAGAGAGCTCATAAAAATTTGGAGTTTCTCAAATCTCAATCAAGTGACTGTTCACTTGATCCCATATTATTTTTATTTTTTTTCAAGTAAAACTAAAATCACCCAAGGTCAGTGTGTGTAACAACATTCTACTCAAATATGAAATATCTTAGTTGTAAAATATTATAAAAATTCCTGCCTTCTATTTTTTGAGTTCAGGTAGTTTTTCAAGCAAACCATGAAGTTTGGAAGGACTTTTTTCTCCACCTGTCTATAAGTATGGAATTAAATATGCATAAATTTATATAAAAAGACATATGAACATAACTTTCATGCTCTTGATAGTTATTTAATCCTCTCGCTTTAATCATACCATCTAGCAATAAACTTAGAATGTTAGTATTCAAAGAGCAACTAGGAACAAATGGAACACTTTTGTTCTGTACACTAAAATTATTATCTTTACTGCTTGTAAACAGACTCATTTAATAGGCATTGAAGAGTGAAAAAATATACAGCTTTGACCTAGATTGAGAAGTTAAAAATATAACTGTTAGCAAATAGATCTATACACACACACAAATATATATTATATATATGTGTGTATGTATACACACACACACACACAGATTCTAGGTAAACCATACATAGATTCTAGGTAAACCCCTCCTTCCTTCCTTAAAAAAAAATAGATACACAAACTGTTGCATTTAATTTCATAATTTTCATAGTTTTTTTCTTATTAAGGACATGTTATTTCATTTTATTTTTGTACATGTCAAAAGGGCAAGTAAATATTTATGTGGTTTGTTAATAAATCTCATCCTCCACTCATATTTCTCTTTTCAATTAACTGTCTAATTCCTGTCCTGTAACTTATTCTTAAAGGAGTAATAGTACTATTCCTCACCAGGAAGGGGACATTGTGTATGGAAATGGATTTCTCCAACCATACTGAGCATAATAAATGTTATAGTTTAGATATTAGGTGTGCCCAAAAGCTCATGTGTGAGGCAATGCAAGAAAGTTCAGAGGTGAAATGATTGGGTTGTGAGTCTTAACCTAATCAGTGCATTAATCCAGTAATAGGGATTGACTGGATAGTAACCATAGGTAGGGAGGAGGATGAGGAGGTAGGTCACTAGGGACACTTGGGGTATATATTTTGTCCCTATGAGTGGAGTACTTGCTCTCTCTGCTTCCTGGTGCATATTCTGTGTAGCTTTCCTCCATCCCATTCTTCTGCCATGCATTCAGCCTAGAGAAATGGAGTCCACCATCTATGACTGAAGTACTTAGTAATGCCAAAAAGCAAAAAAAAAAAAAAAAAAAAAAAAAACCTGAAACTCTGAGCCCCCAAATAAACTTTTTCTTCCCTGATTGTTCTTGTCAAGTCTTTATGTCATGCCAGTGAAAAAGCTGACTCAAACAATAGATCCCATGGTGAAGGAATGTCCTTGAGTACCTATGTCCTGAGAATGACAGGAATATTATCCATTATTTGGAAAGAAATGTTTTAGATTATTTTATTTTTATTTTATTAAAGAGAGAGAATTTTTAAATATTTATTAAATATTTTTAAATATTTTATAAAGATGGTCACAACATCTTTATTTTATTTTTATGTGGTGCTGAGGATCGAACCCAGCGCCCTGCGCATGCCAGGCAAACACGTTACCGTTGAGCCACATCCCCAGCCCAAGATTATTTTATTTTATAAGGTGACTGGTGACAAGGACCACACTCTTTCAAATTGAACACACATACCACCTCTCAGCTCACAGTAGGAGTCGGTCTTTCCATAGCAGGCTGGATTTGCTAATGGAGGACAAAAGGAATTGGATTTGTCTCTGCAGTCAGAGGGACTCTAGTAGTAATGTGCTATTCTAGACTGAGAAAACCTTGTTTTCAGGAATGGTCAGCATTTCTGAAGATTTTGTGCTGCTGAGATGGGGTATGCCTGAAAGGAGCCTTAGCCCTTCTCTTTCTGTGAGACCAGTAGGTCAGACTTCTGGATTTTATAAGTAGTCACAGATGTTATAAATAGTTCACTTCACTATCGCTTTACCTCAATCTATGGATAATGCTACTCAAAATTCAAACCTGCAGCTCATCATCATGCAAAAAAAAAAGTTTATATTTTAGAGGGTCTAGATGTTTTCATTATTTATGTAAGAAATGGCTGAGGACAAAATAAGGTGAATCTTAAAAAACCTAGAAAACCCAGGCCAGGGGAAATTTCATTTTTTTTTTTTTTTTTTTTTTTTTTTTTAGCTTCTACACCAACTCTGTCCCTCTTTAGGCACTCTGTTTGCTCATTTGATTGCTTCCAAAAAATGCAATTTTTTATTCTCTCTAATGTCAAACTGACCATGCTTCACACACTTCAGATCTTTCCTCTATTTTCTGAGCAGTGAGCAAAGGAGGACAGGTCTTAGAGTTGGTCTTAATTAAATGCATACAATATAGTAACTAGAAAAGCATGCTATTTTTTCTTATCACCATTACTTAGATAAGAATTTTTAATATTAAGCATAGAACTAGATATAACTTCTTATCTATGTAATTAAATGTGACATTAACGTTTGAGATAACCATAAGGTCATTTTTTTCTTAGCTTTTTTAAAATGAAGAGATGACTGATAAAAATATGAGCTTTATGGGTATCTATCTAGTAGATCATAAAAAAAATCCAGAGATAGAGCAGAGAACTTAAAATTTACTCTTATGGGAAGCTTTCATGGTGAAATCTATGTTTTCTTTTAACTTCCTAGCTTAATTGTTTTTTTTTTTGGCATTACTAAGTACTTCAATGTGGGAGGGTTTGCTAAAATTACAAGAACTCCATATAGGAAAGTTTGGAAAAAGTATGAAATGATTTGTTTAAAATCATAAGAAAATCAGCCATGGTGTGAATCATTAATTAGAAGCCAGACCTTTGTACAGGATATTTACTATGCAAGGGGACACCGCTTTTTGGTGCTTTTCAATATGTAAAGAATACCGTTACTGAAAAGAAAAGGAAGATCAATACAAAATATGATAATTGTATCAATGTGATCGATAAGGATATTAGTGGAGAATACAGTTAAAATGTAGCAAGCATTTGCTTATATGTTGTTATATAGCAAACTATTCCCAAATCTTAAGTGCTTACAAATATCTTCTGCCTTTCCCAAGGTGGATTGAACTCCATCTCTCTCACAATTATAGGTAAAAGGCTTGATTTCTTCAGATCTAGTCTGGCCAGTCATACATTATCAGACCTACCTGATCAAGATACTAAGAGCAGATCACAGAAGGGTGTAGTTCATGGTGGAGGCGTCTTTAGAAAATAGTTATCACAGTTAGTAAGAAGGTGTTCCATGGAAAGAGCAATGGAATTTCATGGAAAAACTATTTTTTCTTTCTCTATTAAGTAGACTAGTCATCAATTATTGGAACTGGAGAAGACTTTAAGTATTCTCTATAATATAGAATTTACTCTTGGAAAAACTAAAGCTCAAGTAAGAGAAAAGCTTATTGTGTTTATAAAACCTGAAATTAGTACTGCATCTTAATAATTTTAGTCTATCAGGATGTCACCATATTTTAACAATTTAAATAAGAATTGAGGTGTAGAAAAAAATAATATATGTTTCAACTTACAAATGTTCGGAAATTCACTTGTTATTCTAAATTTCATATTTAAAAGAAAATAATAATAAAAGATATATAGGGCTAGATGTAAAAAGTTATGGTTTGTTATTATACTTTTGTTATCTTCTTCACAAAATTGTGAAATGCATTAGCAGTGATATAAGTCTTCATATACTTAGTATGAATGCTTTCATTTGGACTATTTTTCATTTTTGTGAGGTGAAGATGATATGAGTAGCATTGTATCTTTTTTGTTCTTGTTGTTAAACTGAAGTTTTATAAGTAAAAAAAAAAAGCAAAATAGTGATAATCCATATGGGACTTCCCATAGATTACTCTAGGAAATATACATGATGAGAAAAGATAGTCAAAGCTACATATTAGCCCTTAATTACTTCTGCCCTGTGAATTCTTTGGCAAGAGGCTTGTTATTGCTGTGAGGGCACAGTGTGTCTCCTTATTGTTAAATGTATTGGGTATTATGGAGACTAGGGTCTGTGGACACAGTAGTTAGATTGGACCGATAGGATTGAAATGTGAGAATTCCCATCAGAAAACTCAGTGCACTCAAAGGGAAAGGATGTTTTATTTTGCAATATAACATTGAAATATGTCAAGCACACGAGCTGAGACTTGCAGGGTTGATATGTGTTCTGAGAATAAAAGAAACATAAATTGCTAAGGCTCGGGAACATGCCCATTCTATGAATAGAGATTGACTTAGCTGCCAAGGGAAGCAAGTTGCTTGGGCTTTAGGTGACACATTCCCCCTCTTTACTTTACCAAGAAAAAGGTTTGGAAAGCAAACTACTTGAAACATTTTCCCAGAGGTTTCCAATGAATATCAAACCCATCAGACATCACATTTATTTTAAACACAGCCTCTGCCTCAGGAAACTCTTTTAGCTCGAATATCATTGGAAGCAACTGTCATCTTCCTTCACCTTTTACTGTCAGGCTATCCCTGCCTTGAAGGTAGGTCACCTTTCTTGATATCCTGCTTCTTCATAGGTTTGGAAGCCAAAGTTGTGCGTGAGTGTTGTCTGGAATTTGAGGCCCTGCCCTCACTTGCTTCATGTATTTCCTATTACTTGGTCAAAGTGTTATTCTTGTTCATGTTTTTTTTTTCTTTTTTTAAAATTCCAATGTCTTGTTACATAAATATTACATATTTAAATATTAATTGTTATAAATTCATATTTCATTAGACCATAATTTATTAAACTCACAATATGAGGAAGAAACAGCGGTAGGTGTAAAGAAACAAAAGAGCTTGACAAATCCTTGTCACCACTGGGTTAGTTTGAGGCAGAACAATGCCAGAAATGAGGCAAAGGGGTTTCTGCATAAGCAAAACGGAATCAAGGTCTGCTAATGCTTAATTTTCTTTTTTCCAGATTTCCCCAGGGCTTATGTAGAGACCCTGCTTCCTCCTACCTCTGAGAATTTGAATTTAACTCTTCCATTAGGAAAGTAATTAAGCTTTCCTATTTTTTTTTTTTTTTTTTTGGTGTTTTCCTACCTGACTTAGGAAAAAAAAAAGAGAGATTATTCTCAGATTCTGTATGCATAGTTGTGCCTGGCCAATATGTTTTTGTTTTATTATTCTAGAAACAGTTGCTGAAGCCTCTCAAGGTTAATCAAGTACACCAGAGGCATCTATGGGGGTTGCAGAATCTAATTATTATTCCTGGTGGTTACCACACCAGTTTCCTAAACCTGCTTTAGAACTACTTCTGAGACGATGAACACGTTACGTTCCAGACCCGTGTCCATATGGATAGTTATTTTCTGCTTCTTATTGGATTCTGAAGGGCAAGGTGAGGAGAGGAAGAAATCACTTTGCCTCAGTGAATGATCAGAACAATTTTCCTTATTCTGATTTGAGTGTTGCCAATAATGCAAAAAGAAAATGGTTTAATAAGTATGTCATGAATAATAGGATGCTCCAATGAAACAGGAATAATTTTATTTTGAAGGGGTGAGAAAGGGGAGGAGAATCACTACCACCTGTTTTGCCTTGAGAGCAGGGACAGAAATTTACCTTGACTCAGATCTCTTTCCTTCAGAGAAGAGTGAGTCGGGAATCATCTTTAATTTTATGCTTTTAAGCAAAGGGGTACAAGCCATGATGTGATAGTAAAAACTTCTGTTTTCTGACCAGTTTAGCAAGTGGAGGCCCATGATACTTTGACAATAAAATAATTAATAACAATAAATAGCTAGTGTCCTGGCCTTAAAAGAGGGTTGAAAATGTCATTGGTGAGAAATGGCCACATAGCAGAGGGAGGCTGTGCTTTATTCTCCATAGAAAGAGGTTTAGTTTTGGGGTAACAATGGCTAGGACTGAAACAGTTAAAAATCAGAAAACAATTTAGCATGGGTGGTGGTGGATGGACTAGGTTTAGTCCCCAGCACAAAAGTAAACCAAATCAAAACAAAGAAACAACAACAGAATCCCAAACCAACTTACAACCTCATGCCTCAAATGAGAGTAGGGTAGAGACCTGAACCACAAATGTCTCCTTGCTGTAGTTGTTTGAACAATAGAGTCATACAAGGATGTAAAGTAAGAGCAGCAATGGTAGGATTCAGAGTTGCATTCTCAAGAATACAGATTGGATTTTCTGCAGTGAATGTGTGGAAGACACAAGTGGTTGGTTATCCCAAAGCCATTCCAGAACGCTGTGCTCCTTGAATCCTTACCTTCTTATTGACAATAAAGTTAGCTCTCCTTTGCTGCAGGGATGGCCATGTATAATCTAGTTCTGGACACTATTGATGTGCAAAGAAACTCTAATAAGGAGAGTTTCTGGACAAGACAGTTTCTAGACGAAATGGTAAGGTACAAGAAGACAGCTAACTCTCTTGTCCTAGCCAGCATTTCCCTTCCCAGACTTATATGTGTACATGATAATGTCTGAAGCTTAGAAAACCATTCTATAACTGGGAAAAGAGATGTAACATGCTTTTGGGTAATAAGCCTATAATAAGAATAATTCAGGGGCTGGGCCTGGGGCTCAGTGGTAGAGCGCTTGCCTGTCATGCAAGGGTTTGATCCTCAGCACCACATAAAAATAAAATAAAGGTATTGTGTCCACGTATAAGTAAAAAATACATAAAAAAGAATAATTAAGAATGAAAGGAAAGCTCATGATCTGTACAAAATTCATCATGTAGTTTCCTGCTTGAAGACTGCATTTTATCTGGACTACAAATGTCCCTATGGTTTAAACAGCTTTGAATATTGATAATTTTAGACAAAATTATTACTTCTAAATAAATAGCTTGGAGATTCAAGTCATTGATGTGTGTGTATATATATATATATATATATATATATATATATATATATACACACACACACATACATACACACATATATAAATAATATATACATGTATGTATATATGAGCATAAAGTTATTTAATACTTGGGAAATGGTGTATATTAATCTCATATCTTATTAAAGCTGTTTCACACAAACAAACTTAATTTTTTAACATATTAATCTCTGGTAGACACATTTAGGGTTCTGAGTACAGTTTATAAATGAGGAGCCTGGAACACAAAGATAAAGGGGCTTCTAAAGCAACAAATCTGTGTATAGCAGAACAGAGATCTGAACTGTGATCTTTGATTGCTTGTCAAGGACCCTCTGCTCAATCTCCCTGCAAGTTAAAAAGATAATAATAAAACAGCTGATAAATGATGATGATTTTTTCTTTTTTTTTCAAACTAGGGACTACCAATATTCTAAAGAATGTAATTTCCTCTAAGCCTTGTCCAAATTTTTCATAGGATGGAATTTATGCACTTACCCCAGAGAACTACCTTGACACAACCCCAATTAGGACCTGGCTGCTTCAAATAGGGTTACTGTGATTAGAAATCTCAAACTAAACAGTTTATAAAAGGATAGGTAGGATGTGATAGCAGAACTACTATAGCTTTGGTTTTCCTGCTTCTTTTCAATTTAGACCTTGCAACAGAGTCACACTCTTTTCTGAGGAGTTAAAGAAAAAGAGTAGGACATCCAATTTTATAGTTACTCTGCTAAAATGCAGCAAAATGAATAGTTTGTACCTCAATCCAATAGTGTAAATTCTTAGATGGGATTATTAGACTTTATAGAAGTCTGCTCATCCCTGTATAGGAAAAAGAGCCTAGTTTAATGTTGTTGTTGTTGTTGTTTGCCCTTCAAAAATAACCAAAATCCAATTGTTTTTCTCTTATCCTGGTAATCCAATTTATTTTGGGATTGTCCTTTTAAAATAGAGAAAAGAGTATTAAATGCTTTTGAAATGAATGCAATAGTTTATGAAAAGAAACCACCACTATGAGTTTTCTACACAAATGCATTGAAAGTTAAAGGTGGAGCTTAAGACAGCAAAAATTCTAGAAAGAAAACACCCCACAGATATTCATCCTTGACAAATATGTAGTTATTGAAACAGTTATGATTTCAGACAATCTTATGACAAAAATATTCTTAAATTTTACTTGATTCTCCTGTAGATCAAGTCCTTCTTGGCAGGGAGGTTTGGGGAGATAGTTAGCATGTTCAGAAATATTTGCTAGAACTGATTTCTGCAACCCAACACAAGTCAAGAGGCTGATGATTTAGCAGACAATGGAAGGGCATTATCTTTACCCTTGGCAATTACATGGATGTGTTTATATGTTTTCTTCAGAGAATAACATTATCATCTTCTTTTTTTAAAATAGATGTATCACAGGGGGAAATTTTCTTCTTCACCATCATTCTGTGGTTTTAAGATGTGATTTAATGTACTAAGTATAGTTTACACACAATATCTGACCCAGAACTGGAGATAACATCCATTCCTCAATTCCTGAACTGATGTTAAAATCATGAGAAGATACTGGAACACAACCATGAACAAGGCAAGTTATTGAAATGAAGTAAAGTGATTAGTGTGTAAGCAATTTTAAATAGTTTTAAAAGTGTTTGAAAATAAACACATGCAGGATATAAAAAAAGAGAATTTCAGAATGTGGCCACTTCTCAACACCTCTACTGCTACCTCTTGGTCATATGTACATCATCTATTGCCTGTATTATTGCAAGATCCTTGTCACTAATTTTTCTGCTTTTGCCTGTTGCAGTGAGAATACTCTTTTTGAAACATAGACCAGATCCTATTGGTTTTGTTTTACTGATGGCTTCTCTTTTTACTGGGAGTAAAAGCCATGGTCTTATAACAGCTTATGAGGCATGACCATGTTGGTTCTAACTGCTATTTCTCCACAAATATCTCCTGCCAATCTTCTCCTTGATTATTATATGTTCATTCCCACTGGCCATCCATGTCTGCCTTTTATTTTTAAAAAAAATCTTTTTCAATTCCTGCTTTGTCAATGAGACATATAGAGTATCCACTGTAGTATAGCGGATTATCCCTTTTCTACTCTTCCTCCTTATATCCCTTATACTACTTTTATTTTTCTTACTTTCCCACAATAAAAACCATCATCTAATATGTGAAGTGAAATTGATTAAGGATTAAGTAATCTGTTTTGTTTGCTACAGTACTCCAAATATGGAGAACATAGAGTAGGCATTTGAAGAAATGCTTCTAAAGGAAAGAATGAAAAAAAGAGGTTTATTCAACTAGAAGGAAGGGTGGGAAAAGGTCTATTAAGAAAGCCTTCACCAAATTAATGATACATAGGTTTAGACTGGCAATAGTGGTAACATTTAACAGTCATTCACAAGGAAAGAAACCCCCAGGCAGAGAGACTTGGGTCAGCAGAGAAGAATCTGGAAATATATATGTGGATATGTGTGGTTTTGCCTATTATCCTAGGAGAGGGGTCAGAATACTGTGGCTTTATGGGATGTAATCTACTTAAAGTATGGCTTATAGTTACACTCTACTTCTAAATAAAATTTTATCGGAATATAGCTATGCTGGCTTTTTTAGTATTATTTATGACAACTCTCCTCTGTATCAAGAGCATTGAGTAGTTACAATGGGAAAAAAGATGGACCACAGGCCGGGGATGTAGCTAAGAGGGAAAATGCTTGCCTAGCACATGTGAGTCCCAGGGCTTGATTCTTAGCTGCACAAAACAAAGCAACAAGAAAAATCAAAACTCCCAAAGAACTCACAAAGCCACTTATTATCCATTCTTTCAAGAAAAATTTCCTGACCACTGTCCTAATAAGTAAGAAAAAAGTTTGGGGCTTTAAGCTGGGAAGTATCATGATTTTGATCATGATGTAGAAAAAAATCCTTCCCTAGCCAGCTCAATTTTCCTAATTAGTATTTCCATTAGGATACTTCATTAACTTTATTTTTTCATGTATATGTATACATGTATATATTTTTATTTTTGCTGTTCTGAAACTATTTCCAAGTAGATAATTGAATTTAATTTGAGGACGGCCATCCAATACACACTGCAGAATGGCTTGGTTGGTGTGTGGGGACAAATGCAAACACATCTGGTGTCAGAAGTGTTGTGTTAAATGATTTGTGAGAGCAGGATTTTTTCTTGCCTAATACAATTCTAGGAGGGAAATTCCACCTTGCACAATATATTTTACTTCTGTTTAATGTTCACACATCATCCCCTGGTCTTTGTAGATATTCCTTATAAACACAGCAGTTGCTACTAATGACTATACAGCAGTTGCTACTAATGACTAAATGGATGATGCCATGGGATATATTTAAAATTCATCAAGGATTAGGGTTTGATGTGAGATGTTCCTGTTTAAAACACTCATACACCATATGGCTTCCAACCTAGTTTAGTTAGCTATCTGTGTTATGATTTGGGATTGGTTGGCTTTCCAATCCTCTTTTTATCTTCTTTTGGAGAAACTGAAAAATAAACCAGTATATTTGGAGAATAAGTTTATTGCTGAGGTGGGCCAAACACAGCTTAATAATGCAAAATGTCTGCAAGAAAGTGTGCTGGAATCATTACACTAATTTCACTTATAAAATTCAAATTGGCAAGAGACTGTACCACACTAATGATAGTTGCCCAATTAGCTGTGCAACACAGACTTTCTACTGTATTAAAGCAGAATTGAGTCATATGCTGTGAACCTGGGGCAGCAAATATCTTCCTGTTAGAAATAACTTTAAATTAAATAACTTTTAATGTTAAGGTAGGGTTTCATGCTGGAGGTGGCCTAAAATATGTAGGCTTCTTTTGCAAAAGAGTGTGCAAATGATAAATGGAAATATACTGTATTAAACAGATGAAAATCTATATATCTAAAACAATAAACAAATCCAATTATAATCTGAGTTTATTTCTATCTTTACACTAAAATATTATTAAAAGATTCTCTTTTTTAAGGGATAAATTTATTTTATTATTTATTATTGTTTGTTTAATATTTTATCCAGACTGTTTACTTAACATATTTGCTTATTTGGAAAATGAAAAAAAAATGCAGAATCTGTGTAATCTAGTAATTTTTGAGATTGTTATTATCATTTACTCTCTGAGATTGTTATTATTTTATTTTCTGCTGTCTTTCTTATTTTATTTCTGTGTAGGACTCAGTTTTAATTTGGAAGATAATTCAAACCCTGAACTAATGGTCAGGCTTATTTTAAGCCTTATTTCCCAGTTGTTTAGTTGAATTGAGACTCTCAAAGATCTGCCTTTAGTGGGTATAAGGGATCAGAGTCATTTCTTCTACTTTCAGAGGCATCTTGTCTGAAAATTCAAGTCTATTCATAACAAAGAGTTTGAAATAAAGAATCAACAATATGGATGGGGTGGTTTTCCCAGACTAGCAGTTCTTGGAATAGATGACATCATAATAGTGTACCAAGGCTATAGTTATGGAAGTTTCTCAAAACTTTGAGTCACAAAACTAGTCAGTCAGATATGAGTCAGCAGCATGGGTGATATGGTTGGAAAAAGAGTTCAAGGACCACTTCTCAAAATAAATTGGCTATAAGTCTTAGGCACATGTAGATGCAAATTGTGACTGCATGGAGAAACATGAGTGCTTAATGGTGTTTTTATCTCAGGAGGATGAAGTGAGATATATATATATGCTTGCTTTTGCACACTATTAAAACAAATGCTCTTGAAAATTGACACAGGATTGCACAAGGGTTGCAACTGATGGTAATGTGTTATTTTACCTTGGAGTTGTTCATTCGTGGCTTCTTTCTGTCACTTTAATTTATAGAGGAAGCATGCAAAATATGGTTTACTATATTCTATAACCCACTTAGCATGCCTGTATATCAGATGATCAATAAAGGAACGCTATCAAGGCAAGTAGCTCTCTAGGAATCAGCAGGTCCTTCTTGGTTGCCTAGGAGAACCAGACATTCTTAACACAAGTGAGGCATACAGCAGCTTTCCAATTGAATGTATCATGGTAGCTTGGCTCCCCTACCATTATAGCAGGTTTCCTTTTAGAGAAAGAGAGAAGTTACTTACATATTTCTTACTAGGTTTATCCCACAGAGATTAATCTACTTCATTATTACTGAAGAACTCACAGGAACCACTGGTTTTCACATATATTTCAAAACATCCATAGAAGTGTACACTTTGTACCAGAATCTCAAGTAATTTTACTAACTTTGAATTATCCTAATAATATTTCTGCTACTTCAGAGATTCAACTTTGAAGATAAAATTTTAAAATAAACTAAAACAATTCTCTTTTAGATGAGGATTTGAATTCATCTATTGAAAAAGACAGACAGTATTTACTTTGATGATACCATACCTGCTAAGGCACTGATTGGATTATGCTTGTTAGAGAGAAAACAAAATATATTTTTAAAAAAACCAAACACCTATTTTCTTTCTTTCTTCTTTTTTTTTTAAATTTAGATTTCTAGAAAAATCCTACATAAAGTTTTTCAATTTCAACTCTTGTTCTTGGGAGGGTATCCAGTGGGAAATGGCAAGCTTTGGAATTCTGTCTCTATTCAGTTATTTGTTCTATAGTCTGAGGATAATTGCAAAATCTCAATAGGTCTTGCTTTCTATATCTCTGAAATGGGAATTAAGCATCTAAAATATGAACAGTTATGAAGACTAATTAAGATAAATATTCAAAGCTTCTCCTGCAGTATAATAGTTGGGAAAATAAAATTTGTACTATAATTACATATTTGATTATAATATCCATAACAAAATGATATTATTAACAAATGGAAAAACAGAGTAATTACTAAATAATTTATTAAATAGCAATTAACTTCTATTCCTTTACTGTTGCTCAATTTTTCTGCTATTGGTAAGAGTGGAACTTTCTTTTTATTATTTATTTATTTATTGATACTGAAGAATAAGCCCGATGTGACAGAGTCCTGCTAAATGGCTAAGGCTGGCTTTGAACTTGCAATCATCTTGTCTTAGCCTCCTGAGCCGCTTGTATTACAGGCATGCCCACTACGCCAAGACAGTAGAAATTTGTGTATGTTTAGTTTAGTGTTATAGAACCACATACCCCAGCCACATGTTCACACACTTACTACACTTTTTCTTCAGGGTTAAATGTATTTTATAAAGCACAAAACATTATTTTATTATTGTACATGCCAGATCTTTGTCATATATCATCATCACCTTTTAATAGAATTTAAACAAATCATTTTTCCCTAATTTTTTATGCTTCAGTATAGTGGCTTTCAAAATTTGTTTCTTTCCTTTTATGAGTTAAGATGCCACAATCCTCCCTCCCATTCCAAGACAAATATTACATAGAATCTCAATGTATAAAACTGATATGAATTATGATTTTTATTAAAGCAGAAATACACAACAATTCTTAACTCATCCTGGAAAAACTAGTCACAACTAAAAATACAGTTTAAGAATTTGGTGTCAACATACCTTATTTACAATCAGAGATATGATTAATTGTGGTATAAAGGTGTATTAAGAATTGTAATACAAAATAAATAAATAAAAAGTTATGACACTAAAAAAAATTACTGTTTATTACCAAATTTTGTGCCCTTTGTTTATGTCATGCTTACATAGTAACACAAGCTGTGCCTCATGCAGTAACACTATATTAAGAACACAAAATCACTGAGTATCATTTTTGTTAGTTCAGAGTGTCAACATTGCAAATAAAATTTCTTTTCAAAAGTGTCAACATTATCTATCAAGTTCATCAGTGAACCCAGCATGACTCCAGGTATCTTTCTATTCTACTGTTTGTCTAAATACTAATCCTGACCTTTGCATGAAGAATATTAACTTCCTTTTTAAATCTTTACCTATTTCTGTAAAACTGTTTCTCTAACTTCTTCAGATAATTTTTAATTCTATATTTTCTATAACACTGCCCTATGTAAAGACTACCTTTTTGTGACCATCAAGTTGAGTTTGAATTTGATGTGATATCACTGAACATTAAAATGAATGAAAATCATCAGATTGATTATTTTTTTCACAACTACTGCTTTTTGTATGCTTTCTGTATACTTTAACTTTCATTGTGAGAATCATCTACAAATGACTTGAAAACTCTTCTTCCTTTTGAGAGAAATACAACTCTCACATGAAAGTAAACATGCTTTTCTTCTTCTCTTATTTTTCACCTTAAAATTATACATAGACCATAGACTTGTCCTCCACCAAGAAAAAGAAAATCCATTAAGATTCGTAGTGTTTAAAAAGAAAATAAACACACATTCCGATCAATTTATTCTATCATTTATGATCACTAGAATGTCTTCTTTGGGAACCTTTAATTATAAATTTTGCATTTTGAAAAGTCATAAGGTGTTTCTGGTACTTCAAGCAGCAGCAAATATAAAGTTGCATTAAATGAGCAAAATTTAGGTTTCTGTGTCTGTACCTCATTAGCATTAGCAAGTTCCAGTCTCATAGCAACCCAGATCTGATGATGAACACCTGCCAGCCCAGATGGTTTTGGAAGAAAAATTCTAGCTAAATAGAAGAAAGTTCTGTTGTTGAGCTGTCCAAACCATTATTTAACAGAGATGCTGCAAGAACTCTGAAAAGTTTATTATTGTAGAATCTTAACAAAGAATCACTTCCCAAGTTGTCATGTTTGACTGCCATCAATTCAAACATCTAATACCCTGGCTTTTAAAAAATTTGCACACATAATATATGTTTATTTTGTCTCTATATTAAAAACGCTGATGGGTACGAAAACAGCAGTGCAATAAAATCAATTGCATCTGCACAATTATGAAACAAATGCATTTATTTTTATATTTCATTTTTTCCTTGTTTCTTTTAATGAATTAACTGACATTAAAAAATTGAGGAATAAGAACTTAAATAAATACAAAGCCACTATTTGATTCCAAAATATTTTCTTCCTCTTTTGAATTCCTAGAACTTCACTATACTGTTTATGCTGTTC
Source organism: Marmota flaviventris (assembly GCF_047511675.1). Lineage (NCBI taxonomy): Eukaryota > Metazoa > Chordata > Mammalia > Rodentia > Sciuridae > Marmota > Marmota flaviventris. Next base: position 56,394,297 of record NC_092500.1, on the reverse strand, counting down.
CACTGGGAGAGAAAATCCTGTGAGGAGGGAGGTGCCTGTATAAGTCAATAGTTCCAGGATACTAGTCATCCTTTTTCAGTTACTATACATTTCTGTGACCTGAGTTAACCATCAAACTGAGTTGTCCCCTCTTTAAAATATTCTTTTTACTACTGATATTTTTCTAGTGTAGAGATATAGCCTGCAATATTATCTATTTTCATATGTGCATATGGTTTCTTTACACATGGTGGGCCCCTCAACAAGACTATGTGGGACAGTAATGGGTAATAAGTAGCACAGAGTTCTGTACATAACAGGTGCCCAAGAAGTATCACTTTCTTCATGGCTTTCCCCTTCTTAGTAGAAATTATAAAGGTCATGAAGTTGGGTAGTTTACTGTTTTATAGCTCTGTGATCATGGGAAAATTATCTAAGTTTACTAAGCCTCCACTTCTTCAATTGTATTTACTTCATGAAGTTGGTAGGAGTTCCCAGCAAATTGGCATGTACATTGAGTGTGTATTCAGTTCAGACAATTCCCTGAGTCTCCTTGTCCTTGGTTGTTACTAGGAAATTTTGCAGAGTTAATATTGGGAGCAATGCAATGTAATAATTAAGAAAGTCAGAAGGTTACGTCTCTTTTTGCCACTTCCTGACTTCATCTCCTTATGTTATTTAAATTCAGTGTTCTTATCTTTAATGAAGAAAAAGGTAATATTTACAGTATAGGACTTTAATGAAGAATAAGTGAATTTAATATCTATACATTGCTTAAAGAGAATCTTTAATTAGCCTTCATGTCTGCCCCCTCTCCGTACCACCTCAGCACCTTTTAGGGATTTCATTCATTATGCTCTCTGATTTCACAGTTGCTTCTATTCCTCCATCACTCCTGCAGAACTCACAAGTATAGAATTATTTTTTCTTCTCCAAAACCAATTATCTTCCTCTTTGCATCTTCTTTCTTCATTTCATAACATGTATTTTGTCTTCTGAAACCTTCTCATTTAAAAGAAAAAAAAATTCTCCTGTTTGAATTCTCTCAGTTTTTCTGTTGCTGTTTGTTTCTTCTTTAATTTTTTCCATTCTACTTCTGAAGGTCACTTTCATCCATCTTTACTTGTATGAAGCTTTATCTACTTCCCTTTCTCCTTTCTCTGATCATGCAAGATTCCTAAAATTTAGTCAATTTATTTAAACACCTCCCTTTTCATTCACTCTGAGTTATCCATTTGCTACAATGTTAGGCCAGTAAGTTCTCTTCAAAGTTGTGTGCCTGGCGCTGGGGTTGTAGCTCAGTGATAGGGCACTTGCCTAGCACATGTAAGGCTCTAGGTTCCATCCTCAGCATCACATAAAAATTAATAAATGAATATGGGGTATTGTATCCATCTACAACTACAAAAAAGTTAAAAAAAAAAACCTGTGTGCCTAAAACATTTCTGTGTTCACCAAAGTACTTTATATCCTACTTATTACCTGTCAGCAGGTATCATTTGTTCCCATTTTAATCAACACTTAAGATTCCCGGTTTTCTGTCTTCCTAGTTCCTTAGCTTCAGTTTCCCTAGTTCCTGTCAAGATTTGCCTTTTATTTGAATTCCAGCCTCATTACACTGTTATTATCATCAATTTTTCCAATCAGATTTTAGTGGTTTTTTTTTTCCTTCCTTCACACCCATTTCCTTGAGATTAAAAACACAGCACTATTCTCCTCTTTTGTGCTAATGACCATGTGGAACCACATTTAGTGTTTCTCCTTTTCCTATTTTATCTAAAAGTTAGTGCTTCTTACATAGCCTTTCAAAAATATTTGCCACTTATGATAGTTTGATCCTCAGCTCCCTGGGCAACCACTGTACAGGCTCATGCTGGTCTGTCTAGTGTCCTATTGTCCAATAGGATTCTTTTCAGTGATGCAGTGTCTAATTTTTCTTTACTTGTTTATAGACTTCTGAAAACATTTTTAAAAATAATTTTCTTCAGGCATAATTCGTGTATATAGCTTTTCTATAAGTATTCTGATCAATGATAAGGTTACTGATGGTAAAGGGCTTTTATTATTCTTGTCTATAATTTAACTTTAAAAAATTTTTTCCTCATCGATGCAACTTCTTTGTCATTTGCTTTATTTGCTTCATTCATTTATTTATACCGTCTTCATTGTACCTTGAAACATTTAAGAACTCTCAGACTTTGTCATATTTCTTTATGTATTTTTTTTCCATGTTGAGGTTTGGAGGTTGGTCTTCTGTACTTATTTTTCTTAATGAGTTATGTAAATGAAAAGCATAAACAATAAAAATTAAGAATCTGAAAAATAATTATTATCTACTTTGGGGATGGCATAAAATGTATGGGAAAATGAAGATGTAAAACAACATTACACTGTATTTCTATGATAAGTTGTCTGAAAGTAACACAACATTGATATGTTCTTAAAAACTATCATCATGTTTTATAAAGAATCACTGAAAATATTCTCATTAAGTCCAGGTAAGACTGTTACAAATATAACTCTACGTTTTGTGTTGGAGATGCCAGATCAAACCATTAGATAAGAGAAGAAAATAAAATATCATAAATGATGATAAAACATCATTATTACTGTATATGAAATGCCCGCACACTTGAAAAGTCCAAAAGAATTAAAAGACAATGGTGGCTGAGCACAAAATAAATACAGGGAAATCATTAAGAAAAAGTATTTTATTTATAATAGTAGTCTACACACTTTTCCATCAATTTTTACACATAAATACCTGGATATTTTACTTATTTAGCTTTATATTTTTAAAACAAAAAAGATACGCATGTTGTCTGATAATAATATTTAACATCTTTTTAAAATTAATTTTAATTTTTTAAATACATGTCAGTGGAATGCATTACAATTCTTATTACACATATAGAGCACATTTTTTCATATCTTTGTGTATAAAGTATGTTCACTCCAATTCATGTCTTTATAATGTACTATTTTTGCATTGCAATTCTTATTACACACATATATATCACAATTTTAATATTTAACGTCTTAAATGTAGAAATTTTAATTACAACTATTTAAAGTTTCTATATTCCCAATATAAAGTTCAAGTATACATCTTGGATCTAGTCTGCTGATTCTAAAGTTACTTGAATAAAATAAGCTTTAATTGTGGAAATTCTGAAAGATGAAGAAAAATTAGGAGAATTATGATCAACATATCTGCCCATGATAAAAAATACAAAAATTAATTAAAATACTCTTATGGTCTGAATCTTTGATCTCCTACAAATTTATATGTTGAAATCCAATCTATGGTACAGAAGTAGTAAGCGGTGGGATTTGTAGAAGGTGTTAGGTCAAGACAGCTCTGTACTCATGAATGAGATTAGTGTCCTTATAAAAGAAGTCCCATGGAAGCATAGCACAACGTCAGTGAGGAAAGAGCCCTTACCAGACACTGAATTTACTGGTGCTTTAATTTTGGATCTCCCAGCTGCTAGAAAAGTGAACAAAACATTGCTGTTGTTTATAAATTATCCAGTTTCAGTCATTTTGTAAGTGCAGTGATATGACAACCTTTAAAACTAAGTGTTTCTTTGGAATCTGAGGCATATGAATGGTAAATATTGGAATTTGCTGTGGCTATGGAGTGTATGTGATTGAAGTACAATAATAATTTTAATAATTGAGGAGTACTTGAGTATGTTTTAAATATTTTAGAAAAGTTACAAAAAGAAAATGATAAGCCAAAAGCAGTCAACGACTAATTCAAGAAGCCAGAAGTCTTCTGCAACAACTTTTAAGTACCCAACTTTAATTGCTCCAGAAAAAATGGCTAAAAATCAGGCACAATATTCAGTTGCAAAGGTGGCAAACTGCAAAATAGATGGACTGCCCAATTGCAATTATTTCTAATGTCAAAGTCAGGATCCTGATTGGAAAACAGTAGAACCCTGAGGCCTAGAATGGGAACACAGGGGTTGATGAGACAAAAAAACTGAAACCTTAGATATACCTAAAGTAACAGGGCTGTCAAAACTTCCTCTACTTCTTTTGCAAATAGTGAAAGCTCTCTCATCTTGGTGCTAGGTGACTTGTAAGATAGCATTTATCTTATTCTGGCTCTTTCTTGCTAAATTCCATCAACTCCAGGTAATAATCAGTCATGTCTCTCATCCAATCAGATTAGGAAAATCCAGGAGGAAATGTCTTAAAGCCAAATGAATTGTAAAACTTGGTTAAGGCAGTTTATTAGGAAATAGTATAACAGATAATAGAATGGACCTTCAAGGATTTGAAAGTGAAGATAGAAGATGAGATTGGATGGTGGGAATCTGTTGACATGGAGCAAATCATCCATTACAATATTTAATGTTTTGTCAAGGTCATCTGGCTGGAGCCTGTTGTGATGTCTCTCTGAAGCTTGGGCATATGATACTCTTTACTGACTATCAGAGAAATAACAATTTTTTAAAAAATATACTTTTGGGGAAGTGGCAGAAGGCTGAGGAGTTAGGAATGTCAGAATAAATTGCCAATGTAAGACCTGAAAAACTTACCACCTTACTTTTTTCCTCTACAGGGGCCAAAGGATGATTCTTTTACTAAGGTAATAAGAAATGCACTTGTGAAGAATGGCAGTACTTTATTTGATAAACTTATATTGGTTGCTTTTTTGTAAACTGGAGTTGATGGTAGAATTCATTGCTATGGAGCAGAACTCTCTAATATCAATGGGATAATGAGATTACAAAATGGCAGAGACCAAATTGCAACACTTAAATGTGGGAGGAAAACTGAATATAATTATTTTGGGCAATTTGGAAGCCTTGATCATTTGGAAACTTTGATGTTAAATAATTAAATGGTATTCCTTGAGTTAAGAAACTTGGAACACTAACAAGGATGTTATTGAGCAATAGAAACCCCAAAACTGGTTAATAGAAAACTCAATGTCTTGATGCAATGAAAAATTATGGTCTCTTGTCCAAACTGGAACAAATTAAATTCACAAGCCTATAGCCTCTTGTTGAAGAAACCTGGTGGACTTGACTAAAGACCCTGAAATACTATAGAAATATACACAGTAAAAAGTCCCCTGTCTTTCCTCCACAGGACCTATGCAATTTTTCAAGTCTATTTGATCTCTCATGGATACCTACAAAACCACAACTTCATTATAAGATACCAATTAAAGTAATAAATTATGGATACAATGTAGAAATAAAATTTTGGACAAGTATGTCTCTTAGCATATCTAATAGCATTCATGGATACATTTTGTGGTTAATACTTCTTTACAGAAAGTGTATTTGGAGTTGATATACCTAGCTGCTGCCAAAATAATCACTTCAGCTTCCTGACTAGAGAAGTAAGAGATATGAGAGTGTGAAATGCCAAGTGGAGGTCTCAGAATATACTGGAAACTATCTTGCTCCTGTCAAAATAAAAATCAGAAGCAATAATGTCTTCAGGGAAGAAATGCCAAGGATTTTCATATCATTATTTAGTCAACCTGTATAGTTCTTCCAAAAAATTACATAGAAAATAGTCGATGAAGATTGACAACCATAAATTTAGCCAGTTGATGGCCTCAATTCTAGCTGCCATGTTGGATTTTTATTTGAGCATATTATAAAAGACTCTTGGCATGTCCTATGAGGTAATCAATCTAGCAAATATTTCCTTCTTATTCTTCTTCAATGGGTAAAATCAGAGCATTTTTCTTGTGCATAAGAGAGAATATTACCAATCCCTGTTCTGCACCAGTGATATGCCAAATCTCTTTCTTTTGTCATAATTTAGTGCACAGAGTTATCAATTTATCAACTCACTATAGTGATAAGAGTGTACTAAATAAATCTGATGAGAAGAACAAAAAAAATTGTTCCAGATGTCCCAATAAAACCTATGTGCCCAAATGCAGGAATTAAGCCCACAAAAATTCAAGGATCTACCATATCAGAGAATTTTTAGGGTCAAATAGTCTAAATGCTGAAACAGACTTTCTAAGGTAAAGAAAACTGTTTATACTTTACCACATTTTTTTCCACTAACAAAAATGTGTAGCTTTTATTTAGATATTTTAGATTTTTGAGGTAGCCTCTGTGTGTGTGTGTGTGTGTTTATATAACTTATCTTGGACACGCATGCATATATAAGCATATTGATGTTTTTATTAATTAATTTATTTCAATTAAGTATATATGACAGCAGAAAGTATTTTGATTCTTTGTACATAATTGCAGCACAACTTTTTATTTCTCTGATTGTACATGATGTAATGTCGCACCATATGTGCAGTCATACATATACCTAGGTTAATGATGTCTGACTTGGGCTATAGCTCAGTTGGTAGAGTGTTTGCCTTTCATGCACAAGGCCCTGGATTCAATCCCAAGCACCACACACACTCGAAGTATTGTCTTCATATAAATATATATTGCATATATAAGCATATTTATAGGTATATATTTCTTATGTGTAAATTTATATACCTTAAGACATGTATAGTTATATATTCTATCTTTATATCTACAAAATTGACTTGATGATCCAATGGTGCTAGGATACTCAGTTAAAAATGATGCTAAACGTTCATTGGCAGGACTGAAAGTAGAGTTACAGCATGGGTCATGCTTTCTGCAGCTAGCAGAGTATTTTTGAGCCCTCACAGAGACAGAGAGAACTTGAAAATCAGACACAGAGTGATTAAGTCACTTGAGATGACTGTAATAAACTGAATTTTCAAATCCAGAAAGCTAAAGGGTTTGACAGACACTCTGGCAGTTCATAATTTAATTTAAAAGGTGTATTTGAGTTTGGACCTGAGAAAGTTCAGAAGGCATAAGTAAATTTTATGAACAAGGCCCACACTCACATATAGCCAAGCTTCATTATACAGACATCTCTTTTTAAACTTTTACTTATGGTGGTATTAAAAGTTTCTTATAACCATTTATGGAAGAAGAAAGAATTCTGGGTTTCAGAAAAGTTCTTGAACTTAGTGTTATCTGAAAATGGTTGACTCTCACTAAAAGTTTACTTACTAGTGACCCTATAGGGAAGGAAAACAGACTTGTGATTAGTAGTAAAGAATCGCTATTGATTACAGGTCAATAAGAAGAAAGATTGGAGAATGTTAGACAAGGGACATTGGGGAAAATATATTTGGACTTTTATGTTTCATAATAATGCCCACCCAGAAAGTATTCATAATAAAGTGGATTCTCAGATGTTAAGTAAGCTGTGAATGTTCATTAGTTTCTCTCTTTATTCAATAGAGTGTTGGTGTAAAAAAATGAGCAGAGTGGCTATGGTGACAGGTTTCCTCTCACCAAGACTCATTTAGCTATTGCCACCATAACACAATGAAGCATCAGTTACCCTTGTTAGGATTTATACTTGCTGTTGGTAAGGTGTGACTTCCCTGTCATATTCTCTACCAGGAATACCCACAATGGCTTATAAAACGCTTGATTGAATGACGTGGTATATCTCATACAACTTTGCCACTGATAAAGGAACTCGTTTTATAAAAAAGGACATGTGACAGTATATGACTCTGGGATCCACTTTTGTTACCTTATTATCTATCAACAAGAAGAACCAGCATAATAGAAAGGTAGAATTGGTTTTGAAAGACTTAGCTATCATCTTGAGCAAAACATCAGGGAGTTAGGGCTCTACTTCTCAGGTTGCATTACAATACACTGGAACAAGGTCTGACATATGTATGATTCTATATCTTTAAAAACTAGAAAACATAGGTCTGAAAATTAAGGGATCAAAGTAGACTACTCTCGTCACATTGTTCACGTTTTGTAATTCATTTGAGAAATTTTTGTTTCACATTCCCATTACCTTAGGCATAAAATGATTGATCTAGTGTCTTAAGTATTTTACCAAAGGTTTTTTTTTTTTTTAATCAAAGGACAGTTAGAGTCCCACTGACCTTGACCAATTTCCTTCTTATCTAGCAGACAAGTAGACAAACAATGAAATGTCTTTAACAGCAGAAATAGTAGATCCTAATAACCACTAGGAACTTGGGTTGCTGCTAAAGAATGGGGACAGAGAAATATATGTCTGAAACCCAGTGATATTCTTGATATGTTTTTGAATTTTTAGATCTGTGATAGTTGTCACCAGATAATTGCCATAACCATAGACCAATAAGGGCAAAGCAACTATGGGCTCAGATTCATCAGAAGTGAATTCAACATCACTCCACCAGATATCCAAAGCAAACCTATTGAAATATTGGCTGAGGATGAGGGTATTATAGTTTTGATGTTGGATGATAACTACCAACTATGGCCTGGTTATCAGTTGTGGCAATGAAGGATATAGTTTATATCATTAACTTTCTGACTATAAGTATTTAAAAGCTGAACCTGGTACCATTTTGAATTCTTTTTTCATTTTGTGTACCACTGGGTTTGAACCTTCCCTCCTTAGTTTCTCACAAAATATAGGACCTTCATATAGAAACTGAATACAATGGAAGGCATGATAATCAGAGATCCAATGTATGAACTGTATCAAATACTTATTTAACATACTTTCAGATCTTCTATTACTCATTTGTTCCTCCTTCCAGTTGTCACTACAGTGAACAGATCTGCCTGGGCTCTGATTAACCAACTTACTGTTACCCAATGCAGGCAACTCTGCTTAAACTTCTTATCTTTTGGCTCCAAGTTCAAGTTTCCTTGATGATGATCCATTGGGGAACTTGGTGTCCAAATCTGAGTAACTGGGAATTACAGTGAATTAAATCTTAGAGGGGCAAGACTGAGGATAATGGGAGGTGGAATCTGATAAACACACATCAGAAAGAGTCCTTAGACAAATTTTATGTAGCTATTTAGGAAAATGCTAAAGATCAAACAACCAGTTGCAGTTCAGGAGAGCTGTCTTTGAATTGTCTTCTTGTGTTGTCGCTCTGTCCTTCCCTACTTTCTTATGGTACAACTGTTGTTCTTCAGTACTGTTCTTTGAAGTGATACTCTTTAATAAAGAAAAAGCTCTCTGACCTAGGCTCTATTTTCTGAGGAACTCATGGTTGTAAAGACAATAATAGAGATTTCATTATAAAGATAATATAAAAAATAGGTCTTTGCTGTGTGAAAAGAGAGTCAAAATCAACCACTGTAAATTTCATGTAAAGAAAAAGAATGCTTTGTACAGAGGAGATTAAGCATTTTGATAGTACATTATATAACCAAAGTATAGATAGGGAAGTTTACATTCATATATCAAAGGTGGGAAAAAGTTGACAAAGCCACTGCATTAGGAGGCTATTTCTGTTATAATGCTACCTAATAAATAACCCCACTCTACCACAACTCCAAATCTTAGTGGTTGACAGTAACCAATATTTATTTCATGTTCATTGGCTTTTGTATGCATGTCAGCTGTGGTTTGACTAAAGCTGACCAACTTTGATAGAGGCTTGAATGGGCCAGGATGAACAATAGGTTTTAGGTCAGTTTCTGGTCAGTTCCATGCAACTTCATTCTAGGGCTCTGGCTAAAGGATAGTAGCTTCCTGGGGTATGTTTCTCTTGTGGGAGATCAAAAAAGCGCAAAGTAATTATGTTATGATTTTTAAGACTTCAGCTCAGGAATGGCACACTGTAACTCCTAATTATGTCCTATTAGTGAGTCACATAGTCAAGACCAATGTCAGTGGGGTGGGGAAGCATGTGCAAGCACAAAGCTTGGGAAAATGAATAAATAGTTGCTGAATAATAATCCTACCTACTATGACTTCTATGATATATGACTTAGCAATATCTATTAATGATGTAGAGCTCAAAATTTCATGTCTAGGATTTTAACCTACTAGCATATGGCAATATTTTCCTCCAATAGACAGTTTGTGTAGTGAATCAAGTTACATCAATACCATAAGAACTATAAGCCCTTTAAAAACAACAAGACAATATCATACTACACTTGTGGAAGGATTACCAAGTTATATTGTTCAGTGAAAGCCTAAGGTACAGAAAAGTACATATAGTTCCTATAATTGTAGAAAAAGTATAAATATGCCTGAAAAAAATATATATATACACATACATACATTCTCTGGAAAGAGTTATTAGAATCTGACAACAATAGTTACTCTTGTGAGCAAAAATGAATGGCTACAGAGAGAAACAGAAGAAATACTTTATTTTCTCTGTATACTGTAGTTGTTGAATTTTTCTTGTCACAAACCATGTTTATATTCACTTATGCAAAATAAAGGAGCAGTATATGTGTTAGAAATATAGAATTCTTCTAATTTACCATTGGTCTGTAATTGTTGATAGTCCAAGATTTTTTTGAGTATTTGAACATTTATGTCCCTTTCTCTCCCTTAAGTGAAGCTGTGGACACTTTAGAAAAATGCAGCTCCATGGGTAAATATTGCTCCTAGGTAATCTGGTTCTGCCTCAAAACTTGCTTCATCCCACTGTTCCTTCCTGCATTCGCACTTCTTCTGCTTCGCAGTTTGCTCCTCTTTGACCCTCTCTTATAAGCGGATATTGTACCTTGGGCTAAGCCTACTTGCTATTCCTTTTCATAAATATTTCACAACTATAGATTTTGGCTATTCCATCACTCTTGAGTTCCAAGGATCTCACCTGAGTTCAGATTCATATCTTCTGATTCTTTTCTTTAACTTTCAACCTTTATCTACCACCCTTTCTCGATTTGTGGCAGAGATCCCAAACTATTCAACCACTCCAGCCTCTGCCAATTATCTAGTTCCATTCTTAGACTTCTTCTCTGGTCCCTGCTGTGACTCCTCTCTGGACACCGCTCCATCAAGGGCCAAGAGTGGGCCTACTTGGAGCCCATACTTCTTCCCCACCTGGACCGTCTTTTGGGTGTTGACAACTCCAGAATTCTATCAAAGACACTGAACCAGGGCCCCAGGACTGTTTCTCTCCATAGCACTGTGGAAATCCAAACAATCAGTTCAAACTGAGCCTACCAGGTTGTTATTTGTCAAGGTAGGATAAGATATATAATGGTTTCTTTAGCTTGTTTTTAATTTTTTTTTTCCACACGGGCCTCTATTTGTAGTCTTCCCTAGATCCTAGAGTCTTTTGCCAAGGGCTGGTCAGAGCCTCTCTCTAAAAAGAGCCCTGAGTGGGTGAAGAGCTCAGTAAGTAGTTGCTAGAATGTAAATATATTTCCCAAGCCTTTATCTTCCAGTTTATAGAAAGGGAAAAGCCTTTTTTGATCTCAAGTATAGTTAACACCATAAGAAATAGATCATATAGGGAAGGAGAGGAGCTGGAGCTGTAGCAATGAAAGTTTTCCTCAGGTAATAGGATAAAACATATGAATGTATTTATGGAGAAACTCTGATTCCCCCAAACTTGGTTTGGTTTTAGTAGATACTACACCAATAAGCTGTGTTGAAACTTTATTCACAATTATAAAATAATCCAACGAAGTATCTGCTTATATCATAGTAGAGACAGGAGATGAGATATCCAAAGTGGTTTATGGGCTGTTGTAGCATCTCACTCCACTAGATACTATGATATTCTCCTTATGCTCCATTCTCATTAAGAAGATTCAAAAGGAATCTTTCCAGTGGAACACTCACTCACTCTCTCTCTCTCTCTCTCTCTCTCTCTCTCTCTCTCTCTCTTGTTTTGGTCTCGAATATTGAACTCAGGGGTACTTAACCACTGAGCCACATCCCCAGCCCTTTTTTCTATTTTATTTACAGATAGGGTCTCTCTGAGTTGTTTAGGGTCTTGCTAAGTTGCTGAGGCTGGCTTTGAGCTAGCAATCTTTCTACCTCAGCCTCCCAAGCCACTGGGATTACAGGCATGCACCATTGTGCCCAGCTGCTATCTTTAGTTATATACTTAAAACACAAGAAGTGAACATCTGCTCTAGGGAGTATTTTTTTCAGTTTCCCTTGAAATGCAGAGCAAATATCTGGGGAAAAATTAACACACACAAGTAAAACAAACAGAAAACCCCAAACAAATACAAGTGTTAAGACCATTTGCCTTATGGAGGCAAAAGAATAGATAATACATCCATTTCTGTTTTGGGATTTAACTGAAGTCCCTTAGCAAGAAAAGATAGAAGTCACCAAAAGAAAACCTGTGATTGAAGCTATAGCCTTCCCAAACCTGGCAAGCCTATAACAAGAAGAATCCCTAAGGAAAAAAGACTAAACCTGAATGTGTAATGTAAAAGTCTATGAGTGTTGGTAAACTTGGCATTAAACCTCCAGTCAAGTATATTGCAGAAGAAGAGTCATTGTTTTTTAAAACATCAGGAGCTGTGAAAATGATCACTAAGTCACACTTACTTGCAAGAACAGTAGAAACAGGCATAAATACTTTTTCTATGCAAAATAATTTTTTTAAAGGAAATGTGGTGGCACCCAAGGGGTAATGATGGGATGTGAGTTAAATCTTTAACATACATTCAGTAATATGAAAGTATCATTTGCTATTTGGGGCTTGTAGCAGTTAACTGATTAACTTACCTCATTTCTTCTATCTTCCATCCATTGACCCTTGTAATTAAATTTAGAACATCTCAGATTTTTTCTCCTATTATTAGTATGTAGAGTCCTATATGTTTCATAAAGTTATAAAATGAATATAGGATGATTATTATCTCAATGCCTTCTCTTCCCAAGAAATATCTCAGACCTTAAACTCTCATGATATAATGTAATATAATGTCTTATTTAAGTAAAAACATGGTGTAATAAAATATATGTAATTCAATATAATTTTTAATATAATTAAACTCTCATAATTTCTAATTCCCATAGTCTGTAATTCATTTTGTTAAATCTTTGAGAACTTTTGTTCAATGCAAGTGTTATTTTAAACATTGAATAAGTTGATACAATAAATGACTGCTACACAGAGAAAGATAGAGCAGAATTCTAATACAATATATTGCTTGCAAAAAACACCAAATTAAATTTAGGAAAGCAGAAAAAGTTTTTGAAAATACCATATTGAACAGATTACAAACTGAACATAAAGAAATTAGGTATGAGAAATAACTCCTAGTATAAATTTTCTCTTTCTGTTTTGGTCTATAGTTTCTGTGGTAATGCAGCAATACTCAAAAGAGTATTATGGAGTAAATATACTGACAGTAAAAACAAAGTCTTTTTTCAAAAATGGGTTCATGGTTTAAGAGCCTAGGAAATGACTGTAAAGTGGTCCAGTGATAGTGGGGGAGCAAGGTGAACAGGAACACTGAGAAGAAGGTACAATTCAGAAAGACAATGGCTAGTGCACCCTTTCTTCCCTGACATCTTTGCCCAGTTGATGATCACAAAGCAACTTTGTTTACTCAGATGTCAGGAGAAGAACATTTGCAAATCCTGTGTCTACTTAATTGCGGGATTATGGGGTTCATCATCTAAACTGTTTAGATTTTAGTCAAACTAGTAGCCAGAGTTTAAAGGAGGTAATTGACTTAAAAGAAGGAACAGCTGATTTCACTAAACCTACCTTTATCTGATAGGATTGGCTATCTAAACAGAGTCTGAGAGTTCAAATCTCTGAGACAAGAGGATGCTACTGATACAAGCACATAGTGAAAGTATATCTTGGCAACTTTCACAATCTGGTAACATTTTACAATCATCCTTAAAGTTTTGTTTTTTTTTTTTTTTTAAATACTGGTGATTGCCTAGAGCAATTAAGGGCAAATCTTTGGGAATAAGCCTGAGAGACCCTGAGATTAAAACAAACAAAATCTCCCCAGGTGATTTTTTAATTAAAAAGCAGACTTACAGAGCATTATTGCCTACATCCTTTCTTAGCATATCTGTTATCTTCCCTGGGACAGTGAGATTGTTTAAATGTATTTTTTCCTGAGATCTGTTGGAATCATTTCCAGGTGTGATGGATTGCATTATTTTGTCACAACTCTGCTTCTTCCTCCCTCCTTCCCCTTGCTACAACTTCCTGGTTGGTGGACTATACTTTTCCATTCTATAGATTTCAGGCTCACTGTGTGACTTTAATGGAATGTGAAAATGATGAATTGTGCTAGTCTTGATCTAAAGCCTTTAGAGGCATGGCAAGCATGCACCAAGACTTCTCCATGAGAAGAATTGCCCCAGGTAGACATTAATCTTTTAGGAATGAAGCTATGTGGAGGTAAAAAAAAATAACCAAAATCTTGGATCCAGCCTGGTTCAGCTAAAACAATATGAGTCTAGCCAATATCAGCAAGCCCACCTGTAATATTATGAATCTAAAATAAATTGTATTTGTTTAATCTTCTGAGATTTTATAAGTTTGTTTCCAATTCAGCATTATTTTTTGGGGGGTGGGGTAAACCCAGACAATTAATATATAAAATCTATTAAATAAGCTGTGGATCAAGCAATATGTAGCACAGAGCAGGTGCTACATAAGTATTTGTTAGGTTAATTTGCTTATATGTAGAACTCCTTTAAATTGTATGATATTAAGAAATTGGAAATCAGATTTCAAATGATTTAGATTAAATTTAAATTTAATGATATTAAGAATAATTTAGCAATCATTATAATTTAGATGAATTAAATGGATTATGTCTCTATGGTCTTCTAGTTATTCTGTACATTTATGAAAAGAATAAATGAGTGTGCTCACAACCACTTTTCCCACTACCTAAATAGACCAGGATTTTGTCCAGATGAGTTTATAGGGAGCAACTTTCTGTTCAGCATACACACCTAGGTCAGGATCAAACTCATATTACTCATACTTCTAGGATCCTTACAAAATTTACAATTGAGATTAGGAGAATACAATTTGTCATTTAAAAATCTATATATTGAGTCATTGAGATAGGTTTTATCATAAGTGCTCAGAATATATATTAAATAGGACTTCTTGAGCAAAAACTGAGTCAATATGAAGACTTAATGAGTAGAAATCCTCGAACACCTGTTTGAAATACTAACCCTTTGTGATATGTTAGGAACCCTTTGTGATATGTAGCAGAAAATTGAATGAGCAAACACAGAGACTTAGAAAGAAAGAAAACCCTAGTTAAAAGCAAAATGTCTTAATCTCAATTAAAATGATTTTTTGAAGTTCTCTTTGCCTTAATAAAATATACTATGATTCACTTTAGAAAGTATTATATTTCTTTTTAATGCAACTCTTTTCATTTATTAAAATCATTTTCTTAATTCTTCCTTAAAATAATTATAAATTACTTTATATTTGCCCTTAGATTACCCATCAGTGATTTCTAAGAGATTTTTATATACAAAGTAAAGGTGCTGAAGAAATCATCCTTACCTTATATGAAAAGCAAGATGTAATTATGCTATCATTTCCTTATGTTTTGAACTTTCTTATAAAAATGCTTTAGATAAATACAACCCTCCAACCTCTTTATACTATGAAACTGCCATTTATTAGTGACACTATTCATAGCAAAGACAAAAATAACATAGAATAATATAAAAAATGCAATGCTCACACAAATTGGCTTCAGTGTCCAGGTGTTTTTGTGAAAAAAGTATTAATTTTACAGTATCCTGGGGACTGAGTTGATGCCCCACACATAATCTATAGTGTCACAAATGTCCTTAGCAAACCACAATCCCAATTGCAAAACCATCATACTTAATACAGCAGAATGTCACTCTGTGCTCACTGGGTTGCCAAAAAGTGCTAGCAGGGTTACCACTATATCACCTTCCTTCCCCCCTGAGATGGGAGAAAGTAGACAATTCAAATTAGGTGTAAAAGAAAGCAGTGAGTAGATAGCAAATATTGATTCCAGATATTTGTTTGAAACTCTGAGGAATATTGGCTAAACTCTCATTCCATGCAATAATGTGCTCCTGCTATTGTTTTTCTAGATATATTTACTTATTTATTTATTATCCATTGGTGCATTATAATTATACATAACAGAATTCATTATACCATTTGTGATACTTTAAAACCACTTTAGTTAGGATGTTGGATGTTCTCCTGTAGTCAACAAATGAAGGTCTATGACTAAATGTTACATCACCATCCAATTTCTTATATTTATATATTATTCATTCAAACTCTTTAGTTAAATACAAATCTTTGGCAAATATGTGCCAGATACCCACAAGTGTACAGGGCCAGAAGTAATGATCAATCTGTGAGGAATATAGGTTCTAAGTTGGTGATAAAGTGCTCTAAGCATGAAGGGCAAGGCCATTTGGCTCCCAACCGCGCCTAGCCTACAGGCAGTAAGACATTAGGACTACTGATGAGATGCACTTTCTTTTAAGAGCACATAACCAGGATATTCTGTCCTCATTTGGAGATGGAAGCCTCTAAACCTTTTGAATCATGGATTAGTTGAATAAAGATACAATTCTTTATTGAACTGAATTCTCAGAATTCCTGATTCAGTAAAGATAAACAGCAAGAAAAATGTAGCACTGAAGAAAAGTTTATGGGCACCTGTTGTGCTACACATAATGGAAGAAGCTGAGGCAGTAATGCCTGTCTAATCAAAGAATTTAAAACAGAGTGGTACGTGGAAAGAAGTTCTTAAAGTGGAAAAATCAATAGGTACAATTTATATTTATAGACATTCATAAAATGTGTTCTATAAATAGACGATAGGGCACTTATCCTGTGTATATTGTAAGATCATTTTAAAAGTTTGACTGTCCATCTTTTTAACATGAAACATCTGTAGTGTTTTATGGACATTGCCTTAAAAAAGTATATGGCAGTAAAGAAATTAGAGCAAAATAATTATATAATTTTTTCTTTGTTTTAAAACCATAAACACATTAAATGAAGATATAATTATGGTACTGACAGAGGTTGGATAAAATATGAAGGAACAGAACTTTTCTACCTCTCTCCTCTCCACTCCATCCCAACTCCCAAAGACTGTGGCTGTGACAGAAAATAAAATAGTGGACTAAAATGAGAGACATTTGATACATTTTACCACTAGAGAAAGAATTACCTTTTTTGCACTATGATGGGTAACCTGAGTTATCAGCAACAATCCATATAAATTTATACAATCCAAAAAAAGAAGAAGACTGCAGTTCCTTTATAGAGTTTTAAATCTATATCTACATAGAAAGATATAGACATAGATATATGTATATAGATATGATACAAAAATGAGTGAATGAGCCAGGCGCCATGGCACATGCCTGTAATCCCAGCCTCTTGGGAGACTGAGACAGGAGGATCGCGAGTTCAAAGCCAGCCTCAGCAATGGTGAGGTGCTACACAACTCAGTGAGACCCTGTCTCTAAATAAAATACAAAATAGGACTGGGGATATGGCTCAGTGGCAGAGTGCCCTCCAAAAAACAATGAATAAATGATATATTTAGGTGATGGGGTCTTAATATATTAATATAGCTCTCCACTATCCCAATACACCAGGAGTTTAATGAGTTAAATTAATAGAATGAGTGGAATAGAAAAAGCAATGCAGTCTAAGTGCAGATTGAACATCAAGAACAAGCAAGGATCTGATAAAATCCTTTTCTTAATGATTTGGTACAATACAAATCCCCAGAAGATTAAACAGAACCTTGGAAAAATGTTAGATATAAAATCAGTCAGATTATATGCTGCCATAGTATTGAAATAAGAATGTTAATATAAATTATGTTGAGTTGTACAGTGGAGTTTGCAACTGAAATCAATTCTATGTGTACATCATTTTATTTAAATCTCTAAATATAGCTATGAATTGTCTCATGACGTAGATAAGAAAAATAGATACATCATGAAATTAATCTGCCAAATTCATACAGCCAAGATGTGGCAGAAGCAGGATCAGGAAAAATTTTGAGTTTTATATTTTGGTTTTTAGAGAATTGTGTAGTTATATTCTCACTGATTCCTTTACTCCAGGGTATTGTGTCTTGTACATTTGTTACCTAATATGAAAAATAGTAAAATAAGCTTGTACACCCATCTTTCTTATTCCTTCCCTCTCCCAAGAGGAAAAATGTATCCACTAATGTTAGAAGAAACCAAAATAGGGAAAAAATTAATACAAAAAATTGAAAGCATGCTGAAACAAATGAACCTTATCCTACAAGACAGCAATGTTTTATGTTGCCTTGCTTCTGTCCACTGGTAGAATTATCTATATAATGAAAGTTTATAAACTCAGATTTACACCTGGCCTTCATACTTCAAATTATGTTTTTTTAATCTTTAAAGAATCTGATCATATACATAAAGTAGATATTGGAAATGGTATCCAAATATATTATATGAGTTGAAGGACATCAGCTTCCTAATATTAAAAGCTAGATACTTTGGGAATAATGAATCATTTTTACGATGCACATTTTATTAAGGCATGTTAATTTATTCAACACACGATTTTTAAATAAAAATGTTACAAAAGTGCTTTTTAAAATTTGTTCTAATTAGTTATACAGGCCAGTAGAATGTACTTTGACACATCATACATAAATAGAGAATAACTTCTCATTCTTCTGGTTGTACATGATGAAGAATCACATTGATCATGTAGTTGTAGTCATATATGTAGAAAAAATATGTCAATGAGTTCTCAAATTTTTCATCTATAAAAATGATAAGGACTAAATTTTGATTTCTATTCAGTACTACATTATATGTTTATTAAATGAATAATTTAAAAAACTTTTAAAATTCATGAATAAAGTATAATAAAGCCATGCCATAACATAGGCTTAATGCTTAGTAAAGGAATTAACCATCTTGACTACTCAAGGTCTCTAAAGACTATTTGCATAACATTCCAATAAGAACAATTATGTTACATGTTTTTCTTGTCATAAGTAGATGAACTACACTGATTGGTTCAGCAGGAAGAATTGTGTGAGAGGAATTTGCTCTAGATCACTTTTAAGTAGATGAAAATTCTTCTTATCCCTCTGCACCGTATGTGATACTCCATTGTATCCAAGGACTCTCACTCAAGTGGGCTTGCTCCCTTGACAGATATATAGGCAGCAGTCATTTGCAGTCACCAATAATGACCCAAAGATGAGCCCCACACAAATGTCATTTTGTGCTTTTGCCAATTGTATACTTCGAATTCATTCCTAGTGGCTAGATTGTTGGACAAAAAGTATAAATATATGTATAATATTTTGTTTTATAAAAAGACATGTAGTTGTGTTCTAATTAATTTCTTTTTGCCAAGATATTGTGTTTTGTATCTTTGTTATGTAATAAGAAAAATAGTAAAATAAGCTAATATGTCCATCTTTCTTAGGCTTCCCTCTCCCAAGAGGGAGACCGCATACACTAACATAAGAAGAAACCAATATAGAGGAAAAATAAATCTCCTCCAAATTGAAAGCATATTGAAACAAATGGAGGTTATTTTATGTAAAGTTGATGACATAACCAAAACAGAAACACATTATTTCAAGTGACCTTAACGTTTGTCCATGTTGGTATCCATATTGAGAGCTTCTCTTATTTAGATGATCAGTTTTCCTTTGTATCAACAACCATAGTTTGTTCATCCACTCACCAGATCACAGCATGCAGATTGTTTTGGGTTTAAATTACTTGAATTATGCAACTACAAACATGGGGACAGAAGCCCATATGGATATATTTTTCTCTTGAGTAAATGCATAGGAGTGAGAACTTTTGAAATTTCTCTATCATATAAGTATATTCTTAAACTTCATAAAATAGTGAACTATTTTAAAAAATACTGTGAATTTTTTTAACTGTCACCACCAATATATAAGTTCTAGTTGCTTTATATTCTTGTCAGCACATGTTCTTGGTATTGTCAATATACTTTAAAAATTTTAGCTATTCAATGGTGGTGTTATTTTTGTTTTAATTTGCATTTACCCTGATGACTAGAGATTCTGATTTTTTTTACATGATCTTATTGGTCAGCTACATATAGCTGATATATATATCATATATATATATATATATATATATATATATATATATATATATATACACACACATATATATATATTTATATAATTTCTATTCTAACTTTTCCCCTTTATTATAGTTTAACTGGGATGCTTATATTACTATGATAATTATTCTGTGAGAGGATTTTTAAATATGTTATAGATTTTAAGATGTTTGTCAACTAAATATAAATACTTTCTCCTAATTTGTGGCTTGCCTATTTGTTTCAACAGAGTATTTCATAGAAAAAATTCTATTTTAATGGTCTGATTTTTTATATTTTTTCTTGTTCAGCTCAAGTTTTCTGTGTTCTATCTATTAAAAATATATCTAAGTTTTTGTCCAGGATTCCTTCTATGTTTTCTTCAAAGAATTTTATTACTTGAGCCATCATATTTATGATTCATTTTTGGTTGCTTTTAATTATATTGTGTGATAAGTACAGACTGAAGTTAAAATTTTTCTGTGGCATGTAATTTAATTGTTTACCATCATTTTCTGAATTTTCTGTATTTCTATTGAAATACATTTGCGCCATTGTTGAAAATCATTTGGGCTCATATCTATGAGTCTATATCTGAACTGTATTTAATTACATTGATTTATATACCTGTCCTTATGTGAAAAGCAAACTCTTGAATTCTGTACCTTTACAACATCTTGAAATGATGTTGCGCAAATTCTGCAAACTGTTGCTCTTTTTCAAAATTGGCTATTACCATAAAGACATCAATTTCTATGAAAAGATCTGCTGTGTATTTAAGATTGCTTTGAATGTGTTGCTCAATATTGGTACACTAGATTAACAGTGTTGATTCTTCTAACTAATAAATACCCTATATAATTACCACTGCTATTTTTTTATTTTTTTTTTGGTACTGGAAATCGAATCCAGGGGCACGTAAGCACTGAGCCATACCCCTATTCCTTTTATTTGTATTTTATTTAGAGACAGGGTCTCCCTGAGTTGCTTAGCACCTTGCTAAATTGCTGAGTTTGGCTTTGAACCCTCCATCTTCCTGCCTCAGTCCCCAGAGACTCTGGGACTATAGGCATGCACTACCACACCCAGCACCACTGTTAATTTTGTTTTAATTTTTTTTTTCTCCATAGAATTTTGTAGTTTTCTTTTCACACCTTTCATTAAATTTGATCTCATGTGTTTTATGTTTTACATGTTGTACATTTATGTACATTTATATGTATCTATGTATTAGTTTAAGTATCTATATTGTAGAATCATTTGGATATTCTAAGTAAACAAATATGCCACCAGTGAGCAAAGAGAATATTACCTCTTTTCCAATCTATATACTTCTTATATTTTCTCTTTTATTATTTCATTGACTAAGTGTTCCAGCACACTGTTGAATAGAAATGGTAATCTTATTTTGTTCTTAACTAGAAATTATTAATCTTACAGGATTATATAAAATGTTCACTGAGGGTGGCCTCCAGTAGATTGAGAAGTACCCCTTTTTTCCTGGCCTTTTGAGAGTTTATCATTATGCATGGGTCAATGCTTTTTCTGTGTCTAGTTGATCTGTTTTTTAGATGATCATGTGACTTTTTCACTCTTTATTCTGTTGTTTTGGTAAGTAACGTCACATTTGTTGGAGTAACCAACTTGCTGGTGGTGTATTATGCTTTTAAAATATTGCTAAATTCAATTCACTGGTATTGTTAACTGATTTTTACATATAATATGATTTGAAGTATGCTGGGCTTCTGACTCTTATACTGTAAGTCTCTGGAGTTTTAATATCTTACATTATTTTTTTTTAAACTCTGTTCTCCATTTTGGGCATGTCTACTGGTCTATTAATTTCACTGATTCATTCTTTTGCCCATGCCAATTTGATTTTCAGTTTATCTGATCTCTTTTTAAACTTTAGATATATTATTTTTTAGCTCTAGACTCTTCATTTAGTTATTTGATAAACTTTCCATTTTCTATTGAAATTCATTACATTTTTATGTATCGATCATAATTTTTAAAAAATTTTTGAATATGTTTTGATTAGCTGATATGAATTCTTTGTTTAAAATAAATTAAATATATGAGCCAGCATGTTGTCCATTTCTACTGGCTGGCTTTTCCTCTATCCAACTTCCAAAAACATGTTACACTTTTTTTTTATTGCATGTTGTTCTGTTTTTATGAAACCTAGATATTGAATACAATTTATTATAATTACTGTGGAATTAGTTTGATTCTTCAAATATTTTTAAAAATGTTTACTATAATGTAACTTGCCTGGATTCATATTGTATATAATATAGTGACTGTGGAATTAGTTTTGTTCTTCAAATAATTCTTTTAGTACATATTAGAAGTTTAACTTGCCTAGATTCTAATTGCCAAATACATTTCCCTGCAATGTACAACAACTAATGTCTTGGCAAAATTATGGCTTTCTAGCTATGATTTTCTACCTTTATATTGAGAAATCAATGATTTAGGTATTATGAGCTTGGGTCCTACTGTCTCCTTCACACCTTATTTCCAGGGTGTCTCTACTAAATTTCTAGTTGCTCTTCTACCTATAATTTCTGCTCATTCACAGCGTGAGTCATCCAAGCTACTACAGTTTCCATCCAAACTCAATAATAATTGGGGTCAGTTTCTGTGTAGGTTGGAGAAAAAGCTCAGTTCAACATGCAGCAAACTCACAAGTCTCACAGAGATAGACAGCTTTTTTTCCCTCCTTATCCTCAGAAATAATGTAGTTTGAAGGAGAGACTGTGAAGCAGCATCCTTTTTTTTTTTTTTTTAACTTGTGCATGTTACAGAACTCTCTCACTGGTGCAGACTCTCTGATCTTTCTCAAATGCATCTATTGGAGGTCTGTAGAGAGTAGCTGTGGACTTCTCTAGTGTCCCAGCTTCCTAGGGATTCTAAACTCTCATGCTGGCTCATACCTGAAATCTGTTGAGATTTGTAGTTTCTTGTTCTTACCCACTTTTTATGGCAGCCAACATTTCCTGGTGTTCTCTAGCATAGGTCATGGAACTATTCCTGTGCCCTATTGCCTTTGATGGTTTGTTACTCTCTGGAATTTAGCTTACTTGGTCGACTTACAACTTTAGTTCCATGACACATTTCAGAATAGTTACATTTCTAGGCATCATCCTGCTTTCTCTTGTTGGAGGGGAAGCAATGACTGTCTTCCATATCCTTAAGCAAAAGAACATAAGTAGTCTTTTTAAAAAATGTTTTTACTTGTTTTTATAATTGTCATTGGTGGAAGGAATTGTTCATGTTCTTTACATCATTTATTTTCAGAATTTCTACCTTTCATACTTAGCATTTTGATTGTAATCTTTAATAATAAGGAACAAAGTAAGAAATATATAGTAAACTACACTCAGTAGTCCTATTAATAGGTAATAACATTGGTGTGGCTAGGTTGAACTTACTAGAGAGTTATTATACAATAATGAAAATATGTCAAAGCCACTAACAGCAAACTTTCTAGCCTAAAAAAAGAGGAACAAAAGAGATAAATTAACTAAAATCGCTGTAATATAAAATTTGAATTAGAAATGATGGCATGAAATGTTTGTTTAAAAATATACTTAAATATGTATAATTTTTATGTATTTATAGACCAGTTAAAATTAAGTTAATTTTTTTTTTAAATTTAAAGTTATAATTATCAACTTGGTGCACTGATAAGGCCTAGAAGCAATGTCAGTCATAGAACAATTAGCACCCAATCACCCAAATTTTGATCTCTAAATACTTTTCCAGGGCTCATTGGAGAATTTCTTATTCCAAATGTATTGTAAGAAAGTTAATAGATAAGCCTAGAATATTGTATTATGACAGAAAGCGAGAAAGATTTCAGACTAATTGCTTTTGTGCAAAAAACCTTAGTCTATTTGATTGGGATGACAGGAGCACTTAAAAGGAACAATAACTGGAATGCTGTGATACATATCAAACATAGAAGAATCCCCCAGTTTATACTAAGAATGAAAAAGAATAAAGAAAAATGTTATTAGTGTAAGTTTCTAAAGCTTTATTCAAATCGCTACTGGAATTCCTCTTGATTTTCTTCTTTAACATCAATGAAATTCTGTCACTCTTTTAGTCATCTTGTAAGTATATACTCACAATCGTCTTTCATTTCAAATTGTGAGACTCTGCAGAGAGAATGGTTTAGTTATTGTTGTATATTTTAAAGTTTTAACACTGCCCAAGAGGAAGCTTTCAAAGATATAATGATTAAAACTAGCCGACATTTGATAGAGGCTGCCAAAGGCCCTGACTGGTGCTTATTATCGCTCTTAACTAATTCGTGCAGAAAAATCTCTTGTGCTCCAGATTTGTACCTCTGCTTTTTGTGTTATGCACTGAAAATAAATTACACAAAAATGTAAGCCTATGACTCTTCAAATCCATCTTCTATGTTCAGAAGGCCCAGATTGCTCTGTTGCATAGGTAGTGGAAGATCTATAAAAAGAAGGCTGGGCACCATGAAAGCCAGGAAATGGCATGGATACCGTATCAAAATGTCTTTGGGTTGTAATTTTCCTTAGAAAACTTTACAGGTTGATATGTTCTCAGTAACTGCCCTATTTTTCCTAAACCTGGATTTCAGAAATACCTAGATACAAGATGCCCAGAGATGACATTTTTCTTGGAGTGTTTAGATCATATCAGTCCCTAAGAAGCCATGGTCTTTTATAGAGCAGCTAGAGTTATAGGAATGGAGTCTTTTGTGGGAACAAATGAGTACCCTGAGGATCACAGAAATATTCTGGTATCAATTTTATCTAAATAACTCACATGAGAGAAGATGGTGGAGCAGATATAGGCAGAAACTCTCAATTCCTCCATAGCCTTAAATGAAGCAGTAAAATAATAACTGACCAGAGAGTCAGGTGACAGAGAAACAATCTAAAACTCAATATTAGTCATCTTGAGAGATGGAAGTACTTGGAATTTTGTCACTGGAGCAAAAAATAAGACCAAAATTCTTTGACACTGAATTCTGTCCAGGGGAGGGACAATAAAGAGAGCAAGGGATGGGGAAGGAAAAGCCCATTAGTTTACTTCTTTAACAACAATTGAAAAGAAAAGCAGATCAGGTTTCAATAGGATAGGAACAGCAAAGACAATGAAGGAATTTGTACTGTTTAGCTCAAATTGTAAGATGAAAGTTGTGTTGGGCATGACAGTCATTTGGTAGAAGCAATAGCTAGTCAACCTCCTTAGAAGACAAAAAGCATAGACAATGCTTCTGAAATGTGTTCTCTCAGTAATTTATCTAGAAAAAACTGCTAGATTGAGGCTACTGAAACCCCTTCCCCCTTACTGTAGACAAAGGGAGTGAGATGGGGCTAACCCATGAGCAAATCACTCCTGGGGAGTGCTAACCTCAAGCCAGTGTTCCCCACATCCTCTGCAGGAAGATCACCACCTCTACACCCATGGAAACTTAGAAGTTAAGCCAAGGAGTGGTGTACATTTTCTAAAGGTCCCAAATCCTGATGAACTTTAAATCTTATTGAGTCATCTCTCCACCTTAGCATAGATTACCTTAACTAGCGCTAATGTCAATTTGATCATACTTATATTATTTTACATATTGAATCAACAAATACTCCCCTATTAATTGATATTGTGTATCTCAACCCATCTGATCATATTTCCTCTAATGTTTTAAAGCAGTAACTGAAATCCATCCTTGTTTCCCTAGCTCAGAGTTCAACTTGCCCTTCTTACTCTTTTTCTTCTTGCATTACCTGCTCCTGCATCCAATACTTCCATTTTTTCTTTTTTCCATCTTAGTTTGCATTATTCTTTTCTATCTTTTCTTTGCTCATTTTTCTCTCCTCCTCTTTCTAACATATATTTAGTGTAATAGTAATTTTACTATTTTCAGTAATTAGTTTCTCAACTTTTTCAAGAATATTGCTAAATTTTATACCCAAATGAAAGAAACTGTTGAAAACATTTTCAGTAAAATTTTCGGCCCAAAATTTATTTGTACATGGCTTTGCTTTGAAGTGATTGCAGTTAATCAGGTTTATTATCTTATCTCAATATGGTGCTGATAAGGGGAAGAACAAAGTATATACATTGAATGGAAGTATTTGTACAAGAACATTTTCCAAGGCTGGGGCACTTAAAAGAAACAATTTCACAAAATAGTCCCTAGCTTAAAAGTTGAAGAGATTATTATTCCATAAGATGGGCAGAAATACAAATAATATGAAAAAACAAGTAAACTACCCTCTCCCCCAAAATGATCTACAACATCATTCATCAACTGATCCCCTAGACTCCATAGTGGAGACAATTTTAGAGGGAGAATTAAGGAAGTTCATAGTTAAAAATGTTCAATGAAGTAAATAAAGAAGATATAAGGACGTTATTAAGAGAGTAAATATAGTAAATAAAATATTGAAGACAAAATAAAAATCTTCCATAATAATCAGAGGCTGTAAGAATTCAAAACCACTAAGCCAGCACACAAAACATACTCAATAAAACATTTCATGCAGAAGAAATAAAAAATAAATATCTGAGATAGAAAATATAGGTGAATCTCACTAAAAAGAATAGTCAAAGGAGAATCAAGTCTGAATTAAGCATTAGAAAAAAATGGCAATGCATAAAAATAATCTCTATAGTAACACTGAATGAAAATGGTCTACACTCTCCAGTTAAAAGATGAAGATTTGCAGAATGGATTATAAAATAACATAACCATATGTTATTTTAAGAGACTCACCTTATGGACAAAGACATTCACAGACTAAAGGTGAAAGGATAGAAACAGATAAATCATGAAAATGGAGCCCCCAAACCAGCAGGAGTAGATATTCTCATACAATAAAGTAGACTTCAAGTAAAAATTAATCAAAAAAAAGTCAATTTATACTGGTTTAATGAATCATTCAACAACAAGATACAGAAATTACAAATTTTTATGCCCCAATATCAGTGCACATATGTCCATAAAGAAAACATTACTCAATATAAATAAACAAAAAGAATCCAAGATGGCAGGCCAGAGGAAGGCAGCATTCTGTGTCACTCTGTGACCTGGATCTCACCTAGTAGAAACACTCCTTCTCTGAGAATGTTAGGGGACCTCTATACAGCTGTTCTTGCAGAAATCACCTGCGCTGCACCCCTGTGCAGGATTCTCAGACTCAGTGTTCCAGTAGGACTCCTGGCTCCCAACACCCAACTCTTGAAATTCTAGCCAATGCAGGGCTTGAGAGCACCTTAGCAGGATCACCTATCAGCACTTCTGCAGAGCTCCCAGACATTGCTCTGCTCCCACGCAGGACACTCAGCTGCCACCTACCCTCAGCACAATACCATTGCCCAGCTCCTTCCACCCCATCCAACACCCAAGTGCAGACTGCCTCCATATTGGCTCACCTTCCTCACCATATTCGGTGGGAAAGCTCCCAGATTGAAACTCCAGCTGGCAAGGTACCAGGTTTCCAACTCCCCCCTCTCCCCAGTGAAGGTAATCCAGCACAGTAGCTGTCTAACACAAAACAGCTCTCAGTGGGAGGGGTGTGCAGTGTGACCAGGGCATTGCCCATGGGAGCCCCAGTGAGAGAGTTCCCTCAATTGGGAACTGCTAAGAGAAACGGAGATAGGGCTAAAGTTTGGAGACCAACAGCTTGACCAATAACTAGGAAATCTTCAGGCAAGATAGGGAGATAAAACTGGGCACTCAAAGTTATGCCAGTGTACTCAAAAAGAGACCCTTGAGGTGCAGTCTCCCAGCAGGGACTGGTGGGTGCCACTCCTCACTTCCAGGTGCCCTGCCCCAGGACCAGCATTCCCACCCTGGTTACCTTCACCATCCTGAGGGCAAAGATACCAGCTAACAACAGACAATCTCACCTATTGGATGAGAAGGGAAGTAGGAAAGAAACTGATCTCTAAAACTACCAACAATCTGGTTTCTTCCTTTGAGAACTTTTTTTTCCCCTTTTTCTTTCTCCCCTTTATCCTCCTGCCCTCACATCTCCAACATATGTGAAACCAAGAACTTTGCATAAATTAGGATTTTGAGGACTGGGACATCTGAGAAATATAATATAAAAGTGTTGTATATGCCCCCATTTTTTTTCTTTTTTTAATTTTTTCCCTCCAATTTTTACTATTTTAACATCCTTTATTTTTCTAAATACATATATCTGTTTGTTTTATGTACTCTACTGTCTTCCCACGTACTTGTCTTCCCCAAATTACTCCCTGTCTATTCTCTTGCTACTAAACCTCTTCATTAGATTTCTCTTTCACACTTCCTAAGATATATTAATTCTACGTCCTCACATCCTACCTCCTCAGCATATCATCCTACGCATCACCCCCAGTTCATTGTCCACTGTCAGAAACTGTAAACCCTTTTATAAAACTACTGATTATGTTATAGATAATAATCGAATCCAACATTTCTGTACATTGTAACCAAAATGTAGATGTCTTAATAGCAACAAATTGTTCATAGGTAGTATATTGTTGATATTAGGATCTGTTAACATTGTCCTTCCCCACAAAGGAGAAGTTTTAAAACCCTACAGGAGCACTACAAACCTGTAGGGTAAGAACAATAACACCCCAGACCCACAGAGCTAGAAGGGAAGACACAGGAGCAACATGAAAAGGCAAGGGAAGAAAGTTCCCCAAGCAAATCAGATACCACACTATTAAAATCCATGGCGACCACAGCAGAAGAAATTACAGAGAAGGAGTTAGGTTGTACATGATTAAAATGTTCTGTGAACCAAAGAAAGATATAAGAGAGCAAATACAGGCAGAAAAAATGATTTTGACAAGGAGCTACATAAAAAAAAAAATACAGGAAGCAAAAGATCACCTCAACAGGGAAATAGAGGTTCTAAGAAAAAGAAAAAAATAAATAAACAGAAATCCTTGAAATGAAAGAAACAATAAACCAAACTAAAAGTTCAATTGAAAGCATCACCAACAGAGTAGAGCACTTGGATGACAGGACATCAGACAATGAAGACAAAATATATAATCTTGAAAAGACCATAGATCACACTGATAATTGTAAGAAACCATGTGCAGAATGTTCAAGAAATATGGAATAGCATAAAAAGACCAAATTTAAGGGTTATTGGGATACAGGAAGACATAGAGTTCCAAACCAAAGGAATGAACAATCTAGTCAATGAAATAATATTAGAAAACTTTCCAAACATGAAGAATGAACTGGAAAACCAAATTCAAGAAGCCTACAGGATGCTGAATATACAAAATTCAAACAGCTCCACACCAAGGCACATTATAATTAAAATGCCCTACATACAGACCCCAAAAGTTCCAGTAGAAAACTTCTAGAACTAGTAAATGTATTCAGCAAAGTAGCAGGATATAAAATCAACACTCATAAATCAAAGATATTTCTGTATATCAGTGACAAATCCTCAGAAAGGAAAACTACCCCATTTATAATAGCCTCAAAAAAAAGTAAAATAAAATACTTGGGAATCAACTTAATGAAAGAGATTAAAGATCTGTATAATAAAAGTTACAGCTTTAACTACCACAGAAACCTAAAGAAAGAAGTCAAAGAAGACCTTTGAAGATGGAAAGATCTACATTGCTCTTGGACAGGCAGAATTAATATTATCAAAATGACCATACTACCAAAAACACTATATAGATTTAATGCAATTACGATCAAAATCCCAATGACATTCTTCATAGAAATAGAAAAAGCAGTCATGAAATTCATCTGAAAAAATAAGAGTTCCAGACCTAAAATAGCTAAAGCAATCCTTAGCAGAAAGAGTGAAGCAGGTGGCATCACTATACCAGACCTTAAACTATACTTCAGAGCAACAGTAACAGTGGTTCCTTTATCCACATTTTGGTTCCCAGAACCTCTGTATAAGTTTTGCCATTGCTTTTAGTATTCCAGACTGTGTTCTTATGGCCTTCTATCTGGCCAACTCCATTTATACTGCTTTTCTGTCAGCCCATTAAATTCTGCCCACTTCTTATGATTCCTGAGATATATACTGAAAATTGAACCAAAACAGTGATCCGAAGATAACCTAAGAAATAAGTTCAATAATCCTGACTTCAATGGCTAATGGACTTATATAATGAGAAGAAAAGAACTGAAACTTCTCAAGGTCTTATACCTAGGTGCTAAGAGCAAAGAATCACATTAAGGAATTCTTTGTTCTTAATAAGCTCTGCCACTTGCTAACTTTGTGACTCCTGGCAAGTTCCTATAGTTTTATTGAGACCCTTTTTTTTAATACTTAAAAATGGAGGGTCATAATACCTCCATGGGACTGTTAAAGAAACAAATGAAACAATATATCTAAAGTGCCTTACCCAGAACCTGAATCATAGATATCCTGTGAATATGTACATATATTTAAGCTTAGATTTTAAATTAAAACAAAAACTATATTTATGTATCCAAATAAACTTATTAGACACCAAGCAGAAGACTGATTCTTCTGTTTCATAAAGATCATGGTGTAAGGCAGGAGTAAGTGGAATCTGAAAAAGCTCTGTCCTAAACATGTGTTTTACAATTGCATATGGTCTGACCTATTAATTACACTAATCCTCAAATCTTCTTACATGCAACAAAGAATGTAGTATCTCCATAATTCAGAATTAATTTACTTCCTTCTTGTGATACTTGTTTATGACTCACTATGAGAATCCAGAACTTACTAAATGGAGGCTCTGGATCAGCCTCATAGTGTTATGTTTAGATGACATCAACTTCACAAATGCAATGTTATTTTGAGCAGTGAAAAACAATTTATTGAAAATGAAGAAAAATGTAAATGACTCCTATAAAGAAATTAAATTAATGTTAGGTACTAGAACACAGATGTTTTGTGTGCCATACCTATGCAACCATGTCATTAAATTCAAATCTCTAATTAACAGACATCTGTTTCTTGTTCAATTTCAAAATGATTCATTGAAACCATTTGCGAAAACAAGTACACTTATGAGGGAAAAAATGTTCCTGACCTTTTCTTTCCTAATTTTTTGACTTTATTATTTTTAAAAATTGAGTGGTTGACTGACTCAATGATTCAGAATTAAGTCATATCTGACACTCCAAAGACTGTCTCTGTCTTTCTTAGCTTCACATCATGTACCAACAATGGATTCTATAATAAAATAGAAAAAAAGTCTCTAAATAATAAGTCGTAAAGAACAGGTTGCTGAAAATTGAGCAAGATATTCTAATTAACTGAAAAAAAGAGAAAAATATGAGCTAATTTTAGGAATGTCCTGATGCTTAGCTTCTCTTTATCAATAAATATTAATATTTCAAACTAATTAAGCAAATATTGTTGGTCATCTATCTATTAGAGAGGTAGCTATATTACAGTAAAGAAAAGGGAGGAGTCTTTGTATAATAAAATTTATTCAAATTCTAATTCTGAGACAAACCTTGTCACTTTAGTGGTTTGCTTCTTTTGAGTTTCACTTTGCTTACCTTCAATGGTAATAAAATTAAGATCAACACTGAGGGATACAGTGAAGAGAGATATGAATACCGCTAAGTGCCACTATACACATCATTCATAATAGATTTTTAATTAGTGTATCAAATTAAATATGCAGGAAATCATTAGCTTGAGGCTTTTTCCATACTTTGAGTCCCTATATAAAATACTTTAACCTGACTTATTATGTATACATACTGAAAACTAACTTAGGAATATAATAAAAAATACAATTTCAGCTTTAACTAGCTGGTTTCATCTAATACTAGGCAGTCTACTTATTACACTATTCCTACATAAAACAAATGTCTAGATAGAGCCCATCAGGTTATTACTCTGCTTTTGTGTCCAGCCTATTAAATCTCATTGATCATACTGAAGGGCAAAACTCTCTAAACCTCTTCTAATTCTGAGTGCTGCCCAATGCATAAATTATTCTTTGCTTAAAAAAAAAAAACATGCTAAATTAAATTTGTTTTAAGCTTTCCCTTTATTTATGTATGAAATTTTATTATTATTATTATTATTATTATTAATAGCTTCCCGAAACTTTAGAAGGTGCATTTCAAATATTGGCAATTTATAACATTCACCATTTATGTTTATAGGTCGAAGCTAAAAAACTTTAAGTATTAGTTTGTCTTGTATCTAAGGATGGATATATGTCTATATGTCAGAAATTCAGCTGTGTTTCAGAGAGATGAGCCTGCAGATACAGGAGTAGCTGATTAAAGTAACAATCCCCAAATGAAAGTAACTGTCAAGCCTTTCTCATTTACTACAAATAGTATGAGCAAAGGCTAAACCAGGAAAGGCTAACCCTCCCACCCCATCTTCTACTTCCAAGTTTCTCCCATGGGATGGCACTATAGATAAATAATTGGGTATCTCTAACAGATGGTGAGGGTGAGTGGGTTGGAGATCATTTTACTGTTCAGAGAGTCTTGAATGGAAGGTTTATGGGTTTAGGGAGCAGAAAAAAAGGGCAAGGAAAAGGAGCTAGGAGTGGAAGGGTACTCAGAATAGAGAAAAGTCTCTTCATGCTTGCCTCCCCGCACTCCATCATAAGGATATTTTATCTGAAGAACCCAGATAAACATGCCTCTGAAACAGGGTCCCTGGGCTAGGATGCAGATAGTTACATGAGCATGATCAGCAGTGAGATCTGAATCCTCAATTGCAACTCCCTTCAGAAAATGTTTTGTATATGCCAGGCTTGGTGGTACATTCCTAAAATCCCAGCTACTCAGAGATCTGGGGCAGAAGGTTTGAAGTTTGAAAGCAGCCATGGCTACTTTGGGAGAACCTGTCTCAAAAAGAAAATAGAAAGGCTGAGGATATAGCTCCTGGGTTCAGTCCCCAGTACTGGTAGAAAAGAAAGAGAGAAAGACAGGGTAGGGGAGAACAGAAAGAGAGAAAATGCATTTTGCTGGTTGTACAGCAAGTCTGGACTGGGAAGGCCAGCTGTCTCCCAAGAAGTCTGCAGGTAGAGCCTTTGTAATTATCAGTGTTTGAGTATAAAAACGTCTTATGTAGGATTTGGGAAAGGAGCTGGACTCTATTGGAATATTTCTATCAGATAAATTCAAGGGAGGCTTACCTGTGTGCTTGAACACAGTGTTGAGTTTTTAAAACATGGTTGGGGTGTGTTTCTCCTATGCAGCATATCTCAAGAGCTATCCTTTTGACATGATGTGTCAGAGATGAAGCTTCTTGCATGGTTACCTTACCATACTCCTTGATGAGTTATGAAAACAGTATTGTTCCTAAGACTCCTTGTAGCATGACTAATTCTAGTTCTTGCTGATCAGCTTCAGACCTTGGTTCTTTGATTTACCTGGCTACCATACCGTCTATTAAGATGAATGATTTCAGTACCATCTACTAAAGGAAAGTAGCTCTTCATTTTCTCCTCAGTTGATGAGGTTTCTATTACCTTACATTTAAAAAAAATTCTTAGTTTATAAATTTATAGAATACTGTTACATGAAATATATTTTGATCCAGTCTTAATCAAATACAAATAAGCTCAGTAATATTTTAAATTAGTTCTACCATAATATAATGGTTGATTTGAATTGTCAACTTGATTGAATCAAGAGATGCTGAAGAATAAGAGGCTTCTGATTTTGTTAATGAGGATGTGTCTAGGGATGATTGGCATATGGGATAGTGAACTGCAGTGGAAACCTTCCCTAAGCATTGGTAGTACCATCCAGTAGGATGGTGGCTTGAATGGAATAAAAGTTGGAAGAACAAGGAAGCTGCAGCAGATGCAAGCTTGATTCTTATTGAATGTGTTCTTGATTTCTGCTGCAATCACCTGAGGATATCAGACACTTGCTTCTTTACTCTTCCAAAGCGGACCCTGCCACTGTTTATCCAGGGGGTTTCCAGAAGGCTGTGATCTCAGACTAGTGTAGCACTGTTGATCCCTCTTTTTCTGGGGTGTCAGCCTCTTGAACTTTGAAGCTACTAGTTCCTCCAGCTCTCCATCCTGCAGACGGCCATTGTGGACTATCCAGCTTCTGGTCTTGTAAGCCAATCTAATAAATCCTCCTTTTATAACTATACTTCCCATTGACTCTGTTCCTCTAGGGAACCCTAATTAAGACACAGACACAAAATATAGATGTGCCTACATTGGCATGAAGCCATCAACAAAACAACTCCTTTTTAAAGTTAAAAACAGAATACTTTAATAAATGCAAGTGAATTAAGGAAATTTTTTAATTAACAAAATTTTTATCATGCTTCAGTTCTTGTATTAATATTAACATGAGTATAATTTTTAGATACATTATAGAGTTAAGAATAATTAAAAACAATTTTTTAAAATGAAATGGAATTATTTTTCTTGTCTCTTTTCCCAATGGGTACATATGTTAAAATGTATTGATTAATATGATGTCAAAACACATCTCCAAAAAGGTTAAGACATTAAAATAATAAACAATAAATATGTAGACAGATTTTGTATTGACTGGTCCAATATTATGTACATGTTAGTTGATTTTTTGATATAAATGTTTACAAAACTTGACATGAACACTCCTGCAGGTCTTGATGTAAAATATTGAACTAAAATTGGTGCAAACACCTAGTGGCTCTGCTATCGCAGTGGAAAGAACACTCCAAAATTGAATGCTTTTATTGAGTGATCACTGTAAAGTGATCCCAAAATGTACTTTTCCAACACATTGAGAAATACATATTTAGATAGTCATTTTTACTCTACTTTGTAAAATTTATTATTTTAGAAAATTGTTCTAATTAGTTATACATGATGGTAAAATGCATTTTGACACATCATACATAAATGGAATATAATGTTTTATTCTTCTGATTTTACATGATGTAGAATCACACTGGTCATGTGATCATAAATGCGCATAGGGAAATACAGTCTGATTCATTTTAATATCTTTCCCATCTCTATTCCCCCTCCCTTCCCATTAATCCCATCTGCATATCCAAAATATATCTATTTTTCCCTAGCCCACCCCACCCCACCTCATTGTGGATTAGCATCTGCATATCAGAGAAAAAGTTTGGCCTTTGGTTTTTTGGGGATTGGCTTATTTTGCCTAGCATGGTATTCTCCAGCTCCATCCATTTAGCTGCAAATGCCATAATTTCATTCTTTAATGCTGAGAAATATTCCATTGTGTATATATACCACATTTTCTTTATCCATTC
This sequence comes from Marmota flaviventris, assembly GCF_047511675.1. Lineage (NCBI taxonomy): Eukaryota > Metazoa > Chordata > Mammalia > Rodentia > Sciuridae > Marmota > Marmota flaviventris. The sequence goes on along the minus strand of NC_092500.1, from coordinate 56,359,203 downwards.
ATCTGTTGAAGGGAACCTAGGTTGGTTCCATAGTTTGGCTATTGTGAACTGAGCTGCTATAAACATTAATGTGGCTGCATCACTGTAGTAAGCTGATTTTAAGTTCTCTGGGTATAAAACAAGGAGTGAGATACCTGGGTCAAATGGTGGTTCCATTACAATTTTTGGAGGAATCTCCATTTGCTTTGCAGAGTAGTTGTACCAATTTGTAGTCCCACTAGCAGTGTATGAGTGTGCCTTTTTCCCCACATCCTCACCAACATTTCTTGTTGCTTATATTTTCAATAATTGCCATTCAGAGTGCAGTGAGGTGGAATCTTAGGGTAATTTTGATTTGCATTTCTTTAATTGTTAGAAATGTTGAACATTGTATTGTATATTTGTTGATCAATCATATTTGTTCTTCTGTGAAGTATCTGTTCAGTTCCTTAAACCATTTATTGATTGGGATATTAGGGGTTTTTTTGTATTAAGTTTTCTGAGTTCTTTCTATATCCTGGAGATTATGCACTATCTGAGATTTATATGGTGGAATTTTTTTTTTAACCATTCTGTAGGCTTTCTCTTCATTATTGACTGTGTTCTTTGCTGAGAAGAAGATTTTTAGTTTGAATACATCTCATTTATTGATTCTTGATTTTACTTTGGGGATTGGGCAGGTGCCATGGCCCAGTGAGTACCAGCCTGAGTGGGCCCTGGGAAAATGGTGGGTGCCAGACTGGCTGGCTGGGCGAGCTGAGAGCAAGATGTCCTCATACTCTTTTTCTACCTCCTGACCTGTGGTTGCCAGTCCCACCTGTCCCTGTGTGCTTCAGGACTTAGGGATGGGTTAGGGAGTGTCCAGCTGTCTCTTGCCTCTGTATCAAGATGGTGGCCACTAGCACACCCAGCAGGAAGATCTCATTTGTAACACAACCTGCAGGCACCCTGATATTGGTGTCCCAGGATGGAGGCAGCCATGCTTGGAGATGGGACAGTGGCTGTCATGGCACTGTGGTAGTGTGCAGCAACCCGTCACTCTTCTGGTAACTGGGACATCAAAGAGAGAGAGAGAGAGAGCTACCTCCACTTTTAGAATGATTTTCCTTCTTTTGTTGCCTTGTGAAATTGCCCTTGTTCTGAAATCAAGTATTAGAATATACTGAGGTCAAGCCCTCTCAGGAAGAGGCCAGGAAAAAGTGTTAAGGAAAAAAAAAATTTAGTATCATTTCTCTTAGGGTTTTGTATCATGACCTTTTTAATGTATTATAACTTTCAAAGAGTTAGCATCTTCTCCTCTTCTATAACTCTTTAATCACAGCTGTTGGGACTATGCCAATGCAAAAATAATTCATTGTATAGACATGATTATTACTTGTATGAAAATTCCTACTTGTGGTAAGAATGGAATGGAAGGGATGGGAAGGAAAAGAAGGAAGGAAGGAAGAAAAATAGAAGACACCACCTCATCAACTGCACTAAATCTGAATCAGACCCAAGGGAAGAATTCCTTAGAGGAATTTTGTTAACTTGTCAACTTCAGGTATTTTTTTAAGCAGATTTTAGTCTGCTAAAATATTGCATAGCTTTATAAATTTAACCCAGGTAATTGTAATTGGGTCAACATATTTTACACATTATAGATTTGATACTTGTTCTCTCAAAATACATAGTCTGTCTCTGAGGAGCTCATAGTTTGCTAGCTGCAACTTTAAAGGAAAACACTGAGCTTCTTAATTAAAATCTGAAATTATATTTTATAATAGCATAAGGGTTAGGTGGTCTCTAGAATAACATCAGAAGAATTTAGGGAAGAGATTTCATTGTCATTAATTTGATAAGTTTGCCATGAATTTTATCCACTGTACTTTGAGTATAGAAAATGGGCTCTTTGGTAATATTGGTGTGTTCTCTTCTTTGTTGCTTTTGTATTCGTTGGATTAATTATATGAAGGGCCACTCTGATTCTATCCTTCCATTACCTTAAAAAGTAGGGCAAAGAAAATTTCCTTCATAAGCTTTTAGTGTTTTTTATGTCAAATGTTATTGAATTTCAAAGCAAAGAAGTAAAATTTTAAAATGGAATTAGAAACAAACAAACAGAATCTTTTGTAAACTTTAAATCCTATGACTCTCTTTTCTAAGCCCTTTATTTCTTTTACTGTATGAGAGTTGTGGGGAGAAAAAGTGAGGATTATTTATGTTTTATAAAAATAAAATTCTGTATACTTAAGCAAGTTATTATTAATTACATGTCAAAGGCAATGATTAACAGTTTATCCTTTTGTTTTTAGAACTTCTCCTACTTCATTTATAACTTCTAAAATTCCACAGTGTAATATTTATGCTATAATTGAGTGAAACACCTTCATGTTTACAAATATCACTAAAAATACATCTGGGACATTTTTGGACAAATGTGATGGTATGTGTTTAAAATAGTTAATTCTACTTTTATTGCTTCATCAAGATTTTCCAATTTAGTTTATTTAATATCAGTAAGTCTATTTAATTGTAGCAGCAATTGGAATGATGATTTTTTTTGCTCTTTGTTATCTTATGTATATATTTTAGATATACCTGAGTATTAATGTGCTAACGTTTCAACCAACACAAACTCTTATATTCTCCTCTTTCTTATGGTTTCCCATATATTTTCTTAGGAAGTTTTTCAACCATCTTTTCCTCTACTTTATCACTAATCAAACATATGGAACAGATTTTCTGCAAAGAAGCTATACTTTTACAAAGTGTACTAAATATTGGTTGCTTATCTTTACATTTAAAATGTCTCCTGTAATACTTAAAGCAGTAATCTTGAAACAATCACATTTTATGCAAAGTTTGCCTTGCTAAAGTCATGAGATAATTAAAAATGCATGTGATTCAATATCATTCATGAAAAAAATTGGGAATGCTTCTGTTTGTATACAGAGTGGTGCCAAATGGTATCAACACAAACTTAGTTCACAATATTTTCTTATTCCTTAGCTTTGGCATTATGCTAATTTTGAAAAACTTCATGTTTGAGGATTCTCATTATTTCAATCTTGGTTGATATAGTGATTTATTTTACATATTTTAGTTTTCAGATTTACCAAATATGGCATTCCAAAACTAATATTAAAATATGAAAGATGATATAATATATAACTAAAATAAAATTGTAACTGATTAAGATGATTAAGATCTCCTCTTTAACATTAACAGCCAGGAGTCACAAAATTGTCCCACAAGTTTCTCATCTGCTCATTATGTAATACTAATTCTTCTTCTGCAAAATAATATGAGCCACCCTAATTTATGAAGCAACTTTTGGTAAGCAGAATAATGGCTGTACAAAAATACTCATACCCCAACCCCCCAAAACTATGTTTGACTCCTTAGCATGGCAAAGTGGTGTTTGCAGGTATAAATAAGGCTGTGTACCTTGAGAAGGAAGACTATTTTGAATTATATGGGTGAGCCCTATTTAACTACACAAATCTTTAAATGTGAACCATTCTTTGTTGGAATTGAGAACTGTCACAGTAGAAGGAAGGGATGTGTGATGTGAGGTTAACTCATTTGCAAGTGGAGAAGAGAAGCTATGAACCAAGGAATGCTGGCAACTTCTAGGAATCCTAGAAAAGAGCAAGGTAATGGCTTTTCCCCTGGACATCTGGAAATAGATTTGGTCCTACTGACACCAATCTAGATTTTAGCATAATAAGATTCATGTGAAACTTCTGACCAACTAAACTGTGAGATAATAAATTTGTATTGGCTAAGCCACTTAAGTGGTGGTACTTCATTACACTTCCTGGTGAATGTGAATAAAGAATCTGAAAGAAGGGTGCTGCACTAACAAATAACTTAAAATGTGGAAGTGACTTTGGAATTGGGCAGTGAGCAGAGTCTAGAAAACTGTTCAGGAGCAAGATAGAAAAATAGTCTTTCATATATTTTTAGTAGAAAATGTGAATATTAAGGACTTCTAGTGAAAACTCAAAAACAAATGAAGAACATTCACTTTAGAGAAAGACTAAATCATCATGAACTCACTGTTAACAGATATATGGACATTAAAAACATTTTTATAAGGTCTCAGAAGGTACTAAAGAACATCTCATTGGAAATTGAAGTAGATCCTTTTTATTTTCCAAGAGAAAATGTAGTGAAAATGTGTCCTGCACATAGGCAGGAAAAAAAATTTAAGAAGTGCATTAGAATATTTAGCTGATGTGTTAGTCAGTGCTTTGTGATAGAAACGGAACTCATCCAGAAAAAGATTAATTGCAAGGTAGTGACTGACACAGAGGCTAAGAAGTCTCACTATCTGCCATCTGCAAGTTAGACATTCAGGAAAGCCTTGGTGTAGTTTGAAGGCCTGAGAGTCAAGAGCTCCAAGGGCATGAAAAAAAGATTGATGTCCGAGCTAAAGCAATCAGGCGGAGGGTGAGTTCAACCTTCCTTTAACTTTTTGTTATATTTAGTCTCTCAGTGGATTGGATGATGGCCACTATCAGTGTAGAGGGCCATCTGCTTTATTCAGTTCACCAATTCATATGTTAATAACTTCTGGAAATACCACCAGAAACACATTAGAAATAATGTTTAACCAGATAGATGGAGCATCTCACAGCCCAGTTAAGCTGACATACAAAATTAATCTTCACAGTTGAGATATACAAACAAAGCATTGAAAGTGAGTCCTGATTATTTTTCCCTTGATGCTTATAATAAATGCAAGAAGAAAGGAATAAATTGAGGGAAGAATGTTAAAATGGAACCAAGACTTGATGATTTGGGAATTTCACAGCCTACACAGATGGCAAGAGATGCTAAAATTAAAAGATTCTCTGTCAGGAAAGAGTGCTCTCAAGAAGAAGCCAAGGGTATGGCTGTACATTTTTTTGTTGTTAATAATTCTGAAAAATCAAAAGTTCAGAGTACTCAATCTCACAAATGGCTTTTGAACAGATTAACAGTATGAGTCTCCAATTGTCTAGGAATTGTTAGAAAAAAAATGAGAAGATATATCTGGAAAGGATTTGAGGGTGACCCTCTGGTATAAAGGACTGAATCTTCATGATATACATGGGAGATCCACAAAGATCTTAAGAATTTTACATCATCAGAGATACCGCTAGCCTGAAACAAGAGAAACAGAAAGTCTAGCAAATGAAAGAAAGTTTCTATATCTTCCAAAATTCTCCAGGAAGAAAAAAAAAGACTTTCAAAACTACTCAGGTACAAATACATGTTGTCTTTCATGAAAAAGGAAAAGACATCTTAGAGGGTAGAGACATGCAATCAGAGGGCAGAGCTTCCAAGAGGACAGAATCACAAGCCATAAAATAGTATATCCACTTTGAAACTTAATGAGGATTTTCTGCTGGATTTTGAAATTGCTTGTGAATATTGGCTCCTTTCTTGCTTCAGTTTTCCCCCTATTTAAACAAGACTATCTCTAACTGCTATTGTGGCCCTATGTAATCATTGTGTTTTCAGACAGATAACTTATTTCTTTAGTTTTACAGATCCACAGATGGAAAGTAAATATTTTTCTGGAGTGTATTACATCCATAATTTTACCCATGCCTAATCTAAATGATATAGATAACAGGAATTGAAACTTTTTTTAAAAAAAAATACCTTTATTTTATTTGTTTATTTTTATGTGGTGCCAGGGATCGAATCCAGTGTCTCATGCATGCTAGTCAAGCGCTGTACCACTGAGCCATAACCCCAGCCTGAGAATTAAAAACTTTTGATCTTTTTAGACTTAGATGCAACTTGAGAATTTGAGTCAGTGCTATAATGGGTGGGACTTTTCAGGACATACCTTGAAATGGTGCTATAGAATAAATGTTTTCATCCTTCCCAAATCTACATGTTAGAACTTAGTTCTTAGTGTGATGGTATTTGAAGGTGGGTCCTTTCAGAGACAATTAGGTCACAGGAATGGCGCCTCATGAATGGAATCTGTACCTTATAAAAGAGGTCCCAAAGAACTCCCTTGCCCCCTTCAGCCATGGAAGGACACAGGAGAATAGCCAGAGGCAGGCCCTTCCTGGCACTTAATCTGCTGGTGCTCTGATCTTTGACTTCCCAGCCTCTGGAACTGTAAGAAATAATTTTCTGTTATTTATAAGTCATCCAGTCTATGGGATTTTGCTGTAGGAGCCAGAACACATGGGGTTCATGCAATTTGCCAAAAGGATAGACCTTGTAGCTTTGGGGATCAGAAGGCAGAATGTGATAGAAAGAAAACCATCCCCCTAAATGTCTATGCCCTCATCCCTAGGACCTGTGAATGTTATTGTAACAGGGATTTTGCAAATGTAATTAAGGTTACAAGTGATTAGAGGTGTTTTGAGAAGGAAGATTATCTGGATTAAAAGAATACGGAGGGGAAATTCTTGAGTTGAGGACGAAGGAAGGGAATTGTGAGCCAAGGTTTGCAACAACCTTCAAAAGCTTGAAATGAGAAGAAAATGGATAGCACTAATTATTCAGTAAAGTTTTGAGATACAAATAAACATAAAAAAATCGGTTGCTTTTCTTTACACCAATAAAAATCTAATAAAAGTTTTTTTAGCTGGAGGCCTTTGTGCATATCTACAATCCCAGCAACTCAGTTTAGGCAGGAGGATGGCAAGTTCACAGCCAGCCTCAGCAACTTAGTGAGGCCCTAGGCAACCTAGTGAGAATCTGTCTCAAAATAAAAAAATAAATAAATAAATGGCTGGGGATGTGGCTTAATGGTTAAGTGCTGCTGGGTTCAATTCCTGATACCAAAAAAAAAAAAAAAAGAAAAGAAAAAGAAATTAATTTGGAAAGTTATTTTTATAATCACAAAAAGAAGGAAGTAGTTAGGAATAAATTTAACTAAATTTGAGAAGGATAAGTACACTGAGAACTCTAAAACAATGGTAAAAGTAACTAAGGAATCTAAAAAGTAGTTAAAAGATATAACTGTGTTCATGGACTAGAAGAATTAATAGTGTTAAAATATCTGTTGTATCCAAACAATATGCAGAGTCAACACAATCCATAATATCATTCCAATGTCATGTTTTACAAAGTAGAAAAAAAATTTAAAAACTTCTATGAAAACATTAAAGACCTAAACAGACAAAAAAATGCTGAGAAAGAAAAAATACACAATGTTTAAGGCAATACACCACCTGATTTCAAATAATATTATAAAGCTATAGTCATCACAATGGTCTGGTACTATTATGATAACAAATAAAACAAAGTAGTAAAATAAGAGCCCAGAAATAAAACTAAGCACCATATATGGTCAAAGAATTTTTGAGAAGGGTATAAAAATGTCACAATAGGGAAAGAAATAGTCTTTTCTTTAAATGGTGTTGTGAAAACTGGATTATATCCATGTAAATTAGTGAATTGGAACACCATGCATAAAAGTCTCGTTTATATGGTTAAAAAGCCCAAGTAAACTCAAGACCTGTAGTCATAGACTCCTAACGTTGGGAAAAACTTCTTGACATTGGTGTTAGCAAGGATATTTTGGGTAGCACACCGAAAGCACAGGGAACAAAACCAAAAATAAAGAATATGAAACTAAGAAGCTTGTTGACATGAATTTAAACAACCAACAAAATGAAAAGGCAGCCTAAACATTGGGAGAAAATATTTGCAAATTATATCTATCTATCTATCTATCTATATATAGATAGATATAGATATAGATATATTTTAAAATATAGGGAAAGGGCCTTACAGGTCTTACATAGACATTTCTCCAAGGAGGACACAGGAATATCCAAAAAGTATAAGTAAAAGTGCTCAGCAGCACTAATTATCAGGGATATGAGAACTAAGACTACACTGAGATGTCATTTCACACCTATTAGGATGGTTATCAACAAAAAGATGAGTGAGTGTGTGAAGAAAAGGAAACTCTACTGTTGATGGGTATGTAAATTGGTGCATCAAGTACTGAAAACAGTATAGAGGGTTCTCAAAAGTTAAAAATAAGACTATATGAACCAGCAGCCCCTGTCAGGTGTATATACTAAAATGAAATCATCACCTGGTAAAAATAACTACATTACTACATTCATTTCAGCTTTATTCACAATAGCCAAGGTATGGAGATAATCTAAGTGTTCATTAACAGATTATTAGATTAAGGAAGATTCAGCCTGTGACAGGATTGATGAACCTAGAGAACACTATGCTAAGAGAAATAAGTCTAACACAGAAAAACAAGATACTACATGATCTTTCTTGTACAAGGAATCTTAAAAACAGGTTGAATACATAAAAACAGTACAGAGTGGTGATTATCAGGATTGGCGCTAGGTTAAAAAGTATGAAGTTGCAGTCCTGTATGATGAATACATATACAGAGAGCCCTAAATTACAGAATGAGAACTATCATCAATAAAATGGCACAAGTATATCTTCATTAAAAGTATTTTATTACTAAAAATGCAAATAATTATCTGAGCCTTCAGCAAGTTGTAATCTTTTTGCTGTTGGAGGATCCTACTTTATTTTTGAAGATTGTGATGGGTAAGGGTGGTGACTGCTGAACACTGGGGTTGTTTTGGAAATTTCTTAAAATAAGACATGAAAGTTGGCTGAATTGATTGGCTTTCATGAAAGATGTGTGTGGTACATGATGATGTTTGGTAGCATTTTGCCCACAAAAGGACTTCCTTCACAATTGGAATCAGTTCTTCCCAGATGGTTTCACTGCTGTACCATCTAAGTTCATGTAGTATTTTAAATCATTTATTACTTTGGCAATTAGTATGATCGATAAGTGAAATAAGCCAGACACAAGAAGACTAATACAACTTGTATTTACTTGCATGTGACTTCTGATAAAGCGGTTTTTCCAGAAGTTGGGAATAGAATCTTGGTTACCAGAGTCTGGGAGAGTAGCAGAGAGGCAGGGAGAGGGAAAAAGTTGATTTAACAATACTGAGTCATAATTAGATGGGAGAAGTAATGTTTCATGTTCTATTGCACAGTAGGGTGACTCTAGATAATAAGGTATTGCATATTTTAAATAAGCCAGAGGATTTTAGATAATCTTACCACAAAGAAATGACAGCTATAGGAGGGAATATACTTACATGATTTGAAAACCACACAATACATGCACATATTGAAACATTACATGGTACCTTATAAATATGTGCACTTATTACGTGTCAATTAAAATAGTTCTTAATGATTTAATGTAAAGGACAGCTAAATTATGTGTCAATTAAAATAGTTCTTAAATATTTAATGTAAAGGATAGCTAAATTGACTGGGTAGATTAGAAATACTAATTTAGAGATGTATACTATTAAAGAAACAAATAAAAATTTTAGAACAGACAAATTTACCCTATGGAAATAAAAATGAAAACAATTCACCTCCTGGGCTTAACACTACATCGGACACTATAGAAGAAAGTACCCATGAAGAAAATCAATGGAAGGTATCTAAACTAAGACTCAGAGAGAAAGAAGACCAAAAATATTGAAGTGCCTCAGGTACCTGTGGACAACAATTCACCAAGCATTTATAATAATTAAGAATGTAGAAGGCATTTCAGTCACATGGCTTGAAAACAAAAGTAGAGATGCAGCCAAATGGTAAAAATACACATAGAATGTATACCGAATGCACAATAAGCATAATCACTGACTTCTCATAAGAAAGAGCACGAGCTAGGTCAGTACAAATGTCATCTCTGAAGTTCTGAAAGAAGAAAAGAAAAACAATTGTGAAACTAGAATTCTCTAGCTAGCATGGAAGGGAAGGGAGGAGAGACAGTGAGAAAGATCATGGGGTTCTGACAGGTACTGGTGTTCATATCCTGCTGTTCAGTTGTGGTGGTAGAGAGAAGTGTGTTTGTCAGACAAGAAGGGTTTTTCAAGTCCCATATTTACACACAATTGGCAATGTAGTCATTTCCACCCTCCACATACTGCATGGAAACAGAGATAGAACCAGCCAAACTAAGGAAACCCAGAGGAGTAGATTGGTGAGGACTTCAGCCTCAAGCTGTATGTAAACCATGTACTGTGTTTGGGTCTTACAGGATCTTTCAGAGCCTTTATTGGAGATGTCTAATCCTTCTGCTTTGTTCCTTATCTTTGCTCAGGACACAAAGAATAAGACTTTGGTTTATTAGTACCTGAATTCTAATTTGATCTTATAAAGAGTCTTTGGAAATGATTTGAACTTTTTTTTCATGTTCACAGATTATGATTTTCTTTTTTTAAAATTTTTTATTATTTTATTTTTTTTAGTTGCTCAAGGCAATACAATGATCTTGACATATCATATATTTGATTAAAATAGGTTATGAATTCTCATTTTTCCACGTGTACAAATTTTAGGATCACATTGGTTATACATCCATGTGTATACATGATTTGAATTTTTCACAATAATGCACAGGTAGTCATTCTACTGGGTCTGGTAACTGCAAATTTCTTATTATGGTATATTCTGACTTTAGGCAAGTCACTTAATCACTCTGCAGCTTAGTTTGCCTTTCTGAAAATGAAAATCCAAACTAGAATAACCAAAAATCTCCCTTTTATATATGTGATTCTCATATTACCCCACCACAATTTGGAAAGATTTAAAAACGGAACTAGATTACCAGCTTATTTAGTAGCATCAAGACTGTGCTGCTAATAAGCTACTCTCCATGCTAATTATTTTCAAATATTCCAGAAAGCTTGTTTGTAACATTTTGTAGCTAATTAATAATATGGAAATATGATAATGAGAACAGTGACATGAAGCTGTTCATGGAGCTAAATCCCCATTTTCAATTAACCTCAAATCCTTTTTTTAAAAAAAATAATACATGAAGATTCAAAAAGTGCCATTGTTTGTGAAACAGAGGCTTTCTTCTTTTGGTGTAGAAGTACAGACTTACTGCCACCTCTTCCTGCAGTCATACAATCCTCATTCTCCAGAGAGGCAGACATCTTGCATAAGACCTATTACTGTTGCTACATGATATTTTCCTGAGGTCATGTTTTTCTCTTTGTGTACACATTTACTAATCTATGAAAGTATATTTCTTGAGAAGAATATCTAAAAGTGAACATAGGGATGTGGATCAATAGGAACCATGGCTTTAAAAAATAGACTAGTGGGAAACCACAGAAAATGTCAATATGAAAACCCTTATCAGCCATACACGATGCTGTTTAAGGAGAAAGCTTTGCCTTGGGGTTCTCTCACACAGTTATTCGTTAACTGACAGAAAATGCCTGACCTGAGGGATATTACTATTATTTCAAACTTAGTCTTTTCTATTCCTCCCAAAGTCTGCAATATCTCTATTTCACTGAATGCTTCCAATAAAATACTTTTTTATGATTATATATATATATGTGTGTGTGTGTGTGTATATATATATATATATATATATATATCTTAGAAAGTGATGAATTGTGTCCAGCAGGAAAAATTGAATTTATTTTAAATGTTGTCTGAAGGTTACAATCTTATTAGAAGTCGATGAATTTGACAAATGTTAACTACGTGATGTGTGACAGCTCCCGTGTTATGCAGCACACTGACACCAGGTAGTTAGTGGCGCTCTTTCTGCAAATGTTTCTGCTCGGAAGACTCACCAAATGCAATTTTATTGACTCAGCACATTATTGTTGTTCCTAAGAATAGGTGATATTCTCTTCAGTTCATGATTTATTAGTTTATATAAAAGACCAAGTGATGTTAGGAGAAAAAACCTGAACTGATTAAATGCAATATTCAATTTTACACATTTTTTTCTTCTTTTTTGGCTGTGTGTGTATGTGTATATTTGCCAAAAATATGGTGTCCTGTTTCTCTAGAGTAATAGTGTAAATTATTCTTTTTTTATTTCACCTCCTGGACTTTTTTTTTTTTTTAATCCTGGACCAATGATGGCTTTGAGTTGAATCATTAGCAAAAGAAAGTACAAATGCAATACAAATTGAAATGACAAATAATGTTAAGTTTTTATATTTATGTGTTGAAATGAAATCCTAGGGTAAACAACTTTTAAATCATATGTGCTATATTCTATAGGATAGTAGAGAAGGTACTTTATATAATAATTAGTTCCTCCCTTATAACATTATTAATTTAGCCCTATTTTTTTTTCTGTAGGGTAATTTAAAACATTCTTTGGTACTGCTCAGATGACATCAAGAAGGTGAGGAGCTTTTGGATGCTGGCTGAATGCTAAATAAGAATACTTAACAATATGCAAAAATGAAGACAAGGGATATTGAAAAATATATAATGAGAACATATTAACTGCCTTTGTAGATTACATTCATGGATTAGAGGAAAAAATTAATTGTGCCATGGTTTTTCTAAGTATTCCATTTTCAAATATAAGTACCAAAAAAAAAAAAAAAAAAGGTTCAGAATATAGGGAAGCACATAATCCCTTGTTATGCAGTTAGTTGCTATTGGTATGATTTTAGGCTAGGTAGATTGAATTGTATTTTGTGTTTTTTTTTTAAATATTCATCTCTTAACCTTTTGTCAATATAGTGAATTATAAGAAAAACGTTTAACAATAATGAATGAGGTCTAAGTACAATAAATACTTACCATTCCAATTACATTTCTCTGAAGTGGTTAAATAATAGGAGACCCCATGATACCATGCTTACTTCTTGGGCAGAGAAACTCAATGAAAGTCAATGAAAGTAAAAGGAATTTAAAACAATGTGAGAGATGTCACTGTAGAAAAGTGGCAACATAGCCTCTGACCACATAGAGATTAGATGAAATGGATCTATGAAGACAAATATTCATTATATATGAAGTGGAGTGATCATCAGCAATATGTTAAAGGGTTCACACTTAGCTACTACTTGGAAATTCACATCTCAAAGTTTTTATTTGAAAAATGCCCTTAAAGCTGTGGGTTAAAACAAACGAAAAAGATAATTACTATGTTTGTATGTTTCTAGCCAATAATTTTTATAGGTTTCTGACAAATTAGATATTCAATTGTCACCCTAAGTTGTTGTGAATACAATATTTTTGAAAAATATATTTAACTTGAAAGAGTTCTGAAAAAGTGGCAGAAGTAAGAACTATTAGTTTTGCAATCTTATTATGTAAATTGAAAAAAATCCATTCATTGTAGTACTCAAGCCTTTGCAGCATTAGTCAGCTCTGCAATTGGAGAATGGGATATTTGCATTTTTCATTTTGAACACCCTAGAGTACCTGAATGTCTGTACTAGGAAACTTAATGAGTAAAAATAAATCTTGGTGGTAATTTTGCTTAAGAATATAAACGAGAAATGAGAAAGCAGAATTATATTATTTATCCTTTCATTAATTCAGTATTTTATATATTTTACAAACACCTATTGAGAACTTTTAAAGAATTAAATACAATCCCATATTGGGATATTGGGGATTCAGAGATAAATAAAGCTCAAGGATTTTCAATGTAATGGTTAAATGTTCAACTACAATTCAAATGTACCATGGTTGCTAGTTTGATAAAGGGTTGGTAGTTTGATAAAGAGCTACAATTTATTCTAATGGATAAACCTTGTGATTTACCCTGTAGTTCATCCCAGGGTTATTCCAAAGGGATGTCCAGTAAGCAAACAGACGCAAGGAGGATGATTTGGATTCACTTGCCTCCTCTTATCTCTTCCTCTACTAGTGCCTTTTAAGACTTTTTCACCTTTTTCACTCTGTCCTCTCTGAATAGTTTCCATCTAAAGTACTAGTTTTTTTCCCAGATCACCTACTGAGAATCATATTCAAGATGCAATTTAATAGCAAAAGTTAATGTACATCTACTTTTTTTTCCTTTCTTTCTGATAAAGGAAGGTTATTTCTGGGGTATCTCACACCAGCCAACTTCCTTTTCTAACTAAGTGATTGATGGATTTCTTTCCGGCTGACTACTTCAGGACAGAATGCCAGAAAAAAATCTAGACTGTTTGAAAAATCTGCTGTTAAAGTATCATTGTCGTAATTACTCATGCTTGAAGTGATTCTCCTTCGTGACCTGACCCCTTTGCCTTGGACAGATAATAGGGTTCTGGACACAGGCTACAGAAACTATTGTGACTATGTAAAAGGCTAGAGGAGGTATTCACACAATGACTTGGCTATGTTCCCCATGACAAGGATTAATATATGAGCACTCTTGCTTGCTCTGCTCATGTTCTGCAAGATCTGCCTCGAAACTGACATTTTATTCTACCAGACCCTGACCACAAAGTGAATGTATCTTTCCTTCTCAAATCTCAAGTCAGATTACCAACCACAGTTCCATTAGTGGAGTCTTTTTTGGGTGGAGTGGGCAGAGAACAAAAAGCAATAAGCTAGCATCAAAATATAACTCCGTTTAAAAATTCTATTTCCTGACCATCTTATCAGAGGAAAAAGATAGCAAGGTCTTAAAAGACAGGCACCATTTGTCATTACATGTGGGCCAAGCAGTCATTACTGCTGGTTGGGTAGTATTTTTATAGATACCTCTTATGCTTCAGTAGAAGCAGTCTCTGAATGTAGTCTATGGCCCTCGAGAGAGATTGACAGGCAATATGGACCATATACAAATGTCTTGTTTTACAAGGCCAGGCATAGCAGAGACAGCTGTAGCCATCAGTATCTGTCACAAATCCTAATCTGCATCCAACAGTGACTGGAGCAGAGAGTTTATTTACTATCTTATAGAGTGTGTTTCATGTGTCAACATTTGATTTACTTTATCTCCAACATAGAATGGAATTTCATGCTACTTTGCTTTTCCTGGGTCTTTTTTAAAATGCAGAATGTCTCAAAGGCTGACAAATGGGTTTTGTCTCATATTATGTTTTTTGTTTACAAAGATACCAGAAGGATGACACACAGATATGTTCTCAGGACCTGTGTGTGTAAACAAGAGCAGTGAGAGGGTAAAGGCACTTTCTCAATTTTTTTTCACTTACATAGTGAGCATCACGTTGTGGTAGGCAAACTCTGTCATATCAGGGATTTTTAGATTTTTAATTTCTTGAAAGATGAGGTTTAAATCAATAATTCCGAAGGTAAAGGATGTGCTATTATAAAGACTTTGATGTTATTGAAAGGAATACACATAAAATTCACATGTGCATCAAATGTTTATTTCTAGAAAGAGAAATATTAAATTTTTGTATAAATATATATTTTATAGTTTTTAAAAGTACAAATAGATGCTCTTGGGATTAATAAATTATGTATATTTATAAGATAATTATCAAGATGTAAGTTATAGTCAAATATGTCACAAATAATGTCTGTCAAATTATTGTTGTAAGGGACTTAGTGTCTTTTTCATGTATACATAAACATTTAATACACTATCTTAATCTATCATTTTTTATATATTACATATTACTGATAATATTATCATATCTATTTTTCCATTAGTCTCGAAAGAAAGGTGGTATTTTTCCCATTATAGGTCAAAGGGAATGGACTCTGGGAGGGCCAATGGGCCCAGGAGTTTTTTTTTTTTTTTACAAGAATTCTTCTTCCTTTTATTTCTTAATGTGGAGTGTATTGTGTCTCTTTTACTTACAATGGTACCTCACCTCCACAAACTCCTCTAGAATTAAATGAATTCTAGTTTTTATCAAGATTAAATGCAAACGTTCATGTCCTCCATCTCCCATCATTCTGGGATTTCTCTTGAGCAGCTGAACAATGGTGCTGGTATGGTGGGTAGCTGGTGCGTGTTTTGATTTTAATACAAGATCTTCATCCTGACCTAAATGAAATATACACTTTTAAACTTTTAGGTAGTAGATGAGGCAAAAATAAAATAATTATCATTTTAAGAAAGTTTTTCTAAAAATATATTCTATTTGAAAGTGTCAACTATGAATAATAATCTTATATTATTCTTAATATTTTAAGCAACTACTTATTGAACAGCAGTTTTATGCCCAGAACTTCTAAAATAGCTTTAAACACATTATATTATGTATGCCTCATAGTAACCCCACAAGGTAAGTCATACCTTTTATGAGGAGAAAACTGAGCCTCAGAGAGGTCTAACTGGTCAAATATGACACAGTCCTATATATATTAAGTTATGTTGTAATTATTGAGTACTTCTGCTATACACGAGCCACCAAAACAAAAACAAACAAACAAAGAAAAACAACCTTACAAACAATGTTAAAGACACAAATACGAGCAATACAAATATCTTTTATTAAATGGAAAGGTGATTTCTAAAAGTGGACCAATTTTCCTAGCAGCTTATAATATTTTTGAAATAATATTTGTTCCTTTTTACATAAAGATAGGCATAGGTGAAACAAATAATAAAAACTTTTTCAGTTCTCGAGATGTAGATTCAAAATGCCTAATTAGATGTTAAATATAGCTGTTCTATGGTCAAATTTCTTGTTCTGGAGAACTTCTTAACAAAAGACAGCAGCAGGAAAAACCTGCACATATTTTGGATGATGTTTAGAATTCAACCATAATGACCAAGAACAATTTAGAATCAAAGGATTCTGTGTTTTGTTGTTGTTTTGTTTGTTTGTTTTATTTATTGGGTTATCTCTATATAAGCAGCAGAAATATTTCATAGATTCCTGTGATCTCCATAATTACTGTTTATATGAATTTTGCATCATTTTAATGACTGATAACCTTATTCATAAAAATGAATTCTATTGGCAATTTCTGATATTCTATGGAAAATTTTTAAGGAGATGTTTAAATTTAACACTGATGATATTTTGAGAAGAGAAATGACATCAATATTTTTGTAAAGGGTATTTGTTTTCATAAAATGATTGACTTTTTTTTGGACTCATCCATGCTAGCCCAGCTCTCTACAACTGAGCTATATACCCTGGCTTGATTGACTTTTTAAATCAACTTTTTATTGGAGAGTAGTTTTAAATTTACAAAATAAGTTGTAAAGAGGCCTCCTATGTGAACACTCTTGCACTCATTTTCTATTACTATTTATCTTTTACTGCATGGCACATTTATCACAACTATGAACTAGGATTGATACACCATTGTTAAATGAAGTCCATTTAGTATGTAGATTGCCTTAGTTTGTACTGACACTCTTTTTGTGTTACAGGATCCCATCTAGGACACCACCTTGCATTTGGTTTTCATAATTCTTTAGGCTCTTCTTGACTATGACAGCTTCCAGATTTCCCTTCTCTTTAATGACATTACCAGAGGAGTACTAAATAGATATTTTGTACAATGATCCTCAGATGGAATTTCTATGATGTTTTACTCAAAAATGGAGTTATGAGTCATTAGGGGAAAGACTACAATGACAGAGTGCATCTTTATCTATCACATTAAGGATATGGTACTATCAACATGGTTTATCACTTTTCTTGACTTTAATCACTGGGCTACAAGAATTTGTCAGGACTGACTATTGTGAATTTCTTCCTCCTTCTTTTCTCAGACTCTTTCAAATCTGGACCCACATCAAATTTAAACTATAAGAAATATGATTTTTTAACTCATTGTCTGTTGGAAATGGAATTTATACTTCCTTCTACCTTTTAAATGAATAAGAAACAACATGAACTAAAAATGTCAACATTCTATGTATTATTTTGGTCAACTATCCACATGCCTCAAGAGAACATTCAAAGCTATTGAAATTATTCATTTATTTCTCAAATGTCTTTGAAAAATTCACACAAAGCAAAAATATATGTTTTTCTACCAAATGGGTCCACTTTTTCAAAAAGAGGGATTAAAACAGCAGAGACATTTATTCTTCCTCACTATGTGTTACCCCAGAAATGGTTGTGCTATCATGCTGTGTTGTTCTCCTCAAGATGATAACATCTGCTATATGTATGTGTATATATAATTAACATATATATATATATTCATTAATATATATGTATACACACATAAAAAAGAGAAATATATAATTAGGACAGAGGATATTATTTCAAAATGTACACAAGGATAAAAATAGCATCTAATACTTCATAAAAAACTCATTGTTATGAAACATCATATATCAAGATAAGGGAGTTTCCAGTCAACAAAAAAAAAAAAAACAAATTTAAAGCCTTCCATGTCATTTATTAGCTTAGAAAAGAGTGAGGCAGGCCCCATGCTTCTCCCTGCTTGCATATGTGGGATAAAGACTGCTGCTAGTTGTGCCTTTGCCATTAAGTTCTGACTAAAGAGTTTCAAGGTGAAGAAATATGCATCAGCTTCTGGGAAACTGCTTAGGAGAGTATTGGTTTATGCATTTTACCCTTCTGTTTCAGGCTTTTCTTTTCCCTGATGTCTTGACTTCAGGTGACGCTGAAGATGTCTGTTAGGTGACTAAAATAATGGACATCAGACATGGCAGAACAAAGAAATAGAAAGATCTAGGCTCTTGTCAAAGAGCCCTGAAATGCTCATTTCCAAAATCTTACATGAAATAGAAATAAACTTCTGTCTTTTAAAAGCCACTGCCTGGTTTTGGAATCAGGGCGAGACTAGCCTCATAGAATGAGTTTGAAAATGCTGCTTCTTTTTTTATTTCACGAAATAATTTGAGGAGTATTAGTATTAGTTCTTCATTAAAGGTCTTGTAGAACATGGCTGTGTATCCATCTGGTCCTGGGCTTTTCTTGGTTGTTAGGCTTCTGATGGCATCTTCTATTTCATCACTTGAAATTGATCTGCTTAATTGTGTATATCATCCTCATTCAATTTGGGCAAATCATATGACTCTTGATATTTTTCGATGCCTTTGATATTTTCCATTTCATTGGAGTACAAGTTTCAAAATATTTTCTGATTATCTTCTGTATTTCTGTAGTGTCTGTTGTGATATTTACTTTTTCGTCATATATGTTAATAACTTGAGTTTTCTCTCTCCTTCTCTTTGTTAGCACGGTTAAGGGTTTGCCAATTTTATTTATTTTTTCAAAGAATCAACTTTTTGTTTTGTCAATTTTTTCAATTGTTTCTTTTGTATCAATTTCATTGATTTCAGCTCTGATTTTGATTATTTCCTGTCTTCTATTGCTTTTGGTGTTGGTTTGTTCTTCTTTTCTAGGGCTGTGATATGTAATGTGAGATCATTTATTTCTTGACTTTTCCTTCTTTTAAGGAATGAACTCCATGCAATGAACTTTCCTCTTAGTACTGCCTTCCTAGTGTCCCAGAGATTTTGATATGTTGTATGTATTCTCATTTACATCTAATTCTTTAAATCTCTTCCTTGATGTCTTTTGCAACCAATTGTTAATTCAGTAGCATTTTATTTTGTCTCCAGGTGTTGGAGTATCTTTTATTTTGTCAATGTTTCCTAGTTTAATTCCATTATAATCTGATGGAGTGCAGAGTAGTATCTCTACTTTTTGTTTGCTAAGAATTGTTTTGTGGCATAAATATATGGTATATTTTAGAGAAGTATTCATGTGATTTTGAGAAGAGGGTGTATTCACTCCTTGAAGGATGAAATATTCTATATATGTCAGTTAAGTCTAAGTTATTGATTGTATTATTGAGTTCTATAATTTCTTTGTTCAGCTTTTGTTTGGAAGATCTATCCAGTGGTGAAAGAGGTATGTAAAGTCACCCAGAATTATTGTGTTGTGATACAATTCACAATAGCTAAACTGTGGAACCTACCTAGATGCCCTTCAGTTGATAAATGGATAACAAAAATGTGGCATATCTACACAATGAAATACTATTCTGCATCAAAAGAGAATAAAATTATGGCATTTGTAGGTAAATGGATGGAGTTGAAGAATATAATGCTAAGTGAAGTTAGTCAATCCCCCCAAAATAAATGCCAAATGTTTTCTCTGATATAAGGATGCTGATTCATAATGGGGCTGGGGGGAGGAGCATGGGTGGGTTAGACGAACTCTAGATAGAGCAAAGGGGACATAGGGGGAAAAGAGAGGGGTTATGGGGGTAGGAAAGACAGTGGAATGAGATGAACATCATTACCCTAAGTACATGTATGAAGACAATAATGGTGTGACTCTACTTTGTGTACAACCAGAGATACAAACATTTGTACTCTATATGTATAATATAACTTGTAATGCATTCTGCTGTCATATATAACAAATTAGAATAGAAAACAAGAAAAAACGCCACTGCTATATTGAGTTTTCTGCCATTTAATTCCAAGTTTAGTTAATATAATAAGTTCCTGAGGTAATGTTTTTCTTTGGCTAGTGATAACAGGTGATAGAATCGAACTATTTCCTTTTTGCCAGAAAATGTTCAAAATGATCTCTATATATTGACTCTTTAATATTTACAATTTTATGAAGCAACATTATTAACTTTATTTTATAGATGAGTAAACTAAAGCTCTCTCTAGATCAAAAAGAAATTAGCAGCAAAGCTAGGATATGAATTGTTAGTCTGTCTTTAGATCCTCTACTCTAAAGAAACTGAACACTTTATACTCAAATCAAGACTGTATTTTTTTCCGACTGTCAGAATAAAAATTGTTTTAGATGGAAGAAAAGCTTGAAATTTGAACATAACTAATAAATACTCAAATAGGAAATATACCATACAGTGTGCATGTATAGGCTTTAGAGGCAGAGCACCTGAACTTTGACTTGTCTAATTATTAGCTATTTAGTTGAATAATCTTGACCAAGTCTCGTGGCTTTCCTGAACTTGAGTGCTTCATTAATTCAGTGAGTATAACAATAGCACCACTTAATGTTGTTATAAAGAAGATTAGAAAAGATAATTAATATAAAGTCACTAGAAGTATGCCTTGACCAGTGTGCATTTTCAAGAATGTTAATTATTATGCTAATTTCTAATGTCACAAAGAAAAAATAATTCGCCACCAAATTTTTGAAAGATGACTAAGAATTTTCCAAAAATTAAAAACTCATATTATTTTTATTTTTCTGCTTTCTATTTCTAGCTACTTGGAATGAGTATCCAGTGTTTGTTCAATCCCCTTTCCTTCCTTCAGGTAATTGAGATACATATATAATACTACAGATGATAAATGCTCACTTTGTTATGCTCCTTGAGAAAGAAAAACAAATTGAATGTTTTGTTTTCTATCTGGAAGTCTATGATAATTGACTAATAATATAGCATATATGTGAAAAATGTCAGAGATAAATAATTTATAATTTAGTGTAGTAGAAATTTAAATTCAAAGATATCATATAATTCTCTAACAACATTATAGTGTCAGACATACCTATTCTATCACCATTACTGTGTCAACCATTATTCCAAAGATTGCTTGTATACAATTATATTTATATTGAAATTATATTTTCCCCAATATTATTTTTGTGCAGACTTATTTATTTTGTTTTTATGTTTTGTTTAGTATTTATTTTCTATAACTAACAAGTGCTACCATCAAACCAAGAAGTTTTAAGCAAAGTTCTCAAGAGTTAAAAACTACAGGCTGAGAGATTATAGTGACAGAGATAACTCATGTGTACTGAATGCTTACTGTATAACTGGCAATATTCATTCAATTCTCTCAGCTACCCCTTGAGGCAGTAAATTATTCTTCCTATTTTACAGATGAGGCAACAAAAGCAAAGAAAAATTAGAAACCCTTATGGAATCTCATAAAATAATAGGCAGAGCTAGAATTTGAACCTAAGCAGTTGGTTTCTAGATTCTGTCTTAAAATATCATGCTATAACATTGCTACATAATACTAAAAAAATAAGATCAAAAAAATTTTTAAAACTAAGAAAGAAATTTTAGAGTCAATGATTATTAATGGTGCTCTTTTACTTATGCTGGACTAAAAGATGGAAATCATTAGTACAGATATTATGCAACAATTGCCACTACTCATTTCCAGAAAGTTTTGAATAAAAGCTGTTTTTTTTTTTTTAATATTGGGGATTAAACCCAGGGTCCTGTGTGATAGGCAAGTCTTCCACTACTGAGGTATATCCTCAGGCCCAAAACTGTTGTCTGAATCAAGAGTATGTTTTTTAGAATTCATTGATTTTTTGCCATGTATATTGTTGCTTCATATTACAATCCATTCTTCATATTTTGGACTGACATTTTAAAAAGGTCTAGACTATCAACATCCCATTGTGTTTAGGAAAAAGATTAAAGCCTAAAGCAAATCTTCTTCAGTTTTATTTTCTACTACTTATTTTGCTTGGGTGCTCTAGAGGTTCCATTTAAAAGTACTTTATTTATTTAGTTTTTCAAATGAACTCTGCTTACTTTTTTCATACGTGAGAGCCTTAACACATACCATTCTAATTTTTTCAAAATTTCTTGCCTTGTCATGTCCCTTTTGTGTGTAAGTTATACCCACACTTTGTACAGGAGATGTTCCCATGAATCCCAATCTAAGTTATGTCCACTTTGTTACATACTCCCATACCACTGTGAAAATTTTTATTTTTATTTTTTTGTTCAGTGATATTACAACTACTAGATCAATGATTTATTTATTTATTTATTTATGCCAGCTTGAAATCTTTTGGAAGATAATGCCCACTATATTTTTACTACTTAGTAAATACGTGTTGGATGTGTGAATATTTAAAATAATATTCATTGAATGTCTGCTATGTTCCAGACACTGTTTATGCATTAAATAATATAGCAGTGAGACCAAATGAAGTCATTGCTCTCTCAGGCATGCCAGTTTACTAACAGGAGACTGACAAAAAGATACATTCATAAGGTTGATAAAATACTAAGAGGTAAATTAAAGCAGGAGAGGACAGTAATTTGTCGATTATTTTAAATAGCTTTAAAAATTCAAGGTAATATATTTGCAAATATTCAAAATATGTCAACAAAAAATAAGCATTCAATAAATGTTATCATTTTTTCTCCCTTTAAAAAGCAGTCTATTTCATAAAGTTTTTGTGAGATCTGAATGGAGAAATATCTATAAACTCAGAAATATCAAAATTTAAACTGTTAGTACTATTTTCATTGGAAGTAGAGCTAATAAGGTCTCAGTACATTAAATCTGTTTTTCATGCTAACATGGCTTTTGAAAAATAAAGCAACAAATGAGACATGTATAGGAAATATGTCATGTATTTTTAGGCCCTCTGTATAGTTTACACTCTCAACAATGGGAAACTGTTTTCTTTTCTTGACCTTTATATAATCTTCAAGTAAATGGAAAATTGTAGTTCTTAATCATTACTTGGACAAAAGTCATACAAGCAAGTATTATTTATGGTGTTAATTTCCTAGAAGATATGTTGTAGTGGGATAATTTACCCTGTGAAGAAAAAGCTGTGGTTGCCTAGGAATCATGGCCACATTCAGGCTGTAGAAATGGATGGTGCCCAGTGTTACAAATATAATTTTTCCTGTTATAATCTGGCTCCAGGTTGACTAGATGTCAGATAAAGGGAGCAAAGCAAGCAGAATGTCTCCTCTGATAAACCCACATTAATTAGTATTGTGGACCAATCATCAGCACTCTTCACTCTAATCTTTGCCAGTGTCAGCTGCTCTAAGTCCTGAATACTCATGAGACATTGGATTCCTTCTGGAGACAGTATTAACTTGCTTTCCTCTTTATCAGCATAATGTAGAAATTGAAAAAGGGATTCTATTTTGATATCTATCATACCAATGGTCAAGTGAAGTGAGAGAGAAAATGACAAATTCATTTATTTAAGCTAATACATTCAGTTCCTAAAGTCACAGAAAAGAGATCAAAAGCAAGATAGTCATGTCTTAGTTAAAGAAGTTGCAGTGAAGGTCCTATAGAAGCTCACTGTAAGTGTTTAATGAGATCCTTGATGGAGATCAAAATGAACTACTTAAAAGAGATTTTCAACCCAAAATACTCAGTGTTATTTTTTTTAACTATTTCTTTTGTGAAAAGCTACCTAAGAGAGTAGTTCTAAAAACAACAGAAGCAAAATGGATGAACAAAACAAATATTTAAATCCGAAAGGAACAACTTAAAAATCAGAGTGAAGATTCATGCACTGAGCAAATGGATTAGATACTAGGATACTGAATGTTGAGAGAGTTAGGTGAAGGAGAATATAAAGGTGGTGAGGTGTTCTCCCCCAATTAAGTAAGTGGTCTTCCTGTTCTATGCTGTTGCATTCAATGTAGAAGTCAGAGTTGTGATGCGCTTCTTATCTGAGGTCTAGTTTAATGAACGTGGCCATGAAACCTAACTCCAACCTTCTACTCTTGGCTTTCACTCTGGTTATGATTTCCATTATTTTTGCTGCTGACCACTTCGTTTTTGCTTATTTCATTGAGTTCACTGATTCCCCAGTTTCCTTGCCTGGTTGGTTTCCATTGCCTTCTCTACTTGATGCTTTTGTTTGTCTATCTGAATCTGAGCTTCCTCCAACTATTGTGTAAAGAAGCTGATACTCACTGACAATGAAGGCTATTTAGATAACAGGTTAAGAGGAAATTGAATGAGTTTTAAAATCCCTTTCACAATCAGAAGGTGCTAGCCATCTACTCCTTAAAGTTCGAAAGCTGAAATGCATCTCTTGTAATCTTTGTTAGACTTACTTTTCTCCTTAGTGAGGAGAAAATACCTGAACTCCAGCATGTCCTCATTGAGGATGGAAAGGAAAAGCTACTGGTGTTTGCAAAACTCTTAGCTCTCCTAAAGAATGCATTATTTTATTCATTAAATAAATAAATCATTTCTGAATGAGCAGAGCCTTATGGAAAACATTATGAAAGATCAAAAGTAAGGGAATGCTCAGACCTGATGCCCTGAAGCTTATCAGTGCTGGACACTTGGACCAAAAGGTCACCTCTGAATTGTTATGACTGTGTGATGAGCTCATGCATGTAGGTATCAGCCTTCCTAGGATCTGTACACAATCATATAATGAAATCTTAGTGTCTTGCCCTATGACATTTTTCAGTCTGAATCTTTGAGGGGGAAATATCCACAGAATGTAGAATCAAAAGAGGGAGGAAAGGAACTGCATATGCTTTCAATTTATAAATTTTTTAAAAATTCTCAGTGTGCTAAGTAAATACTGTAATCAGATTGATTGTACAGATTTGTATTTTGAAACAAGTAGAAAGCAAAATTATTTTTGTAGACTAATTCTCAAGAGAAATAGATTATCAAATTAGAGTGTGAAAGTAAGTTTTTATGGAGATATTTGCACTGTGACAGATCTAAGCAGAAGTGTGTATCATGATTTCCTATCATCTCATTTCTGATTAATCCAAAAGTATAAAGATGCTTTTATACCAGAACAATATGTGAAATATCCACTATATTGCATTAAAGCAATATTGCACTTTTTTATCTCTTAACACACCAACTGATTAACTTGGTAGCTAATTATCCAGATGCTATACATTCTTCTCCTTTTTTTATTTATTTTTTTTACAAATCTTCTTTCCATAATAAATATTACCATTTCTGGTCAAAAATAATTGCTTTGAAAAGAAAATACAGCTTCTAATTCTGAATGCAGATGTCTTAAAGAATCTTCTCTGTTAGGACCAAGTTTATTGATCTTACAATGCAGTACCCTCCCATTTATATGAGGTTGTTTCCTTTTATGTTGGACAGGAGAGCATCAGGCATACTTCTATAGACATTTGAGAAAGACACTAAGATTTCCATGCCAGCTGAGTAACTTTTTCCCAATCATCACATATGATTGATTAAATTAGGATAATGGTATTTCATATTTCTAAGTCTTACTTTTAGTTATATATGTGATTTTCTATATAAAGTATTTAGGAGGGGTTCTAAACATGTTCTCCAATTTGACTTTGACTAAGGAATGCCCAGGTAGAAAGTTGAGAATAATTATTTACAGGCTTGTCTTTAAGAATACATGAAATACATCTAAATTCAACAATACAAAGGAGGAAGAAAGCGCATGTATATGTTGAGGGTGTTTTTTCATGTGTGATACAGACAGGATGGGTAATAAAAATTTGCATCTTGCTAAATCAGTCTTATGGAATAGATTTAACTATGTGTATGGAAGCGGAATGGAATGAACAAGTAAAATATCACACTAGGCTCATGGTTGGTGTAGTGACAATGGCAAATCTTGGCTGACCATAAAATAGAAAGACTAAATCAGCCAAGTGCAGTGTAGATTACCTGATTCTCAGCTCAGAGGCACCTTGTCCCTTTTTCCACATCTCTGGAATGAAAATCCTTTTCTTTCTTCTTCTTCTTCTTCTTTCGCTTGTGAGACTTTGCTTTAAGTTCTTATACTGATTATTTCATGGCATGAACCTTTATTTTTATTTTTTGATGAGATGTCACATGACAGCACATTGAAATTTTTCAATTTAGAACACTTTGGATGAGCTTAGTCCAAATTTGAAATTATTTGTGACCCCAACAACAGAAACATTTCTATAATATGCAATTTGTGTTCCCAATATAATTTTTTTAATAATGACAAATTTCAAAGCAAATTATATTTTACCCATTTCTATAGCAATCTTGTCTGATTTTCTTGTTAATTTACTGAAGTATAAGAGATGACAAGCTTCCTCTGACAAGGTTTTAATTAGTTTCCATATGTGATATTTTTATACCATGTGGTCCTGAAATTTTCTTTTCGTATGGAAAAAAAGGCCACTTAAACTGTTTTAATTATTTACCTGCATCAGTTCTTATATTCCCCAAACAGATGGCTTTGACACTTTTTTTTTTGCTTGTTTGTGCTTTGAATTTTTTAAAAAACTTTCTTCTTATTCCGGCAATTCAGAAGGAATAGTTTACTTCTCAGCAATTGTATTAAAGAAAAAGTAAAAGATGGAGTGTAGGTCACCTGAAGGATTTTCTGCAGCTAAACTCAATTACAGGCAATGACTGAAATGTATTTAAAGTTGCTGATTTGGAGGGGTGGATGGATGCTGTCCTCTGGCTTCTGAGAGGACAGGGCTTGTAGAGCTTTTACAAAATGAACAAATATCGACAGTTTCCTTTTCTTCTGTTTTTTTTTTTTTTTTTTCATTGTGGGAGTCGGGTGGGACAAAAAAGTTGTTTGGTTTGTGCTGCTTTTAGATTCCATGGCTGCAGGAAACCAGCACCCATTTTGACAAGGATAAACCATTTTGTACAAGCAGATGAGGCATTTATCAGACAACAGTGATTTCTTTTTAATGTAGATTATCTTTCTCATCCTTGCCAATAAGAATGCCAGTCAAGGTACACCTGGGAATGTAAAGGAGACACTGACCTTCTATTTCTCCTTCTCTTCCTACTTGACCCTGTGTAGTCTTGGACAGGCAGAGGGCTGCAATCAGGGCATTTCAAGGAAGCTTGAAGAAATACTTTCCCAGAACTGTGATGTATTTTCTTCTGCTCTCAGAAAGTTCACTTTTATCTCTGGAAATTTCTTCTGTCTACTCCTTTCCTCTTTTCCAAATCTCTGTGTTAGTCAGCTTTATGTGACTGTGACCAAAATACCTAATAAGAACAATGTAGAGGAGGAAAGATTTATTTTGGCTTATGGTTTCAGAGGTTCAGTGTATGGTCAGCAGTATTCAAGGCAGAAACATCATGGTGAAAAGATGTTGCAGAGGAAATCTGCTCAGCTCATGACAGTGAAGAAGGAGGGACAGTATAGCCTAGCAGGGCACACCTTCAACAACCTACTTCCTGTGATGACTAGGCCCCACCTTCCAATATCCCTTCAAATTATAATCCTTCAAATGGATTAAATAATTGATTAGAGTCCTCACCATTCAATTATTTTCTAAAAGTCCCATTTCTGGGCACTTGAGATTTGGCGGGGTGGGAATGGGAAGGGGTGTGTGTTTCAGATCCATACCATAATCCTCTGTATGAAATTTTCCTTCTCCAAAAATATCTTCTTACAGTCATGTACTCTAATTATCCCTCAAAGTATTTTGTTTGGAATCGACAACATGAATCTTTATTCATATGTGTATATATATATTTTTTTCCTTGAACTTTTCTTTTAATATAATGTGTCTAAATCCCTAACTTGATTTTTAAATCCCTCACAAGCCAGTAGTATTGCAGATTCTCTTCCTGCTGTGTAACGTATGTGCTTAATACTCTTATACAGTCAATGTTCCAAAAAGTTCAAAATTCCCTCTCCTCCTACCTCTGTTGCTTCACTGATTTTGAATTGCTGTCTCTGCTTACTTTTTACTCTTGATTATTTGGCTTCATCACTGGTCTTTAGCTTTAGTAGGTGTTGTCTTTTAGGTTCATATATTGTTATTCATTGCTCTATCACTTATCTCTCTATATACCATCTTGTATCTGTTTCCCGTCTTCATTGGGCTTCTCAGTCTCCCTATCTTCCTGGCTTTAGCTAACGACATCTCCTGCTATACTGCAAAGCTTGATGTCCTTCATTTCCTTTCTCCCTGACTCTGACTTCCTCTGTAACTCTCCATCTGTATCTGCTCCTTGAGACTCATCCTTCGCCGATGCCTGCCCTTCTCGTGACTCCCTGTCCTTTCAGGAAATCTTGAGTCATGGATGAATACTATTTTCATCTTTCCTTCCTGTGCTTAAGATTATGCTCAGGCCCATCCCTGACATACGTCTGTTATTTTCAAAGCAATTAACACAGGTATTTGGTTAATCAGTTATTTTTTCACTCAACTATTTATATCAAGACCCTACAAGTTGTTCTGTATGTTTTGTCTCGTTTATTGACTGGTTGTCACCTCACCTCCTTAGGTCACCAATCTATTCATACCTCTATCAGTTTCTGTAGTTGTCTCCTAGCAATTATCATAACTTCAATCATTATTTCACTGGTCATTTGCCTTCCTGTCAATTGAATCTTTCAATATTGATAAGGGTAAAATTAATCATAATATGTATTTTAATTTCAGTAGATAAGGTGATGAAATTTTAATTATAGCTCACATAATGTTCTGAGATGACTCCAGAAGGGCAAGGTGCTGATCAGCTTTCTGCAGCTGTGACCAAAAAAAATCTAATCAGAATGTTTTGCAGGAAGAAACATTCATTAGGGACTCACAGTTTCAGAGGTTTAGTTCATGGTCAGCTGAGCCATTGCTCTGGACCCAAGATGAAGTAGAACATCATGGCATAAGGGTGTGGCTGTGGCAGATGAAGGCTTCTCAGCTCATGCAACCAGGAACGAGAGAGAGAGAGAGAGAGAGAGAGAGAGAGAGAGAGAGAGAGAGAGAGAGAGAATGAGCAAGAAGTCAATGACAAATGATAATCTTTAAGGGCACACCAGTTACCTACTTCCTCCAGCCAGAACAACCTGCCTACAGTTACCACTCAATAATCAATTAAAATCATTAATCCATCAGATGGATTAGTCCACTGATCTGGTCACAGCTCTCATAATCTAATAATTTCAACCCTGAACATTCCTGTATTGTTTATCACATGAGCTTATTTAGAGACACCTCATATCAAACCATAACAGCAAGAATAGATATGTATCTTCTCCACAAACATATTCAGATGCTTAGCTGACAGAGTTTCAGGCAGCCAAAGCTCATGACATCCAAAATTGACTTTGAACTGCATAGTACTTATGGGACAGGACATGCAAAGGAGGAGGAAAGGAGTGGAATGGGATGGTTGCTTCTGTTCCATCGGGTAACATTCACACTCACATGGCAACGCGTCCCAGAAACAGCTCTGGAAGACATCATCCTTAGCTCCTCAGACACTTCTCGGTGACAACTCTACCTCATGGAAGAGAGCATCACAGTAACGAGTATTTCCGTGGTGAAGCCATCTGGGCCTACAGTTTGCTTTGCAAGACTTGTTTTCCCTTGGTGATAGATTCAATTTCTTTAATAAGCATAAAAATCTCTCACCACCTGCATGTACAGCTTAGGAATCAGAAATGGGAAATTACATACACAATGTTTGACAAACTTTATGAGGATCTTATTCAACACCTTTATCCATTATTCTTGAGTTGGTGACTCTAAACTCCAATTTTTGTCTTTCTTTCCCAGTGAGGCTGCCACAAGTGTGGGGTGCTGCTGATTGGCTCTTATGCCTCACAGTAGAATTAGAAAATTATTTTAAGTAGAAAAAAAAATGTATGGCAAACAGAGGACTCACCACAACATATTTTTCTTTTCTTGGAAACATTTTATTTATGTTATTAGTAGAAATATTAGTCCAATGTAAACTACTCCTTTATAGCTACAAGCAATCCCTCAGGGGACTTTGAGCAGAGTAGAATTATATGACTTGAGTTATAGTTTAGAATACCACTGTGAATATTGGGTAAAAATAGGGAGCAAGGGTACAATTGAAAAGAATTAGGAGGCTATGGAAATCGTCCAGATAAGAAAAGAGCATTATGAAGACATTGATAGCACTGTGTATCCCCTATGTTAGAGGTCAGCCTAGGGATGAGAAAATGATGGTCAGTGACAAATATTGTTTAAATCTCACCTTATTGTGGCCTGAGTTTAACTTGTTTCTGTATCTCACTGTAAGTCAAAAATAGTGAATATCAGATTGCTCTATAGCCGAACTCTTAAATACGTGTAACCATTTAATTAAGTTTCCCTACTATGCATTTTCATTTCCATGTATGATTGTATGAATATTTCAGGTATTAATGACATAAATGATCAAAATTGAATATCTACAAATGGTTTGTTTTGCATTCAGAAATCCTTTTTTTTCTTGCTCTAGAAAATGTGTAATTGATTTATTTATATAGTACAAAACAAATCAACTTTTCCTTTATTTAAATGGCAGTCCATTTCTTATTTGTAAGATAAACATGTATGTTGATATATAATTTTTGTCATTTAAGAATGCATCAAAATAATATCATTGATTAAATCATAATCAATACCATTGATTATTTGTTATCTAGAATTCAAAAACCATGGGTATAAATCAGGTTTTCCTTCAATATTTAGCTTTCCAAAAGACAACATGCATAGAGATTGCGCATATATACCCTGAAATAAATTTGCTATGGTTATAAAATTGTTATGGTCTAGATATGAAGTATCTAAAAAATCTCATGAGTGAGACAATGAAAAATGTTCAGACGTGAAATGATTAGATTATGAAAGCTTCAACCTAACCACTGGATTAATTCACTGATATGGGTTAACTGAGTGGTAACTGTAGGCAGGTAAGGTGTGGTTGGGAAAGCTGAGTCATTGGGGCATGACTTCAAGATTTATATTTTGTTCCTGCTGAGCAGAGGTCTCTCTCTTCTTCCTGATTGCCCATATTCTAAGCTGCTTTCCTCTGCCACACCCTTCTGCCATGATGGTCTGCCTCACTGTGAACCCAGAGCAAAGGAGTCAGCTGTTTATAAACTAAGACCTTTGAAACCATGAGCCAAAATAAACTTTTTCTCCTTTTAATTTTTCTTGGCATGTCTTTTGGTTATAGCAATGCAAAAGCTGATTAAAACAAAAGCTTATGTATACTTCATACCAGTGGTATTAACTTGGTCCTATATACCTATTTTCTAAGTTAATTGTGAAACTTAAGGAAGATCATCATGAAAAAACCTGATGGTTAGGGCCATGCCTACTTTACCATAAATTATTCTCTTTTTTAAAGTTAATGCAAAAGAGCACTTTATTTTTGGAGGCAAAATTTAAGGGATCTGTATCTACAGTATATATAATAATTATTATTATCCTTTTAAAATGTAAGCACTCTTTCTCCCTTCCAGCTATCACATTATGGTTAAATAGTATAAGATGATATGAAAAAAATGCTAAGCAAGAGTTTCCTTATGAAAACAACAGTAATAGTAATAATAACAATTATAAAAGTTCAAATGAAAATAACTGGCTAACAAAAAAAGTGCTGAATTTCACTTTTTTTCCTTGTTTCTGCAGTTTTCACAGAAGCAACAACTGTGAAAATAGCTTTCATTTTTCCTTTACAAAACTGAAAATATAAGTCATTAAATATAAATCTTATATTCTTGAAGTTAAAATGTACTCTGTCAAGCCATTGTATGTTTCCTAATCAGGCCCAACTGAAGTTGGATTGTTTGTATGCCAAAGTAAACTCCAAGTCCATAAATAAATTTGATTGATTTGTTTTAACATCAGCAATGTGACATCTCTATCTTAGCTCATGTGATAGGACATAGTCATAGATATTGTTAGGACTATTCCCTTATGGGATGCTTGGTGTGGTATATTGAAGAGAACTATTATTAATTTGTACTCAGTACGTGGAGTTTAGTCAGCAAAAGTAAAACAGCTTTTGTTAATAAGGATGAAATATGTATAATGACTTGTTGAAACAATTTGGTAATATTCAAGAGTGTTTCATAAGTAGAAAAAATTATGTGAAGCAGGATATTTTGTTCTTTGTCTGCACACTTTCCATGATTTATTTACAAATGCTTTTGAATGGATTTTATGAGAAGTCATAGTAGAATATGCAAAGATAATAGCCATGGCTCCTACTGTCACGGTAAAAGGCAGAATGTGATAATAAGGAAAACATAAATATGAAATACGTTACTTAAAGTAAAAGTTCACCATGGCCAGAGAGATACAGCAAGTTTGCAAAATTACAATATCATTTGCTCTGCACTTAGCAGATAGTTAAGTTACATTTACACATTTGAAGATGGGGAAAACATTTTGAAGAAACAAAAAACATAAAATTAGAAATAGAGAAGAGTTATTAGTAAGAAAAAATATAAAACAAAATAGATATGAGTCTAGAGAAGTTTAGTTGGGTCCAATAATAAAAAGTTTTCTTAATTTTTACTTCTGGGACAACTTGGGATCATTGCAAGTTTTTGAGCTACCAAGTTTTGTATTAAAAGATTATTATATTTCAGCACAGCATTAGATTGATTGAAAAGGGAAAATAATTGAGGTAGAAAGATCAATTATAAGCTCATTAAAATTGACTAGCTAAACTGATTTTAGGGCCTGAACTTGAAGTTTATCTATCCAACTAAGATAAACCAATTTTGGTTTCTAATTAAGGATCCTCCTAAATTATTGGCCCTATAAAACTTAAATTCAAATTTGCTTTGAAATATATACTTGAAAAAATACTTAGGCCATGATCTCCAAGTTCCAGTGGCTGGATCCCAAAGTTAGAGGAACAAAGGAGTGGAAGTTGCATTGGTGCAGGAGGTTTTAGGTGTCAGCTGCAGGCAAGGTGGTCATCTGTCCTGTGAGTAGCAGAGTCTGAGAGAGAGAGAGAGAGAGATTTGTTTTTCGGAAATCTATTGGGGAATGCCAAATACATTGGGGAGCTGGGTGGGCACAGAGACAACTTAACTGAGAAGCCATTATCACACCTCAACAAATCCTATGAGAAACTCTGGAGAGGAGATTACTTTTCAGAATTGTTCTGCACTGGGGCAAAAGAGCCAGCTTTTACACTACCATCCTCAAGATTCTGTAAGGAATCTCCCGTGTGAGATTCATCAGAGAACATGCATCTGTCAGCATTCCCAGCTGCTAAGAGAATGAATGCTACCTCTAGAAGAGGTGATAAGGCAATTGGAGCAGCTATGCACAATGAAATAAAGCTAGAATAGAGTGTGTGTTGGGGGTATCATATGTCACCTGAGTTCTCTAATAAGAAGTCTCAGCACTATTGGGTAAATGAGAAATAATTTCCATTGAAAGACTTACATCATCATTTAGTCATACATTTAATTAATCATTTTTCTATTTTCAAATGTTTTCTTCATTATTCTATCATTATATTGTAATAAACATATTATCAGGCATAGTTTTATATTGGCATATTCCTTAGGAATTTTTCTTTTGATGTATTTCAATCTCTGTGCTTTAGAGATACACATAAATGCCAATTCTATAATAATAGAATCTATCCATGTTTGAAAATCATTTACTAGATGAGTGCATGGCTCCATTAATTCAAGTTCATTCATGTTCTTAATCTAACAGGAATTAATTTGATGCCTAGATGCCTGAAATGAAACCACTATCGATTTCTCAAGAGTTAAAAGATTTATGTTAACCTGTCCATATCCTAGTTACAGCTTTCCCCAGTAATGTTATCCAGTGAATTATATAGCCTTACAATAAACTCTTCCCTCTGAGCTTATGAGACACTGAAATGATCTGGTTCATGATGTTCTTCATTGGCCACTGCAATCTTGTGAGCTGAATGAGCCAGGGGGGAATAAGAGGCAGGAACCATGCATTTACTACTGCAGGATCACCTCATAACTTGTGGTAAGAAATAACTATGAAACTGTGCACAATAACTGATTATTTTTGACCTATCACTGTTAGATCACTATTTGTTCTTTACTGGCAACACATGCAGACAAAAATATGGCAGCATTGTATGTGGTGACAGATAGACCATAAAAGGTAAAGGGTCAATCTTGTTAGATGTTCCAACTGATTTCCCTAGGACCCACAACAAAGGGGTGCCTTCATTGTAAGTATTCAAGAGAGAAATATGTCTATATATGTATCTATGCTACTTCTACATCTATATATCTTTCTCTCTATAGGGACATGATGGATTTTTTAATTAAGGGTCTGTCACACTCCAATCACTTTTAGGTGTATTAATTATTATAACAACCCTTTGAAGCAAGAGTTAATGCTGTCAGTTTTCAATATACCATGTTACATAGAAATGGCAAAATTAGGAATGAATCACAGAACACCACAGAGACTTCAGTAACAGGTTCTTAATCCAGGTTACCAGGAAAATCGCATTTGGAGCTTAAAAGAAATTATAGGTACAAGAACACATATCTGGGATTCTGATTCCATTAGTCTAGGATAGGATCTTACAGATGCATGCTTTTGGAGCTAGGATAGGAGGATGTGACACAAAGTTAACTTCCAGATATATTGCTTATTATTATTCTACCTTACTTCTCTTCATCTTTATTTCAAAAAGAGACAGCAGCCAAGTTTCCCAGATTGCTTATCACTGAGAGTCCTGTCAGGTATGTACATTTTACCTGAAGGTTATGAATTCAGGATGTCTTGTCCAAAAAGACTTTCTGCTCCTGTTTATTTTGACATCACAAGAATCTGTTGTGCTGATAAATTTCTAAAATATTTTATGAGTTATTAAGTATGCAATACTAATATTACAGGTAAATAGAATTTATTGGCAGGATAGGAAAATTGTTGCATCAATGGTGTAACTTAGTAAAATACTTAAGTAAAAATCTTGTGTATTTATTTTTATAGGATATTTTTGCCATTGCAAATACTTTTTGCCATCCTTTAGTTATTCTATTGACAAAATTTTACTTATATTGACACTAATGACCACTTACTTACTTGATTTGTAATTTCTTAATGATTTTAAAATAGAATTGGAGTACTACATGTTCCTAAAAATGTAGATGTCCAGCCTGGGTCATCTACATAAAGGAAATAAGGAATGAAAACTACTAAGTTATAAGCACTAACCTATTAAATTATCTTAAGTTGAGTAGCTACTATGTGTTAGATATTATGCTATAATTTATTTTCTTTTCTTTATTTAGTCTTCAAAACAAAGTGGAGGTTGAAGAACCAACCTTGTCCTCCACCATACAGAGGTGAGGTCAGTTGCCCAAGAACATATTACACAATACATAAATTGGAGCCAAAGTGAATGTAAGTCAGCCCTGCCTCAAAGCATTTGCCTTTAGCTTCTTATCTAATGGCTACAATTTTTATGATTAGTGTCATAGGCAAACATCACTTTCTTATTATTTCTATAAATAAAATTTATTTAACAGATAGCAGAGTAGAAAAGCTGTGCATTATGAAACAGGACATTTAGGTTTATGTTATATTTCTACTAAGATCTGTCCCTGTTCTAGCTTTATGCAGTTTCTTCATCCAAATACAGGGAAAAAAATACAGGACCTATACCTTAGTTTGTTTAAAAAATGTAATGCAAAAATTTATGTTAAAAACACTTAACATAGTCTTTTTTCTTATAGCAGGTGCTTCATAAATGCAGTTATTGTTATAAGAATTTTATTGGATAATAAGACCATATAATTTCTGTTCACCTCTCTATGTTAGTTTAAAAAACCAGGGTAAGTTGGAACTGATATTATTACATTTTATAAGCCTTTATATGGCAACACAAAATCATATGAGCATATTTTTTTTGTATCACATCTCCAAATCTAGGGAATTTAATTGAGTCTTCTGAATAAAATCATGCAGTATATGAGAAGAACTGTGCTTTAGAGATGATTGGAGTCATGCAGGATAAATGGTCTGGATGAACTTATATGGAAGGAAATGGTGACCTTTGAGTTAGTGGTTTATATCAGGCTAAATGGAATAATCTCGGAAGCAGGAACATCCAAGTGTCTTATACACTATGCAGGGAAGAATGACAAGTGTTCTGGTAACATTATCTAGTAGACCATTCTTCCCACAGTTATCAAATAGTGGACAACTAGTACACCAACCCCTTTTCAGAAGCTAAGTAATCACAGGAAATATAAAAAAATAACAGTAAGCATCTCTATCACTACTAGAAATATAGTCAATATTATATTAGATAGCCAGCAAACTGAAGCAATTATGAGGATCAACATCAATAACCATTTCTGAGAAAACAATATGAACTATGAAAAATTAGAAGAATTTTTGACAATTTCATTTATACACTGATCATTGGCAAAACTAGTTTTAGAAGTAAAGAAGGGCTATGAGAGTTATGCGGTCAATGATTTGGAAGGTGGCTGAAATGGGCCATGCAAGAGCTGACACTGCTAAATCATAAAAGAAAACTTGTGTAATATTTCATGAGTTCAAAACCTTTTCCACTGTGGTAGATGTCTTTTTACTAAAATAAATAACACAAACAACAAAGAGGCCCAGATAGACTCAGTGTACATATACCTTAAGTCAAGAAAAGATGAATAGAAAACTACATATGAAAGTCTGACTCTGAGAAATAGCAATTGAGCAAGCGAGTAAATGTCAGAGCAGAAATTAAAATAGTGCTAAAAGGAATAATTGATATCCTCGCAAAAGACACATTTAGAAATCATTACAATTTAGAGGAGTATCTTAAAAATTGAAGTCAACAGATGGGAATGACTAAAAAAAATCTCTGTGAGGCTAAATAATTAGTTTATATCAGGAATTTACTATTGAGGAGTTGTGTGAATCAGGGATATACTTAATCCTCTTTGCCTCAGTTTTCACATCTGTTAAGTGGAGATAAAAATTTCTGACTATAGGACTATACATAATTTTAAACAGGTTAATGTACGCAAAGTACTCATTCTATTGTATACTCTTATTAAGTTATTAGAAAAATTAATTATAAGAGTAATAAAAACAAAGGAAACACAGGTATTGTAACAGAAGAGAAAATTAAAGATATAGGAAAGAATCATGAAATTATAAAATGTTACATAAATAACAATAATAAGCTTTTATCATGTTGGGTTGAATCATGAGAGTGATGGTTTATAGATAATAAAATGTCAGATGTCAAATGTCAGAAACTTCACATGGATCAGTATAAAAATTTTGTAATTTTTATAAATTCTCT
Organism: Marmota flaviventris; assembly: GCF_047511675.1. Taxonomy (NCBI): domain Eukaryota; kingdom Metazoa; phylum Chordata; class Mammalia; order Rodentia; family Sciuridae; genus Marmota; species Marmota flaviventris. The sequence continues at coordinate 56,321,783 of NC_092500.1, read as the reverse complement.
TTTAGAAAAATAAATCCATTTAAAAAGTTTATCTATACCTATACCCTGTACATTTTGATATTGTAGTCTTGAGCATACTTTAGAAATACTTCATATTAAATCACAAAAATGAAATAATTATAGTTACAATTCTTGAAACTTCTTTGTTAGTGAAACAACTCAAATAATATTATTAAGATTACAAAGAAGGAATCCATTAATTGCTATTTCATTTTAATTTCAACAGGTAGATAATCTTGTTTTTAATTTCCTTCTTTTAAAAGTAATTCAGAAGGTGAGATGGAAGTACTTAATATCTATTCAATGTACTTGAAACAGAAAATATTTTCTAGAGGTAATAGTAATTAGACATGTATAATTATACAGAAGAGCAATTTATTTAATGAGATTTCACTAGAGTTATTTAATTTGTGATTAGATTATACAAGAGTGGAAAATATTTGAGTTGGTAAAATGACCTAGAAGATTAAAACCTTTTCTTATTTTATTTTGTGTAACTGTGAGTGTTTGTGAAATAACTTGGAGATGTGCTTAATTACATCTGTTTCTGCTGTGGTAATAAATGATCCTTTTGAATGTTGTCATTCAGTTGGAATGGAAGATGTATTAAGATATATTCATGTTTTAATATAATGGAAGGTTTATTAAGAAAATTAGATTAATGATGTCTTTCATAATTTTCAAATAATAAAAAGTCACTTAGGTGTGTTAATATATTACATATTTTACAGAGATTTATTTGCGAGTAGCATATTTTCAGGATAAATGCAATTTTACTCCATAATTTGGCTAAGAATCTAAAATTCTATAGAAAAAAAAGGGACTTTAAAATTCTAACAATGTAATTCAGAGAAAAAAGTTTCCTCATTGATCTGAGCACAAATCTTTTGGAATCCTAGAAATATATTAATCATTTTCACTTCAATGTAATAGTTTGGTTAATACCTCACTTTTTGTGTCTTTAGGGGAAAAATAACTAATGGGAACTCAGCCTCTGATTTCGGCTGAAGTATTTTTAGGAAAGATGGTGAAGTAAGAAACTTGTCTTGTTTTAATGCAAACAAGTGGAGAGCTTGCTGAAAAGACCCAAGTTCCTCTTGATAGTGAAGATGGTAATTGGAACACCTTCCTTGTTCAGGTCTTCAGTGAGATCCACCAGCTTTTTGATTCTCATTGGTCATGTGCATTGGCCAGTATTCAAAACAATCAAGCCATGAAAAAAGCAGGACCTCAGTAATCCAAATGCAGAGGACCTGCAACTGCAGAGTGTTCTGTTTAGAAGCAAGGACTGGGATAAAAGGAGTTTGGGCAATGTCCAAGAAGAACTTGAAGAATTTCAAGTCTTCTCTTCCTAGCTAAAATAGTTTGAGCAATTTAGTTAACTCCTCTCTCTCCATTTGCTTATTTATAACACAAAGTCAATGATACTTACTCACAAGGTAACTTGAGATGACTTAATACACTAAAATTATTTTTAAAAGTATTACTCATATTATAAGAATGCAATAGATCTTAGTAATTACTGCTAAATATACTTCCCTTATGCCTATTCTGTTTCTAATATATGATTCTGAATGCTAAATTCAGGGTACATCTTAAGGGGAGATTAACATAGATTGTTTTTGATTCTTCCAGATGAACTGGAAGTTATTTCTCAATAACTTAATATCCTGCTACAAACTGAACCCTAATTTCATGGTTTATTTTATTTTATTGAGATTCATCTACCAGACTTTTCTTATGGTTACTCACTCCATAACTGCTCTCCTTTCATCCATTTGAGAATTTATTTGATGCCATTCAGTTGGATGCTTCTAATGACACACCTTGAGGCAGAACAGTGGGCATGTTTGAATAGGGTCCATTTCATGATTGTTTCTTCTACTAATTTATTCACTATTTTCTCAAAGTAGGAGAAGGGATTAGAAGGATGCAAGCTCTTTCAATAGATCTTATATTGTTCTGATCTCTGCAAATCATAAGAATTTTTAGAGATTCAAGTTACATTATTTTCATTTTTAAGTTTCATATTGAGAACTACAGTTCCTAAATCTTGGACACAAATATCACTTGGTGTTTTGTTCCACCATTGTAGTGATTACAAGTTGAGTGATCACACTATACTTACTCATGTTGCTTTACTAAGTTCAAATTAGGTTATATGAGTCTAAATTGCCCTTATAGTTAAATATTAAGAAAACAAAAGAAAATGAAAATTAAAGAAAGAGATTAGCAGGACTGTGGTGAGTGAAGGAAGGACCAGAATCAATCACATATGAGCCATAGAAGAAAGAGAAAAAATGCTATCAAGACACCAAACTAAGCTTAAGTGGGAGGAATAGAAAACTAAGTAAATACATACTGAAGAGCTTTGGACTTCCCAGTAACAAATGACCCAAAGTCATGTATTGATAGGAAGAGAACAAAGGTTCATTTGGAACTTTGGAACTTGATAGTAGATATGTTTGTCAAACTAGGTCTAGGAAGTTCCACTTAAAAATTAATGACACCTGCTTTTTCTATTATGCAGTACCCTTTTAGCCCATTATTGTAAAATATAAAATTAAAGTAATGGAAAAAGGTAAACTTATTCACACTTGGATGGTGTTTTTTGGCCATCTACTCACATATCGCTCAAATCTCTGAAGTGAATTGATCCATCTCAAATGAAGAATATATCAAAATAAATAACTGTATACCAAGTTCCTTTGTTTGTACTTCATCTTTCCTCTCTTTTTCTCTTTCTCTTCCTAGTATTCGCTCTCCTATTCTTTTCCTTTATGGGGCTGCAACTTTAGTATGAAAGTTTGAGAATGAGAGTGACTGCAAATTAGAAGGCATTTTTATGGTTTCGGAAAACTAAGACACAAGGAAGGAAATCAGGGGAAAGAAAGCAAAATGCTGGTCTTTCTAGTAAGGAAGGAAGTTCCTCAGGTATCCAAACTATCTCCCCATGGGAACAAGTGGACAGGATTTCACAAAGGCAGCATTCCTAAATAATATGTCATGTACCCATTTATTATTTTTTAAAATTTATACAAAAATTATAGAGTATGATCAAGAGGAATTCCTTGTGATAATGTTCATACATGCACATGCCATTGTTTGCTTAATTTTGTTCTGCTGTTCCTCCCCTTTCCCATTCCTTCTCCCTCTACATCATTTCCCTTCTACTTCACTGTTCTCATTCCATTTTCATGAGCTCCTCCCCCCATTTTTAATTCATTATTTCTCCTTAGCTTTTGCATATAAGAGAAAACATTTAACCCTTCACTCTCTGAGTCTGGCTTATTTCAGTTAGCATGATGTTCTCCAATTCCATGCAATCCATTGACCAGCCAATGACATAATGTCACTCTTCTTTTAACCAAATAAAATTGTGTGCATACACCATATTTTATTTATTCAATAGTATATCAATAGATACCTAAGCTGGTTTCATAACTTGGTTATTATTATTGTAATTCATGGATAGATACTAAGGAGTGAGATAGCTGGATCATATGGTGGGTCCATTCCAAGAGTGCAGGCATAAAATACTTTCCATATAATTAATATGGGCAGCTGAAATTCAGACTGATCCAAACACAGAGAACTTCTTTGGGTATTCACTTTCCATATTAATTAAGTGAGTGCTGAACTTGAATTTTCATGTTAGGTTTGAATCTAGAAATTATAGTATACTTGGTATCCATTTTGGAACCAATTCTTTGAGATTTGCTTTGCAATTTTAGATTATTAGTGTTTTGTTAGTTTGTTTATTAATTTGTTTTTTTCAGTGCTATCTTTTGGATGTTATAGGCATCAAACTCAGGGAACTGAACTTGTGACTCTCCAAAGCAAAACAGTGACATGAAGACTGAGCTCTACAGAATAAGTTAATATTAGAAGAGTGTTCCCAAGTTGTTCATGACCAAAGAGTGAATCAGAATATCAATTGGCATATAAGTTTCATGGGCAGGGTGGCAGTGTGTGGTGGGCAATCAAGGGCTAGATGGACTTGGATGAACTTGCAAAACTGAAAGAGTGAATGAGGGAATAAAGAATTTTGAGAGATGAACGAGTTTGGATCTTTTATGTGAATTGGAATCAGAATAATTAAATTCAGTTTTTGTTCAAGAAGTTTTTCTCAAGCCAGGCCTCATGCTCAGAGGCAGGGCATCGTAATCCTTCAATTGAGTGTAGGCAAATAAGTGCAACTGGTTCGCAGAATTTGAAGAAGTGGAAGCAACTGGAATATTGCCTATCAGTAACAGAAATGTCAGAAGAGAAGAAAGCATCACTACATTAACAATGATTCACTTGATCCTAACTGGGCCTCTCTTGGATACTCTGAAAAGATGATGGATTATCAATATCAGGAATTCGGGATGTTTGGAAATTATTTGCTCTGAGATTAAGATAATGCCTGGCAAGAGAAATATTGCTCCTTTCACACACAGTATTGTAGAATCTAATTAGAAATTTCTGCTTTGTGAAGAGGAAACTATATAACACTATTATTTTCATGTTTTATATTGCCCAGACGAGTGCTTGTTCAGCAGTTTGGCCATACCCAGAGATGTGGAAATTTAGAAACAGTGATGTTCAACACTTAGACAGTGACCCTAAAATGTGAAAACACTCCAAAGCAACAAAGAAACAGTAAGGTGATTGGTTAGTCACAGGTGATTCAGAGAAAGGATGCTAGAATCTTAAAAGAATGTTAGAGATTTGTATCCACAAGATGTGTATTTATACTTTTGTAAAGGAACACAAAAAATAGAACACTATTTACTGGAACTGAGATTAAATTGAGGGTATATTCACATATTAAAACAAGTACAAAAATTGAGATAAAAGGCATATCCTTGTGGAGAAGGTTAAGTTAAACACCCAACCTACTCCCTAATAGTCTATTAAATCCTCTTAGGTAGGACTGGGTAGTACTGAATTTCTTATGCAATAATTCCAACTAAAGTAATTTGATTAGTGTACCTCAAAGCAAAAAATAAAATAAAATCTCATATTCGAAAATGATAATCACAGAGAGCATGCAGCCCTTTGGTTTGTATAAAGGAGTTAAATTCAAAACCTTGAAATTACCATACAAATTATTTGCCAAAAATGAGAGCAAATATTAGAACTCCATCTTAAATTTTTCCCTAGATGGGATAAACCTCATGATAACATAAACATATTCGGATATTATTTTATCTGTATCATTTTATTCTACCATGGTTTTTAAAGCTTTATTGATTTATAGTGTATTATACCTATATATAATATTGATATATATAGATGATACAGATGCACACATACATATATATGTATATGTGTATGTGAAGTTGAATATATATACACATATACATTATAATGAAAATGGGAAATAAATAAGAATATACAATAAATTGGATGTATTTATAGTGTATTTTGGTGGGTTTCAACAATTCTATACCCTTTTAATACCAACACCAAATTAAGATTATAAGCATATCCATCACTTCTAATTTTTCTTCTGCTATTTTGAATCCCTCTCTCCTCTTCTTAATTCCTACATCTAAGTGACTGCTGCTATACATTCTGTAACCGTAGTCTGTTTTGCAGTTTGTAATTTCACTAAGTGGAATTATAGATTATATATCATTTTTTGCTTTGATTTTTTTTCTGTTCAGCATATTTACTTTCAGTTGTGTGTCTCACTGGTTCAACGCTCTCCTTTTTTCTTTCCTCAGTATTATGCTCCTGTAAGAATACATCACAGCTAGAATATACATTCTTCTGTTGATGGACGTTTGTGCTGCTTCCAGTTTTTAGTGAAATAAACTGTTGAGAAGATTCATGTATAAATTTATGACCTTTAGAGTCTTCATTTTTTTCAGAATATATATAAATGTATTCAAAGGAGAAAATTAAGAAAAAATAATGAAAACTCATCCAAGAGAAGTGATGGGTGTATGTGTCTTCTTTGGGGGCAGCACTGACATCTTTTCTACATGACAGCTTGGTGCATTCCATCAAGACAAGTGTCCACTCACTTTTTATAGACTCAGAATGAATATAAGCTGAAATGAGATTCTATATGAAATTGTAGTAAACTAAATTTTCTATGTTTCAACTTTAAATATCACCTTACATTTCTTTATTCTCCCAGTATCTTTTTAAGGAGTTGCACTGAGATGCTCAAGCTTCATAACTGTAAGTTTTGGAATACAATCATCTCTAAATTATTTCTAATCAGATTTAAAGGTTTTCGTGTGCAAACATTTATACTCTATGCTTTGATTTCTGAAATGTTCTGAAAGATCAGATTGAAATTCATTAAGTCTAAAAGCATTTAAGACTCATTATAGGCTGTTCTGCAAAACAATGATAACAGGAAATAAATAAGAACATTAAAACTACATTTTCACAGTGACTCAATAAGTACTTTCTATAAGTTGAAGTCCCTGACAGGTAGAATTACTTGTAACCTTAGGAATCATCAATTCGAGGTGTTGCTGATTCATTTGACACTCATATGGGTCAAGGCATTTGCTCAGTTACAGAAGAACAGTTGTTAGCAATTAAGTTTCCAAGTCTGTTACCAGTAAGAACTTGGTTCAATTTTGTTTTCCTTATTATCTCTTTCTGTTCCTGTTTTCACCACAGTTTTTGAAATGGTTTCCAAATTTGTGGAGATACTACATTTTTCATAATAGTAGATGTGGTATAGTTTGGATCTTGCATTTGAATCTTTATCCCAAAAAGCCTACGGATATAGTTTAGTCCTCAGTGTGGCACTATTAGGAGGTGGTGGAGTCTTTAAAGGTGGAACCTAATGGGAAGTCTTTAGGTCATTGAGTGCATGTCCTTGATGGGGATTGTGAGACTGGCCCTTTCCTTTTATTTTTGCTTCCTGGCCATGAGGTGAGAAGTTTTGCTCTGCCAAGCAGTCCTACCATGAGTGCTGCCTCACCACAGGCTCAAAAGCTATGAGGTCAATTGATCCTGATCTTGAACCAAAACTGTGAGCCCAAGAAAACTTTTCTGTTTATTCCTTGATTATCTGAAGTATTTGTTATAGAAATGGAAATCTGACTAACAGTTTTCTGAGCCAGAAGGTATCATTTTACAAAGACAAGCTGTCATCACTGTGCAAGCTCTGAACTTCTGTTCATGAAGAGATCCCAAATCATATTTTTGTTCTTTCTGTAAGTAAAATGTTTTCTTTATTTACTTTAGCTTAGAGTTGATCTTGCTGGTAGAAAAAAATAGCAACAGTTTGCTTTAGCTTATGTGTTCTTTTAAAATGTCATAGCCTCTTTTCTCCTTCCCAACCACCACATTCCCATCTAAGAAATTTTCTCTCTATAAAGTTTCTTCTGCTTTTTTCTATTAATAAAAAAATAGAAAAGTTTATGTTGTATAGTGGATAGACTATATGCTTTGTCTTATATTGTCAGAGTACAATACCAATCAGTAACTATACAAACTTATACATATGAATTTATCTCCCAAAGCTTCATTAGAAACTATTTACAATATTCTCTACTGTGCCTGTTTTAAAGATTATTTGAGAAGGAAATTCGGTACTTTATGGGAATGCTCTTTATAAACAAAGTAACTACAATTTTTCATTCAACTTCCTGAGATTGACTGAGTGAAATGTTAAAAAAAAATCTCATCACAATACTAAGTTGGGTCCATTTGGGTTCCTATCTATGGCATGGTAGGGTACAGAGCTATGAATTTTGGAAATCTGGATCCACTTGTGTCAAGACCACTAAAATGATTTTATGAAAGTGTGTCTAGATTTTTGACCCCAAGTGTACTAAACACATGATGGAATGTCCTATGGTGGTAAAATCAGTACAGGGCAGAAAGCACATTATAATTTCCCATAGGTCCAAAGATTTGTATTGCTTTGAGTTGTATAAAGGAACCATAGTTAATCTGAGGAAATTCATTTTCATTTAGACATGTTCATTCAGGCTGTGTGTACTTAAATAAACTTTTCTGGAACAGGCATTGCTAATCTATGGATGTGCAATGATATATCAACATAGGTCCTAACTTACGTAACTTATAATTGGCTACATAAATCTCTCCATTATTTAGCTCAAGGTTTAAATGAGTGAATAAATCTATATGATGTTTTGTGACTTTGACAATGAGTTTTAAAGTACAACATCTGATTATACTAAAGGGAACACTTCTCTGCATCTTCATTTGTCTCTTGGCATTTAATTCCTGTTTGCATTTCCATTGTTGCTACATTCAGAATGTTCCCACCTCTGTCCCTGGCAAAATCATATATTGAAACTTAATTGTCAATAAGATGGTTTTAGTATTTTCAGATTTGGGGAGGTAGGATCATGAGGATGGAGGCCTTGTGATTATGATTAGTATCTATATAAAAGAGATCGCAGAAAGCTGCCTTGCACTTTCTACCATATGAAGGCGTAGAACAAAGTCACCATTGATGAGTTAGAAAGGGGGCCCTCTCTAGACACAGACTGTTGGTGACTAAATCTTGCACTTTGTACCCTTTAGAAATGTGAGAAATAAATTTATGTTTAAAAAGCTACCCACTTTATGGTATTTTTTATAGCAGCCCAGGTGAACTAATGTAACTATTTATTGATATAAATTCCCTATTTTCATAATATCATCTTACTTCGTATTTTGAACAGTGAGTAGTTTAAAAATATGTTATTAAACTGGGCTCGATGACTCACACCTGTAATCCCCGTGATTTGGGATGCTGAAGCAACAGGGCTGCAAGTTCAAGACCAGTTTTAGCAACTTATAAAAAATAAAAAGGGCAGGGGATGCAGTTCAGTGGTGAAGTGCTCCCGGTTTCAAAACTTCCACATCTTTGACAAATTTCAGCTGTATTGTGAGAAAAATACTTTGGAAATTATACATTAGAAGCCATTCCGCTAGAAAATAGTATTGGATGATAATGAGAATTTTTTTTAAACCTGTACTTAAAATGTATAGAATATATGACATGTATAAATACAGTCTCTGCATGTGATAAACTTTCAGATTTGACATTTCAAACATCCCTGAATCTCTAATACTTTACAGAGAATAATTCTAATTTTAGTTTATAATTGAATTTTTAAAATACACATGAACTTACATCTTTTCTTGCATGATGATCTTTAGTCTTCCTTGTGAATTCTGGCTAAGGTAAAAAGAATAATTTTAATTTCAAATATTTAGAAAGTAGATGGAAATGTACCTGCTTTCATAAATTATTTTTCCAATTTAAAGGTCAAATAAGTCTTGGGTAAATCCTTATTTTATCACATTTTATTCATAAAACCCTTTTTAGTCACATAAAATTTAATTGCTAAAACTAAAAGGTAATATTTGCAAGAAAGATGATGAGTTTCATTTTCAGTTTTGCTGTGGTAGTTTTAGGTGTTAAGAGAAGGGTGAACACTCCTTTTCATAGAGCAGCTATGGAAGTGTGAGTAGCAGTTAAGTATCAATCCCATGACTAGGGCCTCCTTCTCACCTCTGCTGACTTTACTGCTTGTAAAGTTCTGAAGTTGAAGAGGAGACATAAATGCAGAGTCCCAGATATAGTACCATCAATCAAGTAATCTAGGCAGACAATTGGCTAATTGGTTATATCAAAATTATTTTACTATGGAGGTGAATAGTTTTGGTTTCATTGGAATATTCATCTATTCTGGATATGTGTTTGCTTTTTTTGTCTGCAGTACTAAGGCCAGAATAACTATGTGATTGTTGATAGCAAATTTGACTTACTAACATAGGATCTTGCATAAAACACATCTTACATCATAGGACATCTCTGGTGTGAAACTCTATAGGGATCCTGCCTTCCAGGAAACTGTATAGGCATTGGACCAAAACACACACACACACACACACACGGTGCAACTTGCCCCAAAGATAAAATAAATACATTCCAAAACCAAGGAGGAAAAGTAAGATTACTGCCTGTTATTGTTCTTAGCCACCTTGAAAATTTTGAGTTTTATGCCTATTTAAGTCTACACTTTGCTGGTTAGAAGCACTTGTCACTGAAGGTCATAACTCCATTAGGATATACTGTAGGAGTTCTGTTGAAAGAAAACCATTCTTGCTGCCTGATCACTTTGGAGTCCTCATGTAAAAGATAAAAACATGCAGAAAGGAGTTAGTACCTTAATGGAGATAATCAGCTCTACTTTTCATGAGAAAACTGTGTAAGTAGTATGTAATAGAGTCAGGGATGGGTATATTCAAAATTTGTACATTTCACTGGGCACTAGCTACAAGTAGGAAGTTTAACTTGTTTTCTTAATTATGATGTGAGAAACATCTTACCTTTAGTGATTGCAACATCAAACTCAGCAACAGAGTGTACTTCCCAGTTAAAGGTCAAATAAGCCTTGGGTAAATCTGGACGTATCCAGATTCAAGTGATACAGTTGATAATCTATACTTGTGATGCACTATGCTAAATCTTAGCCTGCCTGACTTCAACAGAGCTGTGGCTACTGTTCATTCTCCTGATCAGGCTGTCCCCTCAACTACATGCAGTGCAGTCTCTTTGTTTTGTTGACTTGTTTCTTTTAACCCTGTCCAAGGAGGATATGTTTCAAGATCCCCAGGGGACACCTAAAACTATAAATAGTAATAAATCTGACAGATATGCCGGATTTCTGTTTGTGACTAAAAGGCTCAGGGGTTACTCCAGGAAAATTGGGCTGACTGGGCTGTGCAAAATATCCACACAAGAGACACAAATACCTTTTTCTTTGGGATCACTGTGATGGCTTCTCTGAACTTAAGGGTCCATAGAAAGAGAGAGAGAGAGAGAGAGAGAGAGAGAGAGAGAGAGAGAGAGAGAGCACATGCTGACCTCTTTTATTGAGGAGAAACTATTCAAATGAGGCAAGGGGTCAGGTTTCAGGTGGCTGAGTCTATCTTCATGATGTTCACTGTCAGCAGGTTGACTGATATCTAGGTAGGCCACACCCAAGGGCACAGTAAGAGAAGTGGACACAGACACACACAAGGCACTTCCATGGAAGATTCTATCCGAAAAAGGGCAAGAGGTAATATTACAAAGGAACATGTGAGCATAGCTCCACCCATGGGGCTGTAGGAAGCCACGCCCAGAATGACACAGTCACTGGAACCCTAGAAGAGTGGGGCAGTCTAACAAACATGTGTGCCTGATGCCACATCATCCAGCAGGGGAGTTAACTCAGTCACATGCGAGGTTGGTCTCCCACACAGATACTATTCATTTTCCAATAAATACATAACTATGAGAATATTAAAATTTTAAATTATGCACAGTAAGAGATTAAAAACAACAAGAAAATAGAACAATTATAACAGTATACTACAAAATTTTTATTTGAATGTGGATAGTCTTTCAAGTCTTAATTTCTCATTACACTATAGTAATATTTTTGGACTGTAGTTGACTGTGGGTAACTGAAACTGTTAGGAAGTGAAATCGTGGGTAAGGAGAACTATCAGTAGTTAAAGTCTCCAGGATCAATTCTCAACAAACAAAAAATGTGATTTGGTGTAGAGTTGAACCAGCCCCTTTATCCTTTTGGGAAGTGGGTCAATTCTGAGGTGCAATCTGTGTGTTTTCTCATAGTTTCCCCAGTGACATGGAGCCTTAATTTTCCACAGAGATCATCAGTTAATTAGGAATACTTTTATTGACATTTTGCTTTTCATGCCTCATGTTCTTTTCTCTATTTAAAATTAAAAAGTTATTAAAATATAAGCATAAAAGAATTAAGGCAGGATTGTCTAGGCAAATTTCACAGTCTCATTATGCTATATGTGGCCACATGCAGATGTAAAGTAGGATGGCAATCCACAAGAATATTTACCTAATACATTTCATTTCATTTGATTTTGGTCCAAGTGGTTCATTGTCTGACATTTCTTAACAAAATTTAAGTTTCTCCACTCCAGGATGTGTATGATTTTTGGTATGGTTTCTACTTCCAGACAACAAATCTATTCATATTATAAACTTGGCTTTAGACTCGGTTACTTTAATGTAACTTAAATTTCATCTCTTTTGTCTCCATATTATGCTGATGCTGAAAATGTAATAGATGCTACAGCAAAATAAATTTATATGAGAAAGTGTGAGAAAGAATGTGTATCTGCCTCTGGGTATCTTTCAATCTCAATTTGAAATATTAAATAATGTTTGCACCCCCAAAGAAGGTTGAATTGGGAGATATCAAATGGGCAGCTATCTTATTTAGATTTGGCAATTTTATTCCTAACAGAATAGCTATGACCAAACTTTCAATTTCATTATTCTTTAGCTTAGTTTATGGTCAGTTGCCTTTACAGTCATTTATTTGAAAACTGTTCTTTAGAATGAGATTAAAAGAAATTTATGATGTGTTTCACAATTCCACTTGTAGTATTATGTGACTCTAGGGATAATAAAATTGAGTATGTTTCTTGATATTCTTTTCTAAATACCACCCCAGGAAGACTTCTCCAGTAGTACAATAATTTCAATTTTTCTTCTCCATCTTAAAGCTAGAAAATATTTTACTGAAAAAAGCCAACAGAGTATGTATAGATATTTTAAATATATTCATATATAGGGTTTGTCTTTTCTCTTTAGTAGCAATTGTTATTTAAATAATGATGTTGAAAAAATATATGACATTGTGCTACCCAACCAATTAAATACAGGACAGGATACTTCTTTAAGAGACAATTCTACTTAACAAAGGATTATTGAATACTTACCAGGTGCCTTATACTGAAGTAAATCTTGAAGTAACAGGTCAGTGAATGCAGCTGAGTCTCAGCTTTGATATTTGCTGAAAATGTGACTTAGATTATTTATTATAAACTTCTCTGCTATTTAAAGGATATTAGAAATACTTGTCTAACAAGCTTCATGCTAAGATTAAATGAAATAATACATACCAAATGTCAAGTAGTGTTTAGGGCAAAGTGATCCACAAATGTTAGTTATATTTGGACTCCAGGGACTCAAGGCTCAAGGCACAAGACGTCTTGCATGGAGATAATTTAACATGTAATTAAAATACAGTGGAATAGGTTTTCTTGTAAGTGAAAAAAAGGATGTGTCATAATACAAAAGAGGCATCTTGAACAATATCCTAAATATTTACTTTAGGATCCAAAGAAAATAAAAAATTTAGCAGGGGGCCAAGGGAGGATATGGCATATTGTAGAATGAAAGAAGAAGTCAGAAGAAAGAAAGAGATACACTTCCAGGAACTAAAATGATGTGCAGGTCAGTTGCAATATGGGATATGACCCCACATCAACAGAGTTTCACATGAGGCCACATCAGGATTCATTGGTCCACTTTATACTTTGAAAGTCACTTTTATCCATGTAGGATTCTGTATTTGTCAGGCATTAGTTCACTATTTTATCTCATACTGGTCCCTTTGGAAAAGAATTTTAACTATTGGCAGATAACAAACTCATTATGGTTAAGTACTATTTTCTAATTTTCATTTGAAAGCAAGATATCTTACTATTGGTTTAAAAAAATAGTGTTCTTTTTTAAAAACAAAATAAAACAGACTTTTTTGCTCCATTTTATTTGAGAAAATGTCTAGCCAATACCCAATTCTGAAAAAGTAAAATTTATTTTTTGGTTATTCTTTCAAATAAGAGTGAAAAATCAAACAATTGCCAAGTGTTTGGGGGTATTTTTTTGTATACTTCCCATTTCTCATAATATTATGAGAACCTTAACATAATATTAACAGAATATTAAAATAACAAGCCCACAAAGGTCAAGGTATAACAACATTAATAGGTCTTATTTCTTCAACAAGATTATTTTTAGTGAAAGTGTCTTCTTTATAAAGTTTTAGTTGACAAGTTGTGCATATTTATGGGATATAGTGTGACATGTTGTTAAGTGTGCATATACAATGTATAAAGATCAAATCAGGATAATTAGCATGCTCAACACCTCAAAAATTAATCATTTACCTGTTGGGAACATTCAAAATCTTTTCTTATAGCTATTTTGAAATACATAATAAGCTATTTCTAACTCTAGTTACTCCACCATGCTATAGACCACACAACTTATTCAAATTATCTGTAATTTTGTATCTGCCAAACAACACCCCTTCCCTTCCCTCTCCAGACTGTGGTAACCACTACTCTGCTCTACTTCAAAAAGATTAACTGGTTTAGATTTTACACGAGTGAGAAGAGGGAAAAAAGTATATAAAAATGTATGACAAACAATGAGTAAAAACATAATTCAATGACCACAATACGTTTGGTGCCACTGGCTCAATTTGTGCTCAGGTTGCAGGTCACTACTGCTTTTGAACTATCAGCATAAAAGGGGAAATGGCATTTTAATATTGTTATAGAAATTGTTTTGCCCACAGAGACCCTGAAAGAGACTTAGGGATCTTGAACATAATTGTCTAAAAGCAATTAGATTATTAAGCCAAAGTTATCTAAGAAGAGAAATTAATATTTGACATGTAAAAATTATATATAATCATAGCATACTTTTTGAAGTTTGAACAGGACAAGCAAATCTATTTCCTCAAATACTTTCTTTTGTGCGTGTGTGTGTGTGTGTGTAAAAATATTCAAAATCCTTTCTAGCTTTTTATGATATAGTTGTTATTTTCTATAGTCACCCTGTGTTATAGTTTAGATATGAAGTATCCCCCTGAAAGCTCATGTGTGAGACAATGCAAGAAAGATTAGAAATGAAATGATTGTATTATGAGAACCTTAACATAACAAGTACATTGATCCACTTTAATGGATTAACTGGGTGGTCACTGTTGGCAGGTTGGGGATAGTTGAAGGAGGTAGGACATTGGGGGTATGCCTTTGGGATGTATATTTTGTCCCTGGTGAGCTCTCTGATTCTTGATTGTCATGTCCTGAGCTGCCTGTCTTCACCAAGCTGTTCTGCCCCATATTCCTCCTCACCTCCAGCCCAGAGCAAGGGAGTCAGCCACCTATAGACTGAGACCTCTGAAACCAGAAGCACCAAATAAACTTCCTCCTCTAAAATTATTCTTTTCAGGTCTTTCAGTCATAGCAGTGAAAAAACTGACTAAAGAACCTTTTTTTGCAATGTGGATTAATACCCATTGATCAATCTGTGCCCATCCATCCCTTTCCTTTCTTATCCCTACCGTCTGGTAACCACTATTCCACTCTCAAGTACTATAAGATCAACTATTTTAGACTCCAAATATCAGTGATGTCTTTCAGAATTTGTCTTTTTTTGTGTGCCTGGTTTAATTCACTTAGCATAATGTCCTGCAGAATATAAGGAACTCAAATAAATTAATAGCAAAAATAAAAGCCAATGATGTAATTTAAAAATGGGCAATAAGCCTAAATAGACATCTGTCTAAAAAAGACATAGAAATGGCCAATGGGTATATGACAAAATATTCATATAATTCATCATCAGGGAAATGCAAATCAAAACACAGTTATCACCTTACTCCAGTAAAAACGGCACTTATCAAAGCAAAAGATAGAATGAGCTGATGAGGATGTGGAGAGAAGGTTTAGCAATTATGAAAAATAATATGTGGTTTTTTCCAAAAAAAAAACTAAAAATAATGTATGTTAACCTTACTACTGTTTATATTTCTGAAGACAATAAAATCAGTATGTTGAAATAAAATCTGTACTTCCATGTGCATTGTGGCACTACTCACAGTAGCCAAGAAGTAGAAACAACCTAAGTATTAATCAACATATTAATGGTTAAAATTAAGTGTGGTAAGTGTATTCAATGGAACACTATTGAGCCATAAAAATGATGAAATTTGGTTATTTTTGACATCATACATGGAAATGAAAACTGATGTATTTTAAATGGTATATAAATTTTTTAAAATTATATTTATTTATCACATAAGACCTCTTTTAAAGTGTTTAGGGAACTGTTATGTAGTAGGAGAATTAGACATTTTCTGTATTTGGTTTCTATAGGTAGGACTAAAATAAATGTAAATAGCAATCAGATGGATTAAAGGTCAGCATAAACGTAAGACCTCTTGAATGATGAGGCTATTTGGTAAGTGTTGAGTTTCTAGGAAGTGAGCCAAGCCATGAAAAATCAGTGCTATGGTATAGGTTAAAGCACTGGAGAGGTTGTTAGGCAAAATGTCCTTTGAATTCTCCTCAAGTGTTGAGCTTCTGTCTCTTTGTAATTTGTTAGTTTTACTGCCTCAGATAGGAAACAATGTAAGATACATTTAAAAAAAATGGCAGTCATAACCGTCACTAAGTTAGTTCTTTAAGGTTTTGTTTTGTTTTAGTCCAACTCTGAAGATTCCTGTGGACCAACGGCTTTTGGAAGGAAATTTTATTGGTATTTTATTTGGTGGCAGCATTTATCCAAACACAATCTGCTCAGGCCTAAATAATAATAAAAACTGCACATGGAATTTTGTTAAAACAGAAATAAATTGATTCAAATTTACTTGTGCCAGTTAATTTTTATGAATTAATTTTTTGAACCACTTTTTTAATGAAGTCTATTTCATTAGTTTAGTTTCCACAATCATTATTCTGTTTTGTGGATTTCTTTCTGTCAATTGAAAGGGCAAATTGGGGCACATTCAGTCTAGGAATAAAGGGCTTTTTTGAGTAAAAATGAGAATGGCAACCTGAGGCAAAACAAAATTTCTAGTTGCCCAGAGTAAGTTCTCCTGAAATGATATCCAATGGGTCTGGATTTTATAGACTGAAAAAAAAAAGAAAAGAACAAGAAGGAGGTAACAGCACTGGTTATTAAAATTATGCTGGTTAACAAGAATAACATCATATGACATTGATTATAATAGGCCTCTGATATATTTCAGGAAAGAAGTGCTTTATGCAGGAAGAGGCTTTTCCTGGGGTTACTTGTGATCCTTATGACATTAGAGAATCCATGGAAATCTGCTGATGAGGTCAACATGACCTAGGTGACCACCATTTCTTGCCCTGTTTCCTCCAGGATGAAGGACTTAGTGATCTATACCTGTGATGTTTTAAATCCTTCATTATTTTTCAGTTTTCTAGTGAAGAATAGAATTTTCATATGCATCTAAAAAGAGGTAGGAAATAGGAAATAGGGAATGATATAATGAATAAGCATATTATTTATTTCAATGAAACTTTGCCTCATATTAGATTCATGTAACACCTAAACAACCATTTGATGTAGTTAATTGTGGTCCAAAAAGTACATAGATGTTTGATGATGATCACCGGCTTTCTACATCTCAATGGTTTATGTTAATTTGTTGATACTGTAGTAGATGTGGCAAAATATACTTTGATCTAAAGTAATAAAAGTAATTTGTGTTTTGTTAACTAACAATATATACAAAAGGAAATAAAAATTTCTTTCTCTCAGGAAAGAAAAAGTTATAAAGATATAAGAAGCTAAGAGATAAAAAAAGATGCCTACCAGTTCTGTGAAATGCATGGAGATGAAATCATTGGAGATTAAAAAAAATGTAAAAAGAAATCTGAGGATTCTTTTATTCTTCATTCTCATTGTCTCCTCACTAACATTTAAGAACATTCCAATTACATCATTCCCATCTGAAGTGGCTATTGTGTTTCCTTAGCTTTTCAAGCTCTTCTCTTTTGCATGGGAGCTTCTTTTATCTTTAGCCCTTAAAAGATAACTCCAACCATTGTTTAGAGAACAAGCAATCTGATGTGAAGTTCAAAAACACTAAAGACTGTTACATTTATGAAACTGTACTCAAGATTAGTGCATTGCAAATTTCTTATTAGCAGTCTTCACTATTTCATGGACACATTCTCTTGTTCTTTGTTACATGCACAATGCACTGAACCTGCATGTCAGCACACCTTCAGCCTCATCTCGGTTTTCTCCATATGGGCTTTTAGTGATTCTCTCTAAATCAATATTTGTCCTTTCTATTAAAATACAAGATCTTACAAGTAAGAAACCATTTAATGTGGGGTCTAAATCAACAGAACATAAGCTCAGAATTGTGATTCTAATGCCTGACACCTCAATACATAGAAAAATAATTTTAAGTATAATGTGAAATTTGTCTGCAACAAAAGTTAATTCAAAATTACTTGAAATATTTATTATAAGATAAGCCTAGTCAAATAGCTTATAAGGAGAAGATTTATAAAAGTTATAGTACACTTGCCATAACACGATTATGATTTTTTGGAGTTGATTTTTATAAGCTCTAAAATGAAGCACATTGGACTCATCTTTTCTTTACTTATCTATAATTCTCAGGTGTCACAGCAAAAATTGTATACTCCAAGATAAACAGGCAAGGGAGTCTTTATCAAGGCTATTGCAATAGGAAAAAGAGACAGAAGGCAGTTCTGATGAAATAGAAGTCTGAGTTTTTAAGAGCTTGGGTTGGGAAACCCTAGGTGATCTGCATTTGCTAATATGCTTTACTTAAAATGAAATTAGTTTTCTGAATTTTTTTATGACAAGAAGTAGTTCTAGAACTTGGAGGAAGGACCAGGAAAACCTACATTTTTACCCTTCTACAGAAACTGAGAGAAAGAGACACCAACTTTTATTTTTTATATTTCAAGGAGTTGGCTCCCAGGTCCTTAAGAGAGGCATTCATTAGGTTATAAAAATGACATAAGTCTTGGGGGAAACTTAAGTACATTTCAAAGGAAAAGAGAAAGAATTTACAACTATAAGATTTCTGAAGTAAAAGTTCTAAGTAAAGGAAGTCTAAGGCCTAGAAACAGGGGAATCCTGTGTAAAATTTGGTCAAACCCAGGAAAAAAGAATACTGGCCTGTTTTATTTAGATCTATTGTCTATTCATCTTTCATTGAATTAGCTATACCAATTTCTGACAAGGAAGGCAAAGTAATTCTCTTAAAAACTTTGAAGGGTTTGCTATTGTTTTATGGACTTTTATAACTAAGATATTCATAAAGTGTTTCTTGATTAGTTATTAAGAGACCACAATGTATAAATTGCTGCCAAGTACCACAAAGAAATACAATATATAGGATCTTGTTTGACTTGAAGAGTCATAATCATGTAATTGTCATAATAATTGGTTATTGTGATATTTTTAATATTTACAAGAAAGGGATATTTGTAGTTCAACAAATAATTGGGGCTTATCTAAAATCTTGCTAAATATTGCATATACAGCATATATGACCACTTGGTTTTAATCAATATATCTCAAATAGATGCATACTATCTAATCTGTGGAAGTTTATAAGCATATAAAAGGACAAGTACCACATGGAGACTCTAAAAAAGTTGAAGTCAAAGAAGCAAAGAGTAGAATGGTGGTTGCCAGTGAAGGAGAGGTTGGGATTAGATGTTAGGAGACACAAACTTTCAGTTAGAAGAAATAAGTTTAAGAGCTCCATTGGACAATACCACATGACCAGTTATTATCAACATCTGTACTTGAAAATCATGAAAATAGTAGATTTTAGGTGTTCTTAGCTAAAAAAAAGTATCTGAAATAATTTAACCATCCTATAATATGTATTCCAAACCATTATGTTGTACACTAAAAATACATACATTTTATTCATCAATTAAGATGAAATAGGAAACAAAATAGGAACAAACCTTATTATAACTAAATACAGTCTTAGATAAAGTCGAACTTGGATGTGTCATTTTGTAGGTGAGAAAATCGACACAAATAAAAAAAAATGAGATAGTTCTGAGTCATAGTGATTATCTATACAACTTTAGTTCTGTCACTAAGCTCTTGAATATTGCTAGAGATGGCAGATGGTACATATGATTTAAATCTTTCTAAAGAGTTGCTAAGTACTCAATTAAAAACATCTTAGATAATTATGGAAATGAACAAACATAAAGATGGAAGAATATGTGCACATATCATAAAATAAATATACAATACATATAGATGTATATTGAAATATATATATCTCAATGGCTGAGACAGTTGTAAATAAAATTGTACTTTAATCATATTGTAATGAATATTACATTTTATCAGATGTTTTAAAATGTTAAATCACATGTGTCTTGTCCTATAATTATTTATTGATCTGAACAAATGTGTGTATGAAGAAAATGCTGATCTTATATGTTGAGGAAGAGTAGCTTTTAGTAGCATTTTAGAAAAAGAAGTCACTTTGAGTGAC
This sequence comes from Marmota flaviventris, assembly GCF_047511675.1. Lineage (NCBI taxonomy): Eukaryota > Metazoa > Chordata > Mammalia > Rodentia > Sciuridae > Marmota > Marmota flaviventris. The sequence continues at coordinate 56,301,648 of NC_092500.1, read as the reverse complement.
CCTTTTTTATATAGGTCTTGACTGCTCTTAATTTGAATTGAGTAGGTAATTAGCAGGGAGAATTACCTAGAGAACACAAGTTATTTTCAGTTGTCCACTGGGAATTAGTTAGTAAGGATTCAGCCTAGTGTGCAGAACATCTCATTCAAATTATTGGAACTTACAAACATGTATACCCAAGGAATGGTGATGTTAAAGACTTTTGTTAGGGTATGAAGTAAATAGAGTATTTTGTGAAAGATTGAAAGTGGAATGTTATGGATGTAAACCTAAGCAAGCCCCTTTCCATGAGCACCCTGTTGTTGATTCTTATTGGTAATTATGCTTTTAACTTTAAGTATGGGACATAGATGTTAGTAATAAAGCAATAGATGAACAGAATATTGCTTTAACTGAGTCAGTGACAGAAAACATTCTCAAATAAACTCAAATGAAACTGAAGAATTTAATTCTAAAATGCCTCTGATGACACCATCATGTCTGATTTTTAAGGCAGAGGAGTATGGATAGGACAGGTAAAGTATTTCCCCATTACTGTGTCTGAAATGACAAGGTTCAAACTGAATAACTAGATTATAATGGAAAGGAAAAGTTCTAGGATTTTTGATTCAGAGAAGATTTTGTCAGAAGTACAGCACGTTTGTCAGGAGGTGATACCTACAATTTTCACCCTGTATATATTTAAAGGAGTTTGTAAGTGAAAGGAAAATAACCATTTTAAGAAAATTTTTTTTTACAATTAATGTTTCCTTAAATGGTGTGTATTAAATATCTTAAATGGAGATTATTGGCTTAAAGAAGTGGTGAGGGTGATTATAATACCTACTGTGTTTGTCATCTTTCCATTGCTGTGACAATACCCTAGATGTACAACTTAAAAGGAGGAAAGATTTATTCTTGTTCATGGAATCAGAGATTTCAGGCCATGGTCAACTGGCCCCATTACTTTTGGGTCTATGGCAAGACAGAACATCATGGTAGAGAGCACATGGTGGTGGACAACTCTTCACCTCATGGTTACCAGCAAGCAAGGAAAGAGATGGAAGGACTGGGTCCCAATATCCTCTTCAAGAGCATGCCCCCAGAGACCTAGCTTTCTTCCTCTAGGCTCCACCACCCCCCTAAATCACCACAGGCTGGCAAAAAAGCCTTTGACCATGGGCCTTTGGCAAACATTTAAAATCCAAACCATAGCACTTACCTTCAAGGATTTGTGAATATTTAAACTCCAAAGAGGTGGGTGTGTGGGTAGGTAGGTAAGTAGGTAGGTAAATGACAGATGGATTAAATGGACATAGATATAATTATATAAATGGCTCTTGATTTGAATTAAATAGACCAAAAAAAATGGCAGGAAGGCAGAAATATCTAAAACAAATAAATAATTTTAGTGACCTAGTGGGAATTGTCTAGCAGATGTAGCCTATTGATGCAACTAGCTCATTCCTGACACAATAAAGGGTAGCTCCTGCTTACACAACTTAAAGGGTCAGTATGTTTCCATTGTAAAGATATGAAGTGCATAGCCATATAAAGAGTTCATTGTGGGTACTTGTGGTGTGCTTGTGGGTGAAAGTGTCCTTTCTTTCCCTCTCTTCAGGCTTGCCTTCAGCCATGGTGGTTACCACTCTTAGCACAGTTTGGTGTACATTCTTCTGCTGTGTATTTATATACATTTACATGTAACTAGAGTGTTTTTTCCCCCTACGTGAGAGATTTATGTATAAGTACTTCTTGGCAACTTGTTTTTTTTTGGGGGGGTGGGTGGGTACTGGGGATTGAACTCAGGGGTACTCAACCACTGAGCCACATCCCCAGCCCTATTTTGTATTTTATTTAGAGACTGGTTCTCATGGAGTTGCTTGGCATCTTACTTTTGCTGAGGCTGGCTTGTAAGCACATACTGTATTTTTGTAATTTATCATCTCTTCATCAGCAGTTTGATCATTTGCAATATTTTGTAGTTCCAGAAGAACATACAATGAACTTTCTCATAGAAGCTTTGTAAACTTCTATAAGTACCTCTAAGGTACAGATTTGTAGATGTAAAATTTTTCTATCATATGCACAAAGTTTTTAGGTCTGTTAGGTACTGCAAAATCATGTTTCAAAAAACTTTGTGGGGGCTGGAGGTGTAATTCAGTAGTCAAGTGCATGCTTAACATTTGCAAACACATCACAAGCATGTGCACACTCTCTCGCGCACACACACACACACACACACACACACACACTCCCCTTTATGCATTTACCTTTGACTCCTAGAATGACTGCATCCTCTTCCACACATCCTTGATTCTTATGTCTCTATTATGTATTTTTTGTCATCGCATTTTATACGTAGTATTGCATGTGTGCTTCCTGACTTGGTGGAATTTAAAGTATTTCATCATCTTTTGACAGATTCTACAAGAAATCCCACAGTCTTCTTGATAAGCCAGTATATTATATAATGACCAATGGCATTAATTCTCTCTGAAAAACATTTTGTTGAAAACACAGCTTCAAAACCTCAAAAAGCTTACGAAGCTTATAGAGCTTCATGAATAACTTTAAAAATATTCTTTGAAAGCTTCCCTTGAAAAATAAATCCCATAAGTTTATCATTTATGTTTGCTTCTCAGAATTTATTATATATTTCCTCAGATTTTTATCTCTATTATTTTGTCTTTATTCACATATAAAGAACTTTATGTCAATGTCAAAACAAAGTATTTAGAAAATGATGATGAAATGTGTTAATAATTACTTTCACGTATTTTCTTTAACTTTTGATTGAGGTTATTGTGTCTTCAGGATTATCTATACTAAGATATCATATAAAAAAATAAAAATCTCAAATTTTCCTCATCTTATTTTTTAATGTTTTCATAGTTTTATGTTATTGACTACCATTTCTTCCCACACTTAAAAAAACCCATTATATCCATAGATGAAATGTAAGAAATAAGAAGCAATTTATTCTTTGTGATGTTATTTTCATTCAGGCAATATTTCTCTATATGTGTAAAATATGGGAATATTGATATTGAAATAGAAACAGCTCATATTTCCTCATGAGATATTTATCTGAAATACGACTAGAAGAAAGTCTGATAAAAGCAACAGAATATTTATTGACCATATACTATTTGTCTGTATGATGGTCTAAAAATCCATCTTTGCTCAAATGTGTATAGGAGTATTAGCTAACAAATTTTAAAATATATCATTATATAAAAAAGTTGCATACACTTGTATTGTAAAACCTTCTTAAATGTATTGGAGAAATCAAGAATGACTAGTTCCTTAGGAGATAAATGTTTACTAATTGAAAATAAAATATTCTCTATTGATTTTTAAAATGATGAATAACACCAGAGAGCTCAGAGAAGCACAGAGAATACATATTTTAAGTAGATTTTTTAAAACATGCCTCAGTGGGCCAAGAAAGACAGATTTTTGCTCTCTCATTTTTATACATGCTTGGCTCATCCTAAATTATAGCAATGTTTCATTACCACCAAAATTCTCAAGATAAAATTCTTAGTACAACTGCTTGCTAAGCAAAAGGAAAAACATAAATTGTGTCTGTGCTGAGTAAATGGATTTGGAAGCGGACTTTTATTTGGCTTGTGGCTTCGGTTGCAGAACAGAGTTTCTGCTGATTCTATCGAGGATCTGGCTAAGGTCAAGAAGATAATCTGATTGACAATCCACTGATCTACAGGAAGGGTGTGCCAAAATAGATGTTTTCTCTATGGTAAATAGCACTGATTACTTTAACTTCACCAGTTTTGATCAGAAAAACCTAACTGCTTACATCATTTTTTTTTTCTAAAAAGCACATTTCCTTCTGTGTTTATAGAGAATCCAACATTCTAGCTATAATTATTTTATTCTAATGTCTTAAAGCCTTATTACCTTTAGATAAATGATGACATAGAACAAACTGTATGCCTACTTTCAATCTCTCTAATAAAGCACACTTCTATCACTGACTTGCTCATTATGTGACCCTCAAAGGACACATTTTCTGTTTCTTAAGATGTTGGTTGTCTAATGTTTGCAAGAAGCCAAGTAACCCACGCTCGCTGTCAATCACTTCTATTCTGGATTATTTATTTTCTCATAGAGCAATTGCTAGTTCAAGCAAATAGATTTTTAGAGTGATTCCTTTGTTTTTTTTCAATGGCTTTGTTGTTGTTGTTTGTTGTTTATTCAATATGCAAATTCCTAATCTCTGCTCTAACTTACTGTTTCTTGGGTTGCTAGAAAGAGAAAAGTGGAACAGATGCTACTGGCTTCTTTTATGTACAATAGGTTCTCGTTTTCTTGAATATGTTAGCCGACTGATTAGATACCTCTCGTATTTATTGTTATGTATTCCTGCCTTTTTAAATTTGATAGAAAAGCATTGGGAACTAATGATTGATGCACCATTTGGCAACTGGTCATGTAATATTCGGCCCCTAGTGATAGATGTTCTTATTTTCTTTATATAAATACATTTTTCTGAATGTAGTATAAACTCAACATGTAGGATTGAACATGTGTTTACTTCACTATTTTCTGAAACTCCACTGAAATGTAAATAAAGAGATTTTAAAAGGCATAAAATGTCAAGGACAAATAGATAGAAGTGAGAAAGACAGCAATGACATTTTGAGGCTGGAAAGTAGAAATAGTAAATGACACACAAACACTTCAATTCTTCTTTCTTACTTTTTTTTTTCTTATCATTTATTCTTAGGATTTGGCCAGAATAGATTTAGCTTTTAGGACAGCATTTCCCAGGAGAAGGTGGAGCATGAATTACCATGAGCTGGGCTAGGAACCTCCTGCTTTCCCACTGATGATTCGATTGGCAGAAGTTCAGTTTGAATATTAGCTTATAAAGTACTTGCCATGTGATTTATAAAACTCTAAATGATGTCCTATCATTCTATATCTTCATAAATATTCATAATGGAAAGTTTGGAGTCTCTTTTAGTTCGTGTCATTTAACCAGGAAGATGCTAATGTTTTTTTTTTCTTCTTCTTCTTCTTAAACATTGATTTTGTGCTTTAAGCTTGCATAATAGATTGTTTACAGGAAAAATGTTAATTTCAACTTTAAGTAAAATAGTCTTGACCAATGGATCATGAATAAAATGGACACAAAAAATCTGGGTAGAATTTTTTTTTGGGGGGGTACAGTACTGGTGATTGAACTCAGTGTTACCCTGAGCTACATCCCCAGCCATTTTTATTTTTACTTTTTGGGACAGGGTTTTACTAAGTTGCTGCGGCTGGCCTCAAACTTTTTGTTCCTCCTGCGTCAGCCTCCTGAGTTTCTGGGAGGGTGAACTCAAAAACGAATTTTGTTCTGGCTCCTTTCTACTCTCTTCAATAGTAACTTTGTGGGCACTTATTATGCTAGGAAAATATAATTTTCATCTTATTTTAGCTATATTCTTATGGTTTTCTGTTATAATGTAATGATTGATCCCCCTCAAAATTCATATGTTAGAAACCCTAATGCCCCAAGTGACTGAAGCTTTCTCTGAAAAGCTTAGTGTTGTTATAAAAAAGAGACACCAGATCTCACATTCTCTATCTTCCTACCCTCTTTCCTTATTTCTCTCTATTTTTTTATTATTGGTTGTTCAAAACATTACAAAGCTCTTGACATATCATATTTCATACATTTGATTCAAGTGGGTTATGAACTCCCATTTATACCCCGTATACAGATTGCAGAATCACATGGGTTACACATCCACGTTTTTACATAGTGCCATACTAGTGACTATTGTGTTGTATTCTGCTGCCTTTCCTATCCTCTACTATCCCCCCTCCCCTCCCCTCCCCTCCTCTCTCTTTTTGACTGAATTTACATAGAAGAATGTTCAGCTAAGGAGACAGGAAGAAGACGGTCACAGGCATGTCAGGAAGAGAGGCTAATTTTGAAATTTCAGTCTCCGGAACTGTGAAAAAAATAAATGATTGCTGTTTAAGCTACCTAGTCTGTAGAACTCTGTTATGGTAGCCTGAGATGAAGTAACACAGAATTTAAGTATGAAAAGTGATGTGTCAAAGGCACACATACAAGTCTTAAGCTATGTTGGATTGGCTCTCAGTCAGGCTCTAGCAGGAGTACACTGATACTGCACTGCAGAGAGTTGATGGCTCCCATTCATGGCATGGTGAAATGCATTGATGCTGTGTGCTCACTGTGTGCATAACTCTCAGGGACATAGTTGGAAAACCCCCCAAAGTTTGCATGTGTTCCTTGTTCCCTGACATTTTCAGTAAGTAGAAATGGAAGGGAATATAGTTCTTTAACATATGTTCTCTCTGATTTCAGACTGTAATATAAACTGAATAAAACTGAGGTAATTTACTACCTTGTGGCATTGAAAGGTGCATCTGCTTCTATTCCCAACAAGGGAAGAAGAATGCAGATATCAAATAACTTTGAAGAAAAAGCCTTAGAAAGAGCTAAGTCAATGGCTGCAAGCTTCTCCTACCTATCTGACTGGAAAGGAGCCCAGAGTGAAAGATGTTGAAGTGCTCCCTTTGCGTCTAAGCCTATTATGTTAGGATGGTCTCAAGGGAACATGCATTAGGTTGCGAGTGGTTGTTAGTCGTAACAGAGAGACTCAAAAATAACATAATGCTATTTTCAGGAATAAGATTTATGCCCAGATGAGATCACTATCTGTGGTTGCTGCTTAAGAAGCTGACTAAAACAAACAGAAGCAAAATCATCTAAATTTCAGTATAAAATATTGCCAAGTAAATCTCAAGCCAGCTCTATCAATATATATAGTTTTCAGATCCTAAGTGCTGAGATCTAATCCAGCACCTGCAAAAAAAGTTGAACAGGTCTAAATAAGAGTACGACTTTCAGTTAGGAATTCAACTGAGACTCTATGAAGTATAGGAAAATGAAGAACCATACAGAGGAATAGGCTGGAAGAATGCTGGGCTAGGGAGTTCCTCCAACAGCCCAGACCAAGGTCTGACAGTTGGACTAACCTAGGAATTTACTGTTAGAAAAACAGGGAATTGGGCTGAGGATGTGGCTCAAGCGGTAGCGCGCTCGCCTGGCATGCATGCGGCCTGGGTTCAATCCTCAGCACCACATACAAACAAAGATGTTGTGTCCGCCGAAAACTAAAAAATAAATATCAACATTCTCTCTCTCTCTTAAAAAACAAAACAACAACAACAAAAAAAAAAAAAACAGGGAATCCTAAACAGGTCCAGTTTGCAGGGAAGAGTAATGACAACAAACAAATAAAAACAATCAATGCTCATGTTTTCAATTTATTTCTTAGTTTTTAAAAATTCAGTTATTCTATTTTGGCATTTTGTACTGAAAAAAATATACTTTGTAGAGGTAAAATACATTGATTTTTTTTGTAGAGGTAAAATACATTGATTGATTTTTGTATTACAGGTTAAATTCATAGGTGAATGGACCATGTAGAGCCACTGGGTCTTTTGAAAGAACTGCACATTGCCCTAAGACCACTAACTATGAACTAAATGCAGCAACAATACATAATTCTGGGTAGGAAGTGGTATATGTGCACATCTGGGTAACATACATGTGGCAGAAATTCCTAGTAATCCTTTAATAACTATTCTCAATTTTTTGTGATAAAGGGAATATTTATCTTGGATGAATGACCAGAATGAAGCTAAAATTTCTGGACAAACTTTAATATAAATGTAACCAAGTTCTGAGTCCTGGCCAGTTCTAGACTGTGACTTAATGCAAATGAAAGATGTGTTCAGGAACAATATGCATTTCCACATGTGGCATGTAGACAACACAGCTTTCATTGTCAGTGTTTCATAACTGCAGTGTCCAGCAGAGTAACTCCTAGATGATGTGGCTTTTGAGATTTGAAATGTGGTAGTATAATTGAAGAGTTGAAATTTTAATTTTAAAAATTGATATTTAATTCAGTTATTGAAAACTATTTAAGATTATTTGGAAGAAATATGGGTCTGCAAATCTAATTTTTCAACTATGAACTCTATTAAATTATTAAATAATGTAATTTTGATTAAAATTTGGTGTTCAATTTGGGATATGATGAAAATGCAATATACACATCTGATCTTGAAGACTTAGGACAAAACTGTAAAATATTTAAATTTTTGACTTGATATACATGTCAAGATGATGATTTTCTACAAAAATCCAATCAAACAAAATCTATTAAATTAACCTTGTTTATATTCAAGTGCTTAATAGAAAATTTTAGATTCCATATGTAGCTTGCATTCTATTGATTTTGAGCCTCACTGCTCTATAACTTGAATGAGGTCTCCTTGAATATTGCAATGTGAAGACTCTGTTCACCTCTCTTTACTCTCCTGTTACTTTTAAATTTTTATCATAAAATATTGTTAAAAATTTTAGCTGAAATAAGGAGATGGAGTGACCCATATGCCAAGGTTAATATCCTAGAGATGGCACAGCAACCAGAAGGAAACTTGGTTCATTGCAACGTTTTAAAGCTGAGATTCCAGTCTTCTATATGACGGGGATTAGTTTGGATCTCTATTATATGCAATGAGGAGAATTTCTAATTAATGTAAGAATGGACAGAATAAAGTATATTTATGGCAAAAAAAAAAAAACAAGAAAGAAAGAAAAGAGGCAAACTAAAGATAAAACCAATTAATAGCAAAGGTAGTTAGGAGATTCTCAGACCAGTGTACCAGATGCTACTATGAAAACAGGAGTCAATATGAACCAGGGAACAAATATGAAAAAAAATGCAATTAGCACAGGAAACTCAAAGTCCAGCTTTCATGCCTAAAAGCTAACCTGCTATTGATCTTTTCGGTTATAGGAGACTAACAACTACTTTCATTGGTTGAATCAGCTTGAATAGAGTTCCTACTTATCCTGTGAATAGTGCTGATATATCTATTTCCCAAAACAAATGAGAGCATTCATTTTGAAGATCTTCCTCTTCACTTTACTCTCAGCTCAGAGTAAATGCAGATGTCTAAGACACTGATTAGAAAGAATTTCTCAGGTAGTGTCCCTGAGAGAATCAATGAGAGGAATAATTAATCCCTCGTGCCCACTGTCTGATAAAAAACTATCTATGTAAAATATAGATGTACATTAAAATATACACAATTTAAAAAAATTCAGATGTTAAAAATATTTTATGTGATTCTTTTGAATTTAACCTTCATGAGATATCACTAGAATTTCTTTAAACCCCAAAACTTTAGTTTGGCATTTACTTAGGTTGACTTGAGGTGGAAAATGTTTGCTCTTTAATTCTTCATACAAATAGCTAGGCATAGTGAACTCTTTATATATTTCCTGCACTTAATAAATAGATCACTTGGCAGTCATTTAGAAATGTAAAAATGAATAGTGAAATACAAAAAGATAAGCCTGAGAACCCCCAAATCATCCTACGAAATTAATGTGATACTTCAAAAAAAATAAATTTAAAAATGTGAGATCAATATGCAAATTAATATGCAAATATATTAAATCTCATACATCAAACCAATGCTGTCAAATAGAGGATGTTGAAATCCATTGAGCAGCTACTTGTGCATTTTTGCCCATGCTTGCCCTCTGAAGTGATAGCCTGAAAGGTGGTATCAATCACTTCCTTAGTCTTTATGTTGGAGAGTGATTGCTTGTTGATAAGGGTAAATAGCCGAGAATACTGAAAGTTCCTTCCACTTTCAGAAATCAAGTTATGATATTGTACCCCAGAAATATACACAAATATTATGTTTCAATTTTTTAAATGTAAAATCTTCATTAACATATTTTTAAAACATCTGGGACTGAAGAATTGTGCTCAAATTGAGAAGACTGTGGATAAGTCAGGATTCACCTGTTAAATTTTGCTGGCACTCCTGTTAGAAAGCTAATGGTCCTTCACAGTCAAAACAAAAATTAGAATGGAAAGTGTTGTGGAGGCCTTGTTCTTAAAGATCTGTGGTAGATTAAGTTATCCTTCCCAATTCTTCATTTTCCATGTCAGAGAACTTATCATCCTGACAAAGCAGACACAAGTTGTTCATCCACCCTATTGGCATTGGGTTTGGTTATATGATGATTTTAGCCTCTGCAATATTAGAAGCTGTGTCACCAGCAGCTTTATAGTAGTTGGGGGATTTGGCTTGCTCTCTCCTACTCATGTAATCTGCCATTAGAAGAAAACAACACGATCTAGGTTGACACCACTCCTTCAACCTGGACTTCAAAGGGAACAAATACGAAAAAGATGCAGTTAGTGCTGGAAGCCCTAAGTCCAGAAAGACTTGAGTCCAGGTTAGTTAAGCAAAGTCAATCTGAAGATCCTTAAGATTTTAAAGTGTAGTTTTGAGCAGATATCTTTATTTGTCCTTAAACCCCCATATAGTATGCAAAAGAAACCAATGCATTAACCATTACTTCATTGTCCTGATGTGCCCACTGGTAGTCTAAGGGACTTAGAAAAAAAATAAAGAAATGTACAGACAAAAATAATATTTATTTTTCTCTTACTAACATAGATAAAACCAGGTTTCTATTTGTGTTGACACAACTTTATTCTTGTGAACTGATCATATTTGGGGAAGGCAGGTGTGAATGCTGGTTGCCTATTTCATAAGATACCTATTTCATTGTTTCGTTACTAACCTTAATTTTAGCAGTGACATTTCATTTTTTGGATAATATAGATAAACTCAGATAGGAACCCCAATTCTATGGCCTGAAAAATCTAAATTCCTTCCTTGGATGTCTTTGACTTACTGTGGTGCTTACTTTTTTTACCAGCCTCTTTGCCTGTGCTATTTTATGTCCACCTGTTTCATTTCTACTTCTTTGATGTCAATTTGGATGTGAAATCTAATGCTTATAAGTTTCTATATGCTCAAAATCCATTCAAGTCAAGAATGTAGACGATTGAGGTCATACTTTTCCATCTCTGAGCTTATTACACTCTGGCATTTCTCTTATTCCCTACTTTTATCTCACCTCTGACACCCTTACACCTTTTCTTTTCTTATTCTTTGGAGAACAAAAGAAAATTTTCTTTTATCATGTATAGCTATATAGTAATCCCCTTTGGTAATATGAGAATTCTTATCTCAAGAAGATTCTCAGAATAACTCTTTTCAATCATTTGCTATTCTTTTAAAAACAATTCTGAAAAATATAATTTTCTTCATTATTTGCAGGAAGATTAGAGATAGGCTTACAATTATTAATATGTGAATATGTGGATAGATTCAGATTCATTTTTTCATTCTTCCTTTTTTTTTTGCTTTGAACATTTATTTTAACCAGGTGCAGTGATGCACACCTATAATCCCAGTGACCCAGGAGGCTGATATAGAAGGATTGCAAATTTGAGGTCAGCCTCAGCAACTTAGTAAGGCCCTAAGCAACTTAGTGAGATTAGTGAGAACTTGTCTCAAAATAAAAATGAAATAAAAAGCAGTGGGAATGTAGCTCAGTGGTTAAGTGCCCTTAGTTTCAATCCCCAGTGTTCCCCCAAATAACATTTATCTTAAACATATTTATAGTACATTCATAATAGGAAAAAGGTAGTTTAATAAGCAGTATTATTGTATTCATTCAAAATATTGCCTTAAAACTTAATAAAATGCCTGAACTATTATTAAAAATATTATTGGTACATTATAATTTTATATAACAGTGGGATTAATTATTCATATACCATAACATAAGCACTCACATTCCCTAGTACATGCCATTTTCCTCCCCTTCTACTTCCTCCCGATCTATTTGCTCTGCTTTACTGATCTCCCATCTATAATTATTACTGATATTATTATTTTAATTAGTACATTGTAATTACATATAAAAATATATGTATATATACATATATACACATATACATACATGTATACAAACTTATATACTCATATATGTGTATATATGTATATACACATATATGCATACATATATATGTGTATATACATATATGTACATGAATGATTCATTGTGGTCTGTTTGCGCATGAACAAAGCATAATTCAGCAGATTTCATTCCCTAGTACTTCCCCATCCCCTCCCTTTTTCTTCCTCTAGATTCCCTTCCTCTATTCTATTGGTCTCATTTCTATATTTGTGATATCGTCCTTTTATATTTCTTTCTTTTTTCCTCTTTCACTAGCTTCAACATATGAGAGAAGTCATTCAACTTTTGTGAATCTGGTTTATTTCACTTAGCATCATGTTCTCTATTTCCATTCATTTACCTAGAAATGATATAATTTCATTCTTCTTTGTGACTGAGTAAAACTTCTTTGTATATGCACACCACATTTTCTTTACCCATTTGTCTGTTGATGAGTAGTAGGACAGTTCTAAAATATCAGTATTATAAATTGCACTACTATAAACATTGGTGTGTATTTATCACTATAATATGCAGATTTTATATCTTTTGGCTAAATGTCAAGGAGTGGGATAACTGGGTCATATGGTATAGAACCATTATTAATAGATTGTATAGGTCACTGATAATGTGCACAAAGAAACCCCAAAACATGATAAACAAAATGTTGTCTTGGTTCAAAGGAGACAAATGGGAACATTATTCATATTGAACTTATTATTAAGTTTTTTTTGTATTATTTTCAGCTGGCAAATAATAATTGTATATATTCATGGGCTATGTGCAAAATTTCTAGGCATGCATATGTTGTGTAATGAGCAAATCAGGGAACTAACATATCCACCTCCTCCAGTATTTATCATTTCATTGTAATGAGAACATTTAGAATCATCTTATTTTGCTATTTTGAAATACAGGGTAGAATGTATTATTATTAACTAGAGTCACCATGTTGTACCATATAAAACCAGGAACTCATCTGTTCTAATTGAAACTTTGCATCTGTTGACCAAAGCCTTTCCTTTTACTATAAATCCCTATTCCCAGCTTCTGGTAACCACTACTCTATTCTCTAGTTCAATGGGTTTGACTTTTCTGAAATACTTCAAAAGCAGTTGAAATTGTGAGCATCAGTGCCCAGTGGATTGTTGATCATTATCAGGAAGCACAAAGGCAACGAGCAATGGATTTACAGTGGCTGCCTTTATACTTGCTTTAACACAAAATACTTTGCAAATCTAGGTTTAATTTTTATTTATATGTTTATACTTACGGTGGGATGATGTTATAATTCACATATCGTAATTGAAATGCTAATGTTTGGCTATTTTTTATTCACTGGCCAGTAATTGTTATTTTTAATTATACAATTTTTTTGTTTCCATTTCTATTTTGTTATTTGGCAGTAAATTATTCTAATATCTCCATCCTCTCTTTCTTGGCTTCCAAACAAAATTTTCACTAAGAATAAATTTGTTAATTTCAAAGAATCAAAAATGTGATGGAAATAATGTGCATTAATTTGATTCTATATATAATTCTTGGTACTTATTATTTATGTATAATTCTTAATATTTCTAAGTTCTACATTGACATTTTTATCTGATCTGTTGGTTATCACATAATTAAAACTTCCCTAATTATCTAGGCAAAAATATAGAGTCCAATATCTTTTTAGACTTCATAAACTTAAGCCCTTTGCTGCTTGATATTAACTAAATTTATGTCCTTGTTTACTCAACAACCATTAAGTTTTTGTAATATTTTTCAGTTGCTCTTTCAGGTGCTAAGTATCCATATATCTCATGTTTCTTATGTCAAAGTACATGCAAAGAAATAAAAAAAAAATGTATCAGAGAATAAAATAATTTTTTATATCTCTTGGGATAGAAGTCACTACATATAAAGGGTATTCAAGTGCATCCCATAACTAACATCAGGTTCAATGATGAAATATCAATAATAGCCTTCTCCCTAAATTTAAGTCCCTAACAAGGTTGGTAGCTGTGTTAGCCTTTATCGTCTATGACAAAATACTTGAGACAAACAACTTAAAAGGAGTAAAGATTTCATTCAAGATCGCTTGGGCTTGTTACTTTGGGCCTGTGGTGGCACAGTACACCACAGCAGGAGTGCATGGCAGAGGAGGCTACTCACTCATGTGTTGGAAAAGAAAAGAAAGAGAGACAGGAAGAAGTTGGGTCCCAGTGGTCTCTTTAAAGAACATTCCCTTAACCTAGCTGCCTTCTTCTAGGCCCCACCTCCCAATGTTTCCATCAACCTCATAATAATGCCACAGACCAGGGACCCAATCTTTGGTACACTGACCTTTGGGAAACACTTATTCAAACCATTGCACTTGTTTTGCTACTTCTATTCAATAGTTTACTGGAAAACCTAGTCAAATTAGAGAAGAAAAAGAAATAAAAATAATCTAAATAGGAAAGAAAATATCTTAATTCAGAGATGACATGTTCTCCCATATGCAGAATTCTAAAACACACACATACATTATTAAAACTAATGAAAAATTCAACAAAAGTAAAGGACAAAGAATCAATATACAAAAATAAAATATACTAGCAATGAACAATCTAAAAGGAAATTAAGAAAAAAAAATCTGTTTCTAATAGCCTCAAAAAGAATAAAATAGCTAGCAATAAGTTTAACCAAGGAAGTACAAAGACTTGCATACTAAAACTTCAGGATATCACTGGAAAAAATTAAAGGAAAGCTAAATCATAGAATAAAAACCTCAAAGTTTGTTATTTGAAAAAAAATAATGAAATTGGAAAAAAATAGCTAAATTGACAAGTAAATAAAAAGAAGACTTAAACTACTAAAATTAAAAATGAAAGTGGGAATATTGCTATTGACCCTATAGGAACAAATTAATAGTGTTAGATGATAATACTGCTCAAGTGTTCTGCAGAACCAATGCCATCCTAGTAAAATTCCAATGTCCTTATTTGTCCAAATGATAAAACTGATCCTGAGATTTATATGGAATTACTAAGGTCCTCAAGTAGTCAAACCAATATTGATAATAAGAACAAAATTAGAAAACTCATGTTTCTTGATTTTAAAACACTATAAAACTACAATGATCAAAATAATGTGGTAATGGTTTAAGGAGAGACATAGAGCATGAGAACATCCACAAATCCATTCCTCTATGAAAAGTGCATTTTCAATGCTGGTGCTAAGACCATTTATTGGCGGAATAAGTTGTCTTCAACCAATACTGTTGGGACACCTGAATATCCACATATGAATGAAGGAACTCAGACTCTTACCTCACCACATGTATATTAAAATTAAATCTAAGTGTTTTAGCGATCCAAGGGCAAGAACCAAAATGACAAAACTCTTAGAAAAATATTAAGGGTGAATCATGAACTTGGATTTCATTCTTAGATATGACAATATTTTGTTAGTTATGACACCCAACTACAAGAAACTGAAAACAGTTGTATTTCATAAAATTCAAAAAAAGCTGTGCATAAAATAACAATAACTCAATGTTACTGAGTATGTGGGAAAATTGGAACCCTTATACATTGATGGTAAAATGGTACAGCTGCTGCAGTTCTTCAAAAATTAAACACAATTACCAAATGACCTAGCAATTTCTCTCCTAGGTATTACGCAAAGTAATTGAAAAAAGGCATTCATATACTTGTACATGAAAGTTCATTGCACCACTATTCACAATACTCAAAAACAATGAAAATATTCATTAAAGAAGAATGGATAAGCAAAATGTGGTACAGGAAATACTCTGTATCTGTGGATTCTGCATCTATGGATTAAATAAAATATGAATAGAAAATAATTGAAAAAATGCTGTGTGTATTGAGCATATATAGACTTTTTGTTTCATTTATTATTCCCTGAAGAACTCAACTATTTATCAGCATTTAGTATATTATATTGAGTAGTATAAATAATCTAGATGATTTCAAGTATACAAGAGAATGTACGTAGACAATTGCAAAAATTATGTCATTTTGTATAAGAAACTTTCACATTCACAGATTTCAGTATCTGGATGTGTACTGGAAATCATACCCCACATACACTGAGGGATGGCCACATATACATAAAATTCAATCATACAAAGTAATGAAGCAATGATTCATGTTACAATATAAATAAACCTTGAAACATTATGCAAATTAAATTAACCCAGACACAAAAGGAAAACATTGCATGATTCCTTTTACATGAAATATACCAAATAGGTAAGTCCATGTAGACACAAAGCAGATTGGCAGCTGCCAGGGTTTCAGGAAAGTGGGGACTAAAAATGATTAATAGGTATGGAATTTTCTTTTGGGGCGATGCAATGTTTTAGATCTTGTCATAAGAGGAACTATGATCAAATGCCTCTTTAAAATAATTATGTTTTACATTATGTGAAATTAAAAAACTCCAAACTGCAAAACACCACAAAACATCAAATTATTGAAGATTACTTAATGATACAGGGAAATGTCTGTGATATAAAGCAAAGAAGTACATTGAGCTGTATATTCAGTATGACTCAGTTATTAAACATATATAGTATCATGCATTTGTTTTTAAAAAATATTTTTTAGTTGTCAATGAACCTTTATTTTATTTATTATATTTGATGATAAGGATCAAACCCAGTGCCTCACATGTGCTAGACAAGTGTTCTTACCACTGAGCCACAACCCTAGCCCCACATTTGTTTTTTAATAGCAGAAGCATATCAGTGTTAACAATTATCTCAGGATATTACTGAACTTTGTGTAATTTCAAATTTTCCTTTTCATATTTTCCTGAAAATAAAAATATTATTTTATATATACATGAATTTTATGTATTTTTTATTCTAGGCATATATCAGTTTATGTAACACAAAAATATAATAATCATTATTTTAAAGAAGATAAACATAAGTAAATAGAACCTCTGGTTTTAGCTTAGACATGTAAGGGACTTCAAAATTGTCACTTCCATCCCTAAAACAAAGAAAATGAATAAATGGGAAACTAACGTCCTTTCTCATATCCATAGAGAACTAAGATTGAAGGACAATTTTGAAAGTTTGTATACACCTAATTGGAATGCAAAAAGTGGGGAGAGAAAGAAGGAAGGGAAAGATGGACAGAGGGGGACCTAAAGCAAACAGAAAAAAATATTTGAATAGAGAATGATGAATAATATTTGAAATTAATGACAGACACCAAATCTCAGATCCATGAATCACAGGACCATAATATAGTCTAATTGCATTTAATATTAACATTCTGAAGTACATTTAGCAGCATAGGATGGGGAAAGGAGTAGTGTTAGAATCAAGGAAATAAATAAATAATAATATTAATGCAGTCATATACTAAGTGTTTCTAAACAGGAAATAAATCAGTTTGATGAAAGTGTCAGGATTAGGCTGTAGTTGATATTGGGTGGGCAGGGTTAACCTCATTTGCTGGGTGATTTTCTTTTAAATGATTTTCTTCCTTTAGCTTGGATCTAAATTATGAGAAGGAGAAATATATATTCAAGATACTGATAACTGGAATAGAGCACTAAGGTTGTAAACATCTTGTTTTCAAGAATTCAAAGGCAACCTGGGTAACTGAATGAGACTGATGGAGGTAGGAGACAAGAAATGTGACCACATTCCTGATTTTGAGAGGCTTTGTCAGACATGATAAGAAATTGGAGTTTTATTATAACATAATGAGAACCCTTTCCATGGTCTGATTAGCGCTAAAAAAATCATCTCTCTGGCTGCTATGTAGGAAATGAGTTAGATGCAAGAGTAGACAAAAGAAACCATTGGAGAAGTATAAATTAGAGAGCCTAGTATCTTGTACTAGGAAGAGAGCAGAAGGAGAGATTCGGGATATATTTCGTTGGTACAGCAGCTAGCATTTGCTGATAGCTTAAATGTGAGGGAAAAGCTAAAATCAAGGAGAATGAGCAGGTTGTACTTGCGGAATAGGTGGAATGATGGTGTCATTCTCTAAGACAAGGAAGACTAAGGAAGGGACATTTCAAATATTTATGTATATGATTTATTTGTAATAAATATGATGCAGTATATATATGTATATATGTGTGTGTGTATATATATATATATATATATATATATATATATATATATGTCACACAAACATAGTGCAGGCTGTTGAAAATGTTTCTGGAGCTCAGAGGAGATAACTGATGAATAGGAGATAATCTATTTTTATTGTTTGAACCGATATGTTACTCTGTCATTGTGTTAAAATAGAGACTGAAAATGATCAAGATCTGGACTCACTGATATCATCATGAACCTTGATTGAACCAGTTCAGTGGAAAGGAGGTGGCTAAAGGTGGTATACAAGAACACAAAAATGAGTAAAAATGAGCTGTGGAAGGTAAGAAGGTGAGTATAGATTATTTGTTGAGAAGTTCAATACTGGAATCAGAAGAATGGGAATGAGTGGGTGACACTAAATTACAGTAGTATTCTTCGTTATCTAATGGAAATGTGTTGAAAGCCTCTCTCTTGGATGCCTGTAGATTTTACAGAACCCTATAATACTCTGATACACACACACATACACACACACATATACACACATATATATTTGTGGATAAATTAGTTTAGAAATTAGGAATGGTAATGGATTAACAACTCCTAAAAATGAAACAGAACAATTAAGCAATATATGGTCATGAAAGTTATATGAAGTGAGCTCTCTCGGTCTCAAAATATCATCTTTCACTATATTCACCTTTCTTCCTGTGATGATGTGAGAGGATGCAGTGCCTATGTGATGAGGTGAAATGAGGTGGATGACATATGCCTTGTGATGCAGTGATAGGGTGCCATTAACCTTGTTATGCCACATGTGAAGGAGGACCATCTGCTTCAGGTGAGTCTGGAACTGAGCTGGGACAATGTGTGTGGTTGGATGGCAGAAGAAGATGATGTGGATGATTGGAAACTTTCAGTATTTGAAGATTTTTTTTTTTGCCATAAATATTGTAATTGAAAGTCATTCCTTTCATTTTAACTCATTAAAGTGTTGCTGCAGATTGTAATCCTTGGATGATTATATGGATAATTCTTATACTCTGAAGCTATAATAAAGTAAAGTTTACTTGATCACAAGCACTGTCTTATTGTGACCATCCTTCTGATAACAAAGATGTCTGCAGAGTGATCCAGGAGAGGGTGTAATGATACTATGGACAAAGAGATGATTCATGTCCCAAGTGGGGCAGAGTGGGGCTTTGCATCATGGTACTCAGAATGGCATACAACTTAAAGTTTATAAATTGTTAAATTATGGAATTTTTCCACTTAATATTTTCAAACTATGATGGGCCACAGGTAATTGAAACTATGAAAAATGGGAAGCTGACAATTACGGGGGATTGCTGTCTTCCGATGAGATTGAACAAGTGGAGAGAAATAGATGACTCAGAAGAGAGCACACAAGAGACAGAACATTTGAGGAGATGAGGGGACTGGGCTCCAGAGCAAACTGAAAGCTGTGGGTTTTAATCTGAAATTCTAATTCCAATGAAATTTTATATTTTTCCATTTTTTTTGTTTAATGGTGCTATTATTAGAACATTTTGACAGTGAAATATGTATGAAATGGAAAAAGTCTTAAGCAATACTTTATGCTAGAATGAATATATTATGTAGTATGTTTGATTTTAAAACTGTGTTTTTTAAAAAAGTGATAGGAGAATCCAATATTTCCAGAAAGCATGAACTGAATAGTTTATTTTGTCATATAAATTTACCCATTGAATCAATACATAGCATTTAGGCACTTTTTCTATATTGAGTTCCATTCATGTCATAAATTTTAATGGATTCTTTAAAGCAAATAGTTTATAAAATGTGAATTCATGTAAATGATAATACATGGTTGCATGTGAGAATTCATAAGAAATATGTAGTAAAATATTTCTTAATGGATTTTTGCATTTTTTGATTTCTTATAAAACTGAAATATAAAATTATTAGTAAATTACCTCAATAATGGAGTACTTAAGATAACATAGTTTTACTATTTAAAATTCACTATAGGTGTGCAAATTTTAAACATTTATATGTTGTGAATATAGACTGTTGTTAAGAAGATTTTTTTACATATATATTATACAAATTTTATATCTGAACCAGTAAATTTCAAAATAATTTTAGTTGTATACAACAGTTACTAATAGGGCATTATGTAAAAATGTGGATGTGTAACTGATGTGATTCTGCAATCTGTATTTGGGGTAAAATTGGGAGTTCAAAACCCACTTGAATCAAATGTATGAAATATGATATGTCAAGAGCTTTGTAATGTTTTGAAAAACCAATAAAAAAAACAAAATAATTTTAGTGATTTGTACTATATACAAGCATATATTCACACTTAAATAATTCCAGTCATGCTCAATTTGACATGAAATCTCTTGTCAATTTGAAAAAAAAATCACAAATAGAACTGTATAGTAATGTCCTAAAAATTACATTGTTTTAAAAAATAAATAGAAAACACTCAACCTTCATAATCTTTCCATGGGTTCATAGATTACTTTGAATACTTGATACCTCTTCTTTGAAAAACTGCAGGGTAAAATTAATATGAGAATGATTTGGAGAGTTAGATAAATTAAATTTGTTATGAATTCATAGTGTGAGAAGTCTATGACACTTTACTGTATATACACCACGCATAAATTTAAGCTTTTATAATGAATATATGGCATCCAGAATGAGAACTGCAAAGGTTTGCTGTATTTTTCTCAAATCTGACCATAACTATAATATTAGATTCTGTTCTTTGCTCCACACTTCAAAGGATATTGATCGACTTTAATGCATTCAGTGAAGAGCAAAGAGGGGTGATAAGGAGGAAGAGGAATTAAAGGAACAGAGGACCTTTACAATAAAGAAAGGAAGCTTGCCAAAAATATGCTACATATCTCCAAAATCTGAAGGGTTGTCATAAGGACGAGAGATTAGATTTATGTTCTGTGGCTGTCTGTATTGTAACTAGAAATAATGTGATTCTAGGAGAGAACTACTTCAGTTCTATACATGGCAATATTGCCTCTGCTTTATAGTGTTCAACATGGCAAAATTAAAGCACTTTTATTGGGATTTCCCTGAATTGCTTCAAATTTTATCTGATGGTTTCTTAATTTATAGTGAAATCTGTTAATTTTTGCTACTATCTTAGACTTAAAAAGGAACGGAGACAAGGAGAAGCAGCATGCGGTAGTGAACTGAGAATACGGTTTAGCATCACACAGAATTGACTTCGGCTTTTCCCACCTGCCAGCTCTGAGAGTTTAACAGTCCTCTATCTTCACACAAGCCCTTTTCTTCATCTATCAAGAGGAACTAATGGTATTCTCAGCATTGCTGTTTCTGATAAGTGCATTTTAGTTTCCAGGTAACTTAAACTTTTTAAAAAATATTGGTGTCATAGAAGTAGAGTTATCATTGACTCTGAAAGCTGACTGAGATGAAAAAATATGTCTTGACCACTTAAGAGGCATGGGACCAAGGGGAAGTGACCTAGCTACTATGAGTCTCAGTTTCTTCAGCTGTAAAATGGAGTAAATAATGCTCATTTCATGCGTATGTTTAGAAAAAAATGAGTAAGCAGAAATTTATTTAATTGTTATTATTAATAGTCTAGGCTTCATAACTCTAATTAATTAGACAAACACAAGAAATGGTTCTCTAGATTCTGCTATTTCTCTGTGTTCTTTTTCCTTTTCTTTTAGTGGTGCTGGTGATGGAACCCAGGACCTCTGGCATGGTAGGGAAGCACTTTACCACTATGTTAATCCCCCAACGCTATTATATTCTCCCCCTCCATTTCTTCCACTATCATAGCTTTCTAAAGCATTTTGACCCTCTAGGGAATCCGTCACTCTTTATCTACCTGGCCTATCACCCTGGTTTTCACCCAGATTACAGGAAACTGCCAAGTCTTTCCTGAAACCCTTTTTGTCATTGCCCTACTCTTCTCAATGAACTTTGAAAACCTCTCCAAAATAAGTTTCTTCATAATCTGGCCTGAACCTACAACATCCAGATGTCTTTAACCACTGATCCAGAAACTTCTGCCTCATCTTTCTATTAAATCTTTTCTAAATTCTCATTTCTCTTTGTCCTACATCTCTTTGGCTAAAAGAACTTGACCAGCTTACATTTGAACAGTCGTTGAAACCAGCCTGAGTCTTACTACATTATAAAACCCTCTCTAGGTTTTTAGTGATTTCTCCTGACTATGAAGTTTTATTGTGCCAGTTGTCTACCATGTTCTTTTATATGTGTGTGTGTATACATACACACATATGTATGTATATATGTTTTAAATTTCTTTTATTTTAAATATAGTATGACCTCATAAATATATTAAACTGATTACTATGTACAATAATTTTGTGAATTTAGAGTTTCATTTTAATTATGTCATCAGTTATGGCTCCGCAGTGCCTCCTTTTGCCTTATACTGACTAAATTTTTAAATACATGCAAGTTAGGTGGCCTTATATCAATATGACTTTAAGTATTTTTCTTAACTTTGTGTATTTGATCAAATCCTTAAAATTGCCCTCATAGAATTGTAAAAACAGTGAAAGTCACATTTTACTGTAAAGAGCTATATGCTATATTCTGTGAGTTAGTTTCTCTTGTACATAATGGTTTTTGGAAGTTAAATGAATTTTTAAATTTGTTTTGCATTGAGTATATGTAGTTTTAGGAATAGAAATTATAGACTAGTTGAAAAAGCAAAAAATTATGTGAATTCCATAAGGAAAAGACAATTATTTACCAATGTCTTTCCAGGGCCTGGGACATGAAAGGTGTGACACTGACTAATGAATTTTATGAAGAGGGTAGAGGCCAACAGTAGATTCCTATACCTTTTTTGACATTACACTTGTATGCTATCATATGTTTTCTTTTGCCAAGTATGCTGTGATTGATACAGTTCAGGAAATTAATGGTATCTATATATGAATTCAGGTATCATTAAAACATAATTCAGATTGGTAAAGCTATATATAAGAATGTCATTTTTAGAGATTTCTTAAAATATTTAAAGACTCTCAGTGAATAATAGGCAAATTAACTTATCTTTGCCCTGTTATGAAATTAAAATTATTTGATATCCTTTATACTTTCAATTTAATAAATCATTTGCATTCCTACTACAAGAACAGAAGTGAGTATAATACATTTATATTCTCTTTTTTTCCTTAGGAAAATTGTATAAATTAATATCATTTAAAAAATGTATTCTCAGACCCTCGGTACAAATATACTAAATAAGGCTTAGAGTAAGACCACTTTGATAAAAAGAAAACAATGTGCAAAGACAAGAACTTAAGCCACTCACTTTCAGATGCCATTGGGCCAAAATTTTAGTAATATCGGTAACATTTGTTTTAAGGCTATTGGGAAGTTAAGAATTATCTGTTTTCTTCACCACTGTTCGTATCTTTATATCTGTAGTTGTTGAATAGATAAATAAATACTATGTTAGAAATTTAGAAATGTTGTCAGGGCAAACCAAAACAAAATGTTACTTTTGAGTGGGAAAATCTGAAAAAGGGTTTTGATTGATTTAGGTTTCTGCTGGGATTTGGAGGTAGAATGGCAATCTTGCTACATGAGGAGATGAGGTGTGTGGAGAGTCATTCCGGGCAGAGGACAGGGTGTAATGTGGAGAGGTGTTCTGATGATAGAAGGGAAAAACAGACTGGCAGGTACTGAACCTTGATCACTCCAGTTTGTTGGGACACTAGGCTTTGGAGCTGGGGTTTAACTGTGATGGGATCTATATTTTAAAATTATGAATTTCACAACACTGTGTGCTGAGAAGTGGTAGCAACAAATATGGAGCCCCCAAAATTGTTAGAATAACCTTTTAAAATATAGCTTAGAACAGAGATAACTTTCACGTGAAATGCAGTAGTTAAATGGGGTAGGGGGAGACTGCTAGCCACTCATGACCCAATTTTAAATATTCTCTTGATTATGTTTTGAGGTCCCTGATAGAGGCTGGCTAGTTTCCCTTCTAGGACAGTTGACTAAGTCTGTACCCCAACCAATTCCATGTCATATTCTCATACTCTGAGCTACTATCCACCTGCCCTAATTGATCATGTGCTGGAAAACTAGGATAGCTACTGTCCCTGAGCTCAAGAAATTATTCAAATGAGCCAATCTACAGGAAGCCCATTTGGACACTGCTAATGCCATTCTGCCTGCCAAGGATGAATTGCCCCTATAGCTCCAGCTTACTATTACCTGACCTGACCCCAGGTGCAATCCCTGGGTGGTTCTACCTGGCAGCCTTCTGTAATTTCGAGCTGTAATAAAATTTTTGCCTTTCATCTATCCAAGTGGCACACAGTTGTATCCTTCCATGTAAAGAATCTTGCAAAACATATCTTGAGTCACATTTAGGCTTATCTGGTAGTTGAATAGAGGTGTAGAGTAAGATATTTGTTGGTGCAGAGGACATAAAAGTCCAAGTGGTAATGTGGAGTAAAAAAGAAATATAAGGACAGAAATCTGGGAAGTTTGTGTACTGAAGAAATGGACTGGGAGGAAAACATGCAAGAAGTTAGAGTAAGTGGCCTAAACATTGCAGGAACATTGAAAGAGTGAATGGGCACAGACCCAGGATCATTATGGGGTCTGTATCCATGAAGATTTAAAAACCACTTTGATTGTTGGTAAATAGAAATTAATGATCAAAAGGGATGAGTACTGTTTGAGGGAAAAATAAGAAGGGACTTAATGGCTTCTTAATTTACAAATTAATCCCTGTAACAACTTCTTCAACCTGAGAATAGTTTTCTGTGGTTCCTTCTCACAGCCTTTGGTACATGTCTTTTGTTACAGCACTTAAATGACATATTGTCTGTTTCATAAGTTAAAATGCAACCACACTGAGTGTAGATCACAGATTTATTCAGCTGTTTTTTCCTATCAATGTATGGACACATAGACGAGTTGTTACTTGTATTTGTTGCAGAAACCAAATGCTTATTTTACTTCATTGTTGACTTTTTAGCATTCTTCTTTTTTACTTAACTACCTGATGTCTGGGAATTGAAAGAGATCCCTTGTAGATTTTCTGATTTCCCTAATATAGCTGTGATAATCTACAGAAGCTCAACTTTGCAGTAACTTAAAAATTCACCTTGCTATTCATGTTAATGTGTTCTTTCTTCCTGATATTTTCCCAAGAAGTGCTAAAGAAACTAGATAATCTTGGGTCAGAAGTTCAACATGAAAGTACTCCTAAATTTGTCTTCTCCCACAGGAAAAGCCCTATCTCTCACTATAAGACGTTTTGTGTAAAGCTATTCTATATGTGATGTGGAATCATAAGTGTTTCCATTAATAAGTTGGCAGGTTAAAATCTTGTTCTTTTGCAAACAGTGCTATGGGGAATAACTTCTCTAGGGGCCAATTAACTTAATTCTGCCTGATGAATACTGAGTACTTTTACCCTAATAAATCATCTTATAAGCCTATGTTTCTGTCACAGGAGTAATTAAATAAGAAATTGTATATCTAATTTTTTTTAAAAAAATGAAAACATACAGCAAAATAATACAACACATATATACTGATGTGTTATTCTGTGGCAGGCAGTCAGACACTGGGGGTTCTGTCTTGGGCAAAAAGAGGAGAGATGAATGAACAAACTGTTCTCTCTCAGGAAGGAATGATTTACATGCTGTATTGGATACAATAACTGTTTAGTAACCTTTACTCCCAGGGGAGTTAAAAAACCAGGAGCCTGAGAATTAAATCAATCATTCTTGAAAAGCTGAACAGAATATTATAGTTGAAAACATTTTTCTTTTTCCTTCCTCCTCCTCTTTTTATTCTTTTTTTGATACTGAGCTTTGAACCGAGGGGGACTTTACTGAGTACATCCCCAGTCCTTTTTATTTTTTTTTTTAAGACAGGGTCACAACTTAGCAACTAAGTTGCTAAGGATGTCTTTGAACTTGTGGTCCTCCTGCCTCAGCCTCCTGGGTTGGTGGGTTTGCAAGTGTACACCACTGCAACCCAGAATAGTTGAAAAAAATTTTGAGATATTTTATGGAGATATGGCTAGTAACTCTACAACAGTTCCTCCAACCATGGCTGCATGTTACTGTTAAGGAACATGGGGGGAAAAAAACATGCAAGTGTCAATTTTCCTTTCCTAAAGCCTGTGATTGTAATTGTTCAGTGTTTGGTCCATATTTATAATGAAATCACAAAAATACCAAATGATATTTTTTTTTCATTTTGGAAGAGTGAAGTGTGACCATATCAGAATATTAGAAATATTCAGAGATTGAATCCGTTCCATTCTTCTGAAGAGTCTGCCTATTCCTTCATTAGTCAAGGCAAATTATGCTCTGCAAAAACAGGGAAGTAAATACAATGAAGGCAACAAAACATGTTCATTTCCAAGTGAAAAATGTAAGTGAGCAAATATTTGAGCAAATATTTTCTTTAATCACCAATGTTGCTGTTATAGGCAACACAAACTTCATTGTTTAATTTCATAGACGAATTTTGTTCTTTTTCATTTTAGAAACTAAAGGAAAGTCTTGGGTTGTGAGCTAGCTTGTATTTGTAGATGCAAATAGAAATATCAGTGAGCAAATAGAAAACAAAGAACTTACATCATGATCAAACCAGATAAAAATGAATTACTAATTTATTTATTGAGCAACAGTCAATTTTTAGGGCACAAATTCAAACAGGCCCCAATTCAGGTTTTAATGTGCAGCTGAGTTTGAGAATGTGGCAGAAATTGAAACCTCTTTTTTTTTTCAAATCCAAATTTAAAAATTATTAGATAAATATTTTATTCACAAAAGAAATTAATGTACACAATAAGTGAAAGTAACAAAAATCAAAAAAAAAAAAAAAAACACTGTAAAAATCCATAAGGAATCTTGGAGGAAAATGAATAAATGGAGACAAAGAGCTCACATTCCCAGATGGTAAAAAGGCAATACTTAAGAGATGATTTTAGAATTAATTTACAAGGTTAACATAACCTAATACAGCACCCAATAGGTTATATTATCATTACTATTATTTTTAGGAGGAAGATGGATGTTAAAATAATTTCTAAATTTCTAAACTTTTCTATTGACTTTTTGATGAACATAAAGTAGAATTTTAATAACTATTTGTTAATTTATGTTTTGATAATTTAGTATTTACAACTCAGTTTGCAATGATAATTGAATATCAAGTTATATATTAATATCCAGTAGTATAAAAAACAAGAAGTTAAAGTGCTCCTGTTTAGCAAATATTTTTGAGTTTTATTAAGTGAAAACATCAAATTTTATGCTTTCCTGTGGTCCTCAATAGACCCAATATTTAGCCTTCATAATGTTTAAATGCAGACACAGAACTCTCACCTCAGAGTAGGAGAGTGAGTTTTGAGGAGCCCTGGCTG
Source organism: Marmota flaviventris (assembly GCF_047511675.1). NCBI lineage: Eukaryota > Metazoa > Chordata > Mammalia > Rodentia > Sciuridae > Marmota > Marmota flaviventris. The sequence goes on along the minus strand of NC_092500.1, from coordinate 56,274,282 downwards.
AGCCATCCTGAGCAGCACATCACTCTTAGACTCTTGGGGACACAACTCAAATCCAATATAGATCCACGGGGAGCTGGTCCTTTATTCAGTTGAATTTACCTGTTAATAAATCCTAGCCCTAGGCTGAAAGTTCCATGTGAGTGAAGCCACCTGTCAAAAACTATTGAGAAAGTCAAATGAGCAAAACACCACTCCTATTTCTTTCTTCCTCTCTCTCTCTCTCTCACACACACAAACACACACACTTAACTATAATTCTCTGAGATTTCCATATTTTTTTCTTTGACATTGTATTTTCTATCATCCACTGATTTGTGATATAAAGTTAGTAAAGATATTTTATTTCATACATTTACATGGGATAAATGTATGAAATAAAATATTCCCCTGTAGTAAAATGACAAACATTCCCCTGTAGTAAAATGACGCATTGATTTCTTCATAATAATAACATATGTTTAAAGGTTTATCATCTGTTAATAGCTTAGGATAGATTTTCCTGGAAAGATCTGAAGAGACTTTACAAACTTAAAAATATAGAAAATGAAGACATTATGATATCTAAAAAAATGTGAAATTATGAACAAATTCATAAGTAGATGTCATGTAGAGAGAAAATTTGAAAGATATTTTCAGGTTTCACTCTAATTCTTATAAGATGAAATATTATTCATTCTGGTTCCAAATAACAAGAATAAATTTAAGAAATAAGAAATAAAAAATATGTAAAGGAGAGTTTTTTTGGTTTTTGTTTTTAGTTCTAAAGATATATTTACTTGGACGATAATAAAATAGAGTTTCCTGAGTGACATACATCGAATAACTAATTCAATGCTTATTTGGACAAGAATCACAAATACTTGTATCAACTTTTGTAAACTGTTCTGAAAACACTGGATCTTAAGACTGCATCCCTTCTCCCCTCCTGCAGAAATGAATTGGGAAGAGAGGAAAACGGAGGGAGAATAAAGAACGAAGTAAGGAAGGAGAGGTGAGAGGGAAGGAGGCATGGATTGGAGGGAGGGAGGAGAAAGCTGCTTGTTCCATTGCAAAGAAGTTTGTATTGGTTTAGGTGGTTTCTTTACTTCACAGGATTTCTTATAATGCATATGATATTATGCATTGTGAATCTGCAAGCAGAACAGAAGATGCTGCATTAACCGAACTGATTCGGACACAAAATAATTTTATTACTAAACACTTGTTAATGTACAAAAGAGTTCACTTAGGAAATACTCCCCTAAATAATTAGAGTTTCTTAGAGCAGTTAAGATAAACATTACACTTTTAATCACTCCAATTCTATGATGTTATATTTCCTCTTCAAATATTAAACTATATCATTCCTAAATTGATTCCAATAATGAGACAGAGAAAATCATTTTTTAAAGTATTAGACCAATATAGTATATTATTTCTTTGAGGACTAAAACCACAGCCTTTGGCCTGTGAGTTACTGTTTGTCAAAAATAAGCAGTTATTTAGTTGACCCCACATATACATAATCTTTGATTATATTGCTCAATTATACATCACTTTTATTGATATATATCTCTTCATTGCCTTTTCAAAAGGAGTGTAAAATGACTTTTTCTGAAGAATTAACTGTTAAATTCATAGCTGGATACATGCTACTTTCATTTCTTAATGCTGTTCTAATAAAATGAAACAGACCTGTCACTGGCTAATTTATTTCCATGCCAAACCATTTAAACTCTCCAGAGAAACTTCTGTTTAAATAAGGCATGCTTGACCAGGAAAGGTTGTCATGTATTAACTGTCTCTGTGGGGAGTTGATGTTAAATGTATAATTGGTTCAGTGGAGGGAACGGATAATAAGCTCTACTGTTCTCAGTCAGAAAGGCAGCTCCTTGTCTTCTCTGTATGTGTGTTGTCACTTCCAACTAAGAAAGTGCCACCATACACAATTAGCGGCGAGAAGATTTCTGATTTTTAAAACTTTAGGGCTTTGTTCCTTACCCTGAGGATAAAATTCCTGTTAACGTGCCTTCTCTGATTGCCATTTACCTGTTGGAGTGTGAAGATGTACACTCAAGCTTTCTTACCATTTCTCCTATCAAAGAAAGAATCACATTTCCTCTTTTTATTTATTTATTTTTTTGTTATTTCTTTCCTCAATTTTTTTTTAAGATGCTGTTTTTCATGTTTTAGTCTAATTCAGAGAGAGCATTTATGCCATGGGATTTCAAGGTTATTCCTATGCTATATAAGCAGAAGAAGTCTCCAATACTGCAAAACAAGATCATTTTTAACAAGGGAGGAAAAGATAAAAGACAAGTCCAATTACAAGGAGAATAAAAATCCTCCTAGGATTTTCATTCCACAGTTCAAATAAGGTTCTAATTTCTTAATCATGGTGTAGAAAGGCTAATGCAACGAATAGTGAAAATAGTTTATCCCCCCCCCCTCTTTAAATACCTCTACTCAGCGCTAGTTTCAACCAGGGATAAAGTACTTTATGCAGTTCTTCACTGTGATTACCCAGTGTTGATATTGCAAACCACAAAGGCATTTATAACCTAAATCTCAGTTTATTTTAGAAAATGTTTCATTTTCCCTTGGCAGCATAACTTATTGTTTCTATTGCCTTTCCAACAGCATTAGGTCATACTAACTAATGATGGCTTAACACTATTATATTCTCTCTCACAGACAGAAATAGTACAAAATAATGGGACTGATTTCATATGTAAATTTCTTCTTGTCAGACAATGTGCACTATATTTATAAATTCTTTGAAATATGTTATTCTTAGGAATGGCCCAACATATAATTAATTTTTCTAATTGTCTATTTGTTTGTTTTGTACCACAAATTGAATCCAGGGGCCATCACTGGAGGCACATCCCCAGCCCTTTTTATGTCTTATTTTGAGACAGGGTCTTGTTAAGTTGTTTAGGGCCTTGCTAAATTTGTGAGGCTGGCCTTGAACTCCAGATTCTTCTGCCTCAGCCTCTAGAGCTGCTGGGATTACAGGCATGAGTCACCATGGCCAGATAATTTTTCTAATAGTTTAATGTGTACTTGATAATAGTATATAATTTTTGCTTGCTGGTAGTGGTACCCATAATGTCAAAAAATCAAGATGTTTCGTTTTTTATATCTTCTATATTTTTGCTAAAAGTTTTGATCTATTTGATTTCAATTTCCTGATAGTTTTGTAAAGAGTTCTTATACCAATATCAATCTCACAGGTTTGGCTTTAGACAATGCTTGTGGGTAAATGACAGTGCATTTGTTATTTTACTATATCATTATTCAATTGTTTCTTTTATTTGTTATTTTACTATATCATTATTCAATTGTTTCTTTTATTTGTTATTTTACTATATCATTATTCAATTGTTTCTTTTATTATATGATGCTAATATGTATCTTCATTAATGCTTTCTACCTAAATTCTGTTTTATAAAATGTCAACATTGCTAACAATTTTTTCCCCGTGTTTAGTGTTTGGGTACTATTTATTTGTTTGTTTATTTTAAATAGGGAAAATTTTTATACCTTTATTTTATGTGTTTATTTTTGTGTAATGCTGAAGCTCGAACACAGTGCCTCACACATGCTAGGCGAGCACTCTTCCCCTGAGCCACAGCCTCAGCCCTGCTATTTATTTTTTGTTTATTCTGTGTCTGTATATTTAACTATTATTGCTATCTTTCTTTTGAAGTGCTTATTTATTGTTTTATTTTGAATTTTCTGTCCATAGCCCCTTTCCCTCATTCTTCCTTTCATCTCCTTTCTTGCTTTTCTTTAAGTGATACACAAGTTAATAATCACCAATTATGTTTTTCTATTATTTTGAAAACTAATTTAGTGGATTGCATTTCTATCATTTAGTTCCTATGCTTACATTTTTTGGGGGAGCGTGAGGTACCAGAGATTGACCTCGGGGCACTCAGTCACTGAGCCACAACCCCAGCCCTATTTTGTTTAGAGACAGGGTCTCATTGAGTTGCTTAGTGCCTTGGTTTTGCTGAGGCTGGCTTTGAATTCAAGATCCTCCTGTCTCAGCTTCCCAAGCCACTAAGATTACAGACGTGTGTCACCATGCCCAGTGCTATGCTTACATTTTAATATCATAAATAAAAATTTTAAAAAATATATTAAATACCATCCTCTTTCTCGGGAATGATTAAATATCCCCTTTTACCATGATTCCAATCTTGCTATTGGTTCTTGATATTTAGTTTTATTTTTATGTGGTTTGGTGATTTATTCCATTTTACATTTAAGAAAGTCATTGGTAAATAACTGAGTGAAAGAAAAGGGTGAATCTGCTTTACTCCATACAAGTGTTTACAAAAGATAACTACTTACAATTTACAAAAAAATTGATGTATTTATAACAAAATATGTTGTTTTGAAATATATATACACACACACACTGTGGAATGTTTCAATCAAACTAATTAACATGCATTAACATTTATATATATTTTATTTTTGGTAGTGAAAACACTTAAAATATACTCTCAGAAATGTTCAAAATACAATTCATTGTTATTTCCAATAATTACCATGTAGTACAAAAAAACCTCTTGAACTTATTTATATATTTAACTGATATCTTCCTCTATCTCACCCATTGGTAACCACCAGTCTAGTCTCTACTTTTATGAATTAATATTTTTGGATTCTACATAAAGTGAAATCATGCGGTATTTGTCTTTTTTTATTTGGCATTGGGCCTGCAGCCTAAGTCAGCAAAGGAGATCATGGACTTGGTATCTCAGGAGAATGGCCTGAAGCCTAGGTCCACAGGGCCTGATCTGGCACTGGAGTGCCCTTTGAACCTGAGTCTGCAGAAACCAGATAGGTCCTGAAATGGGCCTAATCACCCTGTTTGCATACATGGGCTTGAAGCTTGAGCCTGTGGAGCTGGCCTAAGTCCAAAAGGATGGACCTCTGCTTGGCTTTGCAGTCATGGGCCTGTAGCCTTAGTCTGTGGGGACAGGACTGGCACTGGGTTTTCCTGGGATGAGACTGGACCCTGGGTATTGGGAGAGATATGAAACTTAGTGTCATTGGAGGTACCCTGGCCTGGGGAATGGTCTGGAGCCTGAGTCTGTGTGGGTGTGCCTGAAGTCCAATGCCACTGGGGTTATACTGGTGCTGGCGCAGCCCAGAGACTTTTTCCACTTGGCATTTCTGGGGTCTAATTATCCCATTTTGCCTAGCATTGGGATAGGTGCGAAGGCTAAATCTGTACATACCTACCTGGAGACTTGAGTTCACATGTGCTGGCTTGGTGACTAGGTTGAGGGGGCTGGCTACTTCCTGTGATGGGTCTGATGCTCAGAGCCACTGAGTTCAGCCTGGTTTTTGATCCAACTTGGTGACCTTTTTGGCCAGGCAGTCCTTAAGTCTGAAACAAAGAGGGCCTATTTTTAATTTTTTCCCATTTTTACTGTGGCAAGCCTGGTGTTGGGGATCTGAGACAAAGTCTAATGGTACTCACTTCCTTCTTTCGCCATGTTGGGGGTGTCTCTCTCCAAGTTCTTCTGCCTGGGGTTGGGGAAGAGGTGACACAGTTAATGTAAAATTGTCTTTCCTACCCTCTTCAGCGCTGCTTCTTCTATTTCTGTGTTACGTTCAGGTGTAGAAATCTCGCATCTGGTTTCTTTGGGAAGGTGTTTCTGTGCTTGGGCAGATGTCCAAATTGATGTCTCTGTAGGAGTTCAAGTGCTGAAAGGCCTGTTCTGCCATCTCGTTGATGTCAGTCCTCTAAAAAAAACAAATCAACTTCTGCCTTTGCATTCTATCTTTGAAGATGCTTCTGAGTATCCTACTGAAGAAAATCTCACTTCCATCAATGCTAATGAATCCCATGTTTCTGCTTTATATCTCTCACATGAAATTGTTCTTTTATATGAAGTTCTGTAGCATGGTCTAGAGTGGGCCTTAACACCACAACCTTCCTAATTAACATAGAAAGTAAAGTAACACAGCCACTTGCCATTTAAATGTTTTCTTCATTTTGTGCATATCATGAAAAAGCCTGAAAGCTTCCCTACTCACTGAAGCAAAATATCATATATTATTTCACAAAATAGTTTTTTGATTAAACCAATCTGCTTATTTTAAAATGTTACAGTATGTTTTTTTGTAGGTGAATTTTATATAACACCCATTCTGCATTTTTCTTTTCTTAGAAAGACTTGACCTTAATGGCTTGGTAAATGGAACCACTTTCAATTATTTATATTTTCCTCCTTGGTTTAAAAGAGCCCCTGCAGTAAATCTGACTACAAAGAAGAGTAGCTGTCTTTTATTTTCATCACCTCCCATTCAATTTTTGTTTCTTACCCAGGACAAGGGACAACAACATTGTACATTAATAGTCACATATGATTTCTAAGAGATAATTTTTGATATTTGGCTTCAAAGTTTATTTGCAAAATTTACAAAATGCATGTTGGTCACGGTTGAGAATGAACTGCTAATTACACATTGGTGGCATCTCTCACCTGCATTTTCTTCTAACTGAGGCATGCAAATAAAGAGAATGTTATGAATAAACCAGTACTTATTAACAGATGAGACAAAAACATTCATTATTGTTATAAGAGAAGTTCCTCTACAATGTTTTTTTTTTTCTGGTGTAGCATGAATATTTCTGGTGGGAAGGTAAACTCAGGTTCTGAGAATTCAGATTTTTAGATAGGCAAGATATACAAAGCTGCCGTTTGGTTGATTTTTCTGGATTTATAGATTTATGATATTAGCATGCATGGTGCCCTGTATAGTTAAAGTACCATAGAGATGCTCCTGGTTTGAAGGAGTATCTGCGATGTATCTGCCTACAGACCTCTTCCATACATAACTATCATACATGGAAAACTAGTTTTACTTACCTTAGCTAAAAAGTAACATAAATATAAACATCACAGACAAGAACAAAATATTTTTGAATAGTACTACCTGACAAAAATATCTGAGTCCAGGCTCTGTTTTCCCTTTTTTTGAAAAAGGAATTTTTGGGGCTAGGAATGATACACTAGCACCAAAATGAACTTTTTTTGTTGTCAAAATCAGAGAGAAACAGAGACAGAGACACTTGAGAAGAGAATAGATTTCTCATTAGTGTCTCAATGTGACTTAATGTTATCCTACATATATCTAAATATTTCCTTATTTCTACCACAGGTAAGGATCTCACTGGAAAATTTTAGGGGTAGAGGTTTTGGTGTCCAATTATTATTCTACATTTAGTCAATCCACCCTGACCAGCTTAATGAAAAGAACTAATTGAGGCATTTTTCTAGAATTCATTCCTTTTATACTATTTACTATATTATTACATATTAAATGATACGTAGGCATGCTAGCATATCTCATTTGTATTTACAAAATAAATTTTAAATATTTTAAAGATAAATGGCCCAATATGAAAATAAAAAATAAGCATGCATCAAGCAATGAAAAAACCACATCATTAATAAATATTGATAAGAACTTATTGGGAATTGTTCAATATAAAATAAATAAAAATGTATATCACTTAGGGATGCATAGGTATTCATACATTGGGATATAGAGTAGAAACAATGAAGGAAATGCATTAAAGTATTTACAGTGGTTTTCTGTGGTTGAACTAAATCATTTTCAGTTATACACCAGCTTGTCATATGATAAGAATAGATGATTTGCATATTCTAAAAACAAGTAAAATCTTCTAGTAGACATGGAAAAATGGCAGTGATGTTTAGAATCCATATCTAAAATAACTTCGGAATTTGAGATTCAAGCCAGAAATATCTAATATGTTAAGATGGGGAAAGATAAAACTAAACATAAAGATGGACAATATTCTTCATAACAGATTATCCATTTGGAATGATATTTCAAAATAAGATAGGAGACCACAAGACCCCAAATAAGCTCATCCAATACAGCAATTAGTGTTTCAGAGTCAGAATATACAGAAAAAAATTCACTTAATTAATTATAATAAAATTCATAATTAATAAAGTGATGACAAAGGAGGTGTGCAAGGAAAGATGAATATATATTAAATATTATATAAATATGAAAAAATGGTTGTTTTTACATTTATTGGTCAGATTGAATACATTTTCATGTTAAAAATATCTCAATACCCTTGATTGGTTAAATGGATTCTGGTGTACAATTATAAGGAGTGAAGAAAATAATAGTTTTCACAGAAATTTTCTAAAATGAGTGCATTTAGTATAGTAAATAAGACTTGGCAGTTATTTTTATATAACTTTTTAAGTTCTTATTAGTGATATACATTTCTCTTTTTTGTTCTGGCTTTAAAGGAAGACAAGATTTGTAGCCTTAATTTAAATGACTAGAAGTTGAAGAATGTGTTAGTGACATAAGAAAATGTAATATAAAACCACCTTTTCTGTCCACCTTATGTTTTCACAATTAAAGTCTTAGTTTTCAATTTTAAACTAAATACATCAATGTATTCTCTTTAAAAATAAAATTTTATATTATTATCTAATTAAATGTTCAAAAAAGTTTTTCACATACTAGTTATGAGAAAAGTTCAAATAAGAAGAGCAAAATGTTGACTGGCAAGCTTACAGATAATTTTATTGCAGAGATGATGTATCAAACTTGGCTATTAAACTAAACTAGAGAGAAAAACATATTACAAAGGATGCACAACCACCTGCTCATTTAGGAAGGATTTGAGTGTGACTGACAACACTAATCTCTTAAGAGTTTATTCACTTCTCCCTGGGGAAATCTGGTTGTTTTCGGTGACAGCACCTTGGACAACTCCCCTTAAAGTATGATTGGCAGAGCAGGTTTTAAAAAATTCAAAGAGAAAAATATAAAAAATAAATATTAATTAAATAAATAAAGTGTTAAAAATATAATAAATGAACATTAAATTTTCTACAAGAAAATAAAGTAACAAGATGGAAGAAGTGCAATCAATAAAGCTGACCTTCTTAGGTAGCATATTTATTATGTTTCATCTGACAACACCTAATGTTGTACACATTTAATAAAATATCATAACAGAAGAAGAAAATCACTGGTCATAATATGATGGCAGCGTGAATGCATGATGAACTAATTGCAAAATGGAAAAATATTTTTGAAACACTTTAATGCATAGTATTTTACCTACACTTCCACTAGAGGGCATTCTAAGAACAAAAAGATCAGCAAAGAAGTATAATGAGCACTATTTTTTTTAATCATATTAGTTTACCTATGAAACTATAATGTGCATTTTTAAAGATACAGCAAGTAAGGCAATTATGTGATATCTATCAATAAAGGTAGGTCAATATGCCAACTTATTGTTCTAAAACATGATAAATAAAGAGAAAGTCAGGGCATTGGGTTTGCTCTATTTTATTGTTGGGTAGCCAATAGTTAATAAGAAAAAGTCTTCTTTATTAAAAACAAATCACAGGTAATAAACAGAGGAGGACTGATAGAGTTTTAAAATTACCATTTTGCAGTCTCTAATGAAATAATGGATCTGGGCAATGATCAATAGTGAATGCTAAAAGCATTTGGTGAAAGGCTGATGGGGGAATTTATAAAAGAGAAATAAATCTGATGCATTTGATTTCTATCACTGTCATAATAAATTATCACAAATTGAGTGGCTTCTAAAAACAAAAATTTATTTCATGACAGTTCTGTTGGTCAGAAGTCCAAGCACAGAGAAGCTCTCCTGGTTTGCTTAACTAGATCCCACCAAGGTAGTAATCCCATTTTCAGCAGAATTGTTTCTTTGTGGAGGCTTCAGGATGATCTACTTCCAAGCCCACTCAGGTTATCGTAGGAATATCGTTCCATGGGATTGTAAGACTGAGGTTCCATTGGCTTTTCTGGATTTTGGCAAAGGGCTCTTCCCAGCTTCCAGACACTGTATTTCTTGATTCCTGCCCTTCTATCTATGTTCTCAGCAACAGTAGGTCTAGTCTTTCTCATGCTATGACCATCAGATCTCCCTTTTCTGTCTCATCGCTTCTCTTTCCTCTTGTGTCTGGCTGCAACCTGAGAAATTTCTCAGTTTTTAAGGCTCAGGTTATTAGACTGCTTGACCCAGAGAGTCCAAGATGATTGCTTTGTAATTAAACCTGCAAATTCACTTCACAGGGGTACCTAGACCTGTGTTTGAATAACCATGACGGGGGAATCTTGAGTGGGTATCTTTCAAATTATCTAGCAAAGCTGACAACACTCAAACCCACTAATCAATTCAAATTAAACCTAAATGTTGTTTTGGTTAAAACAAGACAGATTGACTTATGAAAGAATATTGGCAAAACGTTAACTACTGAAACTGAGGAATGGGTTCATGTGGTTTTTATTATATTTTATAAAATCCCAATTTGTTATTTGTATGTTTCTGTACTAAGTTAATAAACAAACATCAACCTTATTAGTCCCTCAATTGCACTTAAGAATGAGTCCACAGATTGTATCTCATCCATACTTTTGCTTCCACATTGTTCTCACACTTATGAATTAATTATTTCCCTGGCACAGAGTCTTTGGTGACTGCAATGGTAAAACCAATCTAGTCATTAGGGTATGGAGAAGGGAACCCATCTCTTCATATCTAACAGTCATTGCTGATTGTATTCACCCTCTGTAAGTAAAATTACAAGTGGGAATGCTCAGTTGTATCATGTGGATCCATTTCTAGTGCTTTGGTTACAGAATAATGAAGATTATAGCCACTATCCAATGAGTATATTTGCTGAAGGGGGTAGTAGTATATGTCTCATGATGTACTGCTTTTGGACTTGTTCTCATTTGGCCAGCAGGGTCTTATATCCATTTCTGCGCTAATTTTGGCACCTCCATGCCTCAGAATTTGGCACTTAAGTCCAGTTTTAAAGACATATAATTTCTGCCATAACCTAGAACACTAGTTTAGCTTATCCTAAACAGGAAATAGTCTCAAAAATAAATGAAATAAAAACTAAGGGTATAGATTGGGTCTGGAATGTTTCCCAAAGAATTGTGTGTTGAAGGCTTGGTTGTCAATCTATGGCACGACTAGGAGGTGGTGGAATCTGTGGGACATGGGGCTCAGTGGAAGGAAGTTAGGTCATAGGGGATGTACCCTTGATGAGCAGGGGAACATTGGGATGCTGTTCCATTCCTCTTTCTTTCTTTCCTTCTCTCTCTGCTTCTTACCATGAAATTAGTAGTATCCACTACTATGTGCTTCTGACATGATATACAACCTCACCACCAGCCAAAAATCCAAATAATCTAAACAATAAATGGGCTAAGAAACTGAACAGACACTTCACAAAAGAAGAAATACAGTTAATCAAAAAATATATTAAAAAGTGTTCAACATCTTTAACAATTAGAGAAATGCAAATCAAAACTAATCTAAGATTTCATCTCACTCCTATCAGAATGGCAATCATCAAGAATACAGGTAACAATAAATGTTGGTGAGGATGTGGGGAATCAGGTACACTCATACATTGCTGGTGGAACTGCAAATTGGTGCAGCCACTATGGAAAGCAGTACGGTGATTCCTCAGAAAATCGGGAATGGAACTACCATTTGACCCAGCCATCCCACTACTTGGTTTATATCCAAAGGACTTAAAATCAGCATACTATAATGACACAGCCACATTAATGTTTATAGCAGCTTACTTCACAATAGCTAGACTATGAAACCAGCCTAGGTGTCCCTCAGTAGATGAATAGATAAAGAAAAATGTGATATATAGACTCAATGTGCATATTACTCTGCTTTACAGAAGAGTAAAATTATGGTATTTGCTAGCAAATGGTTGGAATTGGAAAATATCATGCTAAGCGAAATAAGCCAATCCCACAAAATCAAACGCCAAATGTTTTCTCTAATATGTGGATGCTAATTCACAATAAGGCAGGGGACACTAAGGAAGAATAACATTACCTTAGATTAGGTAGAGGGAAGTGATGAGAGGGAAGAGGATGGGATGTAGGGATAGAAAAAACAGTAGAGTGAAACAGACATTATTACTGTATGCATACATGTGACTGCATGACCAATATGATTCTGCAACATGTACAGTCAGAAAAATGAGAAATTATATCTCGTCTATGTATGATACATCAAAATGAACAAATGCATTCTACTGTCATGTATAATTAAAACAAATACAAAATTAAAACTTATCTAAATTTCCACAAACTTTTAAAGGGTGTCTTAGTTCTTATAGCAAGATAAAACTCTTCACATTATGATGGATGCGGACAAAATACATTTCCACTGCCAATTTATTATCTTTCCCTTCCCCTCTATTATATTCAATTACAGTTACAAAAAATATCACATTTGCCTCTTTTTTAAAAAACTGGGCTGTTCAGTTTTATCCATGGTTACCTTGCTTCCTGAGGATACATATTGGTCATACTTTAATGTCATCACGAACTAGAGAAACACTAACAATTCTTTATTTCTATCTCAGTGTCTGTATATTTATCATATGTTTTCCTGATTTTTTTCTGACTTCTTCCTATTATTGTCTCATAAGATGGATCTATTTTCTCCATGTATTCTGGAAAGAATTAATCATAAGTTCATTGTGAATTAGAATGGAATTCTAAATTTCTATTGGAAAACTCTTGGACCAACTGGTTATTTGCATCAAACAAGCTTATGGTTTACCAACTAGTCTAAAAATAATCTTTAGTTGGATTAGTTAACTGGTTATAGTCCAGTCAATTATCAAAAGAAAGTAAATGTTATCTAGAACTTCACTTAGCAGAGCCTATGTGTGAATAATTATATTTATCAGAGCTTGGATCAAATAGGTGCCCTGAATAACAGGACAAGTACACCCTGAAACAAGAAAGTTAAGCCAAGGAGAAATAGAAGAATTAGGAGGAAAGACAAAAGAAATAAAGTGAATTGGAAATATTTGGAGGCTTATAATCAGCCATAAAAATATTTCAAATTGTGCTGGGGTTGTGGCTCAGTGGTAGAGTGCATGCCTAGCACATGGGAGGCACTGAGTTCAAACCTCAGCACTATGTAAAAATGAAATAAAGATATTGTGTCCACCTACAACCAAAAAATAAATATTAAAAACATATTTCAAATTCTGTTGTTTCAAAAATGGAGGAAAGAACAGAATAGTAACTTCAGTTCTATTTTCAGTTTGGTTGATTCATTAATTTTTGCTTGTCCTTACTACCAAGACCAAGGCAGGACAGTTTATTTGATGGTACATCTTGAAAGATGCAGAGAACAAAGATTAACGCTTTTGGAAAAGGAGGGAATGGAATGTACAATCCATTTGGAGTTAAGGGCACACAGTAAAGTGTTATCACATTTCGGGTGGAAATGAGAACAGGCTGTTGAAAATGGGTGAAAATACACGATTCTTTAATCCATCCCAAAGCACTGTATTGTGGCACAAACTTTTGAAGAAATGTGATATAAGCAGTTCTCTTCTGGAGGAAAAGAGTTGACATTGATGTAAAGTATCTCTTTTTTTTAATAGGATAGGAAAAGTCTAATTTTCAGTTCAAGTAATACCTTATTAGTTTGGTTCTTACTTGGCTTGATAAGGTAATTTGTGTTGGCTCAAAAGGATCCCTGAACTTTACTCTTAAGTAGCTACTAGTCACGAAATTAAAGGAATTTGCAATTTAATGGTTTTTTAAAATTTATACAGCATACTATAATCTTGTATCAAAAACTAGTTTTCTAATCTATCTCTTCTATTAACAATGATCCTAGGTTATAGTTTGTTTCCTCTCTGAACTGATCATGGGAGCCTGGTTTTTAAGAGGTCAAAGAAGTACAAGTCATTAGATTAGGACTGTGCAGATGGGGCCACAGAAGGGCCTGGACAGGTAAGAGGATGCTTGTGACATTCTTATATACGACCCGTCACTTTGACTTGTGAAGAAGAAAAAGACACCATCTGTGCTGTCATTCTTGTTAACCTTCTGCTTTGAATAAGAAAGATAAACTGCATATTGAAAATAGGTAAATGAGTATGAAACAATATTTGGATCAGAGTTATTGAAAAGCAAACTGAGTGACCTTATCCCTGTCTGTCATGTTTATTATCCATGTTTTTTTCAGATAGTTATGTTTTGGATTGAGAAGCTATTTGTTTTGTAAGAAGCCACTAAGCATCTAATCTGATTTAAATTTGAAACCAGGCTCATTTTAACACATTCAAATTGTGTTTTTGATGTTAGTGAACTATTATTAAGTATTATGGCTCTTATTTTTAATGTCTGAGTAATTTTTATAATGAATCAGAGTGAAGAAGTAAATTCAATTTTTACTTGTGATTTAGCAAGAAAGGAAAGGAGGAAATTGTTTAATATTAATGAAGGATACAGATTTTATTTGGTTTGACTGAAATTGGTTATTTTGTTTACAAAGATGTAATATTACAAAGACGTAATATTGTCTTTGTAACTGTTAGTCTTCCAGTTCCATGCTATTTGATGATTAAATTTCTCAGACACGTTAGACATTATTTTCTTTCCTCTACCATATTCTTCTAGGGAACAGAATGAATGCTATCATATTCTGTAGAGTCTCATAAATATACATTACAAGTCATAATAAGTTCTTATTTTTCTGAGTCCTAAAATGTAGTATCAAATCATCTATCTGACCAATCTGTATTTCCCTGTGATTTCAAAATGTTTAACCAGGAATCTGTCACTTATGTTGTTTTACTTATACAGGTAACTAATTTCCTATTTTGATGGCATTACTTCATCCCTAGTACATAGCATGTTCTCATGAAATGTGTGCTTTTATGGGCTAGCTGCTTCCATTACCTGTGGGATAATATTCAAACTAAGTGCAACATGAAAGGTTCTTCACAACTTGACTGAAACTATTGTCTAGAGACTCATCTTGTACTGTGGTGGATCAATGATCTGGCAGTTCTGTTCCCACTGTTCCTTTAGCCTAGAATGTATACATTTCTCTATTTTCCCAAGGCCTATCTTCAACCTCAGTGCAGGTAAGCCCACCTGTGTCCTTTATGGGAATTTTCCATGATAATGCCCTCATTTGTTAGGGTTTATCCTCATTTTTTTTCAGCAAAGGGAAATGAAAAATAAACCTCTTGATCTCATAAGTGCAGAATATATCTATGTTGTACATTTATTGCTATAAAATAGATTTAGATTATTGTGAAGAAAATATTTGGTAATTTTTTCAAACTTACTTAAGATTTAGTGTAATTTGAATTTAATTATAAAATTTAGAGAGAAGAATGAAAGATTACATGTTTACGCTTTTGCAATATGTGTATATCCCAGACTTAATGGTATCATACTTTTAATTGTAACATTATGAAGAAAACAAATAATTTTTATAAAATTATCTACTCATATGTCTGCTTACCCGATATCAGAACACACTTGGTGAAAAAATTGTGTCTTATGATCTTTCTTCTAAACATGAAACACTACTATCAAAATGATTCAAATCATAAACTACAAGTTAACATTATTTTTGACATACTATATCAATATCCTCTCTTGGTCATAGTCTCTTAGTGCAGGTAAATAAGTTAACAAAATTGAGAAACATTTTCTGAGTTTATCTCAAGTTATAAATCAGTCTAAAATTTTAGTAGTAGTTTCATTTTAATTTCTAAGCATGATCATTTACTCTTTGGAGACTAGAGCAGTGTTGTTTCTAAGTAACTACTATGTGTTTATTGCTAATATGTCCTGAGACTTTGGGACAAAAAAAGAGTCACTTTGAAAAGAGTGTTTAAAGAAAATGATTAAAAATGTATTACCTATCGCTTAAGAAGAAGAAAATATCCCATAATATGAAATCACTTGTGAAAAACAAATAGCAAAGGGGAACAGGTCCTGACATTCAACCATACATAAGAATAGAAAAAAGAGAGAGATGCTTAAAGAAGAATAAAGATTTAAGTGGGGAGAGATAATATTAAGATTTAGTAATTTTAAGTTTTCAAATAGGAAAAAAAATGTAGGTTTGTAGTACCCAGAATTATGGAGGCTGTTATTTTACTAGACTTATATAAATCTTTGTATATACTTGGTATGGATTAGGAAGCAAACACAATATACAAAGCTATGCAGCAATCAAAGTCAAAATGGTCAGAAGCTGAGTTTTTGCCCATGGGAATCAGAGAACCAGCTGCTGAGAAAGTTCAAGGACAGTGGTCAGGGAGTTCAGTCTTTGAATACAGTGCTTAAATGACTATCAAAGCAAAGAACCACATAAACAGAAAAATTGAAACGCTTTTCTCATGATCATGTATCATACCAAAGAGAGAATTTCGTGGATTTGGTCATCTGAGTATCTTCTACATTTGCTGTATTCTCTTGGCTATCATTCTCACTTTCCCCCAATTTTGTTTCCTTGTTAATGTACTTGACGCACAGGTCACTTAATTTGTAAAAATCCAAATTTCTGTCTCTATTTCTTGTCAGTCTGGAATTTAATTTGGAGATGTCATA
Source organism: Marmota flaviventris (assembly GCF_047511675.1). Taxonomy (NCBI): domain Eukaryota; kingdom Metazoa; phylum Chordata; class Mammalia; order Rodentia; family Sciuridae; genus Marmota; species Marmota flaviventris. Next base: position 56,257,812 of record NC_092500.1, on the reverse strand, counting down.
GAGATTAAGCCAAGCTTAGAATCCCAAATGATTAGAATAGAAAGGCAGATGTAGAAAGTAATAAATGGTGTTCTTTCATTCAAAATGTGTACTTCAATTCCTAGTAAGATAAAATATAATTATGAAGTTATCCTAGACACTTATAGAGCACTGAATGTGCACACATAGGCACTACTAGATGTAACTCTTTCAAACCAGCTTTCCAATAGTAAAAGGCAAATCCATTACACACATGAATATTAAGGTACATTAAAATTTAACTTATCTGAATAAGCTATAGCATCCAATTTTCTAACTATATTGCTAGAATGTTCAGAATAAAAACCTCAAGAAATTGTTGAATGTGTTTACATATATTGAGATAAAAATTTCAGCTTTTATTCTTGTCAATAGATTTTTTTTGCCATATTATTCTTCCATTCAATTATAGATTGAATCTTATTTATATAACTGAAATGCAAACACCTCTAAAGAAGTATATGCTCAGAAAAGCTTTCAGAAGTCTCAACTTGCACTTTACCTTTTCTGGTTTAGAATGCAGATATCTGATGGGAATAAAAGTTTTTGATGTTATTAACTACTGAGTATTACCTATTTAATCATTATTTTAGAAAATTATTAACTGCTAAAAGAAAATCAAGAGAAATAAATGGCCCAGTGTCTGAGCCCATTTTCTGTTATTACAGCTAAATATCTGTTACTATACTTTGGGTGATTTATAAATAAAGTAAATATATTTCTTACAGTTCTAAAAGTTGGGAAGCCTCAGACTGAGGGTAGCCTCTACTGAGGCTCTTCCTGCTGGTGGGGATTCTGTAGAGATCCAAAGTGTAGCAGACATCACATGACAACACAAGCAAGCTTGCTAACTTGGGTCTTTGTTCCTTTCTTACAAAGCCATTCGTGTGCTTATGGGTCCCTATCATCAGAGCTTATCAAATGTTAAAACAGAAAACTATTGGAGTTTTAATAGGAAGTCACATGAAAAACAGTTTTGAAGCTTACTCTGGTACAGAGTCCAAAATGATTCAAGTTACAAAACATATTCTTGCTTTCCTCTGTTCATCTTTGTTTGATACAGTTAAGTCAAAGTATATGTTCATGACTGCATTTCCTGCCACCATTTTAGTCAAGATAAAATAAAATTCCCTTTATAGTTTCAAAATTGTTGATAATATTTTAGGTTAAGAAGGTAACACAGCGTGGTCCTCACTATCTGGGGACACAGAATCTTCCACCATCAATATATCTGGCCTTAAGCCGTTAGCTGGGAGACCACAGAGAAAAAGCTTGAGAAAGAATGAAAGTTACCAAATGGTTTAGCTAGGGTTTTATATAACTTATGCCATTTTTAGATATTGCTACAATATAAAGTTTTTATTGATTAATTTCTCAGACCTATGTAAATAAGTCACTTATTAGTATAGAGAGATTTGAAGAGGTATACTAAGGAAAATCAGAAGTAGTTCTAAAGCAAAAGTCTGTTTGGCCTTTCTCAGTTTTGCATATATAGAACAAAGTAAATTCAGTTTATTATTACCTCATCAAAATGTTGAGTATTTAACTAATATACCCAAAGGTAAAAGACAATTGACATTTTAAAAAATATTCTTGATTCTAAGAGGTATTTATATTTAAATAACATTAATATTGCCCACAAATAAGTAAAAAGAATAACAGGCTAATATTTAAATAGTCAAATAATATTAATCAAACTCCAAATAAAATAGTGAATTTCAAATGAATACATTGAGCTTTTATCTCAAAAATAGGAGTAATTATAATATACCCATTGATAAATAGACTGATATAATTAATGAATATTAGAGTGAATGTGTATTTATGTAAAGTATTGGTTTTCAATGTACCTGGTATAATTTGGAGTATAATAACATTTTAGTTGCATAACAGATAATTCTAGTTTCAGTATATAATCTAGAAAAAAATTATCATGAAGTTGTTTTCGGTGATAGTGAAGATCCCTATTAACAGAAACATAATGCATCATTTGAAACAGTAAGATACATCTATATGACTAGCATGGAAAACTGTCTAAGTGAAAGGTTGATGGTAGAACACATACAATGGGATTCCATTTACACCATCAATAATTGAAAGCAAAATCTTTGTGTATGTGTGTATGCAAACAAAACTGTATGTATATAAACATCTGATAGCATGTATATACATACACATGTATATACACACGTACACGCATAGCATATATCGGTACACATAATAATAGTCATAAGGAGTTTTGGAGAAAATATGCTAAAATGATAACATTCAATAATGATTATTACAATCAGTATATGTGATGTGAAAGTAATAACAAGGGTTCATTTCACTAGTCCTGTGTTATTTAAAGTATTCACGACAATTTTTCATGTGCCACTTATAAAATTAAAAAAAATAATATAATGCTTGTGGGACTAGATGATCTTGAAAACATCTGAATCTTCTAGACTGATACTCTATGAATTTAGGCCTATCTTATGTAATTTAAAGAACCATTTTTTAAATTGCAAATTTTCAGCTGGATGTAAAAGTAAATTCTATTTCTACAATCATAGAACAAGAGTTATTGAGAAAGAATACTGCTTTCTGTAGGCAAAATTAATGTGTCAAGAATTATATTTAGATACTGCATGATTCTACTTATATACAGTATCTAAAACAGTCAAACTCATAGAAGCAAAGAAAACAATATTTGTTTCCAAGAGTTGAATGGCGAGAGAAATGGGGAGTAATTAGTCAAATGATATAAAGTTTTAGTTATGGAGATTCTTAATAAGTTCTCAAGATCTGCTGCACAGAATAGTACTTATAATTAACATTATGGTATTGTTGTGCATTCCAAATTTGTTAAGAGGATATATCTTATGTTAAGTATTCTTGCTTCAAAAAGAGAAAAAAAATAGAGAGAGTGAAGAAAAAGAGGAAAAACAACCAACTAACCAAACTAACAAACTAAAAAGACACACAGCAACTCTAGGAGGTAATGAATATGTCATTCATCTTCATTGTGGGGATGTCAAACTCATCATACATACACATTAAATATATGTATTTTTGTGTATCAATTATACTAATATAAATTAATTAAAATAAATTTAAATACATTTTAAGTATAAAATACACTTTAATTAGTTTTCTTTGCCATTCCTCACTGTTGCTTTAAGTTGAAAATCCAACCATAGATAGAGATACTACACATCCATCCAAATGAATGAATTGTAATGAATAACTTTAACCACACAGTTGGACTGCAGCATTGCATATATCTAATCTATTATACAGGTGCAAGTTCAGGTACATATTTGCCTCTGTTCTTGCTTGACATAGAGCACCTACCTGTGGCATAGCTAGTTTATCTGATAGCAGTTTTCTTACCATCATGCCACAGTCTTTGGGTTTTCTTATTGGCTTTAAAGGCCTAGTCCAATATATGATGATGAATGCTTCTTAGTCTAGTGCTGCCCCTTGCTAATCCTAAGACGTTGGGGTAATCCCTTTACCTCTCTCAACTTTCCCAGCTGTAAGGGGTCATCTCTTTATTGTTTTCCTAGGGATTTTGTGTAGATTGTGGGATGCAACATAATGGCAGCACCTTGCAATGTGCCATATTGATTTTAATAATTCAATCAATAAAGCCTTTGCTTGCTCACTACACTACTTTCTTGCAACCTTTATAGTTTGGTCACATCCCCCGTATCTCTTATCATTTAAGTGGAAAAGATATTTCAAACCAATCAAAGCCTTTCCTTCCATCCATGTTACAGAAGAACAATGTATACCATGTTTTATAAGCTAAATTTTTAGCTTCTCAAATCTGTGTTGCCATGGCTACCGCTTTGCCATCAAAGACAATTTGATCTGGATTGTTTTTATAAATGGAGTCATCTGGAAAGTCATCATGATCTGATTTCTGTACATTTAAGTTTTTATATAATAAAAGATCTAACATAATATAATTTCAGGTTTTTGTGGATTATCTTTGAAGTACCTATGTATATGTTTCTCTACTTCATTACATCTGATTTTTTTGTCTTGTTTTTCTTATATCCAAGAAGACTATTTAAAAAAACTAATTCACAAGAATAACTTAACTTTCCAAATAAGAAAGCAGAAAAATGCAAATGTTATTTCTCATATTACTTTTTTAGAATTATACTTACTGCATAATCAACAGTTCATTTAGCAGTCTAATAATTTATATTAATAACTATGTGTTGTTTGAATAAATACATGACATTTGTGCTTCTCATATTTCTGTAATACCCATTTTAAATCACTTACCTTGTTTATTGTTAGGTTTCCCCTTTTACTGGTTAATACAATCTCATTATATTACTAGTGAAAATGATGAAAAATGGAAATGCATATCTCCCTCTTTTATGGCTATTTTGTTTTATTTCACTTTAAAATGTAGTCAGCAGATTTTTTTATTTATTTAGAAATTTTAACTGCTGATGAGCTTCAACTTTCTCCTTTCCTTCTGATGCTCCCCATTCCAAATTCCATTGTCAAACTGAGAAAGAACCGTAGAATGTGTCCCTGATGGCAGCAAATTTCCTCCTTTCTATTTTCTCTCTGCAACTTGAGTATTTATGTTGGAAAGAATTTAATATGTTAGTCCCAACTGACAGCAATAAGTTTCTATGTAAGTGTCATTACTTGATGTATAGGAGCAGTCAGCACAATGAGCTGGAAAGGTTTGGAATAGAATTTGTTTTTCACTGGTAGTGTCATTAAGCTCACATCCACAGTGGTAAGGTAATATTTCAGCCCAAATTGGAGGTACTGAGTTATCAGTTTTTCCTGTAAAATCAAATGGCACTAAGTTCTCTCCAGTGAAATAATTCTTCCAACAAATCAGCTCCCATCAGAGGATATTTCTAGGTCTAACTCTTACTGGGAAACTTATCAGGAGTAACCTGCTGTGGTTTGGGGTGGTTGGTTTTCCAAACCATTGGAGGGGCTGATAAGCAAATGTAGTCAGTAAAAACTCAAGCTTAACTTCTGTGAGAAGTGATTTAAAGTAATTTATCAAGCTCACATTGACCTTATCCTACTCTAAATTTGTAATTTGCTTTGGAGTGAAGAGCTAGTTTCTATATTTTTCTGAATTTCCACCACATCTCATAAAGCAGGAGCTAATGCCAAACTTCAGCCCTATTTTGGAAATAAAAATAATGATAATTGCAGTGATATTTAAATCATGTTTGCTATGAGCCACATACTGTTCTGTAGTTTTACATCAATTCATTCAATCACCACAACAGCCCTAGAAAGTGGGAACTTTATTATTCTTTTTCTGCACATGAGAACAATTTCCTGCCAGAGACTCAACATATTGTTTTCTCTTGCTCATAACATGTTCTTTCTCTGCTCTGGTTTGAATGTTCTCAGAGCATCTGAGCCAGGGTCTTAGTGCCTATCTCCCAGAGGTGGTTATCAGTCAAGTTGTAAGCAACAGAAACTAACTCTAGCTAGTAAAAGTAGAATATTTTACTGAAAAGGTATTGTGCAGTTCACAGTATTGCTGATATTTTGAGCATCAAGCTAAAAAGCAAAACCCAAAACATAAGAGTGAGTATTATAGTTCCCCACCTGGCTAATATCAAGCTTTGTCTGGGGACTTGCTTTGGACAAAGAAATGTAAATCGAATATTTTACACCACTTCTGAGCAGAAACTTTAAGAGACATTGCATGATTTTACCATCTCTTTTCTCTCACAGAGGGGTTGTTCCTAAAGTCTAAGTCTTAAGAAATAAATTCTTACTGTTTTTAACTCCTGAGAGTTTGGTTCATTTGTAAACAACATAGTCTAGCTTAAATGGCCTCATATGAGGGACACTCAGTATCAAATAGTACTGTATCCAAAATGATATGAGAATGTCATTCACTAAGAAAATTGCTTCTTCCAAGGAAAAATTAGTTTTTTAGCAAGTACTGACACCACCTCTGCTGCTCAACACCAAATCCTAGTCCTGGCACTATGACCATTACTGCCCCAATGGTTGCCAGTCACTTCCATCATGGATTTCATACTGCTAGTGCTTTTTGTAGTTCCCCATTAAGTTTCTGTTAGAGGCATCCAATCATTGAGTCTAGGATTAGAACTTGTGTCTCAGATGAAAAAAAAATGCTCACCATCACTAGCAGTCAGAGAAATGCAAATCAAAACCACCCTAAGATACCATCTCACTCCAGTAAGATTGGCAGCCATTATGAAGTCAAACAACAACAAGTGCTAGAGAGGATGTGGGGAAAAGGGTACTCTTGTACATTGCTGGTGGGACTGCAAACTGGTGCGGCCAATTTGGAAAGCAGTATGGAGATTCCTGGGAAAGCTGGGAATGGAACCACCATTTGACCCAGCTATTGCCCTTCTCAGACTATTCCCTGAAGACCTTAAAAGAGTGTACTACAGGGATACTGCTACATCGATGTTCATAGCAGCACAATTCACAATCGCTAGACTGTGGAACCAACCCAGATGCCCTTCAATAGATGAATGGATAAAAAAATGTGGCATTTATACTCAATGGAGTATTATACAGCACTAAAAAATGACAAAATCATGGAATTTGCAGGGAAATGGATGGCACTAGAGCAGATTATGCTTAGTGAAGCTAGCCAATCCTTAAAAAACAAATACCAAATGTCTTCTTTGATATAATGAGAGCAACTAAGAACAAAGCAGGGAGGAAGAGCAGGAAGAAAAGATTAACATTAAACAGATACATGAGGTGGGAGGGAAAGGGAGAGAAAAGGGAAATTGCATGGTAATGGAGGGAGATCCTCATTGTTATACAAAATTAGATACAAGAGGTTGTGAGGGGAATGGGAAAATAAACAAGGAGAGAAATGAATTACAGTAGATGGGGTAGAGAGAGAAGAGGGGAGGGGAGGGGAGGGGAGATAGTAGAGGATAGGAAAGGTAGCAGAATACAACAGTCACTAATATGGCATTATGTAAAAATGTAGATGTGTAACCGACGTGATTCTGCAATCTGTATTTGGGGTAAAATTGGGAGTTCAAAACCCACCTGAATCAAATGTATGAAATATGATATGTCAAGAGCTTTGTAATGTTTTGAACAACCAATAAAAAAAAATGTAAAAAAAAAAAAAGAAAAGGTGTCTAGGAACAGAATATTTGGTTTTATCAGGCTTTGTGCTAAGAAAAAAGTCTCTTCTTATCAACATCTATGTTTAAGCTCAAATAAAAAGTGGACCTCATCAACTGTAGTGGAAATTCCAGGACACCCACGGCCCCAACTAAGGCAGGTTCAGTTCTCACTCTCTTTGTGTTAGCCTTCTGTTTCTGTGACAAAATCCCTGAATAATCGATTTAGAAGAAATATTTATTTCAGCTCAGGGTTTCAGAGGCTTCTGAATGGTTAACTGGCTCCATTGTTTGGCCTGTGGTGAGGCAGAACATCACAGTCAGGAATGTGTGTGGAGCAAACATGTTCATCTCATGGCGTCTAGGAAGCAGTGAGAGAGAGAGAGAGAGAGAGAGAGAGAGAGAGAGAGAGAGAGAGAGAGTATATGTGTCTAGGTTCCAAATAGTCCCTTCAAGGGAACACCCCCAATTATCTCATTTCTGTCCAATAGGCTCCACTCCATGAAGATTTTATCACTTTCCCAACAGTGACATTAACTGGGGACCAAGCCTTTAACCCATGAACTTTTGAGGTGTATTTAAAACCGAAGCCATAAATATACTCATCTGTCTTTTAGAATTTTCCTCTCTCTCTCTCTCTCTCTCTCTCTCTCTCTCCCCCTTTCCCAAACCTGTATTCTGTTCATTTAACTGAGTTCTGGAAATAATATGATGCAGCCGGCTTGGTAGGCTGAGACAGGAGGATCGCAAGTTCAAAGCCAGGGGTAGCAACTCAGCAAGCACTAGGCAATTCAGTGAGACCCTTTCTCTAAATAAAATACAAAAAAGAGCGGGGGATGTAGCTCAGTGGCTGAGTGTCCCTGAGTTCAATCCCTGGCACAAAAAAAAAAAAAGTAAGATGCTTCTTAAATATGTGTGAATCATAAAGGGAGAAGAGAAAGGGGTAGAAGAAGGAAGACCAAAATTCAGCCTCTACAAGGTGAAACTGTGTTCAGATTACTATTAACAAATTGAAACAAGCATCTTAATTTGAAACCTGTATCTGTTTCTCACTTCATTCATAACCTATATTGAAGAAGAGCAATGATAATTAGCACACCTCAAAACTCAGTTCATTTATGACCTAGGCAATAAAATTGAGGGATCTGACTTCCTTCCTAAGAAAAGGATTCACAGAGGCAGCCCCTAATTAGAGTTGATATCCCAGTGGTGCTTAGCTTTGTGAAACAGAATTTGAATTTTACCTGATCTCCTGTGAACGTTAATTTTTGTAAGGGACAGATTCAGATTCATATAATAAAATTTAGATAAGATCTATATCACACATGCAATGTACATACACATTGACAATGTATTTACCAAAATATAATCATTTCTAGGAATCAGTATGTTCTCTGTCTTATCACATTACTTAAAGAAAAAAAAAATCAATAATTAAAGATTGCTTGATGTGACTGAGCTCATTGGTTGAGTAGCACAATGTGCATTTAAACTTAAATCTCTCTTGATGTTTTCAACTACAATAACTTTCTCCTCTGGAGTGAAAAGTTGCCAGGTTTTCTATATATGACCCAAAAATTATCATCAAAAGTCTGGAGACTATAGGATTCTGAGAAAATTTTTGCTTTGCTGATAAAAGAGACAATGTAGTTAGCATTGTTTTTTTTCCCTTTTATTATTGCCTTTACTGAACACCCAGGGCTTTGTTCATTCTGTAAAATAGATGGACAGCATAAGGAAAATTATCAACATGAGAAGGACAGTAGGGTGGTAATACAGAAAGATTACAGCTCCTCAAGTGTATTGTTTTTATGTTTCAAGCCACTATTAGTCAGACATTTTGGTAATTGGAAAAAAAAAAAAAGGACGACTCCCCACTGATGTACATGGTAAGAATGAAATAATATGAAAGATAAAATATTTTGTGAGGAGACAGGATATTTGATATGATCTTTGAAAACTTGAGTGGAATATTCCTACTGTATAAAATAGAAATATTTCCTTGATAAAGAAATCATCTCTTTAGCTTTAGTTCCACTGTATTCCTTGAATAGCCACCATTTCATGTACTGTGACTTTTGTCTATGTAAGCTTATTTTCCATAATTTTAAACTAGTCATGAATTCCATAGAAAAACTCACTTTTTCCCCTTTCTTTCCTTTCCCTCCCTCCTAACCTCCCTCCCTCCCTTCCTTCCTTCCTTCCCTTCTTTCTTTCTTTCTTCTGTACCCTGGATTTAACCCAGGGGTGCTTAACCACTGAGCCATATCCCCAAGCTTTTTTATTTTTTGAGACAGGGTCTCACTAATTTGCTTAGGGCCTCAAATTTGTGATTCCCCCTGCCTCAGCCTTCCAAGCCACTGGGATTATAGGCATGCACCACCATGCCTGCCTCTATAAATTCACTTTTGTAATTAGATTGCTTGCTCTAGTCGATATTGTGTCTATTATCCTCAAGGACTGATATTTGTTAGTCTCTTTGTTATAATGGCATCTTAGACTTACTTCATTGAGAGTTAAAGTCTGATTTTGCAGGTAAGTATCTGTTGATTTCATGCAAGTTTGTTTAGCTAGAAATTTATAAATTAATGTCTTAAAGTATATCTTCAATATTTAATTTCTGTGAGTGCATAGTTAAGATTCTACTAGCATTGCCCTATACTGTTCTCAAAATGCAAATATCAATAAACACTTTAAGGTTTTAAAGTTTCTCATAGATTTTAAAACTCTTGTTGCTGTAATTATCTTTAGGAAAGAAGCAAGGCATTTACAGAAGTATCTACTAAAGAGAGGGAAAAAAAACTATCGTAATGAATATTTTCAAAATTTATTGAAAAATTATATGTGCTAGTAGTGTGAATGACAATAGAAGTATGTTATAGAATTTAGGCAAAATTCTAGTTTTTTTCTTTCACTGCCCCAATATGTCACAGATTGACTTAGATGTAGAGATATATAATCAACTTTCATACTTATTTTCTTCTTAAAGAGGAAGACAATCTTTATTGCATTTGTCAGAGATAAATGGCATTTAAAACATAAGGCTTCTGGTAATAGAATTGTGAATGATCACATTATTTAGACTACTCAGTGCAAAATATGACTCATGTACATCTGAGATATTTAGAAGAACTAACGGGCTATTTATGAAATTGATCTCTAAATCTTAGTGAGGTTAAAAATACATTTCTATCTTGAATATTGTCATTTTGGTGCATGTAGAAATTGAAGGGTATTTAGAATTTTAGCTGGCTTTGATATCTTGGTTCTGAAATAAATAGCTACTTGTTTCTTTCTGTTTATACATATTCAATAGTAAATTATTTAAATTGAATTTTAATGCTTGATGATTTAAGCAGACAAATTAGGCTACTCAGAATTAAATCTGATTGCATGATTGTTGAAAGGTAATATCATATGCAGCTTAGTGCAATCTATAAAATAATTCTTTGTAAAAGTATATGAAAAGTTAAATACATGTGTATATCATCATATTATTATCTAAATTATTATACTCCTCTCGACATAAAATTCTAATTTAGTCTACTTCTTATTTAATGTTTCACATAGTTATTTCTTATTATTCCTCAATTGTAAATTTTGTTCTTTTGTCATATATTAGTATTAATGTTACATAGGTATGCATGTATTTTACCTTTATTCCCCCAAAAGATTTACAATCGCCATGGTTTTCTTTCATGAACATATTGAATAATAATCAAGAGAACAGATGAATCATTTGAAACTCTAATTAAGAATTCATTTTTTATATTGGTTCCTATAATTTACAAGTCCTACCTTTCCCCACTGACCTGCTCTATATCTGGGCAAAGTTGATAAGAAATCCTGGCATTCTCTCTTTTCTTGGTGGTGAGAAATTCAAAGCATGAAAGCCCTGGCCCATGCTTAAGAACCCTTATTCCAGACCTTTCCTCTAACACAAAAGTATCAACATGAGAAGGACAGTAGGGCGGTAATACAGAAAGATTACAGCTCCTCAAGTACATTGTTTTTATGTTTCAAGCCACTATTACTCAGACATTTTGGTAATTGAAAAAAAAAAAAAAAAAGGATTCCCCATGGCTGTACATGGTAAGAATGAAATAATATAGAAGATAAAATATTTTGTGAGGAGACAGGATATTTGAAATGATCTTTGAAAACTTGAGTGGATTATTTCTACTGTATAAAATAGAAATATTTCCTTGATAAAGAAATCATCCCTTTAGCTTTAGTTCCACTTTGTTCCTTGAATAGCCACCATTTCATGTACTGTGACTTTTGTCTATGTAAGCTTATTTTCCATAATTTTACACCAGTCATGAATTCCATAGAAAAACTCACCTTTTTCCCTTTCTTTCCTTTCCCTCCCTCCTTCCCTCCCTTCCTTCTCTTCTTTCTCCTTTTAGACCTCCATAAGAAGTTACCTTGTTCATGCCAGAAATTTCAATGTTTGTCATTATCTCTCCCAGACCCTCTTGGTGTATATGTTTGGCATCATTATTCTCAATACCTAGAACAAAAACTGAATGGGGAGTCCACCCATCTCTGTGATTTGCTCCCAACAATTGGCATTCAGAACAATTTGTCTAGGCAATGACCACCGCCACTAAGCAGCATTGCTCTCTTGCTTTGGTCCACTAGCTGGTTTTTCTTCTTGCTGGAAAGCACGATTATACAGCTGTGTTTCTCTATGTTGTGTATATTGAGTCACATTGAGCCCCTTATATATTTACAAACCTTACTAAAAGTTTTAATAATTGGCCATTAAAGATAAGAAGATGGGACTGGATCTTCCTTAGTGTGACCCTGAGTCACATTATCTTGGCCCCAGACCAATCTTTTTGTCTTATAAAAATCAGGTGCCTTCATTCTAGTATATGTCACAACTGATGCTAGACCCAAGGGAATGATTCTCGCCCTTTGACTGATGGTTATATGTTGACACATAGGCAGAGAGGTCCCAAGTCTACAGAGTGCTCAGAGGAAAAACTGATATTTGTTGCAATAGGTAGCCCATTGAGTAGCTGTTTGTATGGAGGAGGAGTAAATACCATCTGGCATGTTGGGGCACCTTTTTCAAAGCAGGTTACTCACTAGAGACCTACAAAATTATTTTTTGTTAGTGCTTTCTGTGTATCTATGGTCACAGAAAAATTATCCTGATTCTCAGGGTTTCTGAGAAAAATTCTCATGGTACTTCTGTGGCACAAGCATAGGGTTAATTCAAACCTGATTTGAACCTAGGTCCTTAAGCCCTATAAAGCAACAACCATCATGGGAAAGTCTCTAACACAATATTCATTTTAAAATTTCTAAAAAAGAATGTCAAAGATATAGATGATACTGAGATGGGGTTGTAGCTTAGTGGTAGAGCACTTGCCTAGCATGTGTGAGGCACTGGGTTCAATCCTCAGCATCATAAATAAATTAATTAATGAAATAAATGGTATTATGTTAAAAAATATACATGATATATCCTTAGAGTAGATAAGAGTAATTTTAAAAAGGAGAAAGAGAAGAAAGAGGAGGCAAAAGAGGAGATGCCATCTCTGCTACCTGGATATGGAGGTAAGAAACAAAAATAAATAACTAATTAATTAATTAGTAGGAAGTCTATAATTTGACCCATTTGTAAATATAAAGTTTACTAAAATATATTTTTTTACATAACAAAAAGATGAAAGCATTGGGTGGCCATTGTGCTTCCACAATACTTAAACATCTGCTAAAATGTTCCAGCTGGCAAACTTAATGATCTAACATGATAATTGGACTCAGGTTAAAGGTAAATCTGAGATTTCACTAAATTTACAAAAGGTACCTTTTATACTGTTTTGAGAGTTACCAAATATAGAAAATCTCGTTTTATCCTCTAAATCTTCTGCCTTATCCACAAATTCCATATTTATAACACATACTGCTTTAAAATATCCCATACTGGGCATGGATGTTCTAACTCAGTAATACATTGAAATTGCACTGGTTTTGGTTGTTACAGTCAGATTGACAAAATGGGATGTCTCTTGGAAACTTCTTCATCCTTTTACCCCAGTTAAAATAGTTTTCAGTACAATATAAATTAAAAGAAACTTCAATGAGTGAAACTTTTCATATAAAATCTATTTAAAATTATTTCCCCAAACCTCTCCATAGCAACATAATTTGATCTGATTTTAAGTTTGAGAGCAATGAATGAAGACTACTTGTGAATTATAAAAAAATCTTAGTGCTGTGATTAATTTATTAAAATTACTCACTCCATCAAACAAAAATTGGTAAACATTTTGTGGTCATAATTTTAGTTAATGCATTCTATTCACTGACTATTTCAAGATCCACTTAGCTTCTCTTTGCCTTTTTTATTCATTTATTTTTTTATTTAAAAATTGTTTTAATTAGTTATACATGACAGTAGACTGCATTTTGACACAGTGTACACAAATGGAGCACAACTTCTCATTCTTTTGGCTGTACATGGTGCAGAGTCACACAGGTTGTGTAATTATATGTGTACATAGGGTAATAATGTCTGCCTCATTTCATAATCCTTCCCACTCTCATACCTCCTCCTCTCCCATCACTTGCGTCTGTCCAATCTAAAGTTCCTTCATTCTTCCCTACTCCCCTCCGTTATGGATCAGCATCCACCTCTATCACTGACACTGTTAAGAAAGAGCTGTTGATCAGCTCAGTATTGATAATGTTACCACAAGTCAGAAAATATTTGGCCTTTGTTTTTTTGGGTTTGGCTTTTTCCACCTTGCATGATATTCTCCAGTTACATTCATTTATCTACAGATGCCATAATTTCATTCTTCCTTGAGGCTGAGTAATATTTTGTTGTGTATATATACCACGTTTTCTTTATCCGTTCATCTGTTGAAGGGCATCTAGGTTGGTTTCATAGTTAAGCTATTGTGACTTGAGCTGCTATGAACATTGACATGGCTGCTTCACTGTAGTATGCTGATTTCAAGTCTTTTGGGGATAAACTGAGTAGTGGGATAGGTGAGTCAAATGGTGGCTCCATTCCAAATTTTCTGAGGAATCTCCATATTGCTTTCCAGAGTGGTTGCACCAATTTGCAGTTCCACCTAGCTTTCCATGTAGTATCTCAGTAGCCTAGCTATTTCAAATAATCTTGGCAGGAAAAATCTTAAATGTGTCTAAGTTTCTCCAGGAGCACAAGTATGATGTTGCATTGATGAATCTCATTCCAAGGAAATCCCCTTGACATACTCATTCAATTATAAGAAACTCGCAAAGAAGCTTTACAAAGAGGGGGTGAACCATTGATCCACACACTGTAAAAGCCCCTACCATCTTGGTTAAACTCCTGGAAATTATTTGGTCAGTTGAGGATGGCTCCATCTCTGACAATTAAGAAACAGCTGTTGATCAGTTCAGTATTGATAATGTTACCACAAGTCAGACATCTTTTAGTCATTTCTGTGTTCTTTAGGCAACAACTACCTCATTTATAAAATTTATTTAAACTCACTTAGGCTGTTACTGGTGAATGTGTCCCCATACAACAATAGGCTCTAAAATCCACCTGCATAATCTGCATTGCAATACTACAGACACTTCATGTTCCCTAGGTGATCAATCACTGCAGAGGCGTTAGCAACCTCTTCTCATACCTTCTGGATTTTATGGATCAACCAGGATGGCCATAAGTTGCCAATGGATTTCTGGAACAAAAAATAAACTTCCTTGGATCTGTACTACATACTGTTAGAATAGCAATTGCTACCTACATGCAGGATTCTCACGGGTTCTGAGTCTGTGATCAACACCCAGCTTCTCATTATGCTTTGGGTCATGAAATCATAATCCTCCAAGCTTTGTATATCCATAAATTTCCTTTGCTAACTAGAAAAATATACTTACTCAATACTGTTAATTGTGGGTTCTTGGGCATATCCCAGCTTTAGGTTTAATGGCCTGTCTGCTTTGATCCATTGTTAGATTTTTTTGGTTCTATGGAAGATTACTCCATCTCTCATCCCCATACTTACAGAGTCTATTAAGATCAGTTGAGCAAATCATGAAAGGAGTCCTTATGCTTTTCAGATGGTGGCAACATTATTATATGTGAAGGAGCTTGCTGGAGAGCTGCTGTTTTGCATTTCTCAACTGGAACATTCTTCTTCAAGGATGGAAATCAAGGGCTAATACAATTGGCTGAACCTCAGGATGTAATCTTAGCATTGGTTCACTGGTCACAGTCCCATCTGTATGTTTTTATACACTCTTTGGTCGTTACCTATGATCTATTTAGTCCAGTCAACCAGCAGCAACAATTCTTAATCCAATATTTCTCATTGAAATAAAGAATTCTGGGAAACTCTTGCCTTATAAATACTTAATATATGAATCAAGGTCACATATATTTCTATCCACACTGAAAATACTCTCTAAGACCTCATCAATATTTTCTTCATCCCTTACTGAGTTAGTTCTAGTTTATCAGAGTTCTACATTATTAGTTGTAACCAGAGTACTCATCACAGTTCTCAATATACACAGTGTTGGTTTATAAAACAAGGCATTCAATGAAACTTTTATCTATATTATCAGCACTGAGCTATAGATTTCATAAAGCATCATAATGACATTAGTTTAAATTCAAAGAAATAAAACCTGCCATGTTTCATTCATCAGACACCAGGGTTAATGATAAAAGCAAGTCTAGTTCCATTTTTGATGTTTGATGGTAAACAGATTCCCACCTCCACTGTCACCTTCACCTTCTGTTCCACATCTGGAACACCCTATAAGAAAGTCTGCATGTTCTTTCTTTGTCAGCAGGGGGAAGTTAAAACTATGTGAGCCCCAGCTGGTGTATAGGAAGACTTGCTGCAGCCCCACTAATTATTATAAAAAATGAGCCAGTCTCTTTTCCCTGCTCCCAGGGACTGGCTTGGGAGTCCACCCTGCTATCCCTAGGAAGATTTACTGTATCCCTAGTAACAGTTTTATACCTTCTTGGTGCATATGTGACCACATCAGCCTTGACCAAATTTGATTGGGACAATCTGTTTACTTCTTTACAGTGGCAAAAATAGAAATATTCTGCATCAAATTTTACTATTACTATTAGAGTGCAGAGAAAAGAAGATAACTCAGTTTCCTCAAAATATCCAAGGTGAAAACCACAATGGTTATTTGAGCATCATACAATTACAAAGATTCCCACATTACTGAAACCCTGATTACTGTAACTAGATAAGTGTTAAGCTCTTTAACAACAGCAACAACAAACAAAATAGTGTTATTGTCCTTTTACAGAACCACAAGAATATGTTTGGAAGAGATAAACAGTTTGCAGGTGTCTGTTTCTGCATTATTGAAGTGGTTGCTTTGTATTGTATTGCTTGCTTTGTTTTGAAGTGCATTGTAAAAAAACCTGGAAGCATTCATCTTTATCTTTCCAATTGTCGTAAAGAATACAAATATAATGCTTGCACAATAATGGAAGTCTATTAATACGTTTTTGAACCTTGGTAATAAGCATATTGTTTGCATGCCCATCTTTAGAATAATTTCCATTTAACAGTAAATTTCTAATCAACTAGTACCCATAGAAACTTGATATCAAAAAAGAAGAGGGAAAAATGTTAACTGAAATTTTTGTATAACCATGAAGAAAATACAATGTCACCTATAAGATACAAATCATGTTTTAGCAGTAACTAGAATATTTTGATTCATAGATCACATTGAAGGTAATATCCATCAACTCCACCCAAGAAATTTCAAAGTGCAACAATATGCACCATTCTCCAATTTTATTTCCCTTCTGCTGATATGTCCAAGAATGTGTGGGTGTTTAATAGTGTCCCCCAATTCTACCTCACTTTGTTTTCTTCACCATGATGAAAATTGAGTTCAGATGTACTAAGAAGGATCCTTAGTTTTTCCTAAAATTAGCTAGCTTTGGAATGAGTCCCTTCTTTAAACACTCATTGAATTTTCTGTGCTACAGCCAATTTCTGTACAGCTGAAATCCATGTAAATGTAAGATGTTCACTTGGTACAGCATGATTGTGGATCTTCTTACACTGGAACACAGCATAGATCTGGGGCCACTTTCTTTACCTCTAGTGTGAAATGATGTCCAAGCTACAGGAGTTCTTCAAAATGAGAAAGAGTATGATTTCTCCTGGTTCAGGTGGATGCTCAGCAAGGCGGCACCCCATGCTCAAGCTGGCTTAAATTCCTAATATTAAAAACAAAATCTAGAATGACTCCCAAGGCCATATTTTCAAGGTAAAGTCAGTCCACCACACAAATTATATGGGACCACTGGCTCAAAATACCCATCTTCTAACTGGGTAGTGCAGCAGTAGTCCTGTTGGTTCTACCTCTTCCTTCTTTCAGAAGGATTGTGTCTATTATCCTTCCCACCACAGTCCACCACAAGACATTTTAAAGACCTTGAATCTCAGGGAGAAAATATAGTCTTTGTTTCCAAGGAGATCCCGTCTCTTTTTCAAAATTTCTCACATTTTACCCAAGATATTTTGATCTCCTTCTGTCTGTCACAAAGCAATGTCAGTATTTATCTCTATGATGAGGCATTTAAGTGGCATTAATTCAACTTGACTTGATTTCTCAGTAATATTATAGCATGTCTCAAAATTAGATAATCAAAGGTAATATTTATAAATTGAAGTTATTTTCATGGATTTTTAAAAATATCTTTTTGCTCGGATACTTATATCGTTTATTGAATGTTAATAGAAAATACATGATTATTGAATTTTAATAGAAAATACATGAATATTTGATTTTAAAAAATTATTTACAAATAATTTTGAAATGTTACTCAACATTCTTCTTTGTCTAAATATTTTCTAAATTCCTACCTAGGAACAGAACTGATTTATATCAAGCTAGTATTTGAGACTGTATGATACTTGAGGAAAAAGAATTTGTCTTCTCTGATGAAAATCAATATATAAATTATATCACCTTTACTAGTGAAAGCAGTCAGTAAATTTTCATTTAATGAATACATTTCTGTTAAGTTTATTTTTTTTCATTTTACATGCCATTACTTAGTATTAATTAACTTTTATTTACACAATGGTGTGTAGCAGACTACTTCAGAGGGCATGATGAGTAAAATTATTTTTAGTAGTCATATTTTTTCATTCTTGTTGTTTATAAAGACAAAAAAGAAAAATCTGACCTTTTAGTCAACTGTAGAGTTTTAAAGGACGAATAGAAAAACCATGTAATTTGTGCCATTTTTCTCCATCTAGATTGACATACAAGGAGCTAGTGCAGTTTTAGTAACATGGAAGTTTTAAGATAAGCTTTGAGGACCACACCCACAGAAAGCATTGCTATTAGATAGCTTTTTAACTTTCCCTGAATAACGTAAGACAAACTAGTTGATAAGGAACAAATGCTTAGTGAAATATTTTCAAATATGGTTATGTTTCCTTATTCAGTTCCTCATATGTAATATCTATATTTATTCTTGGTTTCTATAAGAAAAAAAATTATACTTTTATGATATGGAATAAAATGTTATATTCTAACTTATTTCTTTGATAATGGTCTTAGACTATGTATACATAAATAACATGTATGTGTATAGAAATATCTGTGTTTATATTTATATTTATATATGTGTGTTTATATTTCTGTAAATGTATATATATGTTAAAATATAAAGAATTGGATTCAAATCCCAGCCTAGCTAATCACTATGTAACATTAACATAGAATGTGACATTAATTTTTCTTCTAATAATGAAGAATACATAATTAATCCACCATGAAATGGAAATAAGTATTCCCAAAGTAAATGCTAGTTATTATCATCTAGCTTATGATTGTAATGACATGTATTTTTAATTGTATTCTGCTTTGGGTAGATGAAAAATTGGTTAATTTTTTTTTCTGTTTGCTTTTGATTACATAACTGATGTTAATTTTACTTTTAAAGTTTCATGAAGTGTCAGTAGATAATTTCTCTTTAAATTTGCCCGTGCTTTTATCCCAGTATGAAAATAATAATAATAATAATAATAATAATAATAATAATAATATAGAGCTGAAATACTCCCATTGCCTATTGGTGCCATAGTAGTAAGGCTACAGCCCAGGGCTTGACTCTTATGTTTGTGGTGACTCTGATGTAAATAAATCATGGTCCTGCCAGCCATATAATAGGAATGCACATACTATGTCCAGTATGTAATGCTTGATAATAAGAAAATATGTTGTTGTTTTACATATTTACTATACTATTTATTGTTATTTTAGTGTACTCCTTGTACGTTTTAAAGATATGTAAAACAATATGCACGACAGCAGCAACATACATACTGTGGTTGTTTAAGCTCAACCTATATTGCTAACACAACAAAATCTCCTGATAGCACATTTCTCATAATATATCCCTATCATTAATGACACATGACTATACTGACTCATTGTTCATAGTACTTGCTAATACTTGTATTAACATAGAGCTAATTTGACAAAAGTTTTGAGATTGTCTTAACTAAAGGTAGCCAGCATTTCCATGAAGAGGTATGTTACTCTATTGTGTTCACTTCCAAATAGGGAGTCTCTTTAATAGAAGAACATATTTTACCTCATTGGTTCATCCTTATAGGATAGGAGAAAATATGGGGGAATATGGGAGGTGAAAATAGTTAATAATACCATTTGCATATATTTTAGTTCCTAGTCTTAATTTGAAGTAAAGTTATCATAAAGTCCAATAAAATTATTATCTCATCTGGAAAGCAGTGTTGCTGCATGAAGCCAAGGAATGTTAGCTGTCATCAGACATGGAAAAGTTGATTGTGTCTGTTTATGTCCTTCTAAATCATGCTGTTAAGAGAATTATTAAAACCCTTGTGATAACCTCAAGAGTATCATCTCTGAGTTACTCAATGATAAAAAAAAAAAATGCCTTCCTTATATCCCAGATCCAAGAACTGTTCATTGTGCCTTCTGTTTGCTTGTATAGACTTGTAGAATACATGCCTGGTCTTATTTGAATTTCAAGGCTGTCACTTGCAACTGTAGGGCTCATACTACCCCTTGATAAATGTTGTCATTATATATGACTTTAAGAAGCTTCAAATACATTGTAAATAAAGAATAACATTGTTGATAAACTTAATTTCCACTTCTGAGGATGATTAAGAGTATAAATAAAAATTTTGCCTGAAGCATTTTCAAGGTTATTGCAGCGATGATTTGACTTGACAGTTGTTGAGTTAAAACTATCATCTTTATTCTAATAAACATTTCTTAGGCAAATTTAAAGAGAAATAAGCTGCTGACACTTTATAAAACTTTAAAAGTAGAATTAAAATCAGTATGTAGTCAAAAACAAATAGAAAAAAGCAAACTATTACTTCACTAAGTTTTCATCTACTCAAAGACAGAATGTAGTTAAAAATGCATGTCTTTAAAATCAAAAGATTGATGATACTAGTAATTTTCTTTGTGATACTAACAATTACTTTGTGAATACTTATTTTTATTTCCCAATGGATTAATAATATATTCCTCATTAACAGAAGAAAGGAGCAATGATATATTCTTGACTAATGTTACATAGTGATTAGCTAGGCTGGATTTGAATACAAGTCTATATTTCTACAATTCATGTGTTATTTTTTGGTATGTGGAAACCCATCAGTTTTGACTTATATCAAATATTCTTCATCTGATTTTTCAACATTTTCCAAATATTTTTACCCATTCTCATCCTCATACTCCACCTTACATGATAGCTTGCTCCTTCAGGCATTCTGACTTCTAGAATAAATTTAGTGTCTAACATCCACCTCAGTTTTATAAGACCATTTCTGAGTTTCTCAATTGAATGTGAAATATTTCTTCTGAAGACGCAGAATGAATTTTTATTCTCTTATGGCACAGATAATATCTTATTTTTTCCTTTAGTTATTTGCATTTTCTTATTCCCCAATAAAAATATAAGGTTTAATACTGTAACTATTGCATCGTATCCATTTTTGTATCCACTGAGATATATGGCACAAAAGAATAAAAGCATTTTATATTTGTAGTTCCCTATGCAATTTGTAAAATATTCTCAAAGAACATTCCTCATAATATAAAGAGCAATTTTCAGGGCTGGGATTGTGGCTCAGTGGTAAACTGCTCGCCTACCACATGTGGGGTCCTGGGTTTGATCCTCAGCACCACATAAAAATAAATGAATGGAATAAAGGCATTGTGTCCAACTATAACTAAAAAATAAATATTTAAAAAAATAAATAAAGAGCAATTTTCTCAAAATTAGAGGTTTCAAGCCAAAATGATCTGCATTCAAATGGATTGCATATGGAAAGCTACCATCAGATTAGGAATTTGATTGACTTCTAAGGCAACTCCCTTGCCATCCTACAACTTCATAATAATGGCAACTTTGTGAAGTAAAGAGAGTAACACTTAAAAATATGTTTTTTTTTTAGTACTGAGTAATACTCCATTGTGTATAAATGCCACATTTTTTATCCATTCATCTATTGAAGGGCATCTAGGTTGGTTCCACAATCTAGCTATTGTGAATTGTGCTGCTATGAACATCGATGTAGCAGTATCCCTATAGT
Source organism: Marmota flaviventris (assembly GCF_047511675.1). Classification (NCBI taxonomy): domain Eukaryota; kingdom Metazoa; phylum Chordata; class Mammalia; order Rodentia; family Sciuridae; genus Marmota; species Marmota flaviventris. The sequence goes on along the minus strand of NC_092500.1, from coordinate 56,236,055 downwards.
ACGCTCTTTTAAGGTCTTCAGGGAATAGTCCAAGAAGGGGAATAGCTGGGTCAAATGGTGGTTCCATTCCCAGCTTTCCCAGGAATCTCCATACTGCTTTCCAAATTGGCCGCACCAATTTGCAGTCCCACCAGCAATGTACAAGTGTACCCTTTTCCCCACATCCTCGCCAGCACCTGTTGTTGTTTGACTTCATAATGGCTGCCAATCTTACTGGAGTGAGATGGTATCTTAGAGTGGTTTTGATTTGCATTTCTCTGACTGCTAGAGATGGTGAGCATTTTTTCATGTACTTGTTGATTGATTGTATGTCCTCCTCTGAGAAGTGTCTGTTCAGGATCTTGGCCCATTTGTTGATTGGGTTATTTGTTTTCTTATTGTTTATTTTTTTTGCAGGGAAATGGATGGCATTATTGCAGATTATGCTAAGTGAAGCTAGCCAATCTCTAAAAAACAAATCCCAAATGTCTTCTTTGATATAAGTAGAGCAACTAAGAACAGAGCAGGGAGGAAGAGCATGAGAAGAAGATTACCATTAAAAAGGGACGAGAGGTGGTAGGGAAAGGGAGAGAGAAGGGAAATTGCATGGAAATGGAAGGAGACCCTCAGGGTTTTACAAAATTACATGTAAGAGGAAGTGAGGGGAAAGGGGAAAAAAAAAAACAAGGGAGAGAAATGAATTACAGTAGATGGGGTAGAGAGAGAAGATGGGAGGGGAGGGAAGGGGAGGGGGATAGTAGAGGATAGGAAAGGCAGCAGAATACAACAGTCACTAGTATGGCACTATGTAAAAACGTGGATGTGTAACTGATGTGATTCTGCAATCTGTATACGGGGTAAAAATGGGAGTTCATAACCCACTTGAATCAAATGTATGAAATATTATATGTCAAGAGCTTTGTAATGTTTTGAACAACCAATAATAATAATAAAAAATAAGTTAAAAATATGTTTTTGTTTTTTTTTCTGGATTATTAATATCTTAGACATCAAAATGTGAGTGCCTTCTAAATGTTCAAATTTCGGATTACACTATTTATGTAGATTGTTCACTGATTACTCTTGCCAATCATACTCAGTAAAGGATTTTAAATTCTTACCAGGGAGTCCAAGAACACTGTGTGATGTACAGAGAGTGGACTTTAAGAGGGACTCTAAGAAAGAGGGCTCTGGGCACCACACTAATTAATAGAAGTTTCCATTTATTTATTAAATATATAAGTGCTTGGAAAAATATCCTATTTGAAAAAAATATAAAATAAAAGGGGAGAGGGAAAGACAGGTAGAAGGAGGAGAAAGTGAGTGAAGAGAAAGAGGGAGGAAGGAGTGGAAAGAGGGAGTAAAGAGAAAAGCACTGACAAGATGAATCTAAGACATGAGGAAGAACAAAAGCTCTCCTAAGATTCCCTGAATAATGCTGGCAGATATATTAAAACTGCTTCACATGTATAGTTCCAGTAATAATGGAAATAGGGAGACCAAAATAAAGGTTCCATGGAGAATATGTCCATTTTTGTATTTTTGAAAATCTATAAAATGATAATAATAAGGAACAAGTTTTAAAATTTTAATTGTCCAACCTTAAGGAGGTCCTGTGATAATATGATACACATATTCAGTGGATAGTGGTCAAATCAGAGTGCTGACATTTGTCTTTCCTTAAACATTTAAACAAATTTGATTAACACATGATAATTGTATTTATTTGTATGATTTATATTTTACAATATAACATTTGAGTGCATGTATGCAATGCATACTGACCAAATAAAGGTAATTGTTCCCATTTCCTTATCATTTTTTGATGTTTGGATCCTTTAAGCTTCTCTTTGTAGTGTTTCATAAAATATTAGAGCAACTCCATTATGTTATACGACACTAGAACTTATTAGATTGATCTAACTGTATTTTGGTATCCATTATTCAGTCTCCTTCTATTTCCTGTCATCACTCCTGCTTTTAGTAATCTCTATTTTATACTCTGATAAACTTTTTAACATTCACATGTCTGAGAGATCACATGGTACTTATCTTTCTCTATCTGACTTATTTCTCTTACCATATTTATCTCCAGATCCATTCATTTTGCTGCAAATAATAAAATATCATTCTTCTAATGAACTAATGATATTCCATTGATACATTTTCTGTATCTGTTTATTTGTTAAAAGGGCATCTAAGTTGATTCCATATCTTCATTAATATGAATTGTGCATCAATAATTATGAGCCTGTAGTGTCTTTTTAGTTTGTCTCTAATATCATTTGTCTCTTTTGATATCATTTGTCCTTTGGATCTATACGCTAAAGAGGGCTAGCTGGATCACATGGTGGTTTTATTTTGAGGTTTTTTTTTTTTTTTTAATTAGCTCTATTCTGTTCTCCATAGTAACTGCACCAATTCACAGTAACAGGTGTATTAGGGTCTCCTTTTCTCCATATTCTCACCAGCATTTTTTTGGACTTTTTGATACTAGTTTAATTAATTCCAATTTGGGTGGGAAGTTATCTCATTGTGGTTCTGATTTGCAATTACCTGACAGCTAATGAAGCTGAACATTAGTTTTCATACATTTGTTGGACATTTGAATTTTTTTCTTTTATTCATGTTCTTTGCTCATTTTAAATTGGTATTCATTTCAAGTTACTTATGTATTTTGTATATGAATCCTATGCTGATGAATAGTTTGCAGAAGTTGTTTCTCCTTTCTATAGTTTGTCCCTTTAATATGTTGATGTTTTCCTTTGCTGTGCAGAAGTTTCTTACCTTGATATCATCCTATTTGGTTTTATTGCTTTGGTTTCCAACACTTTTGGGGTCTTGTAAAAAGAAATCACTGCCTGTACTGCTGTCTTGAAGTGCTTCCTTCATGTTTTCTTACAATAATTTCATATTTTCAAGTCTCACAGTTAGGTCTTTGATGAATTTTGAGTTTATTTTTCTACAGGGTGCGAGATAGGAGTCAAGTTTCAATCTTCTCTGTGTGGATATCTATTTTTCCAAGCACCATTTATTAAAGAGGCTGTTCTTTCTCTAATGTACATTTTTGGCACTTTCGACAGGAGTCAATCAGGTATAATGAATGGGGTTATTTCTAGGATCTCTATCTATTGAATTGGTCTCTATGTTTTTAATATCAATAGCCTGCTGTTTTATTTGCTACAGTTTTGTACTGCATTTTGAAGTCAGGTAGTGTGAGGCCTCTAGAAATTTTGTTTATTTATTTATTTATTTTTTTTGTTTCAGATTGCTTTTGCTATTTCGGGTTTTTTGGCTTCTATATAAATTTTAGGATTCTTTTCTCAAGTTCTCTGAAGACAGTCATTAGAATTTTGATAGTTATTTCATGGGATCACTAATCAACCTGGGTAGCATGGATAATTTAAAAATATTAATTATTTCAATCCATGAACATAGGAGATCTTTTCAAATTTTTCTGACCTCTTTAATTTTTTTTGATTAGAACTTTGTAACTTTCATTATAGAACTCTTTCATTTCCTTGGTTGAGTTTATTTCTACTTATTTATTTATTCATTTTACTGCATAAAAGTGTTACCAATAATTCAATATACAATTTCACTGAATTCATTTATCAGTACTATTAATTTTTAGGTTTTTCTATCCAAAGAATCATATCATCTGAAAACAGGGATAATGTTACTTCCTCCCGTCCCATTTGAAGGTTTTTCTTTCTTTCTTTCTCCTAATTTCTCTGGTTAAGTCTTTCAATACTATGTGAAATAAGAATGATGAAAGTGAATATCCTTTTCTTGTTAAAGCTTTCAGCTTTTTCTCATTCATTATGATGCTGGATACCTGTTAGTGTTTCTATGCAAAACTTGTTACAGAAAAAGACTAAATTGTGGATACTAAGAGTTAACTTAATTGCTATTTCTGACTGCTTATTAATTTTCAGGAAAATAGAAGGGAGAGATAATTACTAGATCCATTACCCTATATTCATTTTTGATTTTCCTTTTTTTTTTTGAGTACCAAGTATTGAACCTAGAGCCTTATGCATGGTCGGTAAGCACATTACAATCAAAATTCAATTTCTCAATTTCTTGATTTAGAACAAAGCAATAAATGACCCTGACCTTTACAGTGTTTTCTCATTTGTGAGTGATATTAGAGCTTTATATTCCTTAGTTTAAGGATTTATTTTTAGTCATTCATTGTATGCCTGTATCACTAATGGATGTAGGTGAAGAACAGGCATATTTAATCTGTCCTTGGAAGTTGATGTTAGATGTAACAAGAAAGAATGGTGAACTCTATTGTTACGAACACAGAAAAAAAGAGCCTGATGCAAACTTTGCTTGTCTAATTCCCAAGAGAATGTGGCTTAGAATTTTGAAATGCCAACTATGAAGTAGCAGTATTGTTGTTAATGTGTATTCTGGAGTTAAGACTGGGCTCTAATTCTAATTCTACATCTTACTTACTTATTTCATGCTTCAGCATTACTATGTGTAAGGAGAGGATTGTGAATATTTTTCTCATACTATTGCTGATTGAATAAGGAAACCTATGACAGAAGGTTAGAATAGTAACAGAACACATCGGATTTTTTTCTTTTTTTTAATTTATTTATGACAGCAGAATGCATTACATTCTTATCACACACATGGAGCACAATTTTTCATATTTCTGGTTGTATACAAAGTATATTCACACCATTTCATGTCTTTATATATGTACTTTGGATAATAATGATCATCACATTCCACCCTCATTTCTAGCCCCATGTCCCCTCCCTTCCCCTCCAAAATCTCTGCCCTATCTAGAATTCATCTATTCCTCCGATGCTCCTTCTCCTTATCCCATTATGAATCAGCCTCCTTATATCAAAGAAAAGATTCGACATTTGTTTTTTGGGGGATTGGCTAAACTTAGTTAACATTATATTCTCTAATTCCATCCATTTACCTGCAAATGCCATGATTTTATTCTCTTTTAATGCTGAGTTATATTCTATTGTGTATATATGCCACTTGTTTTTATCCATTCATCTATTGAAGGTCATCTAGATTGGTTCCACAGTTTAGCTATTGTGAATTTTTGTGCTGCTACAAACATTGATGTGACTGTGTTCCTGCAGTATGCTATTTTTAAGTCCTTTGGGTATAGACCGAGGAGAGGAATAGATGGGTCAAATGGTGGTTCCATTCCCAATTTTCCAAGAAATCTCCATACTGCTTTTCATATTGGCTGCACCAATTTGCAATCCAACCAGCAGTATAGGAGAGTAACATTCTGACTGGAGTGAGATGAAATCTTAGAGTGGTTTTGATTTGCATTTCTCTAATTGCTAGTGATGATGAACATTTTTTCATGTATTTGTTTATTGATTGTATATCATTTTCTGAGAAGTGTCTGTTCAGGTCCTTGGCCCACTTATTGATTGGGTTATTTGTTGTTTTGGTGTTTAGCTTTTTGAGTTCTTTATATGCCCTAGAGATTAGTGTTCTATCTGATATGTGAGGGGTAAAAATTTGCTCCCAAGATGTAGGCTCTCTATTCACCTCACAGATTATTTCTTTTGCTGATAAGAAACTTTTTAGTTTGAGTCTATCCCATTTATTGATTCTTAATTTTAATTCTTGTGCCACAGGAGTCTTATTAAGTAAGTTGGGGCCTAATAACTCATGATGGAGTTTAGAGCCTACTTTTTCTTCTATTAGATGCAGGGTTTCTGGTTTTATTCCTAAGTCCACTTTGAGTTCAGTTTTTTACGTGGTGACAGATAGGGGTTTAATTTCCTTTTATTTTATATGTATTTCCAGTTTTCCTAGCACTATTTGTTGAAGAGACTATCTTTTCTACAATGCATGTTTTTTGGCACCTTTTCTAATATAAGATAATTGTAATTTTGTGGGTTAGTCTCTGTGTCATTTATTCTGTACCATTGATCTACCAGTCTGTTTGGTTGCCAATACCATGCTGTTTATGTTACTATTGCTCTGTAGTATAGTTTAAGGTCTGGTATAGTGCTGACACCTGCTTCACTCTTCCTGCTAAAAATTGCTTTAGCTATTCGGGTTTTTTTTTTTTTATTTTTCCAAATGAATTTCATGGTTGCTTTTTATATTTCTGTGAGGAATGTCATTGGGATTTTGATAAGAATTCCATTAAATCTGCATAGTGCTTTTAGTAGTGTGGTCTTTTTGATAATATTAATTCTGCCTATCCAAGACCAAGGTAGATTTTTCCATCTTCTAAAGTCTTCTTTGACTTCTTTCTTTAGGGTTCTGCAATTTTCATTATATAGGTCTTTCACCTCTTGCATTATGTTGATTTCCAAGTATTTTTTTTTTGAAGCTATTATAAATGGGGTAGTTTTCCTCATTTCCCTTTCTGAGAATTTGTCACTGATATGCAGAAATGCCTTTGATTTATGGGTATTTATTTTATATCTTGCTACTTTGCTGAATTAATTTACTAGTTCTAGAATTTTTCTGGTGGAATTTTTAGGGTCTTCTAGGTATAGACTCATATCATCAACAAATAGAGCCAATTTGAGTTCTTCTTTTTCTATGTATATCCCTTTAATTTCTTTCTTCTGTCTAATTACTCTGTCCAGTGTTTCAAGAACTATTTAAATTTTAGAAGTAGTGAAAGGGGGCATCCCTGTCTTGTTCCAGTGTTTAGAGGGAATGCCTTCAATTTTTCTTCATTTAAAATCATGTTGGCCTGGGGCTTAGCATAGAAACATTCATGATGTTGCAATAAGTTCCTGTTATCCCTAGTTTTTCTAGTGTTTTGAACATGAAGGGGTCTGTACTTTGTCAAATGCTTTTTCTGCATCTATTGAGATGTCATATGATTCTTGTCTTTAAGTCTGTTGATGTGATGAATTACATTTATTGAGTTCCATATGTTGAACCAAACTTGCATCCCTGAGATGAATCCCACTTGATCATGGTGCACGATCTTTTTGATATGTATTTGTATTTGATTTGCCAGAATTTTATTGAGAATTTTTGCATCTATGATCATTAGAGATATTCGTCTGAAGTTTTCTTTTTTTGATGTGTCTTTGTCTGGTTCCTGAAGTGAAGTCTGCTATAATTATCCTTTTCCCTCCTATATCAATATTTGTTTAATCTTTTTGTTTTCTTTAGGTTCTCTTGAAGATTTTTCTCTTTGTCTTTTGATTTTTTAAGTTGAATATGGTATGGTTAGATATAAATTTGGAGGGGTTTTCCTGTTTTGTCTCTGAATGCCTTTTTTTTGATAGCACTGAACTTTATTCTTGGAAACAAAGCTACTAATTCCATCTGAGTTAAAAAGGGGTCTTCACACCTGAGAAAACCATGGAACTCTACTGTAACAAGATTTCTGACATCTGTCTTGATGGGCCCACCTAGGACTATACTACAATTGACCCTCTCCCTGTAATAGGGAGCCTCTAGTTAGGGACCTGGGGTCATAGTTGCTGGTGCATTGCATTCTCTTTTTATTCTGCCATCACAGGTCTTACAGTTTTCCTATTTCTCCCTTATTAATTTTCAGTGCTCCCCTTTGACGACTCACCCTACATGCAGTTATTCATGATGTCTTAATTATTCTTTGTGAAGTAAAAGGATAGCCCTGAGCATCTTTATTCAGCTATCTTGGAATTTCCTTGATTTATTATGTGTGTGTGTGTGTGTGTGTGTGTGTTGTGTGTGTGTGTTTGTGTGTGTGTCTGTAATACATACGGTTGAGGTGTTTCATTACATACAATTTTTAATTTATTTTTCCTTCTTAATGTTCTGTGTATTACTTATGCTTTTAAAGTTTTTAAATTTTATGGTGTCATGGTCTGTATATGAAATGTTCTCCAAAAGCTCATTTGTGAGGCAATGCAAAAATGTTCAGAGGTGAGATGATTGTGTTATGAGAGCAGTAACTTAATCAGTGGATTAATATTCTGGAATGAATTAACTAGAAGGTAACTATAGGCAGGGAAGTTGTGACCAGAGGAAGTAGTCACCAGGCGCATGTCTTCGGGATTTATATTTTGTCTCTGGCACCTCATTCTCCTTCTCTTTTCTTCCTGGATGTCATGAACTGGATAAACCTTCCTCCACCATTCTCTTCTGACATGATATTCTGCCTCATTTCAGGCTCAGATGTATGGAGCCAGCTGACCATGTACTAAATCTCTGAAACCATTAGCCAAAAAAATGTTTTTTGTTCTCTAAGTTGTTCTTCTCAGGTAGGTAGGTCACAACAACTTATAGCTGACTAACACATAATATAGTTTATTATTGTTATTATTATTATCATTGTAATTATTATTATTGTTATTATTATTATCATTGTAATTATTGTTATTATTATTATTATTATTATTATTATTATTATTATTATAAAAGCAGCATGCAAAATTCTGCATGTTTATGCGGTACCATGTGATGTTTTGATGCATATATATATGTGTGTGTGTGTGTGTGTGTGTGTGTGTGTTCTGATCAGGATAAATTTATCATTCGCCTCAAGTATTTATCATTTTTTTGTAGTAAAAAATTAATAATTCTTTCTCTAGATGTTTTGAAATATATAGTACAATATCAGTATAGTCATCCTACCATGGAATAGAACATCAGAAATTATTTTTAACTAATCACTTAGTACCTGTTGATGAACTTTTCCTGCCCTTCTTCCCCTACTAATTTTCCTAGCCTCTCATAACTGAGACTCTACTGCCAACTTCCAGGACTTTTTTTTTAACATATGATGAGTGAGATCATGTGGTATTAGTGGTTTTTATGCCTGACTTACGTCATTTAACATGATGACCTTCAGTTCTATCCATGTTATTGTCAATTATAATATTTCATTTGTTAATGACTGATTATTATTCCATTTTTTATATGCATCATATTTTGCTTATGCATTCATCAGTTGGTAGCTACTTTGGTGGTTTCTATTTCTTGGCTGTTATGAATAATGCTACAATAAATACTGATGTGTCTTAGACATAATTATTTCATTTCCTTTGGACATATATACAGTAATGAGATTTTTGAAACAAACATCAACAAAATTTAATGTTTGTAAAGTTTTCCCTATTAACCAGCCTATTTTTTTTTTATAATTTCCACATCAGCAGGTTTTATTATGGAGTAAACATTGTTTTGTCTGTGCTCCCTTTCATTTATCTTCTCATGTGTTTCTCTTTTATCACGAATATTATGTTTGCTTTTCTTGAACATATCATGCTATAATAAGCTTTATAAAAACTGTTGATGTTTTGTTCTCATAATTTCAAGCTCTTTATTGGTTTCTAATGATCAATTTATAAATGTTATTTCATCTATACACTTAACCTCAAGAATCTTACAGTATGCTTGTTCATTCACATGTCTGGTTCTAGCCATTATCTCTTTAGTTTCTTGTGTAAATATAATTTATATTTCATGAAAATAGATTTTCATTCTTTGAGAATAGATAAAGGGTCAAGAAATCTGCATTTCCTTTGCTTTCAAAGGACATTGAAGGCAAATAAATATTGATTGGCATTATTTATGAAGTCCCTAGACTTAAGTAGTCAGTACCACTTGGAAGGAATTTGAATGAAGTTAATACACTTGAAATCTTCTTTCAATGTTGTCATCTACCCTATCTCACTGTAGTATGGACATTTGCAAATGAAAATACTGTTTTTCTTCTGATAGTTATCAAACAAAATTATTTTAAAATAAACTCCTTGTGTTACTTGGATTAATATTTTCATCAATTCCAAAATTTTGCATTTATTTGGTATTTAAAATTAACTTGCATTTTATATGACCTCCTAAATAAATAATATATACCTAGTTCTTCTCCTACACCTTATAAGTGACAAGGTAAAGATTTTTAAAAGTTAAAGATTAGAATAAAGATTTGACCTTTAAACCATTAAATTGTATATAATTCAATACAACTTGTACTTTTCTTTATGCCGAGTACATTCTCCTTCAGGGGGTTAGGTCATGTTTTTAATGCCTTATTGGTTTCACTCTATTGACTGTCCTCAGATTGGATTCTATAATACAACTGGCTTGAGACTTTTTCCAGGGAATAACTGGTTTCCTTCCTACCTCAAAACAATAGAAGTGGACAAGAATTCCACTAACACTTGCACTATTCAATGTTAAGTTAAACCCCTTTGCAGAATTATATGTAGTGCTTTTTCTCTCCTAATGCTTTGTTGTGTCATTTCTTGATTTTCAAGCAGTACATAAAACATCTAAAGTGAATGAAAGAATGCATGCCAATGTGTTACAGCCCCCCCCCCGCCCCCGAAAAGAATTGATTGGTTTCTTTAAGGTAAGCCACCAATACAGCAAAACATACAAATTTTTAGTATAAGCTCAATGATTTTAAATAAATGTATATATAGTCTATTTAAATCTCCTTTAAAATTTTCATATTTCTGTTACTTGTCAAAGTTGCTTCTGCCCTTTCCCTGTTCAATCCAACCACCACATCCTCTGCATCCTAGGCAACATTCCTTCTGGTTTGCTTTAGTACTTAGATTTTTTTCTGTTATAAACTTTAAAATCTTTAATATTGACAATTTATAGTAGGTAAAAATCAATGTATAAAAAGTGTTATATATTTTTGCCTTTGTGATTAATATTTGCTAAAATTCTAATAATGTTTTTAGCTTGATGTGCATATTTTTTTAGAAATCTATAACTATTTCATATATGCCTATCCTGTTCAAATATAACATTTCCTCAATCTACCCCCACCACACTATCCAAAAATAAATCAAGCATACACTCTTCTGATACTCTCAGTGTTTATATTTTAAAAGTATTCATCATAATTCTAATTTTACATGTTCTGAGGTAATGCATATTATCCAGATTTGATTCTAAGCTCTTAGGAATAGATACTATTTCAGGTTTGGTAAATTACTGACAAGTAGTAGGTGATTCAAAAGCTAGGAGATAAAAGTGCTTTTTAATTTTGTAGACTTGTTTTGTTTGTCCTAAATTAAGAAATTAAATGGGATCTTACATTTACTTTTAGCTAATCAAAATATAGAGCATGTCTAATGTGTCTTGCTTGAAGAAAAGGAGAACAGTATAACACTATGTCCCTGAAGTACTCCTCCTTATTCCTGAAGAGTCCTTCCTTATTTCCCAAAACCCCTTCTAGTCAAGGGAACAACAAGAGAAATTCTGGACTGCTATGTCCAGATACATATCTTGAAGAAAAATGACTTTCTTTCAGGTAGCTGGAGATTAGGGAAAGATAGTGTTACCTGTAGAGAGCTATTTCTTGCATGCCTTCCAAGTTCTTAGAAGTGTCGGTCATATAATGGGACAAAGCAAGCAAAGCTGATGGCTGCTTTATAGCATAACATACACACACACATTCCTAGTGGTAACTGGTGCAGATCAGAATACCACAGAGAGGGAAGTTCTCGTCCATGTGGCTGCTCATGGACAAAGGGTAGAGACAAATTGGAGACAGTATTACCTGGCAAAGTACTAAAGACACTGTGTAAAGTGGAGATTCATCTGTGCACCCCATTGTGACTGGACTTTTGGCAAAGCACCTGCCTGGCCCTTCACCATAGGATCTTCCCTAAAAGCATTTCTCAATAAATCTTATATCTCACGTCTCATGTCTGAACATCTTATGTCTTTCAGCAACCTATCTCACTGCTCTAGCACAACTGGCCTGTGGACATTAAACCAAATAACTTTAATTAGTTCTGAATTTCTTATTTTTATTAGGTAAAGGAACCCATCTTTGTATTAATAATGGGAATTTAGAAACCAAAAATCTACTTTAGGGACCCAAATATGATAAAGGCAAAAATTGAGAACTTGTCATAAGAGCAGAGCAAAGATAGAAACATACGTCATGAGTATCCAGAACAAAGTTTTATAATACACAAGTAAGCATACACTCAGCATTAAGTTATATTGATATTTGAAACTTTTAATATATTTAAAAATTAATAAACTTTCAAAGATATTTACAAATATGTCAGTTATGATTTTGTTGTGAGGTATCCCCCCAAATCTCATATGGGAGACAATGCAAGAAGGTTCAGAGTAGAAATGATTGGGTTGTGAGAGTCTTAACCCAATCAGTGATTTAATTCCTTGGTAGGGATTGAGTGGTAACTCAAGTGGTAGGGTGTGGTTAGAGGAGGTAGAAATTAGGGAGTGGCTTTTACATATTGCTTTCTGGCAAGTGGAGACTCTCTGTTTCTGCTTTCTGATCATCATGTGAGCTGCCTCCCTCTGCCATTCTCTTCTGTCATGATGTTCTGACTCATCTCAAGCCCTGAGGAATGGAGCTGGCTTTCTATGGACTAAGACTCCGAAACAGTTAGCTCTCAAATAAACTTTCCCTCCTCTACAGTTTTTCTGGTTGGTTCCTTTTAGTCATAGTAGAGAAAAGCTTATAAAAACAATGTCAAAAGGCACAGAGTTATAATATTTATTTTAAAAGAAACCTTTGGTATTATGGCATATAATAACTCTAATATTTAATCTGAAAAATATCCAAATTCTAGTTTTACTCTTTTTATGTTTACATATCATGTATATAATAATTTGCAGAAAAGAAGTCAAAGGCAGTTTTTCTTTATGAAAAAAAACTATTATATTTAGTCAAATTTGTCAAATTTTAAATCACATTTTATGCTAATCAACATTTGCAATTATTCTAAATCTAGTTATACTAAATTCATTTCTTTAATACTTTCTATACTTCCTATACATTCTGAGGTATATTTTTCATATTTTAATCCATATTTTGAAATAATCAGATATTTCTGGCTTTAATACAAAATACTTATTTTTTATCTTTCTTCTTTCACTAAATAAATGATAGGTGTATATTTTAGTGTATTCATACCCTGCTACATAATTTATATTCCTTCCAAATGAACAGAATGGAATACAACCTGAATACAGGTTTTTGTTTTTATTTTTAGTTTAAGGACATGAAACCATAGAGTAGATTGTTTATGAATGTAATTTAACACTTTTTTTATCAAGGCATATTTGTCCATCTTTATAAGATACATTATAGAAATTTGATCATGTACATTTTGTGTAATAATAAAATCAGGGTAATATGTGCATCCATCTCTTCAAACTTTAGTCATTTTTATATATTTTGAGTTTTGTACTCTCCTTTTCCAAATATATCTTTGGAAATATTTCCAAAGAAAATATATGTCAATAGTGATAGATATCATAGATTGTTTTAATCAATAGTTACTTCACTGTGCTACAGAAAACCAGAAATAATTCCTCCTCTCTACCTGTGTTTTTGTGTCTCTTATTTAATTTCTTTCCATCCCTCCTTCTCCCTGTCTTTTCCAGTTTCTAGTGACCACTGTTCTATTCACTTTTCTGGGATCAACTTTTTAGTTTCCACAAGTGACTGAGATCATGTGGTATTTGTCCTTCTTTGTGCTTCATTTGCTTAACATAATCACTTCAAGTTTCATCCATGTTACTTCAAATGACAGGATACGTTATTCTTTATGGATGAATACTATTTCATTGTGCATATGGACCACATTTTCTCCCATTCATCCAATAATGGAGCATCTTGGTTGATTCCTTTTTTTAGTTATCATAAACAGTGCCAAAGAAATATGAGAATGTAAGATTCTCTTTGGTACAAAAATTTTATTTTATTTGGCTGCACACCCAGTAGAGGAATTGCTGGATCATATGGTAATTATATTTTTAATTTACTATTGACTCTCGATGATGTTCTCTATAACATCTGTACGAGTTTACATTGCCACCAGAAGTATGTATGAGTTCTCCTTCCTCTGCATTCTTGATAGATTTGTTAATTTTTGTCTTTTTGATAATAACTTTTCTAACTGGGGTTAGATGCTATCTCACTTTCACTTTAACTTGCATTTCTCTGATGATCAGTGAGGCTTATCTTTTTTTTCATGTACTTGTTGACCATTTTTATGTCTCTTCTGAGAAGTATTAATTCACTTCTTGAGCCCATTTTTGAGTTGGCTTCTTTGTGTCTTTGGTGTTCAGCTTTTTGAGTTTTTTATATAGTCTGGATATTAATTCCTTGGTAGATGAATGGTTTGCAAATATTTTGCCCCATTCTGTGGATTGTCTCTTAATTATGTTTATTGTTTCCTTTGTTTTACAGAAGCTTCTTGGTTTCATGTACTCAACTATTTTTATGTTTGTTGCCTGCACTTTTGAAGTCCTGTCTAAAACATCATTGCCAACTTTAATGTCTTGAAGTGTTTCCATATGTTTTCTTATAACAATTTGATGGTTTCAGGATTTACATTTAGGACTTTCATCTATTTTGTGTTGATTTTTAATTATAGTGATAGGAAAGGATTTAGTCTCATTTTTCTACATATGCAAAGAATATTGTAAGAGTGAACTCTCAAAATGGAGGTAATTATAAGTGCTCTTAGATAAATAAAATATTTTCTTATTTATAATAATTTCTAGAAATAATGTAATTTGCTTCATCCATAAAATCAATATAGGAATTCTAAAGTTCAAATCATGATAAATAATCCTTAGTCATTTACAAAATAGAGTATCATTTAGTATGATAAAATTAGGAAAAAAAACATGAGGTGTTTTAAAACACATAATAGTAACTAAGTTTTGAAAAGGCCTTTTATTTATCAGATACATCAAATGAGCATTAATACATAAATTATAAGCTTCTGCATTCATAAATAATTTTGGAGGGTTTTCTGGGGATTGAAACAGGGCACTTTACCATTTACCATTGAGCTATATCCACAGTCCTTTTTATTTTTAATTTTCATTTAGAGACAGTTTTTCTAAATTGCTGAGAATCTTACTAAGTTAGTGAGGCTGGCCTTGAACTTGAGATCCTTCTGTTTCAGACTCTCCCAGTTGCTGGGATATAGGTAAGCACCACCACACCTTTCTCATAAATTAAATTTAACTATTCTATTAATTATGCTCAAACATTCTGACAGTTCCACTGTTCTCATTTGTATTAAAGCCCAAGGCCATTTTTTTAAACTTAATGAATTTTAAAACTTTTTTTTTCTGTAATTGGGGGTGGGGAGATCTGTCTAAGAGTCAAAAAATGAAAGACTTCCTCTAATAGTCATGGCAATTAAAATTGCTATTTTTGAAATTATACTAGTTAAAGAGATTTGTATATGAATTAGGATTGTTACATGAGATCTGGGAGACATAAGCTTTCAGTCTGGAGGAAATATAGTGTTAAAAGACTACATGAGAACTGCAATCATCAGTAAGAATTATATTTGTGGACTGGGGTTGTGGCTCAGTGGTGGAAAGCTTGCCTGCATGCCTGAGGCACTGGGTTCAATTCTCAGCATTGTATATAAATAAATTTAAAGGCCCATCAACAACTAAAAAAATATATACTTGTGAAACCACATGTCTCTAGAACTTGACCAAAGACATCATCAACTTGTGATTCCAAGAAACCCCAGGTTTGGAGCCTAGAGCTGGATAAAAGTAAAATTAAATTAAGAAAAGTTTCTACAGAGTACAAACACAACACTGGAATATGTCCTTTTCAGTTTTGAAAAGGTGAATGGATGTAAAATTTGTCTAAAGAACACTGATAGATCATGACATTTTGAAACTGTCAGCTTCTAATGCAACTTGAAGCCTGTTTATCTGATGTCTATTTGCCTGCCTTCTGCCCTTTGAACTTCATCTTATAAACCAAGGGCCAGTAGAGTACAATCAGGCTAAATCCAGACCAATATCTGTTTGTGTAAGTAAAGTTGTGTTGAACACAGTCTCATTCATTCCCTTATACATTGTCTATTGATGTTTTCCTTTGACAGTACAGAACTGAGTAGTTGCAGCAAAAAATGTGTTTGGCCCACAGAACCTAATATATTTACTCTGTGGCCTATGGAAACACTTGCCAAATCTTGTTAGAGACATAGACTTGTAGACAATAGGCAGACAGAGGGGACGATTAGTAGCAAATGAATAATTGTTAGATCCTCACAAAGGAACTTGTATACTGATTTGACCAAGTGAGAAGTCTGGGACATTCTTTTCTCAGGACAAAGAAGAAATCATAACACTGAGGACTCTACATTATAATTGAAGTGCTAGTTTTAAATAAAACTTACTTTAAATTCATGGGCAGTGGTAGCTTGAGCAGGGAGAGAACCAAGGTTCTCAGATGTTCACATAATATAGAATCAAAGTCCCTGTCACTGTTGATGAGGAATTTGACAAATCTTACTGGAGTCTTATCTTAGTAATATTCACTAGCATAACACTAGCAGGAACACCCTCGTGTTAGGTTTATCAGTTTGCTACAGAAAAGAAAAAGGCAAACCTTGGAGAACCATAATGGTTCTGAAAAGGAGGAGTCTTGGCACTGGAATAAGTCATGGGATGTTCTTCACAGGGATTTTTCTTATTTTATAGAATAAGAAGTTACTGGAAGAATTGTAGTCTTATCTTTAAAATAAATATGTCACTGTGGAGTTACTATTTGGTCAGTTGGTCTATATTTTAGCTTGGAACAACTGAAAAAAAAACAAATGTTATTTAGTTTAATAAATTCTGAATAAACTGGTGTTAAGAGAGTTTGAGTTTAGATGGTTAGTTTCCAAATCATTTTTTGATATGTTTTATCTATTTTGTGAGTATAAAATATTTTTGAAAATATAATTTCAAGGCTAAATATAAGAACCTGCATTGTAAAAATAAAAACATATTCAGGTTAGTGAGAAGAATATGCAATTGATAACATTGGTTCAGCTTAGTCTTTATTTTCTATAAGATGTTCTTTTGCTTGGTCCAAGAAGAAACACTGAAAAAGTTAAGGTGAAACAATATAATGCTAAATACTTCTGCCAATTTTTTTCTCCTTTTTCCTGTCTCACATTCTCAGATTTATCCCACTGCTTTCTGATTTAAATTCCAGAAGAATTCTCAAATATCCTTTTAGGCTATCACCTCAACATGAACACTTCTTATATACAACATAATTTTTATAGTCCTTAATCATCATCATGTGACATGGCATGCTATTTCACTTATTTCTTTAATTATTGATGACCCCCTATTGTGGTGGGCAGAATTATAAAAACTCCCACCATTTCAAGATTTCCATCTGCTGTTTAATCATTTAAACACTAATCTACATACTTACAGCTGTGAAGGGATTTTATAAACATAATAAATTTTCAAGTCAGTTGACCTTAGTAGATTACCCATGCAGGTAGAACTGACTGGATCATCTTATCTTAGTATTTTAAAAAGGAGTTTCCTCCTGCTGACAGCTAACAGGAAGGTCACAGAAATTAGAAGTATCAGAAACATTCCATTTCCCTTCAGGCTTTGGAGATGGAATGGATCATGCACAATGAACAGCCCCAAGGCTTGAGCATGATCTTGGCTTATGACCAACTGGAAACAAAGACTTGAATCTCACAACTATGAGGAAATAAACATTGCCAAATACTGGATGATCTTGTAAGATGATTCTTTCCAAGACTTCAGGTAAGATTCTAACTCTGCGGACACCTCAGTTTAATTCTTGTAAGAATCTAAGACAAGGGCCCAGACAAGGCCAATCAAATTGTTGAACTCTAGAACTGAAATCATAGTTTGTGTTATTTTCAGCTGTTAAGAGAATAGGAATCCTTCCCTACCCCTATTTTGTTCAATATTATATTCTTATTTTCCAGAATTGTGCCTCACTCATGGGCATTTCTAAAATAATTACAATTAGTATATTAAACACTATACATGGTGTGAGACTTACTCTATTTATCTAAATTCAGCTATGTAAAAGGTTAAGATTAAAACACTGAAGAATCCATTAAAAAAATCCTCCATAATCTGAGAAAATATTATCAAAAACTTAAAAAGACATCAATGATGCACTTTGCAAGTGTTTACATTTTTTGAAAGATGAATTGATTACTAGACACTGAATACATAATTTAATGCATGTTTTAGTGCACTTTATGTGACACAAATTAATTTGCAATAGAGGCAGGAAACCTATCTTGAAGGTAATTAGTCATGGTCAAGTCTTAATTATCTTCTTTAATAGGAAAACAACAGGCTTATAAATATATCTGCAATGGTATTTTGAGTGGTACTGTTTCTTATATGTTCATATTTTTTTTCACTAAAGTAAAAATTGTATAAGTATATTTGGGATAAACACGAAGGGTTTGAAGTAATGATACTCATTATTTAACATTTCCAAACTTTGATGCACTATACATTTCTTCCCAACACTGCGAGGGCCTTTAATCTCTATTTTATATAGAATGTGAGCTGCAGATATTTAACTAGCTCAAGGTCAGAAAAATTGAACTGGTAAGTTAGATTTCCATATTATTGTACTTTCCTGTTTTCCCAGTTCTGTCACACTGCCAATCAGTGCTGCTTTTGTAGATTAAATAAATGCATAATTATTATGAATATACATGATTGTATATCTATATTTCAGTAGTGCAGTGTTTGTAACAGAGATTTATTGATGATGCACAATACATTATCATCATTTTTGTCAACAAAGATTTTATCTTAGAAACTTTATTAGGAGGATTTGGGTTGTGTAAAGCTTAAAGGTAAGAGTCAAATTTGCAAAGCAAATGCAAAAGTGAGTTAACTTTGACCTACAAAAGAACTAACAACCTTCAAGTAATCTTTTCTTGATTAATTGACATTGCCCTTCTCTCCTTCCTCCCTTCTGTCTTTCCTTCATTTCTTCTTCTCTTCCTTTTTTTTTCAACATTCATTTATTAAGACCATACTGTGTGTCTGGCAGAGGGCTTAGGTTAAATTAAATATGAGAGATTAGTCCTCTGTATCTTGAGAGCTTTGATGGAAAGATTTGAGGTGACATATTGATGGAGAGCTGAGGCTGGAAGATGAGCAGTTCTTGGCCTTGAGAAGGACATTTTAAAGAAAGAAAAAGAGCAAAAGTGTGGGAATATTCTAGCCTTACAAAACCAACTGCAAAGGGGCTCAAGGAGAAGGACAGTATTTTGTTGCTGTTGTTTTGTTTTAGGAACTAAAAAAAAAAGTGCTTTGTTGTTATATGAGAGTACATTGTGGCTGGGGGGGGAGGAGGACATGGAGTGACTGATTACAAAGTATGAGATTTGTGCTTGTAATGCCTTCTGGGACACATTAGTAAAGTTGAAATTTATGTGGTGCCATTGAAGGGAGTGGGAGTGCAGTATGCAAGGATGTTATTTGCTCATTTAACAATATTCCTTGCAGGTCTGCTTTTTGTATGGTGTGGTAGGTGCTGGGAAATGGTTGAGAAGCTACAAACCTCAATGAATTAATCACTGTCGAGGACCTTTCCCTCATGGAGCTTATTATCTGGATTGATGGTTTGAAAAGGTCGTTCTAGTGTAGTATAAATAATAAATGGTGGCCATGGAAGACCAGAGAGAGGAAACTCGAGTTGAAGCAAATAGAGATGATCCTCTGAGTCAGAGACTCAGGATCTAATAACAAGGTGACAATGATAGTGATGTATTAGATGAAGGAGACATTTAGAACCAACTGCTTTTTGTAAAGCTAGCATGAGATGAGAGCATTGACTGCATATTATCATCCTGTATTTCCTGTCCTGACTTAGCAATTCAACTTTGTAATTTTCACCTTTCACAGTCATTGATTTTAAGCATTCTTGGTTTTAAAGTATTCCCTATGTATGCTGAGCTCATAATTAGAGCTGAATGTGATGTGGTTAGGTCCTTTTTCCTGACATTTTAAATTCACAAATAAATACTATTCTATGGATAATATTTTGACTTTTTGGATATCTCCTATATAGTTACATTCAATTAAATAAAACATTATGTAATCATGAGTGGTTGGGCAATCTCTTTCTTCCACAATTATCTTCCAATCTACTTAAAAATTTAGGCAATAGCCTCTGCCCAAAGTGATACCCATGTCAATAATTATTTGTGCCTTTGTTTTTGTACAATTGGCTTTTTATGCAGTTTTTGTACTGTGCAATTGCTTTTTTGCATAAACAAGTTTTCTCTGTAATATTTTATACATAATAGTTGGTTCTTCCCCCAAAGTATTTTCAACAAAAATGTTCAAGTTGGCCTTGGACTGTAGCTCAGTGGCAGAGCGCTTGCCTTGCATGTGTGAGGCACTGGGTTTGATTATCAGCACCACATAAAAATAAACAAATAAAATAAAGGCATGGTATTCATCTACAACTACAAAAACAACAACAAAAAAGTTCAAGTAGTATTTTTTTGGATTTTCTTCTCTTTGAAAGGAAAAGTAAATAGCTTCACCTCCTTTTTGTTATTGATTTTGAAAGTTATATTAGTTAATAAAGGGCATAAATATAAAATTAAATTTTTGGTTCTTAGAGAAGTAAACATCTTCAATAATTTAATGATTTTCTAAATGTTAAGTGTAGAATATAACTATATTTTACAAATCAGTTTACCTTTTCACCATTCTTTTTAAAAATATGGGTCATTTATTTATATACCGCTTATTTTAGCTTATTTTATAATTTTTCCAAGAACATAATAACTGGGGATATAAAAAGTTTTTATATTATATTTTGGATTCTGACAGAAACAATTTTTATTCTTAAACTCCTCGACAATTTTTAACATGTCTCTATGACTAATGATTTTAGTTATATGATAACTCTTTACTATATTTGATGAATGTCATGAAGATGGACTGGATCACATTTGTGTTTAACTTTTCTTCTGCTAAGTTTATTTGTTTTAACTTGGAGGTATATATAGTTTTTTATTACAAGTGTTATACATTCAGGCTTCAGTAGCATTGTATTATAAATCATGTGGAATAAGTTTGACAGTTTTAGAGAAAAACATGTAGAATTATTTCTTCAAATTGTCATAGTCTTAATGAACTTTTGAATAAGCATATGACAGAAACATTTAATTTACTTTACACTTCCTATAGCTGCTCTCATTTCTAGTTTGACAAACATTTCCTTAAAAATGTTTCAATTTTATTTGCTTAATTCACTTTCTTTCCCTTTTTCTTTTCTTCTTGTTCTAGCAATACATTTAGCACTATAGATGGTAGATGGGAAGATTATAATAAAGATCCTCAGTTAAAACATTCATTTGTCTATTTTATTTTAAATCATATAATTTAACATTTGTAAATGTTCATTGCTTAAAAAAGCAAATAATTAACATAAATTAATAGATACATTAAAAATTAGTATTTAAACAAATTTAACTATTTAGAAGACATCCCTATTCAAGTAAGCAAGCTCTCAAAAATCCTGGGCTTCTCTCTCTTTTTTTTTTTTTTTTTTTAATATTGTCTTTTGCTGAGAGCCATAGCCTAGTAGGAATGACACATGGCATTTTAGGTTGAAAGGTGACACCAGCAAGCCATTGAGATGATAATGGTTATGTTAAGATGTGTATTCAATTGGATATTAGACCCCTGCTGTCTGCCTGGGTCTGCTACTTTGGAGCTCTGGAGGGGACTCCCGGAGAGTTCCCATTGGTTGGGGAAGTGCGGTAGGAGGGATTTCCAGAGGAGGGATTTCTGGTTGGTGTGGTGTGTCCCGGGAGAAGGCCACGTGCAGGAGTTTTGGAAATAAAGTTTATTCCTGCTTGAGCAGCTCGTGATTTTGTGCCCAGCCAGACTGTGGCAGCCTTTAACATTTGAGGACAAAGTTTATGAAATGACCCAGAGCTTCACATTGAAAATTTATGGGTATAGTAAAGACACCAAAGGACGAAGCAAATAAACAAATTTTCTTCTATAAGTTTCTATATAATTCAGTCAGAATTCCCTTATAATTTTCAAGAGGTGACTCATGTATGAAACCTATAATTTATGCTTATTACCCATATGCCATAGTTAAATATTTTTCTCTTAATTAGATCTTAAATGTTAATTGTGTGTATTGAGACATATTATTTTTGTAGTCCAAAATTATTTCTACTTTTAATATCCTCAAAAAATAGGTCAGGGGCTATTCTCAAAAAACAAATTAACAAATGTGGAGTTTAAATTATTTTTATTATTTTTAATAATTTCCTAAAGGTATTCTTTTGGCTATATGCAAGAACAATATAAAATAGGTAAAAAATGTTGAATAGTTAATTTTGTCTTTATGTCTAAAATTTATATGGAGAAACCAGGCTTTATTAATTATTCAAAGATTAATATTATTTAGCTCTGTGCTTCAGATTATTGAACATAGAGAGCACTATGACATTAACAAAGATCACCATTTTCTGTAGTCTTGTCTAAAGTTCCTTTTAATGGCAAGACCATGAGCTCCATTGTGTTAACATGACTACCATATAGTAATCATCTTTTCTTTCTTTCAGCAAATATCCTTTTCAGAATGTCATAATGAGGTCATTCCCATAGGCTTTCATACAAGATAAGTTAAGATGTGAATGTGAAATGTATAGGAATATTTGTGGGAAATATGTGCTTATGTGTTAAATGTAAAGTTTTTCAACAGCACCACTCTTAATTTTTAACACGTAATAATATTTGGTAAAAACAAAAATCAGTCAACATGAGTCACTAGACATTAAAAATCAAAAGTGATGGAAATATCAATAACAAACTTTAATATCCTAGAGAGGTGGATATTTTTTTCACATTTATGCCAGGATAAACAAACCACTCTATTTAGTTTGAGTGGAACACAATAATTCTGATGATATATAAAGTAGTGCGAGTTAATTGTCATATTCATCATTCCTAGGAAAATACAGGTGTTTAAAATGTTGTGATTATTATATTACATTGTTCTTTAAATTTTTATCTAGCTATATCAAAGGTATCTAATCTAATACTGTGTAGTATACTTGTGGATTTCTTCTAAAGTGAGAAGAAACAAGAAAGAAGTATAAAATATCAGTTTGAAATAGTATTCACTTCTCTGCTACAATTAGTATCTCACTCACTCAGAAATAGTGACTTCATGTGTGGCCACCTGTACTCCATTATATTCCTGCTGCAAAATACTCATGTACTGACCCAGCTTCTGAAATGAGCCTTATCTTACAAAACATGATTAGAAGAGGAGGCAGGGGTAATGGCAGAATAGAGGAAGGATATGTTCTGAAGCTCAGAATTCATGCAGTGGATACACTGCTCCCCAAGAAAGTAGGTGACAGAGAATTCACTAAAATTTAATATCAGAAATATAGAGGCACAGAAATTAGGGTGCTTTGAGCATAGGACAGGGAAGAATCCACCAGGAACCCCGCCAGTAATGCTGACTGTATTGGTTGCAGAGAGGAGGAGAAACAAGCAGAAAGAGAGAGAAAAAAAAAATGAAAAAATTTGGCATGGGGAAATTTATGGAACAGAGGGACAGTCTAAACTTACCTGAGACAAAGGCAATGTAGCAAAATAATATAAGAAAATTGCTACACCTGAGTAGAGTGTAGAGGTGGGGAGTCATCTTGAAGTAGGTGGTAGCAGGCTTTCTGCATTTTTTATTATTAAACTAAATACTTAGTTCCTATATTGGCATCTATAATGTTACTTGATACTATATTCAGAAATGGTATGATATTCAGTTGCCACCAGTAGAAATCTTATGTTTATAGAAAGGTTTGATATTCCAAAAGTGTGAAGAGGGAGAATGCACAGATGTAAGATGAATAATTGAGAAGAAGGATGAGAGAGAACTGTAGTAAAGTGTTAGAGTCTGTAAACAAGTCTGGATGGCACCTGGAATTTTGCCAGAGTGAGTGGTTAATGTTAGAGTCTGTAAACAAGTCTGGTTGGTGCCTGGCAAAATGCCAGAGGGAGTGGTTTGTGAAGTAACCTCAGGGAGCCATTAAGTGTGGTGATTCCTTATTGGTTGACTGCTGTATCTAGTTTATGTTAATTAGATAAGCTGTGTGGAATGTATAAATACCTCTGCTGTCCTACAATAAATGGCTCCTACTCCTGCTGTATCAACGTACACAAGTTGTTCGTCACCCCCAGGTTATTTTGCTGTAGCCAGACTGCAGCAGTAAAGAGTTAAAGGAAGAGTGAAGGAGAGAATTTGGCTGTTTGCAAAAGTAAAGAGAGGAATAGAATCAAGGGTAATAGGATAAATATAAGATGCCAATAACAAAAAACAATATAAAGAAAACCAAGGTCTACTAATCAAAAGCCCTAGTCCCCAAAAGACAGAGTCAAGAAAATAGCTACCTTCAAGAAATGAAAGAAAAAAGAAATGAGAGACAAATCTGTGTATGTACAAATGTCCATGAACCATTCAGCTCACAAAAGATATAAAAGAAGAAGAAGGAGTAGTAGTAGTAGGAGGTTGTTGTTGTTACCTATGGAAGATTAATGACTTGTTTCTGTAGTGATGGACAAAAATTGAGTTTAATAGTATATATTGGTTGTCAGTTTCCAATTGTCTATTTTTTAATAAATTTGTAATTTGTTTTAATTAGTTATATATGACAGTAGAATGCATTTATGCACTTTGATATATCATACAAAGATGGGATATAATTTCTTATATTTCTGGGTGTACATAATGTCTGTTTCATTCTACTATCTTTCATATGCCCACATCCCCACCCCTCCCTCCCTTCACTTCTCATTACCTAATCTAAGGTAATACTATTCTTCTCTAGTGACCCTGCCTTATTGTGAATTAGCATCCACATATTAGAGAAAACATTTGGATTTTGGGGATTGGCTTACTTTGCTTAGCATGATATTCTCCAACTCCATCCATTTACTGGCAAATAGTATAATTTCATTCTTCTTTAGAGCTCAGTAATATTCCATTGAGTATTTATACCCCATTTTCTTTATCTATTCATCTATTCAACCAACCTAAGTTGGTTCTATAGTTTAACTATTGTGAATTGACCTGCTATAAACATTGATGTGGCTGCATCGCTCTAGTATGCTGATTTTAAGTCCTTTTGGTATAAAATGAGGAGTGGGATAGCTGGGCCAAATGGTGATTCCATTTCAAGTTGTCTGAGGAATCTCCATACTGCTTTCCATCGTGATTGCACCAATTTGCAGTCCCACAGCAATGTATGAGGGTGCCTTTTCCCCACCACCAATATTTATTGTTGCCTGTATTCTTGATGATTGCCATTCTGATGGGAGTGAGATGAAATCTTACAGTAGTTTTGATTTGCATTTCTCTAATTGCTAGAGATGTTGAACATTTTCTCATATATTTGTTGATCGATTTTATTTCTTCTGCTCAGTTCCTCAGCCCATTTTTTGATTGGGCTATTTGTTTTTTTGGTGTTAAGTTTTATGAGTTCTTTGTATATCCTAGAGTGTAATGCTTTATAAGAGGTGCATGTGGTTAAGATTTTCTCCCAATCTGTAGGCTTTCTCCTCACATTATTGTTTCCTTTGCTGAGAAGAAGCTTTTTAATTAGAATCCATGTCATTTATTGATTCTTCATTTTACTTCTTGAGCTTTAGGAGTCTTGTTAAGGAATTCAAATCCTAGGCCTATATCGTGAAGATTTGGGTCTACTTTTCTTCTATTAGGTGCAGGGTCTCTGTTCTAGTGCCTACGTCTTTGATCCAATTTGAGTTGATTTTTGTTCATGGTCAGAGATAAAGTTTAATTTCATTTTGCTACATATGGATTTCCAGTTTTGCCAGCAGCATTTGGTGAATAGGCTATCTTTTCTCCAGTAAATATTTTTGTGCCTTGATCTAGTGTTATATAACCATATACCTAGGTTTGTCTCTGTGTCCTCTATTCTGTACCACTGGACTATAAGTCTATTTTGTGCCGATACCGCACAATTTTTGTTGCCACAGCTCTGAAGTATAGTTTAAGTTCTGGTATTATGATGCTTCCTGTTTCACTTTTCTTGCTACGGATTGCTTTAGCTATTCTGGGTCTCTTATTTTTCCAAATAAATTTTATAATTGCTCTTTATATTTCTATGAAGAATGTCATTGAGATTTTAATAGGAACTGCAATAAATGTGTATAACACTTTTGGTAATATTGTCATTTTAACAACATTAATTCTGCCTAGCCAGGAGCATGAGAGATATTGCCATCTTCTGAGATTTTCTTTTCAATTTCTACCTATCACCCCATACAAAAAACAGCTCAAAGTTGCTCAAAGACATAGGCACTGGACCAGAAACAATGAAATTTCTAGAAGAAAACTGAGGGGCAATACTCCAACATTGGCCCAGGCACTGATTTCTTTAATAATACCCCTAAAGTTCAATAAATATAGCCATGGGTCAATAAGTGAGATGACATTAAATTAGAAATACTTCTTCACAACAAAGAAAACAATTACGAATATGAGGACAGAGGCTATAGAATGGCAGAAAACCTTTGCCAGACACTCTTTCTACAGTAGATTAACAACCAGAATATATGTGAAAAGTGAGATTAAAATAATCAAAATATATACAAAAGCTCAAAAAACTGAACACCAAAAACTAATATCCTGCTCAGTAAATGGGAAAATATATAAATAGATTTCTCAAAGTATTAAAAAGAAAATAACTGAAAAAAAGTTTCAACACTTAGCAATCAGGGAGATGAAGATGAAAACTCCACAGAGATTTCATCTCACCCCAATTCAAATGACAACCATCAAGAATACAAATAATGACAACCACTGGTGAAGATGTTAGGGGAACGTACACGTACACATTGGTGGTGGGACTCTAGCTTAGTACAAGTACTTTGGAAAGTAGTATGGATATTTCTAAATAGATTAAAAATTAAACCCCATATCAACCATCTACACTACTGCTTGAAATTTATCCAAAATAATAAAGCCAGCATTCTGTAGTGATACTTGAATACCAATGTTTATAGTATGACAATTCATATTAGCCAAATCATAGAACCAGCCTAGGTGCCTTTCAATAGATAAATAGATAAAAGAAAATGTGGTATCTATACATAATGGAGTTCTATTCAGTTACAAAGAAGAACGAAATCATGTCATTTTATGGAAAATGGATGTAACTGAAGGACATCAACCTAAGTGAACTAAGTCAGACGCAAAAAATCAAGTGTTTAATGTTTTCTCTTATATGTGTAAGGTAGAGAGAATGAAAATGATAAAAAAAATGGGGTCTCATGAAAATAGAAGGGACCTCAATAGAGTAGAGCCTGGAGACCAAGGAGTAGGGAGAAGACGAGAGAAAGGTGAAGAACTGGGGAATGAAATTGACCAAAATATGCTATGTGCATATATGAATATATAAAAATGGAACACAAGGGAAAAGGGAACTACTGAGGATTGCAATGACTATGTTATATGTAATTATAAGTATGTTATAATGAACCCCACTATTATATATAGCTATAATGCACTAAAGAAAACATTATAAATAAGTATGACTAGAGAAACTATAGTTACTGATCATAATGTATTTTATATACAATACATTCCAGGTAAATAAAATAATTTGTAAAGAGCACATGTACCAAGAGCCTAAAATGTGTTCATATCTTTAGATTCTTCAATCTTATTTTTAGAATTGCACCTCAAGGCAATGTTTTGAAAGAAGAAAGATTTCTTCCAACAGGAAAAAAAAAAAGATGACTTTTGCATTTCTGGAATCATTCCCAACTGGTTAAGAGTCAGATAGAAGAGTCAGATAGCCATTCAAAGTGATATTAGAAACAATGAGAAAATAAT
Organism: Marmota flaviventris; assembly: GCF_047511675.1. Classification (NCBI taxonomy): domain Eukaryota; kingdom Metazoa; phylum Chordata; class Mammalia; order Rodentia; family Sciuridae; genus Marmota; species Marmota flaviventris. Next base: position 56,208,418 of record NC_092500.1, on the reverse strand, counting down.
TTTGACAACCATAACAATGTTGATATTTTAATGAGTCTCGAAGTAGAAAATTGTAGAGCATTCCAGTTATCATTAAGAAATGTATATTCATGGGAATACATAGGAAGTGAAATTGAGATTTTTCTTGATGGCAAAATTATCAGTCAATGTTTAATTTAATTCTGATATTTTCTTGTGTTTTGTTTCACTTTTCTCATTTTGTGGCTTTCACCAAGCTTTATATTACTTAATAGTCAAGACATGAATTTTGGAGTCTGATAGCTTGAGTTCAGATTTTAGCATGTTTACTTATCAGTTCTGTAAACCTTGGAAAGTGATCATCTCTGCTTTAATTGCTTCATCTATTAAATAAATATGAAAGTCTCTAAACACTAGATCATAGAATTATTATATGAATTAAATCATGAGTTCCTAGTAGAATACTTAAAAGAATGTTTAGACCATACTTCATGTTTATTATTACTGTTTTTGTGGAACTTCATAATATCGAAGTGATAATTTATAATAAGGTTTGCATTTTTCTGTGCCCAAACTTTAACCTCTGCTTGTATGCTCTGCAAAGAAAAGGTATTTTCAAAAGTCAATGATGAATATATGAATTGGTGTGCATATAGTGGCATTTAACAGGGAGGAAAACAAAGATGGCAGCCAGTGAAGAATATACTGCCATACTGGAATAAGGTCATAAATATTCAGTCACATATCTCTGTAAGAGAACTACACAACAGACATAAAAAGCACCAATATTCATTTAGTTCTTTTGTTACTTTCATACTTGATTACAATGTTCACAAGTCATATAAAAGCACCCTAATAGAGATTTGTGGTATTTTATGTGTCTTTGGATAGGAAGATGTATCAATTCATAATGTATAGATATCATTATTACAGAATTATCCTCTTACTTGTTAATTAGTTAGTTTTCATTATAATTACTTGAAAGTCATAAACATTTCAAATCACTTTGATATCTCTTACAACCCCTACCTCCAACGCAGCCCATTCAGCTTTTGTGATCTCAGATCTATATGTTAGACTCATCAAGTTTCTCCTATCCCAGAAAGTTCCCCTTCCTGTTCTAGAAGTCCTGGTTTGCCAGAGGCCTGGTGTCCTTATTTCATGCAGATTTGCCTAAATTCCTCCATATTAGAGATGCATTTAGTGAACACATTAATCCAAGTAGCATCAACACCACTCTATATGGCCTAGTTTGTTAATTTTCAAAACAACATTACTAAGTAAAGTCATTACATGTGCTTCCTTGTTTTTTTATATCCCCCGTCTAGCACACAATTGTACTGAAGCAAAAGCATTTTCTGTTTGTTTACTCTTGTGTCACCTTCCCCTATAACACTATCCAATCAGTACATAGTACGTGGCTACGTGAATATGACTGATAAATTTTATTTAATATCTAGATGAAATTTTCATGCAAATTATCTCAAAACTGTGTAACCTGAAACTGGGTAAACTGGCACTTAAATTACAGTAACATCAATAGCGCTTCCCAATATTTGCATACCATTCCTGAGAGAGAACCGAGCTGAGTATTATGAATGAATCACAGCAACTGTAAGGGGGAGGGGTAAAAACGCATTAAAGTAAAAATAAAAATTCAAGATAGCTTCAAAAGCTGAAGAGTATTTTTTTTCCTATTTTAAAGAGAATGAATGAATACAAAATAAAGAGGAAATGACGTTTTTTCTGACTTATATCCTGTGTTAAGCATTTTTCTGGTTCGTTTATGATCAGATGTATTCTCAGTTAAAAGACAAGATGATCATATTTTAGTTTATGCTACTATAGTAAGATTTCTTATTTTGTCTTCCATTTAAATTGCGTGCACTGGGCAAAGGAACTGAAAAATGCTAATGCCTGAATGACCACTTTACAACAGTCATATTTTATTGTCTTTGTTCAGAGATTTAAAACAACAATGTAATATTTCTCTCTGAGGGAGCACATCATAAATAGAAAAGCTTTTGAGACCACTTCTCATACTAAAGAGCCCTCTTGACTTTCTCTAAGAAATAATGGTGTCATAATCAGAGAATCTCAAGTATAGAAATATAATTATAAACATTATTCCACTAATTCACAACACCCTGAACTCAAAATGAGGCTTTTGTTTCTGAATAAGCTCTTTTCATTCCATTTTCTATGCAGAATTCCCATTTCAAACACTAAAGCCCTCTTCAGTGCTGGGAATTCTGAACAACTGAATAATTTTTAATGGTGAATGAAAATAAAGAAATCTTCAAGTTAGTATGCCTTCAGACTACATTCCGAAGCCTTGTCAGGAGGGGTGCCGCATGCAGACAGCTCTGTAGAGGGAAAACCATCTTCACAGAGCTCAATCTTGATGTAGGTTGGCTTTTTGGGGAAGGACTTTGGAGCAACAGCTAGATTGAAGTCTTGAATCTTCCATTCAATACATTCATAATATGTGCCATTACTGGACTTCCCATGTCTGAGTTTCTTTATTACTAAATGAGGATTATTAGTAGTTCTTTCATGTTCAAGTTGTTTTAAGCATTAATTAGGGAGAAATTTGGGCACTTTATAAGCACATACAAAGTTTGTAATTAAAATTTTTAATCCTTACTACTTCTGTTTAATTTCTCTTTTATGTTTAAAATATGAGGTGGTTTGAAATGTTCCTTTTTTTGATCAACATGTAATAAGTTTACATGTTGGGGCATACAGTATGATATTTCCACACATGTACACAATGTACACTGATCAAATGAGGTTAATTAGCATTTCAGTTCCTTATCATTTCTTTAACATTTAGAGACATCAAATTCCTTTATTCCAGCTTTCACAAAATATATAATAGGTTATTTAGAGGTTGTTTTGATCATGGCATTAGGCATTTTAAAATATTTAAAATATTTATATATAATGATAATCAATTTTATTAAAATAAGTAGCTTACATGAACATCACTAAAATTTTAACCATTAGAAATGTGGAGGTCTTCAGTCCTCCATTACCCTTTGCGTGATTTGGCAAGATACCCTGGCCTTCTCTATGTGCTCTTAAACATAATTCCTTAGTGATTGTTAGCATTTGGATTTTGAATGTCCTCCAGAGGACTCTGTGTTAAAGGCTTGTTACCCAGGGTGTTGCTATTTGGAGATGGTGAAACCTTTGAAAGGTTAACCCTATTGAGAAGTCCTTAGGTTACTGCCGGTATGTCTCCGGAAAGGGGTTGTGGAATTCCAATCTCTTACACTTTGTATTTTTGCTTCCCAGCCATGAAGTGAGTAGTTTTACTCTTCCACACACCATAATGTGGTATCCCAGCACAGAATCAAAGCATGGGACTAATCAATCATAAACTGGAACCTCCAAAGCTGTGAACCAAAACAAACCTTTTCTATTTTTTCACTTTTCTATTTACAAGTTAGTTATCTTAGGTATTTTGTTACAGTGACAGAAAGTTAACAGTGATATTGGCATGATCACTATAAATACTTACTAACCATACTTAACACTGAGAAAAGTGCTGAGAAGGAAGTGGTAGAGAATATTAAAAATGCGTATGACATAATTGCGATCCTCCAAGGATATTCTCATGAATGAATATAGGAGAATATTCAGAATGTAATTTATTTTTCAGAAGTCAGGCATAGGTTAATTCACTTAACATTTTAAATGTTATTTTTTTTAATATTTGTTCTCACTAATAAATTTTCAGATGTATTACCAACACCGAGGCACTCTTTTATGAAACTTAATAGCTTCCTAAGAGAAAATGACAAATTTGCAAGTGCAGTTTGGAGGAAGCATGCTTTCATTGGAATTTTATTCAATGTCTTGAAAATAATACTTTGGTAAGTGTCTCTGTTACTGAAAACATAATAGGACTGACATTAAGGAAATTTGCATTCTTTATTTTAGTTCTTTACACCTTACTCATAACTTGTACTCTTAACTTTCCCTTTCTTCTAAAAGCACAGGTGTATATGCATACATATTATACATATAGTCATCTCAAGTAAAGTATTCTGAACAGGGAATACTAAATAGTATATTTAATATATACTATATAGGAATCTAAATAGTATATTCTTTGAGAGATGAGCCAGTATAGTATAAATAATAAAAATACAGGATTTTAAAATTGTTTTCAAATATGAGCCATATTCAGTGCTTCTGTGACATTCTTAATTAGCTGCAATGGACTAGAGGACCCAGGTAATATTTGTTAATACTTTTCTTCTCCTAATTGGTGTCCAATGTGCTTTCCAAATTAGTTTCAAATGGTTGATGGTTTTTCTTTGAATATCATAACAATTAATAACATTGTAATATGTTTTTGCTATCAATACTCTGCCATATGACATTTAATTTTAATATCTTTGGTACTGTGAGGAAATCTGATTTATAACCAAGTAATCTGTCACAAACTTTTAGGATGGATTTTTCCTGGAGCCCTGATTTCTACTTGACTTATTGTAATCCCATTGCTTAGAATGTGTCATCACTCCTTTTCCTGGTGACACAAGTCCCATGAGTATTTACCTGTCTGACTTTCAGCAGGATGTTAGACATCAAGCTTTATCAAAACTTTACTTAGCACCTGTTGCCCAGGTGCCTCCCACAGGATTCTTCTAAATTATTTTTAATAATAAAAGCAAAAAAAAAGAAAACAAGGACTAAAAGGGGAAAAAACATTTAATCACTATACAAACTAGACTGCACAACATATTACTTGTATTTATCAAGTTTATTTCTGTTATTAGAATATATGCAGCCACAATGTTAAACCGTACACTTACTATGGTAGCATGTTTATGGAGCTTGATATTTACTTTAAAAAAGCCTCAATAAAACAAAACATATTAAAGATGAAATATAAAATAATTAAGCATAATTAATAATATTGTTAAGATCTTAAATGCTAAGTGAATGCAAGTATTCATGTATTTATGTTTGATTCATTCTGTAAAGATTGTTCAATATAGATTATAGAGTTTAATATTAGACCTGGGGAGAAATGACTCATTAGAAAAACTCATTAGAAATAGTTTTTTTACTAATCAGAATTTTTAGACATAAGAAAAAAAAATTAAGCCTGGCTAAAGTGAGCTGCCAAGAAAGTGTATTAAAAGATCGTTAGCAAAAAGAATCACTAAAGAGCTGAGTGGGTGAGACTTATAAGGCAGAATCATATTCAATATTAGGATGCAAACAGGCATACCCTACCCTGCATGACAGAGGCCTGGAGGCTGCACTGAGTTCCCTGACCCTGACCAGTCTGCTTTGCTCCTAGGGGCTTCCACTGTCAGTAATGCAGGCTACTGAGGTCATTGACTCCATATGCAGACAACTAGTATGAGTGGAAACTAAGTGATACCCCACTTGTATGGCTGTGTGAAGGACTTACGGCTGTGCACTAGCTGCAAAATACTACAGAAAAATAAAAGTTATAATTTGCCTCTTCCTGACACAGTGGTTATATCAGATATGGTAGCCAATCTATAAGATGCCTTCCCCCTCTGTCCATTTACTCTTTTTTAAAAATATTCTATGATTCTGTTTTATAAATAAAATGAATTTATGGGGCTGGGATTGTAGCTCAGTGGTACAGTGCTCACCTAGCACATGTGAGGCACTGAGTTCAAACCTCAACACCACATAAAAATGAAATAAAGATATTATGTCCACCTACAACTAAAAAATAAATATTTTTAAAAAATGAATTTCTGCTGTTAAAAGTTCCTGATAAGTGGGGTTTCTGAAGTTCTAGTAGCGTTCTGTTTTTCTTCCTCTAGGTGGTGGTAACGTGGGTGTGTTCCCTTTGTGATTATTCATTCAGCTGAAAATTTATGATTTATATATAAACATGTATATCACTTTTCTAAAAAAGTAGGAAAAAATGTTTCAAGATGTGTTTGTTTATTTATATCCAAGCATTTTGAGGCAGCAACAAACTTATTTAAAAATTATTTGTTAGCTAGATAAAATGCATATATCAAAATCTTCTTCTTTTTAAAATTAAGACTAATTTTTAGAAAATATTTAAGTTTATAGAAAATTTGAAGAGAAAATACCAAGAGTTTCCACATATGTTGCTACCATTAACACACACACACACACATACACACACACACACACTCAACACTATGGATATCTTACATCAGTAATATGGCATATTTATTTCACTTGGTGAGTCAATATCGTTGATGTCTTTTTATTTTGGGAGAGGGGCTTACCGGGAATTAAACACAGGGCCACTTGATCACTGAGCCAGCTGTATTTTGTATTTTATTTAGAGATAGGGTCTCACTGAATTGCTAAGCCCCTCACCATTGCTGAGGCTGGCTTTGAACTCCCGATACTCCTGTCTCAGCCTCCTGAGCCACTAGGAGTACTGGTATGCACCACCTGGCATGACATGATGTATTATTTTTAACTGAAGAACATAGTTTGCACTAGGGTTCACTGTTTATGCTGCATGTCATATAGATTTGTACAAATGTATAGTGATATGTATTCACAATTATAGCTGAATATACCATTTAAATTTGAAATTGTGTTTATTTTTTTAAAATCCATGCAGTTTGCATAATGATTGTTCTGTTTCATTACTTTCCTGTTGGTTTTGTCTCTTTTTTAAAAAAAATGTTCTTTTTAGATATACATATCAGTATAATGTATTTTGACATATTGTACATGCAGGGGGTATAACTTATTCTAATTAGGATCCCATTTTTGTCATTGTACATGATATGGAGTTTCTCTGGTCATGCGTTTGTATGTGAACATAGGAAAGTGATGTCCAATTCATTCTACTGTCTTTCCTATTCCCATTCCCCCCTTCACTCCATTCCCCTTTGTCTAATTCAGTGAACTTCTAGTTTTCCCCTCCGTACCCTCCCCTGTTGTGTGTTAGCATCCACATATCAGATTTAACATCTGGCCTTTGTTTTTTGGGACTGGATTATTTCACTTAGCATGATATTCCCCAGTTATATTCATTTACTGGCAAATGCCATAATTCCATTCTACTTTATGGCTAAGTAATATTCCATTGAGTATATATACCATATTTTCTTTATCCATTCATCTGTTGTAGGGCACCTGGATCAGTTACATAGCTTGGCTATTGTGAACTGAGCTGCTATAAACATTGATGTGGCAGCTTCACTATAGTATGCTGATTTGAAGTCCTTTGGGGTATAAACTGAAGAGTGGGATAAATGGGTCAAATGTGGTCCATTCCAAGTTTTCTAAGAAATCTCCATACTACTTCCCATAGTGGTTGCACCTATTTGCAGTCCTGCTCACAATGTGTAAGTGAACTTTTTCCCTGGCATCCTAGCTAACGTTTATTGTTGCTTATATTCTTGATAAGTGTCATTATGACTGGAGTGAGATGGAATTTCAGTGCAGTTTTAATTTGCATTTCTCTACTTGCTAGAAAAGATGAATATCTGTTCATATATTTTTAAATTATTTATTTATATATGACAGTGGGATGTTCATATATTTTTTGATCAGTTGCATTTCTTCATCTGTGAAGTATTCATTCAGTTCCTTAGCTCATTTATTGATTTTGGTTATTATTTTATTGTTGATAAGTCTTATGAGTTCTTTATATATCCTGAAGATTGATGCTCCATCTGAGGTGCAGGTGCAAAATTTTTCCTCCCTTGTTACAGGCTCTCTTTTCACCTTATTTATTTCCTTTTCTCTGAAGAAGCTTTTTAGTTTGATAACATCTCATTTATTGATTCTTGATTTTACTTTTTGTGCTTTGGGAGTCTTTTATTGAAGAAGTCATTCCTAAGCAGAAAATTATATAGATTTGTTTTTTTCTTCTGGTACGTCCAGGGTCTCTGATTTAATTATTAGTTCTTGAGTGTTTTCCTCTTAAATTTGTTGACCCTATAACTCATTCATGATCAATAGGATGTGGTAAAGATGAGGTTAAAAAACATTCCTTTCAGCTTTCAGTTAGGTCTTTTGGGGCTGTCACTCATGAGTCATTCCATTGGATACCTAACCACCAGAAAGTGATAAACATGAGTAGTCATGTGTGGACTTTGGAAAATAGCATTAGTTGAATGTCCATCTGCTAGACATACCAATTTTCAGTCATGTGTGCAAGCCATTTTGGATATCCAGTTTCAGCAACATGTAATACTCCTGTGGTCCCAGCTGAAATAAGCTGCAACCCCTTGAGAGATCACAAGCAAGAACCAATCACCTGAGCTCAGGAAGCCCACACAATGATAGATGATCATAAATTGTTGTTTAAGTCACACATTCTGAGATTGTTGTTATGTAGCACTATATTAGAGAAATGGAAATCCCACAAATGTGTGAAACATTCACAAGTCTATGTAAAGGAGAGAGAGAGAGAGAGAGAGAGAGAGAGGAAGAAAGAAAGAGAGGAAAGAGGATTAAGTGAAAGAGGAGGCAGAAGAGGAGGAGTGCAAAAAATAAAAATAAACTATCACCAGAAATTCTAGCTCCTCCCTCTTTTATTTATTCCAACAGATGCAGATATAACCATAACTTTTAAAAACATTAACATTTCCTAAGTCACTGGGATTGTACTAGCTGCCTTCTCTTAGGATTATTTTTTAAATGTTCTTCAATTATCATAATTTTTGAAGTATTCAACTATACTATATAAGATAACAAAAACAGCTCAGATAAGATAAATAACATCATACCTTTAATGATCATCAGAGACAAGTTGTGGACTCAAGTCTCTCTGAAACCAAAGGCAAAATTTAAACTTTACCAAATTGCGAAACTTGCCTTGTTTTCTGTTATTTGCTAGACTGAAACTGGTTCAGTATAATTTGACTACTTATTTTGAAGGAGAACTTGCAAGACACATCAATTCAAAATTGATAGTTCAGAATCGCCCTTGTGGTTTTGAGTAGACCACAGCAACACCTGGTGATCTGTATCACGAATTATGTGTTCATTTTCATAAACAATGACACTGCCAAAGGTCTCTAAACAAAATCACCTTGAGATATGCATGACTAATTATCACTTCTTTCAATATATACCTGTAGAGCCTATCTGGAGATATTAAAACCATCTACTTATACATTAGCTGTGCCCATGACCTCAGGATTTAGATATAAACATAACGAATTGTGGAATAAGGGCAAAGAGGGCCAGATTGCTCACAGTTACTATTTATTTATAAACAGATAAGTAGTATAGTGGGAGAGTTATTTGATGTTTCTAGCTGGCATGTCAAACTGAATGAGGATGGGTTCACAAGGTAAGATTCTTACTAAAATAAATGGGAGTATTTGAATCTTTATTTTGGCATTACAACTAGTCAGTTGTTGTAACAGGACATCTGTAACAATGAATATGTGCAAGCATATTACTTTCTAATGGCATGCTAAACTATAATCAAAACAGGCAGCTATCAGCATGTATTACAGCTGAATGGCAATTAACTAAGCCCTGACACATTTCTGATTTGCCTTCTCAAATTACTCAAACAGTTTGTTTAAAACTATGCATCAAAATCAGGACTAAAATAAGGATTCCAAAGGTATTAACATTTATGAAATACATGGATGGTTAATAAAATACCTTGAAGTCCAAAAGTGATGCAAAATTGTGTAAATATTTTTGATATTTCTTAATGTGTACTCTTTTATGATGTTCATTTTTGAAATGAATAAGTGGATGGTTTCTTTCAGGAAGAAAGAATACAACTTCAGCCCTAATTTAGTAAGAAATATTATAACTAAAAATTACAATACAGTGACCAATTATCAGAGTTTAACATGACTATTTATTCTAGAGAAGATCTTTAATACTGGCACACGAGTTGAATTCTTCAATCTCTCCAACGTTACAAACGGTTATCTTCACATCCTATTTACCAAATCTAGCTTTTGCCCTTCTTCTTTTTGGTTAGCACTGCCTTCTTGAAGCATTTCTGTGAGTTGGGACACCACTGTTTCCTTTATTCTCTTCTTTCTCACTCATTTCTCCTGGTCATGCTTATTTGGTACATTCTCTTTATCTTCCATCCTTTTAAAACTCTGAATCCTCTAAGGAAAGATATTAAACAACATGAGTGCTGACTCCCCCTGACAGGACCCTGAAATTCACCTGCCAGTATCACTTAGGCTTAGAGAGGTAGACCAGAGAGGTTCCTGGACTTCCTCACACATATCATTTGACAGAGAAGCACATCTCCCCAGAGCAAAATGATCTCATGAAACAAAATGCAGTCAGACCTCTTCATGCATGGGTTGTGCACTGAAGATTTGACCAACAACAGAGAGAATTTTTTTTTTTAAATCGCATTTGTACTTAGCAGTTCAGACCTTTATTTCTTGTTATTCCCTAAATAATTCAGTACAATAGAAGTTCAGTGTAGAATGAGGATTACCAGAGGTCAGAGAAGTAAGGTGGGAGAATAATGGGAAAATATTGATCACTGGGTACTAAGTTACAGTTAGATAGGAATAAGAAGCTCTGATATGCTATTGCTTAGTAGGATGAATATAAATAATAATAATGTACTATATGTTTCAAAGGGCTACAAGAATGGACTTAGAAAGGTTTTGCCATAAAGAAATGAGAGCCAATATATGTTTAACCTGATTGAAAAATTATGCAATGAATGCATGTATCAAAACATTACATAGTACCCTATAAGTATGGGCAATTTTCATGTTTTTATGTATCAGGTGAAAAGTAAACATACAAAGTTTTAAAAATAGTATAACAACTGTTCATATAATATTTACTTCATATTATAATTAAACTAGATATGATTTAACATATACAGATCTTTATGGGTTACTTGCAAATTTTAGTATATGATATATAAGAGACTTGAGCCTCTGGGAATTTTAGTATCCAACCCCTGTGGATACTGACAGATGACTATAATCAGATATTTGAGAAGCACCTCTATTTCAAAAGAGAAGAAAAATTCATTTTATTACCAATCATATGAGAAGACAAAGTATCAATATTGAAAGGCCCAAAATGTTATATTACTCTTAAGTCATGCCAAGTTATATAAAGGACTATATTATCAGGAAAACATGAACAAAACTTCAGTGAAAATATTACATACAGAAAACTGTGAAAGTTAAAACACAGTTTTTAATATATGGAAAAGATACAGATGAGAGTGAATTAGAAAATAGTAAAATCAGAATCAGAAATATTATAGAAAAAAAGAAAAAATTCAGGAGATAATAAAAGTGTAGATATAGCATGGCAATAATAGACATCAGAGTAGGTTGGGAAGATAAAAATCACAAGAAAAATATTTGAAGAGGCAATGTAAACACATATATTGAAATTGAAATAAAGAAAAGTATAAAGATAAAATATCCTATGCTACTGAAAAGACTAATAATGTATTTTCAAAGAGGTGAGATTAAAAAAATCCTGAATCCTAGATATTTGGTGAAATTCAAGATATCAAAAGATTATAAGGAGAAAGGAAAGATCACAAATAGAAGAACTAAAACAGAGATAAACAATATTTTTTAAAAATCGAATGGAAAAAAGAAGAAAATGAACTTAGAATTTTATGGTTTTTAAATTGTCATTTAAATAGTGTAAAAATATATTTTTGGTTATCTAAGTCTTCATAATTGTAGTTAAGAAAACACTTTGAACACATTTATTTATGGGAAATGGAATTCATAAATAATACTGTGCAGATTAACATGATAACCAAAGAAAAGAGAAACATATATCTTAATATTTGATGCAGTCTTAAAACACATAGAGATGCATCTATTCATTTAGATGAATATTACCTGTCAATTATCCATCTTATCTATCCATCGTCTATCATGATACAGTATTAAATATCTATGAAATAATAAGAGAAAATCAAGAGCTTCAAGAATGTAGTAATGTTCATCTAAGGCTGAAAATAAGATACCTAACTTATTTTAAGGCAAGGAAGTTTTACAATAAATATATAAAGGAAAGCAAACAGATAATAACATAATAATGATAAATAATTATATTATTGAAGCACATGTAAATAATGAATATAAATGAACTAAACTGACCAGTTAAAAGATAAGGATTGTCACTATGCATAACAATAGCTTGGAGTATCCTGTGACTCACTTTTTTTTGTCTGCAAAAAACTCTGTGTTAAGATGCCATTTAGTCTCTTGGATTGAAATATCATTTATATACTTATAATTTACAGAAATGTCTTTCCAACCTGGACTTCTTCTCAGAGGTCTACATTCATATACTCACTTATCTACTCAACAACAACTATAATATCACATGACCCCTTATTAGAAAGAGTTCATGGGATTATAATCTGGGAATGCCCAGTGCTGGTTTCCATAAAGGAAATGCATTTGTAGTGAACAAAAAAGAATAAATATGGAGAATGTTGAAGTAAGGCCGGTAGCAGGAAGCATTCATAGTAAAAAGGAATGGCTCTGAGGCATGAAGGAGTCTATACATTTGAAGAAATGAAAGGCCTTCATGGTCATACCTTAAAACCCTAGGGAAAGTGTTGCCAGTGAGGTCCTGTAGGTGAGGAGGGCAGGATTCCCCAGAGCCTTGTAAGACTTGTTATTTAATCTTCATACTAATCATAATGAAGTCCATTGAAAGATATTAAGCAAGGTCACTGAATAATTGAAATTTTATTTGGAAAAAAATTTTAAGAAAGTAAGTTGAATCTTACTCATCTACAGTATCTAGCATGACAGTACTGGAGAATTTCAACAAATTCCTCTAAATGTATCATAGATTTTGTGGAAGCTACAACAGTTATTTTATTTTACTTTCTTTTTTCTTTTCCTTTCTTTTTTTCTTTTTCTTTTGATACTGGGGAGTGAATTCAGGGGCACATAACCACTAAGTCATATTTTCAGCCCTTTTCATGTATTTTCTTTATAGACAGGGTCTCACTGACTTACTTAGGATCTCATTAATTTGCTGAGACTGGCTTTGAACTTGCAATCTTCCTGCCTCAACCTCCCAGGCCACTGAGATTATAGATGTGCATCACAACACCTGGCTTATGTCAGTTATTTTCTAATACTGGAAAACATTTTTTTCATCAGATCTGTAAAATTATATTACTTGATGCAAATACCCTCTTTTTAAAATTTTACTTTAGAGCTATTGTAAGCTACTGCAGTACCATTAAGTAGTCACAATTTAACTATGTAATAGGAACTTAAAAAGGTAGAGGGGATTTATGGGGATTATGAACATCTATTGAACAATTAAAAGTCCTTAGTTCCTCTTATATGCCTAGGTAGAATTTCAAAACTCCATTTTTTACTTGGTTTCATATCATCACAGTGGGCTACTAATTTAAATTAAAAAGAAAAAAAAAATATTTGCACACATGGTTGGCAAACCAAATCTGCTGAGGTTTCCTTTGAGTCTAGCTTGCTGTTGTCTGCTATTTAATTAACCAGGGCACAAATAAAATGTCCTCAGTTTAATTTTCATTCTGTAGCTCAATACTGTAAACTATTCACAGTGTAATTAAAAGTCCTGAATTCTCCTAGGAATGATATTACCAGTAAGCAACCAACCCATGAAATAGAGAAGTCTGACTGTTACTCTGCTAAATTGTGTGTGTTAATAAAGCTGCACAAGTGTTCTTTGCTTAATCTGACTGAGCAGAGAAAACCCCAGCTGTCAGCCAAGCTACCTGCTTTTAAAACTCTCTAAGCAGCTCTGGAAACCCTTCATTAAAGTTAATATAGGAATTGTATTGTATTTTGTTAAATTTCATTGGATTTTCTTGGTGAAAGTACTTGCTCTTGGATACTATAAGTTCACTATACTGTTACCAATGATAATTATTGTTAAGTTTCAAGTTTGCTGTTCATCATGAACATTTAGAGTAAAAAATATCACAATAACACAATGCAAGGTTTTAAAAGAAAAAAAACAAAATCTGAAAAAAACCACTAAATTTTATATAATGTTTAAAAATAACATCTATTTCTTTTCCTGAAAGCTATTACTTAATGAATCAATGGTCTGAACATTTAACTAAAATAACTATGCACCAGTGACCGAGTTATCTCAGCACTGTGCAAAGAATCTGATTACTGAATGGTGCACATGTTGAATACATCCACCAATTGCTTCACCAGTCACAAAGAAGGGAGGATAAAAGTAGAACTGATAGCGGATTGCCACAGCATGTGTATAATTATTCTAGTTATCTATGCTATCCCCCTGAAAGTCAAATGTTTTCAGAAACTTAGCCTATTTCTTGGTGCTTTTGATATTTTTAATGCATTGAGTTTAAAATATTTTGTGGTTTGTATTAAATCTAGGTTAAATGAATGATACCCTTTCATCTCATATACCCCAAGGCATGATTATTTTGTTGATAAATAGAAAACAGGAAAGTTTGGTCTCATTGCTTTATTTTCTGAGAGATTGCACATTCCTTTAATTGTGAAATCCAAACTGATCACACACTTGAAAAATTATCACTTGAATGCCACACATTTATTCAGAGTGTTAGGGTGAATGCTATGTGCAGATTGTTAGTGGCTGTGAATGAAGAAGAGGATGAAAGTTGTGCTGTATTTCAGAGATGTTTTTCAGCAAGTGACACTGAGGACCTGGAGCTATTGATTTTGATGCTGACTTGGATGTTGCATATTTAAAGAAATTCAGTATGGTAATTGATTTAGGTTAAACAACTGAGTATGCACACTGGACCATCATAATCAGCTGTCAAATTCATAGAACTTGAAGGCTTAAATAAGAATATACAGGTTCATCAGCATTCTGTTTAGAAACATGTATTAAGATAGATGGAAAAAATCAGGGGAAGTGCCATGTAGTGCCATCTTGGTGGTAATGATTCAGAGAAATATTTCTCAATGAATATTCCCATTTGGGGGTTGAACTGAGTAAAAATTAGCATGTATATTTTAAAATCATTAACCCTTCCAACTGAAGAGATGTGAATAAGTCTTTTCTTTATCAGGTTAAATGAGTAGATAAGCGGAGGCCAAAAGGGCTTGAGGGCTGTTTATTAAACATATTTTTTTTTTGGTTGTTGCTATTGTCTAGATTGTGTTTCAGATAGGCAGAACATTTTTAAGGGTTGGGTCATAATCCAATCAGTTTAACATTTAGCATCTTGCTTGACCTACATTATACATGTGGAATAGCAACCCTTGCAGATTTTTAAATTTGCATCCCTGGATTATTTGGTCATAGTTTTCTAAGTTTACTTCTTACTTATAAAAAGTCCTATGGCATTGAAACTAGTGGAACTAGCTTCTTTCACTAAATAACACACAGAAGTTTCAACCAAATTTTTGCACGGAGTAATAGTTTATTCCTTTTTATTGCTGAGAAATATGTGACCATATAGATGTAATAGATATAGTTTATTCATTCATCCTTAAGAAATCTAGATTAGCTTTGAGGCATATAAGACTGCTTTGAGAAATATCTATACATATATATCTGTCTTTCCATATTATGAATGTAAGTTTCCAATTTACATAAATACCTAAAGTGTGATTGCTGTGTCTATGGCAATATGAAAGTATATTTTACTGACAAATAGATTTGTAAAATAATTGCATCATTGTCCATAAGAAATATATTAGACTTCCAATTGTTCTACATGCTCATCCAGTTTTAGATTTTAGAGTTCGTCATATATTTTTATATATATTTGGAAAGTTCTTCATATACTCTAAGGGAAATTATTGTTTATTATGTATAAGATAAGTGCTTATTTTCTTCCAAATTTAAAGCTTGTAGCAAAATGAATCATCTGTTTAGTACAGTATTTAAAAACTGTTTTGTCCAACCACAGTTCCAATGTCTTTTTTTGCTATATTTCCCTGTAAAGTTTTCACAGTATTAATTTTATATTTAGATTTATTCAATGTTTTAAATTAATTTGTATATAAATTGTGAAGTATGTATTGAAATTAAAAAAAGAATGTAAGCATTATTTACTAAAGATGCCATCCTTTCTCCATTAAAATGTTTTAGGTTCTTTGTCAAAAATTGGGTGTCTATATCTGTGTATCTATTTCTTGGTTCTCTGTTCTGTTGATTTGTATATGCAGTCTTCTGTTAATATCATATGGTTATACTTTCTGTTTCTTTCAAAGTTTCTTAAGATCAAGCAAAATGTGTCATCCAACTGTGTTCTTTTATAGAATATTTTAGCACTCTATTTTCTTTGACTTTTCCTGGAAATCTTAAAATCAGTTTGTTGGTATCCTCAACATTATTTTTCTGGGATTTTCATTGCAAACATGAATCTATCAATCAACTTGGAAAGAATTGTCATCTTAACAATACTAATTCTACATATTGTGGGGTCGGGCTCCAAATTCCTTAATAGGACACCCATAGCACAAGAGTTAAAAACAAGAATCAACAAATGGGACTTACTCAAACTAAAAAGTTATTTCTCAGCAAGAGAAACAATAAGAGAGGTAAATAGGGAGCCTACATCCTGGGAACAAATTTTTACTTCTCACACTTCAGATAGAGCTTTAATATCCAGAGTATACAAAGAACTCAAAAAATTAAACAATAAGAAAACAAATAACCCAATCAACAAATGGGCCAAGGTCCTGAACAGACACTTCTCAGAGGAGGACATACAATCAATCAACAAGTACATGAAAAAATGCTCACCATCTCTAGCAGTCAGAGAAATGCAAATCAAAACCACCCTAGGATACCATCTCACTCCAGTAAGATTGGCAGCCATTATGAAGTCAAACAACAACAAGTGCTGGTGAGGATGTGGGGAAAAGGGTACACTTGTACATTGCTGATGAGACTGCAAATTGGTGTGGCCAATTTTGAAAGCAGTATGGAGATTCCTGGGAAAGCTGGGAATGGAACCACCATTTGACCCAGCTATTCCCCTTCTCGGACTATTCCCTAAAGACCTTAAAAGAGCGTACTATAGGGATACTGCTACATGGATGTTCATAGCAGCACAATTCACAATAGCTAGACTGTGGAACCAACCTAGATGCCCTTCAATAGATGAATGGATAAAAAAATGTGGCATTTATACACAATGGAGTATTATTCTGCACTAAAAAATGACAAAATCATGGCATTTGCTGGGAAATGGATGGCATTAGAGCAGATTATGCTAAGTGAAGCTAGCCAATCCCTAAAAAACAAATGCCAAATGTCTTCTTTGATATAAGGAAAGTGACTAAGAACAGAGCAGGGAGGAAGAGCATGAGAAGAAGATTAACATTAAACAGGGACAAGAGGTGGGAGGGAAAGGGAGAGAGAAGGGAAATTGCATGGAAATGGAAGGAGACCCTCATTGTTATACAAAATTACATACAAGAGGAAGTGAGGGGAAAGGGAAAAAAAACAAGGGGAATAAATGAATTATAGTAGATGGGGTAGAGAGAGAAGATGGGAAGGGAGGGAGAGGAGGGGATAGTAGAGGATAGGAAAGGCAGCAGAATACAACAGATAGTATGGCAATATGTAAAAACGTGGATGTATAATCGATGTGATTCTCCAATCAGTATACGGGGTAAAAATGGGAGTTCATAACCCACTTGAATCAAATGTATGAAATATGATATGTCAAGAACTATGTAATATTTTGAACAACTTATAATAAAAAAACAATATTAATTCTTCCAAATAATGAACACTTTATCTCCCTCCATTATTTTGCATGTTTTTGATTTATTTCTCCAATATTTTGTAATTTTTGCCATATAGATGCTGCAAACACTTAAAGCATATTACCAATTATTTAACTTTTGGGCACTTATACAAATGGTAATGCTTTTGTAATTTCCAATTAAAATTATTGATTGCTGGCATATACAAAAACAACTGATTTTTGGAATTTGCTTTATAATCTGTCAGTTTGTTAATTATTTCTAGGAGGTATTTTGTTGGATTTTTTTAGATTTCCTACATAGATTTTTTTTTAATAATACAACCACTTTCTGTTATAAACCTCTGGAAAACTTGAAATCCATATGTAGCAAAAGGAAATTAAATCTCTATCTCTCACCCTGCACAAAAATCAACTCAAAGTGGATCAAAGCCTTAGGCACTAAAACAGAGACCCTGCACTTAATAGAAGAAAAAAATAGGACCAAAGCTTCACCACGTTGGCCTAGGATCTGACTTCCTTAACAACACTCCTAAAGCTCAAGAAGTAAAATCAAGAATTAATAAAGGGGATGGATTCAAATTAAAAAGCTTTTTCTCATCAAAGGAGCCAGTTAATAAAGTGAGGAGAGAGCCTACAGATTGGGAGAAAATCTTTACCACATCCACCTCCGATGAAGCATTAATCTCTAGGATATATAAAGAAGACAAAATATTTCTTAAATGAATAACAACCAGACTAAATTTTATATTAACAATTTAGCATCACTTTAATGATCATGGAGACATTAAAGAAGTTGTCTCTTCTTACTAAATTATTTATTTTAAAATCAGATGATCTATAAATTTGTCCAAATTTTCACCTTCTCCCCCACAAAACACTGTGTTTAGCAGGCTAAATCATGTTTCCCCTCCCCATAATGTTAAGGTTCCTAATCCCTAGAACCTGTAAATATTATGTTATTTGGGAAGAGTCTTTGCATGTAGAATTAAACTGAAGTTCTTCAGAAGGGGAGATTATCCTAATTGTTTGGGTGTATTCTCAATGAAAACATGTGTTCATAAGAGGAAAGGAGAGGAATGTGTTGTCACCAGCAGAAGAGGAAGAATGCTTTGTTGCTACAGGGACAATTATGAGAGATTTAAATACAAGGAATGTCAGCAGTCCCCCAAAGCTAGAGTAGGCTAAGAGCAGGTTTTCTGAGAGGCATCTGAGTTGAGCATAGCAGTGCAAACACATTGGTTTTATCCCAGTAAAAGTAATTTTAGACTCTGGTCTCCAGAACTATAAGAGAATAAATTCATGTCATTTTAAGTCACCATTTATAGTAATTTGTTACAGTAGGCACCAGAAAATAATACACTCTGGAAGCTGGGTGTGGTGGCGCAAGCCTGTAATCCCAGCAGCTCAAGAGACTGAGGTAAGAGGATTGCAAGTTGAAAGCCAGCTTCATCAATGGTGAGGCACTAAGTCACTCAGTGAGACCCTGTCTCTAAATAAAATACAAACTAGGGCTGGGGATGTGCCTCAGTGGCGGAGTGCCCCTGAGTTCAATCCCCAGTACCCCCTCCAAAAACAAATGCACTCTGAAAGATACATACAGTTGTCAAGTATAGGTCTGTTTGTTACTGATTATTAATATGTGACAATTGTAGCAAGTTACTAATAATATAGTTAGTAAGTCATAATTTTAAGGAGTATAGCACTATTTTTAAATTTGACATTTTTCATGAAAGGGATTTTAATTGGTTATAAGGCATTCATTTGGTATTTTGACAGCCTATATCTCTCCTCTTGCACAAAGGTATTTATTTTTAAAGATTTTTTTCAATTTGTTAATCAACCCTCAGTCCTTTTTAGACTGGACAATATACCACACTTCACTGAGGTAGTCTTTTTAGGAATCTAAGACATTTTTCAGTCCTTAGTATTTTTGCCCTCTTTGTAATATTATCGGTGACATTAACAATACCTTCCTTCCTGAATTTCTAATCCCCCTTAGCTTTTTCTACATGACTCTTGATTTTTCTCTGTGTCATAGTACATGCATTCTTAGTAGCCTTTGTGAACCTGTGTTTTCTTCTTATGAAAAGTAAAAAAAAAAAGAAACATTAGGTTTCTCTGTGAGTTCTAAACTCTATAAACATTCTCTGAGATAGCACATATTTCATGACTTCAATCATTAATTTTATGGTAAGGATTATTATCTTTATATGTAGCTTGGAATTCTCTTTCCCACTTGGATATTTTAGGTACCACTGTTTACCAAAACCTTCACTTTACCTCAGTAAAAGGAAACAAAACTTGCCTCATATACCTTTGCCTTCTGCCCATGTCCTAGTTGTTCAAATAAAACACCTGAACAGTTTAAATAAAATGCAGGATTTAGTCTTATTCTAACAATTTTCTTAGTTGCTGTATTGATTGAATTAAGATAAATATTCATTTTGCTCACTATCTCTTGAAACTTTAGACTTTATCTTAAGGGTACTGCCTTGGTACATGTCAGCATACCCTACCTGGAAAATTACGACTTCAAAACAGTTTCTTTATTTTCCATTTTGATCAGTTTATCAGTTAACTTTAGCTACAGAAACCAGCAGATTATCTCCTGCTCTATAACAAACTACTACAAAGTTTACTGGCTTAAAACCACAGCAGTATTTATTTGATGTCAAATCTGCAACATGCACAGGATTTGGCAGCCATAATTCACTTAGGCTCCACTCTACCTTCCCTGGCACAGTTTGAAGTGAGGGGATTAGATTCATCTGAGGGTTTTCTCATTCACCATTCTGAGTGGAGAATACTCAAATGGAAGGACTAGAAATCTGTGGGATCCTCTGTCTTCTCCAATTTCTTTTTATTCCCTGCTTGTTTTCTCTCTAGCCTGGCAACTTGTAAGTTGTCACATTTTTTTTACACATCTGGGAACTTCCAAACAAAGATTACCTAGCTTCCTGTTAGATGTGTTTTTTCCTACAGCAGCAGAAATGAGTACAAGCTGGCTAAAGAAACTGTGGCCTCACCTGCAAAGCTTGGCTTGATTGAAGTCTTATATTTCCTCACTCAGCCAGAAGAAATCACAAGGCCAATCCCCACATCAAAAAGTTCATGATGAATAATTCTATTATGAGAAAGAGGAGATGAAAGCTAACACAATAATCTACCATAGTCTTTCCAGATAAATATTTCAAAAATGAAAATACTACTAGTTTGCTTAACACTTTCCAATCTTCAACTTGATTTGGTTACATTTTACCTATCATTGAGATCTTACCTTTTTTTTTTTCATTGCACATTTTGTGCTCACCTTCAAAATATTACATTTATAGCTCCTGTCCAAAGTGAATGGAAAAGTTTGTCAAACTGAACTCTAATATTCCCCTTTTCATTGAGAAGAAAACAATTCCATGTTTATTTATGCACTATTATCCTTTGACACACACATCCTGCCTAAAGGACTTTCATATTAATATCATCGATAAAAGGTTTTGTTAGGCATCGAAACCTGCCTCACATATAAAGACAATCTTAGTATGTTTTTATGAAAATGTAATGTTTTGTTCTTTTTGACTGCTCAGAATAAGGAGTCTATAGCTACTCAAACATTTTATAAGAAAATGTGTATAATTGATGGTGTATAAAGATAAAAGTACATTGAAATGTATTACAGTAATTATTACACTAAATTAGCAAATCTGTTTTCTAAGATTAGAATGAAGAAACAGGTACAGAAGAACAAATGAAGAGTTCAAAGCTAGATATATTGTTACTTTTTATACTTCTAATCAGATACACTAAATAGCAAATTAGAATTTACCATAGATTTAGAAGTGAGAAATGTGGAATTAAGCCATAAAGCTCTTGAAGTTGTGCGTATTTAAGTGGTCATTCAGACAGAAGTTAGATAAACAAGTGGACCTTCTAGGATGTGAATCTTCCTCTTTACGTAGTGAAAACAAAAGTGATGATCTCATTACTGAGAGATAAATAATGTTCAAATATGGGTGGTAGAACAGGGTCACATTGTTTTCTAGAAAGTAAAAGGGAATGTTTTAAATATGCATTAAGAAATAGGGTGAATGGGTTATTTGTTTTCTTATTGTTTAATTTTTTGAGTTCTTTGTATACTCTGGATATTAGGGCTCTATCTGAAGTGTGAGGAGTAAAAATTTGTTCCCATGATGTAGGCTCCCTATTTACCTCTTTTATTGTTTCTCTTGCTGAGAGAAAACTTTTCAGTTTAAGTAAGTCCCATTTGTTGATTTTTGTTATCAACTTTTGTGCTATGGGTGTCCTATTAAGGAATTTGGAGCCGGACCCTACAATATGTAGATCGGAGCCAACTTTTTCTTCTATCAGACACAGAGTCTCTGATTTGATATCTATCTCCTTGATCCACTTTGAGTTAACTTTTGTGCATGGCGAGAGGAGGGGATTCAGTTTCATTTTGTTGCATATGGATTTCCAGTTTTCCCAGCACCATTTGTTGAAGATGCTATCCTCCCTCCATTGCATGCTTTTAGCTCCTTTATCAAATATAAGATAGTTGTAGCTTTGTGTATTAGTCTCTGTGTCCTCTATTCTGTACCATTGGTCCACCCTCCTGTTTTGGTACCAGTACCATGCTGTTTTTGTTACTATTGCTCTGTAATATAGTTTTAAGTCTGGTATCGCTATACCGCCTGATTCCCACTTCCTGCTTAGAATTGCTTTTGCTATTCTGGGTCTTTTATTTTTCCATATGAATTTCATGATTGCTTTATCCATTTCTACAAGAAATGCCGTTGGGATTTTGATTGGCATTGCATTAAACCTATAGAGAACTTTTGGTAATATCGCCATTTTGATGATGTTAGTTCTGCCTATCCATGAACAGGGTATATTTTTCCATCTTCTAAGATCTTCTTCTACTTCTCTTTTTAGGGTTTTGTAGTTTTCATTGTATAAATCTTTCACCTCTTTTGTTAGGTTGATTCCCAAGTATTTTATTTTTTTTGAGGATATTGTGAATGGAGTGTTTTTCCTCATTTCCATTTCAGAAGTTTTGTAACCCAATCAACAAATGGGCCAAAGACCTGAACAGACACTTCTCAGAGGAGTACATACAATCAATCAACAAGTACATGAAAAAATGCTCACCATCTCTAGCAGTCAGAGAAATGCAAATCAAAACCACCCTAAGATACCATCTCACTCCAGTAAGATTGGCAGCCATTATGAAGTCAAACAACAACAAGTGCTGGAGAGGATGTGGGGAAAAGGGTACACTTGTACATTGCTGGTGGGACTGCAAACTGGTGTGGCCAATCTGGAAAGCAGTATGGAGATTCCTGGGAAAGCTGGGAATGAAACCACCATTTGACCCAGCTATTGCCCTTCTTGGACTATTCCCTGAAGACCTTAAAAGAGTGTACTATAGGTTTACTGCTACATCGATGTTCATAGCAGCACAATTCACAATAGCTAGACTGTGGAACCAACCCAGATGCCCTTCAATAGATGAATGGATTAAAAAAAATGTGGCATTTATACACCATGGAGTATTACGCAGCACTAAAAAATGACAAAATCATAGAATTTGCAGGGAAATGGATGGCACTAGAGCAGATTATGCTTAGTGAAGCTAGCCAATCCCTAAAAAACAAATACCAAATGTCTTCTTTGATATAATGAGAGCAACTAAGAACAGAGCAGGGAGGAAGAGCAGGAAGAAAAGATTAACATTAAACAGATACATGAGGTGGGATGGAAAGGGAGAGAAAAGGGAAATTGCATAGTAATGGAGGGAGACCCTCATTGTTATACAAAATTACATATAAGAGGTTGTGAGGGGAATGGGAAAATAAACAAGGAGAGAAATGAATTACAGTGGATGGGGTAGAGAGAGAAGATGGGAGGGGAGGGAGGGGGGATAGTAGAGGATAGGAAAGGTAGCAGAATGCAACAGTTACTAATAGGGCATTATGCAAAAATCTGGATGTGTAACCGATGTGATTCTGCAATCTGTATTTGGGGTAAAATTGGGAGTTCATAACCAACTTGAATCTAATGTATGAACTATGATATGTCAAGAGATTTATAATGTTTTGAACAACCAATAAAAAAAAAAAGAAATAGGGTGAAAGGTAATAAATCCTGCAAAGCTATTGTGTGAGATAAATATAGAAGAGAGAAATCTTAAACCATAAACTTAGTTTTACATGAAATTCTAAATATATTTTATAAAAAAATCTTTCAGTATTAATCATCTTTTCCTGTGGCAGCTGGAAAACCTTATGTACTCTTCTTATTCATAGCACAGGATAATGTCAAGATAATGTCATGTTGGCCATCAGTGCTCAAAGAAAATCCAAACAATTTCTTTTTTAACGTTTTCATATTCTTTGACATTGGCCTTGAAGTTCTATGTTCTATGAGGCAAAACCATAAATATTTATGTAGAATAAGAGAATAAACACATCCTTCTCTCTTATGTTCTAAAATCTCTCTCTCTCCTCTCCATTGCTATTGCTCAACATTCTCATCCTGCCTTCCCTATTCTATTATAAAAGCACATTTGCATGCCTTTCATTCCTTGTCTCTGTGTTCCAATCTATTTCCATTTCCCTGCCAGGATTCTTAATCAACACAGATCTGTTCCCTTGTCTGATTAAAGCCTCTGATGACTCCTGATAGGTGAAATAAGTGGTTCCAATCTCCTTTTACAGTATGGATCCAATTGGCTTTGCTAGGTTATCTTCTACCATAGTCTCTCAAAGACCTTAGGGTCCCATAATTTTGAACTATTACCTGCAATTTCCAAAATATTTCATGCTTTATTTCATTTCTAATATGATATAGATGTCCTTTGTTTTGCATTGTATTTTGTACTTTTGAAAGTCAGGTAGACTTGGATTTGTATTCTGGATGTGACACTGTATATGTTTGAAATTAGGTAATTTTTATTACTACTTCATTAATGAACAACATGTTGTACATCAAAGTTGCTTCAAAAAAATTCCAGTTATATAGCTATATATACTCAACTACAGACATCTGCATGAGAAATAAGTTCATAATTGTTTCAGTTTACATTGTATGTTGTCCATGTCTTCAACATTGCCATACTACATTTTTCACAAAATGTTAATTTGGAAAAAAACTATGAAATCATGATAATTTATATAAAAAAAGAAGCAGAACTCAAGTTATTTTAAGTCTTTCTTTGTATGTGACCACTTGACTTTTCAATTAATTAATTGCTCTGAACTCCTGGGCATAATGCACCCTCCTACCTCATAGCTTACTGAGTAGCTGGAACTATAGGTCTGAGCCACCAACCCCATCTTTAATTTTATTTTTTAGTTCAAAAATTTATTATGTATTGAGTAGTATTTACACCAAAAACATTCTTCACATTTAAGGTTTTCATATCTATTTACATATATATCTTCTTTACGTGAAAGAAATGTTTTAAAATTAAAATTTTTAAACATTCTGTTTCAATTGTAAAGACAGATTGACAAATATGGGTGTACAATCTACATAAAATCAATACATATAGAAATTTTTTGCTAATACCATTATTTGCAAAATGAAGGATTAAAACCAAATGCAATCTTATTATTCATTACATGGATAGCTCTATATGTAGATATATTTCCTTTTTCAGAAACATACATCAATGTTATTAAAATTATTAAGACATTGTTTTTTCTTCTTTGTAATGATAAGTTTTTCTATTCCGTTTTCTATATTTTTAATACCATGATTAGATTTTTGAAGTTTAATAAAATGAAATTTTCACTTCTGTTTTCATTTTGCCCACTTCTATCATTTCATTTTATACAGATTAGTATTTGAAATAACTTTTAGATTTAATTTGGGTTTATTGCGACTATTCTCTAGGGTTCAGGTTCTTTTAATTCAATTTTCTTTTCTTTTTTTCCCCTTAGTATATATGGTTTGCTTCTTCATCTCTATTCTAATCAAGAAAACTTTCCCCAAACACATTTCACATAATACTTACCATTCTCCAGTTTCCTATTTTGAAGTGTTTAATACTTATATATTAATTATATAGGATAGTACTCAGCTTTATGACTAAATTGTGTAGTTCTTTTTGATCTATGTATAGGAGATGTTATCTAATTTACCAAACCCACAAACAAAATTTTCCAAATAAAGAAAATGATATCTTATTTGTTCTTCCCTAAAAAAATATACAAGTAATACTTTCTGAAATAAACAAAACTAAACACAACAAAACTTGTCTTACATTCTCAAAGTATCTATGGTCTATTTTACATGTACAATATTGACATGAATAAGTATTATTTCAATAAATCCAATTTGAAATTGTTTGGTAATTTAACAAGAACTTGTTCAAACTATTGAACTACCTATTGCATTTTCATCCTGTGAAAGAAATGCCTTTTCATATAAAAGAAAAGGAAATAGCACACACAGGCAGAGTGTCTGGATAGTAAATTCAGAGCACATAAAAACTTGTAGTAAACTATCTGTACTAGACTTTAATATTTGTAACTTGAAAAAATTTTAAAGAGCACTTTTAAGATGGTGTAAATAAGACAAAAGAAAGACAAATCCAAGTGTAAACTCTGCTATGAGAAACAGTAGCACAGACAGATAAAAAATGACATATTATACAATTTTAATGTTATTGTCTGTAGGGTTTCCATCACCATGCCTCATAGCTAGCCAAAGTCTACTCAAAGAAGAATATGCTCTTTTCAGATGCTCTTATTTCAATGAGATGTCTTCCATGCCTCAGATCCGTGGTACCACAGTTTTGGCCTCTTCTCCCTTAGAAGATGTAAATTACCGTGCATCTAGTATTCCCTAGGAGAGTTAAATAGAATAATTGTAGTGTCCTTCCTATTGTTCAAAGGAGTCATGCAACTTGTATTCACCCAAAATCTATACTTTGCTTTTCTCGCTTTATTCTTCTAACTCACTGCTTACCTAATTAAATGTGGCCCTGGTCTTTACCCTGAGGCTAGAAGAGCATCTATCCAGACACATCTAAAACTGTTACTGTGGCAAACCATAATACTGTCTAATCAAAATCAATGTGTAGGAATGATTCTTAGTTCCTTCAGGAATTGCAGTTACAAGTGCCTCTTGATGCTTTCTGCCTACAGGCAATAACATTTGTGGCATTAATTCTCTTATCTGGTATCACTTGTGTTAAGGCGAAGAAGGACAATACACGTTAACTGAATAACTATTTAAAAGATAAAATTATTTTAAAATTTAATGGTTTTAATCCGGCTTTGGGTGAAGTTAATAAGATAATATTTAATCTTTCATATGCTATATAAGATGTCTTAAAATTTAAATTGTGAGAGTGTATCATGCTGTGTTATTGTGTGTAGATGCAAAGTGACAGAACTTGACAGAATTCTTGCTGAAGCAGGAAGAGAAGACAGGATTCTGAAGGAATTCAGAGGGACAATGGGAAAGCTAAGAGGAGGCGGTAATCAACTTTCGTAAGTTTCATGTCATGTCCATAGTCCAGCTGTGCAGGGGCCATGGGATAGGTTGCTGAGAGGTCAAAGAGAGTGCCTGAGACAATGCAGGAGACATGGTGTATTGATAAAAGTTTACAAGAGATCAGTGACTGCTCTGAGAAGAGTTCAGTGGTGAGCAGGTAGCACCCCTGTCCCTCAAGGTGCTTCACCAAGTGGTGCCTAAGCTCCCTTCTGTATTCTGTCCAGTGGTGACGGGCTGGATGAGTGATATGGATCCTTTCCACAGTGTCCTTCACTCTGCACCTGTTACCACTGAGAGAGGTATGCTATGCTGCAGAAGCAATGCAATGACATCATCAGCATCAGCGTGCTAGTTTGCTTGATGACCAGTATCTCAAGGAGCAACTGTCCCAGCATACATGCAAGAAGTTATTTACAGGGTAGCACTAATCTGCTCTAAGTCCTAGTGTGCACAGAAAAAGCCAGTATCCTTCACCATAAGATGTATCTGAACTTACCAGACCAGACTCGCTTTCATTGTTTCCATATCTTTGCTAGGGCTTTGGGAACAGAAAGGGTGCATTTAAGGCCTTAATGTCTTATTATCCTCTTTTTCTTCAAGGGTGATACAGGTAAGAAATGACTTGAGAGAACTAAGAGCAGAGGCAAAGAGAGTTCTGTGTTAAGGTGGAAAGAGGGCTGGAAAGAGAACAGCAGTGGATAAGCAAATGTGTTATCAACTATTTCCAGACTACAGCAAATCAATAGAGCAAAAGGGACAGGTTAAGTGAAATCGGGTACATGGTAGGAACACCCTATGGCCAATTATTATTTGTAGATGCAGAGTATGGTAATCAAAGAAAGAAAGTCTGTGACGTTCCTAGCAGGTGCTGAAGTCCTGTTGATTATTTTACCTTTATCCTGATGACAATAATTATAAATATTTTAGCACTGTCTACCTTTATTATGGATTGGAAATTTGACCTGGACACTTTAGGCCAGCCTCGTTCAAACAACCAAAGTTTGTTTTTGTTTGTTTTTTTGTTAAAGAGAGAGAGAGAGAGAGAGAGAGAGAGAGAGAGAGAGAGAGAGAGAGAACTTTTTAATATTCAGTTTTCAAAGGACACAACATCTTTATTTATTTATTTTTTTTTATGTGGTGCTGAGGTTCAAACCCAGCGCCCTGCGCATGCCAGGCGAGCGCGTTACCACTTTAGCCACATCCCTAGCCCAAACAACCAAAGTTTTTAACAGAGTGTATTGCCTGATGCAAAGTTCTTGCCACCCTCTTTATAAATACACATTAATGGAATGCATAGTAAAACCCTCACTATGAATTCTTCAAGGCATACTGGCAATTTAAAGGCTATGTGAGGTCCTGGTCTACTATAACATTGAAATCCTAACCCCATTGGTTGAGATGGTGGGTGCAATGGTACATGCTTATAATCCCAACAGCTTGGGAGGCTGAGGCAGGAGTATCATGATTCAATTTAGCAAGGCCCTAAGCTCCTCAGTGATATCCTGTCTCTAAATAAAATATTTAAAAAGGGCTGGGGATGTGGCCCAGTGGTTAAGCACCCTGAAGTTCAATTCCCAGTACCAAAAGAAAAAAAAAAGGAAAGAAAGAAATCCTTATCCTTACGTTGAAGGTATTAAAAAGTGAGTTCTTTGGTAAGTGATCAGGTATACTCTCATGGATGGTTTATGACACTCTAGAAATAAACCAAATTATCATGTATAATTCAAACTCCCTTTAAATGATTTGATTGCATGCCCATTTATTTTTTTACTCATACTAATATAGCATTTCACATTGCATGCAACCCATTTTGAAAATGCTGTGTTAATAATTCTATTTTACAAAGAATAACCTTTTAGATATTTGGAAAGTTGCATTATTCTTATTAAAACTTTTACTCTGCATATTTCAAGTTATATCATTTCCTTATAGGAAAAGATTTCTAAATCTTTCATTATAGTGGAAAAAAAAGGTCATCTTATAATTACATTTGTAAATTTATATAAAGGAACAAAAATTGGGGGTCCCAGAAGTATGGGCACAATTTTTTTTCCTATTTCATAATGTTTAAGTAGACAAGTGTCATTTTTTTTTAATTCACTGTGCCTTGTTGCCCCTTTCTGGAAGAAGAAAAAACAAAATGATATCCTGTTAAAATTGTGAGGAACAAATAAAATAGTATAATCTATTTATGTAAAAGTACTTATGTTTGCTTCTATCTTTCAAAGTCATTCAATAACTGTTGACTCCCTGCCATTTTCTTCTTTTATGAAATACATCTTTTCCCTAGTTTTCTACTTTTGGGAATTACAAACTTCATGCTCAATTCCATATATGAAATATCTTCTCCAAAAGAATGAAGGGAAAAATCTACTTATACTTATTTTTAAAGGTTTTTAGATATTTTTGTAATGATTATTTCAGAATAGAAAAATTCATATTAAGTGATTTTTAAGAAGATGGGCTAATTTGCTTTAAAACTCTTAAATTGTGCTTTCTTTTTAATCCAAGTTTTCCAAAATTTATTAATGTAGCCGAAGGTAAGTGACCTTTGAGGAAAAACTGAATCTCCAAGAAGGATCCTCAAATGGCTCACTGCTCTTAAAATTAAGAATGGAGGCTGAGAACTGTTTGCTGACACTGAAGTCACACCTGTACTTTGTGTTCCTGCAAGGACCACCACTAAACTTTGTAGTGTATCCCTGCACCAGTTTTTGTCCCAAACAAGATAAACTGGCTCTGGGAAGTCTCTTTTTGCTACCTGGACCTGACCAATGCACAGTGGTAACCTGCAACCATAAGTAAACATCAACCATTCAGGAAAGAACATGCTAATTTGCATAAGCAGCCTGGAGCTGGAACCTGGGCTTTTCCTCTGTATAAACTAGTTCCTCTCCTTGTTTCTTCCTTCCAACATTTTCATATTTTACCAAAGACTGCATCTTCCTTGTTTACGAATTGTCTTTTCTTTTTTATTTGTTCTTTTTAGTTGTGGTCCATAGAATCTATTTTGATATCTTATTCTAATTAGGATCCCAGTCTTGTGGATGTATGTGATGTGGAGATTCACTGTGGTGTATTAATATACATACATAGGAAAGATATGTTAGATTCATTCCATTGTCTTTCCTATTCCAATCCCCTTCTCTTCCCTTCATTCACCTTTGTCTAATCCACTCAATCCTATTCTTCCTTGTCTCTCCCTCCTTGTTCTGGGTTAGCATCCACACATTAGAGAGAACACTTGACCTTTGGTTTTTGGAATTGACTTATTTCATTTAGCATGATAGTCTCTGGATCCATCCATTTATTTTTAATTCTTTATTTATTTTTAAAAATAAAGCCACCCTTTTTTAATTTTAAATGTTTTTCCTAGTAAATTTTTGTTGGCAGGTAATAATCAGACACACAAATAAGTGTATGTGGGGAAGCCTAATTCAAATACTTTACATAACAATAAACCATATTATTGAACAATGTGTTGCTAGTGAAGCAGGATGTTTAATGCTTTTAAGATATGCACTTTTAGAAAATTCTAGATTTTTTTTTATCAAATTTTAACACCATCTCTTAAGGCTGAGAAAATTATTGAGTTTTTCTTTTTGTTATTTTGTATTTGCCTTATTTTTGTTAAGTGAGCATGTATTACTCATGTAAATTTTCAAACAATAAAAATCAGTTGTCTTGGAATAATAATTAAATAATTTTTTTTTTGAATTTTTAAGACCACTTTGATTCATACTAACCATCCTAAAGAAATTCAAATTCGATCTGAGTGAAATGTTCCAGACTTGGTTTAGCCAAGGAAATGGCATGTTTTTCTAGAGCATGAATCTGTATCTCCTTCTGTCCTCATTGGATAAAAATGACAAGATAAATGAATAAAGAATGGATACATTGAGGAAAATGTCTCAGAGCATACCTGATAATTGTTATAACGTTTGCTGTATCAATATTTTGTAAATTAGCCAAAGATATTTTGCTGATAACAATTGGAGTGCCATTCTGTTCCATGAATTTAGGCCACTGAATTTTCAAGCAGAACTTGATTATTTGAACCAGTCTGGCACTGTAGCAGTTCAAGTAGACCATAAATGTGCATGCAGAACTAGGCCTTGGCACTAATTATGTTCTGCTAGTGTGGCACAACCTTATTTAATATGCTCAGTGCTGCAGTAAATCATAACAGTTTAGGCTGCCTGTTGAGATTTAGCCAAGAAGAATCTTGAGTGGCAAAAGCTACTCATAACTCAAACATAATCTGATCATTATAGCATATTATGGTTCTGACCTACAGAATCCTAAAATGGATACCCAAACATCAAGGGACATGGAACTGATATCTATTGCCCTTAATGCTTGTGAACCCCATCAGGAGAATGAGTTTGCTTTTCTGTGTACCTCTTTCTCTTCCTGACCTGAGGCACCTTAGTGACTTGGAAGGTATAAATGGAGGTTCAAAAACAAATTCAGAAATTATATATTCTATATAGTTGTGCATTGTTCCTACAGATTTTGAAGTTTAATTTATATTACTAATAATCTTAACAGACTATAGGAGGTTTATAAGTGCGATCTGTATTTCATTACCCTAGAAATTTGAGAATGGTGCATCGGAGACCGGGATTGCAAGATTGCTGGAGCTAGAGTGTGCACTGCTGGAATGGGAAAGGAAGAAACACGCTGTAGCTTGAATTGAAGTAAGAGAAGTATGGAGCCAGTGGATGGTTGTTATATCAGAGTGCCAGAACATAGTGGGTTTTGAAGCACTTAGAGTCTCATTCTTTCACCATAAACTGAAGTAAGCAAAAACCATAAATAAACAACAACAACAAAAAACATACAAAAAATACACCAAAAAAACCTTAAAAATCCTGTTTACTACTATGACTAATGTATAAACTGTTAAACTTTTTCATATTGTCAAAAATACTGTCCAAATAAATATTTAGCAAATATAGCCTATGTAGATGATTAATGCCAATGATTTACCAATCTTCAAATGCTAATTTTGTGTTCAAGATTTATTGTGTTTGCTGATTATATATTATCATGGAGTAATAACACTTTGATAGAATGGTATTATTCATTTTCTTATTCTTAAAAGTACTATTATAAAATTCAAGGAAAAGGCGTGGTACCCTAAGTTCTACCTTCTAATGCACATTGTATCTCTTCATGTTATTATAGCTTCACTTCAAGTAAAAATTAAAATTCCAAATTGCAGGCTGGAAGGGATTTAATGTCATTGGTTCCAACCTCCCACATAATTAAGAAATCCCTGTTGTTGTTAGATATCTAACAATATCTCCATTAAGGCAAAAGTTCACAAGGCAGCACATTTTTTCATCTTGATTTTATTTTTTAATTGGGGCATTATAATTATACTGGATAGTGGGATTTGCTGTGTGTGACATGTTCATACCCACACATAACATAATTTGGCCAATTGAATTGTTGAATAACTCTATACTAATGGTCTCCCTTCTGTTTTCATGAGTCCTTCCCCTTTTTTTAACCTTTCTATTTTTCTCCAGTTTCCACATATGAAAGAAAAAAATTAACCCTTGACTTTGTGAGTCTGACTTATTTCATTTAACATGTTCTCTAGTTCCATCCAGTTTTCTGAAAATTATGTAGCTTTGTTCTTTATGGCTATGTAAAACTCTATTGTGTAGATATAACACATTTATTGTATCCATTCATCTGCTGACCAGCACCTGCCCTGGTTCAACTCATGACAAAATCTCTTACCGTGAACTTTTTTCCCATAAAAGAGATTTAGATTGTATGGTTCCAGAATTTTGTAAAAGATTTCTTTGCCAGTATTACAAATTGAAAGGAGACTGAAAGCCATGAATTCCTGGAACATTATATAAGGTTCATAAAAAGCAACGGCCTATTTAGATTAATAGAAGCTATCAGAATTATGAGTTTTAAAATGCTACCAACATTTTTTTGTAATTACCATTGTATACAAGAATTCAAAGCTATTATCAATGGTCAAGTTTAAATATTTATGATGACTGTAAGACCTCCAGCTGAGAAATAGGACTGATGGGACTCCCTTCTGAATATTGTATTGGAGCAGCACCGGATTAGTGGCTGCTTCTGGGTTCACTATTAACACTGCAGATGATAGACCTGAAATCACCCCTGTGCAGACAGGCATGGCTCCCACTCAGCTCCACTTCTGTGACTATATTACCAATAATCTCAATGGAATATGCTAAATTTTGTAAGTGTGATCTCTCTTTTGTTATCCTAGAAATTCCCAGGTAAGTGAAATCAGTAATTTTAAGAGTTAAGACTGCGTACCCACACACACTGCAACATTCATCACAATATCCAACATAGAGAAACAAAATAAGTGTCTTTTGACATATGAAAAAAATTGTGATATAAAAAGAAATCAAAAGGAGACAGAATCAAGGTATAGAGGCAGAATGGCAGAATGGCTCCTGTCTAAGCTGCCAGCTTTATTTATATCAACAGGTTACATTAGGTCACTGGCATCAGTAGTACAGTATTGTTCATTGTGTCATTGGGCAGGTTAGAGAGTTAGCAGGTTATGCAGCTTATTCTTCAGTTACATACTATAGTTGCAATGTGCAATGTTAGCAGCTTTGTGTAGCTCTCAAGAAAGTCCATTATTTAAAGTTACTGTTATGTGGACAGGTTCAGGCCCAGAGGAGCTTTTTGAAACATTGTGGTTGTCTAAGAAGAGAGTCTCTATTCCTAAGAGCTGTGTGCCTGAGATCAAGGTGGAGGCCCACAAGACTCTATCACAGAGTCTGCTCATACAAGGCATTGCTATAACAGCTAGGCATTCTGTACCTTTGCACAGAAATTTTCCAAGAAGCTAGGCATCCTGTACTTTCGTACAAAAACTTTCCCAGTCACTAAGCATGCCACAGCCATGAAGTCATCAGAGACTCCGATCTCAAACACAGAACCCTTACAGTGATACACACACACACACACACATTATTCATCATTAACAAAGTAAGAAAATTCTCCTACTTGTGGCAATATGGATAAATGAAGAAAAAATACTAAGTGAACTAGCAGGATGCAATAGGAAAATATTTCAAAATTTCACTTATGTGAGGAACATTAAAAATATTGATGTGGAGTGTAGAGATGCATGTCTGTTATCCCAGCAACTTGGGAGGCTGAGGCGGAAAGATGGTTCAAGGGCAGTCTCACCAATTTAGCAAGGCCTTAAACAACTTAGTGAGATCCTGTATTAAAAAAATAAGAAGGACTGGGGATGTGGCTCCATGGCAAAGCACCCCTGGATTCGAGCCCTATTAGACTGTTTCATTGTTTCATTTCATATTTTCAGGAGCTCAGAATCTGTAGGTATCATTCTCCCACATATTCTCATTATTTCCAATATTATTCTTTCTTCCATTGCTACTACTTTTTCTCAGATCTTTCTTACTTCTTTAAGTTACATTCCTTCCTTTGGGCGGGGGGAAAGCTTTATGCTTTATTTACTGTTATTAATTTAGTCTTTTCTCTTAGGTTTTTTCTAATTTATTATTTATTTCTGAGATAATTTTGTCTTTTGTTGTTGTTGTTGTTGTTAAATTCATTCATATAATTTCCTATACTTATTTCCCCCCATTTCTGCTTGTAATTTGTAAATTTCCAAGTCAGGGTTGTTTTATGCCATAAAATACTTACTCAAGTGTATTTCATTCTTTTTGAACTGCAGGCTTACAGTTTTTCTGCTCATTGATTGGTATCTTAAGAGGGAACTGATGTCTACCTCTTTAAGTACAGTAAGTACAGGTACTTTTTTTTGCTTGTTTGTTTAGTGATGGTGTGATCATGAGCTACAGTTGTAAATTTTTTTAATTTTATGGGTTTCTTTTGCATTTCAGAACCCCCAAATTCTTATTTCTTTTATTCCCTTTGTATCCCAATGCCAAAGGATGGTTCTTTCTCTATTTTTTTTTTTTGTCTTTTCCTCTCTAGAATCTATGTCTTTCAAGGTCTAACTTTTAATTTCCACCTGGCTCTTTAAATTCTGCCCTCCTATTCAAAGCATACTTGCTGTATTTGAATCGAATATACTTTGAGATTTATTTTCTGAGAACTGTGTTCTAATATGTATGTACACTTTTAGTATTTTCAAACTTAAGATTGATTTAACATTTTTTGATTGAAGTACCTGATCAAACTTGGGCCCATAGATTATCTTTCCCCTTCTGCTTTCTATTTTTTCTTTTCCTATTTTGATTTATTTTTGTTTGTTTTTTCCTTTGTTTTGGATTGCCCTTGATACAACAAAGGTGTATGCCAACAATATTAAGCTGGGATGGGAATATAAAAGTATGTAAGAGGATTTGGTATTTTTTTCTCTTTTCTTAAAGTTAAGTAGAAAGTTGACATTTTTTTTTTTTTTTGCTTGAAATTATGCCAAGGACATATATTTCTCTGTTATTTGGTAATGTTCTGGGAGATAATATTAGTAGGCAGGTAACAAGACTGTTATCATTGTCTAACTTCATTCATTATTTAAAAAATGTTTTCTGTAATTTCTAATAATTCAATATTATATGAATTACACAAAAATTAAAATGTTATTTAGTCTACATTTGCTTTTTTCCAGGAGATTTTAATTGAAACAAAGTGATTCTCATTTTCTCAAAAAAAAAAAAATGTCCAGAACCCGTGTACCTACACAAGTTATATCTATCACTAAAGTAAGGTACTGGGAAATAGCTGATTTGAAATGCTTTCAGAAATAGTTTGTCACAGACATTTAAAAATTCTTTAAATCTTTTTAGCTAGCTAATATTTTTGGTCCTCAAAGAGAATACTCTGCTTGAACTTAGAATCATATTTATTATGTTTGACTATTATCACAAAATTAAATTCATTATCAAAGGGCGAAATTTTTTTTTGTTGTTTATTTATAGATAGTTTTTCTGGTACAAAAGACAATTTAGAATACTAATTAAAATATTTTAGAAAAGGAAGACTACTTTGAAAGAAAACACACAAATTTAGATGAATAATGCCAGTCTTTCTTTACTTTAAAAATATTTCTCCTTATCTTACAGCTGCAATTCTGTGAATAACAAACATGTTGAATATTCATATAGTAGCTCTTTTGATTTTGTTATAATTTCTTTTCATTTGGTTTGAGATATTTCTCTTGAAGGAGGTGTCTATAAGCTCTCTCCTGACCTTACCAGGAGTAGAGTTAGTTAATGGTATGTGTGTCTAATGAGACATAATAAGAATTTGCAATCAAAATACACGAAACAGAAGAAATTCATTACTCACAGGACTCAGAGGGTAGGTTAGAGGTGCTTACAGAATGCTGATGCGAAGTCCAGAGGTGACACGGAACTCAACCAGCAGGTGGGGAGTGGAAATGGGTCTGCAAAACTATATATTAAGTTCGTTTGGTGCTGTGCTATGGGCTTTCCCATGGGAGTTGTGGACTGGCTATTTTAAAGAAAATACTGCTGAAGGGTGGGGGGTTCTTATTTACATGGTTCTGGTGTTGATCATGGAGTTTTTTGCTTTTTTTTTTTGGACCAGGGATTGAACCCAGAGGTGCTCAAACAGTGGACCTCTGGACCACATCCCAGCCCTTTTTTGTATTTCATTTAGAGACAGGTTCTCACTGAGTTGCTACGTGCCTCGCCAAGTTGCTGAGGCTGACTTTGAACTCACAAATCTTCCTGCCTCAGACTCCTGAGTTACTGAGATTACAGGTGTGCAACACAGTGCCCAGCTGATCATCGAGTTTTTATCATGTTCAGCAGTTATGGGATATGCTGGTTTTTGGGTCAGTGAGGTAAGGAACAAGTGGGCTATATGTAGAGGGAAATTTATAATTGTACCTAGCTGAAAGAGTATAGCAGGTTCTCAAACAACTTATGTCAGGCCTAAGGATGGATGCTGTCATAGCAAATGTATTAAAGAAACATATGACAGTAGTACAAAGAGTTCACCCTTTCCATTTCATTTCATCCATCAAACAAAAAATGGAGAGCAGTGTTATTTTGATTTATAGTTGAATTCAATAGACTTGTATGACTGCTTTGATATTACAAATGAAAAATATTCTAAATATGAAGTTGTATTTGCTCAAAGATATATTCCTTAAAAAATTCTCTTAAGTTAACACAAAAGAAAACCAGACTAGTTTTAATATTTTAAGAGACACCTCAATTTTTGTTGATGCTTTATGCTTCTTAGCATTGTGTTTCTACAAATATCTTTACCAAGTAAGTATTTTTTTTCAGTAATGTGGTTTTCTTAGAACTATATAGAGATTTTTATTGTCTATGCATATGTGTTGCCACCATATATAATAGCTGTTTGATATGAAAGAATAAAAAGCAGTGATTACAAAAATGTGAAAGGCAATAAAAATATAAAATTCTTCATACTTATGCTTTTCAAATATACACATTTCATTTAATTTTTGTTAGAAAAGACATTAATTTTAAATTACCCTCAAAATGTTAAACATTTTAAAGAATGTGATCCCCTTCCATATATTTCTTATTTACAACACAATCATCTGCTGTTCTTACTGTAAAATTCATGACATTAATTCAAAATGAAGATTTAGACTAAAGAAAGTAATCTATCATTTTGTACCATGTATTTGCTCTTTCACAATTCCCATGTACTGAAGAACAACATGTCTCTCGCTCTTAGGGTAGGAAAGGAGGTGAGATAGAAAGATGACTTATGTTAGGATACTTGGTTAAGGTAACCTCATGAATATGAAAAATTTAGTTTTTAACAGTAAAATTATACCCTCACATATTAAGATAGCCTAAAAGCAATGGATAATAAGATATATTGATTGTTTCTTAATTGATAATTATAAAGATCACATTATAAATCCTGTCCTGGTACTATCGAGAAGCCTAAGAAGTCCATTTACTAATGAATTTCTTCTTATTTAAATTCACATTTAAAAACTCATATACATGGCTGTATAACCAATATGATTCTGCAACCTGTACACTTGGAAAAACGAAAAATTATACCCCATTTGATCCAAATGTATGATATGTCAAGATCATTGTATTGTCATGAGCAACTAATAAAAAAATAAAAATAAAAAAATAAAAACTCAGCTGATATTTTCAGAGGTTGAAATGCATATGACTTTCTGCTCGTTTTATTTTGATTTGCAAATACATTTATAATTTATATTTTTTCAAGTAAATCAGAGATACTTAACATTATTTTAGGAAATTGCTTTCTTCAGGCTTTATTCTTACAAATAATATTGGTTTATATCCAGGCTCATAGTATTATTTGCTTGGAAATATGAACCTGTAATCCAATAGAAAGTTCCTAGTTTTAGTGATAAATGGTCATTATTCTAATTAGATCCAACTAAATGCACTTTGAGCATAATATCAAGTGTAACATTCTTTTTTATTTACAAACAATGCAAAATCTAATTACTTCTGCAGAATTTATGTGTTATGTAAATTTCTTGGCATGTTAGTATACTCTTTTTCTTTCCTTTTTTAGACATCAATTCAACAATCATGGTTTTATAAGACCATTGGAAGATGTTTATTGTTAATTCTTCCCTCACTAGAAATAATTTCACATTAACTATAACCTTGTCCATGATAGATCTGGCATGAAATTTTTATAGGGAATTTCAGGGATTCCCAAAGTTGTTTTTCTCTCAAAATGTTGAAGGCTTATTTAGAAAAAAGATGTAATTAAAGTGAACAGAAATATTGGCAAAGAGAAACCTAGATCAGAAAGATCATTCATTCCTATATTCCCTGACACAGAATGTTTTTAGAAATACCTTTGGCAGTTGAATGCATTAATACAGTGCTTGATTTAGGAAAATTGATGCAGTTTTAGAGAGACTCCATTTTATAATCTTGAAATAATTATTTTAAATATTATTTCCCCGTGATTGGAATAAAAGTAAAGATTAATCAATTTTTCATAAATTGCATGGCAGTATGAACTTTTTAAAAAAATAACTTACTGTGGAGTAAATA
The DNA here is from genome assembly GCF_047511675.1 of Marmota flaviventris. NCBI lineage: Eukaryota > Metazoa > Chordata > Mammalia > Rodentia > Sciuridae > Marmota > Marmota flaviventris. The sequence goes on along the minus strand of NC_092500.1, from coordinate 56,169,262 downwards.
CATATAAAATATCAACATACTTTTTGTTGTTGTTGTTGTTGTTGTTCCTCATTATAAAGCTGAAGAAGAGAAGTTTACTTTAGGCTATTTCCTGTCTTTGAAAAACCCACAGTTATCAAACTGTTTTTCTAGTTTTGCCACTTTGTTCAGATATCATTTATATAGTAGGTTTGAGTTTTTAAATAAAAGTGTTGAGAGGTCTAAATAAGTGTGCATTTAGAGTGCATTAATAAAACAAGCTAGATAATTGGACTATGATCCCTTCATAGTCAAAGTTATCTATCTTTGACTTGTGACCTTTTCTCAGGTCCCTTGTACCTTTTAACCAAGGAGATCTCAGATTTTTTTGTACCTATACAAACAATGCAGGGAGCATCTGGAAGCTTCATAGGAATATACACTCAACTTACCTCAAATTGCTGAATGAGAATTTAAGATCCTCAGGTGATTCAAAGACACATGAGTTTATAAGAATACAGTGATATGCTATGTCAATGCTTAATGTACTTCAGTTCTGTTAACCTAGAACACAGTGGTTCCTAGAAAAGACAGAGATAATCATTAGGCTTGATGCAAAGGTTTCAGTAAGCCATCTCTTGGCTATTGCACAAGATGATCTCAAATCATAAACTTTCTTAAAACTATTAAACATATAATTAGACTTTTGTTGATTTTAAACCAGTACCTAATGGAAAAAAATCATCTTTTTAAAAAAAGAGTTTTTGCGCTTATTATTTTAATTATATGACTAAATAAAAATTATAGTCATGGGCTTTACTTGTGGGAAGTCTATTAAACTTAATATGTTTAATAATTGTCCAGATAATTCCAATTTTCAGGGTAAAAGTATTTTTGAATTTAAGTGAATTCTTAATAAAGAAATATTTCAGAATTTGTATCATATACATTATATTAGTAAGTTGATTAAATATATGCCATATGCTTTATAATAGCATGAAATTAAGATATTCAGTTAGAGAGAGAATGAATACAAAAATAAAATGGAAAAAAAATCTCATAAGAAATGAGCAGGTTTGGCTTTCATTTGCTTGTGCTAGTTGTAAAAATTCCTGCAGGGAATGCCATGATTTTTTACAGATTGTCACTTCCCTTGTTTATTATTACATGCAGTAAGTTAACTAGAGCTAATATATTTCCAGGTTATGCAGTGAAGACTGAGAAGTACAAAGCCTTTTATCAATGTGATGCATTTAAGGTGCAAAATGTAGAAAACAGCTGATTAGGAGAGGCTGGTTAGCTTCTGAAACTGCTTTTATGAACAATGCTGCCAACACAGAACCTAATAGGCAAGGCTGCCAGTGGAAAACATCCAAAGAACTGCTGCCAAGAAACATGCTTCTTCCTGGAAATGTCCCCTAATTCGTTGCATGAGTATCTAATGCACATGATGATTGTACATGAGCACTAATAGGAGAGGAGAAAAACAATTTACCACACACAAAAATTAAAAAGGCATCAAGAGGCAACATGTCTTACAGGAGTATGATATTCATGGGCCCATGTACAAGACTGAAGGTCATTATTCAGGTATGTGCTCTTCACATCACTCTTCTCGTGGTTCCAACTATCTTATGAAGAACTCAATGTATGATATTATTGGATCTCAAACTTGGCTGTACATGAGTGTTGAGAGCCACAGCCAAATCGGGATGGTGCCTGGCATTTTGCCAGAAGGGGCAGCTCCTGCTGCCTCGGGTGCCTGCTACTGTTGAGCTCTCGTGGAGTTCACGTGGGTTTGCGGAGTTCCCCTTTGAGTTCGTGTGGAGCTCTCGCGGAGTTCCTAGAGAGTTCGCGTGGGTGGCGTTTGCGTGGGTTCGGAAATAAAGTTCATTCTTGCTTGAATCTATAAGTGGCTGGTGACCTCCCGGTTATTTGTGCCCAGCCAGACTCCAGTATTTGGTGGCCCCTGCAGGGAGCGCCTGAAGCTTCGCGGTAAGTGAAACTGCTCGCCCTTGAGGGCAGGGTGAGAGAATGGGTGACCATTTCAAAAAACAATGTGTTCTTGTTTTGATTTGTTTTGTTTTTGTTTCAAGCTGCCTGTCCAGAGAATTTTCTCAGACAAACTGGGGAAAGTGGTTGGCACAAGGTTTGAAGTTGTTCCGCCCTGAGGAAGAGATAGAAATAGACCACGGATGCACTTGTCAAGAAAATAGAAAAACTGATACAACAAATTTTTGTTCCGTTTTTGTTTTGTGTTATCTTGTTGGGTTGCATTATTTTTGTAGCAGAAATATAGGGTCAGAAATTAGCAAAAAACAAACCGAAAGAGTGTTAAGTAAATTTCTAGAGGAGGGAGGCACCCCAGTAAAACCAAGAACAGTTAGGGCATACGTTGATACGATACAAAAATGTAGCCCATGGCTTTTTAAGGAGGAGTTGTTGAATATATCACAATGGGACCATCATGGTGAAGACTTAAGGAAGAGGGAAAAGAAAAACCCAGGAACTTTGCCAGTTGGCACTTTGCCATTGTGGATGATGATATGATTTTGTTTGCCTATTCCAAAGCTTTCAGTTCAGATTATGGTAGAAGACATATTAGATCAGGAAAAAGGGAGGCCTCTCAAGATAGTCAGAAAGGGGAAGAATGTTTAGAGGAGAAAAAGATATCAGGGGAGAAGTTACAACAGGAGGCTGCTGCTAACACCATTCTATCACCAGAGGGCGTAGTTCAACCAACAACTCCACCTATGGAGACAACATATGCTGAGTGGCCCTCAACCCCCGTAGTTGATAGATGGGATCCTGAGACAGGACCTCAAAGATGAGCATGCCCTGTACTTGAGGAGGCAGGAGGGCAGCGAATTCACCATGCTTTAGATTTCAAAACAGTGAAGAAGCTGAAAGAGGCTGTAACAACCTATGATCCCCAAGCACCCTTCACTGTAAGTATGGTCGAATCCATTACCAACTTGAACATGACGCCAGCAGATTGGACTAGTATGTGCAAAGCTGTGCTAAATGGAGGAAAATATCTGTTATGGAAGGTTGCCAATCAGGAATTTTGCACGGAGACGACTAGGCGAAATGCAGCAGCTGGTTATCCTCAGAGAAATCTAGATATGGTGTTAGGAAAGGGACCTTATGAGGGTCAGCTGCAACAAATTAGATATGATCCTGCCATATACTCACAGATCGCTTCAGCTGCAGTTAGGGCACGGAAAACTTTACAGGGGCATGGAGATTTACAAGGTCAATTATCTCAGGTAATACAAGGAGCTAATGAACCTTATGCTGAATTTGTAGATAGGCTTATACAAACAGCTATCAGAATTTTGGGGATGTAGAACAAGCGATGCCATTAATAAAACAACTAGCCTACGAACAAGCAAACAGATGGTGCAAGGAGGCCATTAGACCATGGAAACATGGAGATTTAAACACATATATTAAATTATGCAGAGACATTAATGAATAAGGGCAAGTCTTGGCAGCTGCAGTACAACAGGCTTTAGGTGCCAGGCCAAAAACATGCTACAATTGTGAACAAACAGGACATTTTAAAAGGAGTTGCCCCATAGGAGGAGGGTTTAACAAAACTAGGTATCAAAGGAGTAGAATACCAGGTATTTGCCCATGATGCCATAGAGGGAGACATTGGGCTAATGAATGCCATTCTCAAACCACTATAGAGGGTACTCCGTTATCAAAAAATGGACAAGGAACAAGTATTTACCCACAATATTGTGGAGAAAAACATTGGGCTCCATTGCCAAAAAACGGACAGGGGGGCCCAATGCTCCGGGGCCCACGACCACAAATATATGGGGCAATGGAGGAACCCAGCAACACCATCAGGGTAGTGCCCAGGACACATTATCCATTCGATCCCTCACTAGACAAACAGAGGGAGCATAGGGTTGAATATCTGTGCCTCCACCAGAGCATTACTAACTCCAGAGATGGGAGTTCAAATCATCCCCACAGGGGTAAAAGGACCTCTTCCCCAAGAAACAGTAGGCTTATTATTAGGACGCAGCTATTCTACTCTAAAGGACATATGATAAGTCCTGGGGTAATTGATCCCGATTATGAAGGTGAAATAAAAATTATAGCCAGTTCTCCAAGGGGTATATCATTAATTTCACCAGGAGATAGAATAGCACAGTTATTAATAATACCCAGCCTATATGATAAATTTTCCACTTGTACTATAGAAAGAGATTCCAGGGGATTAGGCTCCACAGGTGTAGACTGGGCTATGCTTTCTTTAAATTTAGATTCTCGCCCAATGCTAAAACTAAATATTCAAGGACATGAATTTAATGGTCTTCTGGATACAGGTGCAGACCTTAGCATTACCTCTTGTTAAGAATGGCCAAAATATTGGCCATTACAACAAGCCACTCAAATGCTTCAAGCCCTAGGAGTGGCAACTAATCCCCATAGAAGTGCGATTGTATTAGATTGGAAGGATCCTGAAGGATGTGAAGGAACTATACAGCCATATGTATTGGATCATCTTCCTATAAATTTATTATTAATGTTAGTCCTAGAACAAATTAGGACTAACATTAACAATAACATCAATTCAAATGTGCCCACTATTATGGCTAGAAAAGGTTTTAGGAAAGGAAAAGGATTAGGAGAAAAAGGACAAAGTATAGCGGCACCAATACAAATAGATCAAGAAATAGATAGACATGGATTGGGTTTTCAGGAGGGGTCACTGAGACAATAAAAATTACTTGGAAATCAGAAAGACCACTATGGGTTCCTCAGTGGCCCTTGACTAAAGAAAAGATACAAGCAGCCCATGACCTGGTCAAACAACAATTAGCAGAGGGACATATACAACCTTCTGTATCTCCCTATAATACTCCCATTTTTGTCCTCAAAAAGAAATCTGGTAAGTGGAGATTACTGCAAGATTTAAGAGCTATTAATAACGAGATGGTTATTATGGGACCTGCTCAATCGGGGATTCCTCAATTGTCTGCTTTGCCAAAAACCTGGTATGTTTTAGTCATAGATATTAAAGATTGCTTTTTTTTTTCAATTCCAATTCATCCTGAGGATAGTCCATGTTTTGCATTTACTATCCCTGTGCTGAATCATGAAGGTCCTGATCAGAGATATGAATGGAAAGTACTCCCTCAAGGGATGGCTAACAGCCCAACTATGTGTCAAATTTATGTTAAAAATGCAATCCAGCCACTTAGAAATCAAAATCCTGAACTACAAATATTTCACTATATGGACAATGTATTATTAGCACACAAAGATAAAAACACATTGCTAAAATGTTGTGCCACACTTACAAACTTATTAAAAAATTATAATCTAGAGATAGCAATAAAGTACAATTAAATTTTCCAATTAATTATTTAGGAGTTCTATTATCCTCGACCATGGTCAGTCCATCAAAACTTGAAATACGAGTAGATCAACTCAAATCACTTAACGACTTTCAAAAGTTATTAGGAGACATAAATTGGATAAGGCCTTATCTAGGCATACCAACAGGAGAGTTGGGACCTTTATTTGATATCCTAAAAGGTCCATCAGATCCAAATTCAACCCGAATGTTAATGCCTGAAGCAAGAAAGACATTAAAAATCATTGAAACATATATGGAAAATATGCATTTGGATAGAATTGATATAAGTTTTCCTTTATTATTTATTGTACTACCAACAAAAATATTCCTACAGGAGTATTTTGGCAAGAAGGTCCATTATTATGGACACATTTATCTTATTCTCCTAACACTATTCTTACTAGGTATCCTGAGGCTGTAGGACAATTAATACTCAAAGGAATAAAAGCAGCAAAGGGAGTGTTTGGAATTTCTCCCAATAAAATTATTACTCCACATACTATGGATCAAATTGATGAGTTAGCTAATGAGTTAAATACTTGGGCAATAATCATGTGTAAATCTAATGTTTCATTTGATAACCACTTACCGTGTGATCCTTTGTTGTCTTTTTGGTCTTCACATCCTGTAGTTTTTCCAAAAATGACAAGAAAATCACCTATCATGAATGCTCCAAATATATTCACTGATGGGTCAAATAATGGTACAGCAGCAGTAGTTACCCCTGATCAAACTTTTACATTTTTAGTACCCAAACAATCAGCTCAAAAGGTAGAGCTTAATGCAGTATTACAAGCTTTTGTCATGTTTAAAGATTTTGTATTTAATTTATTTTTTGATAATCAGTATATAGTTAATGCTATAGTATCCCTTGAAGATGCTGGTAGGCTTTCCCCTTCCTCTACTGTTTTCTCTTTGTTTTCCACTGTACAAAGTCTAATCTGGGACAGAAAAGATCCATTCTTTATAGGACATATTAGGGCACATACAGGATTGCCTGGAGCCCATAGTCTGGATAAAACTACACATGCAGATAAAACTACACATGCCATGCATATTTTTTCTATGCTAGAAGAAACTACAAATTTTCATAAATCCTTCCATGTCAATGCAAATACTTTAAAAAACATTTTAAAATATCTAAGGAACAAGCTAGACAAATAATAAAACAATGTCAAAATTGTGTGACCCTTTTACCACAAGTTAATCTTGGAGTCAATCCTAGAGGACTGATACCTAACCATATTTAGCAGATGGACGTCACACACTTGCCAGAATTTGGAAAATTAAAATATTTGCATGTTACAGTTGATACTTTTTCCGGATTTTTGATGGGCTCCCTTCATGCCGGAGAAAAAACTAAAGATATTATAGCTCTTTGCTTACAAAATTTTGCCACTGTAGGCGTTCCAAAACAGTTAAAAACAGATAATGGTCCTGGTTATATTTCTACCTCTTTTAAACAATTTTGCTCATTATTTGGCATTACTCAGATAACAGGAATCCCATACAATCCACAGGGATAAGGCATACTTGAAAGAGCTCATCAAACTATTAAAATGTACTTATTAAAGCAAAAAGAGGGAATTGGGAAGGGGTATATATCCTCCAAAGATAAACTTAAAATAACGCTTTTTACTCTAAACTTTTTAAATTTGGATTCATCAGGGCTTAGTGCTTCGGAAAGGCACATGTGTCCAAAAAATGTACATAAGCCCAAGGTACTTTGGAAGGATATTCTAACAGGACAATGGAAAGGTCCTGACCCAGTGATTATCTGGAGTCGGGGGTCTGTTTGTGTGTTTACACAGGGAGAACAGCAGCTGATTTGGATTCCAGAGAGACTAAATAAAGCGATTTCTACAGACCAAAAAGAAGATGATTTGGCTCAAATCCATAACAGCTGATATCCAGAACTCCAGTTTGGCTATCCTTACATCTGTGACAGTGGTTCTTCCACACCTGGAGGCTAATGAATAATGAACACCATTAAGGACTATTTCAAATGTACAAAACCTTGGGGCTTGCTTGTGGGAATACCTTCAGACCCATATGCAAGTTACAGGAAGAAGGATGGGATATCAAAAGAAGAGTCAAACCCAGGTGGTAACCAGGATGCTTTTTTCAATATCTGTTTTATTATTGCCCTTTCCCACATCATGAAGTTCTATTTTGTTTTTTGAGCTCATACGGACCTAGGTTAATGTTTTTCTGATCAGTTCTATTTTTTGACTGTGGAGTTTTTAAGCATTGCAATGGGGGATTTCACCTGTGAAAAGCTAAAAGGTCTTTACTATTATGTTATGTGTTGTATGTATTGTGTTATGTTTGCACACTTGTGTTATGTGTTGTATGTCTGTATGTGCATATATCCATATATCATATATGAGGAGTGCTCATGAAAAAATGGATCCAAATATTTTTTTTTTTATTATTCACGTAATTTAAATGGTTGAATTTAAATTGGGTAAACAGCTGTTGAGGATTGTTTTAAAATGTGAACAAAAAAGGAGGTTAACAGATCTGTTGACTGTTAGAAAGCTGACTAACACCATCAGATACTAGAAACACCATCAGAAAGCTGACTAACACCATCAGATACTAGAAACATTGAACTATATAATCAATTAAGTCTCTACCAATTTAATTTTCCATTTTTTTAGGAAATCTCCATGTTTCCTGTTTTTCCCTACCCTCATCTTTTCTTTCCATAAATATTCTCTTAATAAATTAAATAATTTTAAAAAGCCCACATTATAGTTACTACGTTAGCCACAAAGTTTTGTATATAAATATTTGGTTTCATTGTCAGCATATGACTCCATGTCTTCAATCTCTGGCAAACCACATAAATAAAAGGGAACTATTTCATATGAGACATGTAATAACTGGGGGACCAGGTACAACTAAGAGGTTTTGGATAATAGACCCTTTTATCTTTGAATTATAACTGTTTTAGTCCAAGGTGTTCCAACAGAATGATTTTAGTAAATGCACTGTAAAAACATTCTGTATAAATAGATCCAGGCTGTGATTTACCTCAATATTTTCTAGCATTTCTTATAAGAACTCTCAGGCATAACATGGGGAAATGTTCCTATGATTCCCTAATGAGCAATGAGCCTGTGGGTTTTATAGCATTTCAGTAATGTACATAGTAGATCCATTTTATCACAGTATGGATCCAGTTATGAGCTCTATAACTAAGGCAAGATAAGCAAATACTGGGAAGATTTTAGAAGAGTAGAGAGAGGTTTAAATGCTTGAACACTATGATATCAAATATAACCAAAAACTTATACAAATTAAATTAAAACTCTGAAATTCTCATTTGAAATCAGAATTATGAGCTCACACTATACTTAATCTTAATGAATGCATACATTTCTTAGCTTTTGTTACTGAAAATCTGTAAACAATGATCCAATTGGTAGCAATGTACACACATTGACAAATAAATGGTAGTGTGAGATATAATTTGTGGGGGAAAGGTGAGAATGATACAACATTAAGAAGATTGGCCATAATTTAACCAACTTTGAATTAAGTTGATTGCTACATGGAGATTCATTATATGGCCCTTTTTTGGAAGTTTGAAATTTTCTATATAATTTAAAATGAATCACGATACTTTGTCAAGTCTCAGCATGTTTGTTCATCTATGAAATGAGAATAAAACCTAACAATTACTTTCATATACTTACTTGTTGGTACATAATTTCTATCTACCCAGTATGTTTAGAGAGAAATCAGGATTTTTTTAAAGGCCAAATTTCTGTATGATACTTACTAAAGAAGTTACCCCAAAATAAAACATAACTTAAAAAAAGAACTGTTTGTTGTATGGTAAGTCACTATTATTAAGGTAATTTTAAAGAAATCACATCAAAACAGAAGTAAAATAATGGAAGATTCTTCTTACCATTCTCCTGATGAGTTAATGGGGCAGTTGTCTCTCAAACTCCACAGACTTGTGGTGGGCATATAGAGCTATGGATCACCACTATGAAGGAAGGCTTATTACCTTGACCAGGTCATTTAACTTGTCTCATTTATGAAATAAAGAGTTTAACGTAGATTTTCTAGAATATGATTGACATGATCAGCATAGAACATTTACAGTTGATTATATATAGAGAGATGACACCATTTTCTATGTTAGTAGGTCAAAACTGGAAGCCAACAATCAACATTTCATTGTTACCAACTTTTATCACTATACACAAATCTCCTGTGTTTTTGCAGACCAAGTACATCCAGAAAACTCCCACAGTTTATATCAGGTACCCTGGCTTTATTCATGTTTATCCTCAAGTATAATTTAATTTGCTTAAATGGAAGCACACTCTGATGTTATAGACTGGCTGTGCATATTTTCTTGGAGAAAATTTGCTGAAAAAATAAAATAATAAGAAGAAATACAAACAAAAATCAGTAATAAAAACAACAGTCTTCTTCAAAAGGTATTTAGAAGTCTGAATATTATCTGCAATAAAATACTTATTTGTAATGAGTCTGTGCATTTCCAAATTTCTTTCCTCTTATTAGACTCTAGTGTCATTATTTTACAGATTATGTACTGTCAAATAATCCATTTTAATTTCAATTTCCTCATTCTGTAATATAACTGTTTTTTATGACATATGTGATCTAAATCTTTTGTCCTTCCTTCAAAAGTGTTGCCTTTGCTTTTATCTCAGGATATTTTTTCTGACTTGTCCTCTGGATATGGGTTTCTCATCATTCAGGCTTTTTGTGATAATGAACATCTAAAATTCTAATTTCTTTCTTTCTTTTGAGATAATTGAACATTATTCAAAAATCTCACAAAAAAATGTTGCTTGTATATTGTCTGCATACATTGTATGTATGAAGTCCCATAAAAGCAAGGACATTGTCAAATCCATTCCATAACTCTAGCTAGGACACAGCAGCATTCATTAAGTATTTCTGAATAAATGTTGGATGAAAGTTATTGCTTAATCTATAAAGGTTGTTTATGACAACGATTGTTTCATCAGTAGACAGTGATTAAAATAGAAAAGTCTGTCAATTATATGGAAAATTCAATGGAAATATTTAACATACTTCAGACATGTGCTTTGAAGCTCTGTCAGTGATAGGACAGATAGATCAGGGGAAGTTGGATATTAGGAAAACAGTCATACTCACTAGAGTAAGCCAGGTATTAAGTTCAATGTTTCTGCTGATATTCAGAGAGATATCACAAATGATTTGGTGATTCGTACTAGCAGCTGAAGTGTTCAGGACAAGTAGATGTCCCAGCAGTCAAAACAGCACAAGCAAAACAAAGCAGCTTCTCTGAGCAGGAATTGCACAGAATTTCAGGAACATGCACTTCTAGGAAGACATGGTACAGGGAGTGGGCTTGAGCCTGTAGAGGGATGTCAGGATACAACTTCAGTGTGGAACCCTTGTCTACCATGCTTACACTTACTGTTTAGGGATGTGGCACAATTTATGTCATTCAGATATGACTTATGCTCATCTTTAATTTGCAAGTCTATTAGATATTGAAAAGATACCCCTACATATTGTAAGAATAAAGTTGGTAAAAGGCCATAATTATATTCAATCTGAAAGCAAAGACAAAGGAAATAGAATAAGGAAGCACAGAGAGACAGGTAGGTCATTGCAATTACAGATTGTAAAAGGTAATCAATGGTTTTGTATGAAAGTTACTTTTGGAATATGTTCTTGGATTATTTTTTGATAAATACAATTTAAGGAACATAATAAAGTTCAAGGACTGCCTGCTCAATGAGAAAATAATAGTTCAACTTTAGAAAAGTCCATCTTTTTGAAAAACTAAATATTAATAAGAAAAGTGGAATGTATGACTTTTTAATTTTATTTATTTATTTATTTGATAAGGAAATAAGAATGTCCCAGGCTAGAAATGGGTTTAAAATTAAGAGAATTTTTTTTTTCTCTCTCTCTCTCTTTTTTTTCTGTGCATATGAATTAAATTAGAACGTACTAGACTGTTATCCTGAGGAATAAATCTTTGGCATTCTTTCATGTTCACAAATCTTATTCTGATCCCAACTTGATTTTTCAAAGCATCACTGGCATAGTTAACAAATTAAGCATTGATTAATTACTAAAGAAATGGAGATGCAATAATTCTATAATTTTTAAAAAACATTTATTTTTTTACATTTTTATGGACCTTTATTTTATTCATTTATTTATATGGGTGCTGAGAATCAAACTCTGTGCTTCACACATGCTAGACAAACACTCTACTTACTACTGAACCTTAAACCCAGCCCCAATGAATTCATTCTTTCTTCCTTTTTTTTGGTGGTTGTTGTTGTTGTTACTGGTAATAAAATCAATGAATATTTTAGTGTACATTTATGCCAGAGGAAGACTTAGCAAGGACAACCAGTTTATGCTCCAAACCATATCCTTGTGTAAGGTAGATCTATTTAACTGCATAATCCACTGGGCAGATTTCAGTTCATTGTCAAGCTAAGGCCCTTTAAAAAAGAAATGAATGGCTAAAAAGTCAGATCCTCCTTCAATCGTCATAGACTTGAACCTTTCTGATTAAATTCCATCACCAAGAAAGATAGAAAATTATAGTTGAATTAAGGACCTGCAACAGGATTAGATTTAAGAATAGACTTCAAACCAGGTGTGGATTTCAGGACTAAACTTTTCAAGGATTAACAAGTGAACTTGAATGGTTTCCCTAATAACACTGAGTGAATTTGTGGTAGAGTGTTTAATCACAAAGATTTGAGAAAGCAGTTTTTATTGCTGACATTTCTGCTAGGTAACCTTCACTATCTAACTGAAATCTGCCCAGATGGTATCCTCTCTTGAGTGTTGAGGTGCCACATAAAAGATGATCCTGACAATAGTAATTAGATCTTTTTATTGATAAGAAGCTTTTAATCTGTATGTTTCCTTAAACTGGCTCTTTTTTTTTTTTCCTTTCAGTGTAAGAAGCATTTACTTTTTAGATTTCTCACAGGATAAATAGTTCTAAACTTGATTTTCAAAATGCTCTGTGGTTGTTTCAAAGTCAGTTGAAGGATGCAGGTCAATTTTCTTTAGGTTCATTTTTCTTTTCCTCATTTGAAGTGTATGCTGAGTTCACTTGCAAGGATTTACTGTAGGGTAAACCCAATAAAATTTGCCAGGAGTGAACTGGACTGTAAGATCTAATCCAGAAGAGGAAATTAGGATCAGCAAAAGTATTAACTTATTTTATATACATATTGTTTTATTTACATATGACAGCATAATGTATTATAATTCTTATTACACATATAAAGCAAAATTTTTCATATCTTTGATTGTATACACAGTATATTCACACCAATGTGTGTCTTCAGAATATACTTTGGATAATAATGATCATAATATTCCACCATTATTAATAACCTCATGCTCCCTACCTTCCCTTCCCACTCCTCTGCCCTACCTAGAATTTGTCTATTTCTTCCATGCTCCTGCTCCCTATCCCACTATGAATCAGCTTCCTTGGAAAATTGGGAATGGAACCACCATTTGACCCAGCTATCACTCTTATCAGTCTATACCCAAAGGACTTAAAAACAGCATACTACAGGGACACAGACAGACACATCAATGTTTATAGCAGCACAATTCACAATAGCTAAACTGTGGAGCCAACATAGATGCCCTTCAATATATGAATGGATAAAAAAATGTGGCATATATACACAATTGGATATTACTCGGCAATAAAAGAGGATAAAATCATGGCATTTTCAGGTAAATGGATGGAGTTAGAGAAGATAAAGTTAAGTGAAGTTAGCCAATCCCAAAAAACCAAATGCCAAATGTATTGACAATTTAATGAAAAATGTATAAATTGAGGTTTAAATGAATGGAAGCCATGCTTCTTTAAGATTTTTAACTTAATTAAATTTCCTATTACAATTATATAAGATGATCATATTATCACAGATGTAACTAAATAATTAGTTAATTTATTTTCTGGGAATATCATAAAATGATAAGTTTTAATAATAAACAGACATTTTCTATCAATCCATTTTATAATTATTCTTTCCAATCATGCTATTTTAAATTTTAAAAATACTAATTAAAATTCTGACTAATATTTGAAAAACACAAAGAGGTAGATAAAGTGGAAATTCTATTTATAAGCTTGCAACTATCATAATAAAAGTATAAATTCATCTTTTTTAAATTCCATGACTTAAAAATTTAAACATTTTTACAAACATTAAAGTGTCTGTACACATCTCTGTGAAATGTTCTTATAAGTTACATCTAAAAGAAGAAAGTATACAACTGGAGGGCAGTTTTTCAAATTGTATTTTTCACTGCTTATTATTTTATATATCATATTTTGAATTTTAAATTATCCTGATATCCTTTATCCACAAGAATAACTAATTAAAAATTTAAAGTTTCAATGAGCATTAATGTGTGAAAAATACAATATATTAGAAGTCATTTTTTTCACATTGGAAATCTATCTACTCAAGCAGTAAATGGATTTTGATGAGGAAAAAGAAATAGAAAATATTAATAAAATAAGGACAAAGGAAATAGCAGAATAAGGAAGCACAAATAGACAGGCAGGTCATTGCAATTACAGTTTGTGAAAGGTAATTAGTGGTTTTGTATGAAGTTTACTTTTAGAATATGTGCTTGGGTTATACTATATTAGTTTCTTCATCTTCTTCCCTATTCTGCATTTAAAGATTCCTATAGCTTTCTATGGCTACTTTCAACATATAAATTTATAGAGCCACGTGTGCATATAAACACACCTTTCCATTTCATACAATTAATAGCACTCTATACATTCTGCTGAAAGGAGAAAAGTGGTAACATAATTTATTTTCAATTTACTTTTATTTTATTACACTTTTAAATAAACAATTTTCTCTTTTTAAGATTTGTTTGAACTTCCTTCTCTGAGAAATCTCATTATAGCTTCTGCTTATTCTTATATCATTATTAATTTTTATTGGTACATAGAACTACTTTGTATAGTATGAAAGTGACTTTTTTTTTCTGTGAATTGTCTAGAAATATGTTTTCCAATCTGGTATTTGTTTTTTTTTTTTTTTTGTATAACTTTTAAATTATGAGATAGCTAAATTTTTCAATATGCTATTGTGAATCTAAAACACATAGTTTTATTCTTATACATTAGGGAAAAAAAAAAGGTGTTGGCAAAACCATGCAAATAAAAGGGAGAACAGTAGAGTAGAGAAAAGGGACCAGGGGGATGGACAGACTTAGGAGGGGAGGTAAAGGAGAGACACTAGATAATCAAATTGTATTGTTACATTGTGTGCAAGTATGAATATGTAACAACAAATCCCACTATTATGCATAATCATAGTGCAATAATAAAACAGAAAAATAAATAAAACTTATGGTTTTATTCTTGCATCCAAATCTTTGATGGATCTAAAATTAATCCTAATATAAAGAATAACTTATCCTGTCATTTTTAATCATAGGATTACCATGTTTCCCCTGGTGATTTGAAATGCCACTTTTAGCCAATCCCATTTGTGAACATATTTTTGTTAATTGCCCACTTTATTCTATTAGGTCTGTCTCTTTTTGTTAACCTCATACTAGCTAGTGTTAATTTTGGTTTCTTCCAACTGAGCCGAAACTGAATTCTGATTGCTTAAAAGGAAGAGCCAGTGATCCCTGAGGGTGTCACATATGTGGGATCTTTTTGGGATGAGAAAAAAGAGACTTTCTCCTTTCTAACATTTTTGTAGGTGAGAGAGGAAATGCAAGGGCATCTCAGGTAAGAAAATAGAAAAGAAATGTGAGGATAGCACGGACAACGTGTTTTCACATGTGTGTTAAGGGAATAGGTTGAATCCCCACTAATAAGAGGGATATGGCAAAAATGAAATAAGTCTGTCTTTCAAAGAATTGTGTGAAACTAGAGGCACAGACATTGCTTCCCTGGGTTCATAAGGTAAATCACAGGCTGCAATCAGGAGCAGGGTCCTTCCACTTCAGCTCTTCTTCCATCTCCCCGTCCACAGTGGCAGAGAGCTGAGGGCTGATGGCTCAGAGTGGACTCATCACACTTCCCTCCCATGGCATGTTTGACAGTCAGCACCGCCTCTGAGTGAGGTATTAGGTTCTCTAGCTAAAAGGCTAGAATTAAACAACAACAACACTTGTTTAATTTCTTTCCCTATTGCTGTAAACCCCACCCTGGATTGTAGAAAGATAATGAAACCCCAGACATGGCATATGTGAAGTTGCAGTGGGTTTGAATTGTAGGTAATCCGATGTCCTTGTAGGCATTTCTGAGATTAAAGGCCTGAATTGAGAATCCATGTCATTAACATTAACAGCTTTAAAATATTTCAAACCTAGGAATTAGATTTTAAAATAAACCACTATATTTACTACTATATTTTATTTTGTATTTTTTGTGGGGGTGGGTACTAAGGATTGAACTCAGGGGCATGTGGCCACATATCCAGTCCTATTTTATATTTTATTTAGAGACAGGGTCTCACAAAGTTGCTTAGCACCTCGATTTGGCTGAGGCTGGTGATCATCCTCCCTCAGCCTCCCCAGCCACTGGGATTACAGGTGTGCACTACTGCCTGCACCTGACTATTACCATGTTTTAAAGGAAAAACATTGTCCTAATTCACAAAGTTATGGATACTTATTAATGCACTATTAAATACTTGTCAACAAATTAGTGTCATAAAAATGGAAGGAAAGATTAGAAGAGGTTAAAAGCAACTTAAACATTACACTAAATAAAAGTACTGGGTAGACTTTAATTCTAATTTTTCTTGAATTCTCATGTTTGTGATAATATGGGATTTTAAAAATATAAATTGAATACCTGATTTTAAAGACTTGTTGTGTGTCGTAATCCACACTCATTTCAAAAAACAATTGGCTGGGTATCATGACACATTCCTGTAATCTCAGCAATTTGGAAGGCTGAGGCAGGAAGATTGCAAATTCTAAGCCAGACTCAGCAACTTAGTAAGACCCTGTCTCAAAATAAAAATCAGTCAGTCAATCAATCATCAATCAATCAATCAATCCATAGAATTAGGGATGCAGCTCAGTGGTAAAGTGCCCTGGGTTAAAAAAAGAAAAATGAAAGAAAGAAAGCTAACTGATATAGGAGTGAAAATGAAATCTACATGTTGAGATTCCTTTAAAAATCTTGGTAAGGAAATTTTAATAAAGATGATAAAAGAGGAGACATCTTCATAATCATTGAACCTTTGATATGGGTGCTGTGGATTTAATTATAATCTTTTACCTAATTAAGTGTTTTTGAATTTTTTCATGAGATTTTTCTCTAAAATTCATGGATTCAAAAGCTAACAGGTTCAAAGTTGTTTTTTTTTTTTTTTAAGTAAGTCATAAATCTACAGATGATCCCTTCTTAGGTATGGGTATTATCATATCATTCAACTTTTATGTATAAGAAAACATTTAGTTATGGTGAAATTTAGAAAAGTGCCCAATGAAACAGATTTATTCTCAGGAGCTTTACCTGCACAGGTGCATCTGCTCTGGTGGCTCAGCGACCCTTGAGTTAGACTCTGAAGTTCAGTGGGCTGGCCCCATGTTTGAGCTAGAAAACACGGGGCTATGTTTGAGCAATTCTTCTCAAACTGATCTGAAATAATAAAAATGTTTAAATTCTAAACTGTTATATTGAGTTCAAGAACAAAACAAATTTCCTTTTATCTTTTATGGATGAATGGCAAGATAAGTTTAAATCCAAATAGAAACTTCCAAGAACTTAACAACAAAAGTTTGAAATCTCATGTGCTTGATGAAATCACCATTTCAGATGTTCTTTATTTTCATTTTCTTTGAAGAAGCAGGAAATGAATTGAACAAAGATTTATGCCATTTAATGTTACAGTTGATTACCAATGGAAATTGATAGAATGCAATTTTTATGACTTTATATAAAAGTAAGCTATATTTCAGGATGAAATGGGGATTGGCTAGACAGACAGATTTAATTTTTCAGATTGTATGTTATCTTGCAGTAAATATTTATATAAATTAAGAAAGGTAAATCTCTAAATTATTTGTTTTAAATAATTCATGTGTCCTCATACTGGTGACATACATTTTGTAAATGTTAAGTTCAGTAAGCAACCTCTTTTTAAAATATGTTTTAAATTAGTATTTCTTATTACTGATATCCCAGATTACTAAAGATCTCATAAAATACTGAAATTTTCATTCATTTATTGAGCTAATCAATTATTATTCACCAGTTATTTTCTAATTCCATGATATACAACATGATAGATATTAAATACTTAGTAAATCTCTTTAAATCATTCCCAATAATGTTGATTATACCCATCAACATTAGTGGAAATAATTTTAAGAGGCTTATGCTTATGTTGTCTACATGGGCTAGACACATTATTTTATCTTTCATAGAAAGATTGCCTTCCTAATACAATTATTCTTATGTTAATTAGTAAGAGCCTGATTGTGAGGGATATAATTGAGAAAAAGTATTAATCACCAAACAAGAATGAATGTATGCCTCTTTCCCCTTTCACTCCTTCCTCCAAACCATATGAAAATATCCATGAATGCATTATTCTACTCATTGATTTAGTAAATATTTACAAGTGCTTATTATGTACTATATGCACAACTAAATACTTCAGATGCACTCAATTTATAAGCTATCCTCTGTCCTCAGAGTTTACATATTGTTAGGAAAGAGTTGTTGAATTACTTGACATTCTTTAAATAACTCGTGCAATTCTATTTCTTTATATATTTTGACAAGTTAATGCTCCTGTTTTAAGTATCCTTCCATATTTAGACGATTTGACAAACTTCTTTATCCCTTTAGGTCAATTATATGGTAATTAGATGTATAGGCTTCTTTTTTCTAAAGTTGTCTGTGAATGCCACTAATCCAGAAATACTGTTACCTTTTTTTTTAGAAATCACATCTCCTAGGAAGCACAGCCACCTTTCTGATAAGGTTTAAAGTACAGTGCTATTTGAGCCTGCATAATATATGTATAATCTGACTGCCCTCATTCACAGTATTATATAAACCATTTTAATATTGTGCTATCTATGTAATATTAAATCAGCCTGTGCTTATTTAATTGGAAAACAAACAGTAAAATTAAATTGCTCAGCTTCACATAATGGAGTTAAAACTATAGAGGTTTGTTCAAGCAGAGATTTATTTTCTCATATAACAGTTAACTTCAGACATAAGGGCTCCAAAGCTGGTAAAGATACTTCTATGATACCATCAATTTCCAGAGAGGTTATCTTTGTTTTCCAGTTTCTCTACTCTATTGCTTGTTACCTAATGCTAGAACGATGGTTGCTCTATCTATAGAAAGCAGATATTCTTATCAGGCAGAAAGAAGAAGTGAAGGGCAAAAGAATGCACATACCAATGATGTCTGATAAATTTTTAGTGCTTTGAATTATTTTTTAGGAACATCAAGAGCTTTTTTGCAAGTGTCCCCCAGTAAACAGAAACCTATTTGTGAATGTTCTGATGTGGACCAGTTCTACAAATTCAACTGCATGGGAGTCAAGAAGGTTGAATAATATTGTCTTGATGTATAATTACCTGAATAAATGCTTACTAGAAAGAAAAACACAGATAATGGAAATATAATAAGTACCTTGAATGATCTAGTGCACATCTCTCTATATACATTTCATAGAGGACTCAGCACAGGTGTGTTCTTTGAATATGTGTTTCCCATTGTATATTTGATCTACATATTGTGATAGCCTCTAAAGTACCTATAGCTTACTCAATAGAATAAGTTTAGTGCTTTGGCAAAGATAAAGACTCAATTACATTTATTGAATTTAATTAGATATTTGAGAAATTGAAAAAAAATTCTAGAGTGGCAAAATTTTCATTTACGTTTAAATATTAGCAAATAAAGTACAACTCTGACACTAGAAACTCCTCAGCTTTACTACTGATGCTCCAATCCTAAGTACCATATACAGACAAGATAAAATACATCAATGTGAAATCTTAAGAATTCACACTTACCTAGCAGAGGCTCTCTTTACTCAGATGAGAGTAATTGAAACTCAGGGAATTAAAATGACTCACTATAGTCACACTTCTAGTCAATGAAAATCAAAGAGAAACATTTTGAAGTCTCCTTTTTTTTTAAAAAAAAGGATGTATGTGTGTATAAACACAGCATACACACATGAACACACATATAATTTATTATATAATTTTCTAACATGCAAGGCTCCACATATAGTGGAGGCTCCATTTGAGTCATTTAACGTGACACTCTTTTACATGTTTCAGGGCTTTTTATACAACAATTTTGTATGTACCACAATGATTTCAGGAAAATAATGATAAAATCACAATATAAAAAATCAGGAGTATTTAGTTCTATATGGGTGCAATGTATATCCAAAGGAGATTGCTAAAAATAGTATATCTTAGGGAACTTAAGGGAACCAACGATTACTTTCCTTTTTTAAGCCTCTGAGGAAATTATTGCTATTATTTGGTTGTCAAAGAACAGTGTAATGGACGGCAGTTTTGCTCTCTTTTCTTGAAATTATTGGTAAGCATCACACTTAAGAGATTTTTCTCTGCTGGAAAATGTAACTTTATAAGAAATGTAATACAGCACCGAAATATTATGTATAAGCTTACAATTTAAGATGGAAGGTGGAAGAAAAATTTACATCCCATTATCTCCAAACTCCACTTTCAATGTTCTATAGAAATTGTAGAGCAGAACAGGAAAACAACAGTAAGGAGAACAAAGATGTCTTCAAAAGTGGATGAATGATTAAAAAAGAAATGCATTCTGTAGCTGGACTCTGGGAGAAAGCTCATGGATGATATGGGAGAGAGAGATGCCAGTATGTCATGAAAACTGATTATTTGCTCATCCTAGGAAAGGGTCTAGACATCCCCTTCACAGTTTGTTATAGGACCAAGGTGAGAAGGATTGTTAAAAACAGAGGAATTGGTTGAAGTTTAATAAAGAAAACAGCTGTAGCTTTTGGTACATAACAAGACTAAAAAATACCATGCAGTCTGGCATTTAGCCCCAGGTTAAAAAATGACAGACGTCTTCTCTGAAGAATTGAGCAAACCTGTGGGGAGCTGCCATTGTTCTCATCATTGCAGCATTTGAAAAACCACAGCAATAGACAGCAACTCACTGAAAATGAAAGAAAATGCCCCGTTATATATCAAGTCAACAATCAGTGGTCTTGGGAATTAGACGTGTATTACACACTTATCAATGGAGATGCAGAACAACAACTGAGTAAAAATGAAAGAGCAAGAAAAGAAAATAAATGAAATTTCATTCATGAAGTACCCAGAGATAATTCAAAGAACAAAAAAAGATGACTTAAAAACAAAACCTGTAATTGATTTTCAGAACTTTATGAGAAGATATTGCTATTGACTTACAGAAAATATAAGAAAATATATTACAGAAAGAGATGGGAAAGTTTTTTTCTCAGTGTTTAAACACAATTGCTGAATGTAAAAAAAAAAAAGTACAAGTGCGTGAATATAACAGTAATATTCCTAGAACATATAGCAAAAATAAAGAAAACCTTAGAGGGAAAAATCAAAAAGCTATAACTAATCAATAGAGTTAGGCCAATATTCAAGTAGTAAAAGTTTTAATATGACACATAAAATGTTTGGAAGGAAATTTAAAAAAAAAATGATGAAATAAAAATTTCCATTGCTGAAAATAAACACTGGTTTTCAAATTGACAGAGTCCACCCAGGGTAGAGGAAGATCAATTTATACACCACTAGTTAGACATGAACTAGTAAAATTTCAGCACCAAGAGAGGTGGTTAAAAATCAACAATAAAAGATGAGACTTCCGGTCTGGACAGGATGATATAAACCTCAGTTTCCTAACTTGTTCCTGATAACAATGATAAGCCCTGCAAATGGCACAGACTTTAATCCAAGGAAAGGAGGCAGGAAGTGAGGTACTTTGGTACTCCCTTACTAGCAGAACAGACCACCATCCTACGTCTTGTATATTCCAGCTCAGCAAAGGAAGTACACTCAGACCCAGAGTTCCCTGACCTCCTACCTAGTAAAAAACCCCAGGAGACTCATTCCTCACCTTGGTGAAATGGGCGTCTTCCTGAACTCCAGGCCAGCCTCAGCTTTCAGGAGAGGGATAGATTGGAAAATCTCTCCGGAAGGAATTTTTCCAGGGGAGGCACTCTTCTTCTTCACCAGGTCTAAGAACTTCCTTTTCCGTCAACAAATAGATACTAAGGACAGTAGGTAGAGTCAGCAGGGAAGATCCACTCCAGGAAGTAGGTTTCCTGATTACAGAAGCCTTTTTGCCCTCTTGAGCCAGAAGTCCTCTTCCACGTCCCAGAGACACCAGTGCAAGTGGATGGGAAGCTGAAGGGGAAACCACAGGACCATCCCGCCACATTTCTCCTCTAATTGAGAGACATTTGTCACCCCAGCCTACAGTAAACCATTCTGTCTTCTCAGATAACCCTAGTTGGCACTGGTAAAAGCTGATTATGGCAACAATTTGACAAAATAACACTATATCTATGATAAAATGCTTAGTTAGTTGGGAATATAAGGGTATTCTTGCAACTTGAAAAATAGCAACAACAAAAATAATCTATAATTATCATAGTTTTTTACATGATGAAGAGATGACTTTTCTTTTTTCCTGCAGACTGAGAAAAGCCAAGGGTGTCTGCCCTCACTGCTCTTATCAACGTTGTACTAGAACTTTAATTTATAGCAATAAAAATGTTAAAAGAAGAAGAAGAAGTCATATGGGTTTGTATGAATAAATAAATTTATTTATAGACAAAAATTGCTTGTAGAAAATCTTAAGGAGTGGAGTCTATGGAAACTTCTAGCACTATGAAGTGAGTTTAATAAGGATGCAGAATGAAAATAAACACAGATATAAATTCCACTTCAATTTATACTAACAATGACCATGAGGAATAAGAAATTTAAAATACAATACTGCTTATAATACCTCCAAGTAAATTAAATACTTAGGTTTGCATTTAACAAACATGTGCAAGTTATTTTCAAAGACATTTACAAACTGCTAATGGAAGAAATTGAGGATCCAAACGAATGCAGAGATATATGGTGTGTATGAATTGGAAGACTCAACACATTACAGATGTCAGTTCTCTCCAAATGGGCCTATGAGTTCAATGCAATTCCTATAAAAGTACCAGCAAAGTTTTTTTTTTTTTTTTTTTGTAGACATAGAGAGGCTTATTTTAAAATTTATATGGAGAGACACAGATCCCAGAAGAACTAAAACAGTCCTGTAATGAAGATTAGAGTGGTAAAAATCATTCTACACATTATCAAGTCTGTGTGTATGTGCATGTGTGTGTAGTCTGTGTGTGTTTGTGCATGTGTGTGTAGTAATGAAGACAGTGTATTATTGTTAGAGGGATCATCACATGGATCAGTGGAGCAGAAGGGAAACCCTGAAACTGACTGATAAAACATACACGTTTGATTTTTGACAAAGATGGGAAATACTTCAGGTAAGGCAAGGTAGCATTTTCAACAAATGATTATGGAACAACCAGATATTTATAGGAAAATAAATGAACCTTGCCTTAAGAATCACACCTTATATAAACATTAACTCAAAATGAAACAAGAATTCAATTGTAAAATATGAAACTATGGATTTTCCAAAAAAACAATATAAAATCTTTGTGATCTGTATTTAGGCAGAATTCTTAGATATTAGAATAAAAGCATAACATATAAAATGCAAATTTGAATAAAAAATAAGACATAAAATTTTAAAAAATGGATCTGTGAATGTCTGTGTGCAAAGACACAAAAAATCTAGATGAATCTTCAGGAAATTATTCTGAGTGAAAAAGAATCTGATTTCACATGGTCACATACCATATGCTTCTATTTATATATCTTTTTGAAATGATAAGATTTTACACACATTGTGAGTGGAGGGGAATTGAGGGTGTGAGGAGTAGGAGGAGGTGACTGTGATAAAAAAAATCAATAGGAAGGAAATTTGTGGTGTTAGGACTGTTCCCTATCTTGATTGTGGTGCTGGAAATAGGAACATTTACCTATGATACAGTTGTGTATCATTTGGTATACACAGATGAATATAAATAGAAATCTGAAGAAGATTAATGGATTATAGCAATGTTCATATCCTTGTTGTGTTATTATACAGGAGGTTTGCCAAACGTTAACGCTGGGGAAAGTAAGTAAAGAGTGCAAGGCATTTCTCTGGTTTATTTCTTAGAACTTCTGTGGAAAAGAAGAGACATAAGTTAAACTTTGTAGGAAAAGTATTTGTTATTTCTTTATTTACTTATTCATCCTATTCCCCATACAACCAAATAAGAAGTAAATCTCAATATATTTTGAGACATGCAGGAACATACAGATATTTTCCTCTTATTATGCATTTCAGAGGAAGATACTTAACAATATGCCAAAACAAATTGTGCCCCGCCCCCCACCAAAATAAAAGAGCAGGAGTAAAATTCTAGTAAAGTCCTTTTGGAGTATATCAAGAGAGATTTTGGTCCAAATTAAAAATTGAGGGCTCCTGAGAAGGTGTTCCAGAGAAAATAAATGAACCCCCCTGAAATAGGAAGTTTGACTTTTTGCTGGATAAACATGAAGTGAATAAAAAGTCACATTACTTGCTATTTTTCTTTTTATTTTATTTCATTGATCATTATTAAGGAATAAAATGTATTCATTAGTGACATGAAAAACAAAAAGCAGTTTCTCAAAAATGTATCTAGTTAGCACAAAGTAACACATAGTGTTGTTTTAAAGAACTGAAGAAATTTAGAGTAAAAGTGCGTCCAACTTCAATGCTAGGAAATTTATTATGTGCAGAGTTTTTTCACTTATAGTAGTTCTCTATCAGGTCGCTACTGGATGTTCTGAAGTCTTTAGAATATTTTTTTGGGGGGAGGGGGTACTGGGGATTGAGCTCAGGGGCATTTGAACACTTAAACACCCACCCAGCTCCCCCCCCCCCTTTTTTTGTATTTTATTTAGAAGCAGGATCTCACTGAGTTGCTTAGCATCTTGTTTTTGCAGAGGCTGGCTTTGAACTAGTGATCCTCCTATCTCAGCCTCCCAAGCTGCTGGGAATATAGAAGTGTGCCACAGTGCCCAGCAACTCTTGGGAATCTTTAGTGCTTATTTAAATTGTATTTTGAATCATGTTCCCTGTAAGCTGTATAATTACCACAAATGTGAAAACTGCCAAAGACAACAGAAGAATGTTGGTGTCTATGAAAATTCTAATTAAGATAACCCATAACCTTTGATCACCTCTGTACTAGTTTACTGTCTCTTTTAGTGAGCATATTTTCATCGACTATTTCATTAACATTTCTTAAATAAAATACAATATTTGAAAATTCATAGTGACCAGCAGTTCTAAATGGTTACCTGTTATTTCTACAGAATGTGCTCCTTCTAAGGAATTAATAAGAGTTTGTGTGGCCCATTCATTATGTGTGGTTGTTTATCTGGATGACAATATGTTGGACATTTTAATAGGTTCAGAGAAATCTGTGATCA
Source organism: Marmota flaviventris (assembly GCF_047511675.1). Taxonomy (NCBI): domain Eukaryota; kingdom Metazoa; phylum Chordata; class Mammalia; order Rodentia; family Sciuridae; genus Marmota; species Marmota flaviventris. The sequence goes on along the minus strand of NC_092500.1, from coordinate 56,144,276 downwards.
TCATGTTCCAGTCATATAATGAAAAATCCAACCCCATATGAAAAAGAGAATTGTAGACGGTGGAAAATGAGCTATTAAAATAGAAAAACGTCTCTGGCAAAAGAGCAAATAGAAAACATTAAACTGATGAGTAATTTCTCAACCTTGGGAACAGGGTCAGAATGAAAAACGTTACTACAATGGAATCGCCCCTTAACTATTACATTTGCAGTTTTCCTGTAATGAGTGAGATATCCTTATCAAGAAAAAGCAATTACTAAAGAATGTACCTTCTGGGAAGTAAATTTATAAGGTGAGCACACTTAACCTAGAGATTAAATCTTTAAAAAAAATAAAAAGATCACTAATGTTCTCACAAAACACTCACATTTCATTGGTTGCCAGAAGTTGCTGACAGGTCGTTAATAACAATAGCAAGTGTTGAAGAGAGTGGCAAGCTTCCTGTTAACTAGTCTGTGTGGCTGTCCAATTTAGAGATTCATTTTATTGTGTGTGCACATTACCAGATAAAATCAGCAAGTGGGTTGATATTGCTGCACCCTCCACCCCACTTGGACCTGAGAAAATTCACTGATATTTCTATTCAGCTCTACACTAATGCACCTGACTACTTCCTGAAACATTAATCAAACATGGCTAGAATGAAAATCAATAGAACCCTGAAACATAGCTCTGGATACCAAAATGAGTGTGAAAAAAGACAGAGCATGCAGCATCTTTCTCAATGTTTTGGAGAATTGTGCTAACATTGCAAAGTGCAATTGTTCTTTTTTCCTTCTGTAAACAGCTATGGATATGAATTTTATATGACATTTTCAATGCTAGGTGATGTATTCCCAGAACAATATTATTAAAGGCTGTGTCTCTGTCTCTCTACTGGCTGTTATTTATGATTGCTTCTTTGTGGCAAACAAAACACCAAACACAAATAAATAATGGTAAGCTGTGTATGTGCTTTTTCCCCACAGTATTTGGTATTTGCTCAGTAAAGGGGTCTGTTCATGTGAAACCATATTCTTTTTAAGAGGGTATACAGAGAATACAATACCCAGGCAATAAATTCCCTTTTATGAACTAATCAACTGATTCAATTGATAAAGAATAATCTAGAACATTACAGAAACAGTTCATTGCAACTGAATAAGGAGATCAATCCTTTCTTGTTCTCTGCCTGTCCCCCCCCTCATACACCTACATACACACACACAAATGCTAGACTCTTAAATACACAAAAATGGGAGTGACATCCGTCATTTTGCATGAGTTTTGATGTTTAATTGGCATTTAATGCCAATTAAATAATTATTCACCATACTTGATCCTGACTTCACAATTAGTATTTTTTTAAAGTCAGGAAATAATATAAAAATAATTATAACAACTTCATATCCTAGAATAATTGACATATAACACATAAAATTTGTTTACAGGCTAAATACTAAGAACTTCTAATTATATTATGTTTCCAATCTTGAAATGTTAAAAACAGAAAACTTAGGGAAATAGTGTTACATTTTACTAAGCATTAGTTGCACTTGGAGTTAATTGTATTCTGGTACAGTATATAATTCTTACTAAAACATGGATGGTATACTTCTGTCCCCAGTCCCATGACTAGTGTGCTTGCTTACACAGTTCTCTCTCTCTCTCTCTCCATTATTTTTATTTACTAACTCAACTGCCCATTACACAAATAAATTATGAGAGCATGTTTTATCATCAACACTTTATATATGAGGAAATTGAGGTTCATGTGACTAGAATTTATGTACCAGGCAACTCCAGTCCAACTTGGCCCAAGTTTTTTTTTTTTTAATTTATTTATAGATGACAGTGGAATGCATTACAATTTTTATTACATGTATAGAACACAATTTTTCAAATCTCTGGTTGTATATATAGTATATTCAAACCAATTCATGCTTTCATACATGTACTTTGGATACTAATGATCATCGCATTCCACCATCATTAATTACCCCATGCTCTCTCCCTTCCTCTCCAACCCTTCTACTCTATCTAGAGTTTGTCTATTCCTCCCATGCTCCTGATCCCTATCCCACTATGAATCAGCCCCCTTACATCAAAGAACATTCAGCATTTGGCTTTTGGAGATTGGATAACTTCACTTAACATTATCTTCTCCAATGCCATCCATTTACATGCAAATGCCATGATTTTATTCTCTTTTATTGCAGAGTAACATTCCATTGTGTATATATGCCATATTTTTTTATCCATTCATCTATTGAAGGGCATCTAGGGTGGCTCCACAGTTTAGCTACTGTGAATTGTGCTGCTATAAATATTGATATGTCTGTGTCCCTGTAGAATGCTGTTTTTAAGTCCTTTGCGTATAGACGGAGGAGAGGGATAGCTGGATCAAATGGTGGTTCCATTCCTAATTTTCCAAGAAATCTCCATAGTGCTTTCCATATTGGCTGCACCAATTTGCAGTCCCACCAGCAGTGTATGAGTGTATCTTTCTCCCCACATCCTCGCCAACATTTATTGCTGTTTGTCTGCATAATAGCTGCTATTCTGAAATTATAGAGTGGTTTTGATTTGCATTTCTCTAATTGATACTGATGATGAACATTTTTTCATTTATTGTTGATTGATTGTATACTATCTTCTGAGAAGTGTCTGTTCAGGTCCTTGGAGCATTTATTGATTGGGTTATTTGTTTTTTTTTTTTTTTTTGTGCTTAGCCTTTTAAGTTCTTTATACACCCTAGTGTTTAGTGCTCTATCTGATGTGTGAGGAGTAAAAGTTTGCTCCCAAGATGTAGGCTCTCTATTCACTTCACAGATTTTTTTTTTTGAGATGAAAATTTTTAGTTTGAGTCCATCCCATTTATTGATTCTTGATTTTAATTCTTATGCCATAGGAGTCTTATTAAGGATGTTGGGGCCTAATCCCACATGATGGAAATTAGGGACTACTTTTTCTTCTATAAGATGTAGGGTGTCTGGTTGTATTCCTAGGTTGAGTTTTGTGGATGGTGAGAGACAGGGATTTAGTTTCCTTTTGTTGCATATGGATTTCCAATTTTCCTAGCACCATTTGTTGAAGAGGCTATCTCCAATGCATGTTCTTGGCACTTTTGTCTAATGTAAGATAATTGTAGTTTTGTGGGTTAGTCTCTGTGTCCTCTATTGTGTACCTTTGGTCTGCCAGTCTGTTTTAGTGCCAATACAATGCTGGTTTTGTTACTATTGCTCTGTAATAAAGTTTAAAGTCTTGTATAGTGATGCCACTTGCTTCACTTTTCCTGCTAAAGGGAATATTGGTATAAAATATTGGTAGAATATTGGTAGAAAAGAAAAAGTAGTACTTCTTGCTAAGGATTGCTTTAGCTATTCTGGGTCTTTTATTTTTCCAGATGAATTTCATTATTGCTTTTTCTATTTCTATAAGGAATGTCATTGGAATTTTGATCAGAATAACATTAAATCTGAATAGTGCTTTTGGAAGTACGGTTATTTTGATAATATTAATTCTGCCTATCTATGAGCAAGGTAGTTCTTTGTATCTTCTAAGGTCTTTTTTGATTTCTTTCTTTAGGGTTATGTAACTTTCTTTATATAGATCCTTCACCTCTTTGGTTAAGTTGATTTCCAAGTATTTTCCTTTTTTTGAGGCTAATGAATATAGGATAGTCTTCCTTTCTGAGGATTTGTCACGGATATACAGAAATGCCTTTGACTTATGGGTGTCAGGAAATAGAAAAAGAGGCAGCACTTCCAAACTCATTATATGAGACCAATAGTACTCTGAGTCCAAAACCAGGCAAAGACACATCAAAAAAAAAAAAAAAAAGAAAATTTAAGTCTAATATATCTAATGAACATAGATGCAACAATCATTAATAAAATTCTGGCAAATCAAATACAATAACATATTAAAAAGATTGAGCACCAGGATCAAGTGGGATTCATCCCAGGGTTGCAAGTTTGGTGCAATATACAGAAAACAGTAAATGTGATTAATCACATCAATAGACTTAAAGATAAGAATCATATGATCATCTCAATAGACACAGAAAAGTATTTGACAAAATACAGCACACTTTTATGTTCAAAACACTAGAAAAACTAGGGATTCCAAGAACATATCTCAATATTATAAATGCTATCTAAGCTAAGCCCCAGGCCAACATTATTCAAAATGGAGAAAAATTGAAGGCATTTCCTCTAAAAACTGCAACAAGACAGGGATGCCCTCTTTCACCACATCTATTTAACATAGTTCTTGAAACACTGGCCAGAGAAATTAGACAGACAAAAGAAGTTAAATGGATACACATAGGAAAAGAAGAACTCAAATTGGCACTATTTCCTGATGATATGATTCTATACCTAGAAGATCCTAAAAGTTCCACCAGAAAACTTCTAGAACTAGTCAATGAATTCAGCAAAGTAGCAGTGTACAAAATCAAGTTTTGTTTTTTTTTTTGGTGCGGGGGGCATGGTACTGTCTGTAATCCTTAACATTTCCCCCTTCAATTTCATGGAAGTCCTACCTCTTTGGAACTGATGTTCTTTTGCTTTCTCCTATCTGCACTTAAAGCTGCCATTACTTTTCCAAGGCTTAGCCAGGGAATTGACCTATTCCTGCTAAAGTCCTATACCCTCTTCTATTAACAGTTATTGCCAAGCTTTTTATTCTGATAGACCCTAGCATAAATTTAATTTTTTTTCTCATTATTTTCTAAGATTATTTCTTTCATGTTGTTGATTCACCATCTGTGCTGGGAATAATGAGACATAGTGCAGAGTGATTGGTGCCCATGATCACTATCACCTCCAGTGCAAGAAAAGGATCGCTGTTCCTTTTCACGTGGTATCTTTCCTTAAGGGCCCACATCTCAGCCACATGGAACTGATCTAAAGTTCTGTGAGTCTGTTTGAAAATAGACTATGAAAATTGTTTCTTAATTTATATACATTAACAAAACTACTATGTAGGAATAAGATTCCAGGCACATGAGCTCTCCTGGGAACATCATATTTATACTATTCAAACTGATGTCTCTTTTAATATCTACTAGACTTATTCATGGCATTAAGTGGAAGCCCAGAACATTTAGCATTTAAAATTATTGTTAAGTGTTAAAAATTGGTAGAAAAGAAAGAGTAGTTAAATTTGAGTTACACCTTTCATTCCTATTAATTCTTTCCCATTGCTAAAGAAGATAATTGCTCAGCAAGTATTCAAAGAAATTCTCAGAATGAAGCCAAGGGCAGATATAAATAGCTAATAATGAATAATAAGGTATGAGCTCTATAAAAACGATATTAGAACACTTCATTACCTTAGATGAATCTTGAAATTCCTTAGGATGGAAGAATAAAAGACAAATTTTAATCCCTACAATTAAGACATCTTAATAATCCAATCCTGTTTTTCAAATGATCGGTTGTGATATTTTTCAACTGTAGCATATATTCTTTGAGTCTATTTCTCAAAAAAAAAAAAAAATTATCATCTTCTGAACTGATCACAAGTCTATGATCCTCATGGGTCTCATCCTGAACTACAAAAGTGAAAGTTTCTTTTTCTAGGCATTATTCACAAACCTGCTAATAAGGGACCAGATTTTTCTACTTTTGTTCTTGTACAGGGTAAGTATGTTAGAGGCCTTTTGAAATTTAGCTCAAAATGAGTGGTTGCCTCATCCTCTCCTTTTTGTCCAATCCTGGCACTCTGAGTCATTCTAGAGATTTTAGATTTTCTATATGAACTTTATATCACAGAATCAATAAATGTCATATTTTCATTTTGTGTAAAGATTATGAGTCACAACATTTACATGCTCTATGTCTGTCTGGTATTGAGAAAGAGAACTGATTAGCTTTAATATTTCAATCCTAAACAGTACACATGACTTTTTTTTCTTCTCAAGGGAACTGTATGTTCAAAATGTCATCAATTTTAATTTCAGGCTAATAGGATTTATTCTGATTAAGTATGTACATCAAAATCCATCCTAGAAATAATACAGATATACAATACATACATTATTTATGTAAATTAAAACATGCAAAAGACTTAGACTCTATCTGGCAATAAGCACTACAGTAGTATTTTCTATTATGATGATTCACTTAACACAAGATAATATGAGGGATATTGCTCTGGTTTATTAGGTTAATAATTGAGGGTCACTGGGTAATAAATTCTGATTAAGTTAACAAAATTAATCTGTCCTGTGGTTTATATCCATATTTCTAATTCCAAAGAAGGCACTAATGTCACTAGTTTATCTTCCCTCCCATGTAATGGAAAAAAGATCCTCATTTAAGTCTCATAGAAGTTTGGTAAGACTTGTTCCCATGTTTGTTTGTTTGTTCTCTTTTTTTGTAAATTTATTTTAACTGATACATAAAAACAAAAAAAATAAAGACGTATCTTTTTGCTTCATTAGAGAAACACCACACTTTAAAAGATAAGAATTCTACAAAGATCAGTCCCACTCAACAAATTCTATAATCCTGAAAATACATGGAGAGAGAAAAAAGCAATTATGAACAAAATTCTCTATTGGAAAGCTCTCCACTAAAGCCTTGAATTCCACTTGTATGGCTTCATTTTGAGGAATATTGATTTTTATATAAAACAAAATTCATAAGAAGCTTTTTTATGAGCCACAAACAGATTAAAGCAGAAGAAAAGAGATAAAGGCTACTTGAGATAGACATCATTAGTGTTGAGTTTTCAATGATTCATAAATAATATAAGGAGAATTTTTTTAAAAATAAAATCATATAAACATGTAATTTAAAATATCATGGTCAAAATTAGATTTAAAGGCCTCAAAACAAAAAGTAAAATATGGAAAAAATATTTTTTGCATTTAAGTAGTACATTAGTTTTGAGGAAGATTACTACGAACTGCCATTTCAACTCATAGTTGAACTATGCTTCATTTTACTTGGAAAATTCATTAGGTTCAGCAGAGAGTTCCCCAGCAATTCTATATCCACAGTGCATATGTGCCATTCTGAATACCATATGTAAACAGCCTTCAACCACAACTAGAGTGTATGGAGATAAAGTCAGTGTTGTGCATGTAAATGTAGCAAGATTAAATGACTCACTGATATCTAATAAATACAACACCTGCTATACTTTTTCTGTTATGCTGCATTATACAATCAGTGTTTATGGATGCACTTCTACATTGAATTCGAATGCCATTTAGGTTTTAATTTGACATTATTTTAATTTGACATTATTTTCCAATATTATTGATGGCTAAAGTGGAAAATAATGAAGAAATAACAGTGCAGTACTAATGTGTAGTATTTCAGTGGAGTGCAAAAGAATGTTGCAAAATTCTTGTATGTTTGGGTTGGGGGGAGCAAAAACACACACACGCAATCTTAAATATGATACAAAAATATTTGTGTGTATTTCCAGCTATTATGAATATATATAATATATGAAACACTATATATATAGAGTTTCTTGCAAAAGAGAGAGTAATATTAAAATGAAATGCATGAAGTTCACATATATTTTTAAATTTATTGTGGAGGGTAAGTTTTTTTTGTTTTTGCTTCTTTAATCTTTCATGGATTAAATCTATTTTTTGGTGGGGTGGGGACTGGAGATTGAATTTGGAGGCACTTAACCACTTAGCGACATCCCCACTCTTTTTTAGTTTTTATTCTGAGACACGATTTTGCTAAGTTGCTGAGGCTTCCTTTGAAATTTCAAGTCCTGCCTCAGCCTCCCCAGCTTGCATTACAGGCATGCATCCCTGCACCGTGTAGAAATCTATGAACTGTAAATCAATCTATTCTGTGCTAACCATGAGAAAGGTGCTAGGTAAAATGAGACTGCTGTGGGATCTCTTTTTATTCACAAAATTATTTATTTCCTGTCTTATTATCTGTTTCATCAAACATTTATTACATATCTAACATCTACCAAGAAGAGAAAAAGGACTTAACAATACAGAATTATCTATTCAAATGCCCACTGGTCATCTCCAGTAGGCCAGTCAAAGGGAAAATTAAAACCAAAATATGTAAATGAATTTGGTATTTTTATTTATTCACATTCACCAGTCCTCTTAGATCCTCTCTAGTGATAATTAGCCTCACTTTCTGCTCTATCACAATCTAAACTTGACTCTTCATTCTCCCATGCATCATTTGTGTATGGGGTAGGGGGATTGAACCCAGGGACACTTTATCCCTGTGCCACATCCCCAACCCTTTTTAGTTTTTGCTAAAGCTAGCCTTGAACTTTCAATTCTTCTTCCTGAGTCTCCCTAGTTGGTGATATTACAGGTGTGCAGCACCATACATGACTCCCTTACATCTTTTCTGTGTACCAAGCTAGATAATAAATCTTAAGGATAGTATTTATGAATTGCAGTTAAATAGATCCCTTTCTCTTCATTTCATTTTCAGGTACACAGGTCCTCTTGTTTTATTGTCTGGATTATCACAGTCCCTGTGCTTGAGGATGACTCCTTTCATATCCACTGTAACCATAGATGCCATTACGTTCTTACTTATCAAAAGCAGACATTAGCTCATATCCTTCTTGCTTTAAATACTTCTGTGGCTTCCCATTGCTTGAGAATTAAATCCCAATTAATTGTATGGACTAAGAGGTCATTTGAGATCAGGTTTGTTTACCCTTGCTGTTTTATGTAAAGTAATTTTCTCATTTATACCTTTCTTTCCAACTAAATATTTATCATTTTTTCTAATGATAGTACTTTTGAATATTTTTCTCCATCTATTGAAATAACTCTATGGAATGTTATTCTCCTAATCTAATGAGTAGCATTAATTTCTTTTTAAATTTTAAACTGAATTTGCATTTTTGGAAGAAACTCAACTTTTTATTGATGAGTAATCAGTATCCACACAGAATTTTAAAAAATTGAAGATATTGCATACATACAAAAAAGTTTGCAAAATTATTATCATGTAGCTCAGCAAGTATAAAAAAAACACACACACTTTGATTCAAAACCCAGGTAAAAAACTAGTTGCTAAAGATTTAATGATTATAACCAGCAACCTCACATACCCCACGCAATTCACATGTTGAAACCTAATCCTCAAGGTGATGATACCTGTTGAGGACTTTGGGAAGTAATTAAGTCATGATAATGGAACTCTCATGGATGGAATTAGTGCCCTTATAAAAGAGATCTTAGAGAGCTTCTTTGTCCCTTCTGCCACGTGAAGACACAGTAGGAAACCAGCCCTCCATGAAACAGGAAGGAAGTAGAAAATTTGCCACTGTCTTTAATTTTGGACATCCCTGCCTCCAGAGCTTTAATTTCCCTTTGTTTATAAGCCTACTAGTTCATGCAGATTGTTTCAGAACCTGAACAAACTAGGCTTTCCACAAGGCCACTTAGTTTCCCATCCTACCTATTATGGTTTGGATGTGAGGTGTCCCCCAAAAGCTCAAGTATGAGACAATGCAGGAAAGTTCAGAGGAAAAATGACTGGGCTCTAAGAGTCTTAACCCAATCTGTGGTTTAATCCCCTGATAGAGTTTAACTGAGTGGTAACTGAAGTGGTAGGGTGTGGCTGGAGGAGGTGAGAATTGGGGCATGGCTTTGGGTGTATATTTGTATCTGTCCAGTGGACTCTGTTTCTGCTTCCTGGACACAATGAGTTACTTCCCTCTGCCACATTCTTCTGCGATGATGTTCAGCCTCATCTCAAGCCCAAGATATGGAACTGGTCTTGTATGGATTGAGACCTCTGAAACCCTGGGCTCTCAAATAAACTTTTCCTCTTTTACAACTGTTTTGGTTGGTTCCTTTAATCACAACATCAAAATAGCTAACTAATACATCATCAATATTTCTTTTTTTTTAAGAGAGAGTGAGAGAGAGAGAGAGAATTTTTAATATTTATTTTTTAGTTTTCGGCAGACATAACATCTTTGTTTGTATGTGGTGCTGAGGATCGAACCCGGGCCGCTCGCATGCCAGGTGAACGTGCTACCGCTTGAGCCACATCCCCAGCCCACATCATCAATATTTCTACCAACTGAAAATACTCTTCTGAATTCCATCTACATAGAATAGTGTATCTTGTGTTTTTTAGCTTTCTTTGTATGGAGGAGATTCTTAGGAGCAGCCTGCATGCAATGACCGGTTAAAATAGGATATAAAGGAATGGCATCACTCATTTCTCACACTGGGGTAAATTCTGAAAGCCATTCCAGCTTCAGATCATCCCATTGGGACATGTGGGGCTATCTTAACTCTATCCCACTTAAGTTATTTTACCTCTCTCAACTTCTATTCATTCCATTTTAATTGAAGTAATTAATAGTACACAAAATATAGCATCAATATTAAGATTATGCATATAAAGTCATTAACACATGCTTTGTATATACTAAGTACTCATTATATGGTTCCTAACATATGTAATTAGACTCTGGATTTAGAATGGAACATATTTAAATTCTAAATTCCTATAGAGTTACTTTGCGGTTTAAATTCTAACATTTTCTTGTCATATAGCCATTGTCCTCCTTGTTCAAGTTTTTGCCTCTGTGAAACAAATTTACTAGCTTAAAATATGCATATTAGGTTCATGAATTCTGAGGACCAAAAATTCAGAAGAGATAGAGTGAGGAATTTATTCTACCTCACAATATCTGGACCTCAGCTGTGAAGACACTAAGGGCTGTTTGGGACTCCCATGGTTGAGGCCCCAAAGATTCACCTACCCACCTCTCCAGGCCCTAGGTGTGGAGGGCTGGAAACCAGGGATGATGAACAGATCACCTACATGTGTTCTTTCTGACAGATTTGGCTTCATCATGAGATGTGGCCTCAGGGTAGTCAGAGTTCCAAACATGAGGGCTTGAGCAAGTCAACTGGAAACTCCATTGCCTTTTTGAAAGTGATACCAAGTGATTTCTGTCACTTCTATAGCTTACAGGAAGTCATAAGTGCACCAAAGCTTTACCAAGATAGCTAATATTTTGGAGTCTTTTGCATAACTATTTTTTTCCATTCTTTATTAGCTTGGGTTCCACAGTGTTGGGGATCGGCAGTTTATGAGAAAATTAGAGTAGTGTCCCCTTATCTACAGTTTCACTCTCCATGATTTCTGTTACTACAGTCAACTGAAATTCAAAGATATCATATGGAAAATTTCAGAAATAAGCAATCATAAGTTGAATTAAACATTGTTCAGAGTAGCATGAGGAAATATTGTAGCATCTTGCTCTGTTGCACCAGGAACATCTCTTTGCCAATATGTCCCTGCTGTATATACTCTTTGCCCACTAGTCATTTAATAGCAGTCTTGGTTATCACATCAACAGGTACAGTTGCATAAGGTAACCCTTATTTCATTTAATGATGGTTCCAAAGTGCAAAAGTAGTGATGCTGGCACTTACATTAAGAAACATTATTGGAACTGTTTTGTTTTATTTTATTACTAGTTATTATTATTCATCTCTTGCAGCGCCTAACATAAATTATACTTTATCATAGTATTTATGTATAGAAAAAAAGTATAGTTAGTATATGTGAGATTTTTGTGTTATCCATGATTTCAGGCTTCCACTGTGAGACATGGCAGGGATCCCCTGTGGATAAAGGGGACTACTGTGACACCTCATCTTCTGACACAGATACCACAAGGTAGAAAGAGAAAGTGAAAAGTGTAGAGATTACAACTCAGGATCCTGATTCAGATTGGGATTTTCTGAGGGATCATCTAAAGAAGTGATATTTAGGCTTAAACATTAGTGGCACCCAAAATTAAAAACCCCTTTTTACCACCACTAATTCTGAAGAAAACACAGTTTTCTTATGACAAACATCTTTCAGCTAGAAAATCAGTTTCAGATAAATCCCTTTCAGATGAGACCAGTAACTCACCATTCACTCCTCATTAGGAGACAATTTGACACACACATGTATTTGAATGGCATGTAATCAAATGCTCTCTAAAAGCCCAGGAAAGAATCCCTGTCAACAAACATACCTAATTGTTTAGAGATATTTGTATTCATTAACTATGTTAGCAATCCGATGTTCTCTAAATCATTGTTCCCAAAGGAGACCACAGACAGTTGGTCCTGCCCTATAAAGATCACTCTGGATTCTTAAAAGAACCATAGTAATAGAAACAGAGCATTATTGGAGACACTTATGAGACCCAAGGTTTCTTTCAGATGCATTTGATACTGTAGAAATAACAACAAAGAAACTGTATCAACATCATCACTGAGTGATTTCTGTATGCTATGCAACACATTCAAGAACTATAGAAAATAACATGTTAGTTCAAAAAAACGAAACACTTGAGTAATGAAGGTTAAGATTGGGGGCAATGCTGAGCACCATGGCACACTCCTGTAATTCCAGTAGCTAGGGAGGCTCAGATGGAGGATTGCAGGTTCAAAGCCAGCCTCAGCAACTTACCAAGACACTGTTTAATAAAAGGGGGGGGGGGTGCGCATCTGGGGATGTTGCTCAGAGTTTAAGAACTCCTAGTTTCTTGATTTCAATCCCTGTACCAAAAAAAAAAAAAAAAAAAAAAAAAAAGATTGGGGGCAATGAAATACAGTTTTTTTTAATTGAAAGGAATAGAAGTAGCAAAAGTGAACATCCATATGCCAAAAGTATAGAAATAAACAAAAAATATTACAGAGATACAGACCTTTTCTACATACAAAAACTAGAGTGGATTATGAACTTAAATGTTAAATGAAAAACCACAGAATTTCTAGATGACATTATGAAATATACTATATTACTTTGAGTGTCACCACTATCCAGGAAATAAAATAAATCAAACTTTAACTTTTACAAATGTTTGCTCTGGGAAAGAAAATGTCATTAAGAGTGAAACTGCTCCTATAGACTAGGATAAAATATTTTCAAATTATTTATCTAATAGTGTTCTTATATTTATAATTAAAGAATTTTTAAAACTCAGAAACAAGAAAATAAACCAGCCAACTTCAGTAAAAACAAAGATCTGAACAAATACCTCACCAAAGAAGATGTAGAGATAGAAAATAAAAATCATGTTGATCCTCAACACTATTTTCTTCAGGGAATAATAAATTGAAATAGTATTTAAATGCTACTACCATTATCATAGAATGATAAAACCAAAAGTAAAACAAATCTAGGGATGCTAATTGCTGGTGAAGATAGACAGCAACAGACTCCCAATCTTTGCTGGTAGGAATATAAAATGGTAGGTATAGCTATTTTGGATCACAATTTGGAATTTCCTTTAAAAACAAAAAATAATACTACTGTGAGATTCAGCAATCATAATCTTGGGAATTTTCTAAACTGATTTGAAAATTATATCCACAAAAAAATGTGCATGCAGATGTTATAGCAGCTGTAGTATTAATCTCTTAAAACTGGATGCAACAAGAAGCCATTCCATGACTAAATTACCCTACATATATAGAACAGAGTACTAGTTAGCTCTAATAAAAAACGAGCTATCAAGCCAGGAAAAAACATAGGACTATGGAGTGCATATTGCTAAGTGAAAAAAGTGAGACCGATAAGACTACTTATTGTTTGATTCAGTTTGGGACTGAAAAGATATTTTTAAAAAGGCAAAAGTATAGCTAAAGAAAATATATTAGTGACTATTGGGTTCACAATCAAGGTTGAAAGTTGAATGGTTAGAAACATGAGGAAATATTTAGGACACTTGAAACTGTTCTCCCATAGTGGATATAAGATCCAATGAATTTGTCAAAACACATAGAAGTTTACAGAACAAAGAATGAGACTTAATGTATATAAATTAAAAAGAAATGTTTGGGAAGTTAGGGAATGCAGAATGTGACTGTATAATTTACATGTATCATAAATATTTGAGATAGTCTCATTGATGTGACACACAGGGGAAAAAAAAAAAAACTGTTGACGAAACTAACTTTGCAATCGAGCAAATCTGTAAGACTGAAGGCAAAAGCAACTTTAAATAAGAACTGTCTCCTAGTTGTCTGCCGCGGTCTGGCTGCAGCAAAATAACCAGGGGGTGATGAACAACTTCGTGTACATTGATACAGCAGGAGTGGGAGCCATTTATTGTAGGACAGGAGGGGTATATATACATTCCACACAGCTTATCTTAATTAACATAAACTAGATACAGCAGTCAACCAATAAGGAATCTCCACATTTAATGGCTCGCTGGCGTTACTTCACAAACCACTCCCTCTGGCAAAATGCCAGGCGCCATCCTGACTTGTTTACAGACCCTAACAGTTGTCTATAGTTGGTAAAGTTGTTTAACAATATTAAGGAATCATAATTGTTCTATTCATTATAACTCTATTTCTTTGTGACAGATTATTTCCTACTGTCATTCTAACTAGTCTTTCCTTCTTTCATAACTTCTTTCTTACCTGAATATTTCTGACACATGGTTACCATATGGTAGAAGAGAAGCAAATATCAGACCTGTCTTTTTGAAGCTTACAAACGGTAAGAGGATCAGACATAAAAATCAATTATCACAGTGATAGAAAAAAGAAATGTAACACACAGAAAGTCTACAGAAATGAATTTGTAATAAATTACTCCAGTATTCAAAGAAACAGAGATATGAAAATGTGACCCAGAAGAATTAATTTACAGAAGGTTGAAAGACCAATAATTTTTGTATGTTTCTTAATTCTACCACAAAAGCCATTTCAAATGTTTTTCTCATGTATCCAAAAATAAAAGCGAAAAAGAAAAAAATTATCATTTATAGCCATGTGTTGTAGACTTCACTGCTATAGACCTAGAGTTATAAAGGATTAAATAAAATGAAATGTATGACTCTTTCATGGAAATGTCAGGCTGTTGAGTGGTTCCAGGCTAGTTGGTCGTCTTGCTCCATGAGTTCCTTAGGAATTTAGGCTTTTCTCCTCTTTTTACTTCACTCACCATAACATGTGACATTGTTCTCATAGCTGAATATGGCAATTAGGATCTACAGTGCTTTATTCACATTCAGGCATTAGGTAAGAAGACCAGGTCTAGGGAAATACAACAGGGGAGATGTGAGACTGCTGTCATTTAGGGAAAACTTTAAGATTTGACTTATAACACTTCTATTTATATCTATCTTTAACATAGCTGTAAATGAGGTTGAAGAAAATGAGCTTAATTCCAGACAATTATATGCCCTACTAAAAATTGTCATAAAGGAAAAAAATAGATATGCAGCTAAAAGTTTCATACCTATCTTCAATCCAGAAGCAGTTACATTGTTCTCAGTCTCTCTGCCTGCATGTATAAACCATCATTACCCATATTCAGTTACACAGTTACACATACATTGTGGTTGTAAAACAATGTTGACTAATAGAACTTCATGCAATGATAAAAATTTCTGTTCGTGTATAAAATACCCAGTAGTCACATAGGCTACTACTGAGAATTTGAAATATAGCTTGTATGAATTAAGAACTAATTTTTTTATTTGGATTGTTTTTATTTATTTTAATTTTAATTTCAATAGCTACATGTGGCTGACACCTACCATACTAACAATTTAGCTGTGGAACTTAAAATGTTTTCATATCTACCATCAGTTCAAATTTGCTTCTTACCTTCAGATGGTCTGTTTACAATTTCTTTAGTTTAGTTACCTGATAAGAACAAACTTTATACTATGAGAAAATGGGAAAAAAACTTAGTTGTAAATACATGATTCCTTCCTTATTTATATTTCTCCATCAAAATTGTAGTTTGTTTTCTTTCTAGAATTTAGTTTTCACATTTCTCAATTAAAACAAACAAAATACAGAGAAACTGATATGATCCTTTACACTAATTGTAGCATTTTCCAGGAGTATGTAAGTACTTATTTCTCCCAGTTGATCATGTCATAATAATAAGTGAATCAACACTAGAAACAATCTAAAAAGTCTGGAAGAATATCATATCATAGTTCTAATGGTAACAGCTTGCACATATTTTTTAATATTTCAAGAATTTCTACTCACTGTCATATCATTTGTCACATTCAACTTTTTATATTACAAATATATTGCCTATGGACATAAGTATGTATTTCTATGTCTGCTCATGGGAGCACATTCACATGTCTGTAAGGAAAGAGGGGAATGAGGAGAGAAACACAAATCTCAACACACAAAGAGAAGACATAGCATGCTCTGACTGGCAAGTGTACATGAAATGTGAAGCTATTTCAAGGATATTAAAAGAGGAAAAAGATGAAAAAACTACATTTCAAAGCAAATAATGAAATTTAAATATGAAAACTACAACTTTTATATTTAAAAGGAAAGGATGAAACAGTTTATAGAGGAAAAAACAGGTTATCCATTTGTAGCAAGCATTGTATGTTCTGCAGTGTACCTGCTTGCATTTCATTTCTTCTTACAACATTTTCTCTCAAAACAATTTTCCTGTTCACTACAGTTAGAAATTTGGGCTTTGCTCATCTTATTCTTATAGTTCCAAAATTTGGCTCTTGCTAGGAATGAATTACGTCTATCTATATATTAAGCTTCAGGCAGAACATCAAAAAAGCAATTGCTATTTCAATTTATTAAGTTATTGCAAGCAAATTTATGAGTATGGGACATCTCTGTCAAGAAAATTAGAGGTCCAAAAGTAGAATTTTCCCACTATCACACATTTATACTTAATTTATTCTTCACCTGGAAATAGGAATACGGTGGGGAAACCAGAATATAATACTTAGTTATAGGTAATAGAAGAACAAGAGGGTGTTTTTTTTTAATTTGATGTTGATTTTTCTAGAGACTATATTAAGACTACATTTATGTTTCTAAGACAAAATACCTTTTCACATTTCATGTCCAAACTTTGATTACAAGTTTAATATAAGTATCTAACATTTTTCTTCATGTGGAAGAAAAGAGTTTAGGTTAGAGAGGAATTACATGCACAACAGACCATTCCAAGGTGGCTACACACATACAGAAGCCAAGGATTTCTAGGGGATTTACTAAAAATACAGCCAATCAATTATCTTACTCTTTAAAAATAAAAAAGATTTTGTTCACACCAAAATTTAGAGTGGGAAGCCCTTAAGCTTCTCAGATGTTATGTGCAGGGGGGTGAAAAAGGAAAGGTTTGAATTGGGAAATTATTTGTTCTAAAATGGGAAAAGATAAATTTAAGTTTAAATTCCATGGAATAAAGTTTCCCTGAAGAACACCACACACAGAAAGAAGAGCAGTTTGGAGAATTTAAGATAAGATTTACATTTTTTTTTTGAAAAGAGAGGGAATGCAGATCATTTCGTGAGAACAGGGTTAGAGAAGGAAGGAAAGGTGGAGCTGGAGGAGGTGCAGGCACTGGGTCCTTTCAGGAGACGACAATGCTCCCCTAGGCTGAGGTGCAGGCATGGAGCTTTACAAGATCCTTCATTCATTTAATATGAAAAAGCCTTCAAACTTTCAAACTTTTCTAAAACTGCATGGCCTAATATCACTGCATTACTTTCATTAAGATAAAATATTCAGAACTATAACTTTGTCTTTAATTTTGAGAACTAATTATCTATAATTGTATCATTAAGGACTTATGAAAAATTTATTTCATATTAAACACAAATTTCAAAAGGAGGGAATGTCTTTACATTGCTGAGGATCTGAACACAGATTTAAAAAAAAAAAAAAAAAACGAAAGATAAAATAGAGCACTGCCAGCCTGCAGAATTAAGCCTCTAAATTGGAGGTGGGGTAGAAATTTCTATGACATCCATGGTGACCGTTAAGAATAGTTTTGTACAAAGTTAGGGGTGGTTCTAGAAAATGACCCTGTTTCTATTGTTTTCTTTCAAAATATAACTTTATTTTAATCTGGAAAAATTTGATATAACAATATAACTTTTGAAAAAAGCCTATTAATTGGCTTTGACAATTATGATTTCACCTTGAAGTTTAGTGCTATCATTACTTGGAATTCATTTCCAGCAAATGCTTTAATAAAGAACACTTCAATACATTAATTGCTAAATAATTTTTATTATTACTGGATGTTTTTCTAAGGAAATAACTCTTTAACTTTGATGAGGAGCACATGAACCTTATACTGCCATTTAAAATAAAGTGTGGTGCATTCTGTCAAACATGCAAATGCTCACAATGTACTGTCACAAAATTCTTGCTTTTCTTGCTGACAACTTAGAACAGATTTAAAAATAAATCAGATATTTCATGGACAAGATTGATTTAATATATGCTCAGGTGAAAACAAAAAGCACTGTCTCTTTGATGTTATACAAGGATTGCCTATAAATATGCCATAATAACTATCACAAATCTACATAGTAAGATTGTTCATGATTACTAAAGAACAATGTGTTTCATATTTTCCCAAACTAGGCATTTTATAGAAATATACTATTTCCCATTAAATTACTTAGTGATAATATTCCTTGGGTGTATGACTACCTATTAAATGTAACTTGGCTGTATTGGTTCTAAATTACACATAATTCACTGGAGGATAGACATTAGATATGATGATGAACAAATGGATTTAAATTTGGAAAGCACAAGATTATCTGCTTTACTGTCAACATGTATCTTTCTAAAAATGTCAAAATAGGCTCAAATGCTTCTGTAGTTATTTATTAATGTGTAGTAAAATAAAATAAAATAAAAGGTTAAAACAGTTTTAAAATTCCACAATTTCTGTGAGTAAGGAGTTGCTGAACAATTTAGTTGTGTCCCCTGAATGGGTGCAGTTAAGGTGTTTGCCAGGACTGGATTCTCATGGAAGGGGTCAACTGGGGAAGAATTTGCTTTTAAGCTTGCATGGCTGTGGATGGCATTCACCTCCTCACAGATCCATGGGTGGAGCCCATCAGTTCCTTGCTGACTAGAGACTGGAAGCTGGAGGCTGTCTTCAGTTCTTTGTCATTGAGCTTTCTCAGGAAGCTTTTGAGCTTTGAGCTTTGAGCTTTGAGCTTTCTCACAAAGCTCAAAAGTCTACGGGAGTTTCGCTTCTTCAAAGCTAGTGAGAGAGAACAGGCATTGCAATCTCAGGAATGTAGTCTCATAGGCACAGGTTCTCAAGTGGGTCCTATCTTGCCAGATTCATTCAGAAGCAAGTCATTGATCCCACTCATCTCAAAGGGAGAGGAATCACATAAAGATGATGAATACCTGGAGATGAGTCTACTGCAGGATACTGGTGCATCCATTTTCTTCAAACATTCTTCAAAACTAACAGTTGGTAAAATTCATGATCTGGTCTGAAGCAAATTCACCAAATTTTCAGATCTGGTGTCTAAGTTCCAGACATATTCTTACTGCTCTTAAAACAACATCAACAACAACAACAACAACAACAACAACAACAACAACAACAAAACACCTCAATCTCATTAAAATATTCTGTCTGCATGAATACTTCCCTTTTCCACACTCTCAGGAGACTTTCTATACAGTATCATTTTTTTTTGCTTTTAAGAATATTATATTTTATTAACAAATTATATTTATTTGTAGCTAATCTGTATAACTGTACTAGAAGCTCCGTATCAGGAGAAATGATCTCTTAATGGTCTCATTTATCTTAATTGTCTTGTTTTATTGCTGTACTTTGGATTGGATCCAGTGCTTATCATACACTGGGCAAGTACTGTACTACTGAACTACATGCCATTAGCTCCCAAAAGTAGGTAACCAAATACACCAATATGAAAATGAATAGGTGGATAGATGGTTTGACAAAAAACGATATCCAGAGGATATTGAGTATTTTAGGTTTAATTTCCTTTAATATTCTGTTTATTTTCTAGGCTTAATGATTCTAAATATATTAATGATTATCTCTGTTTTAATCTATTTATCCATGAATCCCTTTAGCAAAGGTAATATTAATATTTATGTATATTTTGTATTCAAGAGACGAAAATTCTTCTCCCCTGCCTTTGCCCCCTCCTTTTGAAAAAGCATCTGAAAATATGGGTAACTCACTCTTTTCCATAGACATTAAAAGATCTCTTTGCCAAGTAAATACAAACTGGAGGATTTAACACAGTCTGTTAGCTTTCATATATATCATGACTTGTTATATGGACCCAGTAAGCTTCCAGGCCCAGAAGTTCCTTATGCTGAGATGAGAGTAATGTGTGCAGGAGCAGATCCTGTTCAGGACACTCTTGAAGAGGCACAGCTAGATATGTTATATAGAAGACACTGATTTTTATCAGTTGATTAATTAGAGAACTTTATCAGATTTAAAAATAATGTTTCCTAATAAGTGGAGATTCTTAAATTTGAGGAGGCATCATAAAAAAAAATATATTGAGTCTTTATTTTCATCTCACAAACACTTCTTGAAGTTTACAAAGGTGATCAAGGCCAAGCCACTGCTCCCAATGCATTTATAGTCTAGAGAGGCTTTTTGACCACTGCTCCTTCATAGTCCCTGCTGTGGTCTCTCTGCAGTGCAAAGGATAAGAGTCATTTAGGGCACAGAAAGAGATACACTCAAAGTACTCCTTCCCATAGAACACTAGTAAATGGTAAGGTGTGCAAATACATGTGACATGGTCTGTATATTTTAACACATCTATTTGGAAATACTCCTAACACTCCAGCAGAGGTGGCCAATGTATTGTAATACTTACTTGGATGTGTGGCCTAAACAAAAGTTTTGTCTTGAAAATCTAAAAATTAATTGTTATGGAAAAATGAAGTAGCAAACTTGGAGATATAGGCAATATTTAATTAATTAACAGAGCATGAAGATTAAGATGTCAAAAAAGATTTTCAATAAAACAAAACAAAGTGGACCAGCTCTTTTTTTTTATTTTAAAAAAGAAATATTTTGGCTGTTTATTAATTAAATAAAAGGGTGAGTTTTGCTCTGGCAGATTTGTACATACATAAAATCGTAATTTGACCAATTTCACTCCCTATAACCTCCTCCTCCTCTCTCCCTGTGTTCTCTTCCCATTCAGCTGTCTTCCAGGTTCCTTTCCTCTCCCCTATGGACTCCTTTCTACTTTCATGGCAACCCCTGTTTCCCACTGTGTTTTTCCTCTGCCTTTCACATGACAGAAAACATGTTACTTTTCTCTGAGTCTGACTTATTTCCCTCCCATTATTGTCCCAAGTTTCATCCATTTTTCTGCAAATAACATAATTTCTTTCTTCCTTATGGCTGAATAAAATTCCACTGTGCATATATACCAAATTTTCTTTATCCATTCATATATTGGTGAACACTTAGGATGATTTCACAACTTGGCTATTGTGAATTGTACGGCTATAAACATGGGATTGCATGTCTCTTTAAAGTATTCAGACTTGAATTCGTAGATAAACAGCAAGGAATGGTATAATCTACTTCCAGTTTTGATCTCAGTTCAGACTGTCGGTTTGATGAGAAATACTAATTATAGTAAGATACACCAGGAATTTTACTTTCTGTGTCCTAAAACAGTAACCAAAGTAAACAACAGGTTCAGAAACAGATATATAATGGAACAAGAAATGAATGGAAAAAGATCAGTAACCTTGTTTAGTAATGCTAGCTTATTGTGTACAAATGATTTATTATGGCTTCTTTAATTTTTATGCAAATCTCTCAGATACTGTTATCCTCATTTTACAGTAAACTAATATAGAATTAAGTGATGATAGCCCCAAGGTTTATAACTAAGAAACAGCAGATATGGGATTTCATCCAAGGTATGTCTGGCTGCAAATCCTAAGCACTTAGCAGCCTATCTTGTAATTTTCAAAGATAAAGTAAGATAATGCTGGTAAGTGACAGTTTAATGATTATAAATAAAGACATACAAAACCCCATGAAAAGTCCAGAACAATCCAACGGAGATTGCTACAATGCCATAATAATTTGTATCTCTATTTGTGTAGCTGAAGGACATATACTTGAATGAGAAAGCTTTTGTATTCACAAATTCTTATGACTCTTCTAGAAAGAAGAAAAACTTCAAGGATATTATTTGTAACCTCAGGAGGGTATTGTTTGCTCCCTTGGTAGGGAATTATAGATGTTCTGATTTAAAAGTCAGGTAGCAATTAAGAAGCATGTTATTAGACAACTTGGAGATTAATGACATCCTTAGAAGGTAATATGGGAAGCTTTCAACTAATGGAAATTCTACAGTATCCTTGAAGGAACTGTAAGAGCTACTCAAAGAATATTCAAACAAGAATATCCTTGTTTTCAAGGATATTCAGAATCTCAGACTTGGTACTCCTGTTTGTAGTATTATAAATGAAATTAAGCAATGTATTTCATTACAGCAATTTAATATTTTATATTCAGATAATACATAAAACATACAATAAAGAGCAATAAAAACTCACTACTCTGAGGAATTCGCTTTTTACTTAATTTACTTCCACATAAATACTTGTTAATGTAGAGTTCCTTTGCACTCTTAAAAATTATTGAGGATCCTAACAAACTTTTATTTATGTGGGTTTTATCTATTGATACCAATATTTTAAAATATTATTGACTTATAAAATATTGAGTAATGATAATCCAATTGCATATTAAGCTTAACAATATATTTTAATTTAAAATAACTATATTATCCAAGTAAACTTTTTATTGAAAACAGTGGCTTTGTTTTGCATGTCTTCATATCTCCTTAATTTTGCTTGAAAGGAGACAGCCTCAATCCATGCAATAATTGGCAGAAGACTGAAACATAATCGCTCAAAGAAATGAAGTCCTCATCTTGGAACTTCTGAATATTTCCTTAGAAGGAAAAAGGATCTTAGCAAATGTGAAATAAGTTAAGGATCTTGACATGGAAGGTTTTCCTGCTGGATCTGGGTGAGCCCTAAAGGTCACAAATGTGTTAAAGACAAAGACTGAAGGAGACTTGGCATATAAGAGGAGAAGGCCCTGAGATCACAAAGGCAGAGGTTGCAACAATGTACAAGCCAAGAAACTTCTGCAGCCACCAGCAACCAGTAGAAGCAGGGAAGGGATTAGATTTCTGGAGTGAGATGGCTTGTTTTTGCTGAAGGTAACAATTGAGGACTGTTAATCAGGAGAACTTTTAATCAGTCCTTCAGTCCTAAAGGGGATTTGAGGAGCATGGCATGGGATTAGCTACCATGTTCTTTTTTTGTTTAGGAGCTGCCTGATGGGAAATGCCATCACTTATTTCACTTATGTCTGCTTATTTGTGTCAATAATGCTAAATTATTTATTTATGACTCTAATTCTCATAAGAATCATGAAAAGGGAATTTCCTTATAACAAATACTCTTATTGATGGTGGAAGGTGAAGTAAACTAGTAAGAAAAAACTAAAGCTGGCAATCAAATAGAAGTTGATTTGGTTCCCAATTTTAGCAGAAATCAGTATGTATGTGGGTGCACAGCCACACAGGAGCTCTAGCCTTCAGATGCTTAAGAGCAGGTCAAAGTGTGGTCACTCTCTTGATCATCTATGAATAGGTAGGAATTTCATTTGGAGAACTGTGTTTTACTTTGGTCCCTTGATATTTTCCCTGCTTTCTAGAAATTAGAAGGTCTTTGGCTTCTAGAACCTCCCCTTGACAGAGATGCCACCATGTATCTATACATCTTGAAGGCTAACACAAAATCAATCTGTATGATTATGCAATTTAGCTGCATTTGTGGTGGTAATTTATCTACCAGCATCTTTAAATGACTCTATTCTAAAAAATTCAAAGCCTTTGCTAAAAACCAAATTAGGCTTGGTAACACCACAAAACATTATTAACAAGGGAAATCTGTAAAAGCATCAGCAAGCAAGGAAATACCAAGTGATGTGTGGAAAGACATAAAATGTGGTATCAATTAAGTGCAGACTATTGTTGAGATCTTAGTAAAAGTGTGTTGCTGGTGTAGTTTTTTTTCTACTGAGAAACAATTTACTTTTTTCCTTTGGACATATCTCAGGTGAGATAACTGGGGAGTTCAATTATTAGCAAGTTACAGATGCCAGTATAATGACTGCTCAATGCTGGAGAGGTGATACAGAAAGAGATAATATTTAGACAAAATTTTGATAAAATTAGATAAAATTTTGATAACAGTGCAAACACCAATGAAATGAAAGAAACATTATTTGACCCCAAAACAATGATCTTCGAAATTCATATTAAAAATGGTGATAACTGGACCTCTAAAGGAACTGATAAAGGGAGATACTTGCTGGAGAAAAAAATATTTTTGCAAAGGCATGAATTATTCATTTATTACTATTTGTTTTATTTGAATCTGATTAATTCTGTCAGATACAGTCACAACTCTAGCTTTGTTATCATGAAGGTCCTGGTAAAATGTTAAATTTGACAGAAATTTAAAGGTTATTTGACCTGACATTCTTGTTTTGAAGAGATTCAAAAAGTTTAGTGACTGTTTCACCTGTGACCGAGATAAAAATCAATCAGCCAATGTCCTTTAGTTAGCTGCCTTTCTTTCAATCATATTTAGCAATAAGAAAACCTCTTCTCCCCTTTTCTGGTAAATTTTAGCCAAAGGAATTTAATCAGTCATCTATTTTTAAAGCCACAGGCAGATCTTTTGTTGTTGTTATTGTTTTTTTAATTGGGTACTTGGGATTGAACTCAGGGGCACTTGACCACTGAGCCACATCCCCAGCTCTGTTTTGTATTTTATTTAGAGACAGGGTCTCACTGAGTTGCATAGTGCCTCACTTTTGCTGAGGATGGCTTTGAACTCATGATCCTTCTGCCTCAGCCTCCCAAGTCTCTGGGATTACAGGTGTGCACCATCATGTTGGACCATGGGCAGATTTAAAGTCTTGGAAGTATATCTAATGTAAAAATGCAAGAAAATTCACAAATACAAGCCATTTATGAGTAGGCTTTCAAGAAGAACATGGTTAAATGTTCAGATAGTTTGAAGAGTCAATAAATTGAGGATCTATTTTCAAAAATGTTGTCTTAAGCTTCTAAATGAAGACTCCACACTCGCTTGAGTTTCAACCCTTAAAGTTTTCCCAATACTGTCAGTGCATATGAGGAGAGAGATTTCTAAGAGCATTGAGGGAAGTTGAGAATATTTTTTATGGATGAAATCTAATGATTATGTTTTGTTATTAGAGATAAATTAACAGCACATTGTTGTATAAAGAGAAGGAAAATGCTTAAAAGCTGTGCACTAATTGGAATGTAACAATGCTATCCAGGTATCCCCAAATCATTCCCAAAGAAAATGTATCATGTGGATAAACACATACATTTTGGTAATACCTGCAGAAGAAATTATTTTAAATGATATATTTGAGTTTTCTGTGCATGATAAAATGGAAAAAATGACCTACAGCAATGATTACTAATGCTGCTCCTGTCCTTGTCCTTTGCTGTTTTAAACTATGTTTTATATGCTACTGCTCCAGAACAAGAATGAAATGAAGGACCCAGGTGACATCATCATAGTGGAATTCAGAATGCCACCATCCTCTTCCTTCTCTACAATGTGGTTAATTATTGTAACTGTGTCATAGCAATTCAAATTAGATACTCTATAAAAGATTAAAAACTTTTGGTCCACAAGCTGAAAGATATTTGCATATTTACATATTCATATACTAGACAAAATCTCACTGATTAAAACTGATTTATCTGAGAACATCACATCTGTAAAGTGAAAATGCCTGTAGAAGAACAACAACAAAAAAATACTTTAGGTGTGGAATAAGGAATCATTATATAAAAGAGATGTACCTGTCCAGGAAGTTGAAGTAGAGTTGACAAACTCAGAAAGTATCCTTGGCCAGAAATCAACTGTCAGACACTCACCCAGAGCCAGTTAACAAAAAATGGTCACCTGATACCAACCAACCCCAATTTTTTTGTCCTAAAGATGTTTGACTGGGACACTTAATGACATTTCATCTGAAATTAATCAATTTTTAATGTTTTAACATCTGCTCATCCTATTTAGGCCTTCGTTAAAAATTACCTCTGGGATAATTTTTTTCATATTTATTGAATTTTTTTCTTTGTTAAAAATAAGAAATTTTTACATAAGATATATGAAAAGCAATTTACTTGTACTGGGCACCTACCTGCACCATGCCCCAGTGAACCATGTCAAAATGAAATCACTGGTGCAAAAATTCCATGTAATCATAACCAAAACTAAATTAGAACGTCTTAGAAATCAGGAAAGAGTTGATAATCAATGCTTTAACAGACCAGTTTTAACCAGCAGGATATGGAAGTGCTCTCTTCTTTAGTCTTTACAAGCAAAGTTACCTGAAATAGCTTGACATTAAAAAGATCTGCTTTTTGCATTATATTGTTTTCTATTCCTGCTTAGTAAAAACCAATATCTGCATGCCCAGTGGAGACTTCCCTATTTTTTTTTTCAATTTTAGCTGCTGTCTAACTCACAAACAGCTAATAAAATCAATTTGGTCTTTAAACTAAATTTTTAAATATTTTATATCTTGTCAGAAGATTTTTGTGTACTTGGGGAAAGGTTAAATTTTTCTACTTTTATTTGCTTTTTAATGCACTAAATATATATGTGCTATTTGTATATTATAATAATAAAGACTTCTGATGAATTATTTTTAAAATTCCCAAACATTCCCAAGATAATTGCTTTTTGGAAAATGGGGTGATTGTTAAATAGTTCATTAAATTAAAAATGTGTAAGTAAATTTTTAAGTTTTGTTAAATAGTTAGAATTTAATTAAATTTGAATGGCTTGTTAGCGCGCGCGCGCACACACACACACACATATATATATATATGTATATATATATATATATACATATATATATATATACTCAAAGACAATGGTCATTTTTTTTAAAAGTGATTATAGGCTAAATGGTATTGGAACCAGTTCAATTAACATTCTGAAATTTTTTAATGAAAGAAAGAACAGAACACATAGAAATAGTGAAGACACTGATTAAGGGAATTACAGGGTACTTCAAGAGACTGGGGGTCAATGAATGGGTGCCATATAAGGGAGGAATTATATGAGGATTTCCAGGCACAAAAATTTATATTTTGTTCAGTTATAGTAAGTACCACGATCTTGTTTTTATTTTGGTATGATTTATAAACATCATGTAGGCTAACTTGAAATGGGGAAAAACTAGTGAAAAACAATAAATACATCAAGAGATGATTTACTTAATGCAGGTGAGACACAACAGGTCCTGGAGCAGACTGGGGAAGGCAGTAGATGTTGGTAGTGAGACATCTGTGGTTTTCTGATGTTAGTTGGGAGGACACAAGGTGTGTGAGGAGCAGGCTGCATTGTTCAGAGATAACCCACAACCAGGAAGAAGCACATTTGTGAAGTGAGCAGAGGAATGAGGTGAGAAGATGATAAATGCACCATAAGTAGTAATGTTTCTATCTGACATTAAATAAAAAATAAATAAATAATGTTTAAGTAAGAAAGTTGGATGTGGAATGACTTATTGTATTAGGAAAACAGAAGAAGAGATTGTTTTGTTCAGGTTTGGTGTTAGGAAATTAAGGTTATTATTTTACCTTAGCTTTCCATTTTCATATGGGATAATATTCAGTCATCCCCTGAGCCTAAATGAGATCTTTTAGGGTTTTTAGAAGAGTAGAAAAACTTTTAAATACTGCTATGAAAAGGAGATGAAGTGGCGAGCAAAATAATATATTAGAAATGACAGTCTCATTTAGAAAAGTGCAATGGTACTATAGCTGAGAGTTCAAGTTTCAGTTTTGTGATTCTTATTTCTGAAAAGAAAATCCATTGTATTAATCATGAATAAAATATATACTAAGCCTTATTCTTTCCCTGTTTTTTCTTTGTGGTTTAAGCAAAGAGTTGCTCTTGCACTGCTTTGGTTGAAAGGCCTCTCAATGTTCTGCTCTTTTAATTCCTAATCCCAAGGAAAAAGTTGTTTTTTTGTTTTTTACAATCAGTTGAAAGTCTTAAATATTTAGAAATTTATCTCTAAAGCTCTGGTGTAGGATGTTGGTTATTGGTAATAATTAACAATATTGCTGATAAATCTTTTTTTAATTGATGTGAATGTTATAGTAGATCATAAATAATAATAGTGATAGAAACTATTGCTTAAGAAATTAGACATTCTAAGTATCACTGTTGTGTTATCTGCTGTATTGTTTGATAATGAAATCATATACATATACAGGTGTATATAAATACACTCATTTGTATATATACATACACACCTTGGATCCATTAAATTCTCACAAGTAACAGCATTTCTTATTACACATAAATATGTTGTGGGATAGATGGGATGGAAAGATTAAATAATCTACTCTATGTCACCAAGTACCAACTGGAAGAGCCAAAAGCCCAAACCCAGGCAATTTGGTTCTATTCTATGCTTTTTATCACTAAAATATTTTGCCTTTATATGATTCTGGGCCATTTTCATTATATGGCATTAATATATTCACAGTAGTCACCCAGACAGTTTGCAATATTATTTGATGTATATGCTAGCATACTTTGTCAAATTTTAATTCAGATGAATGATATCATTCTTCCAAAGAGAAATTATTTTGAACCAAACACAGATGAATTGAGTGCATGAATATCATCTTTAGTAATATCAACAGGCAGAAAATCATAGATACCTTTGGATAAAGGGAGATATTTCAATATTTATTTTCTCAAACTCTAACAAAATATCATGGGATTTAGGATTCATTATTCACTGGCACATAATTAAAAACTGGTTATAAAAATAGATAAATATATATGATAAAGGAGAGATTTCTGAATAACATTGTATTATGGAGGCATGATAAACATGAAATAAAAGATAATGATAGCTTTGTTTAACAACCTTTTGTGTTACTGAAATCAGTAATTAGATATAGTCAGATTTACAAGACAAGCTAAAAAAGTGTATGTTTTTAAATACATATATTTCTAAATATAATAAAAACCTAGAGAAATGTAATCATGAAACTTTGGAGAAGGAAATGATTTGGAATACTTAAACAGTGATTCCTAGAAAGGGAAGAAATATTTTAATGATATAACTGTTTTCTTGATGGCATCCACAATTCTGATTGCCATTCAAAAAAAAAAAAAAAAAAACTCATTTAGAATGCAACAATCAGAAAATGTTTGGGACTTTAAAATAATGTCAAGTAGATTAAATTGAATTTTAAGAATAGTGTAGTAGTGTTGTAATATGTAGAATTGGGGGAGAAAAATCTTTTTAATTCCTTTTCTATAAGTAAAATGTACAGTTGGAAGAAAACACAAAGGGTAAATAAATATTTGTATGTTGGATGGTTATATAACAATAGCCAGGGACTAAGTTAAATCTTCATCTTTTTTGTTTAAGTGAGGAATACAGTTTAAACTCAAATTTTAACTATTCAATCTCAAACAATATATAACATATACTTAAAATACATTACATAAAGCACTTAGCAGTTAACATTTGTTGATGTTACCTCATACAAAATCAACATAGACTCCTTCTTTGAAAAGGTTGAGTTAAAATTTATCTGTTAAGATCTTGCCTAAAGTCAATGGTACAAAAAAAGCTAATTTGAATGTGAAATAAGACTGGAATTAGTAATTTAAATTAAATATTTCAGGAAATTTTTGTTTTTGTTGTTACATTTCAGCAGAATCTCCAGCAGTAATGAAGAGTGAACAAATGTCTGGAAAGCACATAGTTTCTAATGTTTTTATTCTATAGAGTTCCATGGACAAGTGTGATTGTTTTTTTCTGCTCTCTTCCGTACAATCATCTTTACTAATGAAAACAGGCTCCACATCAGGTAATTGCTCCATAAACAAAGAAATATTGTGCTTGACATCCCGATGGTAATGACTTTGCTACAGGAAGAAAAAGGTAAATAGGAAAAGTACATAGAATTTTTTTAAATAACATTATTACCCATGTTTCCTAGCAGGAGAAAATCTTTATATGAAATAAGATCACATCTATGTTCTTATCAAAATGGCTAATACTCTTAGCTCTTTTTTGTTCAAATATTTTTATCCAGAACTTTGAGGAAATTGTTAAGCAATGCTCACTGTTATTTATAAATTCTGTACATTTCTCCTATCATTTATTATACATGAGCATTCTCTTTACCAGCAAATGAATAATTGCTTCTTCCTTCAACTTTCTCATCTTTTGCTCCACAATGAAAAATAAAATACTTAAAGAAAACATCATCACTCCCATTTTCTTAATGATATATCATATAATACATTGAATTACAGAGGGTTCCGTATATAACATCTTCTCTCCTATACAGAGAGTAATCTTTGACAAAGACATTTTAAACCAGCTTCTAGTCAATTGGTTAGCTCACCACCTGTATATGAGTTAGCTCATCTAAGATCAGCAAAGCCCAGCATGGGTTTGTTGTATCACATTGTTGATTTATGGGAAAATGAAAAAAAAAATATTAATTTAAGACACAATTTTGTCATGAGTTGTGTTATAATTTGATCCCTTTAAAACTCTGGCTGAAATGTGATTGCCATCATGGCAGTTTTGGAAGGCAAGGGCTTAGGGAGATGATTACAATATTAAGAGTAATTAATGCCTTTCTTGTGGAAATGAGTTCTTGCTCTCCTGGGAAAGTCAGTGAGACAGTGGTATAGACCAAAGGCACCTCTCATGTTTTGCCTTTCACTCCATTTTTTTTTGGTGGTGGTGGGGTACCGGGCATTGAACTCAGGGCACTCAACCACTGAGCCAAATCCTCAGCCCTATTTTGCATTTTATTTATTTATTTGCATTATGTGATATATCATTAAGAAAGTAGGAGCGATTTGGTTTTCTTTACGTATTTTATATTTAATTTTGGAGCAAAAAAAAAAAAAAAAGAATTGTTTAGCACCTTGCCCTTGCTGAGGCTGGCTTTGAACTTGAGATCCTCCTGCCTCAGCTTCCCAAGCCACTGGGATTACAGCATGTGCCACCACACCTGCCTTGCCTTTCATTCTTTTATTTTCCACCCTCCACTATGTTATAAAGCAGCACAAGGCTCTCACCATGTGCAGCCACCAGATTATACACTACACAGCCTCCAGAACCAGGAGCCAGTATGAATCCCTTTTAAAAAAATTGACTAAACTTCAAGTTATAGCAACAGAAAATGAACTAAGGTACTTGTTGTGTATGGGCTAAAAATGGGAGTTCATAACCCACTTGAAGCAAAGTGTGAAAGATGATATATCAAGAACTATGTAATGTTTTGAACAACCAACAATAAAAAATATTAAAAAATAATAATAATAATAATAAAAGCTGGATGCAGTGGCTCACTCCTGTAATTTCAGCAGCTCTGGAGGCTGAGGCAGGAGGAGGATCAAAATTTCAAAGCCAATCTCGACAAAGTCAATATGCTAAGCAAGTCAATAAGACCCTGTCTTTAAATAAAATACAAAATAGGGCTGGGGATGTGGCTCAGTGGTCCAGTGTCCTTGAGTTTAATCCCCAGTTACAAAATTACCAAAAAAAAAAGTTAATTGATACAGCAGTATAGTACTTTAAAACTCTGTTAATTCTAATGGATAAAAAAAAAAAAAATCACAGTACATCTGACTGCAAGTTATAAAAGTATATTCTCATGATTATTCCTTCTGGCATCTTGCTTTTGTTGTCCAAAGTAGTTATGTTGGAAATAAAGGTTACTCAGAATAGATTGTTAGATCTCTTTCATAACAAGCAAATGTTTCATGGTGGTCACCTATCAAGTTTCTGCCACAGATGCTCTTTTAGTAGTACATCTATGTACTACGGCTTCTCTAAGGAAAATTCATCAGGGGATTCATACTTCCACACATATATCTTAATGGCTACTCTCCTCTGAGACTCATTTTGCTATTGAGGTTTCAACACTGATGAAGACACTGATAAGATCTGGAATCTGGAGGAAATGTGGTTGTACATTTCCATTGTGGTAACTAAGAGCTGTTTTATCCTGGGTTAAATCCTTTCTGAACTACTTACAAAAAGTGCTTTTGAACAATTTATTTTTTCATTGACTTTTATGTGTGAATCAGAGAAATGAGGATAACCACAGATAACATTAAGGATTATTTTGAAACATATATTGAAATAATATATGTGAAGTACTTTTTTTATCACACAGTATTCAACAAAATTCAATGATAAATAATTGTACCTCAGTATGATAAAGTTCCTATTAGAAGTGTGCATAAAGAATCAAGGAAGTACAAAGCAAAATTATTCCTTAATTATCAGGTAAAGTTGTAGGTAGAAGGTAAGAGTTGATCTGGGCCTTAGAGGATTAGGAAAACATTGTGTAGAAAAATAGGACAGGCAATCCCACATGTGAATACAAGAATAAAATTTGGAAGAAAAATATTGTGTGTGAAAAACATCATGCTCTAGTCAGAACACAAGGCAGTGGCATTTATGAGGAATAGAGATCAGTTTTATTGCTTTGAAATTGAAAGATATAAAAATAAATAATTATAGTTGCTTTCTAATAAACATTTACAATGGACAAAATCACAGTGATAAGATGTTTTGTTGAAAACTGTCAAATGTTGTAAAATTGACATTATTATCTCACTTGTTTGATGAGAGATTGAGAAATGGAAAGGTTCAGTTACTCGCCCACGGTCATTGTATTGTCACAATAAATTTGACCTAGACACAGGATAAATGCTAAAATCAGGATTTGGATATAGACAGCAGGACTTCTGATAGCATACCATGTCCTGGGCCATAAATACTTCAAATGTCACAAATGCACATCAGTCCATTACTGACATACTTGTATTAATTTAAATAGAAAAAGACATTGGAAATAAGGCCAGTGGAACTGAAGAATATATGCTCTGCCAGGTAGATATTTTTTTAAGTTAAGTGCAGGAGTCTAAGGGTCATATTTGTCCAGGTGATCAATTTTTCATGATATTAAACAGTCAAGTGTCATGCAAAAACTTTATGTTAACAGAATAACAATGGATTTTACAATTTAGAAATTAAAAATAGAGTAAGGATGGATTGAAATGATGAGAGGTTAGAGGGCAATATAAAGAAAAAATAAAATGAGTCTAACAGAAATAAAAACAAGAAATTGTGTTTTGGACAGAGCATTGGTTATGGAAGGGTTGAAGGTTACAACTCAGAGACCCTTGTGATTGCCTAATGAACCAAACTTATTTCTTGTTGAAAAACAAAGTTCAGCAAAGGCCCTCCAAAACAGCCTTGGTTCTGAGTATTAAGAAACACAGTTTCCTCGAGTTCAAAGCCAGCCTCAGCAACAGTGAGGCACTAAGCACCTCAGTGAGACTCTATCTCTAATAAAATACAAAATAGAGCTGGGGATGTGGCTCAGTGATCATGTACCCCTGAGTAGTTCAATCCTCAGGACCAAAAAAAAAAAAAAAAAAAGAAATACAATTTTCTAGGAAAGCACTTTTTTAGGAGGAAGACTCTTTCAATATTCCAGGTTTCCTCTAGATGCCTTTTGAGAGGTGTTACTTCATCTTTATAAATCCTAGAGAGTCTCAAAGGCAAAACTATAATTCAAGCATGACACCAGATATGAGTTTAGAGCAAAAGTTCTTATGTTAATAAAGCAATTGTTAAGTCCCACAACTACCAGCATTCAAATTACAGCTCTTCTATTGCTAACTTTTGTTCTATTCCTGTTTCTCTGTATGAGTAATTGCATATAACCTTCATCATAAAGAAACATAAGATGATGTGATGAACTTGGGTGCCTGGCACAAAGTCTGCGAGTGCACCAAATGTACGTAAACCATTTTTTACTCTTCTTTCTGTTGCTATAGAGCCTGTAGATATAAACAGAAGTGATTGAAAGTAATTACAAATTAATGGTATTTTCAGAGTACATGAAACATTTCTTTGCATTATTCTTTAAATAAAGACATTCAAAATCAGTAAAAGCTTATTGTAAAATGTTTGCATTCAGTAAATGTTTCTTTTTCAGATAAATGATGGAACTGAAGAAATCATCGTAAGTTAATTAAGCCAGACTCAGAAAGTCAAATAGTTCCCTTATATGTGAAAACTACAGAGTAAAAAGGAATTAAAAAATGGGGGAGGAAGTCTCAGGAAAAAAAGAGGGGAGACCCAGTAGAAGAGAGGTAGTAGGTCAAAGGGTGAGGGAGGAGGAAAGGAAGGAAAGAGAATAAAATGAATGATAAAATTGATTGGATTAGGTTATTTGCATGTATAAATACATTACAATGAATATCATTTTTATACATAATTATAGTGCACCAGTGAAAAAAATATCTGTGCAGATAAATGGAGAATCAGGAGAGTAGAGGAAGAGGAACAAGGAGAGGGAGGAGGGAAGGAAAAGAGGAAGTAATGGGGAATGAGTTGAAGCAAATTATGTGCCTGCATTAATATCATAATGAACCCCACTATAATGTAAAATTATAATGCACTAGTAAAAACATAAGAAGAAAAATATAAAAAGTTTACATATTCATATAAAAGCAAATAACACATCTTTTGTTTAATAGATGTGTTAAGTTGGATAAGAACAATAGGAGTAATATTACACCAACTCTTCCCTTCACATTTTTGTTTTTCTTCTGCAAATTAGGAATATCATCTTTTAATCTTTCCTTGACCATTTATAGGTAGCTGATGTGTACTGCAATTTATTAAACAAATTTATGGTTTTAATTTCTCAGTGACATGAGCATTGTTAGTGTTTTGGCGTGATCATAACATGATTTTCCAGTTTTCATAATTGCTTTAAGTAGTTCCTTGGGTTTCAGAAGAAGGAAAATAAGTTATCATCCTGCAGAAAAGAGAACTCTATCTTTCCTCCAGCAAGGTAGAATTAAAACAATGTAATCAGTCTTGACTGTGTTAATATTATTTACCTAAACCAACAAGAAATAGTGTAATCTGTAAAAGCTCCGACATGACATTTTCTTTATAGGCATTTTGATTAACTTGTAGAAATTCCATTGTTCTTCTTTTCACTTTTCATCTAAAGTAAACTTTATAAATAAGTCTGTTCATTAAAATTGTGTAAAATTTCCCCCTAATTTAATATAATATTATTTTTCTTAGTCAAACATATGCCTTGGTTTCTCTATAGAATTTGTGAATGAAAATATTAAAAATACAATAGTATCATTAATAGGACTTAATATTTTAAAATATACTTTATACTTAATAAAAATCAACTTTTAAATGTTTGGGAAGCATGCTTGGATCAACTCTCCTATGTCTGAGTATATTAGCACACTCAAACAATTCCATAAAAAATAAATTCTTCCTGTTTAATGTCTATATCAAATTACTTCTTTTTTTCCTAAAAAAAAGAAGATTTCTGTGGGAAATAAAAGGATAAAATATAGCATTACACAGTATACAGGCTTAAAAAAATCTCAGCACAGAGCACAGTCATCTTGAAT
Source organism: Marmota flaviventris (assembly GCF_047511675.1). Taxonomy (NCBI): domain Eukaryota; kingdom Metazoa; phylum Chordata; class Mammalia; order Rodentia; family Sciuridae; genus Marmota; species Marmota flaviventris. The sequence goes on along the minus strand of NC_092500.1, from coordinate 56,108,887 downwards.
TTCCTTAAATATTGGAAAAAGAGAATATCTAATTTCTTGTCCACTGTGTCCACTGGACCTGGAACCTAAATTTGGCTGTCTTGGGCAGATGTTTATTGATTTAAAATTAATAATGCATAGAGAAAGCAAGGTACTAGAATTTTCTCACTGGAACTTACTTCCAGGTGAATAGTATATAAGAACATGTAGAGAGTTTCTGCCTTTAGAGATTTTTCCTCTTGTAGACTACCTTCAGATAGATTATTGATATCAAGAGCAAGGAGCAGTTTGGTCTCAGTATTTCCATGTACTCTTTTTATTTTCCTGTTGTATGAATAATAAATTGCAATTATTATTGTTGGTCAGTGGGTATTACACCCTATGCAGTTGCTGAAAACTCTTTCAAGATTTATTTGTCTTATCACAATCAGTGTACAACCTTAATGGTTAGGAAATAAACAGGAAGCAAATTATCACAAAATATTAAAGCATAAGTTACATAAACTACATTATAGATAAAAACATTAGTAATTGTCTAGTGTACTTAAAGAAACTCAGAAATCAATTATTTCAAGTTTTTTTTTTACATGAAGGTATATTTCAATATTATGTAAATATTATTATATTAATACTTAGAGTAAATGTATTTAATGTTTCTTTCCTTAATTAAATTGAAAGAAAGTAAAAAAAACTCTAGTAATAGATAATTACATTTGTTTAGCATTTCTAATAAAATAATATACATGTAGGTAGGTTGATCATTTATATCATTAAAAAGCTTTTGTTGAAAATTATTTAAAAAGAAGTTGATTTTCTCTTTTAACTTAGGCATGTTTTGCTATTAATTATTGAATTGCTAATTTTATACTCCCTGTGAATGCTAAACCATGGTTAAAATAAAAAAAAAATTAGTAACCACAAACTATGTGCAAATCATCCCTTTTCCAATAATAGAAATAATTAACTATTTTATAGTATTTGCCATGTGACAATCACCAATTTATCAAACCCCTGAACTATTATTTTTATTCCCATTTTACATATCATGAAGCTGAGGAACATAAAGATCAAGAAAATTACCAAGATTACACAGCAAAAATTTGAGCTTATGTGTCAGGCTCCAGAGTTCATGCTCTTTATCACTGTACTTTACTACTTTAATATTGCTGCTGGAATTCTTTCACTTTTCTCATATGCAGCATTTAACCATAATGAAATACATAGAGAAGGAAATAGAAGAGGAAAGCTCTTATGTAGACAAGTTTTAAAGCAACAGGGGAGAGTAATTAGACCCATAAAAGCAATTGTTGTAGTATTCCTAAATTTTTGCAATTTTCAGAAGATAATTTGCTGAACACCAATGTTAATCTAGCATTATGTTTTGCCACCTGCATTCTTTGCACATGAGGGTTGTATTTTTTTAATACCTCAAAGAGTCTATAGTGATTCACACTCAGCATGAAGAGAAATTTAGTAAGTCTGGTGAAATTAATTTTCTAATAATTTAAAAAACTCAATGAGTTTTCAATTCAATAGAGGAAATGTAATTTATTCAGAGATCTAACACATTTTTTTTTCCAGAGAAGTGCTATAATGTAAGTAATTGATTATTTTGAGTACCGGGCATTTCTTGGAGAATTGAGAAGACAGAAGTAGAAAACACATCTTCATTCCATCATGTAAGCATATCTCTAAACATCATGTTGCTAATGATAAATAGATGCAAAATCTACTTGCCAATTAAATGCATTAAATTAGAAATGAAATGCATCTTCATCATTCATTCATCCATCAATTTAAAATAGTTTCAAAGCCTCCTTACTGCCCATGGGCATTACATTTAACATAGGACACAGAGGGCAATCATAGAGGTGTAGTTCCTATTTTAATTGTACCAATAATAAGGCATGTTAGAAACTAATGATGCAATCAAGAGGTAATAAAGACCTGAATTAGGAAAATGGAATAGAAAGAAGTTCAAATTTAAAAAAAAAGGCTTAAAGAAGAAGTGCTAGGGATTGATATTTGAGAGAGAAAAGAAAGAGGAAAATAAAACAGACCAAAAAGGAAATTTTAAGAAAAATATTTTTAAAAAATTATATCTGAATAGTTACATCTCTAACCCGACATACTTAAAAGAAACAATTGACATTAGAATTAGGATCTAGACATTCCACTGTGTCAAAAGTTGTTTTCTTACAACCAGTATTCTATTATATATGTACTTTTCTTGAGAAACTCAAGGTACTATTTTCCCTCACAGATTCTTTGGAGATAGAATAGGGAAAAAGTTGAAAGTTAAATGGACAGTGTGAAGCATCTGAAATCTTTGAACCTTAATCTTGAATCTCCTTTTTCCACACTTTCACCATGCTCCTAATAAAATATGTATATGGAGCACAACTTAAATAATGGGCTTCTGTCAGTTGTATACAAAGTTTGGGGCTTTAACTCCATAAAGTCTTATAATAAATCGGACTACACGAAGTAGATATTTATCTAAACTATATGCAAACTTAGTGACTAAAACTATAGCACACCAAGTGACTTTTCACTTCTAGATCTCAGAGCACACATTTTACCTCTAGTAAGGCTGAGGTATGTGCAGGAGAAATAGTCACACCAGGAAAAAGACGATATACCATGACTGAGAGGACTGGCAGCGGCTGTATTATCTGGCAGGTTTAGGTGATCCTTTGGCCAGAGAGTTCAGAAGAGAAACAGACTATTTCTAACTTAGGAGAGCATAGTGGGAAAATGAAGAGAAGGGAGGATAAGGAGGCTCTAAGAGACCCAGGAACGGTGTGAGAGAATATCATATTTAAGCTTGTCTGTAAACATCAAATCTAAATATAATTTGCCTATTTGAATTTTAGTAAATAAGGGGATTAAGTAAAAGCAGCATGAAAGTATTAGGAAATTTCACAGAAGAATCATTAAGATTAGGGAACTTTATCTTAAATATCTCAAGACAGATAAATATTTGAAAATAATTTATTCCAGAAACTAGAAGACCAAAGCCAGTTAGAATGCTCAGTGTGCCTGAGAAGTAATAATGCCTCTGTATTAGGACCATGCACTCTGAAACCAGACCACCTGATCTGAAAACTGGCCATACTTCTGACTTAGTTGTGACCTTGAGTAAGTTAATTTTAATTTTATAACTTGATTCACCATGAAATTGGTTTATAATTTATAGAAAAGAAGACCGGCATGTCTACCCATATTTTCTTTATTCCTACAGTCTATGAATTTTTATATAATATAAGTATTCTTCATTTCTGCCCGATTATTTACTGATTTCATTATATAACACATTCTATGATGCTTAATTTTATAGTCTGAAGAATATTGAATTGGAAACAGAACTGGAGGCGGTTACTTATAATGCATTTAAAGGTGCATGAATGGGTATTGGGTAGAATGCAGGATATCTGCATTAAATTAGGCAGAACCAGTCTTAATTATGCAAAGAAGCATGCATATGGATATTAGACAGACTTGAAAAGTACATTGGAAATTTTACTATTGTTGGTTTTCTCTGCTTCTTTCAGATCTTGGTCTCTAGCTCAACACTTTTAAGGCTTAGGCTAAGCTAGTTACATGGTACTATCTGACATGAGCTTGGAAGTGAATAGCTGACTCTGACTTGGATGTGAGTTACCAGAAGGCAGCGACAGTTCAGTATCCATACCATCAGTGAATCTGGAATACAGCAACACCGTGATCAAAATGTTCTTCAGTGCTGGGAAACGTCTCTGGTGGTGGTGATTATGCAGGTGTGCTGTCAAATGTTTACGCCCCAGCATGAGGAGTTCTGCTCTAGAGATTCTTGGGACATCTTCTTCTATTCTAAGATTTTCTCTCTTCCCTCCCACTTTCTGAGACTGACTTACCAAGTTTCCCATAGATTCTGTGAGTTTCATGTCACCCTTTCAATAATCCATCCTCTAATGCTACTAACTGGAAGTCCTATCTTATTTTGCTACTATGAACCATGATGACATGCCATTGACTGAGAATACTATAGATGAGTTGGTTAGGGCTTCAAATAAATCTGAAAAGTTAAAAACTAGGAAAGTAGATTTTTGATAGAATGGAAATAATGAGCCTGAGATTTCCTGAGAAACAAGATAGCATTGATTTCTAGGTTAACACAAACCGAATATTTCTATAAAATTTAACCATTTACATAGCTTCAATTTATTCATCAATTCTCATGCCCTTCTATACTTTTCCTTATGTGGAGGCCGACCTCTGGAAATAGAATAAAAATATTATCAAGATGGTAAGGAGTTTTATCTTGTTGTCAGCATTTTACTCATATTATCTTTTGTAATTTTGTCCTGTGTGTGTGTGTGTGTGTGTGTGTGTGTGCAAGCACTAGGGATTGAACTCAGAGGTGCTTATCCACTGAACCACATTCCCAGGCCCCCTTTTTATATTTTATTTTGAAACAGGGTACTTGCTAAATTGCTTAGGGTCTTACTAAGTTGCTGAGCTTGGCCTTAAACTTGTGATCCTCCTGTCTCAACCTCCCAAGTTGCTGGGATTATAGGTGTACACCACCATACCCTGCTGTGTGTCGCTTTTAAAAATCAGTAAAATTTGAAAGAATATATTTTAATGCAGCAATAGTAAGGGAATAAAAGGAAATTAATCACAGGAACTAGATTTCCTATGAGAGGAGAAAGCTTGGGAATAATTTTTCTTTATCATTTAACTGTAAGAATAGGTAAGAAAAGCATGTATGAAACTTCATAATATGATAAAGAAAGCTGTATTGTTTAGCTTTCTGGTATTGAAACAAATACCTGAGATAATAAACACAATAAGAGAAAAGGTTTTCATGTTTCTGAGGTTCCAGGGTTTGATCAACTGCCCTCATTCCTTTGGACCTGTGGTGAGGCAGTGCGTTATGGCACAAAGATGCTCATCTCATGACCAGAAGCAAGAGATAAAGAGGAAGAGACAGGATCTCACAAACCTTTGATGGTATATATCCAGTAACCTAAAACTCCCCATTAGGCTTCAGTTTTTCAAGGTTCCATCTCACCTCCCCTCATCGTGCTAAGCCGGGGACCAAGCCTTTAACAAATGAGTTATGTGTATATGTGGAATATACTCTTATTTTGTGATTTAATTTCTTGTTCTATGGTAATTCTGAGTCAGTTGTTAAGATTGTCATTTAGCAATAAGCTAAATGCTTCATATCCTGTGATATATAGTGACTATAATATTATAACTCCAATTTAAATACTCTGATCACTAAAATGGATAATAGGATCTGAGAACAAATTTAAAAAGTACATTTACTACCAAAGCAATCATACAAATTTAAAATATACTTGTCTTTATTAAATTATATGCGTGTATGTGTTTATGTGTGTGTAATGGCCCGATATTATCAATGTGTTATAAATCAGTTCTGATTTAAAATATTTAATTTATAGAAGCACTGATCTATATTTTGCTTAAAAACATCCACTGGCACATGCTAGCCTTTTTTCAGAAGAATCTTGAGGCACTGTTAGTCATAATTCGTTATATAATTCATTATAAGGATAATAGTCATTAAATTTTATGCCTCATCTTGTACAATTACATATGCACTTTAGTTTGGGCAATTTATCAATTTTTCTGAAAGTTAGTGATGATGAGATAAGATTATTTCTGTAAAAAAATGCTTCTTGTTTCATATTACTTGAAGCACAAAAAAATTCTATTTACCAAGAAATTTTAAAGAACAATTATGATTTGGAAACAAGTAAGCACTTATGAGACATTTCAATGTTTTTCTACATTCCATTTCATTAAGCTCACATACATATAGTATTTGTAGTAGTATGTACTCTAAAGATCCATAAATATTATGTATTAAAAGCCAGGTATACTTTAACTTCTATGGAAATTAGGTTATCAATACCTGTTGGAAAACTCTAGGCTTATATTTTGTCAATAAATTTTCTATAATTCTTCCAATATTATTCCTCAAAAACAGGAGATTGCACTATTTGTGAGAATCTACTTAAATTCTTGTAAGACATTCATTGAACTTTTCCTTTTAAACTATAGTATATTGAAATAAATATAAATTTATTTTAACTAATGTTATTTTTTATATTCACTAGGTAACAAGTCAATAAAGGAATTGAAAATAACAAATATATATTAAATAAGTGTTCCTGGGGTTACAACACACAAATGTTGATTGACTTTAAACACATTTTGTAATAATCATCTTAAGAAAAAAAATAAGATGTAATCTCTCTTAAAAATAAGAGATATTATACATATTATACCTCCTGAATGGGTGTATTGGCTGTCTCAATATTAAAATTGTATCTTTCAATTTAATTTTCATGGGTAGAAATATATATAGGGTTTCAAAGAACTTGGGTATAAATGAATATATTGTGTTTCTGAATAATAAACTGACTGCAAAATTGTTCTGGCACATTTCAAAATGTGAATAAGAAGCCTGAATAAAATATTCCATAAAATATAAGTGGAGGAAAGCATTATTTAGAAAGCAATATAGTAGTATAGACAATGCATTACTTATAAATACCGTCACATTTAGCAGACATTTGAAATATGCTATACCTCAGTATTTAATTAAAAATAATTTTGGATAATCTCATTAGCACATTTTTATCACATTATAAAATTGCAGATCACCTTATAACTAAGCATAAAACATAAATATTTGTTGAAAATCAATTTTTTAATTTATTAATTTAGAGTAATTTTTGAAACATCTTTTCTGCATCTGATAATTGACACTGGGAACATACACAATTTATCCTAATTTTTCTTTTTGGTTACTCCTCCTACATTATTCATGTGCATTTCAAAAGCTGAAAAGTACTTGTCTGCAAGAGATTCCCATAAATTAATATTAGTGTGACCTAGGACCACATATGTTTCTTTTGAAAAGGGAGGCTGGTATTCACATACTCTCACTCATGAAGATCAATATTGCCTATAAAGGAAAGGAACAGTTAATTGATTTGTAATTGTTCTAACCATCAAATTGGATCACAGTTTAGGAAGGAAGGAAGGAAGGAAGGAAGGAAGGAAGGAAGGAAGGAAGGAAGGAAGAAAGAAAGAAAGAAAGAAAGAAAGAAAGAAAGAAAGAAAGAAAGAAAGAAAGAAAGAGAGGTTTCACCTCTCCCAAGCCTGGACCCACCATAACCCCTGTGCTCCACCTGTGCTGTGGTTCCCTATCCAAAAATATGGGGCATCACCCAAACCATCTCCATCTTGGGACACTGTAGCCACCACCATAGCCCTTCCCACATGGTAATCTCCATGATGGGACAATGAACCAGGTCAGGAGGCAGGTGCCCATTGCAGCACTGCACGCCACATGGTGGCATCACCAAACAGGCCGCCAATGCCATTGCAAGAGCCCATCCTTCCAGTTCCATCTCTGAAAGCAGGTGCCTCCATCTTGGGACACCCCAACTGCCATCTTGAGTTACCTCCACTGTCATTTCTGCCACCTTTAGTTGGGACAGATTCCATCTTGGGACTCTGATTGAGGCCTGGAAACCCAACAGCAAGGTACCTACAGGCTTGATGCTACTGCCACCACCAACTAAGGACTTGGCCGCTTCCATCTAGGGACAACAACTAGGACCTAGAAGACGGTCACCAAGGTTCTTGCGGGCCCAGTTGCACCAAAGGTATCCCTACTGGTAGATTATTTCTTGTTTTATTTTTTTCCTTTATCTTGGGCTTGTCTGTAGGCTTAGGATGAACTTGATCAACATGTGTAATTATTTCATTCACATTACTTTGATATCTCCTATATTTGTTTATTTGCTAAATATTTTAATTTTAATTTGTTTTAGTTGTTGATGGTCACAACTTTACTTTTATTTATTTTTATATAGTGCTGAGGATCAAACCCAGTGCCTCACACATGCTAGGCGAGCACTTTACCACTGAGCTCCAACCCAGCCCTATTTTTTTAAAAAAGTATATTTTAATAAAGAATTTTTTATACAACAAAATTACACTTTGAGTTTCTGTGAGCATTCTTATCATATTTCACATTTGAATGAAAATTTTGAAGTCCATCAAAGTTTATCTTGAAGTTCTTTTTAATTAACACGTAACAGTCATTATCCTATTTGTTTATCTAACCAAATTTACTTTTGAGATGTCTTAATGCCAAATTAATCTTGCTTGATCATATATGGCCACAACATTCAAGATTTCAGATTTTTGTCTTTCTTTAATCACTGAAGTAGATTTTTGTTTTTTTCTGACATTTCACACTTAGAGACAAACAAAGGCCAGTACACATGCACATACTCCCCACCCCCACTCAATTTGAAGTCTCTCATTTTCTTTTAATTCTGTAACTTATGGTTAATTTTTCAAATATTTTCTGAGTTTTGAATTTTCTTGCCATCTTGTGTGTTTTTTTTTTCATTCTCTTGGAATCCATTAAATATATTTTGTGACTTGTCTTTCTATTCTTTATATTCCCTTAAGTTGTCTTTTTCATAGTCCCTATTCTTGCATCCTTTCCTGCTACCATCAGTAAATTTTTTTCCTTCTGAGTTTTTTTGTTATTCTTCTGTTTTCTTCAGTGGAATCCATTGTGTGCACTCAGCTCATATAAGCTCTTATATTTTATGGGTGGTTTGTCAAAAAACAAATGTTAATATAGTCTATGGAATGATAACAGTGAAAGTATATTGCAAAGAATTTTTGGTGAAAGTAAAGTATAAACAGTGGTCTGAGTTTCCCTGATAAAAAGAAAAAAAATGTATTTTTTTTTTCTGGGTTTATAGTTTTATAAATTAAATGGCATAAGTTGTATTAGTTTTCTGGAGTTCATACCAAAACTTATTTGTATTTTCAATATTCAGAATTAACTAATATAAATTACTTTGATATACATTATTTTATTCAATATACATATACATAAGCTATGTATAACCATATATAAATACATATAAGAGTTCTGAGACAATTACAAGGAAACATAATAAACATTTTTAAAAATATCCCTTCATGTTACATAATATATTACATATTAATATTAAGATGTATACTCATAATACCTTTTGTTTAAAAGGTATTTCCAAGCATAAAAACATTATTTTTAGAATTTTACTTTGTGTTTCATAGTTTATTTGATCATTAACTTGATAATTTCTCCTGAATTTAAACAATTATTTTTGTAGAACACAGAGAATATCCTTGCAAAAATCTCTCCATGAATATTAATAGCAATTTCCTTGAAATAAATACAAAAGAGTTAAATTGTTAAGTCAATTTTCTTTTTCACAGCATTATTAAGATGTATTTGCAACCAATAAATTGTGCCATTTTAAGGGGCACAGTTTGGTGATAACTGGAAAAAAAAAATATATATATATATATATGTGTGTGTGTGTGTGTGTGTGTACACACACACACACACACACACATACTCACCCCCCCCCATACACACACATGCCATTAAATCAACACCAAGATCAAGATCATAAGCATTCATTTTTCCCAAAAGTTTCCTTGGGACCCTTTGAAACATGGTTTTTCTTGATTTCTATTGTCTGCCTTCTTTCAATTGGAATAATTATTATGAGATACATCTATGATATGGTTTAGATATTCAGTGTACCCAAAATGCTTCTGTGAAAGACAATGCAAACATTTTCAGAGGGGAAATGATTAGATCATGATCTGAGATTAATTAACTGGGAGGTCACTGTAGGCAGGGAGGAGGGTATGGCTAGAAGAAGTAGGTCTATGTGGGTGTGCCTTTTTATATTTTATGCCTGTTGGGTGGAGCTCTCTCTCTCTCTGTTTCATGGATGTGATATCCTGAGCTGCTTTTCTTTGCCATGCCCTTCTGCCATGATGTTCTGCCTCACATTCTTGGGCCCATAGTTAAAATAAGTTTCTGTTGCTCTTATCACGTCAATTGGTCACAGCTGAAGTTGACTATACCGATCTATCCTGTTACCTATACCAGTAGTACTTTCTTATTTATTGGTCAGTAACATTCTACCACATGCATACATCATCACACTTTATCTGTTTACCTACTAAAGAATAAAAGGATTTTTACAGATTTGCATTATTGCAAATGAAACTTCTATGAAAATTTTAATACATGTCTTTGTTTGGGCATTTGCTTTTATATTTCCAAACTTGTTGTATTGTTTAACATTTCAGCCTACAGAACGTGAGAGTTTGAGTTTATCTTTACATTCATCAACACTTGGAATGGTGATTCTTTTATTTCTTAGCTTTGATAATATATGTACAACTCTATTTAATTGTAGTATCATTAGTGCTTCCTCAATGACTAATAATATTGAACATTATCTTCATGCATTTACTTTCTATCTATACAGTTTCTTTGATGATGTATTTGTTCAAATTATGTGTTCATTTAGTGGTGGCAGGTAAAGGATTTTTGTTTGTCTACTATTGAGATTTGAGAGCATTTTAAAAATATACTCAGAATATCAGTTCTTTGCTAATTATATGATTTCCCAATGTTTTATTGTACATTGAGCCTAGTACTCTCATGTTTTTATGAGTGTGATATGAATATCAGAAAATTTTCTTTTTGAAAGTGAAAATACAAGTTATTCTCATATATGAATCTTGCTTTTGAATTAATGGCTAAAAAAACCTTTCCTAACCAAGGCCATAGATTTTCTTTCACACTTTCTTGGAAAAAGTGTAAATGTACTGATCTATGATCCATTTTGAGTTACTTTTTACATATAGTGCTAAGTATGGGGATCCAAACTTTTTTAAAAATATTAATATCTGATTTTGCAACATATGGTGAAGAGAACAACGTTTCTCAACTGAATTGGCTTAATACCTTTATTGATTAATAAAATTTTGTAGTCTCAAAATCAGTGTTGGTTCTCTGTTTTACTTTTTAAAGTTGCTTTGGCTATTTCTGATCCCTTGATTTGAATATAAATTTTAAAAAGAGGTTTCCCATTTCTTCAAAAAGTTCTTTTTGGGATTTTGATTGACTTTGAACTCTATCCTTAGACTATTAAAATATCTTTAAACATATTGAAAATACTAAATTTTCTTAACTATGATCATGATTTATCTTTCCATTTATTGAGATCCCTATTGTTTTCTCAGACATTTTTTGTAGGTTGCAGGTCCATCATTTTGTGGTTTTTCAGATTGTTTGCTACAAGTTATTTAGAGTGTAACCTTCTGATATTGCTCTTTTGCATACTGCATAATATCTTTGACATCCATCCAAGTTGTATATATCAATAGATTTATTCTTTTTATGACCGAGTAGTAAGCCACCATATGGATGTACCAGAATTTGGTTGTCCATTCCCCTACTGAAGATCATTTATTTTTATTTCCAGTTTTGAGTTAATAAAAATAAAGCTGTTATAGACTCTTTTATTTGAGTGTAAGTTTTAGTTTCTGCAAAAAAAAATATCCAGGTTGTAATTGTTAGCTAACATATTAAACATATATTTCACTTTATAAGAAAATGTCTAAATGTTTTACAAAGTGGTGGTGCTTTTTACATTCTACCAGTGATGTAAGAGGGATTATTTGCTCTAAATTCTCACTAGCACTAGATACTATTTTTTTTAATCTTTTTTGTTATCTTATTGTGACTTTGATTTGCATTTTCTAATAGCTCATGAAGTTCAATATTTTTTCATGTGCTTTCAATATGTCTTCTTTCAAGGTGTGATGGTTTGAATGTTTGTCCCTTCTCAAACTCATACTAAAATTTAATAACCTGTGTAACAGTATTAAGAGGTAAAACCTTTAAGAGCTGATTAGGGTAATGAGGACTGTGGCATCATGAATGGATCAAGGTTTTTATATCAAGAGTGTGTTTGTTGTACTGGAAGTGTGCTCCTTCCGAGGATGACTTCTTCTCTCCCCAGTCCTGTTTCCCTGTTCTTACATCAAGCAGCAAGGATGCCCTTGCCTTTATCTTTGACCTCTTAGCTTCCAGAACTATGAGTTTAACAAATTTCTTTTCATTATAAATTATCCATTCTGATATTCTGTTTAGCTCAAAACAGACTATTTTCTATCTGAATGGCTTTCTTCTTGTCATTAAGTTTATGTTTCTTATATGTTCTTGATGCTAGCCCTTTTATAAATACATGATTAGAAAATATTTCTCCACATTTCCTCCTTTTTTCATCCTCAACAATCTCTTTCACATAGAAAAGAAAATTGACCAAATTGGAATTTATTTTAATTAAAACTCTTCTAAGTACTCTGCTTAATCCTAGACCAGAAAGTATGTCTTTGAACTATTTTGTAGTCTTCCATTTTATATTTAAGTCTCGGATTCATTTTTGATTAATTGCTATATAAAGGGAAGAATTAGGTTGAAGTTCATTGTTTTCTGCCTATGGATATATAATTTTTGCAATCAGCCCTTATTTTAAAATGATATTTTCAATGGACACAGAATTCTAGTTTAATTCAGGTTCTTTTGTTGGTTTTTTCAGAACTTTAAACATGTATCACACACTATCTTCTGGCTTATATTGTTTCTGACAACAGTGAGCTGTGATTATTTTTACTGTTCTTCTGTGCATGCCAAATTTTTCTCTCACTGATTTTTAACATTTTCTCTGCTGTTTTGGAATATTAATTATGACATGCTTATGCAGTTTTACTATATTTACTGTGTTTGGGGTTTGTTGAGCTCCTCAAGTACATTGACTTACAGGGTACTTTTAAAAAAATCTATTTTGGAAAATTTTTAACCATCATTTAAAATTTGTTTTTGTTTTTTGTTCTTATCTTGCATCCTTTCTTGACTCCAGCTACACACAGAAGAGGCTCCATGAAGTAGTCCCATATTTAACTGAATATGTTTAACTTTTTAATTACTTTTTGTATTTGTATATAGCGCTTATTATTAGGGGGCTACCCCTACCCATAACCTTTTCTTCCACAGTAGCTCTAGTAAGTTTTCTATTTTTTCTCTAATGTAGTGTTGATCACAGCCAATGTATTTTTCACCACCTACTTCACAGTATTTAGCTCAATAAGTTCAATTGATGTCTTTTAAAAATCTTCTGTATTTAGCATTCTGAAAATATGGAATACTGTTTAATATGATCACCTGTTAATTCTAACATTGGTGTCAATTCTGGTTCAGTTTATTAATTGATATTTCAACTGGTCATTACAAATCACCTCATTCTACTTATTTGTATGCCTGGATATATATATATATATATATTTTTTTTTTTTTTTAATTCCAGATATTGTGAATTTTCCCCTGTTGAGTGCTGGATAATTTTGTCCACCTACTTTTCAGCTTTGTTCTGGGGGACAGTTAATATGGAGAGAGTTGTTTTATTTTTGATCTTGCTTGAAAATGTTTGGTAGAACCAGAGCAGTGTTTAGTATAGCATAAATATTTCCCTCTGTTTGAGGCATGAATCTTCCCAGTACTCTACCAATTCTCCATGAATCATGAGAATTTTCTTTCTGAATGATGGAAAGAGTTATTATTGTTAGACTTTTAGAATAAGGTTCTGTTTTCTCTAGTCCTTCCTGATGGTTCTTTCCCTTGGATGTTTTTCTCAATGTATGAACTTTGTTGGGTGCTTTAGGGATCCTCTACAAATCTCCGGAGGTCTTTCTCTTTGAAGCTCTCTCCTTTGTTAGTCTCTGTCCAATAAACTCAGTTCCTTTATTCTCTTTGAACTTTTAGCTTTAAGACCTCAGTTGAGGCAGTATGCCAGTCCCTGCAATGACTGCTCCTCCATGTGTTAAGATCTGAAAACTCTCAAGAAAACCAGCTGGAGCAATATTAAGGCCCATCTTATTTGAATATTCTCCTAAGTAACATTGTCCCTTTTTGTCTAATAACGACTTTCCTGAAAGCTACTCTTTCAGACTTTAAACTGATGCTTTAATTGTTTCAGGCGAAAGGATGATTCTCTTCCCTGCTATACTATTTTGTCCGATAATTCTTTTGTTTTACAATTCTTCCAAGAGAACGGAATTCTAGAACTTGCCTTTGGCTTTTTTTGATAGAATGGGCTTATCTTAATTACTTTATCAGGGTCTCAATGTGAATATTTAACCATTTGTGGAAAATGTAGCAGGCTCAAATTTCACCATTATCTTACCTCAATTTGCCCCCCAAAAATAACTGTGCCAAAACTTCTGAGGTTTTCAGGGATTAAAAAAGCAATGGTTCTAGAGATTCCCAAACATTCCACATATTTCTCTTCACCAAAAGTAGATATTGTGAAGTGGTTACAGCCAATTTGTGGGAATCTTTGATTGTTAATGTACTGTCTATACTTTAAAGAGCATGGTTGTGCTCTTTCCTCAAATGGATTCAACTTCTTCAACACTGGAGCGATTTTTCTAAAGATTGGTTTGGTTTGGAAAACTTAGTGAGAGCCCAAACTCTTCCTTGTGTTGGCTCAATTCATGTTTCTGTTTGCCAGACCCAGGACTTTTCTGAGTTTAAAAAACATTTTAGTAGATAGCCCATCTATTTTATTAAACACACCAGGTGACCATTTGGCTAATACTAAACATCCATGTGGGCAAAATATTCTGATTACTATTCTAGTCCTGTTGCTCATGTGCCCGCTTCAAACATCTGATTTTTAAGCATTGCCACTAGCTTCTAAATCTGTATTTATATGACTTTATTTTATCAACACCAAGGAGATTTTTCAATTCAGAAACTCCCTCCATCCTTTGTGACACTGAGAAAATAAAAACCACAGGGATTCTCAAGTATGTTGCTGTTTCCCTGCTATAAGGCTTTTCTCAATGCATTTGTTCATTAACGAAAAACTACTCTCTACTTTCAAGGACATGGTCCTAAGGGGAATCTGAGGGGAACAGATATTTTTATGAGTTTCTTAAAGTTTCTAGATTTTTTTCAATTATTATTTGATGGAAGCTCTATCATCTCAATATTATTGAATGAAGATCATAGTGAATGTAGGTTTCAGTCCTTCAATGACAAAAGTTGTTAAAATCCCTCTAAGGTGCTCAAAATAGTATAGTATATATGATCCAAATCTCTTCTAAGAGATCTTTTATTGGTATATTTGATTCATTATAACAGTTCATTTCATTTTTCTTAGTCTAATACTCTTTATCAGCATTTACACATATAAGTGCAGATTATAAGTACCACATAAATAAGTAATATCATACAAGTTTTTTTTTAGAATAGTAATCATCAGTTTTAGCATGAGTTGGCAAAGAGAAATGGACTGCACTTATGAATATAAAGACACTGAATGGTATTAAGGAGGGTGTTTACTTTGATAAAACAGGAATCACTAAAAGTCGAGGCACAATTCAATGATGCTGCTTAAGGATATGGTAGGTGAGAGAAAGAAAGAGGGGGGGAGGGAGAGAGAAAGAGAAATAGAAACTGACAGAAACAGAATTACTTAGCCTGGGTCCTTTTCCCAATTTTCTTACTTCCATGTGTGTCTTCTACTGGAAAATCTAATAGTCAGCCATCCAACAAGAAGAGTAGGAAATACAGCACCAACATGATAGAAGAGAATGAAGAAAGCTAGAAGGGTAGATATGGAATAGAAGGACAAAAGATAAACAGCCCATTAGAGCCACTTATAGCTGGCTTGTGGTCAGTTGTATCTCCATGCCAGAAAAAAATTCAGAAAACAAAATTGTGCTCAAATCTAAATAAGCCATATATCAACGTTTATTAACATTGTTACAGAGATTAGCATTACACTGTCTGATAAATCTTGTTGAGTCCCAATTGTAGCTTGGCAGTAAAATCGCCACGCCATTGATTATGAAACTACTGAGATAATGAAAATGACTTTCTAAAAGAGAAACATAAAAAAGCCTTGAAATTTTATCTACATGACACATGTAGTTTTGATGTAAATGTTTTTATAATTTTGTAAATGTTTTTGTGTGTATGTGTCTCTGTGTGTGTGTGTGTGTGTGTGTGTGTGTGTGTGATGCTGGAATCAAACCCAGGGGTTTCTGCATGGTGGAAAAGCACACTATTGAACTACATCCCAAACCCTAAGAATGATTTTTAAAGATTTGTAAAGATGTTTTTAACGTCCGTACTTTCCATGCAGCTTTTAATGTAATAAAATTGTTTGCGCTGGTTGGGAAGGGTTTTCCTGAATCTTTCTTTCCATACCATTATATAATTTATCAGACATTATATAATATATCAGATATTCCATGTAGTTAGTTATATTTTGTGGGAAGACACCATCCATTTGTCAATTTTATTTTCTCCAGAATTCCCAGTGTGGTGTTTTGCACATCATGGTGACGAGTGATGTTATTCAGTCAATAAATGCATAGATGAATATACTGTTCAAATTTTCCAGCAATTCTAAATATGTATGAGAAATTCTGAAGAGAAAGAAAATTCTAAAGAAAAAGATATTTCTTTTCAAGTGTAGCATGGGTAGAATGGAATGAGATCGAACGTATATAATACAAGTAGAATTATTACATGCTCTAAGCGCACAAAGATTTTTAATGTATCTAGGTTAGTTAACTATGCTATGTACTTATACATTAACAAATTATTGTTTCTATATGAACTTCCTTCTCAGAACTCAATATATTTCTTCCACATCCCCTGTTAAAGATTATATATTTAAATTACATTATAATATTATTTGCATATCTACATTATTGAATCCATTCAAATATTTATTTACAAATGTATGAGATGTTTCTCTTGGTCTTTTTTTGCTGCTATAACAGAATCCTAAAGACTGGGTAATTTGGAATTAACAAAATTTATTTTTCACAGTTTTGGAGGCTGGGAAATTCAAGATTAGGGGGTTGGTTTCTGGTGTAGGAATTCTTGCTGAATCTTCCTGTGGCAGAAGGTCAAAGAGAGGGTGAAAGACAGATAAAGAAGGACCCACACATATCCTTTCATGAAGAGTACACTGTGGTACAATGGCATTAGTCCATTCATGAACGCGGAACCTTCATAACCTAAACTCTTCCCTGCTGATTCTGAACCAGGATCAAGATTTCAACACATGAACTTTGGGAAACACCCTTAAACCATAGCAGTGTCATTTTGCTAAATAAAAAGTTATTGTAAATATCAATATCTTAAATGAAATATTTGATTGATATCAGCAAACATGATTGAGGATGAAACACCAGGCCATCTCTTCACCTGGATAATTGTTCTGGCAGAAACAGTCTGAAGTGACTAAGACTCTGGAGTTTGTTTGAACATTTCAGTTTCCAAGGGTCATTTCGGGTGGTAGATTTTAGTTACTGTCTGTCACTTTTACCAATCAGGGTTGGAAGATTGTTTACCTATTACACACCCTTAGCTCTCTGGCAGGTATCTGTGAGGATCACAACCATAATCTTTGGCAATTCACTGAGCCAAAGCAGGCAATAAAGAACTTTTTCTTCCAAATACTGGAGTTCTGGATTCAATTGTCAATTGCTGATCTGACCATGAAGGTAGATGCTATTGTTGCCCTCCCACTGGCTCAAGTTATTTTAAATTTTAAGTAGTTTTTTTTTCCTTTTACACAAAAAACCTATACATAGGAGACTTAGAAAACAGTTCATGTGCCTATAAAAATATACATTTAAGGAGACCCTTTAGGCTTTTACCTAAGGCTGATCTGTAAAGATCCCATACTATAATTAAAAAATAAATAACAGGAAATTATGGATATGAGGAGTCTGATTTCTGGACTTAATGTATTATAAAATTATATTTCCACTTTTTAAGAAACAAACAAAAAATATGAGTCATGCAAATGAAAAGGAAATAATGCCTCATTCATAGAACCAAAGTCACTTAGTAGAGACAATATCTATGGAAATCCAGACATTTGACTTATTACAGAAAGACCATTGTTCTAAAGAAGCTCAGAGAGCTAACTGAGGGTAAGGATACAGCTAAGCATGTTAGCTGTAAATATTAATAAAGAAAAGAAAGTTTTGGAAGTGAACAATGATTGAGATGAAAAATATACTAGAGGGGTTTTAAAGCAGATTTGAATTAGCCAAAAAAGAATTAGCTAATTCAAAAGATAGGATCAGAGCAGAAATCAACGAAATTGAAACAAATTGAAAAAATTGACAAAACTAAAAGTTGGTTCTTCGAAAAAATAAATAAGATCGACAGACCCTTAGCCATGCTAATGAAGAGAAGAAGAGAGAGAACTCAAATTACTAACATATGGGATGAAAAAGGCAATATCAAACAGATGCTACAGAAATACAGAAGACAATTAGAAATTATTTTGAAACCCTATATTCCAATAATATAGAAGATAGGGAAGACATCGATAAATTTCTTAAGTCATATGATTTGCCCAGACTGAGTCAGGAGGATACACACAATTTGAACAGACCAATATCAATGGATGAAATAGAAGAAGCAATCAAAAGACTACCAACCAAGAAAAGCCCAGGACTGGATGGGTATACAGCAGAGTTTTACAAAACCTTTAAAGAAGAATTAATACCAATACTTTTCAAGTTATTTCAGGAAATAGAAAAAGAGGGAGCTCTTCCAAATTCATTCTATGAGGCCAACATCACCCTGATTCTGAAACCAGACAAAGACACCTCAAAGAAATAAAACTACAGACCAATAGCTGTAATGAACCTAGATGCAAAAATCCTCAATAAAATTCTGGCAAATTGGATACAAAAACACATCAAAAAAATTGTGCACCATGATCAAGTAGGATTCATCCCTGGGATGCAAGGATGGTTCAATATACGGAAATCAATAAATGTTATTCACCACATCAATAGACTTAAAGATAAGAACCATATGATCATCTCGATAGACACAGAAAAAGCATTCAACAAAGTACAGCATCCCTTTATGTTCAAAACATTAGAAAAACTAGGGATAACAGGAACTTACCTCAACATTGTAAAAGGTATCTACGCTAAGCCTCAGGCTAGCATCATTCTGAATGGAGAAAAATTGAAGGCATTCCCTCTAAAATCTGGAACAAGACAGGGATGTCCTCTATCACCACTTCTATTCAATATAGTTCTCAAAGCACTGGCCAGAGCAATTAGACAGACGAAAGAAATTAAAGGCATAAAAATAGGAAAAGAAGAACTTAAATTATCACTATTTGTGAACAACATGATTCTATACCTAGAAGACCCAAAAGGGTCTACAAAGAAACTACTAGAACTAATAAATGAATTCAGCAAAGTGGCAGGATATAAAATCAATATGCATAAATCAAAGGCATTTCTGTATATCAGCGACAAAACTTCTGAAATGGAAATGAGGAAAAATACCCCATTCACAATATCCTCAAAAAAAATAAAATACTGGGAATCAACCTAACAAAAGAGGTGAAAGATTTATACAATGAAAACTACAGAACCCTAAAGAGAGAAATAGAAGATCTTAGAAGATGGAAAAATATACCCTGTTCATGGATAGGCAGAACTAACATCATCAAAATGGTGATATTACCAAAAATTCTCTATAGGTTTAATGCAATGCCAATCAAAATCCCAATGGCATTTCTTGTAGAAATAGATAAAGCAATCATGAAATTCATATGGAAAAATAAAAGACCCAGAATAGCAAAAGCAACTCTAAGCAGGAAGTGTGAATCAGGCGGCATAGCGATACCAGATTTCATACTATACTACAGAGCAATAGTAACAAAAACAACATGGTATTGGTACCAAAACAGGAGGGTGGACCAATGGTACAGAATAGAGGACACAGAGACTAATCCACAAACTTACAACTATCTTATATTTGATAAAGGGGCTAAAAGCATGCAATGGAGGAAGGATAGCATCTTCAAAAAATGGTGCTAGGAAAACTGGAAATCCATATGCAACAAAATGAAACTGAATCCCCTTCTCTTGCCATGCACAAAAGTTAACTCAAAATGGATCAAGAAGCTTGATATCAAATCAGAGACTGCATCTGATAGAAGAAAAAGTTGGCTCCGATCTACATATTGTGGGGTCGGGCTCCAAATTCCTTAATAGGACACCCATAGCACAAGAGTTAATAACAAGAATCAACAAATGGGACTTACTTAAACTAAAAAGTTTTTTCTCAGCAAGAGAAATAATAAGAGAGGTAAATAGGGAGCCTACATCATGGGAACAAATTTTTAGTCCTCACACACTTCAGATAGAGCCCTAATATCCAGAGTATACAAAGAACTCAAAAAAATTAAACAATAAGATAACAAATAACCCAATCAACAAATGGGCCAAGGACCTGAACGGACACTTCTCAGAGGAGGACATACAATCAATCAACAAGTACATGAAAAAAGGCTCACCATCTCTAGCAGTCAGAGAAATGCAAATCAAAACCACCCTAAGATACTATCTCACTCCAGTAAGATTGGCAGCCATTATGAAGTCAAACAACAACAAGTGCTGGTGAGGATGTGGGGAAAAGTGTACACTTGTACATTGCTGGTGGGACTGCAAATTGGTGCGGCCAATTTGGAAAGCAGTATGGAGATTCCTGGGAAAGCTGGGAATGGAACCACCATTTGACCCAGCTATTGCCCTTCTCGGACTATTCCCTGAAGACCTTAAAAGAGGGATACTATAGGGATACTGCTACATGGATGTTCATAGCAGCACAATTCACAATAGCTAGACTGTGGAACCAACCTAGATGCCCTTCAATAGATGAATGGATTTTAAAAAAATGTGGCATTTATACACAATGGAGTATTACTCTGCACTAAAAAATGACAAAATCATGGAATTTGCAGGGAAATGGATGGCACTAGAGCATCCATTTCCCTGGAAATTATGCAAAGGAAAGACTATGATTATGCTAAGTGAAGCTAGCCAATCCCTAAAAAACAAATGCCAAATGTCATCTTTGATATAAGGAGAGCAACTAAGAACAGAATAGGGAGGAAGAGCATGAGAAGAAGATCACCATTAAACAGGGTCGAGAGGGGGGAGGGAAAGAGAGAGAGAAGGGAAATTGCTCTGCCACAGTCCGGCTGCAGCAAAATAACTGGGGGGTGATGAGCAACTTGTGTAGATCGATACAGCAGGAGTGGGAGCCTTTTTTGTAGGAAAACAGAGGTATTTATACATTCCACACAGCTTATCTTAATTAACATAAACTCTAAACTCGATACAGCAGTCAACCAATAAGGAATCACCACACTTAATGGCTCACTGGCATTACTTCACATACCACTCCCTCTGGCAAAATGCCAGGCACCATCCTGACTTGTTTACAGACTCTAACATTTCCCCCTTTTGTTTAATTTAAATAACGACCATAGTGGTTTTTACACAAACAGCATAAATAATCACTACAGAAATACAGAAGATAATTAGAAATTATTTTTGAAAACCTGCACTCCAATAAAATAAAAAATATTAAAGGCATTGACAAATATCTAAGGTCATATAATTTGCCCAAATTGAATCAGGATGATATACACAATTTAAACAGACAAATTTCAAGCAATGAAATAGAAGACGTCATCAGAAGCCTACCAACCAAGAAAAGACTAGAACCGATGGATACACAGCTGAAGAATAACTCATACCAATACACTTCAAATTATTTCATGAAGTAGAAAAAGAGGAAGCACTTCCAAACTCATTCTATGAGGCCAATATCACCCTGATTTCCAAACCAAGAAAAAAACACATCAAAGAAAGAAAAATTCAGACCAATATCTCTAATGAACATAGATGTAAAAATTCTCAATAAAAATTCAGGCAAATTGAATATATAAACATATCAAAAAGATAGTGCCTATCCCATTATGAATCAGCCTCCTTATATCAAAGAAAACATTCAGCATTTGGTTTTTTGGGATTGGCTAAATTCACTTAGCATTATCTTCCTAACTCCATCCATTGACCTGCAAATAACATGATTTTATTCTCCTATATTGCTGAATAATATTCCACTGTGTATATATGCCACATTTTTTATATCCATTCATCTGTTGAAAGGTATCTAGGTTGGTTCCACAGTTTAGCTATTGTGAATTGCGCTACTATAAATATTTATGTGGCTGTGTCCCTGTAGTGTGCTGTTTTTAAGTCCTTTGGGTATAGACCGAGGAGTGGGATAATGGGATAGGGAGAGGGAGCATGTCAGGAATAGATGAACTGTAGATAGAGCAGAGGGTTTGCAGGGGAAGGGAGGGGGTATGGAATTAGAAATGATGGGGTAATGTTATGGTCATTATTATCCAGTACAAGTATGAAGACACAATTGGTGTGAATATACTTTGTATACAACCAGAGATATGAAAAAAATTGTGCTCTATATGTGTAATAAGAATTGTAATACATTTCACTGTCATATTTAAATTTTAAAAAAAGAAGTAAATAGATAAATAAGAAATGAGATTTTCTCAAACATATTAAACTTTGCATAAAAAGAAATGGAAATTAGAAAATACTTAGATATGAGTGAAAATGAAAACATAAAATGCTAAATGTGTGTGATTTTTAAAGATAATGCTCATAGGTAAATTTATACCACAAATGCCAAAAATAAAACAGAAGAAAGACCTTGTATTAGTCAACTTTCCATCCTTGTGTCAAAATATTTGTGATGAACAATTTATTAGAAGGACAGATTTCTTTTGGCTCAGGATTTCATAACAGATATCCATCAATGATCACTTGGCCCTGTCATTTTGGGCTGTGGTAGCACAGTACATCATGGAGGAATTTATAGCAAAGTTTTTAGACAAGAAAGAGAAATACAAAGTAACCAAGTGAGAAACATATGCAATATGACCCTATATTTAAATCCCCTCAAAATCAAAGAAAACTAGTGGCTAAAAAATTCAGCCATCCTGGACACAAAAGTCATTTGTGTTTTATATACTACTAATAATGTGAAATGGGAATTAAGCAGGAAATTCTATTTACAATATGCCCTAAAATAGTTAAATAGTTAGTAATATTTCTAACCCAGGAGGTGAAACACTTGTATGCTAAAATGTACAAAATATTGTTGAAAGAAATTTGAGATCATATAATCAATGAAGGACATTTTATATTTATAGTAATAAAGAGTTAATATCATTATGATGTCAGTTCCACCCAAAGCAATCGACAGATTCTATAAATATCTAACAACATTTCCAAAGCTTTTTTTCCCCCAAAACAACTGTAAACCAGTCCTCAAATACACTCCCAATTACAAAGAAGTTTGCTTCCCCCATCTTTAAAATAAAGAATAACACCTGACAGTGCAATTTTTCAACTCCAAACTTACTATGAAGCTAATGTTTTTTGTTTGTTTTTTAAGAGTATGGTACTGACTTAAGAATAGCCATGTAGATCAATGGAATAAAATAGAGTAGAAGAAAGAAACCCTCCTCACACAATTTTTAGTTGAGTTTTAATAAGAGACCCAGACCACTCATTGTGAAAAGACAGTAGTTTCAACAAATGGTGCTGGTAAATCTAAAAATACACATTCAAAAGAATTTATATGGACTTTGCCTATACCATATAAAATATCAACCCCAAGTGATCAAAAATCTTAACGAAGAACTAAAAACTATAACAATTTTAGAAAAAAATATTGGAGAAAACTGTCACAATGTTGGACTTAGCAATTACTTCCTGAATATGACACTAAAAGTACAAAAAACAAGAAAAAATTAATAAATTAGACTTTATAAAAATTTGGAACATATTTTTAATAAAAGGATACTATTATATAAAGAAAAAATGAACTGAATGAGAGAAAAGATTTTCAGCTAATATATTTGATAAAATTAATATCTAAACATATATAGTTCCTAAAGTCCCCAAGCAAAAGTACAAATAATCCCAATAAAAACTGGGAAAAGTATTTGAAAGAACATTTCTGTGAAGAATATATGCAAATGGCTTATAAGCATATGAAAAGATAGATGTTCCACATCATTAAATGTACTGGTTAACTATATTAATAGTTAAATATATGGTGGTTAACTGTTGTGGTTAACTATATCAATAATTATAATCATAATATAATAGAATTTTATTAATAACATAATTAATTATATTGGTAATTATAATTAATAATTATTAATAATTTACATTATGACTAAACAATGTTTTAGTCAGCTTTTTCACCACTGTGACTAAAAGACTGGATCAGAACAAATGGAGAGGAGAAAACTCAAGGTTTCAGAGGGCTCAATTCATGGTCATCTTCCTTGGGGTACAAGGTGAGGCTGAATATTATGGCAGCAGAGTGTGGTAGAGATGAACAGATCTATGTGATGATCAGAAAGCAGAGTAAGATCTCCGCTTACCAGATACCAATAAAAACCCCAAAGTCACACCCACAATGCCTCATCACCTCCAGCAGCACCCACCTGATTTCAGTTACCAGTCAATTAATCCCATCAGGTTATTGATTCACTGATTGGGTTAAGGCTTTCATGACCCAATAATTTCTTCTCCGAACTTTCTTGCATTGTTTTACATGTGAGCTTTTTGGGGACACCCCACATCAAAACCATGACAATAATTATAATTAATCATTATCAATTAATTACTAATAATATAATTACTACTAATATAATAATATAATTTGATTCACATTTCCTTAATAATTACAATATAATTGTATTGTAATAATTGTATTTCCTTAATAATTGTAATTATTAAGGAAATGTGAATCAAAACCATAATGAGGTACTACTTAACACCAATCAGGGTGGTCATAATAGATAAAGTAAACTAAAAAATAAATGCTGGAAAGTATAATGAGAATTTGGAGTCCTCAGACACTGCTTTGGGAATGTAAAATGGTGCAAGTACTGCGGAAAGTATTTTGACCATTTCTCAAATGGTCAAAAGTAAAAGCACCTTAGATATTAGGAGTCCATTTCTAGGTATATAATGAATGAAAGCAGAGACTTGAACAGATATTTATATACTAATGTTCACAGCAACATTCTTTATACTAACCAAAGTATGGAGCTAATCTGCATTTCCATCAACAGATGAAGGGTAAGCCATTTCTGGAAATTTCATTATTCATACAACAGAAAATACCTAGACATTTAAAATGAAATTTTGATGTATGCACAACATGGCTAGACCTTGAAATCATTATGTTAATTAAAATAAGCAGACTCAGGACAGATATTTCATAATTCCACCTCTATGAGGTATCTAGAAAAGAGAAATTTATAGAGATAGAAAGTAGAAGAAAGATAACTAGGCACTTAGGAAAGAAAGGAGAACTTATTATTAAGCATTTACATGCTTTTTTGGAGGATGATAAAATGGTTTTTGGTATGAAGAACGGTGATTCACAACATTACAAATGTGTTTAATGCTACGCATTTGTACACTTATAAATGGTTCAAATGATAAATATTACCACAATAAAACAACAAAAGTAACACTTGTATACGTTTGTTATCTCCCAGTCTCTGTGGTTCAGAAATATAGGGAAATCTTACATGGGCCCTCTGCTTCAGAATCTCTCAGAAGTAGTGGACTGCTCAGAACTGAAATCTCTCTGAAGGTTCTTTTGGGGAGAGTCTGCATTCATATATTGTGTGGTGTTGGGGGCTTCAGGGGTTTGGGAATTGCTGGACTGAGAGTCTTGGTTCCTCACTGGCCAGTGACCTGCTCTCATTCCTTGCCACATGGGCTCTTTCCACACAACCAACTACCTCATTAAAATCAATAAAAACTGGAATGTATACTACAAAGTCAGAATATTCTGTAAACCAAGAACATAAGAGACATTTCATCACCCATGTTATATTATATTGGTGAAACCAAGTCACAGTCAGAGGGAAAGAACTGCATAACAATGATGCAGTGGTCTTAGGGTGCTACCTTAGAAGTCTCCTGGCTACAATAAGATTGCATCAAATAATACCACAATATCTGGATGCAAAATGTTAATGTCATGCAAATATATCACTATGTATACCAAACCAAATACTTCAAAATATTTGGAGACAAGTTGGCAAAACTTTGAATGATTGTCTTGAATATTCACCTTTATTCTCATTTTTTTTCTTGACACTGCCAAACAATGCCAGGAAGATAAATTACTTAGTTTGATACTTCCACCATTTGTTTTCAAAATATGGGAACATTTTGCATGTCAGTTCAGATAAATGACATTTTTTGAAAGATGTTCAAACTATCTGGCACTCTGAGAATCTGATTGCTTTATTATTGAACATCAATACCTTTCTTCCAACGATTTGACATACCATTAATTGTGACTGTAAATCTGTGGTAGATCCTTGTAGAAT
Source organism: Marmota flaviventris (assembly GCF_047511675.1). Taxonomy (NCBI): domain Eukaryota; kingdom Metazoa; phylum Chordata; class Mammalia; order Rodentia; family Sciuridae; genus Marmota; species Marmota flaviventris. The sequence continues at coordinate 56,082,629 of NC_092500.1, read as the reverse complement.
TGTAATTGATGCCCAATGGCATCTAGCTAGTGCCTAAATTGTTTATCAATAAAGTTAATCCTATATTTGACAAATTTATAAATTAACATGATTATATGTTAATATATGTACAGATAATTTGTGCATGTTTGCCTAAAATAAACAAATTTTTTAAAGAAAAACAATGGCAAATCTTAAAATTATGTCTTCTTCTTAAAAAAATAAAACATTTATCATACTAGCTGGTCTCTCAGCTCTGAGTAATTGACTGATTTGCTCACATTCCCTTAAAAAAGAAAATATACTTGGCTTAGCTATCTACCAAGAGCCTGAATCAACTCTAGAGTAAATTCATGGCTAAGCCCTGCTTCCCACATAAGAAAGTCCAACTGATATTTAAAATGGATACCAAGGAAACATATTATTATAGGAATTCATTACATTCTGGCTCAGAGCTGGGGTGAGACTCAGGTAGGCATAGGAAAGTTGTTGAAACATTCTAACTTGTCAAATAAACAGGACAATGCTTCTGGTTTAAAGTAAGTAACAACAAATTCTTTCAGGTTAAATCAGTGCCTACTGGATTGTTGCTCAGTCAACTTAATTTTTAAGCTTTCTTTCAGACTTATTTCTTTCCTCCTAATCACTACTCATTTTTTTTTCTTTCCGTTATATCTTTTTGAAAAATCTGTAACAATAGCTCTGATCATTACAGTTACCTTGGGGACAAAGTGATATTTTTCTTTTTTACTGTTCTTCTGTTAAGATGGAGAGTTTTAAGGAGCCTCCATTTATTTTTTTTTCCTAATTTATAGTTCTCATGTGATAGTTCAGAGGTCTAAAATAAGAATTATACGACTTACTGAATGTCTACTTCAACTCTGTATTACAAAATAAAATGGCAACTGGTATGAAATACTAATGATATTTAATTAATGGTATGCTATTATGTAATTAAGTAGCCCATTTATTAAATTTAGAGGTTCTGTTTCATAATCTTGAAAACCTTGGAATCGCCCTTTTCCCAGTGTAAATCATTATAGCAAAAGTCATTGTCTCCTCATGGGAAGGCTGAGAGAAAGATTTGCTATGTCAAGGATCTCTAGGTTCTGCTTGAAATAACCAAGTCTAACTTTCCTTCAAGGAATTCCGAGTTTCCAATGAAGTGGCTCATTCTCATTAAAGTGTAGTTCTTAGAAACTAAAAACCTGGGACTCGATTGCATTGTTTCACACTTGCTCCACAATTAATTCACCCTTTGGTAAGTTTTCCTGTGAAACATTTACTCCTCAATAAGAGGTGTCCTTGAACCAACCACCTCATAGATTTACTTTGAAAATTACACAAGTTTAAGAACACGTATACTGAAGAAGGGGTACGCAACGAGCCAGTTTCTGAGAGGCACAGCACTCCTTTGAGGACTGATTGGTTTAAAGAATCTTCAGGGTTTTTTAATCTTTAAAATTGTGCTATAGTCCCAAACATCCTTCTCTTTTCTTCTTCAGTTGGTTTCAAATTTCTAATGAGATCACATGATGGTATTTGCTTTTCTAGGATGTCTCTCCATTTTATCTCACAAACATTTAAAGTAGTGGAATCCTTGTACATTTCATTGTCTTGCCCTCTGTTTATTAGAATCTACATAATATACATACAAAGAATATACATAACAAAGTTGTAAGTTAACCAGGAAGCAGACTCTGAGACAGAGATTAGCATACATTCAATTTGTTAGTGGGGCTCTTGACAGCTATTTCTCAGTGGAAAATAAAGTAAAATAAGCAGAGAGAGGAAGTATTTGAGTTCTACCATGGCATCAAAAATGTTCTCAGAAGAACCTAGTAGAACATCCAAATATGAAATCACCCTTTTGGTATGTCCCAATTTGGGATTAGGTGGCTAGATTCTACACTTTTGAGTCTGTGTGTCATTGCATGTAGAATAATCTAGGAATGGGTTGTGGCTTTAGACAAAGTCACTAACTGTTCCCAAGGATAATTCCCAGATGTAGTTGAAAGCTAAAGGCTATTAGAAAATAGCATTTATAGCATCTGGAAAAATAATTTCTTCAATTTTGAAAGTGGAATAAACTCTACATCAGAGCATTCCTCTAAAGCTATGACAATACAGTTAGAAGGCAATTTTCACCAACAATGCAGTCTACCAAAAATCCAATCAATCAGGAATATTATTACTGTTTTATTAGTTTATATTTCTATTTATTTATGGAAATATACAAAATTCTCAAATACTGTTTGCATAATGGCCCTTCCTATTTTTTTTTAATATTGTTCTTAAGATTTTGGTTTAAAATTAATTTATAACAAGGGTCCAGGCCCTGGTTTCTATTTCCATTCTACAATTAAAACAATCAGGGAGAGCTACTTCCAAAATTGTCAAGTAAGAGAATTAATTCTGCCATAAACCACCATAAACACATGCAAATATTTTTAAAATGAACTTTCTAGAATTCTCAGTATCAACAAAGAGCTTGCATGAAGGAACAATTATTCAAGAATATTGACTGAAACTGTTTAAAGACTGTGAATGTTATAGCAAAGTTTTTAATTGGCTAATTCCCATCAACTTTCCCTTACTAGTAACCTTGAGAAATCAGTCTTATAATCAGAGTAGCAGTGAAAACCAATAACCTCATAGCCACTGGAGGTGATAAAACATGCTTTAAGCTTCTCCAAAAGGCTTTTTTCCTCCAATATTTGTCATTATTTTGTCTTTTTTTTTTATTGTGGTTCATTTCAAACCCTTGTGTACAAACAGGATTTACCTTTGTTGGATTTTAGAACTTAGAGCTTGCTCACCTCAGTTTTCCTCTAGGGTGCTTATGGAAACTGTGAACTGCAGTTTTTTAATATTGCAGTTATGAGAGTCAATGTTAATAATTTAAACAAGTAAGAAAGTGATAAAACAAAAGGAAAAGTCAGGAAATAAGATGTTCATAGGATACTTTGAAAGCCAGGTTATATTCCTGAGAATTTAGAAGATAGCATGTGTATACAAGTCTGTATGCCTGCTCAGAAAAGGCTTTAGACCAACCATTTTCTCATCTGACCAGCATTGAGTCTTTGTGAAAGTGGGAAGTGCCAACTAAGGTAGAGTTGTAAACCACTTACTAGAATATTACAAACATGCTACAATAGGTATATAGTGTCTCTTGGCATAAATTGCTAGATTTATGGATTCAGAGCATTTAAAGAGGTCTTATATATTAACTGACAATCATTCTAACAAAGCCATGACTTTATTAACTGCACAAGGCAAAAGATACAAACTTTACAGAATTAGTTCAGGAAAGCCATTAAACCAATAGTAATAAGAATAATAAAAATAATCAACAACAAACCTTTAGGAAAAATCTAATTTACAGAGTTGACATATTATTTAAGATGTATATTTTCAATGCATAAAAAAATACACATTTTACAAGAAATGGAAAGTATGGCCATACAGAAAGAAAAAGGAATTGCTATAAACTGTCCTCCAAAAGCCCTAGACATTGGAATTTCTAAAAAATTCTTCAAATAATATCATTGGGATCTCAGATGGGACCCAGGAACAGAAAAAAAAAAAAAAAAAAAAAAAATATATATATATATATATATATATATATATATATATATATATATCAGGAAAAAGTGAAATATTCAGAAAAGTTAGAATTTAGTTAATATTAATAATCACTTGGTTCATTAGTTGTGAAAAATATACCCTGGTAATGTAATGTAGGATGATAATAACACGGAAAATAATGTTCTGAAGTTGAAAAGTTTATAATTTTGTTCATATCTCTAAACCTAATTATTTCCTATCTCCTTGTTTATTCACTATTTGAAGAGAAGAAAGGAAATGTTGCAGATATCTTAATGTCTACCTGTCACTTGTTGCTATACATATTTTGAAGTACAATCATTTAAATTTAAAATATACTTTGAGATTATTATCCTTCTTCTCTCTGAAAGAAATTGACCTCTTCTTTTGTAGTAACATGTTCATATTCACAGGATAATATATTCTTGCTCTAGTGTCACTTTCTTTGACATTAATTTAACTACTCTTTTTTATATTTAGTGAACTACAGTTTTCTTATGATTTTTATTTGAATACTACATCTTTTTCCTTATTTACATTTTTACCAATTTTGCCTTTATGTTTGAAGTGGATTGTTTTTTTAAAATTGCATGTACTTAGTTAGCTCTTACATTTTTATCCAATGTGAAAATTTTTCTTTTCCAGTGTTTAGGATAAAAATATTTAGAGTGATGATGAACATGTTTTGATTTTGATCAGCTATTTTGATTTTTATTTGTTTCACACTTTATTCTATTTTTCCTATATAGCTTCTTTCTTTTAAATAATTAGTTTTTAAAACTTCATATTATATTTACTCTTTTAAGTGCATTAAAATTAAACTTATCTTTTAAAAGAGCAGTACTTATTTGATTATAATTATTTACATATAGTTATGACATAATTATAATACATATTTACATAGACTCTGATATTAGTCAAATATTCATAATTTTACACTTTAAATAAATCAATAACTACCTGTATTAATGTTAAAATTTTATATGACATCTATAAGACCATATAAGAAAGATTTATTAATGTTTCAAATGAGGCATTAAACCACTATGTTTGGGTACTTCTCCAAATAAATATTTTCTTTTATAATGCTTCTACAGTAAATCCAAACAGATTCCAGAGAGATACTTCTTAATCTTGAGAATATTTTGTAGAAAATTCTAGGAACTTCAAAATTCCTAAGGGTTATATTTGTAGAAAATAATAGTATGATCACCTAGTTTATCTTCTACTATGCTCTGATATTATCTATTCCTAAACAGAATACTAAGAATATTTATACCAAGGAAGATTTCTCTTTCAGTTGCTATGGGCATTTATTAGAGCTTTCAACCCTAGGTGTTAAAAATAATTCTATGAATTTTAGTAATTCAGATTCTGCCTTCAGTATCATAATTTCTATAAAGCCTTTTACTTAAACAAGGGCTGTTTTGATAATATCGCACCAGGAGGCTATATTGTGATAATGGATATATTGATGGAATATTCCAGTATTCTGAATTAAAATAGTTCAGAAGACATTTCAGGGACTTTCAACTACTACGATTTGCTAGATATTCCCTGGCCACCATTCTCTTGTGCTTAATGGAACATGATAAGCACTCCCAAATAGCAAAGTAATAACTTTTGTGCTTCCTATAAATACAAGCTCTGGGGAAATAGATTACTGAACAATTAGGAAAGTGTAAAGTCAGATCAGTATTTCATTGTAGGGCAAGATCAGTTTGTCCTGCCCATTATAGTAAGTTTAAATGATCCCACCTGAGTCTGCTCTTAGCAGTTGCACTGATACATTATGCATGACATTTGACTATTCATAGAAAGTAAAATGCATTGTATTCCATTAGTGGTTTCCTATGAATGTATGTCTACAAATTACGGAGGATATTTAGGCTGATGTGTTGCTTCTTTGCATATTTATGATGCTCCTGCCACATTCATTATTGATATGAATGTCATGGGAGGTACCAAAGATCAACGTGATTTCTATCAATTTGAGTTTTTGTGTTTGGGATTAAAACTCTTATGTTAATATAACTGCATGTGTATATGTTATTCTGTTTATGCATAATTAGAAAATCAATCTTTGCTCTATATCTTATGTTATAGCTGTTACACCAAAGCATAAAATGAGACACTGTTATTATTTAGATATAGATTTCCCCCCAATAAGCTCATGTGATAGACAATGAAGGAATGTTCAGTGGGAGAAAAGATTAGATTATGAGAACTGTAAGAATTAATAATTTGAACGGATTTCTGGGTATTAACTGTAAGCAAATGGTACACAGCTGAAGGAATTAGGTAATTGGGACCCACCTGGGGGGATTATATATCTTGTACTTCTTTCTCTCTCTCTCTCTCTCTCTCTCTCTCTCTCTCTCTCTAATTCTATCTCTATCTCTGTCTCTTTCTCCACTTCCTGGTGGCCAGGAGGTGAGCCACTTTCTTCCATGATACCCTTCTGTCATGATACTCTTTTGTCTTGCTTCCAAAACAGAGCCATGGAGCCCAAATAAACCTATCCTCCTCTAACTTGTTTTTGTCTGGTACTTGTATAGGATGAGAGTTTGATCAGTTGTTCTCCACCTCTAATAGGTTGAATCTTCCCTCTATTGTGTCTGAGTATAAAGATATTTGTTTCACATGCCTGGTAAAGGGTATAGATAATGGTTTCCTGAAGAAAGTCTGAAATTCTGGCATATATAAGAACAGAATATATCTTACTTTGTCACTATGTCTGTCACAAAATGGATTTAGGATATTTTACTGCTCTGATCATAAAATTATAGTTACTAATAAAATATCTTATTGCAGATTTTGCTACCAGTTTTGACAGTGTAGATGAAATCAGATCATAAGTGATAGACAACATCTGTAAAAACAAAACAAAAAGTAAGGGGGGGGACCCAAACATATTTTGTTTAAGGATACTGGAGAGTAGACAATAATTGACAGCCCGAAATTCTAGAAAGAAATGACCTGAATATTTGCAGGACATTTTATCTTGAGAATTTTGGCCACCAGAAAGCAGCCTTTGTAGCAGTTTTATTGATTTCAAAAGGCAGCCAGAAATTGAAGAACCAATATGTCTAATAAAAATGAATTATAGTTTAAGATGCAAGCATATTTAAATGTTTTAAAATTAATCATCTACTTTACTAATTAGAAGACTAAATAATAAATATAACATTTGATGCATAAAATATAGCTGATACAATTTAGCATCCATTCATTATTTTAGAAAACATAGTCAAAACAAGCCACTATAGAAAATCTTGTGGTAGCCAGAAATTGCAGAAGTCTTTCTTTAATTCACTTGTTAATATGAATTCTGACCAAAACTCATAAATAAAAATGCAGCTATGAGAAAAAGAGGAGAAATAAAACTTTTTTGACACAAACCATTATTGTTTATGTAGAAAATATAAAAAAAACTAAATGATGAGAACTATAAAATAAATTTATTAAGATTACTGGATAAAATACAATATTAATATACAAAATAAATTAAATTAATTTATATCTGCAACAAGATATTAGAAAGTAAAATTGAAGAATACATTTGTAATAGAATCATTGAAATAATCAAATACACTGGTAAATTGTTAATAAAAATGTACAAAATTTCTTCCCCTAAAACTAGAATACATTTCTAAGAAGAATTTTAAAAAGTCTAAATAAATTGAAACTATAGCATTTTCATGGAATGAATTGATATTATCAAAAATATCAATTCTCTTTAATTGACATTTGGATTCAATTCAATGCAATTTCAACTTAAATCCCAGAGTGATTGAACTTTGACCTGAGGAAATTGACAATTCTAAAATTTAGAGGAATGAAATATTACAAGACATAATATCTGTTAGGAAGAGATATTTCTAACCTACAATAATTGAAACAAAGTGGTGGAAATAAGAATTGAAAAGTAGACAATGGAACAGTCAGATAAGTCTAGAAACATCTGTTTGCATAGAAAAAAATAGTATTGTATCTGGGCCTGATCAACTGAATATCCTGTTTAAGAAAAAATAAATCTTAGATTTTATTTTACACAAAGGATAAAACATCAATTTCAAGTGAATTGTAGGCCTAAGTGGAAAATTTTTTTTCCAACATAAAATGTAGCAGAGCATTTTCATAACAATGGGACAAGAAACAATTTCTTAAGAAGAGTGAAAGTATTAATAATGAGGAAAATATTAATGAATTGGATATTATTATAATTTAGAACTTGAGTTCATAAGTATGTCACAAACAAGAGAGTGAGATTGGAAAGGCAAATGAGAGTATAAGAGTGAACAGTCAGGCCTTCTTAGTCCATGGATTCTCCACCTACACACTCAACCTACCATGGGTAGAAAATATTTGGAGAAAATAAAATTGTATCTATACTAAATATATACAGACTTTTTCCTCTTGACAATATTCCCTAAACAACGCATATAACAACTAACTACAGAGTGTTTGCATTTATTCATTGCCATGAATAATCTAGAAATGATTTAAAGTATATGGGAGGATATGTGTAGTTTCTTTTTTTTTTTTTTTCAGAGTAGAAATTAGAAGTTTATTAAAGGACAGCAGAAAAGACTTCTCCTGGCGGAAGAAGGGGACCCAAGAGGTGGAATCCCATGTGTAGTTGATGTGTAGTTGTTATATCACTTTATACAAGGGAACTGAGCATCGATGAATTTTGGGTTTCATGTCCATGGGGCTCCTGGAAACAATCCCCCAAGGATTTAGAGAGATAGGTGTATATTTAGAAAAGTTAAGAACATGCATATATATTTGTATGTAAAGATTGCTACATATCATTAGAAAAAATGGACCAGGCAATAGAAAAAAAAGAGAAAATTTTGGCTAGAGAAAACATCCTTCAGTGGGAGACAATAAAATTAAATTTATGCATGTAACATATATTTAACTTCAGTAATTATAACCACAACTATTTAACTTTATATTTCCCCAAAGTATTTAAACCAATATATAATACTGAATATACTAAGTGAAGGTAAGAAATCTGTGTTGCTGAAGTTCACATATATTGCTGGTAGGTTTACACATGTACTTCTAGAAAAGTAAAATGAAATGTGTAAATACCCCATGATGTAGCAATTCCATTCCCAGAGTTAAAACCCCAAACTCTATCTATCTATCTATCTATCTATCTATCTATCCACACACACACATATTTACAACAAAAGAAATGTAAAATTGTATACAGTAGCATTATCTGTAAAAGATCCATAGAGATCTAACACAAATGCCATCAATAAAAGAACTATAGATAATTTGGGATATGTCCATATACAGTATTGTTCAAAAATCAAAATGGGGTAAATTAATACTTCATATAGCATCAGGAATAAATTTTATAGATGATTGATTCATGAAATAACTTAAATGTATCTCAAAATTATAATTTTCGGTGAAGGAATCAGAAACCAAGTGTGCACATGGTATGGCTTCATTTACATGCATTTTAGAACGAAGGAAACTGTCAGTAGTTCTTGCATAATTGTGTTCACACTGTGAAAATTAAAGAAGCTATATGGAGATCATGCATATATTTTCCATTCTGTGCACTTTATTTCAATATAAGTAGTTCAAATAAAATGCTGGACTAATATTGTTTTGAATAATTTGTTACTCAAATAATTGACATATTTCTATCAATTGGAAAAACAACATTCTACAAGAATATAGCTGATGCTCTCTCATTTTATGGCATACACTTTTCTGTAAGACATTGGAGGAAGACATGAAATACATATGAGTTTCTCTTGGTTTTCTTCCACATACTAACCTCTGTGTATGTGAGGAAGATGTATATGATATTACAGAAATGAATTTCTGATATCAAAACTGTACCCTAATTTCAAAGCTTATTTAACATATTATTTAGTAAGGGTAATTTCCCTAAGATATCCATAAGATCTTCTATCAAAGTAACTGGCTTCTCTTATTCCAGAGTATTTTGTTTGGTTTTCATTTTTAGGTTGTTATAATACATATCAAATTCTGTTGTACATCAAATACCACATTAATTGGCTTATAAAAGCCTTCTCTGGCATTGAATATCTTCTGTATTAAAGATTAATAAGCACAACTATGTGTAGTTTTTCTCCTGTGGAGTTTTCATTTTATTTTTATTTTTATTTATTTATTATCTTGTGGTGCTAGGATTGAACCCAGGGCCTTGTGCTTGCAAGGCAAACACTCTACCAACTGAGCTATAGCCCCATTCTCTGGAGTTTTTATTTTAAAGAAGAAGTGTATATATATATATATATATATATATATATATATATATATATATATATATATATATTCAAAAGGAACTATAGCTTTATATTGCAAAAGAAATTTATAGTAAATACTACCATTGAGATGAAAAAAAGATACCTGGATGAAACCAAAATCCTGCCAGTTAGGGAAGTTTTGAGCCAGATCCTGAAGTGTAGTAAGTTGTTCCTGCACTTGTTCATTTCATCAATTATTAAAGATTTATTGAGTCTTTCTACATGCTCAGTACCAAAATATATGCTGGAGAAATACAAAGGAATAAGATATAACTTCTATCCTAGAAAAGTTCGAGTTCTTTGGTAGAAATCTATACCTTGACATATAAGCACACCAGAATGGAATGCACATATAAGTCATATTTAAAATGACCTGGAAGTACAGAGGATGAATAGAGAGTTGTCTGTGTTATGGGCAGACACAAAAGCAACATGCAGGAGACACACATGCACATACACATATATGTGCATGCATACACACACAAGCAAAGCATAAGTTTTCTCATTTACAACAAGAATAAACCTCTCCAGTAGGCACTATTGCTCGATTTAATAGATGAGGAAACCAAGGGAAAAGGAAGCAAACTTGCTTGCCTACGGACACACATTAGTTGTTCGCAGATCCAGGATTATAAACCAAAGCCATATTGCTTCAAAACTCTGCAAATGCTGTGTTAACCTTTAATCATACAGTCCCTGTGATGTACTTGAAGAGCTGCTTTTCTACCTTCAGGCATTAAGAACGGCGACTGAAAATAATTTATACAACTCCATTGCATTGATCTGAGATTGCGCTGGGATTAAGGTTTTTTTTTTTTTTTCCAACCCAGACCTACAGCCACTACTAATCACTCAGTTTTGCTGGGTTGTCAAGTCCTTCTGGGAATCTTTAGAGGGAGCTCAAATCCTCACAGAAAGTCTGTAGAAGAAAAGGTGTGCAGGGTGGGCACTGGCACATCTCTAGCCAGTTGTGGAATAGAGAAGATGGAAACACAAGTCACCAATGGAGGATGGCTTATTCACGGGAATTCCAGCATAACTGCTCTTGAAATGCTAGGAGAATGCATTTAAAGGGGAGGGAGATGGAAAATAAGCCTGACTTCAAGAGGCATGGTTTAGGATGAAGGATATTCTGCATAAATTAGATGCAATAGTGAACAATGCAGTGATATTTTTAATCTTAAAGGTAAAAATCTAGTACTTTGCACAGAGTATGTGTTAAATACATGTTTATCAACTAGCTTTTAAATTAGTTTTGCTTAGTATTTACTGGCATATAAATATTAAAAACTCAATATTTGTATTTTATTTAATATCACTAGAAGTTCCTTTTTGTTGTTTATCTTTTTGTTTTTCTAAATTAAGAGTCAATGTCTTGCTATGTTGTCCAAGCTGATTCTGGACTCCTGGGCTGGAGCATTCCTCCTTCATTAGCCTCCTGAATAGCTGAGACTATAGGCAGGTGTCCCTGCACTTGCCTTTGAAAGATTTTGTATTCGTTTTTTAATAAAGCAAGGGATCTTGAACGTGTGTGTGTGTGTGTGTGTGTGTGTAATATACTGATTTTTCCAGAATTTTCATTTCTTTTAAATTTTATTATTAATTTTTCAGTATGTAGTAGTGAACAGATATGTAATCATATATTAAGTCTCTATTCTCATAATGTATCTCTGCTTTATTTTAACATCTGGAATTAACATTTATGGCTATTAAATATAGAAATCAGAATATGAGCAATATGATTTAATTTGTTGTGTTTTATGCATTTACTGATTGTGGATAATTCTAAGGGAGCACTGCTGTTCTGTTGTGGAAATCTTTTGCTTAAATATAAAACTTGATGTCTAAAGGAGAATCAAAGCTTATCTGATGAGGATGGTGTAGCCCTTGCTGGGAACTAGGTATGAGACAGAGTGTCACAACCAAAAATGACAGGAACTCCTGTTCCTGGGAAAGGCTTTCACTTTGATAAACTATCTGACAAAAAGCATCCAACACTCTTTCACATTGAATGTATGCAATTGTCATTTTGATTTTTCTTGTGAATGAGTTACAGAAAAGAAAACAAAACTGACAAAAGACAATAGTTTAATCTCTAAAGTGAATGAATCAGAGTAAGCTTCAATTAGCCCATAAAGAAATAGAAAGATGAAAAGCATGGGAAGAATCTTCACGGATTCCCAAGGATTCATTGTAGCTGATAATTTTAATGTACTTCTCCAAAGAACTATTTAATCAGGAATAATAAAAATAAATGGCCACTGGACAGCACTTCATTTCCAAAGAGCTTTAGGAAAGTTAACACACTGTTATATGGACTCAGTGATAATAGGCTTCTGAGTCATTGGTGAATATGTTCAAATGTAAATCTGCCACACTTATTAGTCCTGAGTCAGGTGTCAAAATTTACAAAGGTTGTGCTTTGGGTATTGTGCAAAAAGTACTATATAAACCATCTGTCTATTAAAGGCTTTGCTACACAATATGTGAGTCATTTCAACAATGGAGAAACTCCTCATTTTGTTAAGAAAAAAAAATTCAGGCATGTGAGGGAATACTGTCAAATTTGAATATCTGAACAGATTTCTAAATACAATTTTATTTATATATTATGCAAAACTATTGATGTTTCTAGTATAGTTTCTCTTTAAACTAAAAAATACATTTCCTGATTTTTTCTTTCTTTACCCATTTTTTAAATTATTCTTATGTGGATATTTTCTTTCAACTCTGGATGCATCATACACTGCTGGTTTTTCAATTTTCACCTTGTAATTTTTTTCTGCTTGCATTTCCCCATCTCCCACTGGGAACCACTTGGTCATTATAGATTAGTTTATTTTTTCTAGAATTTTATATGAATGGAATCATACAGTAAGTCTAATTTTTCTGACTTTTAATTTTGTATAATTATCTGTGATTAGTTCATGTATTGTACATCAATATTTTTGTCCTTTTTGTTGCTGTACAGTCTCCCATATTGTAAATGTTCATACATACATCCCACACGCATGCCACAATTTATTTCCTTTGTTTCCATGTTTGAGCTATTACAAAAACAAAAACAAACAAAAAAAAAACCTGCATTGAATATCCACATTTTTATAACATATTATAATAAGAAATGCTTTATTTCCCATGAGCAATTATTAAGAAAGGAACATTGCCATTATTAGGTAAACATATGCTTAACTTAAGAGGAAAATGAAACAGTGAAACATGTTGCAAAATACTTCTAACATTTTACCTTACCATCAACAGTGTTAAAAAATTCCATTTGGAGCTCATGCCATAATCCCAGTGATTAGGAGGCTAAAGCAGAATTGTTAAATTTCAAGGCCATCTTCAGAAAATTAGAAGGATCCTAAGCAACGTGGTGAGACATGTCTCAAAATTAAAGATTAAGAAAAAGCTGAAGATAGAGTGGTAAAGCACTCTTGGATTCAATCCCTGATACCTCTCTCATGAAAAAAAAAATAAATAAAATAAGAGTTTTCATCGCTGGAGGTTTTTATCAATGTGTAACATGTTTTTGATTGTTGTTTTGATAATTTTTAAAAAGTTAATATGTTTTATTTAATTGGTTCTTTTTAGTTATACAAAACAGTAGAACCCATTTTCACATAATAATAACGCATTGGACATATCATATTCTAGTTCAAACCCAGAACCTCTCCTTCCCCTTCCCTTTCCCTAGTCTCTGTTTCCTTTTCTCTATTGATCTTTCTGTCATTTATCTGTAGTTTTTTAAAATTAATTTCTTGTGGATATACTTGATAGTGAGATTCACTGTGGTATATGCATGTATGTATATATGAAAGTTATGTCAGATTCATTCCACTGTCTTTCCTTTTCTGATACTCTTTCCCTTCCCTTTAATCCCCATTATCTACTCCACTGGAATTCTATTTACCCCCACTTCTTATTGTGGGTTAGCTTCCACCTATCAGTGAAAACTTTGTTTGGGGGTGGATTGGCTTGTTTTATTTAGCATGATAGTCTCAGATCTGTCCAGTTACCGGCAAATATCACAAAGTCAGTCTTCTGTATGACTGAGTAATACTCCATTGTGTATATATACCACATTTTCTTTATCCATTCATGTGTTCAAGGACACCTAAGGTGGCTCTATAGAGATCTCATAAATAAATTCAGCAAAGTAGCAGGATGCAAAATCAACATCCATAAATCAATTGTGTTCCTATATTCCAATAACAATCTGGTGAAGGAGAAATTAGAAAAACTATCTAATTCACAATAGCCTCAAACAAGCAAACAAACAGACAAAAAAAAAAAAAAAAAAAAAAAAAAACCCAAACCAAAAACAAAAACAAAAATCAATCTTGGAATCAATTTAACAAAAGAGGTGAAGAACCTCTACAATGTGATTTCATGAATGACAAAGGTGCTGAAAACATGCACTTGAAAAAAATAGTCTCTTTAATAAATTGTGGGGGGGCTGAGGATGTGGCTCAAGCGGTAGCGTGCTCGCCTGGCGTGCTTGCGGCCCGGGTTCGATCCTCAGCACCACATACAAACAAAGATGTTGTGTCCGCCGAGAACTAAAAAATAAATATTAAAAAATTCTCTCTCTCTCTCTCTCTCTCTCCCTTTAAAAAAAAAATAAATAAATAAATTGTGGGAAATTGGAAATCCATATATAGTGTGATAAAATTTAACCTTTATCTCTTACCCTGCACAAAACTCAACTCAGAGTGTATCAAAGACCTAGGAAACAAACCAGAAATCCTGAAAATGCTAGAAAAAAAATGTAGTCCCAACACTTTGATATATTGGAACAGAAATTGACTTCTTTAACACGATTCCTAAAGTGCAGGATGTAAAATAAAAAAAAAAAAAATCAATAAATGGAATGACATTTAATTAAAAATCTTCATAGCAAAGGAAATAATCAAAAGTGTTAAGAGAGAGCCAACAGAATGGAAGAAAATCCACCACCTGCACTTCACATAGTGCATTAATATCCCGGATATGCAGGGAACTCAAAAAATTAACACCAAAAAAAATCACAAATAACCCAATCAATAAATGGGTAAAGGAGCTAAATAGACACTTTGCAAAAGAAGATTTTACCTCACTCCAGTCAATATGGCAATTATCAAGAAACAAGTAACAAAAATTTTTTTTTGTTCTTAACTTAGTTTTTCTATTATATGTATAATGTTCATAAATTATGGTATTATAGTTTAAATTTGCATTTACCCAATGATTATCTGATGCTGAACTCCATTTTTTTGTGCCTATTTGCTGTGTATATAGCTGCCCTGTCTATTCAAACACTATATGTTTGTGTGGTTATGGGTTGAGTTGTGTCCCCCGAGAAGATATGTTGAACTTCTCATCTTAATATCTCAAATTTAATATTATTTAGAAGTTGTTTTGTTGTGAATAGAATTGGTTAAGATAATATTGAAGTAGGGGGCTTCTCCTACATTTTTGATAAATAAACCAACAAAAAAACAATGAATGCCTTGTGAAGAAAAGGAGAAACAGGAAGAAATTCATATAAAGATGAAAGAAAAATATGAGGGTGACACATTTACAAGCTAAAGAAAACCAGTGAAGCCAGCAACCACCAGAAGCTAGGAGAGATATGAAAACGACTATGCCTCACGGCCCTTCAAAGGACACCATGATTTTAAACTTCCATCATTGAGAAATATGTAGCCACCCAGGATATAACATTCTGTTACCTAGTCATAGGAGATGGTACACAGACACAGACACACACACACACACACACACACACACCAGATACTGACTTGTTTTTCAATTTTCTTTTCCTAAAATAAGGGTCTGATTTTCACAGGTTTTCAGGTACTATTTTAAGTACCATCCAAATAATTATTTCATTTATTATTATTTTAGGAAACTGGAAGCATAGATTATTGGAAAGACTATTATTAGGTTTCAAAACACTTGCTGTTAATTTGAATTTCTCTGATGATTAATAAGTTTCAGCATTTTTTCAGTTTTTAAATTAGTTGAGAAGTGTTTTGTGGCCTCTTTGTGGTCTATACTGGAGAATGAATGTCCCAGTGCTGTTGAGAACAGTGTGTTTTCCGTGAAGTTGCGTGGAATGTCTTATATGTAAAGGACTATAAGGTCCATTTGTTCTAGGGTACAATTTAACTTGGCTGTTTCTTTGTTGGTTTTCTGTCTGGACGATGTTTTGTATTCATTGATGAAAGTGGAGTGCTAAAGTCCCTAACTAATATATTGCAGTCCCTTATTTAGATATTAAAGTTTCTCTCTCCCATTAGGTTTATTAATATTTGCACTATATATTTAGGTGCTTTGTGTATTTTCAAGTGGGTATTTACACTTGTTAAGTCAGTCACTTTATTATTACATAATGGTCTTTCCCCCCTTTTTTTGTATTACTTGTGATTTAATCAATTTTGTCTGATAAGTACGGCTATTCCTGCTTTCTTTCAGATTCCACTTGCATAGAATATATTTTTATATCCCTTCAAATTAAGTCTACACATATCATACAGGTGAAGTGAATTTCTTAAAAGCAGCATATAGCTGGGGCCTATTTTTCAATAATGCAGTTACAATCTTTTAATTAGATAATCCAATTCACTTACATTTAAGGTAATTATTATAGGTAAGGTGTTACTGTTACTTGTTTTCGAAACTTTTATAGATCCCCTCTTTTTCTTAGTTTATTGTGATCTTTCATTATGATGATTAATTGATCTTCTGAAGTAATTTAATTTGATTCCTTGCTAAAGGAAACAGGCTAAAAATATTAGCCCCCACACAAAAACAAAGAGGTAATAAGTTCTGTAGTGGTTAATGAACTTTCAATTATTAATAAAGGTGTCTGAAATGAACATCTGTAAGAAAAAAAGTTTTATTTGGTTCATGGTATTAGAAGTTTCAGTCTAGGTCTAGTTAGTCCCATTGCTTTGGGCCTGTGGCAGCAGATCATAGCAAGAGCACAAGGTCGATCAGAACCTCTTACCTCATGGCCATGAAGCAAAAAAGGGCAAAGGGCTGGGGACCCAGGATCCCCTTTAATAGATACTCACAATGAAATAACTACCTCCTACTAGGCCCCACCTCTTAAAGTGTTCTCCATCTCCCAATTGCACCACAGGCTGAAGAGCAAGCCTTTAACATATGAATCTTAGAGAGACAAAGGCAGACCCAAACCAGAGCTCCAAAGTGTTCTTCTTGCCACGCATATTCCAGACCTGGAGTTGGAGAAGTGGACACCCTTGAAGTATCAACAGGCATGGACACAAAAAATCCTCAATGAAGTCCTTCTCTACAACCAAAGACCCAAGAAAAGGGCAGCTTAAGACAGGAAATTTTTAGACAACAAGTATTCACCTTCATTCAACTACATAAACAACACATATACATAAAAAATATGAACTCACCTCCACCCTTGCAAGAAAATACCAAATAGGGAGCATAGATTATATCCTTGCAAAACCATAGTAGTAGCACAGAAGTTCAAGTACGGAGCTAACTTTCACCCAACCCAGTGATAAACGTACAAGACGTTCTTTGTACTCCACACTTGGGTGGCATCGAAGAGCCTAGTGAATATTTGTACTATCATCAATCTTCAGAGGTAATGAGAGCACCCCCTTCATGTTTTCAGTGAATTCATGTGGGGAGCACTAACAAGGCAGTCTTGCTCCTACAGCCATGTAGACTCAGTGGAAGACCAGCAAAGAGGCAGAAATTCCAATTCTTCTAATGTTAAAACAGAATCCTTTTTTTTTTCCTTAGATTTCAACATAGGTCCAAAGGTGAACTGACTTCCACACCATCTGACAATAACAATAAGGTGCAGTCTTTTTTTTCCCCTGCATGATCAGTTTCAGAAGGAATAGCTAGATCAGAAGATTTAATTAAGACAACCATATCATATAGCAAAAATGTCCAAGTTCAATGGTGCATCATACAAAATATCAGGAAAATTTTGACTGAGAACATCATAGATATGAGATTACATAGATGTTAGATTATAGAAATAATAAAATTACCTTCCATGTATATGAGTGCACATATCATGAAACTAATAGACAAACATAAAAATACTGTAACAAATGATAAAAAACAAGTCTCAGCAAAAAAAATATAAGATAAAGAATATCACACTGAAAATTTAAAACCAAAAGAAAATGCAATAAATTTGTGAAAACAAATGGATTGGCTTAACAGGAAAATGACATATACAGAGAAAAGAAACAACAAACTTAAGGAAATAACTAAAATAGAAACTTACCTAAAGAGCAGTGAAAACATAGACTAAAAAATAAAAACAGTCTCAGACATGGTGAGTTATATATCTGACATTTGTGTCATTGGAGTCTTGGGAAAATAGGAGAAAAGTATGGGGATGAAAATGTATCTTAATAAATAATGGCCTAAAAGCTCCCACAATTTGACAACAGGCATAATTCTCTACAGACTCAAAAAGCTGAACTAAATCCTAATAGAATAAGTCCAAAAGAACCATAACAAACCATATCATAGTGAAACTTCTGAAAACAAAATACCAAGAATCTTGAACATGTTGAAAGTGAAATGGGAAAAAATATAGAATGACAGCAAATGTCAATCAAATCTTATATCAAAACTTATGAAATGTCTCATAAGAAACCATAAAAATCAGAAAGAACTTTTCAAGTTGAAAGAAAGTACTCTTTCCTAAAATTGTAATTTTAGGTAAAGGAGAACAATTCAGGGTAAAGGAGAAATCTAAAGTTGCTCAAGAAGAAAAATTATATGAGTTTGTTACCAGCAGATCTAACTTTTCTCATTATTTATTATGTACGCACATTATCATTGCTTTACCATCTCTTTATACTGGGTCATACATGGTATTTTTCACTTTCCATAAACTTCTGGCAATTTAAAATATATTCCATTAAAAAACTCACCTTTCAAAGTATATTTTGTTGTTTTCCTTGGCAGAAATAGCACTACACATAATTTTTCTTTCTATAATTTTGTTCCCTCTGAGCTGCATTTAACAAAGCTTTAAAGAAGATCATATGACTTTCTCTGTTTTTTAAGAAGTAATGTTATGTTATAATAACCATAGCTTTAAGTATCAAATAAAAATAATCAAAACAGAAAAGAAAGGTCTTCAACTCTAAAAGATGGAAGGAAAGTTAAAAATTAAATTTAAACATTTTCCAGAGAATAACTTGAGACTACTTAAAGTTTTGCTGGTTTCTTATTCAAAAAGTATAATATTACTTCAAAATTGACAAATGATGTTTTTTTGTTTTCTGTAGTGTATAATTTTTTCATTGATTAGATAAAATAATAATAACTAGAATTATTCATATACAGAATACATTTTCCCTGAAATATTATCCATCTTTATAACAAATGCTATCATTTTCCCCAAATACCAACTTTGTTATCCTATACTTCTTGTTTACATAATGCTTTGAGTTAATAAATTAATTCTGGAAAAATAAAGTAGGATAGAATAAATTATAATCATCTTTTTAGAATTTAATTAAAGTCAGAGGAGACACTGCAGTCAACTTTAGCAGATGTTTGAAAGTCTTTTTAATTCTAAGAAATGGCTTAGATGGAAATGTTTGTTTGATTCCATTTGAGTGATGTGGTATTGAATCTTACAGAACCATTTCAGTGTATGGCAAAAAGCATCTGACCACAAATGAAAGACTCAGATAACAAACTCTGAGTCTTTTTAACATATATTCTCTCATGTTAAATGTCCAATATTCCCAAAGGTAAACAAACATTAAGGCATTTTCTTCTGTATTTTCAGAAAGCAAACATTTTAAATTTCCAATCTTGGAAAAACTGAATTTTCAAAGTATAACTTCAGTGTGATTTTTATCAGTATACTAGTTTTCATTGTTATTAAAGTTTGAATAATTGCATTTTATATAAAGGCCAAAAAAGTAAGAAAAGTTATAGAGAAGCCATTTGAAGGAAGGTTTTCTCCTAGATAAGTGAATTGATCCTTTAGTTTGATTAGGTTTCATTCTTTATTTCACAGTTAACTAAGTGGATGAATTCCACAGAAAATAAACTCAGATTTTTCATTATTTAAAACACCGTACTTCTCTAGATACCTGGTCTGGACTGATTGTGATAAAATCCAAGAGAAATATTGATCTTTTTGTATTCTAGTAGTTAATATTTAATTGCATAGACTTTTTTTGGGGGGGATGAGGTACCAGGGATTGAACTCAACCACTGAGCCACATACTCATCCCTATTTTGTATTTTATTTACAAAATACAAAATACAGGGTGTCACTGAGTAGCTTAGCACCTTGCTTTTGCTGAGGCTGGCTTTGAACTCACAATCCTCCTCCCTCAGCCTCCCAAGCTTCCTGGATTACAGGTGTGCGCCACTATGCCCAGCAATTGCATAGACTTTTGAGGTGAGAAACTACTTGACATTCAAACTTGTTTTTGGCTGGGATATGGTTTAGACATGAGGTGTCTCCCCAAGCTTGTTTTTGGCTGGGTTATGGTTTAGATGTGAGGTGTCTCCCCAAAGCTCATATATTCAAACAATGAAAGAAAGTTTAGAGGTGAATGATTGGGTTATAATAGCTAACCCAATCAGTGAGTTAAACCACTGATAGGGATTAACTTAGCAGTAACTGTAGGCAGGTAGAGTGGGGCTAGAGGAATTGGGTCTACAGTCGCACACCTTTGGGGTTTATATTTTATCTTGGTGCAGAGAGCTCTCACTTCTTCGTGGTGCCAGATTCCCAGCTGTTTTTGGTTGACAAATTCCTCTGGCATGATGTTCTGTCTCCCCTTCATCCCAGAGCAATGGAGTTGTATATCTATGGACTGATACCTCTGAAACCATGAGATCCCTAATAAAACTTTACTCCTCTAAAATTGTTCTCACTAGGTCTTTTGGTTAAAGTGACAAAAAAAAAAAAAAGAAACTACTTAAATACCATCAGATGATTTAATGGTTTTCATTCAAATAAGAAGGAAACAAACAAAAAAGTGATAAGTATTTAAACAAATGAAGGAAAATTATATTTGGATTATTTTAAATTTTTAAATCTCAATTATTTTAAATGATATTGTGAAAATATCAGTAATATTTAAAATTTTAGGTTCCCTTAATATATACTTCATTGATATTCTGTGTCAATAAGTAGTTATATAATTGGAGGAATTGCTTTATAAAATTCAAATAAAACTATCAAGTATCAGAAAGATTCTAAATATAATATACTAAATGAATTGATCTATGCTAACTTATCTAGAACCAGCAACAAATCGCATATAGATTTGTAGAAGGTGTTCAAAGAACATCTGTGAAAGTTCAACATGTCTAATTGCTTGATAGGATATAGAGACAACCCCCCACACCCCACCAGCCCCAGGATACCTATTCCATCTTTGACAATATCTGATCCTTGGTGAATTTGTTCAAAGTTCCATAAAATCTGTACATAATAATCCTAATATCCCTTTCTCTTTTAAATAGCATAACAGAAACACATCTTTACGCTAGATGTTTCACTACATTTAAAAGAGTGAAATTTTCATTGTGAGAGAGGTAACCTGGTATTAGTAAATATGTCTTATCAACAGTTCTGCCCCTTGTCCATGCTTTCAGTAAGAGGAAGCTCTGTTTAATGGATGTACTTGACAGTAGCAATCCATTATACATGCTTTAAGAGCAGACATAAGTAAAACAACCTAAACCACATCATTGTTAATAATTGATGTTTATTCATCACTGGCCACTATTGATTACAGGCTTAAATGGAAGTTTCTTGGCATTGATTTTTGAGCCGTTGTCTTATTACATAGACAACTGCAAGAAATGTGAACTTAATGGAAGTGTGTCACAATTCCTAAAAAATTAAGTAGTCATTAAAAAAAAAAAAAAACAAAGTGCAGTGTAAATTCACAGACTCTTGTGAAATAGAAACAGGTTGTCCTTGAAGAGATGTCATGAAAAAATTTCCTCTTAAGTTTTTTTTTTCAAGTCAATTGACTGTAGTTACAAATAATACAGTTAAAATAGGGAACCATTTTATTATAAGCATTTCAAATATGTGTATTATATATTATAAGTGTAAGCTGAAACTGAATTTTATCAACTCTTTGAAATATGTTGATGTCATTCATTTTTTTCTCTTGACTCCAAACACTGTTGCATCCTAGGATATATCAAGGGTTTATCTTGGAGTATTCTAATGGAAAAGTGGGACTAATGTATGGACTCATGATATGAGAAACCACACAAGTAATGAGAGAAAAGAGTTGTCAAGAAGAGAAAACCAGGACTGATAGTACTTCTGTAATATAAAAACCCTAAGAATAATTTGAAAAATTGTAACTGAATTCTAATTTTGGAGCTATTTTTTCATTAGCTTTTACCCTTGGCTTTCACAGAGACTGTTATTCCCCACAAGTAAAATTAGGGCAAGTGAGAATTATCTTTTTTATGGTATATGATTGATTTTTTCTAACAGGTTAAAAGGTTTTACACTTATTTTCTGTTTCTACATCTTGGAGAAGAGACAAGTGAAAGCTTCTCAGATTCTATTGGGCAAACACCATACACACACACACACACACACACATCCATTTAAAAATGTTCGAGAAACCCAAGAACATTATTTAACAAGAAATTAAAATCCATCCTTTCAAAAAAGATTGGGTGAAAAACGTATTACTTATAATTTCAGTTATGAGACATTTCTTCTGATTTTTATAACATTTTCCTTCTAACTTGGCTCCTCTTTCTTTGCTTCTTTTTTGTTTTTAAATTTTAATTAGTTATATATGACAGAAAAACACAATATGTAATATGTAATATGTAATTCATAATACACAAACAGAGCACACGTTTTTATATCTCTGGTTGTACACAAAGTAGAATCACACCATTCATATCTTCATGCATGTACTTAGGGTAATGATGTCCGTCTCATTCCACCATCTTTCCTACTGCCATGCCCCCTCCCTTCCCCTCCCATCCTTTTACCCTATCTGGAGTTCATCTAATCCTCCCATATCCCCCAATCACATTATGAATTATCATCTTTGAATCAGAGAAAAACATTTGGCAGTTAGTTTTATGCTAACTTCACTTGGCATAATATTCTCCAACTCCATCTATTTAACTGCAAATGTCATGATTTTATTCTCTTTTAATGCTGAATAATATTCCATCGTGTATATATACCACATGTTCTTTATCCATTCATCTACTGAGGATATCTACATTGTTTCCACAGTATAGCTATTGTGAATTGTGCTACTATCAATATTGATGTGGCTGTGTCCCTGTAGTATGCTATTTTAAAGTCCTTTGGGTATAGACCTAGCAGTAGGATAGCTGCATCAAATGTGGTTCCATTCCCTCTTTTACAAGGAATCTCCATACTCCTTTCTATATTGGCTGCAACATTTTTCAGTCCCACCAGCAATGTATGAGTGTGCCTTTTTCCCCACATCCTCTTCAACATTTATTATTGTTTGTATTCTTAATAGCTGCCATTTTGACTGAAGTGAGATGATATCTTAGAGTAGTTTTCATTTGCATTTCTCTAATTGCTAGAGATGATGAACATTTTTTCACATATTTATTGATCGATTGTATATCATCTTCTAAGAAGTGTCTGTTCACTTTCTTGAACCATTTATTGATTGAGTTATGTGGGGTTTTGGTGTTAATAATTTTGAGTTCTTTATATATCCTAGAGATTAGTGCTCTAACTGATGTGTGTGTGTGTGATAAAAATGTAGTCTCTCTATTCACCTGATTGTTTCTGTTGATGAAAAGAAGCTTTTTATTTTGAATCCATCACATTTACTCATTCTTGATTTTGAGGCAGGGCTTAATCCAACATGATAGAGATTTGGGCCTACTTTTTGTTCTAATAGGCCCAGTGTCTCTGGTTAATTCCCAGGCTCTTGATCCACTTTGAGTTGAGTTTTGTGCATGATGAGAGATAGGGGTTTAATTTTATTTTGTTGCATATGGATTTCCAGTTTTCTCAGAATGATTTGATGAAGAGGCTATGTTTTCTTGAATGTATGTTTTTGGCACCTTTGTCTAATATAACTGTAATTATGTGGATTAGTCTCTGTGTCCTCTATTCTGTACCATTGGTGTACCAGTCTATATTGGTGCCGATGCCATGCTGTTTTTTATTACGATTGCTCTGTAGAGTAGTTTAAGGTCTTGTACAGTGATGCCTCCTACTTCACTCTTCTTGCTAAGGATTGTTTTAGCTATTCTGGATCTCTTATTTTTCCAGATGAATTTCATGACTGCTTTTTATATTTCTATGAGGAATGTCATTGGGATTTTGATTGGAATTACATTAAATCTATATAATGCTCTTCGTAGTATGGTCATTTTACCAATATTAATTCTGCCTATGCAAGAACCCGGTAGATCTTTTCATCTTCTAAGTTCTTCTTTAATTTCTTTCTTTAGCATTCTCTAGTGTTTGTTGTAGAGGACTTTCAATTCTTTCATTAAGTTGACTCACAAATATTTTATTTTTTGTAAGGCTATGGTAAATGGGATAGTTTTCCTTCTTTTCCTTTCAGAGAATTTGTCACTGATATTCAGAAATGCCTTTGATTTATGGATGTTGATTTTTTATCCTGCTACTTTGCTGAATTCATGTACTAGTTCTAGAAGGTTCTGGTGAAGCTTTTTAGATCTTCCAGGTATAGGATCATATCATGGGGAATTAGTATTAATTTGAGTTCTTCTCTTCCTATGTTTTTCCCTTTAATTTTTTTCATCTGTCTAATTGCTCTGGCCAGTGTTTCAAGAACTATGTAAATAGAAGTGGTGAAAGAGGGCATTCCTGTCTCGTTCCAGTTTTTAGAGGGAATGTTTTCAATTTTTCTCCATTTACAATGAAGTTTGCGTGGGGCTTACCATAGATAGCATTTACAATGTTGAGATTTGTTTCTGTTATTCCCCGTTTTCCTAGTGTTTTGAACATGAAGGGATGCTGTATTTTGTCAAACTATTTTTCTGCGTCTATTGAGATGATCATCTGGTTCTTATTTTTAAGACTATTGATGTGTTGAATTACATTTATTGATTTCTGTATGTTGAACCAACCTTGCATACCCGGGATGAACCCCACTTAATTGTGGTGGTGCACTATTTTTTGATATGTTTATATATTAAATTTGCCAGAATTTTTATTGAGAATGTTTGCATCTATGTTCATTAGAGATATTGGTCTGAAATTTTTTCTTTGATGTGTCTTTTCCTAGTTTTGAAATCAGGGTGATATTGGTCTCATAGAATAAGTTTGGAAGTGTTTTCACTTTCTATTTCATGAAATAATTTGAAGAATATTGGTATCAGTTCTTCTTTAAAGTTCTTGTAGAACTAAGCTGTGTGTCCATCGTTCCTGGGTTTTTCTTGGTTGGTAGCCTCCTGATGGCATCTTCTATTTCACTGCTTAAAATTATCCTGTTTCAATTGTGTATATCATCCTGATTCAATTTAGGCAAATCATATGACTCTAGAAATTTGTCGATACCTTCAATATTTTCTATTTTATTGGAGTACAAGTTTTCAAAATAATTTCTAATTATCTTCTGTATTTCTGTAGTGTTTGTTGTGGTATTCCTTTTTTCATAAATGTAATTTCAGGTTTCTCTTTCTATCTCTTTGTTAGCATGGCTAAGGGATTATCAACTTTATTTATTTATTCAAAGAACTAATTTTTTGTTTTGTCAATTTTTCAATTGTTTCTTTTGTTTCAATTTCATTGATTTCAGCTCTGATTTTAATTATTTCCTGTCTCCTACTGCTTTTTTTTTTTTTAAAGAGAGAGTGAGAGACAGACAGAGAGAGAGAGAGAGAATTTTTTTTAATATTTATTTTTTAGTTTTCGGCGGACACAACATCTTTGTTTGTATGTGGTGCTGAGGATGAACCGGGCCGCACGCATGCTACCGCTTGAGCCACATCCCCAGCCCCTCCTACTGCTTTTGGTGTTGATTTTTTCTTCTTATTCTAGGGATTTGAGATGTAATGTTAGGTCATTTATTTATTGATGTTTTCTTCTTTTTAGGAATGAACACCATGCAGTAACTTTCTTCTTAGTGTTGCCTTCACAGTGTGCCAGAGATTTTGATACATTTTATCTGTGTTCTCATTCACCTCTAAGAATTTTTTGATCTCTTCCTTGATGTCTTTTGCAACCTGTTGTTTATTCAGCAGCATATTATTTAGTCTTGAGATGTCAGAGTAGCTTTTATTTTTTTAATTATTGATTTCCAATTTTATTCCCTTATGATCTGATAGAATATAGGACAGTATCTCTCCTTTAAAAAAAAAAAAATTCCTAAGAGTTGCTTTGTGGCATAATATATAGTCTATTTTAGAGAAAGATCCATGTGCTGTTGAGAAGAAAGTATATTCACTCATTGAAGCATAAAATATTCTATATACATTAGTTAAGTCTAAGTTATTGTGTTATTGAGTTCTACAGTTTCTTTGTTCAGCTTTATTTATTTATTTATTTATTTGGAAGATCTATTCAGTGGTGAAAGAGATGTGTCAAAGTCACCTCTAATTATTGTGCTGTGATCTATTTGACTCCTGAACTTGAGAAGAGTTTGATGATCGTAGACACTCCATTGTTTGGGGCATATGTATTTATAATTATTATGTCTTGTTGATGAATGGTTTCCTTAAGCAGTATAAAATATCCTTCTTTAGCCCTTTTTTATTGACTTGGACTCAAAGTCTACTTTACTTGATATAAGTATGGAAACCCTGTGTGATTCTGTACTCCATGTGAGAGGTATAATTTTCCTCAACCTTTCACCTTCAGTCTGTGGATGTCTCTTCCTATGAGATGAGTCTCTTGAAGGCAGCATATTGTTGGGTCTTTTTTTTTTTAAACCCAATCTGCCATTCTATATCTTTTGATTGGTGAATTTAAGCCATTAACATTCAGGGTTATTTTTGAGAGATGATTTGTATTCCCATCCATTTTTGTTATATAATTTGACTTGATTTCTCCTTTGATTAGTTTTTCCTCTAGTGTATTACCTCCCTCTTCTGATTTTCATTGTTGTTTTTCATTTCCTCCTTGAGGAATATTTTGCCAAGGATATTCTGTAGTGCAGGTTTTCTAGTTGTAAATTCTTCAAACTTTTGTTTATCATGGATGATTTTTATTTCATTATCAAATCTAAAGCTTAATTTTGCTGGATATAAAGTTTTTGGTTGACATCCATTTTCTTTCAGAGCTTGGTATATTTTGTTACATGATCTCCTGGCTTTGAGGATATGGGTTGAAAAATCTCCTGAGATACAAATTGGTCTCCACCTTTAGGTGATATGATTTCTCTCTCATGTGGCCTTTAAGATTCCATCCTTATTCTGTGTGCTAGGCATTTTCATTATAATGTGCCTTGGTGTAGCTCTGTTGTAATTTTGTACATTTGGTGTCCTTTCAGCTTCTTGTATTTGATTTTCCAATTTTTTCTTGATGTTTGGGAAATTTTCTGCTATTATTTCATTGGATAGATTGTGAATTACTTTTTTTTGACACTCTGTGCCTTCCTCTATTTCAATAACTCTTAGATTTGGTCTTTTGATGCTATTCCATAATTTTTGGATGTTCTGCTCATGGTTTCTTACCATCTACACTCTGTGGTCAACTTTGTTTTCCAGATTATATACTTTGTCTTCATCCTCTGACATTCTGTCTTCCAAGTGATCTAGTCTGTTGGTGATGCTTTCTGTTGAGTTTTTTTTTTTTTTTTTAATTTGGTATATTGTTTCCTTCATTTCAAGGATTTCTCATTTGTTTTTCCTTTTTTTTCTTTTTCCCAGAATCTCTCTTTCTTGAAGTAATTTTTTGGTACCTGTATTTGCTCTCTTATATCTTTGTTGGAGTGATCAATATTTGCCTGTATTTTCTCATTTAGGTCATTCTTTAATTCACAGATCATTTTAATTATAAACATTCTGAACTCCTTCTCTGACATTTCATCAACTGCACTGTCTTTGGGGTTCTGTTATTATAGTATCCTGGTTTATTTTGGGCACTTTTCTTCCTGTTTTTTCATATTGTCTATGTGACTTCCTTTCTTGAAGTGTGTATCTGAGGTATTACAGTTTCTACCCTATAATCTTGTAGTACCTGGGAAGATTATCTACCTCACCTTTGTGTCAGGCTTTGAGAATATTCCGGTGCCCCACTATTGATGCTACTGCAACTGAAGGTGGTGGTGGCAGTAGCAGAGGTAACTTGAGATAGCAGTGGAGGTGTCCCAAGATGGATGCAACATCTTTCAGAGATGGGGCTGAAAACATTAGCCTTACACTGGCTTTGGCATGCCTGTTCCAATATGCAGCTGCTTCTAGGCCCTCTCTGTTTTCCCAAGGTAGACGCTACTGCATGGGGAAGATTTGGGGATGGCTGCAGTGTCTCAAGATAAAAATGGGTTAGTCCTGGGCTCCCAGGTGGAGGGGGCAGACCCAGGCCTACCCTGGGCCTGAACTCCTGCATAGTTCAGCAAGGCGGTCCTCAAGAATTATCTTAACTCTCTAGCAGGATATTATAAATAATAAATAACAATACACATGTGGAATCAAAAAGAATATAAAAATTCAAAAACAATGGAGTCTAGACCTAAATATGAGAATATGATGGGACATTTCAAATGAGAAAGTTGGTTAAAAGCAAGTATAAAAATAGTCTTAATATCATGTGAGCACAGGTATTAGTAGTTTTGAAGGCTACGCTGTTGAGATAAAGTTTTTGGAAGAATATAAGATAAATATATATACTAAATTGTTTCACTATCAATCATATGCTGTGTAGAGCAGTGACTTGAGCCATGGCTTCTGATTCTGCTTGGAACTTGCCTGTGGGAAGGTGCAGATTGAGATGGTCCAGTTGCTATGGTAATGCCCAGCCAGAAAAGCAACATGCAAAGGTACACAGGCATATCAGTTGGAACCTTGAGCTTAGGCTCCAACTCCTGGGGATAAAGAATTCTGGGCATAACAAGATCATCTCAATGTCACAAAAGTTTTGCTGCATCCTTAAGACTGCCTGCTTTGCTAAAACTTTCCCACAAATAACCTTTTGATTAAACTTATGTAATAAATATGCTGAGCTAACTCTGGTTCCAGTCAAGCCTCTTCAGGGTTTGGCTGCCCACCTGGCTCCAGCCTTTTCTCTATGTGTGTCTGTTTGTCTTATTGTTATCCACCATCATCCCTCCAGTTTTAATTACACATGTGCTGGTTCAACGATAGGCTATTGTGAACATAAGCAAAAGACTAATAAAATATGTGTATTTTCCTGATATTCAACCTTCATGTTTTCTAAAGGCATAAAATATGTGATTTTTGAAAGTAGTAATATAATGCCATAATCTATGTTTTTAATACTAACAAGTATATGCATCTCCCAGCATATGCATATGTAAGATTCCCATTTCTATGTAACAAATTATCTTTTAAGTAAAATGGCATATATCTATAATACTACTTTTGTGAGACTGTACTATGGTATAAATAAATATAAATTATAAAGATCTTTATTCACATACTAGCTCTGCTGCTTACTGGTAACTTAATATTAGAAATCATCTATTGCCATTGAAATCTAATTCATTTGTTAATAATTTAAATACATAATAGCAATGAAAATATTTTGTATAGTGCCTGGCAGATAGAAATTTCTCAATAGAAATTAGTATTTCTAATAAGCCAACTATTAAGACATTTTATGTAGTTCTGATATAATAGTCATTTTAATATAAATATGCTTAGCATTATAGTTTAAATTCCAAGAACTTTTTTCAATCATTTGTAATAACCGTTTTAAAATGTTTTTCAAATTCAACAAAAAAAAATACAATTTTGGCTTAAACTACAATCGCATTTTATTGAATCATTGATTAAGTCTCCAGATACAGGGTAGGTTTTTGGTCTGTCTTGGTCAGGGATCCAGTTTCATTTATATATGATTTTCTTAGTTCTGTTCCTCTGTCATTTTAGTTTAAGATTATGTCCTTCCATATAGAAAAAGTGACTGCTATTTATGTGTCTCATTTCTGAATTTCATATCATCCAGAAAGACATTTTGTGTACTATCAAAATGTTGAGCTTCACTTGATGGACCCTGAATAACAGAAAAATTATATCTGATCAAGCAAGACTTGAACTGTCTGAACCAATCTGTGATAATGGAGATGGCACTGCTCCTTATTGGTTTAACATCCAGTATTTGAGCTGTTTGCGAGATCAATGTTACACAAACTTTATGCCTACTGTCTAATGGAATGTATGCTGGAATAGCAATCATAATGTTCAAATGAAACTGTTGAATATGTGGAAAATTATTCCCAGCTAGTTATTTGATATATCAGAGTACTTGAGGAGAACTTTCAGATTGTCTGCACAATTTTCATCTTAAAACTTAGGAATTCTGTCAACTTGACTCATTTGAGGTTTATATATATGTAAATATATCTGTTGAATGAAGTTTATTCTGGATTTCATACTTGTGAAAATAGTTCCAATAATAATAATCCTTATCTACTGAGTTAATAAGTATGGAATTTCTCTTAGACATTCATCTAACAAACATGATTTACATTCGGAATAAATATAATAACAATTATTGCATGTTATTATCATTCAAATATATTTTTGTACTGTGAAAGACAGAGAGCTATTATGTTACTGTGCACCATTTCAGATTAAATATTTTCATAATATTTGTGGGAATCTAATTCCATGTTGAAATTCTTTTTTCATGTACATTTTTATTAGTTTAAGCATATATTCATTCACTTTTCAAACAAATTATGATGTGCTTATATAAACTGTAATTATCAGTTAAAATTACAAGAACAAGCCAATACTTATGTCATCTAAATGTTCACTGAACTTAAATTGTATTAAACATTTTATTATATTCAAAACTGGAAATATTAGCAACACTATTGTAATGTGTTATTCAGTGCCAGGAAAAGACTATATATTATTAAATATCTATTACTACCTACTTAAGACAAAAATTTCAGTCCAGATTGTTCAAATGATAACTGGTAACAATGATTTTCACATACATTTAACATCAGGAAACTCAATTAATGGTTACTGTTAAGACACAACAATTTACTCATGACTAGCCTTACTATTATCTGATAGTCTGTCTTTTCTTTATGAATACACATTATTAACTTCAAAATTAGTGTGAATTAAAGAACACAATAGCTATCCCCCATTACATAACAAATTATGCCAAAACTTAGTGGGCTGAAAACACTATAATTTTTTATCTTACAGTTTATCTATGTTAGAAATCCAGATGTAACTAGTTGGGTGCCAGTACCACAAGTTCTATTGAACCTGTTACCACCTTCAGGAGAGGAGTCTCACTGCTTGTAGGTCAGAAAATTGCATAATGATATCTTCCATCAGGAGCAGTCATTCCAAGATGTCAACTTATTCCATGGGTTGGGATCACCAAGAAGGGTTGAGTTCACTCAAGCATTGCAGAGGACATTTAATTCACACAGAGAAAAGACAAAAGAGCAAGATCAGCTTCAATAGTGGGGCATCTGTCCTCCATGGCCAGACATCTCTTCCCAAAGTAGAAGCTGGGCAACTGAGTGCACACAACCCACTTGAGATTCTGATAAAAAACATCAATGCCTCCTCTATGAGATCAGAGATACAGAAATCTGGGGGAGGGCCTAAAGGAAATATATCCATGCATAAGCAAGGCACAGGAGGACACACTGAATTTAGAACAGAGAAAGATATTCCCATATGAGTAACAAGTCCCTCAAGTGCTGTGAAAGCTTTTAAACTCTTGGGGTCTAGGTTTGAGGACCTCTAAAGACTTGATGGTGAGTTAGCCACTTCTCATTCCCATGGTTCCTGGCCAATCTCAGTTAGTCTTCACATTAGCCTTTCCACAGGGCCCATTCACAGTATGGCACCTGTCTTCTGCAGAGTGAATGAGAGAGCAAGAGTGAGAAAGAATGCCCAAGTCTTACTCATGAATCTCTTTGAGATGCATGCTTCATGAATTAGGCTTCTGTTAAGACGCCTTATGTAAACACACTAAATAATTCCAAATGTCTTGTGGTGTGATTGAGAGGATCTGTTTGGCACACTGTAAGAACCCTTTGTGTAACTGAGTATTTCTTCAGTGTACGACATTAGCAGAGATAGAGCAACATCCAAGGTGGAATCCATAGTCTTATAATAGTCTAATTTTGGAAGTGAAACCCCCTCACTTCTACTGCATTCTATTTGTTAAAAATGAGTCTATATATTGACCCAAACTCAAAGTATGAGTGGGAGGTACACAGGGGTATGAATGCAAATAGACTAGGATCATCATGGGTCATCCCATGGCTCCCTGAATTAAATACCATGGACATATTTTAGTAAAAACTAAGAACAATGACAAAGATAAAGTGTAAATTCTTTTAAGTATGCTGATTACCTGTGTTGAACAGAATTGATGATGAGTTATAATTTTAAATAAATTTAGATATGAAGTAGTAAAATAAGTATATTATATGGGAACTTTATAATTATTTAGTTACCTATCCTGCCTGAGAATATATTTACAATTGAAATGAAAATATTAATATTCTTTGGGTGTACAGTTTCTCTTAGAAGTATTATATACGTTTTTTAGCACAAATATTTTAAGAATAATTTTTGGTTGGCACCTTAACAATGATTACATAATTTATTTTCCAAATTGGGCAATTTTAAAATGAAATAATTAATATTTAATGATAATGATGGATTATAATTAATGATAGATTGTGATTTATCAGTGCATAATAAAATAATCATGATGATATTATAAGACTAAACTAGGACTAGGACTGTCCCAGGAAAATCACTACATATGGTCATTTTACATATACATGTTTATTTAAATATATTATCTCTTTCCCATATTGCTCTGGATACAATAAAAATTAGATATTTAAATTCCCAAAGTATGTTTTCTAAGTATTTATTTATAAACTTACATTGTAGAAAAATAAAAGAAAGGTAAAATAATATTAAAGATAAGGAAGTTCACAATTAGAGTATATCTAACCAAATGCTAACATAACTCTGAAGACAAATCTTATTTTACTTAAAAAAATGATGATTTAATTGGTTATGGCATTTTTCAAAGGGGGAGAATGTTTCTGACTTTTATTTTCATAGAACATAGGATGCTTTTAAACACTGAAAGATTTGCTCTTTCTTCCACTGAAGGAAAGAGTAGGCTTTGACTTTCAACTGCTTGCTGATATAGGGTCTTGTGTAGATCTTTAGAAACAAAATACAATTCCACAGATTATGGATTTACTTAGAAATAAAATGGGTTCAAACTTGGAAATAATTATTGAATTTCATTATTGCAAAGAGCCAAATGAAACATGCAGCTTCAACCATCTCCCTGTCCCTACAGTTTCTCTTATAGGTAATAATTTTCATAGTTCTTAATTTTCACTTCAATTAAAGAGATAAGGCATTAGCACTCATTATATGGATTGTAGTTTACACATGAATTACTAAAATACTTAACAATCTTGCCTCAGAATATATGTACATTTGAATTAGAAATGCTGTTACTCTTTAAGTGAGGCAACTTACAGAAATTTCAAACTTCTGATTTCTCTTTTGTGTGTAAGTGTACTAGTTCAAGTTCTTTTGAAAAAAAAAAACAGTAAAATCTAAGTCTCACTTTTGTAAAAAATATATTAATAGAGGTTTATAGATTCCCTATTTTCCCCAGCAGGAAAATATATACAATCAAATTTCAAATATAACTAGTCTGGACTGAAATTTTTCTACTGTTCTTCACCTCTTTTATTTGCTTATATCAGTGTATGTACTGAATCCTTTCTTCATGAATACAGGATTATGCACACACGTACACACACACACACAGCAGGACATAGCATGCTTGCTGAGAGTTCTTAATTTTCACTTCTGCATTAGCTAATCATTGCCATGCAATAAATCATCCCAAAACTTAATAACATAAAGCAGTAACGATTTATCTCAGGGATATAAACTTTTTCTGAAAAGGACAATATAGACAGAGTTTGTTTTTTTCATCCATAAAAGTCTTTGTTACAGCTATTCAACACTACCTTTTTGTTGTTAAAGCAGCCCTAGACAATATATAAACAAAATAGTATGCTGAAACACAATAAGACTTTATTTACAAAATCAGGCAGCAAACTGGATCGTTTTGTAGGTCATAGTCTGCTACGCCTGGTTCACTGATTTAGTAACTGTGATTTATTTTTTACTCACTTTAGCAGTTCTCCTGCTTTTCTGGCCTCATCAGGTCACCCTCATGCATTTTAGTGCACAACAGGTTAGCTAGGGAATGTTTGAGCTCTTCTTATGGTGGTAGGGTTGTTTATCTGTTGACTGGGGTGTCTTGAGAGTTTGCTGAAAGCTCTCATTATCCAGAAGGCTGTTCAGGGTTGCTTTCATGGTGGTGGGGGTCTAAAACAGGGAGTAGAAGTGTGAAAGACCCCCTCAGTTCTAGGATTACAACACCATTTACTCTTCCTCATTGTATTTACTAAAGAAAATCAGATCAGCCCAAATTCAAGGAAGTAATTTTTTTTTTCCTTTTCTTGTTGGAAAGGCACACAGGAAAAGACAATGTTTTATGGCCATTTTTGTTATCACTGTATTGTGTCCCCTATGACTATTATCACCTTCAGGGTAGAGATGAATCTTTTCTCATTGCTCCTATTTGAAAATATCTTGGGAGATCTATGATGAACAGAAATCAGATGATATGCATAATTTTAAATGAATCACCTAAATTCAGTAGATGATGTTGAGTATATATTATGCACATCTAATCATAAATTATAATAGTTCTTCCTTACTTTGCCAATATTAGCAGCCAAAAATAATTATCAGTTAAAAATATCACAAACATTCAGCCTTTGTGTTATTGAAATTCTCATTCATTTAATACGTATCCCCTTCTTTAACTATCTTTGCAATTTTAATATATTTTATTTCTGAAATTGCATTCTTATTTCTTATCTTTGTTAATTTTCTACTAATTCTACCTCTACACTCAAATCTTCGATTCTGATATTTTTCCAAGTGTACTAGTCAATCTAATCCTTTTAAAAAAATTACTGTAAGTATGTACTCAATTGAGAGGTACTCATCTGATCTTTTAATTTCTACTGCTATCTGTGTATTAATAGCAGCAAGTCTTTATTTGCAATCCATCTCTGAATTTAAATTGGTAAGTACCCAGTAAATTTGTGTTGAATGCAAGAATAAATGAACAATTAAGATAGCGTGTGTTAAAGAGCTTTGTGAATCCCAAGGCTCAAAAATAACATGTAATCAAGCATACTTATACAACTGCACATTGAAGTTCTTCATCAGAAAGTAAAGAATACTGTCCTCCTCCTCCTTTTTCTCTGCCTTCTTCTCTTCTCCTTCTCCTTCTTTCCAACCTATTAAATACAAATGACTCAGTAAGGTTTTTTTTTTTTTTTGATACCATGGATTGAACCAGTAGCACTCAACCACTAAGCCACATTTGTAGTCTTTTAATGTCTTATTTTAAGAAATGGTCTAAGCTGCTTAGGGTCTCCTTAATTTCCTGAGACTAGCCTTGGATTTGTAATCCTTCTGGCTCAGCCTCCAGAGACACTAGGATTACAGGCATGTGCCACTGTGCCCAGCTTACTTTTATTCTTTTATAATTGGAATTATTCATGTTTATGATCAAAGGAATTAAATATTTTTATTAATGGAATTACTTTCCTTTTCATTCTTGCATTATCTAAATATTGATATTAGATTTGCTTTTATTTCATTTTGACAGAAATAAAATAGTTTTGACTAATAGTTTTGCTAGTTGGAGGGTATAAGATACCCATTTCAATCTTATGCTAATTCATTTGAAAGAATTTATGCTTTTAGAATTTTCAATATACTACAGGTTTAGAATGTGTTCTTAGAAACTAAGGGAGCCTTGTTTTATGCCCCTGCTTTGAAAGTGAGGTAGCAGGAGGACATTTACCTTTGCATGTTCTCAGAGCCTCACTATCATCCTGCTTCTTAAACTTCA
This sequence comes from Marmota flaviventris, assembly GCF_047511675.1. Lineage (NCBI taxonomy): Eukaryota > Metazoa > Chordata > Mammalia > Rodentia > Sciuridae > Marmota > Marmota flaviventris. The sequence goes on along the minus strand of NC_092500.1, from coordinate 56,046,599 downwards.
GATGATATCTGCCTGAGATTTTGTTTGCTATTTGCTTTTAATTTAGTGACTTTAGCAAATTCAGCCAAGTTCAAAAATCATCACCAGTTACTCTAAGAACAGGGAGATTTAAAATGCATTGACTCTATTTGCCAAAGGTACAAGCATCAAAACGCTCTCAGTGAAGAGTATCACTTGTTACATTTCAATATTATTTATACATGGATCGTTACTATTTCACATTTGGAACTTAGACTAATTTTAAATGAGCCATTGTGCTATTTTTATATATTGTCAATAACTCTCTGGGTAAGCCAAAAAACAACTGAAAATAATTTTTAATATCTCATCGTTGGAAATATGCCACAGTAGAAACCATTGTCAAGCAAGATTACCAAATAAAAGTGTTTAATCATTATAGTAAGGAGAAAATGTAGGGGCTAATAACATGTGATTCTCCATTTGAAGCATATGAAAAATGCTCCTATATATTCAGATATATTGTGGAAAAGGTTAGACTATTAGAAATGAACATCTTGAAGTAGAAAACAAAAATGAAAGGTCAGTGAACATGACACATTAAATCAATTTTTCATTAGAGGCAAACATTTTTATTAATATTTAGTTTTTAGACAGAATTATACAGATTTTTCTACTTACCTTATGAAATGATAATCAGAATAAATGACAAAAATAGCTAATACTTCACAGTAAAGCTATGTGATAGAGTTTTAGTTTAAATTGGGGTGAATTGGTGACTTATAGCCGTCAATAGTTTTAAAAAAATCAGCCTACATTATTTGCTATTCCCTTAATCATTTAAAATAGGCCTAAATCAAAAGAAGATTTCACACCAGGCTATAAACAGGCTGAGTATAAACAATTTTTCTTTCTTTTTTGGGGCCAAAGAATTATTCAGCAAAAATAATCTATTCTATTTTAAAATATTATGGATTTGAATATCACTTAGAAGTCACAGAATATAGCTAGGAGTTTGATTTCATGGTTTTACTGAAAAGGAAACCTGTTTGGCATCAAGCCATGAACTATTTGTTCCAGAAGTATACAGTGTGATTCAGTGGTAAATTCTTGCAAAATGGAAGGGGTTTTCGATTAGAATTAATGTCATCCTATTCTTACTTCATTCCAAGCACTTTCTGTGGTTGACATATTGAATGCATTAGCTTACTTAATCCTTATGTCAAGTCGACAAGTATTTATGCTATTTTACATAGGCGGAAACATGTCCTTACAGAAATGAAGAAGCTTTGTTGTTAAATAGCTAGAAATGTAAACTCACATATCCTGACAACATTGTCTTGAGAGACTTTTGCTGTACAGTTCCTTCCTTTCCAGGAAATGGTATCTGCCATTGAGAGCAAATGGCTTCTAGACAGATGTAGTTCTGATACTAGATCTCAAAATAGGGAAAGAAGTCAAGCATGTGCAGAGCACTCCTTTTTTTACTGTTCCCAGATATAACGACTCTTTTTTCCTTTGTGCATTTAAAAAATAATTTAATTTTTAATTGACACATAATAATTATAGATAATTTGGGGATACAATGTGACATTTCAATACATGTATACAATGTGTAATGATCAGATCAAGGTAATTGGCATAAGAGCTCTTTTTATCATCTGGCTGAGGAGTATGTGTCAGAATATATAAATGTACCAAAAGGATTTAGATGAAAGAAACTGCAAAGCTGTACCTGTAACTGTATATTTGATGTTGACAGTTACACCCAGTCATTAAACAGCCATTTCAAATTTAACCTGTTCAAAATAAATATCTCCATTTACATATAGTCTATAGCCATGTTTTTCTTCACATGTACTTTCTCTTAATAAGTGCTTACATAATTCATGTAGGCTCAAATAATACAAAAAGGGATGAAAAAAGTCAACTCTGTCTGGGATGCTCCTTCCCAGCAAGACTGAATGAGAGGAAAAGGAGCTTAAATCTAAGAACAAGCTATCTCCCACATTTCTTCTGCTCTTTCTGCCTAAAATTAAGAGGAAAATTAATCTCCCAGTGCAGAATACTCTCATACTCTTTACCAGAAAAACAACCCACAATCCTGTCTAGTTATTTTATTCAGCTCAAAATACCAAGAAGTAATTGATTACAATGAAAAATTCTCCCCAGGTTTAAATGCAGTTATATGTGAGCTGGTACCCTATAATTAAAATGTAGATTTATGGGTCTCCACCATTTCCGACTACAAACACACACAAGTGCTCACTAGCGAAAGGAGAGACATAACTGTAACACTTGCATTAGGAAGAAAGAGGATAAAACACTGTTATCAATGGTTCCTAACAACAACAAACTTCTGGGCTAGGTTATCCAGATTTTGTGGTCCTAGGTCAAGTTCTCTGTGTATCCCTTGATCCTGTTTTTTTAGGAAGACTTCCTTTCTCTTTGGACCTTTTGTGTTCCAGGATCACAAGTCTGATATGTTTTCCTTGCCCATAATTCTCTATGGGCATATTTGAGGTGGATATTTGGGATGACTACTCTGGTTGAGATATATTGTAACTGCCAGTTTGTGGACCTAAGGACTATTTTAAGATTCAAATATCCAAAAGCTTATTTTATTCAATAATTTATTTGCCAATACCACTCTCTCAAAAATGCAATAATCATGTGAGTATTTCTAGTCTGCTCTGTCAGTGAATACACACACAAAGAAAATCTAATCCAGGGCAGAGAATACTCCTCAAACTGTTTCATTTCTATATTTCTTAACTCCTCCATCTTTTTTTTTTTTTTCCAGAACATAATGGATGGCTTGAGGCTGCTGGAAAGAACAGGCTTGGGTGAAGAAGGCCATGTTCTTAATCTGATCTTTACCACAGGTATAGGATTCAGTGACCCAAGTCACTCAATAACTTTTTCAATCACATATCTTAGTTTTTGAGGTCTAAAAGCAGTTGACTTCAAATATTTGAGGATCCAAATTTCTGAGTTTTATTAACTTTTGTTATTTGCAAGTAAATTTGCTCAGTTTTGTCTGAGCTCATCTGTTTCCTTTGATACCTTGATGGTTCAGCCAATTATAGCAAATGCATGCTTCAATTTGCTGTTCAATACATCTTACAGAATTAATTTCAGATAGAAACATCTGATGACTTTTGAATTTCTTACTCTTTTGCCAATGAAGAGATACTGTCTCCAAATTTTTAGTTCTCCTATCAGTACTTTCTTAACCTAATGATGAACTCTTAAGACAATATCTTATTTTTTAGAGTTTTCAACTATTGCTTTTGTTATAGCAGTGTCAATATTAGTAACCAATATCTGTATCACTTAGAATGATATTAGTAGCTATAAAAAATTTTAGTAAAATATTCTATTTCAGAGTTTTAAGTATTTTTTTATTATATCCCAACATCCTAGCCTATTAATATGGAGTTTTTCCATATACAAATTAGAAATATACTGAATATATTAAATACATGAATACAGAAGCAAGTAAGCCAGAAGAATGATGCCAATAAATAGAAATGCAAATCTACAAATGATGGTACATGCATATATAATTACTCATTTCAATTAATGATTTTATTATTGAAAACACTTCAATGAAAGAATTTATAAATTAATTGTTAAGGAAAAATGTATTAAAAGCAACAATCATTGAAAAGAAATATGCTAAACATGAGAAAAACAAAAAGAAATCCTAAAATGGTTTCAAATTTTCTTCTTTTTTGACATATTTCTTTCATTTCTTGCTGGTAGCTGGAAAAAAAATCTCCATCCTTATTTCTGTAACACCTTCTTAGGAACAAAGTTACAATGTTTTTTTTGATTATAAGAAATACTTACTAAGTAAACCAATTATATTGAAAACTATGTGTGCTCTTTGGTTCCTTTATTTGTGTTGTTTACATTTCCTCAAATCTTAAAATGTAGAAATTTGTCAGAGAATATATACATATATATATATCCTTGAGGGCATTATTTTAGCAACATTGTTTTAATTTAACGAGTGATTATATCCTGTTTTAAGTTTTAATATACTCTACAGTTTCCTCAAAAAGATAATTTTAAAAATGACTCTATGAAATATAAACATTGGTTTTAATAGCAAATGCAAGAGTGTATGTTTTGAAGATAAAGATTTTAAAATGCTGACTATATCATGTAAAAACAGAAATTAAATAAATGATGATACATCATTTAATGAATTTTTATTCTGGTATTATAAATAGCATGTCATATTTTAACACTTGAAAAATAATTGCAATACAAGATCAATAGTAAAATGTTTAGGTTAAACTGTGTGTGTATATGTGTCTTTGTGTATATGTGTGTGTGTGTGTGTGTGTATAATTTCTTTTTTGTGTGTGTGATAGTAGTGTGTCAAACTCAGGATTTTGCACATGCTAGGCAACACTTTGCTGCTGAGTTGCATCCCCAGCCCATTGTATATTATTTGTGTATCACAGAACACATAGTATTGTACTATTTTTGTATTATATGTAGTAAATTACATCATATAGTGTATTACACTCCTGTCTAGTTATTTTATTCAGCTCAAATGTATAATGTATTATATATATATATATATATATATATATATATATATATATATATATTCAGCATTATAATGTGTATATATAGATAGATAGAAACAAATATATATATATACATTATATATAAATATATATACATTATAATGTATATATATAGATAGATAGACACATAGATAGACAGATATATATATATATCTCCCCACAAAGAAAAAAATATAGAGAACTAAGGTTTTGAAGGACTTGACAGTAAAATCTCATTATTTTTATTTCCTGTTTGATTAATACACTCACAATTGATTGATTAATTGCATAATTGCACCGTACTATGTATGTTCTTTATCTTATATGATAAATGATCATAATTTACAATACATATGCATAATATAAACCCAATTGTCATGATGACATAAATACGTCTGTAGAAATTATTATAATCTGTGTGCATGTGTGTATCTGTGTATGTGAGGACATTTTTTAAGTTACATTGACTTTATAATGAGTTATTAACATAAAACCAGCAAATGATATCCACGTACAATTCAGCAGCACAATTGTTTTCTACTCTGACAGGGGCTTCTTTGGTGCTCAAATTTGACTACAAATATGAGAATTTTAACCGAAGAAAATCAATGCCATCTGCTGAGTACTTAGCAAGCACTAAGTATCCTGGACTTCATAAACATAAAAGAGTACAAAGGAATGGCATAAGGAGGCACATTTGTTGTGTCAAGCATTGTGCCGGGCAGTTTTTCCACTTTACTTAAGTTTGTCTTTGTCACCACATGTGAAATTAATTCTCTTATCCCAATTTTATAAAAGAGGAAACTACAGGCTGACACACTTGTTGATGTAGGCTAGCTAGTATAGGCTGACTAAGATTTTGAATGTACTTCTACTTCCCTGCCCTTGATTATCTCAAACTGTATTTAAGGAGTCGGACATAAGTTGTGAAAAATTATTTTTGATTAAGGATATCCAAGTAACAGGTAAAGTTCTATGAGAGTACAGACAAAGAAGAGATAATTTATCTTAATAAATTGACCAAGACTGCAGGGAAATGCATAGACCTCATTTGAGCTGGGTCTTCAAAGGCAGAATGAGTAAGATTTGTCAAGCAGAATGTTGAAGGAAGTAAGATCTTTAGGCAGAAATAAGAGCACTGAAGAAGACACAGAACTTGGTATGGCTAGACAGGTGTTTTGGCAAAAACTTTATAACAATAGTCTTCCTCCACCCAAATGACACAGCTTCTCTTTTATTGCTTTTTACTTGAAATATCCATTATATTTCACCTTTTATTTGCATTAAATTAGTCTAATATATTTACCTTCCATAATAAAGTTCTTTTATTTTGAAAAAAAAATTAAGGCAGTCAAATATATATTAAGCTCTACTGTAAAAATCTCAGCAATTGTGACATGTGAGCCAATTCATATTTGCTCAAATAAACATGGCCAAAGACAGAAAACTACTTAGGATAACCTAGAAATAATAGAATTAATTTCTATCTCATTCCAAGTAGAATAAAAAGAGCAAGAGCAAATTACTTTTATTGTTTCTCTCTTTCTCTTTCACAGTAATTAAACCAAAAGAGATGAAATATTTATTATAGATTATATCCATTTTAATTCTATTAAAATATTCTTATCACAAACATTCAAGCATTTTATTTTTCCATGTATTTCCCATAAATAAGATTACATTGCAAATATTTTCAGCTTCAATTTGTAGTTTCTTTCCATACAATTTGAAATTAATATTGTATCATTAGGATTCAAAGCGCATCCAAGCATTAAAACACCGAGATATTTATTGTTATGTTCTATATTCCTCTTTCTCAAATACTTGTAAAGTTTATATTTAATTCTTTACCTTGAAGGTATCCAAATGCACTCCACATTTTTAGCATCACTGGTGTCTACTGATATATGTTTTGTTTCCCCGCTGAAAACTCCATCCATATGCCTACCACCTTCCAGATTGCTGCCATAAGAAGATATTTTTTGTCCTTTAGCATGTTTTTAAGACAAATTGATATTATACTTATTACATGAAGCCTCTTCCAAAAATATTTTATGAAGTAGATAGTTTGTTTCTCTAGTTTCATATTTTAATTTATACAAAATAAATATGTACCAATTAACAAAGTCATTCACTAATATCCTACTTTACATACTATCATACAACACAATAATAAATGCCTTAACATGAGTTCAAAAAGAAAATAAAAATTGAGACTCACATGGAAGATAATGTGCAAACTCTCCCCACAAAGGAGAAAATATATTTGTTGCATATTTTTGTTGGTACAATAAATTTGCTGCCTTTGTAGAGATTTTCTTTGTATGCTTGACATTGTACCACTCAGAATAACTTTTGGTAAATTTTATCACCTAGAATTATATTTCTGATTTCAGTTTTATTATATAAGTTATTTAGTTAACCTCAACTCACTAATCCTTACTACACTATGATTAATTTAATAGGTTTAACACTATAATAAATTCTGAGAGTTTAAAAAAATTGCTCTTCTCATGCCCAAGCTTTGAGATGCAGATAGATATGAAAAATTATATGTGTGATATAGTATATATATGTAATATAGTATATATAATCTCAGCTCAAGCTTAGAGATACAGATAGGAATGGTTATGCATAATATACTGTATATGATCTCATGTAGGCAGCATAATCATTTACATACGTATTGAATTATATAATTGTTTTATAATTATGTGTGTACATACTTATATATTAAATATAACCACATATGTCTATGTTTTTCTGTTTATTTGTATGAAATAAATATATTTATATATTGCATATTTTCTGCATTTAACATCTACTATAAAGTATCACCAAGCATTTCTGTCATTGTGATTACTTATGTCCCATTATTGATATTACTGAGGAAATGTAACATAGACATTGAACAGAATACACAACTCTCTGCTTAGAAGAAAATAATCCACACATTTTCTATGAAAATGAGCATATCTGGAGTGTTGAATACTGTATAGCAAGAAAACATGAATTTAAATAGATAACATTTACTCCTCTACTCTACCACACAAGACAGTCAAGTAAAAGAGAAAGATTATAAAACACAGAGAAGCACAAAAAGTGGAGCTATAATCTTCACTATTTTTTTAATAAATTTATCTCAAACATTTGCATATATTAAATTTAGATTTTTTGATTAAAAGAAATGCAATGTGGAGACTAAATTTGCATGTGAGATAGTGGCAGGTGAAACAAGTAGTATTTCATAAGTATAAGGCAGGTTTTCTCATTCTCCAGCCTGTCTCCAGATGATAATAGCTGTGAAGTATATCACAAAGACTATAATACAAATAACCCAAGTATTCCATTTGAATTCCTGTTTGCTCAAGTAATAGTGCATAGTACTTTACATTACAAAACATAACACACGTTTTATTCAACAAAAAAATGTCCTTAGTAATCTCATTAAGACTATTACAATAGAAGTATCCAGCATTCACACTGTAATGGAAATTCATACAGAATTTAGAAATCTCTGAACTATTTCAGATTTTTGTACTCTATCGATACTTTTTTTTACAATAATTTTTTTCTTTTGCACTAGAGTTGAAATTTCAAACTAGCAAAAACATCATGGAAAAATATTTAAATAATTTGTTCAAATGATTTTCTTTAACATTATACTATTGGTTTTTGTGAAATTATGATTTTTGTTCATCAGAAAGCCACGTTTGAAAATTGAAATACACCTCATTACCCATTTCCTGGCATTGAGTGACACCTCCGTGCTAGAGCAGGGATATATTGGAGAACACAGCAACAGAAAATCACAAAAGAATTTCTTTGCAGCTGTCAGCATTTTTTTCACTTTTCACAGGAGGTTGGGTTTGCCAATTGGATTAAATCTGTGTCTAACTGTTATCTCTATGTGCATCAGTTAAAGGAAGAGCTGCCATGTCACACCTGGGTTGCATGCTACACAGTGAAGCTTACAGTTAAGGAATCATTTAAAGCCCAGTCCATGTGTCTAATTAACTATACTTTACTTCCTTGATTAAAAATCTGCTTATCATGGATAATTGTTCAATCTTGGGGATATTGGAGTAACTACCTGTAGTATCTGAACTAGTTGTAGATTAATAGTGTCATGGAGTGCTTTACTTAGAAGACAAAAATACTGCTGTTAACTTTACAGGACTTAAAAGGAATACAAATACTGACTGGAGAGGTGGTAGAGAATTACAATATCATTCAGAATATTTTTAGCAGTGAAACACACACATGATCTAAGAGAAACAGAAGGTACCTGATGAGTATGAACTCTATTTGTGAGCTATTTTTAATGATTTGAATAGTATAATACTTATTTTAGAAGTAATTTACCAATATTAATGATGTCTCTTGGCTAAGAAACTTTCAGACTGCATTTCCCATGCTTTTGCATCCATGTGGGACCAAGTGACTTCTTTTTAGCTAGCGAAAAGAGAACGGAGGGAGGTTGGTCACCAAAAATGTTGCTGAAAATCTTCCAAAAGACTTCTCTGATGTTACCAAGGGGGATTCAATTTCCAGTGAAATTATGCTAAATGTACAGAAAAATCAAACCTGTTTCCCAAATGATTGCATAGAGCAAAGACCTTACTTTACCTTCACAACTGACTCACATCACATTGAAGTGAAGTAAATAAATAAACCTTGGCTAATTATAAATTACTACTATAAGGAAGAGAAAATGAGAAATCTGAAAAAAAATGTTTTGGAAGTTAATATAGTTTGACATTTCTTTTGTACCTTGTTGGCATTTTTTTTCCCCTGACTGTAAAAGAACTGTAAGATTTCCTATATAGACTAGAAGTTCTTTTCTAGTCCCTGATATCCTGACCATCACCACTGTCACTGTAAAGCAGTTGGTATCTTAGGTAAGTGTCAAGTGACTCAGCTGAATAATTCATAATCCTGCACATAGGTGATCAACTTAGAGAAATCACAAGATGAGCACTCTAGCCCTTGCCCCATTTTTTCAAGACTAGGTTCACTTACTGGTGTTCATGTTCAGACACAAATGTCTCCAGCAGTGGCAGTCAGGTAAGCTCAAATATACATACTTGCATCCATTTATTTCTCATTTCTGCTTTTATCTATTACATACTTTTATTCAAGTAAATGCCCTAACATCAAAGTGAGAAGTTCATGCTTATTTTCTGTTATCAGCATTTTGGGATATTTGAAGGCACAAATATTGCCACACACTAAGTGAAACCAATAGTCAACTTTGTGGTTTGTACCCAGCTAAACCCCCAGGGAACATTGATTGGATAGCATGGTTTTTCTATTATGGGTTTGTGCAGTAGGTTGCAATTAAATATATATTGAAGCATATTTGTTTATACTAGATTCCTTTAGTGAAATATATTTCCTGTAAGCAACATGTATATATAGCAATTTATTACTATTAAACTCACAAACTTTCTGAACCATTGTGAGTTATACCACTTGTGTGTAATGTGTTTAGGAATGATTTATTTTACACAAACTGTTAAATGAGAGAATTGATAAAAAAATATTAAGTCATTTGGCAAAGTCCCATTTGGATGAACACTACTTTAAAGAAAGATTCTTTATAATCATTCTAGTGTACATCCTTTTGGTTATAGTGAATTAGCTAGTAGTACTTATAAAGTATATTTTTCTCAATTCTTCTCTGTTCTGAAGAAATATGTATATTGTTGTATAGAAAACTAAGGTTTTACAGTGAATGAAATGATGCTTAATTAGGAATAAGAAATAAATAAACCACTACTTACCTTTTTGTGGTTCGACTGTTCCTTACCATCTCAGGGTCTTGGTGCATCAATATGAGATAATTTCTAAAATCACTTCCAAGATAATTTATGCCATGGAAAGGGAATTTGAATAGTTATACAGTACCTCTTATTTGTTTTGTTATCACTTTAAATACCAATAATTTAGACACTAGTATTGCTTTATGTATATACGTGACTGTACAACCACTGTGATTCTGCAAACCGTACACTCAGAAAAATGAGAAATTATACCCCATTTGATTCAAATGTATGATATGTCAAGATCATTGTACTGTCATGAAAAAAAATTTTTAAAGTTAAAAAAATTTAAAAAATACCAATGATCTTTTAACTCCTCACTCTCTTTTTTACTTTAAATATCTCAAATTCCTACATAATTTTAGATTATGATTTTGTCTAAAGTTTCTAAATCATATATCAAAATTGTGCATGAAATGAGTCTCAAGGGAAGGAAAAGCAGTCTCAGCATGATGTCTTCATAAGTCACTTCTTAGTTCACTATAGAGAAGCCAACATTTTTCATCCTTATGTTTTACATTACTAGAAACAATTTTAAGTAGCTAATTTTTTCAGATATACAATATACTACTGAGATGAAAACATTTTAAATACCCACCTCTTGCATAGAAACATATATCCTAATTTCACATGTTTGTTTATAGCAAGTTAGTTGAGGATCTCATGACAGAAAAACTATGAGGAGTAATTAAGGATCTAGAACCAGCCAGCATTTTATTATCATTTAGGAGAGAGTAAAAATATACCCTCAATTGGAAATAAAAATAAATATAGAGAGAAATGAAAAAAATGGAAATGACATTAGGCATGAAAGTTTTGAAATGTTGCTTTTATATAAGATCATGTAATTAGTATGATTTACTTGTTTTTGCTGTTTCAGACTACATCAAATAATCCTAAATCAAGGAGTGTATCACATCATATCTTTATAGGACCTCTTTGATTTGGCACTTACCATCTTTGAATTTCTATCTGCATTAGGATAGGTTTCCATTCAGTTAATAAACACCTATTCTTTATAATAAAATCACTGCTACTAATATATGAGTTTTAGTCAGGCAACTGGAATGAATTTGGGCTATTAACAATAAGGTAAAAATGCCTCACAAGTAGAATAATTATAGTAGATATTCCAGTTACTTAGAAACAGTATTTAGAGTGATTTAGATATAAAGAAGTATGTGATTGTGTGTGTGAATATTTCAGATTCATAAAATGTGTTTGATGAATACAGAAGGGCATAACTATTAAGAATAGGGACACTGAAAAATTAAGCAAACGTCTCACATTTCTTAAATTAATGTAAATATTATTATACTACCTTTCCACTGCTGCCCAGATATATTGAGAAAAATTAAGTGACTTAACACAACATAAATGTATCATGTTATAGTTAAGACAAAAGTTTAATATGGATCTTCCCAGGCTAAATGCAAGTTGTTGGAACTCTGTGTTCCTTTCTTAAGATTCTGGGGAAGAATGTGTTTCCTTGCTCATTCTGGTTGATGGCAGCATCCAGTTTATGCAGTTGTAGGCTGAGATCTTGTTTTCTTGCTGGCTATCAGTTTTGAGAGACGTCACATTTCTTGGTTCCCATGCCTTAGCTTATTGCTCCAATCTTCTGTTTTCATTTTCTTCATTTAAGAATAATTTGATTAGATTGCTCCATTAGGAAAATATAAGACAATTTCCCCATCTCAGGGCTTTAAATATTTTCACATGCAGGTCTCCTTTGCTATAAAGTTGGCACATCCCCAGTATCCTGGGAATAGGTAATGGGCATTGTTGGGGGCTGTTATTTTTCCTACCATAGATATTAGATATGGAAAGTGACCTTTCAAATTATAAATTAACTTTAATTTTAGGATATAGGGGAAAGACTATCTATTTAGAAAACAAAATTTCTTCTGTGCCTTTAAGAAATGTTATGAAAGCTTACATATTATTATTTAGATGTATTGTAACCAAATTTACAAATATTTTAATATTTAGGAAAGATATTTTTATGCAGATAACAGTATTTGAATATGCTCAGGAAATACCTATTTACTGAGAAATTTTTTCTTTTTATTTAAAAAAATTGAAGCAGTGAATTCTGTTTTAAATAATTGCACTTCACTCTTTAGAAAGAAATTTGTGGTATGTTTTGATGACTGACTTTTGATTTCAAATGGTATAACTTCTATAGAAGATATAAATATGCATAAAGCCCAGAACTAATGTCTTTAGGAAGTCAGCTGTTGCAGATGTTTTATCATAAGACCATGACTTGTAATTTTGAAAGTTCTGTACATGGAGCAATTTTATAAGACTTGACAATCTATTTTACTGTATAATTTTTATCTTTGCTCTTTAACTTTCTACTGGCTTTAGTAATTCATTTAGTTTTACATTTACTGAAGGATTTTCAGTTTAAAAAATACAGCCTGGAGTTACATACTATAATGGACAGAGATTATAAATATCCATAATAAATGTCACAGTTTCTATTAAAGTATAAGAAAATGGTTTTATACAGCTATTATTTGATTTAGAAGTATATAAAAATCACATTAACTGTTTTACCTGTATTATGTTAAAGAGAAGACTAATCTAGATAAATCTTTATTTATCTGTCCTAATTATAGAATGAGAGGATATTTGCTGCTATAAACATACAGATAAAGGAAATTGAGAAATGGGTCACAAAATCATTTCACATGAATGTTGACCTAATATCATCATGGCCTCAGTAAAATTGAATAATTTATTTGAATTTTAATGTGTATATTTTGGTCTTTAATCTTATAATGGTGACACCAAATCATGGCAATTGGGAAGTATAAAAAAATTATTTTCCCAAAGCTTTATTATATGTTTAAAATGATAGGTAGGTATAAAGAAAAATAAGACATAGTCCCTGAATATAAGGAAACATTAAAATTGAATGGGATACTTGTTAGGATTATATTTATGGAGAATAAAAAGACTTAGAAGTTTTACAACTTTAAATTATTCTGAGCTTATACTAAAAATAAATAATCATTAATGAACTAGATCTAGCAGACATCTACAGAACATTCCCCCCAGTAATAGTAGATTATGTATTCTTATCAAATGTGCATGAAACATTCTCTAGGATAATTGTCATGCTACTCAAGGAAACAAGAAAGCTCAATAAATTTAATAGAATTAAATCATACAGAGTATATTCTCTGAGCATAATAGAATTACATTAGAAATTAATACCCAAAAGAATTTTGAAATATTCCAAGTACTTGAAAATTAAACAATATGCTTCTAAGTATCAATGGATCAAGAAGAAATCACAAAGAATGTTAGCAAATGAAGGTGAGATGAATTGAATGACATGATTCCAAAAATTTTGAAATGCAGTAATGATAGAGTTTAAGGAAAATTTTATACTTGTAGATACCTATATTAATTACAAAGAGATATCCCAAGTCAATACTTTGATTTCCACCTTATAGCACTGAAAAAAAAGAGAAAGTTAAATCTTTTGCTTATAAATAATTAAGAAAAAGTAGAGGAAAAGAAATAAGAACCTCAATGTAAATTAATTAAAAGAAAACCAATGGAGAATAAAATTAATGGTTTCTCTGAAAATATAAACAAAATTGACAAACTTTTAGTGAGAATGACCAAAAGAAAAATAAATTATTGAAATTAGAAATTAATGAGGGTTAGTTACTACTGATTATTTACAGAAATTAAAAAAATGAGAGGATGCTATGAACAATTGAATGCCAACAAATTAGATAAATTAGATGAAATGGACAATATTTTAGAAAGACACAAATCCTGTGGGGAGCACTACCTACACAGAAAGGTCCAGTTATAGATTACTTTATCATTGAATCATACTAAACATATACAGTGGAATCATCTTTAAGTCTACACAACCTCTTCCAAACAAAAGTAAAGAATATTTCCTATCACTTTTTCTGAACCAAGTATCATCACGATGCCAACTGAAGACAGAAAGTATTTAGCAATATCACATACAAATATAGATAAAAGGATCCTCAACAAAATACTATGGAACTGAACTCAAATACATATAATTCTTTGTATTAAATTCCACAGCTGAGTGGGTTTGTTCTAAGGAATACAAGGTTAGTTAAACATCTAAAAATCAATCTATGTAATACACATGTAATACATACATACACACACAAGCATACACACAAACATAAATGCATTTTTCTAGTTTTTCCATAATAAGTCTTACAGTTCCAACAATGAGAAAATCTGAATCCGAGGTGTTCAGAGGCTGCACCCCTTCCAAAGTTTTTAGATGAGAATCCTTCCATGCCTCTTCAAGTTTCCAGTCACCAAGATATTCCTTGGCTTGTATCTATAATGCTTGCCCCCATCTTTACAAAGTCTCCTCCTCTTCTATGTGTGTTTTTGTTGTCTTTTCTAAGAACAATTACCTGTGGATTTATGGAATACCTGGATAAAACCAAGGTGCTTTCATCTCAAGATTATAAACTTAATCACTTAGCAAATAATGTTTTTCCACATAAATTCACATTCACTGGTTCTGAGGATTAGGACATGGACATTTTTTTGGAGGGTCACCATTCATTATGCTATAATAGTATGATGAAAGATAATTCATCTATTCAGCTCCTGAGGTGCATATAAATGTTTGATGTCTATAAAAAAGCCCTAAAATAGTATCATAATTACTTAGTCAAGAAATGATACACAAGAACATGCATAGGGATATGTAACTTTTGATTATAATAGATTAATTACTCAAAAGATCAGGAAAGTGTTTCTGAGAAAGAGCTAAAATAATCCATCTGTATTTAAGCATATTTTCTTTCCCCATCCTTAAAGAACTACATATCAATCAAGTTACTTTGTCTTTATTTTACATACTATACAGTATATAGGTACTTTTAGGTGCCCCCCCCCCATATATAGCGAAGTAAGAATGTTAATTTCTTTAGAAAAGAATTAAATACAGAGCAATTTTATTAATTTTGACTTTATGGCTTCAGTTAAAATTTATATCACCAATTTCTTGTTCAATTCAATTTGAATAACTTATTGTATTATTATTTCTTTTAATAATTTAAATTTTCCTGGATACATGCTACACTATATAATTTTAGAATGTTTTCTAATTTTATCAGCTTGAAACTCTTCCTCATGTTAAGAAGAATGAAAATGTTATGTGTTTAGATTACAAAAGGATTGACTAATTTTTTTCCTTTCCTTTTCCAAATTGTAATTTGTAAATGTTAAGTCAAATTTTAATTAATATAACTAAAAAATAATATGGAATTTAGAATTTTTTTCTCTCACCCTGAATATAACATTAGGCATTTTTACCTATATGCTGGATAAGTGATGGAAAAGTGTAATGATTCAGTAATTCACTGTTTAAGCTCAGTAAGACTGTTGTGATTACCACACTTTAAAAAATACCTATAATAAGAAATTCATTTGTATTACAGCACAGAAAAATTGGGCAAAGCATGAATTTATGGCCTATCAACTATATGCCAGGCTATATTTAAGATGTTATTGATACAGAGATAAATAAGTTAGAATTCTAATTCCCAGAGAGCTTGAAGTCTGGATAGAAATGATAAAGGTGTTTTTTTTTTTTTTTTTTTTTTTTTCTCATAAAGGTGTTGCTTCTCAGAAGCACACAGACTTTAAAAAGCTATTTATGTTTTAGTAGTGTAACATTGCAAGATACATTTGTAAAGAAAGAATTAGCTTTCTCAACAAAGCAAAATTTAGGAATTTATGTCTTGTACTAGTGGAAAATAGAATATAAATGAATGTCTCATGTTCAGCCTCAAGATTAGGCCTGTTTATACAAGTGGTTACCATTTGTATTCTATCAACCTGAAACTTGCTCCTAATCAGTCATTACAAAGTCATTTGTTTTTAGATCAGTAATAGTGTTAAGGTAAACAGCCAATTGTTACCCAGTTAATTCTGCCTAATTGTGCTTGTAAATACCGTAAATATATCTAAACTTTTACACAGGATTATTTTCAAGAGAATATGGAAATGCTCTACTGTAAGATGTAACATTTCCAGTGGAGGAAAATATCTAGATTCACCTTTCTATTGAAGAGACAGATGAGTAAAACAAACTTGTGTGTTGGGGGGTACAGTCTTAACTCCTCCAGTAATATAGATATATTCCCTTAAAGAGGAACCCAGTTTGCACTTAGGAACAAAAATAAAATTTAGTCCCCTAAAAATAAAAGTTTCATATATAGTAGACAGATTAACTGGACCCTTGTCAAATGGTTCAGTATTCAGAAAACTGTTACTTCATATGGAATAAGAGAGTAAAACACTAACTAGAATAAAATAATGGCCATTTGAAATTGACCTCCCCAGGGGACAGTAAAAGAATCTCTGTTTCAATATGTTATAAGCTTAAAAGCTGGGAGTAAATGCTGGGTATATGGCCCAACACTAATTTCAGATTCAAGCCCAAACTAATGATGTTTAGAAGACAAAAAAATTACCAATTTAGAGATTATAATTAAAGAAGATGAGATGTTTTTATTTGTTAAGAACTTACAAGATTCTTGAATCTCTGTGTGTGTGTGTATGAATACAGAAACAGTATGTATAAATTTTATATCAATTTTTTGGGTTAAATAGTTTATTTTCCCTATTTTACAAATGAAAAATTGGAGGCTCAAAAATAATATAAGTGTAAATAGTACAAGAATGATACATATTGAGTTTTTTTTTTACAATACATTCACTATAAGATGGTATACTCACTTGTTTGAGTATCAGAATAAATTTATAATTACACATTTAAATGGTTGTGTCTGATACTGTTACAAGTTCCTATCTGACACTCTACAGCTAACTAACTTTCATATTAACACTCAGCAAAATCATTTAATATGCAAGTAACCAATACTTATTCTATACCAGGTACCTGATGCCCACTTGTTTTTCTCTCATTAGTCACAATTATTTCTGAAACAGGTATAATTTTACTCTTTCTAACTTCTGAGAGAAAAAGAAAATCTCAGAAAAATCAGATGTTTGTACAAGTGGAATTTTTTTCTCGTGGAATAATCATATTTATTTCTTTTTATTTAATTATTGTACTACTTATTGAAGTTGAATGCTTTGATTAACATTTTCAAAATCCTTATGTTTTTCTCAGTGTTAGGAATCAGTGTGATTCCCTTCCAAATATTTGTTCTTTCAAAATCTTGCCAATAACTTGGAAACTTAGGACACTTCATAAAATTCTACCTAAGTAGTTTTACTAATGAGGTGATAAGAAGATAATTAACTAATCTGTTTAATTGCTCACTAAATTCTTTTTGATACTGTTTTAAAAATATTTGACCAACATAGTCCTTGCAAAATTAATTCTCTTGTGCCTTTGCCCTTAAGAATTTTTCATGGATATTAATATGACATTAACTGAAAAACCCTCAGAAAGGGGGGAAACCACCAAGATTAGTTGATAGTTGACTCTGTTGCATTGGGTCTGGGTGAGAGGCAGAGCATTATGTGGAAGGGAATAGTAAAGGAAAGATTGTTCATGAATACCAGGAAGTAGAGAAAGACAGAGAGACAGAGGAAGAGAAGGGGACCACAGATAAGATATAATCCCCAAGGACATACCACCAGTGACCCACTTCTTCCAACCCTGCCCCAACTGCCTACAGTTTCCACCACCTCCCAGTAGTTTATTCAGCCAACTATGGATTAATTTAAGATGAACTCACAACCCTCATGATGCAATCATCAAAGCCCCACCCCTGAACATTGCTGCACTAAGGCTTTGGGGGACACCCCAAATCCAAACCATAACAAGATTTTTGTTGTTGTTGTTGTAACTGTTTTATATCTTGGTCATAACTATAGAGGCAATATTATTCTTTGGTACTCAGTTTCTATCACCTCATATGTACTTTTTAGGTAATTCAGCATTTTGTTGGTGTAAATTGCTTTATTGATGAAAGGAGTCAAATACAATCTTTAAGTGGATTCTAATCCATTAAAATAAATGTATGTGTTAAGTTGTTTTTCTTAATACAATACAGATGCTTCCTTGTTACATACATCTTTGGACCAGTATTTATGTACGTTTAGCTCCATTCAAGGGCAAATTTCATTGCTTGTCACGACCAAATGTTTTGCCACTTTGTTCTAAGATTTGAGTTGTTCTTTCATTCATGAAACATTTCATTTCACTGTTAGTCATTTTAAAATTAAAGTGATGCATAAAAATATAAGACATAAATATAAATGTATCCAGATGAACTTCTAATAAGACAGGAGAAAAACACAAATGTATAATACATCAAACGTTCAAAATATAAGGAGTCCATCACATATTAAAATGACCAACTAACTTGACAATTTAAATATTTTTGTCTTGACATTTACCTTTGCTTCATGAGCATAGAAGGTCATCAATGAAATAATCACTTTTTTAAAAAATAAAATTTAGAGTGTTTTTCCCCTTCAAAATGACTTCTGTGCTTCTCTGATTATATGCAAAACAAATCAAGACTTCTTAGTATATCCCATCTGATCCTGATAAATCAGGTGTTCTCATAATCTCCTTTGCCACTCTACTCAACATGCTATACATTGGCCCCAGTGGACCTTTGCCCATTCCGGTAGCATCGCTCATTCTTCAGCTACCTTCTGGCATCTTTTCTCTGCCTGGTGTGCTCTAGAGAAGCAGGCTTGACCACTGATGGACTTCTCACCAGTTAGCAAATGGTATGTTGCAATTCAGAAACCCGGTTCATTTTTTTTTGAGCCAAAATGTAAATCTACCACATCAGCAGATTTTTGTTTGTTTTGTGCTTGTTGTTTTCTCCTTAGCAAAGCTTTCTGCATGAAGTGCTCTGATCTATCTCTTCCAGACCAGTAGTTGAGTAATAGTACGCTAGACACTTGATGTCCCTTCCCTTTCTAGCTCATCTAACACATTTACAGACTCCACAACTCAAAACCATTATTTGCACATTTGTGTGTTCCTTCTTCTCCTTCCACTTTTCATTGGAGGGTAATCTCCTCAGGGAGAATTTGATGACACCTCATTTAAGCAAGTTGCTGGATGTTCTTGGTACTTGTTGTCAAGAACTTTTAATTTCTAAGTGATAAGACATCTTGCAGTTTTACATTTAGGTTTGCTTCATTGTTTGTTATTATAGCTATGTTATTCTATGTTTTTATATTATTATAATATATATTATGTTATTTTGTTAGCTATGTTATTCTATGTTATTATTGCCAAAGTTGTTACTATAACTATGAGTTTAATGAAAGGACAATCATGTCGTTTTATTCACTATGCCCAGTGCCTAGCACATTGTATTAGTTATCTAAATGAAAATACTTAACCTATGAATTTGGCTGAGTAATTGATGTCTATTGAGAAGGAACAAGACTCTCTCCTGCATTGATTTGGCCTAGCTCATTGACCTAGCAGATAACTTGGGTGCTATTAGTAGTTGTCTTTCATAGTCTAGAGAATTTTTCCTTAAGAAAATAACTGATATTACAAATATATCTTTTCTCTCAAGCTATAGTTTCAGAATATGTCTTCATGGACTTAATTCAATTGAAATACACCTCACATGTGTATCATTGTGATTTTTTGCTACCTATGTTGTAGGAAATATCACTTTATACTGGATTTTGAGTGAAAATCAGTTAAGATGAATAAAATTTAATAAAATGAAACTGAAAAATATTTATTATTTGTGTGATCAGATCACCTTGGATTACCAAATAAATGGATGAATATGTTTATTACTTAAATTTTTAAAATTGTTTTAGTATCCTTTCATGTGTTACAGCCTCTGTAGGGCAATATAATACTTAAAGATAGATAGTATTTATTATTGTATCTCCTCTTTTAAAGAAAGGTTTAAGGGCTTGGTGGTAGCCCCCTAAAAGATTTTTCCCCATTTTACCAATTTTACATACAACCATATGACAACCATTGAGAAACTCTCTTTCCTTTTTTTTTTTCTTTTTTACTGCTGTCCTGGGGATTATATCCATGGGCTATAAAATGCTAGGAAAATGGTCACCACTGAGTTACACCCCAAATCCACTTGACCAAACTCTTAACAAGCTTCTCTGAATCCTTTTTCAACAGGCCCCAGACTTGAGTCTTGTCCTCAAGAGCTCAGTTATAGCAAGACTACTTCTCAGTTTGATAATAATCCCTCACCCCTGACCACGGATCAAATTCCTTACCCATTGCCATCTCCCAGGTAGTAAATGATCACTCTGACATGCTTTTCAGCAAAAATCATTTTTGCAAAAATTTACTCTCTTTTTAGAAATATTTGTCTCCATCAACCCCTACAAACTTTTCTTTTTCTTTGTAGCTCTAAAAGCCCATTTTTACACGTTGTACAGGAATTGAGCCTGATTCAATATTGAGGTCTTTTTTCTTCTATTGCTATAGTTCCAGAATGAAATCTGTTTTTATCACTTTACTAATGTCCAGCTTTGTTTTCTTTGACAAATATGTAATATATTTTTAGAATTAACTTCTAAAAAGACATTTCATCCTTATTATGTTTTTTCTCCTATTACAATATGGATTTTGTAAAGCAGGACATTGATTGTATTTCTGTCCAAGTACTAACCTAGTATATGGGCAATAGTATAGAACATACATACGTGTGTGCACGCGCACACACACTTTCTGTGCATTCAATACTGGAAAACATTAAATGATGAAGAAGTTCTTCAAAGTGATATAGTTATTAAACCCTTCTATCCAAAGATGTGGAAATGTTCCTTACTAAAAAATGTGGTTATTCAAAATCACAAAGCCAATTAGTGTCAGGAACATGATTAGAACTAGTCCTCCTGTGGTCAGTTTACGAATTTTGTCATCACTTAATGTAATTTGAGATGGATGTTTCAGCTGAAACTCCTCTATTCTTTCAGGCAACCACAAGACAAACAAGAAAGGAGACTTGATAACCAAAACACTACATGAGAATTATGGGAAAAATCTCCTTAGGATTCTGACATTAGTATATTTCTTCTTTCCCCTTGGACTGTTGAATGCATAGTGCAGCTTGAGTGTATTATAGAAACAACAAAAATATTTTTATATCCTAAACCATTCTCTACCTTGAGGATGTTTGTATTTTATATTATGTTTGTATATTTTTCTTTAAAAAAGAAGCCTCATCTCTCTTGAAATAGCTGAAATTTAGGCAAAAATAATTTTCAGTATTCTCCTGGTTTGGGTCAGAGGAAGCAGGATTATAAAAACAGTCATAAAGCCTTTAAGGTTCATGAGTCAAGATCCTTATTTTTCCCAGGCATACCCAGAACACTAATGCTAGTTGAGCTGAAGTCATGAAAAAATTACCCTATCTCCATTGATGATGCAGGATGAAAGTACTCATGTGTAAGGGGAAGTGAAGTCTTCCCTTGGGCCACTTGCCTGTCACCTAGGTGGCATGGAGGAGCCTACTTGATCAGAGAGTGCCAAAGGTTATGAAATGACAATGAGATGTGGACTAAAAAAATCAGAGCAACAAATGTATGCTTTCCCTTTTTTGATTCTAGAAATAACACCAATACCTTTGTTTTATAGAGGGGAAAAATAGGTACCATATGGAAATCTATTGTGTTAAGTTTTGTTTTTTTCTAAATTTAGGTTTTCATCAAGCTGGAAACACATGTAGGGCATAAAATATACATGACCATATGTCTTTGCTTAAACTGTCACATTTTTCAGAAATGTACCTAAACCCTGACCCCCATCTGGTCTATACTTCCAGTTTGTAACTTTCACTAAAAATAGAAATAATGGGAAATACGAATTTTCTGTGGATTAGCATGAATAATGTCTGATCAATTCATAGTAATGGAAGAAAAATCAGAAGAATACAATAGAAAAAAATAAGTCTAATGTGAAGGTCAGTTGACTAAAATTTAATGAAATTAAACTGAAAAAATATTTATCAATTGTGTGATCAGATCACTTTGGATTAACAAATAAATAGATGAATATGTTTATTAAACTTTTAAAATTGATTTAGTGTCTTTTCTTGTCTTTCAAAAATTTATTTTCTTGTTTTAAGAAATATTACTTTCAGGAGGATTAAGTCTTAAGGAAATATTTTCTCTTCAATGTTCTATGTGAATTCAAAATAAGAAGATGAATACATTGTAAACGACTCAGATTCACAGCAATGGTCCTAAGGCAATGTTCCAAGTGATCGCTTCACTTCATCAAAGTGACTTTGTTAAGAAATTTTGTCTTTCATAGAAACAACAATTGGAACAATTAATTAGTTTCAATTTTAATTAAACGATGATCTCATTTAGCTCTGATTAAATTACAACAGCTAGATAAATCCAGACAGCAACGTTTAGCTAATTTAATTAGGTATGGTATTGCTTTCCTCTGTTGCCACTCTGAATGACTAATAATTGGACACTGGTGTTTTTCATACACAAGGTTCTTTGTACTTTTCTTAGATAGACATAGAAGAACAAGCAAACTGTTCTTCATATTATAAGATATCATAACTGAGTGATATCTTACATTACTTTTCAACTTTTCATTACTTTTCATTATATGCTAAGCATTTAAAGACATATTCTTAAATATGTCTTTAAATGCTTAGCATATAATGGTCTTTTTTCTTAAAAAAAAACTTAAGGTCTGAACAAAAGATTTGAGATTAAATTTCTCAAGAAATCAATTTAAAGATTGATTGATTATTTCAAGGTAGTAAGGATTGATTTCCCTGAAGAAAGAAAAATCCTCCTCATTTCCACTATCATTTTTTTATTATTTTATGAAAACTGGTCTTCAGTATGTGGGATTGTGTTTTTCATGTTTGGTTTTTAATTTCATTTTTCCCCCCTCTATCTAGCTTTATGTGCCTAAAATGTTTAAACTTCTAGTGGCTATAAAGCATAAATCAATTTTGAAATTTTTGGATCTCTGCCGCAGTACGGCTGCAGCAAACTAGCCGGGGGGTGACGAATAACTTGTGTAGATTGATACAGCAGGAGTAGGAGCCGTTTATTGTAGGACAGGAGCAGTATTTATACATTCCACACAGCTTATCTAATTAACATAAACTAAATACATCAGTCAACCAATCAGGAATCTCCACACTTAATGGCTCGCCTTTGTTACTTCTCAAACCACTCCCTCTGGCATTTTGCCAGGCACCATCCAGACTTGTTTATGAACTCTAACATTCCCCTGGCAAAATGCCAGGTGTTATTTTTGACTTGTTTACAGACTCTAACATTTCCCCCTTTTGTTTAATTTAAATAACAACCATAGTGGTTTTTACAGAAACACCATAAATAACCTGCTACAAACAGAAAGGGAGGATACAAAATGTCACAATACCAAGCCAATTGATGGCTCCATGCAAGAAGCCCTTGGAAAAATTATATCAGCAATGACAACATTTGCAAAGATACAAAGAGTTACAATTTGTTGTAGATTACAGTTTGTTGTCTCAGTCCAGGTAAAGCAGTATCTCAATAGATTAACTCACAGTCCAGGTAAATCACAGTCCAGGTAAGTTCTGCAGGCAGCTAGCTTAAATCACAGTCCAGGTAAGTTCTGCAGGCAGCTAGCTTGATCCGAAGTCTCGTCCGTTTCTCAGCTGAAGTCTCGTCTGGTTCTCAGCAACACTGGAAATTCTTCCACCTTCATCTTCACTGGCACTGGGACGAAGGCAGGAACTCCGGATGGCTAAAAAAAAATCCTGTAGCATTCCACTAAGAAAACAACCTTCTGAACAATTTAGTACATTATCTCAAGGTTTTTTTGCATTGGAAATAAGCATTAATAGTGCTCATTACTCATCAGCTTCCAGGTGTGGGAGAACCATTGTAGCTTAGTTATTGGCATTGAAAATGACCAAACATCAGGGACACCAGTAGCGTCTTCTGCTGGCTGTAGTGCCTGGGCAGCCCCAGATGGCCCTGGGGAGTGTCCCCGACTCAAACTGCTACTGGGCACAGGGAGCAAGAGCCTGCGAGACTGTGCCTCCAGGTCAGGTCTAGATTTGGGCTCCCGGCAGTGGAACAGCCAGCTCCCCGGCCAGGAGGCGGGGAAGGGCCAGTTGCCACCGCCTCTTGGAAAATCCTTGCTGCGCTGTGACTGGCTTGCACACTCGGCAGCCGCCTCTCCGCTTCACGCACCCTCCGGTAACGAAAAGTATTTAGAAATAGCCTTTTACTGCAACTTTTTTCCTGATAATCCTTCTTCTTCTGAACTTTCTTTTTCTTTCTGACTAGAGTTCCTGGGCTCTTATCAACACATGCCCTAACTATTCTTGGTTCCACTGGGGTGCCTTCTTCCCTTAGTAATTTACTTCTCACCCCTTCCATATTTTCATCACAAAGACAATACAATACACTGAGACAAAACAAGACACAAACATACTGTATCAATCTTCTCCATTTTCTTGAAATGGCCATTTTTCCTCTCGCCCTATCTGCCTAGGGACGAGCAGATTTGCTCCCGTCCTATCTATGGACGGGCAGCTTTTTTTCATCACTTACCCCCGAGTGTCCCGGGGCTCCCCGTAACGGGCCACCATCTGCCGCAATCCGGCTGGCTGCAAAATAACCGGGTGACGAACAACTTGTGTACGTTGATACAGCAGGAGTAGGAGCCGTTTATTCCAGGACAGGAGCAGTATTTATACATTCCACACAGCTTATCTAATTAACATAAACTAGATACATCAGTCAACCAATAAGGAATCTCCACACTTAATGGCTCGCTTTTGTTACTTCTCAAACCACTCCCTCTGGCATTTTGCCAGGCACCATCCAGACTTGTTTAGGAACTCTAACATTCCCCTGGCAAAATGCCAGGTGTTATTTTTGACTTGTTTACAGACTCTAACAGATCTCTAAGAAAATTCTTGTATATTGGTTAGAAATCAGATTCAGTTTCACAAATAAGAGTTATTAGAATAAGATTGAGATTAATATTCTTTCAAATAACAGCAAGTACAGGGGTAAACAACTTACGTCCAGAAAGGCAGATATTAAAGACATTTCTGGGGCTGTAGAGTTGGTAAGAGGTTTTAAAGGAGATTTAGATACATTTTAAATAATCAGAGAAAAAAAATGCAATTGTAAAGTTTCTAAAGTAAAAGAACTGGGATTGAGTTTAGTAAATCCAAGGGATATGTGAAGCCTCCTTGGTCATAGCCCATGAGCATTTCTAGTTGAGCTGTCTGAAGCCCTTTTAGTGTTTTCGCAGGGACTTCAGCAAGGAGACTGCTCCACCTCCCTCATTATATCTACAGTGGGATTGGAAGAAGAAGCACTGCAAAGGGCCAAAAGTAAAAGATTTTATTAAGAACAATATAGCGGGGCTGGGATTGTGGCTCAAGTGGTAGTGCGCTCACCTAGCATGCATGAGGCACTGAGCGCAATCTTCAGCACCACATAAAAATAAAGACAATACAGTCCATCAACAACTAAAAAAATATTTAAAAAAGAACAATATAGCAAGTTTAATATACAATGTTGTGGCCATTACTGAGTCATAAGGCTACGCTTATTTTCACAAAAACTTAGAAAAGTAAGTTGTTTTTATACTGAGCCTATTGACATTCCAACAAAACTGGTTTCAATAGTACAAAAATAAGTAAGAATCTATTTAATTTTTAAGAATATAATAAAATACTGATTTTAATCTTTTAAATATAACTATATGATATTATCCCAAGTAACAATTAGAAATTATGTTTTTCATCTCAGTGCAGCCTTTTCATGTTATTAAAACTTGAGTTTCAAGGATTACCCAGGAAACTTGTTATTTCATATTCTTTATGCTTTTGTTTTACAGCTTTCTTGCTGTCTTAACATTCATGGCCTTTCAGATTCAGAGGGCTTTACTTCACACTTGAACACCATGAAACCTCTCCAGATGTCATTGTTAAGTTTACTTTTGAGTTGCGTTTGTTTTTAGGGAGTACAGTTTTATTTCCTTTCTTCTATTCCTAGACATAGTGATTTTCCAATACTGTTTTGTGAACAAATATGATTTGAGACCTATTCACAGTAAACATTTTTTTCTAGGCAGTGATACACATTATGAGGATTCCCAGGTTAGTTTAGACGGGTGTACTATGTTAGGTACACTGTCTTAGTTAGCTCTCTAACACTGTGACAAATGCCTGAGATAGCTGACTTAAAAAGAAAAGAGGATAATTTTCATTCAGAAATTTAGAGGTTACAATCCATAAATGTTTGACCCTGTGGCATATCATAGTTCAAGCAAAACCACTCACATCATGGCTGGGAAGCAAAAGAGAGATGAGGAAGAAATCGTGAAGTTCCATGATTTCCTTCCAGGACATATCCTCAACACCCTAAAAAAAAAAAAACTCCCACTAGACTTCACCTCTGAAAGGCTCCACCATCTACCAATAGTGCCACTTTGAGGAGATAGCCTTTGAGAACATTCAATATCCAAACAATTGCCCTTATCTAGTGCAATTAAGATGGCTGGAATTTGCAGACATCATTGTAGGAGAAGTGGATCTGAAAGACTGACTAGTAGGATTTTCAAATAGGATTCATTATTTGAAGATTCAGTAAAGATGGCTTACAATTAATAACTGTTTCTCAAAGTTATATTTTTGAATTAATTTTCAACAAGGCGTGTGCTTCAATCATGTGTAAATGTATAGATATATGTTCCCATTCCTTTCAGAGTAGAGTATGTGGCTGGTTGCTTTGAAAGAAATATTTTGATTGTTGTACTCAGATGTATAATTAATGTTAATATGTGACACAGCCATTCAGTGACTTGGGAGATGCAGACATATATAATATTTGGAAAAGCAAATACAAAATGTGTTTCCATTCTACATTAAATTCTCCAAAGAATCAAGAGCACCTCATTTCTTTGTGTGATGGTTTTCAAAATTGTAAGACAGAGATCTGTTTCCTTACTTCAGGGCAGTGGTGATTTTGAACACACAATGTTCAAGACCAGCATATTGCAAGGCCATTAGTAGCAGTGAGGAATGGTGGCAGCAGCTACAAGACAGGACATGGTGACAGCGCAGTTACTAGGGAACCACAATGTAAATGTGGAATAGATTGTGCAAGAAAACTAAGAAATGGACTTCAACAGGCTCCAGAAAGACAAAAATAATCCCTCTGTGGATCTCTGAAACACTTGAGATATGTTCCCAGTATGAACCATCCTTGATAGAATTTGGAAAAAAGAAACTAACATAACTTTCAACTCTAGAATATCCCACATGCTTTCTAGTCTTAAAACATTCTAATTGCATTTTTTAAAATTTCTATGACTCCATGGATGCATATGTAGACAGAAACTGTACTGGTCTTGGTCATAATTATATAGCAGCACTAGTATAAGACTAAGTACATGGTCAACCCTCAGGATTATCTGTTGAATGAATAATGCCATTCCCAAGAATTTTGTTACAGAAAATATATTTAATCTTTAAAGCAATCTTTGCTACTGGCTGTATTTTATATATATATATAATTTTAAAAATAGAGACTATAATGCTCAAATGACTAAACAAAGATCACATGGCTAATATCTGTAAAAGTAAAACTTCAGTCTAAATCATCTGATTCCAGCATAGATCATCTGACTACTCAGTCACACCACATGATTGAAAGACAGCCTACATTTGCTTTCCTTTATTAATATGCCACTTAGACATGTCATCCCTTTTAAGCACAACATGTATGGCTTCCCATGAAATGTTACTGAGGAGATTTTCAGTGAAGTACTCTTTTTCCTATTATGCTTTTTATGAATCTATGTCACACAACTGTGTGTGTGTTTGTGTTTATGAGCATGTGTGGCATATATGTATTTATGAATAATACATTTATAATAGGCATAATAAACAAGATAAAATATAGAGGATTGCTATTCTCTGCTGGACACATGCAGAAAAAAATAGATGCATAATTATTATAACTTGTGGCACTATAGATGGACTTGGAACTTATGATGAAGTTGCATCCCAATAAGAACAGTATAATGTTAATATTAAAACACACTTAATTCACCTAACTTACCAAACCTCATGGCCCAGCAACATAACACACTGTGAGTACCCATGGTACAGCCTTATGATTACATATTTGGCTGGGATCTGTAGATCACTACCACTGCCAACATCATATACTGCTTCCTGAGAAAAGACCAAAATTCAAAATCAGAAGTACAATTTCTATTAAATGTATACTGTTTCTCACTATTGAAGTGAAAATTCATAAACTGAACCATAGAAAGTCAAGGGAATCAGTAGTACTTTGGTTAGTTTTAACTTCCATCACTTTGCTAAAGAAATATATTTCAAGAATATCAAAAACAATGTGATGGTGCTACATGCATGCATTTATGAGTGTCAAAATACCTTTGTTACTTTTAAAATGTTTCTGTAAAAACAAAAATATAAAGCCAAAAGATGAAGAACGAGTGGTGGTCAGAGAAAAACTTTTGTAAAATAGGCAGATACTTCAACATTGTGTGTGTGTTTGTGTATATGTGTGTGTGAATGTATGTGTATTTCTGAATGATCTGTTTGTAGTAGAAGCAATTAAAATGTTATATAAAATAGGTCTATGAGTAACAACTTAAGAACTACTGGGGAACATTAAATATGATCTACAATAATGGAAAAGAAAACATGTTCTCTATTAGAATAAGTATAATCAATATAACTTTTTCAATATAAAAACATATCAGTTCTCTATACATTGATACACAACTTACAATCAGCTCAATGAAATCAGAAACAAAAAAATTCTCAATTTAATTCTCTATCCTTCCCTTCTTTCACCTCTCAGCATCACTCTGACTCTTATAGAATTTTCCCCATGTAACTTCTCTGTTATCTTCAAATCAGGCTCCATGCTATCTCACTAATCCCTTCTCCTTAGTCATATTAGACATTTTTCATCTTTTAGTATCTCTAAATTATGGGGACACCAGGGCTTATTCCTACTCTCTTTTACCCCATAAGCACATCTACTACTTGAATGATTTTATTGTATGTCTTTAAATACATCTTATCTATTGGTAACTCATTAGATCATATCAGTTCTGATCTATTCACTGCCCCAGAGTTTCAAGCATCCAAATATCTATGGCCCAACTCTATCTTCAGAAATAAGACACATCTCATATTGAAAGTGCTTGAAACAGCTATTAATGTTTCTCCCAACACTTTTGTCCTCCCGTCTCTTCAATCTCAACAATTGCCGTCATAACTTACTAATTTTTTAAGAAACAAAACCTCGCCTTCAATCTAGCCATATTGTGAAGATAGCAGAAATTTTAGAAATAA
Organism: Marmota flaviventris; assembly: GCF_047511675.1. Lineage (NCBI taxonomy): Eukaryota > Metazoa > Chordata > Mammalia > Rodentia > Sciuridae > Marmota > Marmota flaviventris. The sequence goes on along the minus strand of NC_092500.1, from coordinate 56,016,869 downwards.
TAAAAATTTTGGATTAATGAAATCTCACATTTTACCTCTATTTCTCTTTCCTCCTTAGCAACCCTCAAATCTCCACACTTTCTGTTCTCCTTCCCGTTGCCCTAATTCATTATGTATATGTTTGTAGGCCTTCTAACCTGTCTGGTTGCTTTCACCCTTTCTTTTATTGCTAATTCTTTTCACATATTAGACAAAACATTATTTTAAAATAAAAATCAAAACCCCACTTCTAGCTATTTCAAACTAGCTGGAGTGAAATGAACTGTCCTAACAAGAGCAAATAAAAAAACAGATAAATTTTAAAAAGTGCCCATTTTGTAAAAGTTCACTATTTAGGGCAATAAACTTTAGAGTTCATGTTGATCACTGTAGGAAGATTTGAGTAACAAAGAATCCTGGAGGAAAAAAAAAGAATAAGCAGAAATGAGTAACATCATTTCCATACAATTTCTGAGGCATTTTGTAACTCCTAGCTGTAAATGTCTGTTGCAGACTATAGAAATCAATCTGCAAGTTGCCACTATACTTTGTTTTACAGTGTTGGGAAGAGGAAGAATTAAAAATCTGGGTCTATGAAATGGTAGATTTGGGTTAAATACCCTGGGCTTTATTGAGGCCCTCCAAATGCTACAATTCAGAAATAAAGGCTACAAGGGAGTCAAGATAATCTGCTTGTATTCTTTTACATGTCAGAAAGAAGAAAATTAAATCCTGTACTGAAAGATATCATCTCTTGTGTTTGTAGTTTTTAAAAAGTTGATGTCCTTTATTCTATAAAATATTTCAAGGATGTCAACAAATAAGATCCATACATCAGACACCAATAATAAAATGTGAAAAATAGAATGAGACTTATAAGTGATCTTTATATCAGTTTTATCAGAAAATGACTTTAAGATAACTATAGTTAATATTTTCAACACAGTGGAAGAAAGAATGAGGGCTATCCACACATCATTTTAAATCTGTAAAAAAGGAATTAAATGGACTTTTTAGAATTGAAATATATGAAAAAAAAATGATCTATAGGTGAGTGTAGCAGTAGTTGAGATTATAGAACTGATATATAGCATGTAGAGAATATCTTGTTTACAAATGAAGAGGTCAAAGAATAAATTAGAAAAGAACGCAAGAGAACTATAAGATACATACATATCACTGGAGTCATATGAGGGGAAAGAAAGACAAAATATTAGAATTAATATATTTTTATACCTTTATTTTATTTATTTATTTTTATGTGTTGTTAAGGATCAAACCCAATGCAAAGCAGTCTACCACTTAGCTATAACTACAGCCTCTGGAATTAATATTTAAAGGACAGCTGTCCAATATTTTTTTCAAGATGAGAAGAAGACATTAAACCAAAGACTCAAAAAATTCTATGAACCTCAAGCAGGATCTATAAATATATATATATATATATATATATATATATATATATATATATATATATATATATATTATATGTATACATACATAAATTATATACATATATATATATATATATATATTATATTTGTGTATGCACCTGCATTTTCACGTATGCACACATATATGCTCATCTTAGTAAAATAATTAAAAGTACATGTACACCCTGTCTACTATGATCCCCTCTTCCTTATCTTCTTGTTTTTTGCTTTGTATCTAGCACACTATTCCCTGAGACAACATGTACTTTTTTAATGTCTCTCTGCCTTCTGGGTTAAAAGAAAGTCCCTAGGATGACAAGGATGTTAGTCTTGTTTGTTAACTGCATAACCACAACAACTAAATATGGTTCTGGCACATAGTACGTGTTCATTTAATAATGAAACATTGTAACATCTTTGAGAGTTGTCTAAAAAGGCTCCAAATTTTAATGATATATTTTTTAAAACATTTTTTTCACCTACATTAATTTGATTTTGTACATGAATAGAGCAGGTAATATTTGCTTTACTATTCTGTTGGCAAATTTAAGAATCAGAGGAGTTGTAGTTTGCCTAAATTCATATAGTTTAAACCTTGAAAGACTACAATAGAATATCTATACTATGCAAGGTGTGACTTCACAACAAATAACAGAAATTCCAATGAATGACCTGATAATCTCTGATACAGGTGCATGGCAATAAATCTGTGCTACATTTAAAAGAGCAGAGAGGATGGACACATGCCTATCTAGGTTGACTCCTAAGTGAAGAGTATCTGTCTGCTAGAATATGGTGATCCCAACTGAAAAGATACACAGGCACATACTTTCAGGAATTTAGAAGCAAGTCATTATTATCACTGTCACTTCTCTCTTTTGGCCTGACCCCAATATTCCAAACATTTTACCTGATCTGAATTAGGCTTATTTAAACAATAACGTCCTCTCTCTCTTTCTCTCTCTAAGTAATGTGGAAGTTTCCATTTCAATTCATAAGTCACTGAAAGGGTGTAATCTGGTTGTCATAGTCACATAAAAATTAGACCAATAATATTTTCCTATTATATTTTGTGCAACAATTTATCTACTGTCAGAGGAGTCTTTTCCGGAATGACAATCTTCTAGGTTCCCAGGAGACTTTACATGCAACCTTTATTCGAAGATCTGAGCTGTTCAATAACTATTGGCATTACCCATAATGACAAGGAACACCATGTCTATTAAAATAACACTGGAAGTTTGACCCCAGTGCAAAAGGACATTATTTCTGAAAACAATCTCCCTTCCTCATAAACTTAAATTCTTTTCATTGAACCCAAAGTCATTGTTATTAATATGCAATTATAATTTCATGAGATTTGAAGTATAAGATTAATTACCATTTTAATATTTGATCTTGCCTTCCTATTTTATATTATAAATATGTTATTGGAGCCTTTCTTCTAGGTAAAATACATATTAAGAACCTGGAATATGATGTCAGTTAAATGGAAATATAGCAAGTGTCATTGCTGAATTTGAAGTGCCAGAACAATGTTAAATTTGTACAATATTTATAGAAATATCAGTGTGAATGAAGTGAGAATCATTTATTTTCTTCACCAACAAGGGGGTTTAGGATTAGATTTTATGCTTTTGCCATCCTCCTCAGCATAATTGGAATGTGATTTAGAGGCCGATAAATGAGTACCCAAAAATGCACATAATTGAGGAACAGAAACAGATTTCAGAAATACATGGCTTAATTGATATCCTGAGGACCTGGAACAGCTGGAGGCCTTACTTCATTATGCTGCTCTTTCTCACCAGGGGAGGTGAGCTTGAGAAGCTCTCTCTAGCTGCAAAACCACCCACTACCTCCTTTCCCTATTGTAACCATAGTCATAATTTCCCAGTTATATGCTCAGAATTTGTGAATAATTATCTGCCCCTGAAAGAAGTGGGAATTCTTTTGAGAAGTGAGGAGATTTTACAGTGTGAGCGATGAATTGAATTTAAAATTAAAAAGCACTGATGTGCCTTCTGAACTGAATTTTTAGCCACCATGGACAGTAAATCCCCAAATTAACTGCAGATTAGTTTATTTCTTATGTGTGCTGATATTCAAATTTACATCATATAGATTGACACTTGGGATCTGTGAAAATAGATGAGGATCCAGGCAAGGTGTGAGGTGCTACTATTCCCATTTAATAAGTATCTAAACTCACTTGAGAAATTATTCAGAAAGAATTGACACATAATAAATGTAGACCCAGGCAGAACGTTAGCTGTTGTTTTAATAGACGATGACATCAATGGCAATTCACGTTTAAATAATCCTTACAAATTTGTACCCAAATCTATTACCTTACCCATAATAACTTGAGAATTTCTGTGGTTTTTCAATTAACTAGGTAAGAGAAACATGAATACCTGAGTTATATCCCCAAAGACTTATCTGAAGCATGAATTTGATAACAATAATTGACTTGTTTAGAAAAGAAGCTTCTTGCCTCTGAGAGAGAATAAAATGGCACCAAGTTAAATGCACCTGCTGAAATTTCATTACAAAGTGAGATAATGGAGAGAATGGAAAGCTGGGTCTTTTATTTTTTTATTCTATACACCACAAAACGATAGCAATAAAGCTATGTGATTATAGAGCAACTAAAATGATGATTCTGGATAGCAATAGGTTGAATATATCCCTACTGCTATTTTTTTTTTAATGTCCATTCTCAGAATTTGAATTTGACCTTCTTTGGAATCTCAGAATTTGATCTTTGGAAATACAGTCTGCAAGCATAACTGGTTAACATGAGGTTATACTGTAATTTGGCGCTCCCTAAATCCAAGGACTGATATCCTTAGAAAGAGAAGACACATAGATACATATAAAGAAGAAGGTCATGTGGTGACCTTATTTAGAGTGCAAGGAGAAATTAGATCAATGTAGCCACAAGATGAGGAACACTAACAACTGCAGACCACCATCTTTAGAGCCCCCAAAAGGAACAAACTCGGCTGATCCCTAACCTACAGCACTGTGAGAGAATTAATTCTTGTTGAAAATAACTGTAGTAATTAGTTAGAACAGCTCTAGAAAATTTTTTAAAGTTACATAGTAAATAATTTGTAAAACCAAATTTGATTTTTGAAGCTGAAATTTCCATGCATTTTTATTAGTTCATTATCACTATATGTAGAAGTGGAATTTACTGGGGTAAATTCACAAAAAAGACATAGTATGATTTGATACATTTTGTTCCCCAATACCTCTGCATTCCATCTTCTTTCAATCCTCATCCTGTATTCTATTGGTCTCACTTCTATTTTTCTAAAATCATTTTCCTTAATTCTTTTTTCTTTCCTCAATAACTTTCACATATGCGAGAAAATATTTGACCCTTGATTGAATCTACATTATTTTACCGATCATGATGTTCTCCAGTTCCACCCATTCACCAGCAAATGACATAATTTACTTTTCATTGTAACTGAGTAAAAACTTCATTGTATTTATATATAATATATATTATACTTAATTATATGTCTATCTCTCATACATTTTCTTTATGCTTTCATCTGTTTACAGAAATGTAGTCTGGATCAACAACTTGGCTATTGTGAATTGTGCTGATATAGACAGTGGTATGCATGTATAAATATAGTATGCTGATTTTAGTTCTTCTGAATAAATACCAAATAGTGGGATATCTGGGTCAGGTGATATGATGATCACATTCCTAGTTCTTTGAGGAATATCATACTGCATTCCAAATTGATTGTAATAATTTGCATTCACACCACCCATATATAAGTGTATTTTCCTCTTGCCAACAATAATTATTATTTGTTTTCTTGATGATTGCTATTCTAACATAGGAGAGATGAAATTTCAATTCTTGTAATTTGTATTTCCCTGATTGCTAAGGGCATTGAATATTTTCTTATATTTGTTGTCCATTTGTATTTTTTCTTTATAAAAATGACTGTTTTGGGGGATACCTAATATCTAAACCATAACATGTTTTCTTGGAAAAACAATAAAAACAAATAAAATCCACACATATGCATATATTCATGAAAAATTATTTTTATATTCATAAAATATATTTATAAAATTAATGGCAATGCTTAAATACAAAATAAAAGAGGATGGTATTAACAAAAAGTATATATATTTCCCCAATTTAATCTCATCAAATAAGTTCATAGAACACTTTATCATACAAGATTAATTAGAAATAAGGTCTTCTGTATAAAGTGTATCACTCTATCTTTATAGAGCTTATAAAAAGTAAAAGATTTGTTTTGTTTGTTTTTCTGATATTCTTAGTTATTAAACATATTTCTACATAGTATAAAACAATGCTTCTCATTATATGACTAAAAGAAATATATCCACAAATGATATGGGTAAGGCCTTATATCTAGTGTCCAATGACATTCTGTTTTTCATTTCCTACAGTTCCTATATTAGTTTTTGGCTATTTCTCAATCAATGTCCCCTCTCTATTGTGAGCTTGTGTAAAGTAAATTTTTTGAAGTATAGGTTTCTCCAGATCTTGAGATGCACAAATTCCACTGGCACTGTGTGAGTAGCTAGGCATTTTCATCTTCAGGATATTGAACTTGCAACTAGGAACAAGAGACAAGATGCTGCCACCATATTCTTGAAAGGCCTCAACAATATTTACCAGCATCTTTCATGTTTTCATACAAATGCTTATAAAATTTCCCTATTTATCTTAATTGCTATAAGTAATTTATGTAAAAATGAAGATTTCATGAACAAGATACCCCATTATATGGTAACGCTCTATATTTATACTATGATATTAAAATTGTGATTTTGTGGTATGAAGACTTGTTGAAAGAGGCTGTCTGGTTCTAGTTTTATTGGTGAGACGTTGGACAATTTTATTGGAAAATCGACTTATAAGTTTTTGAGCCCTAAATTTCAATTCATAAAGCTTATTATGGTCTTCTGTCTCTTTTTGGAGGTAAGGGTTCCAAAGCCAATGAAAATCTCTTTTCTTACAATATTCAGACACCACCTACCCAAACCCTCTCATGTCTTTCAGCCATAGCCATTAATTATAGAGATACCAGACAAGCAGGGTAATGGGGGAAAAACAAAAGTCAAACAGACCCTCATAGGGAGAAAAAGCTGGGGCCAGGTGGGCAGCCAAACCCTGAGGAGGCTTGACTGATTACAGAGTTAGCTCAGCAAGTTTAATATATAGGTTTCATCAAAATGTTATTTGTGGGAAAGTTTAGCAAAGCAGACAATCTGAAGAAAGAAGGACTGGGAAGACACATTAGGGTCATTTTGTTTTGCTCAGAATTCACTATCCCAGGGAGAAAGTGCTGAACTCAAGGCCTCAACTGGTAGATTCTTGACTTCACACATAGCCACTCCTGTCCAGTGTTATCATAGCAGCCAGGGCAGCTTGATCTGCACCTTTGCACAGGCAGTTCCTAGCAAAAATGCAGCCATAAGAGTCCACTGGCCATAATTCAAATCACTGCTCTCCACAACCACCAAAGAAAACTATCGCCTCTGTGGAGGCTCCAACTGCTCATGAAGCCTGAAGTCCCATGTTGCTCTTACCACTAAGCCTTCATAACCCAAAGTGATGTAAATTTAAATAAAGGAATTATATAGAAAGATGCCAGTAAAATAAACTTCAGTTCTATTTTTTTTTCTGTCCCATGGAGAGCACTTCTGCAACTTGTCTAGTAGGCTCAACAATATTAAGGAAGACACATCATTAATTTTCCTTTTATAAACTGGTAAACAATGTTGATATCTCTATGTGGAGAATGTTGAGCAAATGAAGTATCAAAAATCAAAAAGAAAGTATCAAAAAAGACTATCAAAAATCAAAGAGAAGTGCAAGAAAGGCATCCAAGTGCCATTTCCTAGATCATATTCTACAGAATTAGGAGAACGCTTTTATTAGGTCACTGTTACTTTCCCAGAAGATCTTTTTGTCTTGAGTACTATAATAATAGAAGAATGATTATCAAAATGTCTCAAGCAAATTCATCATATTTAAGGAATTTAGGACCTTGCTATAATGACATAGATTTCAAAGTACATCAGTGTTAGAATTAGAAACATGAACAACCAAACCATTGTGAAATAGAAAAGAAAGCCAATAGAGGATTTTTCAGCAAATGATAGATAATCTGTGGCATGAAGGTAATGATGTAAATACAAATATCTTTATATTTGGGATTTAAGAGGTGGGGAGTGGTTGAAGACAGGCTAATTATTTTCAAAATTAGCCCTTCTTGCTCAGTGAACATAAGCACCATGATGAGTTCTTAGCTGGAAAAAACACAATCATGAGCTGTCAGAAATTCCCTAGAATACAAAACAATGTTCAAGAAATAAGATGATGATGATGATGATGATGATGATGATAATGATAATAATAATAATAATAATAATACCATGTCAGAGTAAGGATATTACATTACTTACCATTCTGATAAATAGAACATAATGGAGGATATTCAGAATACTAGGGAAAACCGGTTCAGTCTTAATAATCAAAGGTCATGAGTGGGACTATATCTATGGATTCATAGCCTATCTTCATCACTCTTTGTTAATTGTTGGTAAATTCTTAAGTACATTTCTAGCCTTTGTTCACATAGATAAAATGGAAATTATAATACCTAACTTGTGGGGTATTACTGAAGGGGAAAGAGGTAGCATATAGAAGGAGCTTCATATGTTTCACAGTGTAAAGATAGTAAGTTATTCAAGTTTGATTCTTGCTCCAGAATTGTGACACAATGAAGATGAAGTAAAAATCAATGCATTCATTATCTTCAGTTCTTGAAATCTCTATCACTTCAGTATCAACCAAACTCCAGCTTCTACTTGTATAAGAGTTTAGTTCTGTAGTTACTAAAATCATTAATTATCTCTCAACTGCTAAATATGGTGACCCCTTTTGGATCACATTTTATCAGCCTTAAGGAAAAATTTGCAATGCTTGCATTTCCCTGTCTTTTGAAATTTTACATGTCTAGACTTGAAGTTCTCTCTCGTTTCCATTAATACACGACAATCACTTTTAAAATTCTACCTTTATTCCCAGTCTTTCAAATGCTGGTGATTCCTTGGTTCTGCCTTTCTCATTTCCTATTTGTATTCTACTCATTTATTGTTTTGATTCTCTTTAAAATTCCAATATTTCAACAACATCTACCACTATCACATACAATCACATATACATCAAATACTTCTATTTAAATTAAGCTCCCAAACTCATGTTTTAAATAATCTACTCCACATCTTCATGCAGAAGAGCTAGAAGCCCAAGAATCTTGATCTTTCTAAATGTTTAAAATATCTTTCCAAACAGGTGCCAGAAACTCTAGCACAATCTTTAACATAAAAAATAATCAGATTGTAGTTAGTCTCATGGAACAGATGCAATTTGAAACTGCATACCAAAAGAATGATTTAAACACTAGAAAAATTATACAAAGAAACCACTACTGGAAAATCTGAAATGGTGTTGTAGTTTTGATCTGAAATGGCCTCCAAAGGCTTATGTACAGAGGTTTGGTCCTAGGCTGGTGGCACTATTGGAAAGTGATGAAAACTTTAAGAGGTAGGGTCTAGCTGGAAGAAGAGGGTCCCTGAAGGGTATGCCTTGAAGAATATAACTTGTTCTTGGTTTCTTCTCATTCTCTGTTTCCTGGTTTCAATAAAATGAGCACCTTTACTCCATCTCACATTGTTCACCATGATATTTGCTTCATAATGGGCCAAGAGCAATTGGCAAAGTGACTAAAACTTGTGAGATCATGAGCCAAAATAAATATTTTACTCTTTTAAAAATTTACTTATTTTTTTATTTGTTTGTTTATTTATTTATTTTAATTAGGTATATATGACAGCAGAATGCATTTTGATTCATTGTACACAATTGCAGCATGACTTTACATTTCTATGGTTGTACAAAATGAAGAGTCACACCATATATGCAGTCATACATGTGCCTAGAATAATGATGTCCTTCTCATTCTACCTTCTTCCCTGCCTCCATGTATCCTCCCACCCCTCCCTTCCAAATCTTTTTCTTTTTAAGTTTGTTTTCCAAGGTATTTTGTTACATCAAAGGAAAGATAACACACATAATATAAAGAAAAATATTTTAGTGGTTATTTTCAGTGAAGAACAAATAGGAAAACTGGGTAGTGTGTTTAATATTATAATATGTATGTGTATTTTATTACTTCAACTTATAGTGTATACATTGTGATTTCAAAATAATGATATATTTATATACATTATATACAAATTATACATATGTAAATGTGTATGTACATGTATGTATATGTATACATATTATATGTTTGTATACTCATAAGCACGAAAGTATGTGTGTGTGTGTGTGTGTATATATATATATATATATATATATATATATATATATATATATATATTATGTGCAATAATATATATAGTCACATATAATAGTCTATACAGTTTATAGATATGTCCATAAATAAGTATACATATAGGTAGATAAATGGATATGTAGATCTATAAAGTGGCAAACTATAGGCCAAACTATAGGCCACTTTATTTATTACATGTTCTTCAAATAATTTATTATATGTTCTTCAAATAAGTTCTTTAGAATGTAACACAATTATTAGTAATATGCTAAAATTGAACCAAAATTATTCAATAATTATAGAAATCACATTGTTTCATTGATATTATAATATCTACCCAATTCTTATGTAAATTACCAATATAATAAATCATTTAAGGCAAAAAAATTCATAATTCATGAATAAAGCCACTTTCTTTACCACACTAAATAAAAATGAGTTTACCAAAATAACACTTCTTAGCATATTTCAGATAAGTGAGGAAACATATTTTTCAAATGTAACAAAGGGATTAAGACGTCCTAAATTTTAATATTCAAAAATTTTACCTAATATATACCCCTGTATTAAATTCAGATCCAATTTTGTCATTGTATATCACATGATGATGATGAAATATTAAAGAGAAGTATGAGGTTAAGTTTATGAATTGCTTATTGTAAGTTGGATTGTATTTAAAGTCACAATTCAGATATAACGCAAGGCATATTTAATTTCTGAGAACCCCTTGTGCAGTTATGTAACACAGGAAAAATGTTGGAGGAAAATACCCATCAATTCATGAGCTCATGGCTAATAAATCTGTTTACTGAAGAAATAAATCCCTTGACTTTTTCCTGCAATGGATTGTCATAGAGATGAAATATAAAAGCAAGTAAATAAATCATGCTGAAATATAGGAAGTAAGGAATTAAATAACTTATACAATAGCAAATTTTTTGCCCTGTAAGGATTTTCTGTATTTTTCATTTATAAATGTTTCCTCTAAATGTTCCCGTATCAGAAGGGTTATGAATGCCTTATATTAAAAATATGAGTAAGCTTATTGATAAATTATATTCTTTAAGAAATCAAATGGCATACATTCTAATTGAAATTTGTTTAGTTTCAATCACAAATTATAAACTATTGCTTTAACTGGAATACCTGCATATTAGATACTTTTCTCCTCTCATACTAAAAAACGATGAGTTACCAGTCCAGGAAGAGCAGGAATATGATTTTGCCTTATTTCAAGCCATATTAATCATATTGTGCCAATGAATTAAATTAAAATTTAGCAAATATATAATGACCTCCTGCTGTCTAAAAATTATTTTGGGGTAATTTAGGAATTAAATATTAAAATGAGATAATTTAATGAATCTGTTTTATGTGTGTAGCACTGAGGGAGTGTCTTTGATTATTTTATGGTACTTTTTTTACTTGTATAAGCTATGGAATAGTCTTGGAATAGTGGCAATCTGAAATAGTAACTAATGAAGTTAGTATTATTTATCTATGCATGCTTACATGTATTAATAAATAAACACTTCTAAATATGCTGTTAATATAATCTTGTCATTTCTGGAGACACAGGGGTGACATATAGATGATAGATAAATGTAAGGTAATAGATATCACACTTTCATTGTTCTATTCTGCACTAAAGAATAATACTTATGCCCATAAAATGGATTACATTAATTTACTTTATATGCAATTATTTGTGTTTGGATTGTGATTTAAGTTGTCAGAGCCTTTAATTCTTTAAAGGTATTATATTTTATATCTCTTTCATACTTTTGATGTATTCCAACTTGGTTATTTTTGTTGTTGTTTCTACTTAAATATTTTTAAATAGAAAACTCCAGTCACCACTGAAATAATATTTTCACTATGAAAATATTTTACACATTTAGAAATTAGACATATATAATATGACAAATTAAAATATGTAATATTTAAAATATATGATGGGTTTCAGAAAATTTATAAATAGACATAATTAAAACTGAGCAAAAAAGATTGAAAATTATTATTTTATAATGATAATATAGAACTGGCCAATACAAATTGAAAATAATCATTTCATAAATATTAATATCAAATTGGCTAATAAACAGGAGAAGTGTTTGACATCATTATTCATCTGAAAAATACATATATTTTTTTAAATTTTTTATTGTTGGTTGTTCAAAACATTACAAATTTCTTGATATATCATATTTCACACTTTGATTCAAGTGGGTTATGAACTCCCATTTTTACCCCATATACAGATTGCAGAATTATATCAGTCACACATCCATTGATTTACATATTGCCATACTAGTGTCTGTTGTGTTCTGCTGCCTTTCCTATCCTCTACTATCCCCCTCCCCTCCCCTGCCCTCCCCTCCCCTCTTCTCTCTCTACCCCCTCTACTGTCATTCATTTCTCCCCCTTGTATTATTTTTCCCTTTCCCCTCACTTCCTCTTGAATGTACTTTTGTATAACCCTGAGGGTCTCCTTCCATTTCCATGCAATTTCCCTTCTCTCTCCCTTTCCCTCCCACTTCTCATCCCTGTTTAATGTTAATCTTCTTCTCATGCTCTTCATCCCTACTCTGTTCTTATTTACTCTCCTTATATCAAAGAAGACATTTGGCATTTGTTTTTTAGGGATTGGCTAGCTTCACTTAGCATAATCTGCTCTAATGTCATCCATTTCCCTGCAAATTCTATGATTTTGTCATTTTTTAATGCATAGTAATACTCCATTGTGTATAAATGCCACATTTTTTTTATCCATTCATCTATTGAAGGGCATCTAGGTTGGTTCCACAGTCTTGCTATTGTGAATTGTGCTGCTATGAACATTGATGTAGCGGTGTCCCTGTAGCATGCTCTTTTTAGGTCTTTAGGGAATAGACCGAGAAGGGGAATAGCTGGGTCAAATGGTGGCTCCATTCCCAGCTTTCCAAGAAATCTCCATACTGCTTTCCAAATTGGCCGCACCAATTTGCAGTCCCACCAGCAATGTACAAGTGTACCCTTTTCCCCACATCCTCGCCAGCACTTGTTGTTGTTTGACTTCATAATGGCTGCCAATCTTACTGGAGTGAGATGGTATCTTAGGGTGGTTTTGATTTGCATTTCTCTGACAGCTAGAGATGGTGAGCATTTTTTCATGTACTTGTTGATTGACTGTATGTCCTCCTCTGAGATGTGTCTGTTCAGATCCTTGGCCCATTTGTTGATTGGGTTGTTTGTTATCTTATTGTCTAATTTTTGGAGTTCTTTGTATACTCTGGATATTAGGGCTGTATCTGAAGTGTGAGGAGTAAAGATTTGTTCCCAGGATGTAGGCTCCCTATTTACCTCTCTTATTGTTTCTTTTGCTGAGAAAAAACTTTTTAGTTTGAGTAAGTCCCATTTTTTGATTCTAGTTATTAGCTTTTGTGCTATGGGTGTCCTATTGAGGAATTTGGAGCCCGACCCCACAGTATGTAGATCCTAGCCAACTTTTTCTTCTATCAGACGGCGTGTCTCTGATTTGATATCAAGCTCCTTGATCCATTTTGAATTAACTTTTGTGCATGGCGAGAGAAAGGGATTCAGTTTCATTTTGTTGCATATGAATTTCCAGTTTTCCCAGCACCATTTGTTGAAGATGCTATCCTTCCTCCATTGCATGCTTTTCAGGCGGTATAGTGATACCAGACTTCAAACTATACTACAGAGCAATAGTAACAAAAACAGCATGGTACTGGTATCAAAACAGGAGGGTGGACCAATGGTACAGAATAGAGGACACAGAAACCAATCCACAAAACTACAACTATCTTATATTTGATAAAGGGGCTGAAAAATACATATTAATATTACAATTAGATAGCCTTACTAACCATAACTAAAATTTAAAAGGCAGACAGTATTATGTCTGAATATTTGAGCTGAAACTCTTATATTCTGAGTATAAATTGGCTTACTTTGAAAAGCCTGTTGGTAATATCTAGCATCCCTGAATATTAATATACTGATAACAGTTCCACTTTCAATTCTAAAACCAACCCAATTGTGTACAAATGACTACGAAAAGACTTGTGACAAAAATGTAAATGTCTCCTCTATTATTGCTCCAAACTAGAAACAATGGATGTCCATTAACTTCAAAATAGATCAGTATGGTGAATTCATTTAATGCAATTCTATGTCACAATTAGATTAGAATGTATAAACAATGACTAATAGATCAACACAAACATAACATTTGTAAGAAATACAGATAAAAAATTTATACTTACATAAAATTCAAAACTAGGCAATAAGAATTCACCATGTTAGAGTGGTTGCCTTTTAAGTGGAGGAAGGAAGAAATTTCCAGGGTAGCCTCTGGAGTGTAGCTGAAATTTATTATTATTATTATTATTATTATTATTATTATTATTTTATTTTAATGTTGTGTTCATGGTTATGTTACCATTACGAAACTGTATTCAGTTGAATACTTGCATGCATACTTGTGTGTATATGACCTTCTTCAACCAAATTTATTTAGAATACACACACATAGGCATATATGATCATATTTACTTATCATATTTACTTACATATTTACCCTGTTATTATTTTTTACTACTTTACTTTCTCTCCCTGACAGCTACTGCCATTCAATTTTCTTATTTTTCTCTAGATTTCAAATGAGCAATTCTAAAACCTAAACCAGAACACATGGCATTTGGCAAAATGTAACTGTCTTATTTCACAATTAATAGAACATTATCTTTGATTGAAGAAAATATATTTTAGAAAAGACTCATTATATTTTAGTTGAGCTCCATAATTCATTTGGACTCTGTTATAGTTCAAATATTAGCAACTTTTGTTATGAATGTTTAATCATGTACCAGTACAATTCTCATTTATCTTAAAACACAAAGAAGTTCACAATGTCACTTCAACTATTATCTTCATTTGGTTGTAATTAAATACCTTGAAACCTTGTAAGTGGACAATTTTGAATGTATTTATTGTTTTCAAGACAACCCATTCAGAGAAACTAAGTAAGTGGAGTCCATGGATAATGTTAATAAACAAGATAGGTGTTAGAAGAAATTGTTTTCTTTTATCTTTGGTGTCTTGAAGTTAGATATAACTCATTTCATTGTCCAGATAAATGTTAATTTTAAATTGTCTGAGGTAAGATAAAACATTGTACATGATGGCAGCACTATCTATTAAAACTTAAAAAGTTACCTAGAGATTTAGCAACTTAGTAACATTGATCAGAGAGTTATGTATTCCATAAATTTAGATGAGACTCAGCCAGTCCACTGGCTCTGGGTTTCTGAGAGTTCAAGAGAAAAGTTTTATGTTTGTGTTGGGGGGTGGGTGCAAGTATGGGTCTGGAGCTATCTCAAGGCTGGTGGAGAACCTACCTCCAACTTCTTCACATGACTGTGGCATCTTCATCTTATCACCAGCTATTGTGAATGGCCACCCTAACTTCTGTGCTGAAGGACATTGCCATACCTCACTTCATGACTGCTTGCTTCATCAGAGTGAACAAAAAAGAGATAATGTGAAGAAGATGTAATCACAATCTTATAAACCCATTTTGGAATTCAGAGCACATCAATTTTTCCCTAGCATACTTGCTGAAAACACGTTCTAGTTTCAGCTCACTGGTAAGACTAGGAAAATTTCACTTTAGTATGAATAGTGTAAGGTATGACTCTTTGGGGACTAATTTGAAAGGTGACTGCTTTGTTGACAATTTTAAATACTAACCTAAACAGCTTTTTAAAATTCGTATGACTGCAAATTAAGTATAAATATAATTTCCCATAACAAATCAAATTCTTGAGGACAGAAGATGCAATTTCCACTTTCGGTTAAGTGCAATAAATTGTTTGCTAGGATTTGTAAATTGTTATTGCAGAAAATTACTTCAAATTTCTTGCATTATCTAGTGGCAATTTTGCTATTTCCTGGTCTCTTTATAGAAAAATACTTTGTATTTATCACTTTTGTACATATATTGCTTCTGCTAATAAAGCCTTGATGTTCAAGTTTAATTTATACTATCCATAAAACATCATACTGATTTATAAACACAAACACTGTTTGTGAAGATTGATATACAGTCAGCTCCTCTTGAACATTTTTTATACTTTAATCTTTGTTGAGAGTTTCTAAATGAAAATGAATAGGTTATATTAGTATTGAAGTATACTTTAGCTAAGGTTAATTTATAGAAATTCAATGTAGATTACTAGGTATTTTTAACATAATATAAAATTTAGAGAATTCAAATAGCAATCTTTAAACTCCTTCCAATTAAAAAATTCATAATTAACATAGTTTTTGTGCATTTTATTACTACTGCATGGTTACATTTCATATTGGTTTTATGAATATTAGATAATAGTTAGCATATTATATATGACCAAATAATGTGCTAATGTAATAATTATGACAAAGAAAATTGTTTTAAAAATTCATCAAGGCTGGGGAGAAATATCTTTCAAGGGTGTAAATAATTACGCAGATTTTAACAACATAGTCATTCCAATTAAATTATCTAAAATATTTTAATACACAAAACTAAGAAAGTAGCTCAAGATGAATCATAAATTTTCAGTTGTATATTTTGCTTTTGTTTTAAACTTAAATGCCGCAGTCTGGCTGGGCACAAATCACGAGCCACCACACAGCTTGTAGATTCAAACAGCAACTCTTTATTCCCGAACTCACACCAACCATCTACAAACACATTCTGGGGAAATCCACGTTCTCTGCCCAAATCCACATCCACTGGGCTTCTGTCTCCCCAGAACGTGTTTGTAGACGGCTGGTGTGAGTTCGGGAATAAAGAGTTGCTGTTTGAATCTACAAGCTGTGTGGTGGCTCGTGATTGTGTGCCCAGCCAGACTGCGGCATTTGGCGTCCTGTGCGGGGAACTTCTGAAGCTTAGAGGTAAGTGAAATTTCTCACCCTTGAGGAAGAGAGAAAGAACGGGTGAACATTTCAAAAAACAATGTGTTCTTTTTTTGATTTATTTTGTTTTTATTTCAAGTTGCCTGTTCCTAGAACTTTCTCAGGCAAACTGGGGAAAATGGTTGACTCAAGGTTTGAAGTTGTTCGCCTCCGAGCAAGAGAAATTGTTAGAGGAAGGAGGCACCCCAGTGAGACCAAGAACAATTAGGGCATATGTTGATACAATACAAAAATGTACCCCATGGCTTTTTAAAGACGAGTTATTAAGTATATCAATGGGACCATCATGGTATCCTGTAGAAGGATTTTTCTTCAACAAGAAAGAGATGGCTAGTTCTGTTTACTACACTTGCCTAAGATCTTGGTTTTTACAGATATCTGATTAATTTACAATGCTAAAGTGTTAAAATATCAACCACTAAATATAAAATCAAGTGTTCTTTACTTATTAAGTTCCATAAGGTAATATATTTAAACATTATGTGTGTTTTCATAAATTGGTAAATGGAAAAAAGTTTAATATTGCTTTGGTCTGTGTCTTTGCTAAAACAAGGTTACTAAGTGTTAAGATTCTATCATGTGTAATTTATATACAAAGAGTAGAAAAATTTTCAGTTGGGTTTCAATTATAGTATTATAGTATCATAAAAAACATGAAAGTCTTTCATCTTATTAAAGTGGAGTAATTTGTCTAAATCAGAAATTTTATAAGAGTTGTTTCAAAATGTGAATTTATAAAAAGGGTTAACGGTTAAAAAAGAGATAGAAAAATCTTCAAGATGTGGAAATATATTTTAATATAAAAGGTTAAAGGAAAAAGAAATGTTTCTAGATGAGATAATCTCTGTGTGGTAAAGTAAAAAGTTGTAAAATGCCATTTAAAAAGATTTTGAGGAAACTAGACTTACTTTATAATCTTGAGAAAGGAAAAAAGAAGAAAAAAGGTATTTGTACATGGCAGATTGAGACAAAGCTTCTTGATGGAGTTAAAAAAAAAAAAAGCCTTTGGTTGAAGGGCAGCCATGTAAACTAACATTGAAGCGATTTAAACAAAATCTAAGCCTCGTTTAAAAGAGTGAAGCTGTATGTGGTGAAAAAGTACATTTAAAAGTACAGTATAGATGATAATTGGAAGGCTTTAAAAGGTTAAATTGAAGGTGGTTAAAATGCCTTCATGATGGAGAAAAGATTGCATCATTCGAAGCCTAGTTAATCATAAAGACATTACTTTAAAAAAATGGGAAGATAATAGGATAAAATATATTTAGATGAAGAAGATTAAAAATTTAAAGTGAAAAACTTTAAAGACAGAAGTATAGAAAGTTAAAAAGAAAAAAGGTAAAGAAGATGTAGAAAGATAGAAAAGATGGAGGAAGACAAGAATTTTAAACCCACAAAATAGGAAACAAGAAAACTAAGAGGAAAAAAAAGCAACTAAGGGTGAATGTACAAACCTTAGGGGAAAAAAAAAAACAACTAGAAGATAGAAATAAGATAAAAAATGGTTGAAAATGTCAAGTAAGGTATTTCAGACAGAAAATGCAAAAAGCTAAGACAACTATTAGATACAGACATATACTTATTAAAGCAAAAAGAGGGAATTGGAAAGGGGTATATATCCCCCAAAGATAAACTTAAAATAACCCTTTTTACTCTAAACTTTTTAAATTTGGATTCATCAGGACTTAGTGCTGCGGAAAGACACATGTATCCAAAAAAATGTACATAAGCCTAAAGTACTTTGGAAAGATATTCTAACAGGACAATGGAAAGGTCCTGACCCAGTGATTGTCTGGAGTCGGGGGTCTGTTTGTGTTTTTCCACAGGGAGAACAGCAGCCTATTTGGATTCCAGAGAGATTAACTAAAACAATTTCTACAGATCAAAAAGAAGATGATTTGACTCAAATCCATAACAGCTGATATCCAGAACTCCAGCTTGGCCATTCTTACATCTGCGACAGTGATTAACCAGGATGCTTTTTTCAATAGCTATTTTATTATTGCATTTTTCCACATCATAAGGTTCTATTTTTATTTTTTGAGCTCATACAAACCTAGGTTAATGTTTTTCTGATCAGTTTTATTTTTTGACTGTGGAGTTTTTAAACATTGCAATGGAGATTTCACCCAGGTAAAGCTACAAGGCCTTTACTATTTTCTTATGTTTTGTACGTTTGTGTACACTCTTGTGTTTTGTGTTGTATGTCTATATGTGCGTATGTCCATATTTCTTATATGAGGAGCGCTCATGAAAAAATGGATCCGAATTATTATTATTATTTTTATTCACATGATTTAAATGGTTTAATTTAAATTAGGTAAACAGCTATTAAGGATTGTTTTTAAAGTAGGTTAACAGATCTGTTTGTTTACTTTCACCTTTCCTTTTCATTATATTTAATAATTCTTTTCAGGATAATGTCTCTTTAGCATCATTGCCAGAATTCCTATCTTCATCCCAGTGCTGGTGAAGACAAAGATAAAACCAAACTACAGCTTCTATGATATCTATCACAGTAAACTGTATAAACTGATGCATCAATGAATATAACTCAACAAGTAATGCTCAATCAAGGAGTCAACTTACTTTGGGAGGAAACGGATTTTGGGAGGAAATGGACATATTGATAGATTCCTCCGCTTTGAACTGCTTGCAGAACTTGCCTGGACTATGTAACTATCGTTTGGTGCAGCGAATTGTGGTAATGCTGGCATATCTTTGCTGATGGTGTCACCAGTGATGCAATTTTTATTTCCTTGCCAGCGCACCCCATGTTAATTGTGGTAGTGCTGGCATATCTTTGCTGATGGTGTCACCAGTGATGCAATTTTTCCCAAGGAGCCGTCAATTGGCTTGGTGTTGTGGCATTTCTGTATCCTCCTCCCTTCTGCTAGTGATGGTCTAAAATTTGGGGGCCAATGGCTATATGCTGGACTGGTAGTCAGTGACGGGTATGATCCAATTGCAGTGGTATCAACCTAAGACAGGAGGCTGACGCCTAAAGGTCAGTTTTCTGATGATGGGTAAGAACCATATGTTGAATTGGACAACCTACCAGGCACGGTCCTTAAGCCACATTAACCTCACTCCCCCACTGGCACCAAGGCCAAATTTGGGGGCCAACAGAGGTGAGGCAAAGAACCTCACCCCCCCCCACTGCTGCATAGACCTATCCACAAGTATGGCTGTATGCTGGACCGGTAGTCAGTGACGGGTATGATCCAATTGCAGTGGTATCAACCTAAGACAGGAGGCTGACGCCTAAAGGTCAGTTTTCCGATGACGGGTAAGAACCATATGTTGAATTGGACAACCTACCAGGCACGGTCCTTAAGCCACATTGCTTGTTGTTTAATTAATCAGAAGGGGGGAGATGGTGGGAGCCATTAGCCAAGTAGGTATGACAATTTCCTTGCCAGCGTACCCCATGTTGCTTAGTGGAAGGACTCATGAAAATAGGACATTTTGCAGTGACATTGCATGTAGGTAACCTTGCTCAAGGACCAGGGCGGATCCGGGTTTAGGGTGTTCCTGGTTTAGGATAATCGGGTTTAGGGCGTTCCAGGTTTAGGTTCCAGGTTTAAGGTTTAAGATTATTTTTGCTGGGAATAGGGCGTATCCTGCTGCCTGAGTTACCCTTGAGTTCTCACGGGATTCAGACAGTATTTTTTGGGAGACAGAAGCCCAGTGGGGGTGAATTTGGGCAGAGAATGTGGATTTCCCCAGAACGTGACTGTAGATGGCTGGTGTGAGTTTGGGAATAAAGAGTTGCTGTTTGAATCTACAAGCTGTGTGGTGGCTCCTGATTGTGAGCCCAGCCAGACTGCAGCACTTAAATACTTAAGAAGCAAAATGAAATAAGTTATTTTAAAATAAAACCCTAAAATATTTTTTTCAATTTTAAATATTTAAAAACAAGAAAATCCTATATTCTAGATGATTAAAATACAATAATTGTCTTATTCTTACTATGTAGGAAAAAGAAAAAAGCATAGCACTTTATAAAATTATTATTTCTCATTTTAAATTTTTTTTCATTAATGCTTACCATTTATTTTCTTCTCCATATTAATAAAAAAATACTAGGTAAAAAATTAATAAATTTTTGGGGGGTACTGGAGATTGAACTCAGGGTCACTCAACCACTGAGCCACACCTCTAGGCCTTCTCTGTATTTTATTTAGAGACAGGGCCTCACTGAATCTCTTAGAACCTCACTTTTGCTGAGGCTAGCTTTGAACTCTCAATCCTCCTACCTCAGCCTTCCAAGGATCTGGGATTACAGGCATGTGCCACAGTGCCCAGCTAGTAATACACTTTTTGATCTAACATTTTTAATTCTTAGAACGTAACCTGATGGGACTGGGGTTGTGGTTAAGTGGTAGAGCACTTGCCTAGCAAGTGTGAGGCACAGGGTTCAAATCTCACACCACATATAAAAAAGTAAATAAAATAAAGGTTCATCAACAACTAATAAAATATTAAAAATAAAACTTAACTTGAGACTGTCAGTTGACAATTGTTCAAATACATACAGTAAAAGCATCATAATCTCAACTTTATTTATGATACCATAGCTTTAAAGCAGTAGAAATTTTATCACAAGCAAATTGCTTACATATGTGGTTTTATTCTTAAATAACTGAGTATTAGATAACTACGATTTCGCTGGAGTTACACATGTGTTGGGGTAAGCATAAAGTCAATGTCTGAGACTTACTGTCCCTGAAGCTGGATTCCAGATAATGTGTTGGGGTGGGGCTGCAAGGAGGAGGGAAACTGGACCTTTATCTTATCTTCATTCTTTAAGTGGGGATCCAAATAAAAAGAACCTGGTCATGAAAGAAAGACATGTACTCATAATACTTTTGCTGAAATCCATATGAGCAGTTGGCATGCAATCTATTCTGTATCTATTTTTCTCTGCTTGTAGGTAAGCATGATGTGATTCTCCATTTTATCCCAGCTTGTCACTGTTGAAGAGTATGTGACTGATAAAATAATCAAACCCTCTACATTGAAATATCCAATAGTCTTAGAGAATAACAGCCTTGATGGATATGGGAGGTGAATATACATAGCTATATGGTTATCTGTTAGAGTCTGTAAACAAGTCAGGATGGTGCCTGGCATTTTGCCAGGGGAATGTTAGAGTCTGTAAACAAGTCTGGATGGCACCTGGCATTTTACCAGAGGGAATGGTTTGTGAAGTAACACCAGCGAGCCATTAAGTGTGGAGATTCCTTATTGGTTGACTGCTGTATCAAGTTTATGTTAATAAGATAAGCTGTATGGAATATATAAATACCTCTGTTGTCCTACAATAAATGGCTCCCACTCCTGCTGTATCAACATACACAAGTTGTTCGTCACCCCCTGGTTATTTTGCTGCAGCCGGACTGCGGCAGTTATCCCAACAAATTCTCAGGCAGATTAACAACTATGAATGGATACAGGGGAAAAACAGTGAGAATTTGAGCTGTAATGTTCATGATGCAGCTTTCTGCTCAACCCCTTCCTACCCACAATTCTAGAAAAGCTTAGTATTCAATTGAGAACATATAATTGTATAGTAGGTCTTGCTAACATCTTCTTTGTCATAAATATAGTTCATGAGGGTCAAGATATATTTGCCTTCAATTGGAAAAGAAGACCTTCATTGTTATCTTAAGTATATCTCCATTGCCCCACTGTGTGTCATGGTATGATAGCGTGAGAGTTAGAAACCTAGTCTGACCTCTACTGCTAAAAATGTTTCATTGTGTTGACAATATTATTCTCACTTCTGAATCTTTTTTGGCACTCACTGAAACTATGCCAAAGTTTTTGAATAATTTGCAAGGATTAGGCATTTCCATTTACAAAACAGTGAAGCAAATACAAGAACTTGTGGGGTACTGAATTATAGGAGGACTTCCACTTGTCATCTGGTTCCATTATTATGACCCCTGTGTAATTTGTGACCTTTATGTAATAGTATAGGACTAACCAGCATACTCAGGCATTTAATCAGGCCAAATGAACAGTAAATTAAGCACAGACCCTTGGGACACTAGATACATTAAAACTCACTGATCTGACTATCCAGTGAAGCTCCAGATGGCTTTGGATAGGGTTTATGGCAGTAGATTAAGAGACGTAAGTCTCCAATTGGATTTTGTTTTCAGCTATGGAAGGGGCAGGAATAACATTACAGCCTTTTGGAAAAACAATGCTGTGTTATTCATGTTGCCCTTTTGGCAATGAAGCTCATTACTAATGAACATCAATCTAAGCTGTACAACTGGTGAAGATAAGATGGCTGAAGAAAGTCCCAGCAGAGAAAATTGCCATTGGCTACATTATGGACTGAAGCACACAGTCAAAAGACAATGTGGGCAGCTGTGATTGCTGGACACTGCCCATAATAATGTTTGATGTTTTTGCTGTATGCCAGAACTCTCTTGCCCATTCTCAGCACTACCCATGATGACTGGATGCCACCAAGGAGTATATCAAACCCGGGTATGTCCTTAGTCCAGCACGGGCAAATAGACTAAATTGGCCCTCTCTCATTAGGGGTCAAATACTCTTTTAATTTTGTGGACATACTTACAGGCTTGATGCAAACATTTTTCAGCAAAAGAGTCAATCAGAACGCGACCATTAAAAGATTGATCCGGCTGAGTGTCATGCGTGTCACACCACGGGTAATTAAAAGTGACCAAAGAACTCATTTTACAGGCCATGATATAAAGCAGTGTGTTCAAGATCAGGACATGTTATGGATTTTGTACTTCCATGCAATCCAAGAGGAGCAGGATTAACTAAATTAAGAATGAATGGCCTGCTGAAACAAGCCTTGAGGACTGAGAGTAGTTCTGTGTAGGGCATGATGTAACATGTAGGGCATGTTGCATTAGAAAAGAGGAAACCTAACTTGCTACCCGCTTCCCAGTCCTGGGGCCACATGTGGCTTAGATAGTGCCTGGCGATCAGCCAAGAGGCGGTGCTGTGGGTGGTGAGGAAAAATCAGAGGACCTCTAGGATAGGCTCAGAACCCTTCCGCCTTTGTGGATAGCTCACATTTCCCATTACAGCCTGAAGGATGGGTATACACATGAACTCTCCGCATCCTGCTGACCTTTATCCTGATTGGCTCCTGTACATTATGTTAGCTGTGTGTGTTTTCTCATTAAACGAGATCCGAGATCCTGCTTTGACTGTTCTCCCTGGCACGTCTGATTGTCCTCCAGTGACGAGGGCTAGGTGCCAGTGGCCAGTGGACCTTTGCCTTTCTTGGTTCATCTTGGTCAGGGCGTGTTTTCCCCATCTCTCCCGCAGGTCAAGAGGAAATGGGGGCGGGGCTAAAAACACCAACAGTTCTGTGCAATGGTATGCTGTTCACCTGCCTGAGGCAATAAGAACATTAAATGAGAACCCTAGATATCAATGTCTTGCAACTATTTCTATGTTAACTTGTCCGTGTGCACCAGAATTAAGATTACAGATAAAGAACAAATCTATTAAACATTTCCTCAATTTGGCTTGGATCACAAGTAACATTTTATTGTTGCTGGCTTCTCAAAACATCACACCTGAGATAAGAAATGTTAGTTGGCCATGAGCTGTAAAAGTTAAGTCCTCAGTGGTTTGCTTTACTGACCCTTTGTGGAGAGGGAGAATGTCTAAACTTACAAGTAAAGCCTACTGTGTTGGAAACCCGGCCCACCTAAATATAGGTGATGGTATCCTTGGATGTCATTACCTAGGGAAGTCTGTATCACTTTATGGCAAATATATATTCCAGAGGTGTCTTTTTCTTTCTAAATCAACGAAGTGCAAACAGATTGATTGGTCTAGTGTCCAGGAAAGCCTATTCTGCAAACTACTAGCACAAGATCATATAGTGGCCTGTATACTCCCCCATGGAGCTGATTTGTCATTAAGCTGTTGCTGATTAGACATCTGTCACAGTCTCCATACATTAGCAAGTAACAACCTATTCCTGGACTAGGCAATGGAAATTGCATTTTATGCTAATGAAACAGATTATTGGATCTACTCAGAACTCCCTACAACTGTGGCACAAGAACTTACCTGGATAGTCCAACCCCAAAATGAAACAGGATATATTTGTCTGGACCAGAATTGAGCTGAAAACACACAACGGGCAAAATAGCCATCATATTATTACACTGAACATAATGATTTTGTTTTATTTAGAGATACATTGAATGTCTCTCAAATGCCTGTGTGTACTTCCACATGAGATGGGCTTTCATGAAAGGTAGCAAGCAATTCAGGTTATAGCTACAGAGGCAGTTTTCCTTTGTGTCACCAAATATGGTTATGATAATAAGACATTTGGCTTCTTAACCCTGTGAGTAAGAACACAGTCAATTGAATATATATTTTCTCTCCATTACCCAGTGCTACTTGTGGGGCTTTCTCACTGCTTTATAGTGCACCATGGATTTGCAGGCCTCATGGATGACCTTCCATACCCTTAATTGGACAGGATGATGTACATGGGGCTAGCTTTATAGACAGGCCTGAGTTGTCTCTTTTCACACACTTAACAATTGGAATAGCAGAAAGGTGCACCACCCAAGGGAAAAACATGCCTTCTGGTGGGTCTGTCAATTAGCTATTCTTTCCCCACAAGCTGCAGCAATTAATATGAAAACTGAAGTCTTGTCTCTAGCCTCCAACACTGTTCAAGCTCTCAATCAGACCAAATATGCAGTAACCTTGTTAACTGAGGAAATCACTTATGAGAAAGATAGTGTTACAAAACAGGTTGAAGTTAGATATGATTATGGCAGCCCAAGATGGAGTATGTGCAGCTGTATTCAGACCTGATTATGAACACATCACCCATGCTTTAACCCAAGTGCCTAAACAAATGTAATGCTGTTAATATCCTTTGAATTGATCCATTCTCTAAATGGTTAACTTCCCTTCCTTCCATCATGCTTTCTATACTCTTCTAATCACTCTAGTATGCCTACTGATTTGTTCTTGTATTTTGTATTGCTGTTGTGGAATATGGATGAAGTGTGCCTCAAGAGACCTGTCCCAAAGATTTCATGGAAGATATGGTGAGGTATAATATTACAAAAGACATTAATGAACCTCAATTTGTACAGAAGGAGTGGAGGGTTGGATTAGACACGAATTGGTGCCCAGAAGGCTTATTGTTCATGAAGGTGAACTAAGAAAAATTCCCAAGAATGTGTTGGGAGGACAAGGAGGAGGGAAACTGGTCACTCCTCTCATTTCCAATCCTTAAGCGGGGATCAAAGCAGAAAGACTCTAGTTGTGAAGTCAAGTCGTGTACTTATAAGAGCTGAAGAAATCTGTATGAGCAGTTGGCATGCGATGTATCTTGCATGAATTTTACCCTGCCTTTAGGTATGGTGTGGCCCTCCATTTATCTCTACCTGCCACCACTGAAATGCATAAGTAATAAAATGTTCAAATTCTTCTTTCAGTCCTCCACGTTCTTCTTTTGGGATCAGAAAAGAGTATGCTGGGGACTTTGCACCCTGGGGTTGAAGAACATGCAACTGTATGTGCCCAATACATGTTTACTTAGGGTACTAAGTTGTTATCCTAAGTGAAAAAGATAAAAGGTACTGAACAGCATTATTTTCTCACAATACTTTGTTTCTATGGCACTATTTGAATTTTCTGTTCTTGCCCTTGACAATAGTATACGCAGATACCACAGGTTTTCAATTCAAATTTTGGTATTAATAGTCTTATGTTCAATTACTAAAAAGTCCATTCTGATCTAAATAAAAAATTTAACCTTTAATTTACTTAATTATATATCTTTCTTTGGCCCAAATCAGGCTTCTAAAATTATTGTAAATAAAGGGGATATGTGGTCAAACTCTTTACTTCTTCCCTACATTGCTGTTTCATGGTTTCTTTTATTCACCCTGGTACCCTTTACTCTTCAGGATTGAGAATAGAAGGGGAGAAAATGCACAAGTGACAGGTAGACAAGATCTTGTTTGAGAGCACTATTATAATCTGGCATAGGTACCTTCCATGACAGGTCTGATTGCTTATCAGAGTGATCAGATCTCAAAAACTTACTTGGGAGCATAAAAAAAGAGCACTAAAAATCAGACTATATCTGATATCTTTGAATATTACTTTAAAAATTCACTCTCAAATAATTTATCCACTGAGAATTATAATATTGCACAGTTTTAACAATTAACTTCTTATTTTAAGGTAAAAAGTCAGCAATTAAAATGCCTAATTTGACTCCATTTTGACTCAATGGTTAGTTTATCCAACTCATTGGCAAACACAGTGAAATTGAAAGGCATGCTTTTCTCAGTAGTAAAGGTATATGACATTCCAATATATAGGGAATTGGTGCAGAGTTCAAACTAATTGTAGAGAAGATCCCCCAAATGTGAGATAGACATTCTCAAATTCTTCATTTTTCAGAATATAACCCCTTCTTCTAATATCCAAATAAAAGCTCAATGTCCTAACTAACAAGAATGCAGTAATTTCACCTTATTAAAATTAGAGTTTCTATTCAAAGTATTTTTTCTTTTTGTTGTCTTCTATTTATTTATAATTTTTAAAAATTATAAATAAAATGGTCTAGAATTTGATACTGATGCTCTTCCACAACTTAGCTAATCATTATTAAAGTTAATTTTAGAGTGACTCATTATTATAAATAACTTTTCAAGCTTTAATTAAACTTGGAAATAGCATTATTTAAAATCTTAGACACAGCACATGGAAAATATGGTAAGATGTTTCTAAAATAGGGCTTGCTACTGCTGCCCCTAGAGTAGTTATTGAGGTCTTGGCTTTCCTGTATACTGTCTCATGCCAAACTCTCTCCCAGCTACCTAAAATTTGGAAAAGACTCAATCTTACAACTCATCTCCCCTGAAGCCACTATCAATGACTATAATCATGACCCCTAAATAAGTTTCTTCCAGGGACCGAATAGATGAGAAAATAAGTTTTACCTATTCTTTTCAGAACTATTCTATCTTAACTGTACACTTGGGACTGCAGTTCAGAAAGATAATTTTTTACATTATTATACAGAGCATTTAACAACTCATAGTCTCATTACCTCTGAATTTCTGATAAGAATTTTGGAATTAACTTCATATGACCAACTGGCCCATTAAAATGTCTTCCAGACAGGGATGCCCTCTATCACCACTTCTATTCAATATAGTTCTCGAAACACTGGCCAGAGCAATTAGATGAAAGAAATTAAAGGCATAAAAATAGGAAAAGAAGAACTTAAATTATCACTATTTGCGAACAACATGATTCTATACCTAGAAGACCCAAAAGGGTCTACAAAGAAACTACTAGAACTAATAAATGAATTCAGCAAAGTGGCAGGATATAAAATCAACATGCATAAATCAAAGGCATTTCTGTATATCAGCGACAAAACTTCTGAAATGGAAATGAGGAAAAACACCCCATTCACAATATCCTCAAAAAAATAAAATAAAATACTTGGGAATCAACCTAACAAAAGAGGTGAAAGATTTATACAATGAAAACTACAGAACCCTAAAGAGAGAAATAGAAGATCTTAGAAGATGGAAAAATATACCCTGTTCATGGATAGGCAGAACTAACATCATCAAAATGGCGATATTACCAAAAGTTCTCTATAGGTTTAATGCAATGCCAATCAAAATCCCAATGGCATTTTTTGTAGAAATAGATAATCAATCATGAAATTCATATGGAAAAATAAAAGACCCAGAATAGCAAAAGCAACTCTAAGCAGGAAGTGTGAATCAGGCGGCATAGCGATACCAGATTTCAAACTATACTACAGAGCAATAGTAACAAAAACAGCATGGTACTGGTACCAAAACAGGCGGGTGGACCAATGGTACAGAATAGAGGACACAGAGACTAATCCACAAACTTACAACTATCTTATATTTGATAAAGGGGCTAAAAGCATGCAATGGAGGAAGGATAGCATCTTCAACAAATGGTGCTGGGAAAACTGGAAACCCATATGCAACAAAATGAAACTGAATCCCCCCCTCTCGCCATGCACAAAAGTTAATTCAAAATGGATCAAGGAGCTTGATATCAAATCAGAGACTCTGCGTCTGATAGAAGAAAAAGTTGGCTTCGATCTACATATTTGGGGTAGGGCTCCAAATTCCTTAATAGGACACCCATAGCACAAGAGTTAATAACAAGAATCAACAAATGGGACTTACTCAAAGTAAAAAGTTTTTTCTCAGCAAGAGAAACAGTAAGAGAGGTAAATAGGGAGCCTACATCATGGGAACAAATTTTTACTCCTCACACTTCAGATAGAGCCCTAATATCCAGAGTATACAAAGAACTCAAAAAATTAGACAATAAGATAACAAACAACCCAATCAACAAATGGGCCAAGGACCTGAACAGACACTTCTCAGAGGAGGACATACAATCAATCAATAAGTACATGAAAAAATGCTCACCATCTCTAGCAGTCAGAGAAATGCAAATCAAAACCACCCTAAGATACCATCTCACTCCAGTAAGATTGGCAGCCATTATGAAGTCAAACAACAACAAGTGCTGGCGAGGATGTGGGGAAAAGGGTACACTTGTACATTGCTGGTGGGACTGCAAATTGGTGCAGCCAATTTGGAAAGCAGTATGGAGATTCCTGGGAAAGCTGGGAATGGAACCACCTTTTGACCCAGCTATTGCCCTTCTCGGACTATTCCCTGAAGACCTTAAAAGAGCGTACTACAGGGATACTGCCACATCGATGTTCATAGCAGCACAATTCACAATAGCTAGACTGTGGAACCAACCCAGATGCCCTTCAATAGATGAATGGATAAAAAAAAATGTGGCATTTATACACAATGGAGTATTACTCTGCACTAAAATATGACAAAATCATGGAATTTGCAGGGAAATGGATGGCATTAGAGCAGAGTATGCTAAGTGAAGCTAGCCAATCCCTAAAAAACAAATGGCAAATGTCTTCTTTGATATAATGAGAGCAACTAAGAACAGAGCAGGGAGGAAGAACAGGAGGAAAAGATTAACATTAAACAGATACATGAGGTGGGAGGGAAAGGGAGAGAAAAGGGAAATTGCATGGAAATGGAAGGAGACCCTCATTGTTATACAAAATTACATATAAGAGGTTGTGAGGGGAATGGGAAAAAAAAAAAACAAGGAAAGAAATGAATTACAGTAGATGGGGTAGAGAGAGAAGATGGGAGGGGAGGGGAGGGGGGATAGTAGAGGATAGGAAAGGTAGCAGAATACAACAGTTACTAATATGGCATTATGTACAAATGTGGATGTGTAACCGATGTGATTCTGCAATCTGTATTTGGGGTAAAAATGGGAGTTAATAACCCACTTGAATCTAATATATGAAATATGATATGTCAAGAGCTTTGTAATGTTTTGAACCAATAAAAAAAAGAAAAAAAAAAGACATAAAAAATAAAATAAAATAAAATGTCTTCCTATGTAAGTGATTAAGAAATTTCCTGGAGGCCTGAGATAATCTTTTGTCTCTTTTACTAGGGATCAAGTCTTCAAACATTCATTGCAAGTAACTTATTATATGTATGAAGGCTAAATTGAATGTCAACTTGTGTTTTTACTATGATATTCCAGCTCAGTACTTTGTTACATAATTCTTTACAAAATAGACATCAACATATGTGAATACTATAAAGCCTACAAGTCTACCTGAATATGCTTTCATCTTAAAACCCACTCATGCAAGACATGACTATCAAAGAAAGACCAGTCTCTCCCTTAATTTTCATCACTTCTTTAAATTCATCATTTTTCTATTCTATGCCTGTTTATGCATCAACAAACTTACTCCTCTTTTTAATCATTCCCACCAGTTTATAAGTACGGAGGTACTGAGAGTGGAAAAATATGTAGTTTCAAGGTAAATCTAGTTAAAAATGATTCATGTTTTCTCCAATTATGACTATGGTCTACTGACCTTTTAAAGCACCATCTCTCTCATCTGAAATGTTTATTTATTGTAGTTTGATACTTCAATTTGTCTTTCATAAAATTATTACATAGATTTAAGGAGATAAAAGCAAAGTACAATACCTACAACAACCTGAAATTCTAAAGCCAGCAGTTACTAATACTGTTCTCAAATACTTCAAATGTAAATTAAAATATTACAGATTTTTTAAAAGTACTTAATTACTTACCAAACTGCAGTTTTCCCCTTATTTATCTGAAGTCCTTTAAATAGATATTTATATACTTCATGCACTGCAATAATTACTAAATTTCCTGCTTGGTTTCCTAAGTATGAAGACTTCTAAATGTCGTCTAGTTTAGTCCTAAACTCTCCATCTTTTCTACTTTTAATCTTATTGAGATTATTATCTCTAACCCCCCCGCCCCCATAACTATTAATCCTATATTGTGCTAAGATGCTCACATTTAAATGTCCTGCCTTGACCACTCTCCTATATGGCAACTTAACATGTCTTTGAGGCATCTCAACTTAGTTTGCAGCAAATTCTATTCAGATCCTATGTTGAAGTATATTTTTGTCTCATTTTTCTTTTCCACAGGAATTGGCACCCAAGTACATTTTGTGTTTCAAACTAGGAAACTGGTAGTTATCCTTGAATTCTCTTCTTTTCCATTCAACTTAAAACTTTCTTCCAAAAAACTTGGAACTGTATTTGTAAAATATTCTTGAATCTAGCCATTTTATTAATTCTGAATATCCCTATACAATGAGCAACTGTTCATATTTGGGCATATTGTAACACTTTTTCTTTCATGGCCTCTGCAACAGTACTACAAGTCATGATTTGCTTTCATTCAGTACCCTCTATTTCCCATATAGATTTCCATATACTATTCTGAATAGATAAGTTATATTCTGTAACCTCCTTGAATAAAATTCTGTCCTACAAGGGCAGAGCTTGCAGACCTGAACCCTAACTCCCCTGTTTGTGCTGCCTTCAATCTAAACCACTCTAATGAAGCTCAATTTGTCTGTCCTATTTTAAATTCATAGAAAATGCCAGCATGAATGGCATCCCAAGGGATTCACCCTTATATTTCCCATCTCCTGTAACACTTTATATACACTCTTCAAAAAATCCCCTTCTTATAATCTCCATTTTTCCCTCTGTACATCTATATTTCCTTTTATGTTACCTACAAAAATAAATTATTGAGTTGCTTTTTGTTTTTTCTCCCTTTCTAGACTTTAAATTTCAAAAGACCAGAGAACATGATGGCTGGATTTTCAGTTGTCTAGAACCTAAAACAGCACCTGACGTCAATAGTATATAAAATAGAGTTTTGTCAAAATTGTTCATTCATATATATTTGGTGAATAATCTTTCTTTTTCTCTCTCTATGAACCAATCCCTGACTGGAAAAATGAACACCAAAATGTTATTCACATTTTCCACAAGTGAATAGAGATTTTGATTTTCTTATAATTGATTGTATTGATTTTTTAAATTTCTTCAATTGAAAGATTATTATTTTTTGATATTAAGACAAGATAGATCATTTTTATAATGAAACTTTCTCTGACTCATGGATTGAAATTGCATTAAATGAAACATGAGATTGCTTAAAATATTTTGCCAGGTTATGTCATACAAGAGGTCCTGTCTCATTCCTCATTTCTTCTTTCCTAAATTCTATTCATAAACCAATTTAATCTTCTATTCTGAACCTGGTATAAAAAATCAGTATTATAACTATCCTAAGATTTATAATTATATACATATATTAATATTACATTCTTTCATATAAAGTATAATTTTGTATATTTAGTACTTATTGTATCTGGCATATAATACTTTTTTATAAATCCATATGGATTCTGGGATAGATTATCCAAATCCAACCACCCTTAAATTATTGACTTGTTAAGAACATGTAGAATTTTATAACTTTGCCCTGTACATTTATGTATATTTTAATTATGCATTTTTCTCTAATTTAAAGTAATTATATTTTATTTAAGTTAAACATTTCTTTTTAAACATTTCCCAAGTGTATTTAACAAGGACTCTGTATTCACTATTCAAACAATATGCAATTCCTTTTAAAGAATACTAACTAGTATTTTATTATGTTGATCTCAATTTAATGATATACTTTATAATATAGTAAACTCATGACACTAAAAATATTATGGAGCACAGAAAATAATTTCAATAGTGGAAAATATGATTGTGATTCAGGTATCTGGATGCAGCCAACTAAATAATAAAGACTATATTAGATTTATTTCTGTTTTCTACACAAATAAAATGTATTGCCATCAGGATTAAGTTCTTATTTTTTGTGATAAATATTAAAAAACTTTAAAAATAGATTTTATTTTCAAAATTTTCATTTTTTGAAGTTTATTTACTTACTGAGATAAAGGTTTATGTATGCTTTGTTATATTCACACTGGCAATAATGAAAACATATAATTTGCAAAATAGGAATATTATCATTAGCAAACTTGAATATTGTTACTTCAAATAAATATTTGGAATATTATTATTAATACGAAAGTGTAAAATTAATAGATATCTAAAAATATATGTTCCCCCCAGAATGGACAAATTAAAAAATACCTAATTAATTGGAATGTTATCTACAATTGTGTTATTTATTTTCTGTATATTTTATGTGATTTTTTTTATGTCTCATTTTACTCCATTATTCTATGCTTCTACAATTTTGAGTTATTCTTCTAATAATTTTCCTGTCATTGATCTAAGAATGAAATGATATTCTTTAACTTATAAAAATCTGCTTCAGGGTAGTATCAGCTTAATTCTGGTAAAAATAGTGACTTTGAACCCCTAGAACTCCATTTCCTTTCCCCTCAACTTTGCTAGTTTTAAACACATTATATGGGCAAATATTATGTGTTTTAATTATTATTTTAAAGAAATTCAAGATTTTTAATGATATCAGATATTTTTCTTCTTCTTTACATTCACCTTGGGTATTTCATCTTTCTTTTTCTCTATAGTTTTTATTATTTGAAATCTGTTCTTAATAAAATAAGTGTTTCCTATGATAATTTGATTTTGTCTTTCTGATTTCATAATGTTCTCTGTGCTTTGGTGTTCAGTAGATTGACTCTATTGTTGTAACTATATTTGTTAGTAGGGTTTGTTATGTTTCTTGGGTCAATTGACATATTTTTCTTCAAATTTGGGAAACTTTATTGTTTCTCAAAATAATTTTGGCCCTTTTCCTTCTCATTTTCTTCTGGAATTTGCATTTATATTTGTGATGAAATCCTTGACACATTCCCACAGGTTTATGAAGCTATTTTCATTTTTCTTCAATTTTTGTTTGGTATGTTCTTTGAAATGAGTAATTTATATTGATCTATCATTCAATTTAATGATTGTTTTACCACACTGTCTGCCATTGATTCCTTATTAATTTTTTCAAATTTCAGTCATTGTACCACTCAATTCAAAAATGTCTATAGTGGTTTTGTCCATTTCTAATCCCTTATTGAGATTCCTATATGTTTCAGTCTACAATTATTAAATTTATTACTTGTAATTATTTAAATTCTTTGAATACATTCACAAAAGATTATTTGAAAATTTTGTCTGTTCAACTCAACATTTGTGCCTTGTTTCTCTTAATGTTGGTTATAATTGTCTATTTTTATATTGTTTCTCTGAATGTGGATTATACTCCTTTTTTCTTTGCATGTCTTATTAGTTTTGTTCATAAATTGGACATGTAATATAACATATTTGGGGATTCTGTTTATTTTTCTGAATTATTAATTATTATTATTTATTTGTTTGTTTGCTTAATTATACACTTCCCTTCTGGAATATTTTCTTGTTTCACAAACTTATTGGTACTCAAAACATGGAACCCACGATGTTGAGTTGCTAGTGGCTCTATTCAGCTTTCCCTTTTGTTTTTCATCCTGTTTTTTTAGAGATAAACCTTGTGTCTATGTAGTTTTCATGTTCAGAATTTCAGAGGGCTTCTCCTGTCTCCCAATTTAGCTGAGTATGGCCTGAAGAAAGCATGTCAGGCAAAGTTTAAGTATTTTTTTCACTTTTTACTGCTACCTCTGCAATCACCCTCACTCATGAATATTTTGGAAATCTGCAAAAATTATACCAAGTTATCATCACAGCCCTTTTATACTTTTCCAATATCCAATTTATTTTCATTCAAATTCTGACTTGATTTCCATCTCATTGAACCAAGACACAATTTCAGGTTAATAACACTATAATGTCTCCCATCCATTATCACATTTGGGTCATTTCTTGCCCATCTCCACATCCTTTAATACTCAGTTGGGTCTGTACCTGCTCATAGCAAAGCTGCTGAATTTCCCTACTGGCTCTGACATAGTACACTTGGAGTTCTCACCTGGAGTGAGCTGGGCCAGCATGAGATCACAAACACTTCTCATTCTTACCCCACACTTACGTTATTTCACACGAATAAACATCTCTCAACTCATTGACTTCCTGTGGATGATTTTTATTAGCTAGCATGGATATTTTTGACAGCTTTTTTGATCTGTACACTATGAATTCTTCAAGTCACCAATGTCTGCATTGTTTCTTAATATGTAATTTTCATAGACACATTTTTCTAGAGGTTGGATAAAATTATATAAATATAATTTGTACATTTTCTCATCTTTTCATAATATAAATCCACATAAAGTCTAACAACATTCAATGCTGAAGGAAATCTGGTACTCAAAACTATAATTAATGCAATTATAAATATTTTCACATCATAAATCTTTTCTATCAAATTAATTAAAAACTGTTTGACTTTTCTTTTACAGTTTTTTCTAATTTATATAAACATGATCTTTTTATATTTTAATTTTTCATTTTAATTTGTTATATATAACAGCAGAATTCATTACAATACATATTACATATACAGATAACAATTTTTCATATCTCTTGTATACAAAGTATACTCACACCATTTTGTGTCTTAATACATATACTTAGGGTAATGATAATGATGTTCATCTCATTCCCACCACCTTTATTACCCCCACACTTCCTTTCTTCCCCTCCATCACTCTGCCATATCTAGAGTTTGTCTATTTCTCCCAAGCTCTCCCACCCAAACCAAATATGAATCTGCCTCCTTATATCAAAGAAAATATTTGGAAATTGTTTTTTGGGGATTGGTTAACTTCACTTAGCATTATATCCTCCATCTTCATTCATATACCTGCAAATGCCATAATTTTATTCTCTGTTATTGCTGAGTAATATTCCATTGTGTATATATACCACAT
Source organism: Marmota flaviventris (assembly GCF_047511675.1). Classification (NCBI taxonomy): domain Eukaryota; kingdom Metazoa; phylum Chordata; class Mammalia; order Rodentia; family Sciuridae; genus Marmota; species Marmota flaviventris. The sequence goes on along the minus strand of NC_092500.1, from coordinate 55,980,762 downwards.
TTTTTTATCTATTCATCTACTGAAGGAATCTATGTTGGCTCCACAGTTTAGCTATTGTGAATTGTGCTGCTATAAACATTGATGTGGTTGTGTCCATTATGTAGTATGCTGTATTAAGTCCTTTGTGTATAGACCTAGGAGTGGGATAGCTGGGTCAAATGGTGGTTCTTTTCCAAGCTTTCCAAGGAATCTCCATACTCCTTTCCATATTGGCTGCATTATTTTGCAATACCACGGGCAATGTATGAGTGTGCCTTTTCCCCCATATTCTCGCCAACATTTATTCTTGTTTGCATTCTTAATAGCTTCCATTCTGACTGGAGTGAAATCTTAGAGTAGTTTTGATTTGCATTTCTCTAATTGCTAGAGATGGTGAATGTTTTTTTTTTTTTTCATATATTTAAACATGTTTTTTTCTACCTATATATGAAGTTCAGTAGATTTACCATTGAGTCAGGTATGTCAAATGACTTGCTTGTGCTAATGGAATGTGAATACTCCCTCATTGGCCATGCCCAAGCTGAAACTTTAATAATCACCAGCTGCTTCTTAAATTTCTCTTCTCCTGTCAAGGAAATACCATGCCCCAATTAGGGAAGTTTTTTCAAATTGAACCCAGAATAAAAGATATGTAGGGAATAGCATCAGCTACAACATTAAAATACAGTATTGTGAGCTTGATATGACTCTTAGTTTCACAGGTTCTATTGTAAATCACCGAAACTGTGGAATTGTTGTCATAAGTCAGTATAACCTAGCAAAGCTTAAAAAGAGAGGGACCTTCCCAGAAGAACTGCACCACATTTCCACTTATATATCTTGGTGAAAATGTGGTCACACGGCCACTTGGAATTTTAAGGAGTTCTGACAAACATTATAAATTTTAATAAGGCACAACCCTGACCCCAGTAATGAGGAGGGAAGAAAGGTTACATAGGCAACTGCCAGTCTTTGACATATTGTTAGAATGCAGAAGCTGGTCACTCATTCACACATTCATTTTCTTTTTAAAAAATACATGCTGTACATTCTTTATATGTCCTATATTTTAATTTTAGCTTAACTTCATGAAATATAAAAACATCTATGCATTAATTTTGCTCTCACTTTAGCAGAAGACTAATAGGAATTTTCTCATAAGTTGACACTGATCCTATGTTTTTTCCTCATTCCCTATCACTACAACTCCATTTGACCCTTATTTATTTTCTTCCTCTTTAGGCTGATTTTTAAATTTATACTCAATAGAATATACTTCCCAAGGCCAATTATAAAGAGTTTCTGATTTAATCATCTAGATTTTCATTCAGTAGTAAAATGGTCATACTCTTCATATTTTTTTTTTACTTTTCACTAAGAGAAAAAAAGGCTGAAAGTGACTTGATATGTCTTAGGGAATATTAACCCAAAATATAATCAGTATTTTCATATTATTAGGTTGGGACTTTTAATATTAAATTTGAAAATTTTAAAAACAATATAAGGTGAGTGGAAAAATATGAAATATTTGTAATGATATTTTACCTTCTTTTTTCTTATTCATTAAGTGTTTGGGGGAAGCAGATTAGTGGTGATTGAACCCAGAGTCACTTTACCACCGAGTTACATCTCCAATAATTTTACTTTTTATTTTAACATAAAAATCAAACCATTTATAAATGTCAAATCCTTATTATGTCTTAAAACAATATGTCCTAGCACTGTTCATGTTTGCTGAGTGGCTACTCCATATGTTGTGTAAGGTAGATATATGGAAATCCTTACATATGTAAAGAACTGACACACTGGCATTTATCTCCACTTAGGGGAGAATAATATAAGAGACATGATTCTTTTTCAGAAGGAGAGTTTTGTCAAATACTGGGAACAGCTGGCTTGACAGATTGTTCTTGTTTGTCCCAGCTTAGATTTTGCTGAGCACTTCAGCCTGTATTGGGTATGCTATTTAGGCTACAAATGACATTTCCAGTACCTCTTGAAAGGTCAGAATGACATCTGTCTAGATATAATATTCTCTACTGGAAATATTTGCACAGTGATCAAACTTATGCATTTTTCAAACCCTGCTCTCTATTTTAAAGGATTTGAAAGAATTCGGTTTTAGACAACCAGATTCCAGTCTTGACTTTTTTAACTCCTGGATACGACACACACTTCTATGGTAAAATGAAGCAATATTAATGTCTTCTGCATAGGGTTGTTGTGAGGATTATATATGTGAAAATAGTTTGTGATTCCAATGTGTCATATAAATGCAAGTTATTTATAGTATATGTTACATGATTGTTACATGAATAAACACACTAATGGATATTTCCATTAGTGAATTTCCAACAAACTAATGGATAAATAAATGCATATTAGAATCTACATCTAACAGACATTTGGTTTACTTATCTGCGACCATCTCAAAGTAACTGTTATATAGTAAACATATCAGCATCTCTTTTCATATTATCATATATTATTGGAAACTATTAATGTATTAAACATTAATTTACATGATACACTAACCTAAATATTTAATGAAAAGAGTTTAAAGTATCTCAGAGTTTACAGCTCCATAAATGCCCATTTGATGGGGTTCTAATTCTAAATTTAACTAAGTGGGCTTGGGTTTGAGATGGGGGTTGAGGTTGTGTGTCAACCTTAACCTTTATCAGTCATGTGTTTCTCTGTGTCATTTTTCCAGGCTAGCTGCTAGATCTTTCCTGATTTTGACCAATTTTCTGCATCTTCTTAAATAGAGCATGTTATTTCTGTTTTAGTTCTTTCCCTCAAATCATATGTATCACATATCTCTTTAAATACTTATGTATTAGGGTGGACCATTCTAAGTGCAGTACATGATTTTAAATAATTATACACTCAGTTTAATAAGCTACCTAAATAAAGACATTGTCAGTGGTGAAAATCCTGTCAGTGTCTAACCTGCTTTAACTATTTCAGTAACTCCGTAGATATCCAGATACAACTTCCAATGAATAATGCTTGATTAAATGTAAATATTAGGAATACTTAAATCATAAATGTCTTTATGTTAAAGGTGGTTTTGTTCTAACATTATTGTGCAGAATTGAAACTTTCATTGATTGAGAAGATTGAATGAAACGCTGATGTGACTGAAAATAATTCTTAAAATTTTCTGTGGCTTTTCATGTGAAGAAATACTGCATTCATCTATAACTGATTTAGATATAACATTATGCTCATTTAAAATTATTTTATAACTTTTATGTTGTATTGTTTACTTCTTTTATCTCTCATCTTTCAAGGTGGGTAAAGAATTATTACTGGTTTCTTATTCATTGTATTTTTAAACTTTAAATTAAATTTGAACTTTAAATTTTGTGATCTTAAATACCCAAAGGGATCACTTCTGCCTCTAAGTTATACTTTCTGGAAATAATTTTTTTCACTTAAGATATATATTTATTTTCACAGTATAACTTATTGTATATTAAAACATTCCAGTGAATTTAGGTTAATGTTCTCATTTTATTTCATTAAGATGAAGTTATGTGTCTGTGTCCCTGTAGTATGCTTTTTTTTTAATCCTTTGGGTATAGACCAAGGAGTGAGATAGCTGGGTCAAATGGTGGCTCCATTCCCAGTTTTCTAAGGATTCTCCATACTGCTTTCCATATTGGCTGCACCATTTTGCAGTCCCACCAGCAGTATATGAGTGAACCTTTTCCCCCATACCTTGCCAACATTTATTGTTGCTTGTATTCATAATAGCTGCCATTCTGACTGGAGTGAGATGAAATCGTAGAGTAGTTTTGATTTGCATTTCTCTAATTGCTAGGGATGATGAAGATTTTTTCATATATTTGTTGAAGGATTGTCTGTCCTCTTCTGAGAAGTGTCTGTTCAGGTCCTTGGCCCATTTATTGATTCAGTTATTTGTTTTTTTGTTTGTTTGTTTTGTTTTTGGTGTTAAGGTTTTTGAGTGCTCTCTCTGATGTGTGAGAGGTGAAAGTTTGTTCCCAAGATGTAGGCTCTCTATTCACCTCATAGATTGTATCTTTTGCTGAGAAGAAACTTTTTAGTTTGAATCCATCCTATTTATTGATTTTAATTATTGCACCATACTAATGTTTATAGCAGCACAATTCACAATAGCTAAACTGTGGAACCTACCTAGATGCATTCAGTAGATGAATGGATACAAATATTTGCCATATATACACAATGAAATATTACTCAACAATAAAAGAGAATAAAATCATTGCATTTTCAGGGAAATGAATGGAGTTGGGGGTGGTAATGCTAAATGAAGTTAGCCAATCCCCCCAAAGCAAAGGCCAAATGTTTTCTCTGATATAAGGAGGCTGATTCATAGTGGGGTAGGGATGGGAGCATGGGGGGAATAGATGAACTCCACATAGGGCAGAAGGGTCGGAGGTGAAGGGAGGAGTAATGAGTTAGACATGATGGTGGAATGTGATGGATATCATTATCCAAAGTACATGTATGAGGACACGAATTGTTGTGAATATACTTTATATACAACCATAAATATGAAAAATTGTGCTCTATATGTATAATATGAATTGTAATGCATTCCACTGTCATACAAAAAATAATAAAATAAAAAAGGAAGTTTATACAGGTCTACATTTATATTCCTAAAACTTTGTGCTTTTGAGCTTCAGTTGAATCTGTCAACTGGATAAATAATGATAAATATTTATATCCCAAGAGGTTTGGAAATATCTGAAAGGAATGTTCTTTTTTAGTTGACAAATATGTTTTTAAAACACATCCTCGGAATTCAAACAATATGTAAATCTGGCAAATATTTGTTCATTTGAAACTAAAATGTCTCTAAGATTTTTTTTTTTTTTAAATAATATTCTGATGTTCATGTTTATTGTGGAAGAAGATTGTGATGTTTATATAAATGGACCCTAGAGAATTTCTCAGTATAGATAACAATAAAATGGATCAAGTTCTTTAATAATCTACTACTTTAATAATCTATAGACATGATGTCTTTCCTATTCTGGCCATCTTGTAGGTGCAGGATACTCTTTGAGCTCATTTTCAGATTTAGCCATGTGACTTACTTTGATCAAAGGAATGCAAACCTATATGATGTACACCATGTGTGACTAGAAATGCCAAATGCATGTTTGTGGTTAAGCCTTCTTCTCTTACCTTCCACCTTGAGGGCAGCTTACTGCACTTCAGAGCTATTCCTAACTCATGGAGTAAAATGCCATAAGCAGCGGAGCTGAGCCTAATAGAGTGGGCTTAGGCAGAGGAGAGCAGCAGCGGACCTACAGATCTGCAAGTGAAGAAATAATTTTTGTTGTTAAGATACATGGAGATTTGAGGATTAATTTTCTGCCACAGCAAAAGCTAATAGAACCTTTCTAGATGTATGCTGTTAAAAGAAAAATAGAACAAACAGATAAATAATAATATCTGCAGCTTTCTTTTCTTACAGTATGTCAGTCCTTCATTCTTTCTTGTATCTCAACAAATATTTTATCACTATGAGAAAAGAAGTGTGAGTTGTCACTGGGAATTTTTAAAAAATGTATATAGAAAACTCCAAGCAAAATTTCCACTTAGGAAATTCATCTACTAGAGGAGTGGGTGTTAATGCTTTAAACATTATTTTTTATAGTACTTCACTACTGGATGGTATATAATGATATCTCTGGGAAAGCTAAAATTTCATAATTATTTCCTCCAATTTAAAATTTATTTAGTAATTCTGCCGGGTAGGGGGCACATGCCTGAATCCCAGTGGTTTGGGAGACTGAGGCAGGAGAATTGCAAGTTCAAATCCAGCCTCTGCAAATTAGTGAAGTTCTCAGCAACTTAACAGTATCTTGTCTCAAAATACAAAAAAGGGCTTGGGCTGTGGCTCAGTGATTAAGCACCCTTGGGTTCAATCCCTGGTAGAAAAGCAAATATTGTAATATTGGAACTTGCTTTATGACCCCATTTTCCCCCAACACAGGTAGAGATACTTTCTCTCTTCAGAAAAGGTTATTCTGCAACATTACCTTTAGAAATACTGACCATTGAGAGGGAGAATTTAAGGAAATCCTAAAAAAGATTTTAAGGTAAATATAAATTACTGTGGATAATCCTCTTGTGTCCCAAGTTTTTTAAATCTGGATATTTTTTATTTTGAAGGCACAAAAGTGACTTGTGCAGTAGAAATGATTTTCAAAACTCTAAATCAAATATCTATTATATACAATGTTTTCTTTTTCTCCTTTTCTCCAGGCTGTACAGACAAATTGAACTGGACGTTATTCACTGTCAAATTTTTGAGAGACTAAGAAAGCAAGGGACGACATTAATGAGTCTGATTATAAGTCTTGTGTAAACACAGGCCTCAGTGAAATATGCTTGAACACTTTCATGGATATATGCTTGAGTGGCTGCAGCAATAGAAAGATGGAGTGTACATGCAAGTAGAAATGGTACATTCTTTAGATATATGCTTGGGTTGTAAGGATCTTTGTGAAACTATAAGCACATCTGTTGGATTTACTATGCATCACTCTCAATTTTGTAATGGAAAAAAAATCTGGAAAAGCAACAAATTCACAAGATTTCTTGAACCTGTCAGAGTGCTCATAGATATACCTGGATAAAAGACCAGATGCTAGCAATACAGATTCAGAGAGTTCTTGATGAATTGGTAAAAGAGGGCCAAACATATAGGTGAAGCCCCTTTTGAGAGTTGTCACTTTTTGCAGGATTTTCCTCCATAGTGCACAAAGAAGAATATTGACAGAGTATAGAGAGGTTCTCCCTTATAGTGTAAAACTGTGAAAAAATAAGAAAAAACAGATGCGTAGACAACATTTAAAAAAAAATCTTGTTGCTATCCAAATTCTATTGGTGCTTCTACTATATTTCTATGAAACAAAAAATTAATTTGTGAGGAAAGGGACAAGGAATTCACTGAGATTAAAAGAAAGGATGAGGTAGGGAGGCAGTGTTATCTTTAAAATGCTGAGAGAAGTCAATTCAGAAAACAAAACAAAACAAAACAAAAAACCCCAAAATAACCATGTTTTATTCCAAACCAAAATTGTGGGAAGAAATTTTATAGGAAGTTCCTCAGGAAGAAAACATAGGCTACCTGACAGAATTTTGTATTCACATGAAGAAAATAATAGCCTGGAAATGGAATAAGTGATCATAAAATGATGGCTTTTAAAAATTTCCTATTGCTTTAAAAGATAATCGACAGGTGTCCAAAACAAAAACATTATCAATGTATTAAGTTTATGTCATGTGTAAATGTGGCCTGTGTGACAATAATTCAATGAGAGAATGGAATCTGAGACTATTCTGCTATAGTGAATTCCCAATAAGTGTGAAGATATAAAAGGTTACTGGAAAGTAGACTCTGATTAATCAAAGGTGTATGTACAATCTACATCTCAGGCAGTCAACCAAAAACCAGTGTATGAAAAAAGCAGTGTATGAAAATATGGTGCATAATAGAGGAAACAAAATGAAATCATAAAGAAAACTCACTTAGTCGGCCTGGGAGCACATACATATAATCCCAGTGACTCTGGAGTCTGATGCAGGAGGTTTGCAAGTTCAAAGCTGGTCTCAGCAACTTATCAAGATTCAAAGATTAAAAAACAAACAAACAAACAAATAAACAAATAAAGTGTTGGGCATGTGATTCAACTGAAAAGTGTCTCTGGATTCAATCCCTTGTACAAAACAAAACAAAACCCAAGAAACAAAAGTAAAAAATAAAATTAAAAAACAAACAAACAAACAACAAAAAACAAACTAGCCTGTAAGGTCACTTATCACTTAAAACCAGAAAAAAAGCAAATGAGGCAAATGATTCTCTGGGAGTTGTGCGTTTTTTTCAGATTGGCTGGTGCGGATGCTAAGGATTGTTCTATAAGTCTTTCTAATATATTTTTCTATCTATAGTTTTCTCATATGCTTGTGTTTATGAGCACTCTACTGAATTATCCTGAGCCGGGGGTTAGTTCTCTGCTGTTCACATTTCTTTTTCAGAATTTTTGGTTGTTTCAGGCAGGAGTGTTTATGGATATCTACCAACAGTCAACATGTAGAAAATAAAATGAGCAGCTACTTCACCAAAAATACGTATATGGCAAATAAGTATAGGAAAAGATAGCATCATTCATCATTAGAGAAATGTAAGTTAAAACTGGAATTAGGTGTCTCTAGACATTTAGTAGAATCACGATATTAAGAATATTGGCCACTAATGTTTGTGCAAATTGTGAAGGGAATGAAATACTCATGCATTTTTTTGGAGGAAAAGTTAAGTGGCACAACCACTTTGGAAAACAAGGTCCTTTTTAAAAAAAAATTAAGAGCAATATATAAAGCTACCATATGATCCTGAAATTTTACTCTTAAAACTATTTAAAGAGGTAAGACATGACATCTAGATACAGAGTGAGCTCCTGGATTAAATTCTGGAACCGGAAATAGTCATTAGTTGAGGACTGAATTTTTCTTGTACTTGGAATCTTAGGTGAAAAAAAAGTTGAATACATAGAAATAGAGAGCAAAAATGTAGTTACCAGACGTGGAGGTAGAAGAGAGCAATGGGGAGATGAAAATCAAAGAGTACAAAGCTATAGTTTTATAAGATGAATAGATCTAAACATTAAAGTATAGAATGAGGTTTTTTAATTAGTTATATTTTACTTTATATTTAAAAATTTCTACTAGATTAGATATTAAAGGTTTTCACCACACACACACAAAGATAATTACCTGAGATAATGACTATAAAAACAGGCTTGATACTAGGAATCATTTCATTATGTATATGCATATCTAAACATCTTAGCTTGGCTTGGTGGCACACACTTTTAATCCCAGCAACTCAGGAGGCTGAGGAAGGGAGAATTACAAATTCAAGGTAAGCCTCAACAATTTAGCAAGGACCTAAGCAACTCAGTGAGATCCTTTCTCAAAAAATTAAAGAAAAATGGTCTGGGGATGTAGCTCAGTGGTTAAGGACCCCTGGGCTTAACATGTATGTAATAAGCAGAACTCAACAAACATGAAAGAAAATAAACAGATGGCATGTAAACATAAAAAGATGTTCCACATCATATGTAGTGAAATTCAAATTAAAACAATTATTCAAAAATACAAGTAAAAACTTTAAAACACAATACTATACCCTTGCTTCTTTTAGGAAAAAAAAAATTCTTGGTGAAAAGAAACCATAGACATCATTCCTGAGAGTGGCAGCAGTGCATGAAATTCTAAGTAGATTTTTCAGATCAAGAGTTAAGAGATGTCAGTCTGTTTGTGTTGCCATGACAGAACACCAAAGACCGAGTGATTTGCAAACAATAAAAATATTTTTTTCACAGTTCTGGAAACTACAAATTCCAGAAGCACAGAATAGACATGTTCAGTGTGAGTTGAGGTCTCTGCCCCCATAGCTTAATCACCTTCTAATTCTTTCATATTGGTAAAAAAGTTTCAACCTGTGGATTTTATGTTCTGATGAATAAATTTAGATCATAGCAAGAGGTAGAACATTAATATAAGACTATAACTTACATGTGACACAATTTGAATTTTATTTGTGTCCATTCTATTAATTAACCTATACATTCCTAGCAAAATATTGAGAAATGCTGGGTCAGCATAAATCATATTGAACATTTTTTTTTTTTTTTGGCTTTCTTGTTGTTTTCAATTTTATTTGTCCACTTTTCTCATCTTGAAATTTTCTACAATTGCAATTTAAAAATGAAATTTCCTCATCTTTTAAACACCTTTATAACTGACTAAGAATATTAGCTACTAATGTCTGTGCAAATTGTGAAGGGAATGTCATATTTCTAAGAATATAGTATGAGTTCATTGGTATATATGATTGTGTGTTTGAACATATTTTATTGTTTGCATTATTTTAATTGATAACTACCACATAATGAATCTTCAGCAATTTAAATAATATCTTCTAGCTCTATCTCAGGTATGTACATCTTTCAATCCTTTTGTGAAAATCTATTAGGGACTTTTATAGTCCAGGATTTTCATGACTTGCTACTTGGGATTCAATTCTCACAAACTTTCACCAATCATATAGTAACCAAAATATTTTATTATAGAATCAATATCTTTCATTGACTTTTATTTAATTTTATAAGCACTAACTAATACAGCTTAATATTAAGGTAAAACCTACCTTATTTAATATCAGCATTAAACTTATAAAGATTCTAGTCAAATTCAAAAATAAAACATTGGGCATTTATTAAAAGCAGCAAACATTCCAATGCTAATTTTAAATGGCAAATAATGAATGCTTTTGTGATAAATATGTTAAAAGAGGCTTATGTTTAATATTCTCTAAATCCACGTTTTCCATAGATTAGAGTTGGCCTGGTATAAATTAATTAGATTATAATTTATAAGAAACACAGGATTGGGAGTCACTGATCAAAATGATTTACTAGTAAGAAATTCTGTTAAGCTTTGTTGACCTTGCATTAAGGAAGAGAATTGCCAACTTGTCACTTGACTCTGCACTTGAGAAGAAGCTTTAAATTACCACTGAAGGAACAGCAAAGAACAAGCCTGTATGTTAAAATTCAACATTATTCACAGCAGCAAGAGAGTCCTTCATTAATTAAACATGGATAGCATGGTGAGTGCTTGTGGAGGACTACAAAGACAGACTCCTGGTCAATATGGAGAATGGAACTTATTTCCTTGTAAGACCTTTATTGCTGAGGCAGGTGCTACCTGTCAAAGACAGAATCAGGCTTCATCATGAATGAAAAAGAGTATAGTACCCTTTGTGTTGCTTCATGGATCTTTTCTTGCTATGTACTTATTCTTGAAGTATAGGAATCCACACTGGCAATTTGAAAGTCACACTTTAACTACTAGTGTTTTATGATTCAGTGCTAGCAAAGGACACATAAACAGAGCTAAGATGCTTACTGTGTCATTTGGGTTTACTGGATTCTGTTGTGGAGCTCTAGTGGACATATTGCCCACTCCAAATTACCTCTTAGTATAATCCTATTCAATACTCAAATCCCAACTCAAGTCTTCTCCATCATGAGACATTTTCAGCTCCCCTAAAAATGGGGCTGCTGTCTTCTGCACTGTGAGAGAAGGTTTTCTTACTTTCCCAAGCATACTTTACTGCTTTGGATTATTTATAATTTTTATTTATTTGTTCCAAGTAAACTGCAAATTCCTTAAACAAAATGATTTTCTTGTTTTCTAGTAGCCATTGAAAATATAAAACAGAAAGACAAAGTAATGGCTATGTGGTGGTTAGGAGATATAATGATTTTTAAAAGAGGAAGCACAGACACAAGTTCTGCATTGTAGCATCAGCATTTAAATGCTTGAATTTAGTTAATTCTTGGTATGTTTGGTGCTATTACTTAAAGGGGGGTGGAAAGAACAAGGGTGTAACCTTATTCTACTAAATAATAGTACTTACTATAGAGCATGGAAGACTGTTTGCTCTCAGGAATTAATATCCAAATACCTAACTACATGCACCTCTCTTATCTTGTATTTTTCATAACCATGCTCAAGTGGAGCCTTTATCAACGAACAGAACTGGTTGTCTTCCAAACTATGACACGAAACATCTGTGTGGAAATTATAAAACAAGAAATCACTTTTCTCTCTTTTCATTTATTTTCTATAAAATAAAGTGTGTAGGATAAGTTAACAACTTTGCTAAGCCCCAGCCACCAGCAACCTGTATTATAAATTATTATTTTGTTATCTCCCATATTCTTTTTCTACTTAAAATATTACCCAGTGTAGAAGCTACCTAGAAGCATGACTGATGCAGACAGCATTGAACATAGAGCTGAGCCTCCTGTTCACATGAATGAGACTGTGATATTAAAAAACCCCATTCTCTCCTTTACTAGCAGAATCTTTATAAAATCCTGTCTAAAGTGGATTTAATTAATTTCAGAAAGCGAACTTCACAATATGTGGAAGATACCGTTACATGATTTTTTTACATGTTTATGTACAGTTGTATGTATGTTCTATCTTGGAATTTAAATTGAAAAAAACCTGGTAGATTCTGTAACATTTAAAAATCCTTGATAGTTTCTTTCTTTTTACTTCACTTCTCTTCCATATTTTCCAAACACTGACTGCATATATTCTTCCCCTCTCCGTGGTATTTTATTGCACATACAGTGATGTAACTTTAGCAGTGTTTGTTCAGTATATTCAAGTCCAAGGTGAATTCATCATAAAAGTTAAAAATGGATAGGTCTCTTGCTTATCTGGGATGCTAACATCACTGCCAGATAAATAATGCAATCTTTTTATCCTTGTTCAGAAACAGATCAATAAAAATTTCAAAAACCCTTTGGATGAATTAAAACCATAGGTTTGCTTTCCTTATAATAATTCTGCTTTATGATTCAGTAGTTTCAACTTGGTATTCTTTCAACTACCTAAAGTTGTGCAGTGGGTGGAATTCAGACTAGACAATAAGTATTAACATTATATAATGAAACAGTGTTGATCTCATAAATACTATTTGAAACATGGGGCATAAAAAAATGGAAAGGATATGTAAAGAAAACCCAACATGGTGCACTATAATTTTAGTTAGTGAAACAGAGAGATGGAATATGTTGACTTCAACTCTTGCTTTATGTGCAGATAAAGTAGTTGTCCTAGTGTAATTACAGACAGAAGAGGCAATGTAAAGCTATTCAACTCACATGATAATAATCCTTACCCACAGGGAAAAATTCTTCATGTTTCTTTTGTTCTATGATGAAATCCTAATGATAATATATGAATGTTACCTTATTTCCTTTCTGTGAATGTAAATACACAAAGATATTTGGGAATACTAATTCTTAGTCATTAGGGCCGAAACATAAATTTATTGAATGAGGGCCATATTTACTTTTACACCTGGATGAGATCAGTTGTCATTCAAGAATGAGAATTTTAATAGGAGTGGGTAAAGAATTACTCTCAAAATGACACTGAAACAGTTTCATACTCACAACTATTTTTGTGATCAACAATAAATGTACTATTATGTTACAGCTTCTACTAGAGAAAGTTCAAAAAATTAATTCATATTGCCGGAAGGCCATGTATCAAATAATTGACTCCAAGTGTCTCTCTTAATTATTAAACTTCAGTGAAATCATCATCCAATTTTTTCTCATTGATTATCTAGTAACAACATGATTTATGTCATACTTTTAATGTCAGGAAGGCATCTGCCATTGCAAGCCAAGTTTCTCGTTCATATTTCTTCTCTGTGATTCAGTGGGTGATTCAGGAATATAAAGAAGATTTTAATACCCCCATAAATTTAGTATTAATAGAAAACTATAAATATTGTAAAAATAACATAACATATTCAAAAGATAATGGATTGGAGGAAGGAGATTGGGAGAGGGAGGAAAGGATGTAGAGAGGAGGTGCTGGAGAAAAAATTTGACCAAATTGTGCTGGTATGTTGTACACATGTACAAATAAGTAACAACGAATCCCACTGCTATGTATAATAATAATGCACCAATAAAAAGAAAAAAATTCAGTATGGTACATGTGTTGTATATATTCCTCTTTTGGGGTAATATCTATGCTACTCCATCTTCCATTCAGGTAAATAATTGTGATTTAACTGAATACCTTATAGGAATATAATTCTTTACACTCACCTTTGAAATGAAGGAAGTTATAAACATGATTTTATTTACTTATGACAAAAAATAAAGGTTTTTGATTTACTATAAATAACAATATATTTGTAATGTGCTTATTTGTAATTCATTGTAACTTTTAGAAATGCATGCCTTTATCAAGGAAATAAAGATATTGAAACTAGTTATGCTGATAGCCACTTTAAAAATGCCTTTCCTGGGCTGGGGATGTGGCTCAAGCGGTAGCGCCCTAGCCTGGCATGCGTGCGGCCCGGTTCGATCCTCAGCACCACATACAAACAAAGATGTTGTGTCCGCCGAGAATTAAAAAATAAATATTAAAAAATTCTCTCTCTCCTCTCTCTCTCTCTTTAAAAAAAATGCCTTTCCTTATTTTAGAGGTAGCAATGTTTTTCTGAATGATTATCACTATTATTATTAATTCATCCCTAAGCAATATTTAATAATCAGTTAATATATTATTTTAGTTAAGAATAAGAGAATTATATAGAAGTATGCGAACATATTTTACAGTGGTCAATTTATCCAGTTTATTGGTTTTTGGCAGTGCTGGGGAATGGAACCCATGGCCTCATGCATGCTAGGTAAGCACTTCTGCCACTGAGCTGCATTCCCAGCTCACCGAATTTATCCAGTTTAATGGAAAGATTTATCATATGAAATGTGATGAAATAATTGAAAGAGAAAACATATTTTAAGGTAACATTAATATTGAAAAACTCAGGGTATACCTTTTCAGGGCTCTCTGCCTTAAATTTTTAATAGCTTCTGATATGAAGTTCAGTCAACCTGAGTTAACCTGCATCATCCTCAAAATTGGTGGGGCCTAGATTTGTTTTAATTCTGAGATATTTTGTTTAGTATTTACAGTTACCAATGTATTCAGGAACAACAACCCACTCTACTCAACTAGTAAATTTAGCTGGTAGAGGTTCTCTTTTTGGGGGAATATCTGTGCTACTCCATTTTATCAGATTATCCCTCCTAAAATTTCGACTGTCCTTAAAGGCCCTTCCCCTCCACAATTCTCTCTACTGTGTCTCTCCACACCACACTGATTTACCTAGCTTCCTTTTTTTTTTTTTTTTTTGAGAGAGAGAGAGAGAGAATTTTTTTTTTTTGAGAGAGAGAGAGAGAGAATTTTTAATATTTATTTTTTAGTTATCGGCAGACACAACATCTTTGTTTGTATGTGGTGCTGAGGATTGAACCCGGGCCACACGCATGCCAGGCGAGGACGCTACCGCTTGAGCCAAATCCCCAGCCCTACCTAGCTTACTTAATCCCCAAATTTCCTCCTAACATATGACTAAGTTCATCTATGTACACTGTGCAAAATTGCTTTGCATACCTCTAAGAGCTTAATCTAAAGTGTGGAGGTTCTAGATCTTTTATTTGATTATTCAACCTTTATTACTCAATCTTTCTCCATTTCTCAATGGGATTCTTAAAAATATGGCAATACATACTGAGCATTTGTCCAATGAACTAAAGGTGGCTCCTTAATTAAACAATGTTTATTATCTAATTTATAATCAACATAATTATAAATACATCCTTATATATTTCAGTTGGTTTTATCAAATTTTCTTTTTTTCCTTGGGGGGTACTAAGGATTGAACTTGGGGGCACTTGAACACTGAGCCTCATCTCTAGACCTGTTTTGTATTTTATTTAGAGACAGGGTCTCACTGAGTTGCTTAGCTCCTCACTTTTTCTGGGCTGGCTTTGAACTCCAGACCTCCCTCCTTTAGTCTCCCAAGGCACTGGGATTATGGGGTTGTGCCACTGCACTCAGCTCCAAATCTTCTTTACTTGGAGATTAGCTCTATCATTTTATGTGTAAATGTATATACATTTGACTTGGGAAAGAGAAAACATGTTTGCTATATTCTCCCAAAGGATAACAATCCATACCTAACAATGAATCCTTATTTATCTGTGAATTTTTTTTTTTTACTTTCTTGACCAGTTGATTTCCTTTAACCTTTACTGCTATATAAGGAATTTAGTTTTTGTGTTGCTTGAGCTCATCTAGTCAGGATAATTTGAAAATATTAGTAGAGTTATTTCTAATTATCGTATCTTTGATAAACAAGTGTTATTGATAAAGTTAAACCCAACGTCACCTTCTCCAATGTCTATTCCAAGGAAAATTTTAATAATACCACAAGTAAATTTAAATCATACACTACAGAATGTGATGGATATCTTTTAAATTCCATTTCTATTATCTTCTTAAATCTTGTGATCTGAAGAAAATGAGTTTAATACCTAGGAATATAAGTTTATCTAGAGACACTTGGTGGAGCCTTCTCTAAAGATAAGATAATAGATCAAGAGAAAAGACATGCCAGACCAGAGAAAATTGATTTACTGTATGAAGAGGTCCAGACTTTTGTGCAGAGCTTCATATGAACTATTTCTATAACCACACCTACATATACTCTTTGTTCTGAATTATATTTGCTGCTACATTTTGTAATTATTTCCTTTTCTATAATAGTGCAAATTAAAGCATTAAAGAATTTTCTTTAAGAAGAAATATAGTAGTCTGGCTAATTCATGGGAAACATTATACACACACACACACACACACACACACACACAAGTAATGAAATCAGTTTCTATTTAACTACCTAGAGGAGGGGGGAGAGGGAGAGAGAGAGAGACAGAATATGCATGATGTACAATATCCATTATACAGGGCTTGGGAAATGAATGGAAGATGGAAAATAATGCATCTTTTCATTATTTTTTGAGATTGAAACTATGGTCTAATGAAATAATTGAAAAGAAATAAATTAATAATAGAATGGTACCAATGATCACAATGCACTATCACACATATACACACACATACCCACAACTTCAGAAGTGCTACTAAGGCCTACTAAATAATTCAAAGTCCCTCACCTCATTACATTATGGACATATATAATACATTCTTTTATTTTTAAGAGAGAGATAGAGAGAGACAGAGACAGAGAGACAGAGACACAGAATTTTTTGATATTTATTTTTTAGTTCTCGGTGGACACAACATCTTTGTTTGTATGTGGTGCTGAGGATAGAACCCAGGCCGCACGCATACCAGGCGAGGGCGCTACCGCTTGAGCCAAATACCCAGCCCCTATAATACATTCTTTTTTGGTGAATTATTACCTAAATTATCATGGTAATGTTGCTTATATGCAACTCTTAGATTTTATCCCATATGGGAAGAGAAACCATTAAAGAGATCGGAGTATAACAGAGGTAAGATGTATGTTAAGAGAAATTCTCTTGGCTGCTCTGTGAAGAGAGGCCTGTAGAGACACAGAATATAGAAGAGATATCAGATGCAAGGCTATTGCAGTGGTCCAGATGGGATATTATGAGAGTCTGAGCAAAGAGAACATCTGTGAATTTTGTGAAGTGGTCAAATTGAGATGAATTTTGAATATAGAGCCAAAGGATTTGTGCATGTATAATATATGGAATGTGAGATGAAAAAGAGAAGTCTATCGTGATTCTACAAGTTTTGGGCCTGAATAGCTCAACTGGAAAAAAAATCACAGAAGAGCACATCAGTTATTAAATCATTATTTAAAGCATTCCAGGCTCATATTTATTTCTCAGACCAGGGAGTTTTATATAATGATTTATTATTTTCATCTCTTGAATATGCTATTAGACAAATTCAATAGGTTTCTCCATCCCTATTGTGTTACTGAGTCAGATCTGGGAAAATAATTCACAGAACATCCATAAGCATGTTGGGAAACATGTTTCACTCACTTGTGAAAGAATTCAAGAATATTCAAAGGTGAAATGATTGGGTTATGAGAGCCTTAAGCCAATCAGTGAATTAATTCCCTGATGGGGATTAACTGAGTAGTAACTGAAGATAGGTAGGGTGTGGCTAGAGGAGGTGGGCATTGGGGCCATTCCTTAGTGGTACTTATTTTGTATCTGGAAAGTGCGCTCTCTCTCTCTCTCTCTCTCTCTCTCTCTCTCTCTCTCTCTCTCTCTCTCTCTCTCTCCCTCGTTCTTGATTGTCATGTGAGCTGTTTCCCTCTACCACACTCTTCCACCATGATGTTCTACTTCATCTTGAGCCCTGAGGAATGGAGCCAGCTGACTATGAAGTAAGACTTTGAAACTAAGAGTCCCCAAAGAAACTTTTACTCCTCTAAAATTGTTCTTGTCAGGTCTTTGAGTCACAGCAAAGAAAAAAAAAAACTGACTAAAACAGGAAGATTTGCTCATGAATCAATTTCTCAACCCCAGGGAGTAGAGGGATCATAGATACAGGATAGGAATAATTTAGGCAAGAGATGAGTTAATAAAGGGGAGAAATATTTCTTTATAGAAGAGGTGGAGAAAATCCAGAAACTCAGGTGCCCACACCTTTCTGCTCCTTTGAATGGTTAGGTATTTCCTGCCATGGAAGCTATATGTGAAACTTTAGCCTTGAAGGGTGAGGCTAGTCTAGGTCAAGTTAACCTGTTTTATAATTTTGAATAAAACACTTTTCAAATAATCAACATGACTGCAGAGCTGAGCAGAATTACCCAAAGATAAAGGCACCAAGAGGAGACAGGTGTAATATGAAGACAGAGATGTCAAGACTTTTCATCCTTTTCCATTCATACATCAGACATCTGCAAGTCCAAATGAAGGAACAGTGAATATTTTCAGCAGAAGCAGTCATCAGGTCCTTGAAGAGTAACCTAGGCCTCCCTAATAATCATAACCCACACTTCAGAGTTCAGAAATGTTACTATGGCAAAATTAATGAGAGACTAATAACATCTTGTGCAGTTGTGTAACCTCCAAAATTAGTGATTTTTATTCAACTAAGAGACAAGTGAAAGATTTATTTAGCCTTGTCCTTAGTATCAGTTGGTGCAACCATGTTCGGCTTCCTCACTCCTCATTTGCCAAATATTCTTCACAAATGCCCTTCCAAGTTATCTGCCCTCCAAATCCTCAGCTTTCCAGCGTCACTTTTCCCTCTCAAAGGAAATAACATCCAGTCTGCAGGGAAATATGGAAAAACAATATTAGATTGGATCATCTTCATTCAGCAGATTATTTTAATTGCACTTGTTATGTAAGACATTATTGATAAGCTAAAGACAATAAAAGAAGTCAAGAGATCATACACATGTTGTTTGAACCTCACCACTTACTAGTAAGTCTCATTTCGTTGAGCCCAATTGAACTTCTGGATTCCTGGACAACTTAGGATTTTAAGTGGAGAATGTTGATTATATTGTTAATAAAACATTATTATTTGTAAATAATTTATTGTAAATGTATTAGAGATATGATAATACCTTTACGTTCCATTTGCAGAAAATTTTAGGGTTAATCTGGTAATGCAGTTTATTATATTACAATTTTTGTGATTTTTAACAATTCATACATTTGGGGGTTAAACTCTATTTAATCATGATGTAAGTGTGTTTCATTTGGATTTGTTAATATTTTACTTAGAATTTTTCATCTGTTGATACATGCCCATATTTTTAATATTCTAGCATTAGATCAACAAAATTAAATGGAAAACTCTTTGTCTCCTCTAGAGTAGTTTTTAAAAATAGAGTCCAGTAATCATGTAAAACATGGGTAAGTAGAACTTTGTGATTTTTTTATCTCTTCCAATAGTGTTTGTTTAATCTGTTTCCTATTTTTACTTCTTAATGTTTTTTACCTTGAGTTCTATACTGCTCACTGATGTTAATGTTGTTTTACCAGCTTTCTTTACTTTAGCACTTGCTTAATATACTTGTTTGTATTTCTTATTTTTTTTTTTGGATTTTTGCTTTACTTTAATCTGACAATCACTGAATTGCATCATAAGAGATTAATATTTTTACATGGTTTTAAGCTATTGAAATATTGCCCTGTGTTGATGTGTTATTTCTGTCATGATAAATGTTCTATTTCTTGATGTCACTTTCTTTTTGTTCTCTCACCTGCCCCAATTTCCTTACTTTCCAAAACTAGATCTAAGGGAACAGAAGTGTTTGTGTGTGTGTTTGTGTATGTGCGCATGTGTGTTTGTATTTTCTGTGTTTTCAAAAAGATTTTTTTTCTGTTGTTGTTGGTTGGTTTACTTAGGCATCCTAAACACTTATAAGAAAGCTTGGCAGAGTTATCACTTAATAAGTATTTGTTGAATATAGTTAGGAATTTCAGATAAATTTTTAAATGAATTCTTTCAATTCACATGGATTGGAAGTCATACATACATCTAGCATTTATTTTTGAAAATATATTTAATTCAATGTTTCTAACAATATCAAATTTATTCAATATCATATTTTGAATAAATTGAAATCTTCACACGTTTATTTTTGTTTATTAGATTTTAGTGTGACCATTTTGATAAGTATAAAAATGTGTTTGCTTTACAAATAATAGTTAATTACATTTCTGTATTATTTATCTGAGCATGTTAAATGTAGTTTGCATAGCATAGCTTCCCTCTGGACTGTTTTTCTTCTTTTACAAATACACCTACTATGTTTCTTTCACTATTAATTTTATGTATGAAATTTCTTTGTTTTTATTCTTAAAATATAAGAGTAGAATATAGAATCCTATGTTATTTTTCTCAGAAGTTTGATGACATAACTATTAGTTGTTGGTGATAAGAGAAATGGTCTTGGTCTTTCTATTTAAAAAAATATTTGATTTTTTTGTTTAAATTAAACATTTTCTCCTTAAAAATGAAACTTCTCTGTGGCTCATCTTAGGTGAATTTGTCTCTAATAGTTTCTGACATCATTGGGATACCCTAGGATCTAAACCCGTTCCTTTTAAATTTAGCAACATTATTTTTTATTTTCAAGACTTTTTATAATTTTTATTAAATTTCCTTGCTTTTTGTGGTTGCTATTTTCTATCCATTTGAGGATCATATGCCATATATTTTAAATTTTTAAGTCATTTAATATGAAACATTCACTTTTCTTCAAATTGATTTTTGTATAATTTAATAATATATATATTGTGTCAAATTTTTATTTTATTATTAATTTGAATATGGATCCCTTTTTTGGTTATCCTACTCTACTGATCTCTACTTTACTGTAGTTTTGTAATAGTGCCCATGAAGTCTCTCAGGCCTCAGTCTAGAAACAGATCTGAATAGACAGGTCTGTGTCTCTACTCAAATGATTTGGTTTAGCAATACCACAGGATTGTGTGTTGTATGTATGTAACATATGAACTCCTGATCAGCACTGATTCACCCTCATTTAGAATCTGTGGGTGGCTCTACACCAGCATGTGCCATTCTGGTTTGCTTCTTGTGAAGGAGAGACATATAACACCTCAGACAATTTTTAATCTCACAGAATTTTAATATTTGTTATTTGGAGAATAAATTCATATTGCTGTCTGGAATTGTTCGTATTGGTGACTCAGCCAGGTCATAAAACTGTACCTTGACAATAACTAAAATCATTCTATAATGGGTTATTTATATAAATAACTTCTAGAAAGAGAAAATTTTAATACAACTGTGGAGATATTGCATTTTGAGTATCGTTTATAATTTTGAATTTTGCTTCCTCAGTGTACTGTCTAGTCTGCAAAAGCTACAGTCTCTGAAATTTAATAGTGTGCCCTTGAAAATATAATATAATCTCTCTGATTCTTTGCTACTCAATCTGGGGTAAATACTTATAAAACTGTATGTACATGACTGTTGGAAAAAGTAGATTAATTAATGAACATAGTGTGTCAATCATTGTAGCTTATCAATTATTAAACACGTGATAACCAATATGATTGTCATTGAAACTGTCAGCAAGCTCCATGATAATAAGGGAAGAAAGTGATATTGTATACACATTATCCTGTTCCTATTCAATCAATGAGTACAGCGTGCAAGGGTTTCAAACCCATATTATTATAGAAAGTAATGAGAAATATAAAATGTGTGAAGTGGAAGGATGTAAAATCATAGAGCACAGTGGAGTCTGCTTGTGAAGAATGCATGTTCCAGGGTGGCATTATTTTTCACCTTTTCTGGAACATGACTATAAGAAAGTCAAGTTCAAAGACCATCAATCTGAAACTTCTGGTATATAGAATTACTCTCCAAAATGTGTTGATTTAATAAATATGTTGCTTTAAAATTGTAGTGGAAATTTAAGTTTCCTAATAATGCTGATACTTAACCTTGGCAATCCAACTTTTATTTTAGACATCTGCTTTTACCACACAGATATCCACAAAGTATGCACTGTTTTGTTCCCTGGTTAGTACTTATGTGACCCACTCTAATAAAATAACTTGTAAGATACAAGGTAAAAAGTCAATGCCAATAAGCCACATAAGATAAATACAAATAAAAATATTAAAAGCTTCAGAATGAGCACACACCAAAAAAGTTGCTTCTATGAGCTTGAAAACTAAAGAATTTAGTGAACGAGCAAGTAGATTCAATAGTGTGTAAAGGTTTTGAAATATTTGAAGACAGAATATAATGAAATGTAGAAGGAATTTTCAACAGTTCTTATCCTTTCATTCTTTGACAGAATAATGAGCTGGGAGCATCATAAGCATTACATCTCTAATGTAAATTATTACTTGGCTATTGTGTATCCTGAAATAAAATCATTCTGGGTTTCTTTTATTTATTCTCATTTGAATAAATGTGTTTTCATTCCAGGATTGTTCAAATTGGTAAAAAAAAAAATTAGCTTTGTTCTCTCAGTTACATTACAATTCTTCAGAGAAAAATGTTAATTTTCTTTATTTGGTGGTTTTAATGTTGTTTAAAGTTATTGTAATAATATTAAAAATCTTTTTCATGAGATGAACTGTCTAAACATAGGCTTCTGACTTTTAATTGAGGAATTTATAAGTGTATACATAAAATTTTAAAACGTGATCTTTAATTTAATAAAAATCAGTTTTATCACCAATTACAAGCAATAGAAACAGGTATAAATGATCTGGTTTTAATCTAGTGAAATCATTGCAAGTCCATACTTTTTTTTATTAGAAAATCATTTGTGTAACTATTTAAGTAATTTTCTTGATTAATTCTGTGGTATACTCACTCATGCCCACATTTTGTGATGACTTCTTTTAATCCTAAATATGATCGAAAAAAATGGACAAAGATTAGAAATATGTTAATTTAAATTGATATAAATTACTATCTTAATAAATTTGGGTCCATATTTGTGATTTTACAAGTTTTCAGTATATTTGTAATTCTGTTAGTTAATAATACTATCACTGCATATAAAATATACTTAAGTAATTTAATTTTACTTTTAAATATGTTTGAAAAAAATCATAATATTAAACTGAAAGAACTCTTTAAAATTACAAAAAGTAAATAAAAAATAAATTAGAAAACAAATAATTAGCTTACTTGCATTTTTTATCTTATTAAAAATACCTGAAGGGGAGTAAAAGGAGGGGAGGGGATATGTCCTTCTCAAGAACAGTAGAAAAAAACAGACATTATTACCTTATGTACATATATGACTGCATGACCGATATGGGTCTATATGTACAATCAGAAAAATAAGAAATTATACCCCATTTATATATGATATATCAAAGTGCATAACTGCATTCAACAATTATGTATAACTAATTTTAAAAAATTTAAAAAAATTTAAAAACATCTAATATAATAACTTTTTTCATTTACTCCCAGATCATGTGAACAATGACAAAAGACACAAAACAAAACAACTACAAAATCACAAAGGCACACCATTTCTACCAAAGTAAAACATTCACATACTTTGAAAATGTTTTTCTTTGCAGTGAATAGGAGAGAGGATTAAGATTACATCTATTTATAAGCACAGAAGGCTTAGTGCCACTCCACCAAACACATTCAGGAGAATAGAAATAGGGAGTATTAGGGGGTTTGATGAGAGTCTTTAAATTCCACAGGTGAATCACATAGGGATTGAGGACAACAGCATTAACTGCATACCAAATATATTTTGTAGAGAAAATTTCGAGTATATTTCTGCTTCTCTCATTTTATATGTTTCTTTTTCATATCCACTTATCTTTAGTTTCTTACTCTTAAATCTTCATTGTGCCTTCTTGAACTTGAAACATTTTAGTTTATGTGTATTTATCTATTCTGGATTGACTGACATTTACTAACCAGTTCCAGATTGATTAACCTACTACTTGTCTTTGCCAAATATATGCCTGACCTAATTGGAACATTATCTTTTTTGCTTCTAGACTTGCTTCTGGCTGATGCATTCCCTATATGCATATCCTGTCAAGTTTATTGACTGTGACTCTGATCAACACAATTATTAGATTTGGAATAACTAGATACACATTTAATTTCAGCAGCCATATATATTATCTTTCCATTCTAGATAGGCAAATATTTTCTATAATTTTTTAAGTCTAACCAAATGCTAATCAACTATGGATATGATTTCTTAACTTGGAGTTAAATAAAAGGTGGTCATAGTATTAAGTAATAATATACTAACTACTTTTGTATCTTGCAATACAACAGATTGTATTTCCTACAACATCTGAAAATAAATCAAATTAAATGTAATAATTCTGGAATAATGGCTATTCAAATGCATAGTAAGGGGTGGATATAATATTGAAAAAAATATAGTAATGTAAAACTCAAGAGGTAAAGATGAACTAGCAATGCAAATATGCTTGTCTAGTGAGCATTGCTCAATCTCTTAAATCAAGAGACAGAATAGACAACATACTCTGGTAAATATAGAGATTCTTGTACATATCTGAGATATTTGGCAATTTAAAAACTCAGTATAAGTTCTAGAATAAAAATATGCCCTCTATTAAAATTCAGTGTTAAGGAACTTCTCTGTCTCAAGTTGGAAGAATAGAAATAAAGAGTCCCTTGAGATTTTTTACCTGCAGACCTCCTTTTGTTATGGCTGGGGATTTTATTTATACCAAGTACCTGCCTCAAGAAATCTCAAACTGAGAAGTTAGTGTCAATTGGTCCTTGTTAGTTCACAAGGTCCTGGTGAAAGCAAAAGCAATCACTCTGTAGAATAATAAATTTCCAAACAGAAAGGCCAGGCAAATATAGGAACATAAAAATAGAGATAGCACATAATTTAAGACACCCCTCCCTTGCATCACTTAGTAAAGTATTGGCATATCAAAAGTAATGGAATATATAATATTACCTTTTGTATAATATAAAACATGCAATATTTAATTAATACACATAGTAAATGTTAGAAAGAAGATACTACCTAGAAATACACAACAGAAGGAAGGAAGGAAGGAAGGAAGGAAGGAAGGAAGGAAGGAAGGAAGGAGAAAGAAAGAAGAAAAAAAGAAAGGAAGGAAGGAAGGAAGGAAGGAAGGAGAAAGAAAGAAGAAAGAAAGAAAGAAAGAAGAAAGGAAGGAAGGAAGGAGAAAGAAAGAAGAAAGAAAAAAGAGAGAGAAAGAAAGAAAGAAAGAAGACTACCTGGATCTTCTGAAAAAAATAAAATAGTTTTAACTATATAATATTTAAATTTTTATTTTCAGTTTATAAGTAAAAAAAAAATCAACAACTCTTCTTAGATCCATAAGAATCATGAGGTCACAGGACAAACAGCTTCCCCTAAAAGGGAAAGTCAGGCAGAAATAAAATTACAACAAACCTTAGCAAAAATCTCCCCTGGAATCAGTGCCCCAGGAGAAAAACCTGAACTTTGATTGATGAACTTCTGGGACCTCTTAGAACACAATTCTGAAGGTCAAAAATTCTTGAGTAATAGATGAAACTTGTCCTTCGTAAGTTTTGTCTCCAAGACTTTGATCAGATTCTCAAAGTAATTATCAGAGAGAAATCTTTTTGTGCTTCTGGTAGAGGGAGGATTAAAGCAACCATTTTGAAATATGTTAGATCATTCTATTCCTCTTAACAATGAAGTCCTTGGGATAAACTGACCTGGAAAGCCTAACCAACTTTAGAGACGGGAAATAACCAGTTCTGATACTCTAACCATCTTGTACAACTTATACAATAGGACTGGACACATATGTAGTGGTTAGTCCATAGGCCCAGGATCACTAAAAGACTGAAATCTAATCATGAACTACAGAATGCTTTCCCACTCCCTACACCTTACCACCATATTACTAACGGCTTACATAAAGCAGTTCCTTATATCCAGAACATTATATCTGCTTACCAAGAAAAAAATTACAATACATAACTGAAAGTAAAATATACACTTTAAAAAATAGAGTAAGCATTAGAACCAGATATAGAAGGGTCTTTTGAATTTAAAACACTACAATTAATGAGATAAGGGCTTGAATGGATCAAGAAAAGATGAGCCATGTAAGCAGAGAGATGGAATTCATCAAAAAGAAATACTGGGGAGATTAAAAACAAACAAACGAAAACAAACAAACAAAAACTCCAACAGAAAAGAGTAATGTCTTTGTTGGTGTTGTTAACAGATTAGACATGGCTGAGGAAAAAATCTCCAAGCCTAACCAACTTTAGTGAAGGTAAATATCACAAACTGAAAAGCAAAGAGAACAAAAACTGAAAAACAAAGACAACTACAAGAGGTTCAAATTATCCATAATGAGATTACTAGAGGGAAAAGAAAATGAGAAATAAATATTTTCAAAAAATGAATAAAAATTTTCCCGAATTAATGCCAGACACCAAACCACAGATACATAGAGTTCAGAGGTCATCAGGAAGAATAAATGACAACAAAAGAACACACACACACACACACACAATTAAGAACAAAAACAATAACAAAACAAAACCATTCCACCTATCCACATTTCAAACTACAGGTAATCAGAACAAGAAAACCCTGGAAGAGAGGTAAAATGTGCCTGTACTTATGATGGAACAAAGGTAACAATTCCACCTGATTTCTCAGCAGCCAGGCAATCCAGGAGAGTGGAGTGCAGCATTTATATGGTCTTAAGGTTAAAAACAATAAGCAAGAAAGAAAATTCACCAACCTAGAATTTTGTATCCTCTAAAATTAACCTAAGAGAGTGAAGGACAAGTAAAGACCTCAGACAAACAAGAAGTGAAGGGGTTTGTTGCCAGGAGAACTGCCTTTCAAGAAGCATTAAAAAGAAGTAATTTAGAAAGAAGGAGAATAACTGAAGGTGAAAACTCAGATTTATATCAAAAATATCTACATACACAAAAGGATCCATAAAATGTTAAGGTAGAACAAAAAATTGTAATCTTATTCTTAATTTATCTAATAATAGTTTATTCAAATAATAGCAATATTTTTATTGCATATCCTTATGCATATGTCATATATATGCTTATAGGTACTTATATACAAGTGAAATGAATGACAGCAGTTACACAAGTGACATGAGGGAGGATTTAGGAACATTTTCTTACTATAAGGTATATATAGTATTCATAAAGTAGTATACTATAAATTTCAAATGGTCTTAGATTAGTTGTAAATATATATATATATATATATATATATATATATATATATATATATATATATATATATATATATATATTAAACTCCAGGACCACTGCTAAGTAGACATAAAATATATAACTAATATTTCAAGAAATAACAAAAAAATGAAAGCATATAAAGTGGAAGTAGAAAGTGGAAGATAGAAATTAGAAAAAATGAGGGCAACAAATAGAAAATAGTAAAAGATATGGTAAATATTAATGCAATTATGTTATTCTTTGAACATGAATGTTCTAAACGTGTCAATTAAAAGACAGACATTGTCAGAGTAGATTTTGAAAAGACAACTATATGCTATCCACAAGAAAACCACTTTAAACATCAAGACATAATAATAATAAGTCAGTGAATAGAGAAGAATATGACAAGCTGACATTCA
Organism: Marmota flaviventris; assembly: GCF_047511675.1. Classification (NCBI taxonomy): domain Eukaryota; kingdom Metazoa; phylum Chordata; class Mammalia; order Rodentia; family Sciuridae; genus Marmota; species Marmota flaviventris. The sequence goes on along the minus strand of NC_092500.1, from coordinate 55,953,202 downwards.
TCCATATAAAGATGAAGAGGCTACATTAATTTGAGACAGAAAAGACATCATAGCAGGGGAAGAAGAAGGCACTGCATAATAGTGAAGGAATTAATTTTCCAAGAAGGCTTAACAATTCTTACTGTGTATGGACTAAACAACGGAATATCAAACTACATTCAAAAACAAATAAAATTGCAAGGAGAAATAGAAAACTCCACTATTGCAATTGCAGATCAAATGAGGAGAACATAAATAAGAACATCATTACACTCAACAATACCATTAATCAATAATATAAGCATCTTCAGACTTCATCCCCAAACAGAAGAATATATATTCTTCTCAGGGTCATATGAATTATTCATCAAGATAGACCACATTTTAGAGTGCAAAATGCACCTTAATAAATTTAAAATGATAGAAATTATACATTTGTGTTTTATACTACCATAAAGAATTCCTCTAGAAAGTAAAAACTGAAAACATAACTAGAAAATTTCCTAAAGGCATGGAGATTAAATAACACACTTCTAAATAACACATGGGTGAAAAGAATATCTCAAGAGAAATTTGTGTATATTTTGAATTAAATGAAAATGAAACTTAAAATTCATGGTATATAGGAAAAGCAGTGCTCAGAGGGAAATGTATAGCATTGAAGGAGTGTATTAGGAAAAATAAAGTTATAGAATAAATTATTGAAGTCTCCAGCTTAAGAAACTATCAGAAAATAAACAGGAAAATAATAATCAATTATAGCATAAAATAATACCATTGAAACTTGTCATCAATAGAAAAAAAATCAATGAAATAAAAATCTGTTTTTTTAATGACAAAATCAATGAGTTCTGGTCAGACTAACTAGGAAAAAAGTGAGATTCCATAAATTATTGATATCAGAAAAGATAGAGGGATATCACTAGAGACTCTATGCACAATTAAATTATAAGGAAAGAATATGTACCCAAATTTGCTAACATATATTAAATGAATCAAATAGTTAAAAAACTGCCAAAACTCATATAAGTAAAGACAATCTAAATAAGTAGCACTGTGTCTATTAAATAAATTGAATCATTAAGTAGAATCATCACTAGACTAAGATGATTTTGGGGGTAGAATTCTACCAAACATTGATGGAATAAATTCTCTACCACTTATATGAGAAGATAGAGACAAGTGGAAAGACATCTTACATCATTTTATGAATGTACTGCAATTTGTGTGCTGATTCACCCAGAGTGTGTCTGAGTTCTGCTCAGGTTTTGACAGTTATAAATTGCACTGGTACAAACATAAGTATGCAGGAATGAAGTTGCTGGGTCCTACAATAAGAGTATATTTGAGTTTATGAGCAATTACTGCACCATTTTTGCAGAGTGACTATGTCATTTTCCATTTCATTCAGCAATGTATGGGAATTATAGTTTCTTATATTCTGAACAACACTAACAATTGTTAGTGAAAAACATAGGCACTTTAATAAGTGTGGTGTAGTGTCCACTCAACTTTTTTAAAAAAAATTTTGTACTAGAGATTGAACCCAGTTACGTTTTACCATTGAGCCACATCGCTAGCTCTTTTATTTTATTTTTATTTTGAAAGAATCTCACTAACTCCTTAAGTTCTCACTAAATTGCTGAGGTTGGCTTTGAACTTGCACTCCTCCTGCCTCATCTTCCAGAGCTGCTGGAATTATAGGCCTGTGCCACTACTCCTGGCTCTACTCAAATTTTAATTTGCATTTTTCAATGACAAGTGATATTGAACATGTTTAATTGTTTAAACTTACAATATATATTTCTAAGAGGAAATATATTAAGCTACATTAATCAACCCAATATGGTCAAAAGTAGACACATTTGCCAAACCATCATATCTTTAGTGGTGGAGTGTCACTAAAATTTTAAAATTAATTAAAATCTTTTGTCCATTGTCATATAATTTCTTCTGTCTTATATCTATTTTTAACAGCATGTTTCACTGAGCAAAGCTTTTAATTTTGTTTTAGCTCAATTGATAACTTTTTCTTTTGTGAATTATTCTTTTGATGTTTTAACAAAATAAAGTTAGTTTAACCTGAGTTCAGGGAGCTTTTCTCTTATATTTTCTTTTTTTTTAAATGGGCTTTTCATTGCCACTTAAGTCTATTATTAGTGTTTAATTAATTTTATGTGAGGTATGAAGAATAGGTCAAAGTTCTACCAATTGTATATTGATAAGTATTCATTAGAGTACCATTTGTTTCAGAGACTGCCCTTTATCCATTGATTTACCTTTGTATCTTTGACAAAATCAATGGACTGTATTTGTTTGATTAAATTTCTGGACTCTAATTGTAATGTGTCTACATTTGATCATATTAGTTTGATTATTGTAGCTTAACATATTTCCCCTTAGAAAGAGATATTGTAAGTCTCTCAACTTTGTTCTTTATTCAAAGTCCTTTTGAGTATTCTAGTAATTGTGTTCCTTAAACAGTTTATACTCAACCTGAAGATATCTATAGAAATAATTCCTTGCACTGGGGTGGGATTTCATTAAAACTACAGAACAATTTAAGAGGATTGCATTTTAATTATATTAAGTTTTCAGATTTATGAATATTATATATTTTATTTTTTTATTATTAGTTGTTCAAAACATTACAAAGCTCTTGACATATCATATTTCATACATTTGATTCAAGCAGATTATGAACTCCCATCTTTACCCCGTATACATATTGCAGATTCACATGGGTTACACATCCACTTTTTTACATACTTCCATACTAGTGTCTGTTGTATTCTGCTGCCCTTCCTATCCTCTACTATCCCCCCTCCCCTCCTCTCCCATCTTCTCTCTCTACCCCATCTACTGTAATTCATTTCTCTCTCTTGTTTTTTTCCCCTTTCCCCTCACTTCCTCTTATATGTAATTTTGTATAACAATGACCATGCAATTTCCCTTCTCTCTCTCTTTCCCTCCCACCTCTCGACCCTGTTTAATGGTGATCTTCTTCTCATGTTCTTCCTCCCTATTCTGTTCTTAGTTGCTCTCCTTATATCAAAGATGACATTTGGCATTTGTTTTTTAGGGATTGGCTAGCTTCACTTAGCATAATCTGCTCTAGTGCCATCCATTTCCCTGCAAATTCCATGATTTTGTCATTTTTTAGTGCAGAGTAATACTCCATTGTGTATAAATGCCACATTTTTTTAATTTATTTTTTTATTGGTTGTTCAAAACATTATAAAGCTATTGACATATCATATTTCATACAATAGATTCAAGTTGGTTATGAACTCCCAATTTTACCACAAATACAGATTGCAGAATCACATCGGTTACACATCCACATTTTTACATAATGCCCTATTAGTAACTGTTGTATTCTGCTACCTTTACCATCCTCTACTATCCCCCCTCCCTCCCCTCCCATCTTCTCTCACTACCCCATCCACTGTAATTCATTTCTCTCCTTGTTTATTTTCCCATTCCCCTCACAACCTCTTATATGTAATTTTGTATAACAATGAGGGTCTCCCACCATTACCATGCAATTTCCCTTTCTCTCCCTTTCCATCCCACCTCATGTATCTGTTTAATGTTAATCTTTTCTTCCTGCTCTTCCTCCCTGCTCTGTTCTTAGTTGCTCTCATTATATCAAAGAAGACATTTGGTATTTGTTTTTTAGGGATTGGCTAGCTTCACTAAGCATGATCTGCTCTAGTGCCATCCATTTCCCTGCAAATTCCATGATTTTGTCATTTTTTAGTGCTGCGTAGTACTCCATGGTGTATAAATGCCACATTTTTTTTATCCATTCATCTATTGAAGGGCATCTGGGTTGGTTCCACAGTCTAGCAATTGTGAATTGTGCTGCTATGAACATCGATGTAGCAGTATCCCTGTAGTACGCTCTTTTAAGGTCTTCAGGGAATAGTCCGAGAAGGGCAATAGCTGGGTCAAATGGTGGTTCCATTCCCAGCTTTCCCAGGAATCTCCATACTGCTTTCCAGATTGGCCGCAACCATTTGCAGTCCCACCAGCAATGTACAAGAGTACCCTTTTCCCCACATCCTCTCCAGGACTTGTTGTTGTTTGAATTCATAATGGCTGCCAATCTTACTGGAGTGAGATGGTATCTTAGGGTGGTTTTGATTTGCATTTCTCTGACTGCTAGAGATGGTGAGCATTTTTTCATGTACTTGTTGATTGATTGTATATCCTCCTCTGAGAAGTGTCTGTTCAGATCTTTGGCCCATTTGTTGATTGGGTTATTTGTTTTCTTATTGTTTAATTTTTGGAGTTCTTTGTATACTCTGGATATTAGGGCTCTATCTGAAGTGTGAGGAGTAAAAATTTGTTCCCATGATGTAGGCTCCCTATTTACCTCTTTTATTGTTTCTCTTGCTGAGAGAAAACTTTTCAGTTTAAGTAAGTCCCACTTGTTGATACTTGTTATCAACTTTTGTGCTATGGGTGTCTTATTAAGGAATTTGGAGCCCGACCCTACAATATGTAGATCGGCGACAACTTTTTCTTCTATCAGACTCAGAGTCTCTGATTTGATATCTAGGTCCATGATCCATTTTGAGTTAACTTTTGTGCATGGCGAGAGGAGGGGATTCAGTTTCATTTTGTTGCATATGGATTTCCAGTTTTCCCAGCACCATTTGTTGAAGATGCTATCCTCCCTCCATTGCATGCTTTTAGCTCCTTTATCAAATATAAGATAGTTGTAGCTTTGTGGATTAGTCTCTGTGTCCTCTATTCTGTACCATTGGTCCACCCTCCTGTTTGGTACCAGTACCATGCTGTTTTTGTTACTATTGCTCTGTAATATAGTTTTAAGTCTGGTATTGCTATACCGCCTGATTCGCACTTCCTGCTTAGAATTGCTTTTGCTATTCTGGGTCTTTTATTTTTCCATATGAATTTCATGATTGCTTTATCCATTTCTACAGAAATGCCATTGGGATTTTGATTGGCATTGCATTAAACCTATAGAGAACTTTTGGTAATATCGCCATTTTGATGATGTTAGTTCTGCCTATCCATGAACAGGGTACATTTTTCCACCTTCTAAGATCTTCTTCTATCTCTCTCTTTAGGGTTTTGTAGTTTTCATTGTATAAATCTTTCACCTCTTTTGTTAGGTTGATTCCCAAGTATTTTATTTTTTTTGAGGATATTGTGAATGGAGTGTTTTTCCTCATTTCCGTTTCAGAGGTTTTGTCGCTGATATACAGAAATGCCTTTGATTTATGCGTGTTGATTTTGTATCCTGCCACTTTGCTGAATTCATTTATTAGTTCTAGTAGTTTTTTTGTAGACCCTTTTGGGTCTTCTAGGTATAGAATCATGTCTTCTGCAAATAGTGATAATTTAAGTTCTTCCTTTCCTATTTTTATGCCTTTAATTTCTTTCGTCTGTCTAATTGCTCTGGCCAGTGTTTCGAGAACTATATTGAATAGAAGTGGTGATAGAGGGCATCCCTGTCTTGTTCCAGATTTTAGGGGGAATGCCTTCAATTTTTCTCCATTGAGAATGATGCAAGCCTGAGGCTTAGCATAGATAGCTTTTACAATGTTGAGGTAAGTTCCTGTTATCCCTACTTTTTCTAATGTTTTGAACATAAAGGGATGCTGTACTTTGTCGAATGCTTTTTCTGCGTCTATTGAGATGATCATATGGTTCTTATTTTTAAGTCTATTGATGTGGTGAATAACATTTATTGATTTCCGTATATTGAACCATCCTTGCATCCCAGGGATGAATCCTACTTGATCATGGTGCACAATTTTTTTGATGTGCCTTTGTATCCGATTCGCCAGAATTTTATTGAGGATTTTTGCATCTAGGTTCATCAGAGATATTGGTCTGTAGTTTTCTTTCTTTGAGGTGTCTTTGTCTGGTTTCGGAATCAGGGTGATGTTGGCCTCATAGAATGAATTTGGCAGAGCTCCTTCTTTTTCTATTTCCTGAAATAACTTGAAAAGTATTGGTATTAATTCTTCCTTAAAGGTTTTGTAAAACTCCGCTGTATACCCATCCAGTCCTGGGCTTTTCTTGGTTGGAAGTCTTTTGATTGCTTCTTCTATTTCATCTATTGTTATTGGTCTGTTTAAGTTGTGAGTATCCTCCTGACTCAGTCTGGGCAAATCATATGACTTAAGGAATTTATCGATGTCTTCACTATCTTCTATTTTATTGGAATATAGGTTTTCAAAATAATTTCTAATTGTCTTCTGTATTTCTGTAGCATCTGTTGTGATATTGCCTTTTTCATCCCTTATGTTAGTAATTTGAGTTCTCTCTCTTCTTCTCTTCGTTAGCATGGCTAACGGTCTGTCGATCTTATTTATTTTTTCAAAGAACCAACTTTTAGTTTTGTTAATTTTTTCAATAGTTTCTTTTGTTTCAATTTCGTTGATTTCCGCTCTGATTTTAATTATTTCTTGCCTTCTGCTACATTTGCTGTTGTTTTGCTCTTCCTTTTCTAGGGCTTTGAGATGAAGTGTGAGCTCATTTATTTGTTGGTTTTTCCTTTTTTTGAGGAATGACCTCCAAGCGATGAATTTCCTTCTTAAAACTGCTTTCATTGTGTCCCATAGATTCCGATATGTTGTGTCTGTATTTTCATTTATCTCTAAGAATTTTTTGATTTCCTCCTTTATGTCTTCTGTAACCCATTGATCATTCAGTAACATATTGTTCATTTTCCATGTGATGTAGGATTTTTCATTCCTTCTTTTATCATTGATTTCCAGTTTCATTCCATTATGATCAGATAAAATGCATGGGATTATCTCCACCCCTGTATATTTACTGAGGGTTGCCCTATGGCATAATATATGGTCTATTTTTGAGAAGGATCCATGTGCTGCTGAGAAAAAAGTATATCCACTTGATGATGGTTGATATATTCTATATATGTCAGTTAAGTCTAGGTTGTTGATTGTGATATTGAGTTCTATAGTTTCTTTATTCAGCTTTTGTTTGGAGGATCTGTCCAATTGTGAGAGAGGTGTGTTGAAGTCACCCATAATTATTGTGTTGTGGTCTATTTGATTCTTGAACTTGAGGAGAATTTGTTTTATGAACGTTGCAGCACCATTATTTGGTGCATAAATATTGATAATTGTTATGTCTTGTTGGTGAATGGTTCCTTTTAACAGTATATAATGTCCTTCCTTATCCCTTTTGATTAATTTAGTCTTGAAGTCAATTTTATTCGATATGAGGATGGCCACCCCTGCTTGCTTACGAGGACCATGTGCATGGTATATTTTTTCCCAACCTTTCACCTTCAGCCTGTGTATGTCTTTTCCAATCAAATGTGTCTCCTGGAGGCAGCATATTGTTGGATTTGTTTTTTTAATCCATGTTACCAGCCTATGTCGCTTTATTGGAGAGTTTAAGCCATTAACGTTTAGAGTTACTATTGATATATGGCTTGTACTTCCAGCCATGTTTGATTATTTATCTTCTTCTTTTTTTTTTTTTTTTAATTTAGTTTGTTTCTCCATGGTTAGCTTTCCCCCCGCCCTCTGTCTTTATAGAGGCACTTCCCACTGATGGTTTTGGTTATTGTTTTTCATTTCTTCCTCATGTAGTGTTTTGCTCAAGATGCTTTGCAATGCTGGTTTTCTGGCTGCAAATTCTTTTAGCTTTTGTTTATCATGAAAGATTTTTATTTCGTTGTCGTACCTGAAGCTTAATTTTGCTGGATACAGAATTCTTGGTTGGCATCCATTGTCTTTCAGTGTTTGAAATACGTTGTTCCAGGATCTTCTCGCTTTCAGCGTCTGTGATGAAAAATCCGTTGTTAACCTTATTGGTTTACCCCTGAATATAATCTGCCTCCTTTCTCTTGTAGCTTTTAATATTTTCTCTTTGTTCTGTATATTGGATATCTTCATAACAATGTGTCTTGGCGTTGGTCTACTGTGATTTTGTGTGCTCGGTGTCCTGTATGCATCTACAATTTGTATATCCGTTTCCTTTTTTATTTCTGGAAAGTTTTCTGTAATTATTTCATTCAGCAGGCTACTCATTCTCTTGGTTTGAATCTCTGTACCTTCTTCTATCCCGATGACTCGTAGGTTTGGTTTTTTTATGTTATCCCATATCTCTTGGATGTTTTTCTCGTGGTTTTTAACCAGCCTTTCTGAGTTGGCTAGGCTCTTTTCAAGATGATATATTTTGTCTTCATTATCTGATGTTCTGGCTTCTACTTGCTCCACTCTGTTGGTGATACTCTCAATTGAGTTTTTAATTTGGTTTATCGTTTCCTTCATTTCTAGAATTATTGTTTGGTTTTTTTTTAATAATCTCTATCTCCTGATAAAGATGCTTAACTTCTTCTTTTATCTGTTTATGTAATTCATTTTCAAAGTGTTCTTTCACTGTTTGGATTTGCTGTCTCGTATCTTCTTTAAGGTTCCATTCCATTTGTCTAAGGTATTCCTTGAGTTCTTTATATGACCATTTTTCTGCTGACTCTAGGTCCTCCTGAATATTTAGGCTGTCCTTCATTGTTTGTACTCCTTTTCTTCCTTGCTTTTTTATGCTGCTCATGTTACTTCTTGTTCTGTTTGACTGCTGAGTTTCTGTTTACTCTTATAGATTTATTTGATGCTTGGGAGGAAAGATATTAGAAGGGAAGGGAAGAAGTCACTAAAGAGAGTGAGAGTAGGCAGGTAGAATTCAAGGAAGGGGGAATAAGAAAATTGAAAAGAAATGAAATGACAAAAGGAACAAAAATAACAAAGATTAGATAATAAAGAAAGAAAGAAAAGACGAGAAAAAAAATTTAACAAAAATAATAATGATAATAAAAAAATGAAAATTAAAATTAAAAAAATAATAATAATAATAAAATAAAAAAATTAAAAAAAATAGAAACATTGAAAAAAGTAAAAGAACATCAACAAATAAAAATTGAAAATGAAAGAAAAAGAAGGAGAAAAAGAAAATAATAATAATAATAATAATAATAATAATAATAATAATAATAATAATAAATGCAGTCCTAGAGTTCTATTAACTTCTCTTCCAGTAGGTGGAGCTGTGCCTACTGGGCCAAGCTTCTCCTCTCAGTAGGTGGGAACCATTCACTGTGCAGCAGCTCTTTCTCCTAGACTGGGCTGGTCTCCAATCCTGAGTGGCTAGGGCCTTGTCTTGTGTTTCCTCAAGCCAGGCCGTGCTCACCTGTGGCGCTCACCACAAAACTGTCTACACACCAGGTCTGCTGCTCCTGGGAGCCCTGTTTTCATGAACACCTGGGCTCACTCTCCCTGTTTGCCTCCCTCAGACCCTAAGTTTGTAGAGCTTGGGGCTGAGATCCCCCAGCGAATTTGCTTGCCCTCCTGTAGCCACGCCCCCGGTAGCTGGTGCAAGAGCCCTCAGTTGTCAGCACTGGTGGGAGCGGTAGCCGGGAGTTCCACGCCGCGAGTCCCGCGCCACTCCTGATTCCCTCAGTCTGGTTATTGCGTTCACAGGAGAGCTGGGAGTGGCCCTTAAGGTTTCCCCGCTGTGTGGAGAGAGATGACTAGGGGATTACACACCTGTCGCGCTGGTTTCAATGCAGTTATCTCCTCCGCCCTTGACGCCATTTCTCTGCCATGGTGGTTTCCCATGCAAATGGTGACCGTTCGTTCCCTTTGCCGGGTGACCAATGCAACGGGTGGGTCCTGACTGTCTCTCCCAATCCCTGTTTCAGTCCTGTGGCCACTGCCTATGAAGGCTCGGTTGGCTTTTACCTCTGTAAGTTCCTAAGGGCCGACCAATTATTTCAGTGGGATCGTTAGTGCTGAGTCACACGAAGCAGGCGAACCGGAGCTTAATTGCCTCCGATTCGGGCTCTGTGTGTGTGCTCTGAGGGGCCCAGCCTGTACACCCCAGATCCACGTCAGCTCAGCATTGCCTAGTGATCCTGAGCAAACAGCATTTAGACAGTTTACGGCTCCCTATGCCAGCGCAGTTGAAGATGTCAGAGACTTGATCTCTCTGCGCCTGCCACCATGTTAGATCTCCTCAGTAATATTCATGTTGCCCTTACAGCTTCCTGGCATAAGCAAGTTCTTGGGATTATACAAACTGCTGCTTCTGTTTCCAGTCCAGATTTCTAGGAATGAAACCCTGCCGCCGTCGCCTCCGTCTCTGGGCCGTGCTCACAGGCGCTGCGCTTGTGTGCGACCGTAGCAGAGCCGCCCTGGCCTCCGCAGCTCTTCAGCCTGGTGCCCGGCCCCTGGGGCCCAAGCGGCTGCCACCGCGGCTCTCCATCACCCTCCTCCGGAGCACGGGTCCCCTGGCAGGGGGGTGCAGAATGACCCCAGAGCAGGCTCTGCCCGAAGGTGCAGCGGCGAACAGGCCACCGAGGCGCTCGAGGCTGCAGTCCAGCCTTCGGAGGACAGGGCTCGGCACGCAGCCCAGCTCCAACCTCTAGGTGCGGCTGCCGGACAATGTATACGGAGCCATCAAGACAGCAAGCAGAAAGCAAATGGCGGCTCCCGCGGAGTGGATTTTCGGCACAGAAACCACAGCCCCGCCAACAATCCCAATCCACAAACTCTCCCTGTATAAAAAATATTCAAAAAAAGAAAAAAAAGGTGGGGCGCCCTGAGCTTTCTTTGCCTCGGGTACTTACAATCCACTGCTGATTACACACTCAGCTTCTCTGCCCGGAGCCAATGCCACATTTTTTTTATCCATTCATCTATTGAAGGGCATCTAGGTTGGTTCCACAGTCTAGCTATTGTGAATTATGCTGCTATGAACATCGATGTAGCAGTAAACCTATAGTACACTCTTTTAAGGTCTTCAGGGAATAGTCCAAGAAGGGCGATAGCTGGGTCAAATTGTGGTTCCATTCCCAGCTTTCCCAGGAATCTCCATACTGCTTTCCAAATTGGCCGCACCAGTTTGCAGTCCCACCAGCAATGTACAAGAGTACCCTTTTCTCCACATCCTCGCCAGCACTTTTTGTTGTTTGACTTCATAATGGCTGTCAATCTCACTGGAGTGAGATGGTATCTTAGGGTGGTTTTGATTTGCATTTCTCTGACTGCTAGAGATGGTGAGCATTTTTTCATGTACTTGCTGATTGATTGTAAACAATAAGATAACAAATAACCCAATCAACAAATGGGCCAAGGACCTGAACAGACACTTCTCAGAGGAGGACATACAATGAATATGATATCTTTTAATTATGCCTTCATTTATTTCTTTTATCAGTTTTGTATAATTTTCAAAGTAAAAATCATGCATATATTTTGCTTCATTTAAAATCAGAAATCCAATTTTAGGAGCAACTTAAAAAGAGTAGCTTTTTAATTTCAGATATAAAATTAGTTATTATTAATATATTGGAAAACTACAGTTAATTTTGCATATTGATCTTATATTATCTTAATTGATAAAAATTATCTTTGTATTCCTAAAAGCTCAGTAGGTTGTTTTGGTATTTTTCGTGAAATCAAACATGTGTTTCGTAAAGATGAAAAGGTTTTTGTTTTTTTTCCAAATATACACATTTTACTAACTTCTTGCTTATATTGTGTTGGATGGAAATTCAAATAAATCTTAAATTTTAAGACAAGATTGAATCTGGATATTGTCACTTTTTTTGGGAAACCACTTAGTCTCTGTAAATTTGAGGTCATCTATTTTTCATTGATTCTGTTTTCTAGTTTAAAGATATTTCTTTTTAATCTTAAATGGCTGAGAAATTTTGTCATTAATGAATATTGAATTATGTCTAATGCTTTTATTTATCTACTAATATAATATTTTTTTTCTTTTTTATGTTGTACATATCCCAATTATGTTGATTTTTATGAATAGCTCTGTGACCTATCAGTAACTATAAAGTATAAAATTCAATGTTTTCAGGAAATTTTATAAAAGTATGGAATCTCTCCAATCCAATTTTAGAACATTACTGTCACCCAAAAAGTTACCTCTGCCCACATTCACAATTATTCTCTTCCCCATTCCCATCTTTAGGTAACCTTCTACAGACTTAATCAATCTGCATATTTACTATTGTTGGTGTTCTTAAAATCTTCCTATTAATTTAACTTAGGGTATGACATCATTTAATTTTGTAATAAAGGACTTATACAGTAGATCAGAAAGCAAAATGTTTCTCATGGTGATTGTATACATGAAAAGTCTATATTTCATTTTTGAAGTAATACTATTACATATGGAATTCTTAAAATAAGCAATTTTTTTCTTTCTGATTTTGGAATGTGTTTTTTTTTTTTTTTTCTGTTCCATCTGTCTACCATTATTTCTGATGTGAACCCACCTCCAGTGAAACTGATGCTGGCCATACATAATAAAACCTGCTCTTTTGCTACATTTGAGGTTTTCTTTTTTTTTTTTCAAAAATTTGAATGTAAATTAATAGGTCTAGATTCATGGTATATATTCCATTTGAAACTTGCTAAACTTCTTAAATATATAGTCTGTTTTTCACAAAATTTGGGAAGTTTTTGTATATTGGTTGTCAAATATATTTCTGCTTTGTCTCTTTCACCCATCCTCTGAGACATCACTCCACATATTTTTTTACCTTTTGTGTTCTTTCAAAGGTCCATGAAGGTCTGTGTATCTATTGTTTAACACTTGTTTTTATTGACATTGGGTAATTCATTTCTAGTTAAAATTATCATATAGTATAGTATTGCTCTATGCATAGAAAAATGCTCAAAAGAAGTGCAAGAAGATAGGCACAGTCGTTTCAGAGTGGGAATAAAAGAGAGTGGAAGGAAGGAAACTAGAAATTTGCTGAGCATAAACATATCTTCTAATTTGCAAAAAGAGAGGCATATTTAAAGTGTGTATGTTTTACGAAAAACATATTAGGTGAGGTAGATAGTGTATGAGAAATATTATCACCATTTAAACGTGAAGAATTACACTTAAAGAGACTATGAGAGGTCAAGATCATCAAACTAAGAATACAATGTGGATCTTGAGATTTCATCTCACTCAAGTGAGAAAGGCAACAATCAAGAATAAAATTAACAATAAAGTTTGGCAAAAATGTAAGGAAAGTGTACACTCATACATTGCTGGTGGAACTGCAAATTGGTACAACTACTCTGGAAAGCAGTATGGAGATGTTAGAAAACTTGGAATGCAACCACCATATCCATAGTTGTGATATGTTTTATAAATTGCTTTCCACTTTCTATTTCATCAAAAGCATTTCCCATATTTTATAAAGTCTTCATAAATGGTCTTTGAAATGGCCAAATAGTATTTAATTGTGCATATTTATAGTAACATACTTAAAGTATAGAGGTTATCCCAATCCTCAATATATACTCAACAGACTAAAAACCAGCATTCTACTGACTTGAGTATCCAAATTATACCCTGTACTTCAGTGCATCTGACACATGCATAGAAGTTCTTCAACTTGCAATAACATCTCAAGTTTGCTTCCCCTATCTTTTGTGAATATACTTTATATTGTATATTTTTAAATCTTTTCAATTCTCTGATAGCAAGCTTGAAGAATCTCTTCTTTTGTTACATGCAATAGACTGCCTAACTATAAAATAAAGGCATGGAAAATGTGTTGAGACAAAAGGTTTTAATTGGATTTGTTATGATTCTTAATTCCTTTATAACTTAATTCTTCCAGTTATGAGTTCAAATATTTTTCAATGAAAATAATTTGTTAGATTTCTCCCACTTTTAAAGAAACCAAAATAAAGCAATTCTCTATGAATTTTCAGTCATATTCAATTGTCCTTCTTCTTCTGTTTTCTTTGTTTTTCTCAGATATGACATTTAGGAAATTCTTTTTAATTCTGTATCCCTGATTTCACAGAGAGTATTCATTCCAAGTGATTGTAGTAGGAAACTTACAATATTAAAAAATTAATTTAAAAATAATTAAAATTGTGGCAAAACTTCTGGTGCTTTAGTAAAGGGAAAGTGCATTAATCTAAGGCTGATACTGTAATTTTCCACTGTTATAATATGAGGTAAGTAGACCAGGGGTGTCAAAAGTATTAAAATGGTTAATGAAGAGTCCAATGTTTTTAGTAAATGTACAATAACTATATTGAGAGATGTGCATATGTGACTTCTTCATTCTGCGTGAAAATTTCTTTGTGAATGTGAGATAGTTTTTAATTTTTTCATTAGTAATCAATCTGAATAACATTAATTGCTAGAATCACCACAGCTTTATACAGATACTTGCACAGTTTTGTCACAAACTATATTGTGAGTGTACCTATTCCCTTCCTAATAAGATTTGCGTTCATTACTATTTATGATTATGAAAATTCAATATTATTTTGTTTGTAACAAAATATGAATTTGTTTAACACACTATTCATTTACTTCTGATGTCTCCTAGTTTAAAGTTGAACCCAAAGAAAATGACTAGATGAGTTCAGTTCATCTTATATTTGTATTATGAAACTTATTTCATGCCCTTAGAAGAAACACATTTGAACACAATTTCCTTTCAACAAAAGTGAGCCAAAATTTATAGCTGCATATTAATAAATACAATAATCTACACAAAAATATGCAATTTAAATTTTAGACATAATCTTTCACTTATCAGAAAATCAGCTTTATTTGTAAGAAGTTACTTGAAAACTCACTAATTTTAAAAACAGATCAAAGGGCCTTCTATGCACCTCATACTTCTGGTAAAAACTCACTGAGATAAAATTCATTAAATTCACTAAAGAATTTTTCTGGCCTTAACCTGGTTTACTGCTTTTTAGTGTTAAGGGTAGTATCCTCGTTCAACAGACTTTAAGGAGCCCAAACAGCATGTTACTATTAATAGTTTAGTTTCTTTAATGAGTTGTTTTTCAGGAGAGAAAAATACATGATATATTTTTAAACAAAATTTTAATTTAAAAAACATTAATTCGAAAATGACTTTATCCTGCTATAGTAAAATCTACTTTCTGTTTTTATGCTTTTATTATGTATTATAGTTATAATATTAGGGTTCATGTTGGTGTAATCTTACATGCATGGCATATACTTTGTCCTACTTTGATCCTCAGTATTTCCCATTTCCATCTTCTATTCCTTACCTTTGTTTCTCTTCCTCTGCTCTACTGATCTTCCTTCTATTTAAATATACATATTTTTAATTCCTATTTTATAGGTATACATCAGGGTGAAATTCACTGTGCTGTATTCATATATGTAGATAGCATAATTTGGTCAATTTCATTCTACCATTCCTTCTTCTTCCCTTCCCTTTCTCCTCCTCCTCAATCCTCTTCATATACTCCACTGGTATCCCTTTTATTTTTATGGGATTCCCTCATCACCACTACTTTTCTTTATTTTGGTCTATCATTTGCATATGAGAAAAAATATTCAACATTGACTTCTGAGTCTGGCTTATTTCACAACTTGTGATGTTTTCCAGATCCACCCACTTACCAGAAAATGCTATGATTTCTCTTTTCCTTATGGCTGAGTAAAACCCCATTTTGCATATATACCACATTTTATTTATTCATTTTTCTGTTGTTGATGCGCACCTGGACTGGTTCTATAACTTGGTGTTTTAGTCAGCTATTTCACTGCTGTGATTAAAAAAACCCGATCAGAACAACTATAGAGGAAGAAGAGTTTATTTGAGGGCTCACAGTTTCAGAGGTCTCAATCTATAGACAGCAGACTCCATACTTCAGGGCTCAAGGTGAGGCAGGACATCATAGCAGAAGAGTGTGGAAGAGGGAAGCAGCTCACAAGAGAAATTCCACTGACCAGATACAAATATATACCCCAAAGCCGTGCCCCAGTTCCCACCTCCTCCAGCCACACCCTACCACTTCAGTTATTATGCAGTTCATCCCTATCAGTCAATTAATTCACTGATTAGGTTGAGGCTATAATATTTCTCCTCCAAAACTACTGGCATTGTCTTGCATGTTAGTTTTGGGGGGACAGTTCACATCTAAACCATAACGCTTGGATATTGTGTTTGGGCTGCTATAAATATTGATGTGCCTGTATTTTCTAATTAGTTATCATGTAAATATTTAATTTTTTTTTTCTAATGAGACCTATCAACAGCATTAGATGGTTTCCTAATGCCCAAACTTGTCAATATTTTAAACACACACACACACACACACACATACACACACACAGTATTTTACATACATATAAAATCACATCAAATTCCTTTTTTATAATTTTCTTTAGTTATTATTTATTTTTCTCAAATCAAACAAAAACATAAAAGAAGGACAAGAGTGTTGTTTCTATTGTTTGTTTTCACCACCACTTCTATGTATCTAGGTCAGACTTCTATGTTCATATTCAGTCAAAAAAGTAAAAGTGTATTTATGAATATTACTATATACCTGCCAATATAGGTTAGGTGTTTTAGTGAGCTTTTTTTACTGCTGTGACTAAAAGACCTACTCTAGAGGAGGAAAGTTTATTTGAGTGCTCACAGTTTCAGATGTCTCAGTCCATAATGGGCTCCATTTCTCAGGGCTTGAGATGAGATTGAACATCATGGCAGAAGAGTGTGGTACAGATGATCAAAGAGCAGAAAGAGAGACTCCAATAGCTAGGCATAAAATATATACTCCACGGGTATGTCTCTAGGTACCCACCTCCTCCAGCCTCACCCCCTTCCACCCCATCTTCAATTACCACAGAGTTAATCCCATCAGGGATTAATCCATTGATTGGGTTGAGGCTCTCATACCCAATTATTTCTCCTCTAAATCTTCTTTCATTGTCTGAAACATGAGCTTTTGGAGGACACCTCACATACAAACCATAACAATAGGTGAGAAAAAGCAAAATAATCTTGGCTAAAAGATACACATTGCTCTTTTATATACCTCTACTTTATGAAAATATTTTTGCCATGAAATATTAAAAGTGAGTTAAAATCCATGCTCATCACTTCATTTCATGAACTCTCTTTTGAGCTCAGATTAATCCAAACTAGACAAACTAACATCTGATACTTTTCAAAAAAATCTCAAGTATGAAAATAAATGAGATGAGATTCCAAAACCTTTTAGATTTCCACAGCATCCCAGGCTCATTTAATGACTCTTAATTGAAAGGCAGAAATTTTAAGAAAGAAAACAGGAATGTCAATCTAGAAGGAAAGGGAAATGTATGTCAAAAAAAGAAAAAAGAAAGAAAGAAAAGAGAAAAAATTGGTTACCCAGTCATGACTATGTCTTCCAAATAAATCCACGAATTTAGAGATAATGAAATTTCTGCTATTGCTTTGACTTATAAGCAGAAATCCCCAGAGATCTTCTTTTAAACATTTGAAAATAAATTGTTTCATTAGATTATTGTAGATTATAATATCCTTTGTGTCTTAAGAAGAAAAATGAAAACCAAATGACCCCCCAAAAGCAGTATATACAATATAATGACTCAGGAACACATATAGGGCAAACCCATTTTCAGAAACTTAACCAAGAAAATTGACCTTTACTGTGGGAACAGGAGAGAGAAGGAACACATTAGAACTAATAACTGATAGTTATTATATAAAATAGGTCTTAGGTCATTTCATTTTTCTGTGAAGTAAAATAGTTACCATAGCATGCTGGGGGCCCTTGAACCATCTATTTCATAGATATTTGAATTAAATATGGCTCCTGGTGCAATAAAAATCCCTAATTAGCTTTATCACCCACTTTCTTTTAACATCTATTTAGTGTGAGTCATTTCCTTTGCCTTGTGTGAAAACTTAAGCAATTATATGACTATGGTAGTCATAGATGTGCATCATCCAAATCTCTTACTGAAACAAGCAGCTTAATCTTCTGATGTCAACAGTCATAATGCCTTTGGACCATCACTAAATCCCGTGGGCTGCTCATAGTGAATGGCTGACCACTGAAGCAGTACTTGAGTCATTTATGAAAGTATGGAACTCTGAAATTCAATTCTGACTCCAAGAAAGCAACTTGCCCAGGGAAGTTTCCTTTTTTTCGGGGACACGGCGGGGGGGTGGACTTGGGATTGAAAATAGAGGTCTCCACATCCCTAGCCTGTTTTTAACTTTTTAAATTTTCAGACAAGTAAATTGCTTAAGGCCTCACTAAGTTGTTGAGACTAGCTTTGAACTGGCAGTCCTCTTTCCTTAACCTCCTAACCACTGGGATTATGAAGTGTACCACAGTGTCTGGTTTAGGAAACAATTGGTTCAAAGTCTTTGTACTTTCCACACTTCTCCCAAATCTTCTTATCCACCTCAGCTCCCTCAGGGAGACAGGCATAAGACCTGATTTTGTACCTAAAGATTTTCCCTATACTCTCTAGTTCTTTCTCGCTCTTTTTAAAAATAGAGATTTGCTTCAATGAATATGGTACATAACCAAGCCCATTTTGACATCTGTATCCCTGAGGATCCAAACCAATATAATGACATTTTTAAAATTACAAACATAATACTAATGAAGAAATTGGAATTTTGAGTATCAAGGATGAGTCCAAATTTAAAATTTAAGCCCAAATTCTTAACTCAGCTGACTTAATAACAAACTTCCTCACTACCATCTCACTGTCAGCAATAGAAACCTTTATTATTTATTATTATTATTAAAGAATGCAGTTTGGAGCATTCTTCTTCTTTCTCTCTCCCCTACTCACTATAGTTGTTAGCCAGTGGAGGGAATGTGGAGAAGGAATGAAAGGGAAAATTTATGAATAAGAAAAAATTTCAATAAGGAATGGATTTTCCGATGGATTTTCATTCCATTTCCAAAATATTTCCAATTTATTACAGCCCTTCAAAATCTTGCATTACCTTGTTCCTTACTATTTTTTTTACTTTTTATTGGTTCTTTTTACCATTAGGATTCATTTTACATAATTAAATATATAGAATATAATTCATTCTATTTCAGACACCAGTACTTCCTCCTCCCCCTTCTCACTCCAGCTGTTCCCTTCCTTCCACTTTACTAATGTTTCTAGATTTTTAAATAATTAGTATATCTGGATGTAGATGATGGTAATATTCAAAAGTCATCTAAAAGTGGATCAAAGACCTAGGAATTAGAAAAGAATCCCTGAAACTGCTGGAAGAAAATGTAGGCCCAACAGTCCAACATGTGGGCTCAGGAAATGACTTCCTTAAGAAGACTCTTTAAATCACAAGAAATAAAACAAAACAACACCAGTAACTGGGAGAATATCAAATTAAAAAGCTTCTTCACAGCAAAGAAAATAATTAATAGTGTGAAGACAGAGTCTACAGAATGAAAGAACATCTTGGTTACCTGCTACACAGGCATTAATATCCAGGATACTAAAATAACTCAAATAAAAAAATTATTTGTCCAAAAGGACAAAAAACCCAATCAATAAATGGGCAAAGGAACTAAATAGACACTTCTCAAAGGAAGACATGCAAATGGTCAACAAATATATTAAAAAGTGTCCAACATCAATAGTAATTGGAGAAATGCAAATTAGTCCAACTACTCTTGAAAGCAATGTGGTGGATTCCCAAAAACATTAGGAATGAAATCACATATAACCCAGGTATCCTACTCCTTGGTGTGTATCTACCTTGTTCCTTTTTGTAAGTTGGGATTTTTCTATCCTTCTAGTCTGCTTTGGTTGTCAACACACATTGCACCTCTCAGGTGGTTTCTACCTACATTAGCTTTTGCTAGCTAGCTCTAGCCAAAGACAATTTTGTTTTTAAATCTTTCTCTGTAGAGAGTTCTTGAGAAATCACTTCCATTATCTTCTAGGGTTCAGGTGAAGGAACAGCATATCCCATCTGTGAGTGATTATCACAGATGGCAAAAACTCTTATCAAAGAGTTCTTATCAATAAATTGTAGCCCATCACAAATTTTGCCTATTTTATACCTTCATTCAATTTACGGGTCTAAAAGTTATGAGGAGAGTTCTCCAATTGTTCCTATGTATATTTTCAAGAGATGATTCTTCTTCAGTTCCCAATTTAGCATTTTTCATATCATAATTCTTTGTGTCTTTTTAGAATTTTGCTACATTTGTAATAAATACATAATTGCGTTCCCTTAAAAAAGATCACTTATAACTGAAGAAGTGTAGATTTGAGATGCGATGTTTGAAGTACTTTATTTCTCTCATGTTCACTGAGACTTGTTAAAATTAATTGGTAATATTTTTCTGGGTAACTAGAACTTAAAATTTGAACTGCAGTATAATAGGAAAATATCAAGCTTGAAGTCAATTTTTAAATGTTCTAGATGGTTTACTGTATTCTCTGAATATTTTACTTATGATACTTAATCAGAGTTGCAATTTTATATTTCACAATTGTGGAGTTTCACAAGTTGAGAATTTTGGGGTTGGTTTCCAAAAGATATTGGTGCAAATTAAGGAAAAAAAAGACAAAATTCAGGAAAATAAGATTAAGCTGATTTAAAGGAAATAATAGTTAAATAAGATTTTAAGAATGGTTGCAGATTTTTAATCACAATAGCAGGTGGATTTTCATATCTTAGCAAGAATGCTTTGCTTTTCAATAAAACTGCTAATAAAGGTTTAAACTTGTTAATGGTCTTCCTCTGTGTGATACTATTTAAGGGTTTTAAATCTTATGATACATGGGTATATATTAATCTGAGGAATCTAAAGCACAAAACACTAATTGTTTTTCTAATCTAATTTTTATACTAGAGAAGGTAATTGAACAGCTATGCTGTGCAATATTCCCCAAGTTTAGTCTATGTGTAAAAGTTGTATTGTATAAGTACATAGAAATTTTCCAATTACTGTTTGAAACATCTATATAACTGTAGGAGGATATTTATTGTAAATATTATGGATTGGATGCAAATATGTATATATTGAACAGTGAACTCAAAACAGGATTGTTCTCTAAAAATGTTTTTATATTTTTCTTGATGTTGAACTTGAGAAGAAAGAATAAATTCCCTTTATGCACAGGTCCCATTGCTCTGTGCAAACTGATCCTTTCATCTCCTGAAGTTTAACTTGTTTTCTGATAGTTCTATTCTAACTGAAGCAAGTTAATGATTTGCTTAGTAACCTTTATTTGGAGACTGTATTCTCTCTAAAATATGCATCCTTTAAACCAATGAATTGTACAAATTCTTACTGAACACTTTTTAGAGTCTTGTTCTGAGGAAACAGAGGTTAATATCATTGATTAGAATTCAATGCAAGAAAATGTTTAATATATCATTAATTGTATTATAGTATAGTGATATAAATATCATAACAGAGAGAGGTCTTAGTCCTTGGAGGAGCCCATGAGAGGAACAGGGAGCATCTTTCATTGCTGTACCATAAGACATATCTATGAAGAAGTGTTGGTACTGAGAGGTGCTTATAAATATGCTGACAATTTCCCATTAGATTCATCACCCATTAAGTGAGATAGAGGTCAGATGTTATTGATTTGTGAGTAAACTTGAAGATTTATGCTCTTTGGTAAATTGAGAAAAATTATTTGGTTTAAAACATACCTTGACTAGAGTGAAAATAACATGTGATTTAAGTAAAGTAGTTAATAAAATAAAATAAGATTGAAATATTAATTTAAATAAATGAAAATAAGTTCATTTTGAATGGCAGCAAATAATATACAAAAAAAAAAACAGAAAAGTGAGGGGAATGTAATAATAATAATGTCAAGACTTACTCAAAGAAGCAGAACAAAACAGTGCTTACATTATCTGGCTTTGAAGACATATTCTATTGAATACAAACAGTGTCCAATAGCTTACTTGCTTTGTAATTCTAGAGAATTATTTTATATACCTATTCTTTTGTTTCTTTATTCCATAAATGGATAAGATTGTAGATGGATCCACATGAAATTGTTATATTTAGCTTTGTTATTTTTTACAGCTTCCTTGAGGCACAGTTGATTTACAGTAAAATGCACATATTTAAGTGGCACAAGTTGAGTTTTCATAAGCACATATATCCCTAAGAAACTCATAATTCAAATGTGAATTAGTTACCATAAAAGTTGTCCTATGCTTTTTGAACCCATTTTCCCTGCCTCTCATCTCCAGGAAACTGTTCAGTTGGCGGCAGCACTACAAATTAATTAGCCTTTTCCAGATTTTTTTAAAGAAAAAAATATGACATTATATACTCTTTTGTGGCTTTTTTTTTCATTTAGCATAGTAATTTATAGATTCAGCCATTTGCATGTATCAAGCATTTTACTGACAGGTATTTCACAATTATTTTATTCATTAAATTGTTAATGGACATTTGCTTGTTTTCTGTTCTAGATGATTATGAATACAGACAATATAAAAATTTTATACAGAAAACAATAGAGAAAATTAATGAAGCAAATAATTATTTTTAAATAACCTATCAACTTAGAAAAAAAGATAACAGTAATTTCCAACATCATCACTGCTGATCTTACTCTCCCTCCCTCTCCCTCTCTCTTTTTATCTCTCTCAAACACACAACACACACACACACACACACTTCCCAAGAATAATTAGAGAATATTTTTAATATCTGTACAACAAGAATTCTAGTTAATTAAATAGGATGGTAAAAATTCTTGAAAGACAAAACTGTTGAAGATCATTCAAGAAAATGTGAACATACCAAATAGTCTGAAATCTATTAAATAAATCATTCTTGTAATAATAAAAAAATCTATTCGTAAGAATTTTTATACCTAGATGACCTTAGGAATTTAAGAAAAAACTATCAATTTTGTACATGAAAATATCTAGAAAACTGAAAAGGAAAGAATGCTGCATAGTGTATTTTATGAGAGCAATATTACTGTGATAACTAAACTAGATGAAGATTTTACAATAAAGATATCACATTGTAAGAACAATGAACAATATATTCTCTGGACCCATGTATAAAAGCTTTTAACAAAAGTTATCACATAATATCCCTTAATATATATTAAACAATTAATTTAATGACCAATTTGGGATTATCCCAGCTTCATAAGATTTATTTGATATTAAAAATTAATGTAGTTCACTATATTCACAGACTAAAGAAGAAAATATCACATGAATGCACATAAAAAGAACTTGCAAAATTCAACCTTTTTTCAAAATAAAAACTCTTAAACTAACAAAGCTCATCTCTGTAAAATATAAACTCACATCATACATAACAGTGAAAGAATGAATTCTTCCACTGATATTGAGACGGAAACCAAGACGTCAGCTCTTACCATTGCATTCATTCTGCTGAAGGTCTAAACCAATACAATGCAGACAAATTAAATAAACATTACAGATTGGAAAAAAAAGAACTAAAACTTATTTGCAGTAAACATGATTTTTGAAATAGTAAATACTAAAGAATCCACAAAAAGCCACACTTAGTTTTAGACCCAGAAAAATCAACTGATAAGCTTTATCCTAATAGAAATAGAATCTCCTTCAAAGAGTTTTGGTGAGTAATTGACTGATTGGATATGTTAATATGCAGGGTATTTTTCACAGTGTGTTTTTAGGAAGCAATCTGCAACTACTAACTAATACATTTTGAAGTAAATAAAATTTTTATTTTGTTACAAATATTGGAAATAGTAATGTATAATTTAAAAAAAAATAACACCATAGTATTATAAAAGATATAAACAAATATAAAAACCATAATACTGCAGCATGCTCAACGTTAGTTTAAAAAATATGATCTCTGAGTGATGAGTAGAAACTTTGGCTCTGCATTTCCTGTAATTAATGGTTTGAAGGAAACATTACTGTCAATACATATCTTCACTACCCATAGCATTTAGAACCAAGTTTGTTTTCATAGAAGCAGAGAGACATGATAGTTATAGGAGGCTTAATAAGGAGGGTACTGGAAGAGAGGGAAGGACTGTTCCAAAGGTACAAAGTTTTAGAAGAAAAGAAGGAATAGGTTTTGAGCTCAAAATAATGCATACTTCAGTAATGTCACCATAGTGACATTAGGATCATTATAGTCAATAATAATACAATGTATGTTTCAAAAAAAAAAAATAACAAAAAACTAGGAATCAATTTCAAATGTCTCAGCATGAAAAATGATAGATAAGAAAGGATACATTTTAATTATCTTGATGTATTATTTCACATTTTGTACACATATCAAAAGATCACATTGTACCCTATTGCTTACAAATGTGATTTTTAATCAAACTTATGTTAGTAATAAAAAGAAAAACACAATTTTAAAGACAAAAATTGTGAATGAGAAGCACAACCAGTTTTTGTTACTGTTACCAAATGGAATTTTTCTATGTTTCATCTTAAAGACAATATGATTTAATAACTGCAACCCAGATGATTTTATAATGAGTCAAACAATGAGTGTTTAAGGGTATTATAGGAGCCTTATATAGTATTTCCATTTTACAAAGATTAAGTCTGTAAGCTATTTGTACAATATTTAGTAATGTATAATGAGCTGTAATGAGTAATAATAATTATACCTGGTGCTATATCCAGGCACTGTTATATACAATAACTTACATATATGATTCACTTATTATTTCCAATGAATTATGTTGTAGATGCTATCATTGAATCATCTTAAAAATGAGGAAACTGTTGCATAAAAAATTTGAGTGATTTATTGAGGTCACAGAGGATATCAATGGCAGAAATAGAATTCAAAAATTAGCCTATCTTGTTCCAAAGACCGCTCTCTCTCCTCACAAGCATACCTCACCTTTTCTTCTATTTCACAATTTAGTAGGTGCATACAATACTATATATTTTTAATGTAGATGTGAGTGCATGACTCTAAAACTCTAATAGAGAATCATTTATTTAATTTGTTGATTCAGAATGGATAAACTTACTCCTTTTAAGATTCCTTAGAAAAGCTGGAATGGAGCCACAATTTGACTCAACTATCCCAGTCCTCGGTCTATAACTAAAGGACTTAAAATCAACATACTATGGAGACACAGCCACATGAATGTGTATAGCAGCTCAATTTGCAATAGCTAAGCTATGGAACCAACCTAGGTGCACTTCAACAGATGAATGGCTAAAGAAAATGTGGTATATATACAAAATGGAGTTACTCTGCCATAAAGAATGAAATTATGGCATTTGCTGATAAATGAAAAAAACTGAAGAATATCAAATTAAGTGAAATCAGCCAGACTAAGAGATTGTAAAAGTCAAGTGTTTTCTCTCATATATGCAAACTAGACCCAAATACAAGGGGGGGAAAAGAAGTAGGGGAAAATACCATGAAAATAGAAGGGAGATCAGTGAGCAGAGGACTATGGGGATTAAGGGGGTGGGAAGAAGAACAGGGAAAGGTGAAATGAAATTGGCTAAAGTGTGTATGCACATGTATATGTTTATCACAATGAATTTCACCTGTATGTATATCTATAAAGCACTAACTGAAAGAAAATATAAATGGATAGAGGGAAGACCAATAAAGGAGAAGGGGACACAGAGTGAGAACAGAGAGGAGGGAAAGTGTAGATAGCCTGTATTGAAGTGGAGCAAATTATATTCCACACGTATATGATGTGTCAAAGTGAATCCCAATATTGTGTACAACTAATGCAATAATGAAACATTAAAAGCAATTAGATAATTAATTGATGTGGGTAAAGGGAGGAAGTTGCTAACTTTGCTAGGGATAAATAGGAAAAAATAAAAATAATTGCTGCTGTTTTCCCTTGCATCATTTTCCTTAAATTTCAGTAGCAAACATTTCATTATTGCTTAAAAACACCAGTATATTGTTTTTTTAAATTATTTCCTTTCTGGATCTAGTGATTTCTAAAATATGTGCAATAGGGCACATTTAAATAAAAGTTTCTACTTTGATATAATAAAAATATATACATTGGAAAAAAGGACATGGTAAGTATTTAATAATAGCACTGAACATGTCTTATTTTACATGTTGCAGGTGATTGGTGTTTGCCAATCACATTAATAAGAACAGATGGTTGTTATAAACATACAGAGTTTTACATGTAAAGAATTTAGATATTTGTTTGGCACATCTAAGTGTTAGCAAGGAATACTTAGTAGTAGTATTAGCCTGCAGGGAATTAAAGAGAGTATAACACAGTGTGGTTCACCCTTGGATCTATAGCATTGAATTCTTTCTTAATGTGGTTTGGTGCATAAATTAATTTGATTAGTAAGTGGAAAAAAATTTTATATATATCACAGTTCAGTACATTCTTCCATGCTTCCTCCTATGGAATACTTCAATTGTAATAGAAATAGAAACATGTCAGGTTTAAATTTTTTTTTTAATCTTCAAGAATATAAACATTTTCATCCCAAAGCACTGCAAGCAATATGGATAACAGCACACATGTCAATATATTCTAAAAGATGTTAAGAAAGATACAAATGAACCTAGCATTTTCTTAATAGAAAGGCCCAGAACTGGGAAATATATGAAAAAATTTGAGGTTAAAAGAGCAATAAATTCGGATTTAACTATAGTATCAGTTATACTATCCTGTCTATAGTATCAGGACCCGAAAAGATCACAGTTGATTTAAAGTAAATCTTTGTCTAAAAATTCTTAATTTTTTTCTTAAGCATTCTATATTAGAAATGATCCTTAATCTTTTTTTTTTTATGAATGTAGTGTGGTATGACTATTATTTGATCAAGTGTATCATTGGCATTTGATTAACTCAGATTATATAGTGTCTGCATTTGTATTTTATTTGAATATATAAAGTAAAAACTGCATTCTTTTTTGTTTTTGGTCATAGACATATCCCATTCAAAGAACAAAGTGTATTTAGTAATATGCTTTTCAAATGCTTTGTGCAATAAGAAATTTTAATGTCATAAAAAGCACATAGAACTAGTTCTTCTGAGTCATAATTGAGGTTTGCTCAGATCAAAAAAGTGCTTCATGTACAGTTTTTATAATACCAACAATATAATAATCAAATATAAGATTAAATTTAACCTAAAACCTTTAACAATTTCCTTTATAGAACTTACTTCCATATAATCTTGTAAAATTCTTGCATAGGTAGAAAAATGTGGAAGGCCTTTGCCAATGACTAAAAGTTCACAAGGATAGTAATTTGTTATATTGCTGAGATAATCATAACAAGTCATCTATTTTTCATCTGAGGAGCAAAACCTCTTTCAGGGTCAGAACATGATCAGGTAATGAACTCTGAATAAGTATAAGTGGATGGATCAAAAATAGCAGTTATTAGAAATCACTAATTGTGTAACATTATCTCTACTAGTTTTAAATAAGGGCATTAAAAGAGGCCAAAATAGACATATTGAAGCACCTAACAAATGTAACTTCTTACCATATAAATTATACAATTTTTCTTTTCTGGCAGCTACTTTTAGTAAAAAAGCAACATCAAAGAAATAAAATTGTAGGAAGTTGATCGATATTATGTAGATTCACTAAAGATAAGGCACTTAAGAAAGTACATATAAAGATCTGTATTCTTAAAATAGTGTGTGCTTCTTCTATGTGGAATTTATGAAGTGGATCCCATAGAAGACAGTGAAATAGTGGTCACCAGTGGTTAGGAAAGGCAGGGTTTGGGAAGGGTAGAGAAAGGCTGGCATATTGAGTTTTTGTCACATAGAAATTGGATAAGTTTGGAAATGTCTAGTAGGCAATTGGATAAGCTAATCTTCTCAGAGTTCAGAAGAGAATTTTGACTAAAGACATACATTTTAAATATGTAAAAAATGTATTAAGATAGCATACACATAAAGACATATGTCTGAGATCACCAAACAAGTGTATAAACATAAAAAATGCCTCAAGGAGCAGATAATAAGCAAGGCTATTATAAAACATTACAATTCTTTTTTATTAATCGATTTTATTTTTTAAATAAAAAGCAATGTTGTGAAATAAAGAGAAACTATCAAAGTAGACCGAGAAAAAAAGGATTAGATGAATAATCAAAAAAAAAAAAAAAAAGTTAGGTGCTCTGAAAACAAAGCAAAAAAAAAAAATGCTTTAAAGAGAAAATAATGAAGGCTGAGCCTGTAGCTCAGTGGTAGCATGTATGATACTCAGCACCACATAAAAATAAGCAAATTAATTAAGTATAGGTATTGTGTCCATCTACAACTAAAAATATATATTTAGTAAAAGAGAAAATAGTCATCAACTATGAAGAGTTAAATAAAATGCTAAAACTAATTCTTACCTCTATCCAAAAATATTAGGATATAACCATTTTCTCAAGTTATAAAGGGCTTCTTTGGATAGCTAAAATCAGTATATAGGCTTTGGGTAATAACATTGTATGAATTTAGAGCAGCTTTCTAGAGAAAACATATTGCTTAAAATATAACATTTACCTGACAGAATAGTGAAAAAATTAAGGCCAGATCTGGGAAAGATAAAAATCCAATAAAATAAGACAGGTATTAGATGACCTGTGTTTATAAATTTTTAGGTCACTTGGTGGGTAAAGACAGCAGGGATTGTTGTCCAGGACACAGAGGGGATGCCTATGAGCCCCAGATTCTTTGTATTGGGAGGTCAAATAATGTTCACTGGATTGATTGATTGAAACTGGATTCCCTGATTTCAGATCTGTCTGCCTGGATACCTGCTACAAGCAAAGATAAAATCAGCAGGGATGAATATGATATCCTAAATTTCAAATTATTTCTAAAATTTTTGTGAGTAATATTAGATAATAACGTCAGGATAATAGGGGAAAAGTCATGACAGAAAGAAAAAGAAAATTTCAGACAACAGATCATGTGTATTGTACCCAAACCCCCCCAACAAAAACAAGTTAGAGGGAAAAAAGTTATTTTTGGGCTTATGGTTTCAGAGATTCAGTCCGCAGTTTGTGGGTTCCATCACTATGGGAAAAGAGAGGGGGGCTATGTAGGAAAGCTACTCAACTCACAGCAGCCAGGAAACAGTGGGTGTTGAGGGTTGTCTCAGAGGAGATAAGCTCTTCCAGGGCAGGCCCCCAGTGACTCTCCTCCTCTACACATGCTCCACTTGCATTTTACCTCTGAACATGGCTGCATTAACACAGGAGCTTCTGGGTGAAGCCTCATAGCCAAACCATAATAGATTAATAGAAATCTAGATAATAAAGTTGTCAGACTCAGATATAAACTATTTTGAAAATTTTATAAATTTAAAAAATTAAAGATTTGAGAAAAAACTAGGAACTTTCATGCCTAAAATATTAAAAACTCAATGGATAGATTAAAAACCTATTACACGCAATGAGGGGCAATAATGATTGTGCAAGGGGACAGAGAGAGAGAGCAGCATGCTCAAGAGGAAGCTAGAATCTAAAAAGTGTAGAAGACAGGCAAACTCAACTACAGACAGTGAGAAGATTACAAAAAAATTTTTTTCTAAAAGTAGAGATTAATGAACAATAGTACAAAAACAAAAATAAAAATTTAAAAATTTTTTGGAAATTATACTCAAATTGAAATAGTTCTGAAAATTTTCTCAAGAAAGCAAGAAAACAAATAACAAACTAATATCAGACATGAAAATATCAATGGCATTAAATATCATACAAATAAGCAAGGCTATTATAAAAAAAAATTACAGTTATTTTTTATTAATCAATTATATTTTTTAAATACATGGCAATGTAATGCATTACAATTCTTAATACACATATAGATCACAATTTTTCATATCTCTGTATATAAAGTATGTTCACACCAATTAATGTCTCCAATTAATGTGTTCATATATGTACTTAGATAATGATTTCCATCACCTTCCACCATCATTGCTAACCCACAGCCCTCTCCCTTCCCCTCAAATCCCTCTGCCTATTTAGAGTTCATCTATTCCTCCATGCTCCCCCTCCCTACCCCACTATGAATCAGTCACCTTATATCAGAGAAAACATTTGGCATTTGTTTTTTTGGGATTGGCTAACTTCACTTAGCATTATCTTCTCCCATGCCATCCATTTACCTGAAGATGCCATGATTTTATTCTCTTTTATTACTGAGTAATATTCTATTGTGTATATACATCACATTTTTTAATCCATTCATCTACTGAAGGGCATCTAGGTTGGTTCCACAGTTTAGCTATTGTGAATTGTGCTGCTATAAACATTGATGTGGCTGTGTCCCTGTAGTATGCTGTTTTTAAGTCCTTTGAGTATAGACTGAAAAGAGGAATATCTGGGTCAAATGGTGGTTCCATTCACAGTTTTCCAAGGAATCTCCATACTGCTTTCCATACTGGCTGCACCAATTTGCAGTTCCACCAGCAATGTATGAGTGTGCCTTTTCCCCCTCATCCTTGCCAACACTTATTGTTGTTTGTCTTCATAATAGTTGCCATTGTGACTGGAGTGAAATGATATCTTAGAATAGTTTTGATTGCTAGAGATGATGAACATTTTTTTATATATTTGTTGATTGATTGTACATCTTCTTCAGAGAAGTGTCTATTCAGATCCTTGGCCAATTTATTGATCGTGTTATTTGTTTTGGGGGGCTTAGCTTTTTGAGTTCTTTATATATCTTAGAGTTTAGTGCTCTGTCTTATGTGTGAGGAGTAAAAATTTGCTCCCAAGATGTAGGCTCTCTATTCACCTCACAGATTGCTTCTTTTGCTGAGAAGAAACTTTTTAGTTTGAGTCAATCCCATTTATTGATTCTTGGTTTTAATTCTTGTGATATAGGA
This sequence comes from Marmota flaviventris, assembly GCF_047511675.1. NCBI lineage: Eukaryota > Metazoa > Chordata > Mammalia > Rodentia > Sciuridae > Marmota > Marmota flaviventris. The sequence goes on along the minus strand of NC_092500.1, from coordinate 55,922,579 downwards.
GTCTTATTAAGGAAGTTGGGGCCTAATCCCACATGATGAAGATTAGGGCCTACTTTTTCTTCTATACTATAGAGGAATGGTAACAAAAACAGCATGGCATTGGCACCAAAACAGACTGGTAGACCAATGGTACAGAATAGAAGACACAGAGACTAATCCACAAAATCACAATTATCTTATTTTAGACAAAGGCGCCAAAAACATGCACTGGAGAAAAGATAGCCTATGCAAAAAATGGTGCTAGGAAAACTGGAAATACATATGCAACAAAATGAAATTAAACCCTTACCTCTCACCATGCACCAAACTCAACTCAAAGTGGATCAAGGATCTAGGAATTAAACCAGAGACTCTGTGTCTAATAGATGAAAAATTAGAATCCTTAAAATAATTGTAGATTATATAGATAAAATTCAAGACAGTACAATTTACACAACCTTAAAAATAAACAAAATAAAAAAGTTTAATAGCTTATAAATAATCAATAAATTGAACACAAAATATTTTTTAAATCTTACTAAAAAATATTTAGGCTGACAAAATTTTATTAAGACAATCTCCTGAACATTTAAGGAAAAAAAATCAAAGGTAATTGTAATAAATGCTTCCATGTGTTTTTTAAGGGAAAACTATAACTTTATGAATCTACCCTAATTTTTGACAATGAAAGGACAAGAAAGACAAGAAAATATAGAATTAAAAATGTTATCCAAAAATATTAACAAACTACATTATGACTATTTGAAAAGCACTGTAATTTTAATCAAGGTTGATTTTCTTCCAGAAATACACTATAATTTTCACACTTGGATATCAATCAATGTAATTCATTAGATTAGCAGAATGAGTAAATCTACAAAATTATATCAATAAAGCCAGGAAAGAATAGCTGAAATACATTAGTTCTTGTTAAAACAGAAAATTAAAAATAGAAAAAAATGAAAGTGACAAATTTCATATAACTACATTGAAAATCAAGCAGATGGTGAAATGTTGAAAGTTTGTTCTTTATGACCAAAAATAATGTAGAACACTTACAAGCACTTTTATTATAATACTGAAGGTATTGGAGAAATAAAAAGAAAAATTAATAAAAATGTAAATATTGGAGAAAAACTTAGATTATTTTTAGATATGACTTTTAACTAGAAGATTTGAAAATATAGGTAATTAAATATGAACAATTTTTAAAGTTATTAAAAATAAATATTTAAGGATAAATTTCATATCAATTATTATCAGCTCTACAAAGAAAAATATAAAATGTTTCAATTAAATATTAACTAAGTATTTTTAATTAGTTAAGAGCAAACCCAAATGTACAAATATATTCTGTCCACTGGGGTAGTATACAAATTGAAAGATTCACTTGAAGAAATTGAGTCACAAGTTTATGAGGAGTAGCAAGTCTGAAATATATTTAATTTATTATACTATATTTGAAATAAGTGCATATTTCTTCTGATTCAAATTTGTCTTTTTTCCACATATGTGAGGTTAAATAAGAAACAATTAGATACAGTGAGAATTTTTCTTTGGAAAATTCACACTTCTATTCATAAAGCAGATAGAGGAACTGATTTTAGATGAAAATGTGAACATCTTATAAACACTCCATGTACAATGCTCCTTTATTTCCTGGACTGAACTGAAATCACTGGTTTAGTGCTTAGTACTTTTTCTCTCAGAGTAAGAAATAGAAATAGAAAAAAATTATCTACATTTTCTTTGATGGGTGGATATATAGTAGTGATTGCACTTTAGGTACTAAATATCAAGTCATTTGGAGGAAGAAAGAGATGACAAAAGGGTGTTTTACTTTTTTTGGTTAAAAAAAGAATAAAGGGCATATTTTTCTTATTCTGTTCCCAAAGTAAATAGCTCCTTCTGATTTATTTCAACTTTTCAAATAAAGTATTGCATTATCACATTGTAAGTACTAAGGTCTATCAGTACATGCCTCTGCAAATTGCTTTATTCTCAGGATCACAGAAGATACTGATAAAAAGTTCCTGCTAGTCAACCTCATTTAGATTCAGGTTGTCTAAATTATAAACATTCCACCTTAAAAGCCTATTCTTTGTACTGCTCAATTATATAACTTCTCTATCAATTTGTCAAATATATATTACTTTATGCATTTTTTAATCTGTTTTTACACATCCTTCTCAAACATGGCTTAAAAGTTAAAAACAAAATTATTTATTGGCTTTAAAATTGCAAAGTATATTGCTCAAACTTCGAATTGTTTGAAAAGGGCATTTAAAATTTAATACTATTAAACAGATCTTAATTGGACAATTATTTGTGCCATGGAGGAAGAGAATTACTAATGTCATATTTAAGGACAAAAATGTATTTGTCCTCTTCTAAAAGTAGATTATTTAAAATTATATATTTCCATATTATTTAACATACAATAAACATTGCATGGAAGAAGTTAAGGACTTCTAAACAACCAATGAAAATGGAAGGAGACCCTCAGGGTTATACAAAAGAACATACAAGAGGAAATGAGGGGAAAGGGAAAAATAATACAAGGGGGAGAATTGAAGGTCAGTAGAGGGGGTAGAGAGAGAAGAGGGGTGGGGAGGGGAGGGGAGGGGGGATAGTAGAGGATAGGAAAGGTAGCAGAACATGACAGTCACTAGTATGGCAATATGTAAATCAATGGATGTGTAATTGATGTGATTCTGCAATCTGTATATGGGCTAAAAATGGGAGTTCATAACCCACTTGAAGCAAAGTGTGAAAGATGATATATCAAGAACTATGTAATGTTTTGAACAACCAACAATAAAAAAAAAAAAGAAACGAGTCAAATTTTATTCTGGGACATTATTTCCTCCTGATATAGATCTCGTTCCTTTCATAATCAGTTCTAGAAGTCACTGTGGCAAATCCATGGGATTGAATGAAAAAGAACAAAAACATGAGGAGGAAGGGGAGAAGAGAAAGAAGAAGCAGCTGCAGCAGCATGGGAGAAGGAAGAAGAGAGGTTGATGTCTGCTCAAAACGTATGCTAATTCTTGGCCAATATTTTAAAATTCATATTTTAAAGATCTATTAAATACTCGCTGCCTTTTTTTCCCCCTGAACACTATATATAACATCTGAAGAATGTACAAGAATTCACAAGGAGAAATAAGCAAATGATGTCACGTAAAAATAAAGGAAAAATCTGTCTTAATCATAATTCAAATGATTTGACCAAAAAAAATTAGATCCCTAAAAGTAACACTGGTTAAAATGGAAAAGGCATAATAAAATTTGCACTAATAATGTTGTTTGTATGTTTTGTGAGCACGCAGACATAAACTTCAATGATTCAAAGGTGAGCAAGTTAAAAAATGACAGTGTTGAAAAGAAAAATAAAAGAAATTATATAATGGGTTTAAAGATACATGCTATCATATTTTAGTAAAGGAGTATAATACTTTAACACATCACACAAATCTAATCAGGAACAAATATTTATTTATCATTGAAAATTTCCTCAAATTCAGCCCTTCTCAAACACCATATCTTATTTAAACATTTAGAACTTGTCACAACGGTGACCTTTTAGGTTCTTAATTACAATAGGTCACCAATCAGGTCTCTGGTTCATAGGACTAGCTAGAGTAGTTTCATAAAATGACAATTTTAATCTTTTTTTAACATTAAAGGAATTAAGTATTACCTATTTAAGTAATATTTTGACAGTTAGACTTAAAACATACAATAAAGTGGAAGCAAGTTTTTCCAGCTTTATAACACTTGCAAATGTTTCCCATTATCTAACTCCTACATACTTCTGATAATTACACTGGAGTGTAGGGAAAAGAGCATGTGCATTTGATTTAGATGAACTAGGTTTGAACTTGCTCTCTTCAACTTATTGAGTTATATGACCTCTATTTATAAATCCTGTCTAAATATGCATTCTATGTTTTGCCATGTGCATAGGAACTTACAGATTCTTGTTTTGAAAAGGTTATTTTCAGTGTTCGAAATGGCTTTCTTTTTTCATTCAAAATCTTTAAGACAGTTTGTATTTTCAAAACATCTTTCCTTCTCGTTTCTACTCCCTAATTCTGTACAGAAAAAGGTGCTCTTCTATTCGGTATCACTGCAACCTTTGTATTTCTCTTATGTGTTGGCTTCATGCTAACAAACCTTGAGCATATTTATATTCTAATAATGCTCTAATAATATTTTAATCTCTAAAACCTAGTACCTATTTTCTATCCATTAAATATTTTGGAGTATCAAATAAGTCCATGTCCACTTAATAACTATAGGTATATAGGTTTATTGAAGACCTACATCATGTCCATCACTGTACTTACTTCATATGCTAAATACCGGAGGCATAGGAAAGAATATGTGTATATACAAGTATATGTATATATCACATATTTATTATATATATTTACACATACACATATATACATGAATACATATATGTACGTTTTCATGATACACATTTTCCATTTGAAAAATAAATATGTTACTATGTACATATATCAATATTAGTAAGTTAAACAATCAGGACTAGGTATAAGTGTTGACAGTCATACATTCAAGGCATGATTTGTTGCCAAAGCATACCAGATGGAATATTTTTTTTTCTGGTTGTATGATAACAAGAGGGTTCATGAGATCAACTTTCCTGTAACAAGGAAAGGAGTTGAAAGGGAGGTAGGAATTGTACTTTTTTTTAACAAGGATAAAGACTTTTGGCTTTATAAAAAGGCAATGGAAGGTATTATTAAATTTTGAACAGTATATGTTGAAAATACATATTTATATAAATTTTGTACATTATATAGCATAAGCTATATTAACATTAATAAATAGGTAACATGTGTGATATAAAGAATATGAAATTACATGAAAAGATATTGTTATATCAATATTGGTACTGATGTATTTGTATATTTTTATAAAAATCATCAACTACATTCTTCATTCATATTAGTAGATTATAATTTAATATATAAATTAATGACTAATTAGTACTTATTAAGTAGTAATATTTTTGTTTAGATAAGACAAAAATTCATGATTATAGGTCTATATTCTAAGTACTAGTGAAAATATTATTTTCAATCTAACTCTATAATTGTTCATCAAAATTCAGGAGAGTAAATTGAAATGCAACAATAAAAACTTCAGCATTATCAAGAATATACAAGTAGCATTTATTTATTTTAAAATTATGTTTTGCTTTGTAAACACACTTTTTGTTAATACCACATACATGTGGAGAAAAAATATTTTATTTTTCTTATCTAGATGAAATAAAAGATAGGATCACACTTGATACAAAACTCTAGAAACTATATTATTGAGACTTTCTATTGGCCTACCAATAGAAATAAGACATGATTTTCTTTATATTCTAATGATACCCTTTAAGTTTTAGAATATTTGATAATTGCATATATCACAATTTTATATGACTTAAAATATAGTTATGTAAGTCAGAAAGATTTATTGTTTTATTCCTAAATGAAAGACCAAGCATTATTAACAGAATAATTTCAGAAGAACTAAGTAATTCAATTCTCATTAGCTTTACAGAAATCAATGGTTATTTCAATTATAGAGAATAAAATCTAAGTTGAATATCAAACTGTACACTTAATAAGCAAAAGATAGAATTTAACTGATGGAGCCCTAGAATTTTAGGTGCCTTAATTCATTTTATCTCCATGGTAACTGCATTATTAATGTTAGAAATGGTTGAAATGAAATAATACTCAAACTTACAGAAAGAAACTTCATCTTCTGTTTATGGCCAAACTAGATTTTCTGGGTTGTTTTTCTTTCTTTCTTTTTTAAAAAATTTCAGATTGTGCTTTAAAAGCTATATCTTTTGAGTAGTCAACAAGATTTTTATAATTCAGGGCAGACTTAAACTATAATTATGTGAATCATAAATGACTGAATATGAAGTTTTTTCTGTGTTTACAGTACTTTCCTGGAGTAGGGCCCTTAAAGGAAATCTTTACTTGTAGTTTGATAACATGGATCTTGCCATCTCTACCTGAGACCAGGTGTATGACCTGTGGCAATTCTAGTCTGGGAAACTCAGGGTTCTCATGATTATAATAAGAAGACTGGACACAAAAATCTCCATTCTAATCCCAGTTCTCAGATAATAGTTAAATCTTTTGTGAATTCAATCCTTTCAATATGTGCTTCAATTATGTATTATTTATCTTCAGTAACTTTGAAGGATTTTATATCAAGCAAGCATCTTATGAATTTGGATAATATTAAACTCAATTGTGAAAGAGAAAAAGTGGGCTATCAATTTCTGCTTTGGTTGTCTTCTATCTTTAACAACTCTACTAACTCTGCTCTATAAACCAGCTCCCATGATAACCTATATGGCTCTAAGGGGCCAGAAATTAGTGCTGCCACATTTATTGTATCTGCAGTGAATTTTTTTATTAAAAAAAAAAACTCTCCTCAGTAAAAACTATCTCATTCTTATATCTGTGAATGTAATTAGCATAATTAACAAGACTTAAAAATGAACTTCGGAGTCTTTCTTACCTTTTTCTATCAAAGTTGGGGTTTCCTTTAAAAGACATTGTCCTTACTCTTGTTGATATTGTGGTTTGGATCTGAAATGTTCCTCAAAGGCTCAAGTTGAAGTCTCAGTCCCCAATGCAGGGATATTCAGAGGTGAGACTTTCAGGAAATGCTTAGATCATGAGGGATCTGCTCTCATCAGTGCATTAATTCCACAGATGGATAAATAACTTGATGACATTTTGGGGAGGTAGTAGAAAATCTACAAGGTAAGGCTGATTGGAGAAATTAGGTTACTGGGGACATGTCCGGGAAGGGTATTTCTTTTCTTTGGTCCCTTTTGCTCTCTCTCTCAACTTCCCATCTGCCTTCAGGTGAGCAATTTTCCTGTGCCATGCTTTTCCACTATGATAATATGCCTTAGTTCAGGCCTAAAGCAAGGGAACCAACTAACCTTGGACTGAAACTTCTGAAACTGTGATCCAGAATAAATTGTTCCTTCTTTAAGTTATTTATATTGGGTATTTTGGTCACATTGACAAGATGATGACCAGTACAGTTGGTCAAACTGAATAAATAACATGAATAACCAATAGTAATCAAATTGAGATTCAGCAAATGTAACAGTATACTAGTGTACCTTACACTAGTATTAATTACCATAGCTTGTAATTCCTGAGCACATAATAAACAACCCAATGTATTCTAGGTTCTCTCATTTTATCCTCATAACCCCCTTATTAAATGAATAACATTATCTCTATTTTAGGTGTGATGAAGGCCCAAGGAGATAAATTAACTTGCCCAGAGTTGACATATTTAATATGTACCTGAGGTATAAACTACTGATGGCAATTGCACCATTGGAATTACATTATTAGTTATAGTAATGCTGGGAGAAAACAAAAACTTGGGAGTAAATTATTTGCAATTCTAAGTGCTTTCAAATGTCTCTAAACTTCTTAAGTTGTATGAGGACCACAAATTGGTTTGCATATGTGAAGATTTCATAATCTAAACTTGGCATTTTGGGATCAGTTATACTCAGTTTAATCTGAATGTGTCTCCACAAAATTCATAAACTATAAACTTTTTATTTCATGTCTGTATTAAACACTTTCAAATCTTATGTTGACCAATGTCACCATTTCTTTTAAATGAAAGGAAAGAATGTAGACCAAAAGTTGCATGAGCTTCTATTATCATATACAAATTTTATGTCCTAAGAACATACTAGATGTTAAAGTGTGGACTCACTTTCATCATGAATTTTATTTAACATTGTTTCCTCTTATGTATTTTATTTTTTGTCATGATGAGTGAAAGGTCCCTATATTTTGAGAAAAATGGAAAAAGTATATATATATATATATATCCTCCTTGATTATATATATATATATATATATATATATATATATATATATATATATATATATTCTTATATTTTTTAACTCTTAGATATTCATTTAAATCATTAAAAGAATTATCAGTTTGAGAGGTAAAAATTAGATCATTATGGATTTCTTTTGCCTATTTATCAAATTTTTTATTAGAGTATCTTACCTTTATTATATTCTGATATTTCATTTATTAAAATTAATATATATACATGTAAAATCAAGGAGGGTAATGGTCTTACATTGAAAGCCCAAGCAATGAAAAGAATCAACTCAGGATCTATCTGCTACAATCATTTACATGCTCCAATAGCAAGTACATCTGTTTAGCTTCTTCAACAAGGAAGTTCTGCTATTTAATGAAAACAATTTGCAATGTGTTCTTTTGTTTTTATTTCTGAGATAAAGGTGGCTATTTAATACTTAGGAATATTTCTATGTTCTTCTGACCTCCATTCAAAAATTTTTTATTGTAACTATTAAACTGTTTAAACAGGCCAAAAATATTATTGTATAAAATAATATTGATCATTTCAAAGTGTTTTTAAAGCACATTCTGGCTTTGTTCATGTTATCAAGGGAAGATATTGTAAAACTGGCAGTATGCATACTTTTTCATCTTATTTGTAATGATGTAAAAAGGACCTAAAAAAGATCCAAATTGGGAAGTAAACAAGTCAAACAATGAAAATTTTTGTATGTAGTACAACTTACTTCATTTATTGAATCTCATCATCATAACCCTATAGAATTCTCATATATATTTATCTCTTAGATAGTCAATTAAATTATTAAAAGAATTATCAGATTTGAAGGTAAGAATTAGATCATTATTAATTACTTTTGCCTGTTTATCAATTGTTTTTATCTTACCTTTATTACATTCTACTTATTTCTTTTATTAAAATGAATTTAATAATGTTTTTAATTCATATACATTAATTCCACTAAAATCAATTTACATTTCTCTTTTGTATTTCATGTACAAACACTTAATTTTTTACTGGTCTATGTTTTATCTGATATTTAAAGATGCTATAAACAATAGAGTGAAGAGCTTTATCTATATCTTATATACCTCAATGGAAGTAAGTCTATTCAGAAGTAAAGTCTACCTTTAGTGTAAGAAACTAGTAATTTTTTATCATAAGTTGCATATAGGAATAATAAACACTTAGCTTTTTTCAAGTTTATAATCTATTACAAATAAACTACTGAATATCATATTAGAAATAGCAATAAAAACTGAAGTTCAATACTATTAAATAACCTTCCTTTAATGTTTACTGATTTTATTAATCGTCTTTCCATCAATATAAAGAAATACCTGAGATAATAACTTACAAAGAGAAAAGATTAATTTTGGCTCACAGTTTTAGAATTTTTATTCCAGGATCAGGAAGATTCATTGTTTGGACCTCTGGTGGGCATGCTGGATGGCAAGAGTATGGAGTATATGATGGATCAAACTGCACACTTCATGACCAGTAAACCAAACCAATAAGGAGAAGAGACTGGGATCCGCAGTCCCATGAAGGCATACCTGCAAAACCTATGGATCTCTATTAGTACCTATCTCCTCAACTTTCTATTATTTTCTAATAGAGTCAGTTTGGGAACCAAGCCTTAACATACACTTCTGAGAAACATTCAACATCCCCAATATGGCACTGGTAAATCCTTTCATCTAATTTCATAGGAATAAGATTATTTGTTTTTAGTATGATACCGTATCATTCAACGAATATTGAATAAGAATGTTCTTCTATTTGAGAAGATGAACAACAAAATACCACATTTCTTTCATTTGTGAATGTTAACAAAAAGCTAATTAGAATGTATAATAGTTATTACCACAGGCTTGGAAAAGTGGGACAAGATGATTAATGGAAGGCTCAATAAAAGTACCCAAACAGTCAGGATAAGTTCTGGTATCCTACAGCACAGTGAGGGGACCATATTTCACAATAATTTGTGATATGTTTTATGAATAGAGAAAAGCAGCTTGAAATTTCCAAACACAAAACAATGAATAGGAGATGGAATGTTAATTGATTACATAATTTATATATTTATTGACATACCACACTGTATTCCATAAATAAATACAGTTAGTATAAATTCTTCAAAAATGTAAAAAAATGTGTAACAAAATATAAGTGTTAACCACTCTGATTTCATAATCACATACTGTATCCATGTATGGAATTAACGACTTTGTACCTCATAACTTTGCATAATTAAAATAATAATTTGAAAAAATAAAAAATAAAAACCATAATACAATAATATTAACATAATATTTAGCTACAAAGTAACTAAATATTTCCATTTCTGAATGTATATTGGACTACCTTTCCATGGAGAATAAAAGCTGTAAAACATATAAAACAAACATCTACGTGCATGAGGGAGCCAAAAGCTCAAATATAAATTGAGGAGCAAATTCCTAAAGAAAAGAAAGATTCCATAGTCATATATCTGCACTTTTTTCCCTCAGGTCATTTGGCAATTTGGTATTGAAACAACATGTCAAGTGGATAAGATCAAAATTTTGTATATAATTTCCCTTTCAGCAATTTGCCTGTTCAAAGCTGGGCATGAGAAAGTTAATAAAATGAAAGATGCTCACCAGTCGTATTAGTTTACTAGGGCTATCATAAAAATATATCACTGAATATGGCTTATGCCACAGAAAATTATTTTCTTACTTCTCCAAGATCAGGGTGGTGGGTGGTTTCATTTCCCCTGAGGCCTTTCTCCTTGATTTACTGATGGCTGCTTCTCTCTGTGCCCTCATGTGACCTTTATTTTTGGATTTTTTTCCACTTCTTTTAAGGACATCAGTCACAATGGTTTATGGCCCCATCTTTATGGCCTCCTCTAGTATTAATTACCTCTTTAAAGATCGTATCTTTAATGATAGCCACATTTTAATGTATTAGGGTTAGGGTTTCTAGATATAAAATTTGAGAGAACACAATTCAGACCGTAACAACTCTACAAAGCCAAGAAAACACTTCAGCAATTTTACTGTATTGAATAAAAAGATTTCAGGTTTTGATATCTAAAAAAGATGTATATATTAGGAGGAAGACTATGAGCAGAGAATATGGACCATCAGAGGGAGAAATGGACTACCCTAATGTAAAATCTATCTTCCATCCATTGTCAGCACTCTTCCATAAGTGTCAGCACTTATCTGCTGGCCATAAGAACTAAATAAGTAATCAAGCAAATGACAATAAAATCTTACCCTCTTTGAAGAAAGAAGATATTATCAGGGTCTTCTTAAATTTACATATACAAAATATAATATTCAGTTTTAAAATATGTCATTCCAAGAAAGTGAAGAAAATGAAGATAATACAAAAAAACTTGGGAATAGAAATTAGTAATCTAGAAATTGAAGTTATACTTAATGATATTAACTACATTATAATTAGTACATTCCAAAATCAGAAGAAAAAAATTACCATATAACTGGAATCTATTTTTTAAAGGTGTCAAGAGAAACAATTTTAAATGAAAATATATTAAACAAAATTAAGATATCAAATGATGACTTAAATATAAGACATGTAAGATACAATATGTGAATTTGAAGTCATTAGGTATAATACATCTGAATGAAAAATGGTGAAATGAAAGAAAACATAAAGTGACATGTGCAATAAACTCAGGCACTGAAACATACATGGAATTGGACTCTAAATGGAAAGAATAGAAAGCAGAAAAATAATATAAATATAATATATAATATAATATTTGAAAACAATATAATATAAAATAGTAAATAAATATAATAAAATATAAATAAAATATAAAATATAATATTTGATAAAATACTCTTGGAACATTTTCCAAACTGACAAATATACCAAGCCACAGATCCAGAAAGTTTCAACTTCCCAAGGAAAAAAACTACATAAATTATCCTTTACATAGGTTCCTCATAGTGGAATTATTGAAAACCACCCAGACAAATTTATTAACATATTAAGAGAAAGACATTAACTTCAAAGGGTGTCACACTACTAATTCACTTTTCAAAATGAATAGTAAATTCTAACAATAGATTATTACTTTTAAGTGTTGACAAAAAATTTTTCTAACTTCCAAGGAATTCATAGAACTAGAAAGGAAAAAAAAATGTAAATAAATGTAAATAAAGATATGTTAACAAAGCAATAACTATGTATTTTGAGTTTTAATATAAAGGTGGAATTAAAGTATATACAAAAGTTAATAAAAACCTAAAAGAAGATTAAGAGCACTTAAAGCATGCTAAGGCCCTTGCATTTTTTCGGGGTAGAGCTAAAAATAATAACTTAAATTATACTTAGTAAGAAAGCAATGAATGCTGTAAGATATATTATTTAAAGAAGATGAAAAAGAAAATATTAATAGAGGGAGATAAAAAATATAAAGGTCATTTGACTGATTTAAGTGAAAGCAATAAAGGAAGAAAAACATGAAATTATATCTCTAAAACAAAATATATGAGCAATAACGGTAAATACATGAAACACTAAAGAATAGAATTTCTCCTTTTAAAAATAAAATAATGGTATAATGATTTCAAAAAGACTCATGTTTAATATTAAACAGAGAAATTTTAAAATTAATCAGATATAAAAAGTGTTTCATATAAAATATAAACATAATATAGCCAATTTTACAACTCCAGCACCCTATATATAGTTTCAGAAAATAATCATGGGTAAAGTCACAGAATATTTCATAGTAATTAAAGGTCAGTTAAACTTGCATATATAAAAATCCTAAATTTGTGTGCAAGTAATATTATGGTTTAAAATATACAAGCCAAAAACAGAAAGAAAACGAGAGACAAATTCACAACATATTTGGAACTTCAAATAACTTCTCTTAGAAATTGATAGACCATGCAGACAAAAATATTAAAGATTTAAGGAAAGAGAGAAAACTAAATGAATAAGTTGACAACATAAAATTGAACGTAATGATATATGTCAACTTCATTTGTAACAACTCCACAGTGAAAATTATTTCCAAGTTCATTTGGAAAACTTACCAAAGTAGATCATTATGAGCAATTATACTCCAAGAAATTGAATAACCTAAAAGAAGCATATAGAATCCTGTATACATACAACTTACTAATATATAATTATGAAGAAACATCAGTAATAACAAGTCTCTCGTCAAAGAAACCAGAACCAGATGATTTCCCTACTATACCAAACATATCAACAATGACTAATATTAATTCCTCTGAAATGATTTCAAAAAATTGAAGAGGAGGGAATTCTTTTAAACTTTTCCTACAAAGCCAGAATGATCCTGTTCACAAAACTAGACAGGAACACAGCAATAACAAAAAATCTCCTGCAGGTAAAACTGATAGTACCTATCACTCTTTAAAGAAGAAGTTTGTCCTCCAAAGAATAAAGTTAATATTTCTTCACTGTGGTCGCTTAGAGTAGTGTTTACAGATTGGTATTATGACCTTTTCTGGACTCTACCTATATCAGTGTGGGAGATAATTCTGAGCCACGAGTGTCACTCAAATGTGTGGTATTCTTGATAAGAAGACTCTTTATGAGACAAGTGAAGAAGAGAGTAAATCTCAGGTTTGAATATCCCTGCAAGTGCTTATGTATGTATAATTGTAGGAGTGAAGATGTTTTTAAAAGATAAGTAACATTTGTTATAGACAGGTAGGCACTACTTTAACCAAAAGCTCAAACATAGCCTCAAAAATAATGAGTCAAGCAAGCATTATGTACTTGAAGATATGTTGCAATTGCAAATAAATAATATCACCAGTATAATGTTACTGATAAAATTTTCAACCTGAATCATCTAATCATGAGCAAATGATCAAAAAATAAAGACAATGTGACACCCTGAAAGAAAACTGACCTTGAATCTTGAACAATGTCAAAGTGATAAAAGACAAAAACATCAGAAGGAATTAAAAAAACATGATAACAAAATGCAATCCATGAGTGGTCACCGGGTACTGGACAAAAATATAAGAATCATAAATAGCCACAAATGGCATATTGAGGAAAACTGAAGAAATTTGAAGAAGTTGAATAATAAGTGTTAGTAATATATTAATATAAAATCTCTTCACTGTGATAAGGTATTATAGTTATACTTTTAAAATGCTGAAATATTTAGTGTGAATGTAATAACTATCTTGTTTTCTTACATTTTAGCAAACAATAGTAACTGTGTGTGTGTGTGTGTGTGTGTGTGTGTGTGTTGGGGGGAGAGTATCACTAATGTCTGAACATTGTCTCTTGAATTCTAATCTGCATCCCTTTCCACCTCTTGTCAATATCATGTTAGCACACCAGGTTCATCCCCGAGTCTCTCCCATCTGTGGCCAGAAGTATTAGATAGTATAAGATAGTTTTCCAGAAATCTAGACGTGATTAATGAGACACTTCAGGTTACCTAGAATGAGTTCAAAGCTGGATACGAGAAGGAACACTTTTGCTTCAAGTAAAAAAAAAGTTTTCTGAGCACAGAAAACTTTTCTAGATAATAATTAGACTGAGGAGAAATCAGAGGAATCCCATGAGGAACCACAGCAATGCATTCATTACTAGCAGGAGGAAATTCATGCAGCCCCTGGTCAAGAACTGGCCACCATCTTCCAAGAGATAAGAACATTTTCTTTGCTCCTTTTGCTTTTATTTTTTGTTAATCAAATATAATTGGCATGTGCTCTGCTAGGTGTTCTTAGAGTTTTATATATACCTAGTTTATGTAATTTTCCTAACATTATGAGGTAGGCAATTATTTTCCTTATTTTACAGAAGAGAAATGTGGGAACAAAAAAGTTACTTGTTTTGCAAAAGAGCACAAGGATAATATGTGACAAAACAGGAGTTGGGCACAGACAGTGAGACATTAGAGATTCAGATTATGGACAGGGTAACTCTGAAAATTTCTAATAGCTCTCCACTGTTTATCCTAACATTTCTCCTTTCTTAACATAAATACTCAAAATTTACTACATATACTTAACCTACTATCTGAGTTTCACCTCTAATCATTTCTCTCTATATATTCTATGTCATAATCACTTCTCATTTTCTTTCTCTAATGTATGTAATTTTATTGATTGCAATGCCTTTAATCAATTATTTACTTTTATCATACTGAATACTGCTTCTCCTTTGAATTTTAACTGTCCCAGCTTTCTTCTTTCACTAGTTTTAAATTCTTCTGGTTTGTGCATGTCTAACCTGTATCTGACACATTACTTGTCTGAACCATGTCATTTTTTTGTTCCATTGGCCTGAATTATCCTCATTGTTCACACCTACAACTTTGATTTTAGCCTATTTTTCTGTGTGCTCTTTAAGTTTTATTTTTCTTTCCTGAGCACAATCTCCTCAATTTTTACTCTTCCTATTAACCCAAGACAGGCAAAATTAGTTTTTATTTTTTTAGTTAGAAGCAAGGAAATAAAGTGATGGATACTAATGAAATGACATCCTCATTTGTATAAAAATATACAATAAAAATAAATAAAAATAAAAATAGTGTAGTGGATGAAGTATCTGTATGCCCAGTTGTTGATGTATTCATCATCACTCTTACAAATAATGAAATAATCTCAGAAATTATGCTGACTTCCTAGTATAGATTTGTACTTTCTCATCTTTACTCTTGTTGGTTTTGAAAGTAATGCGCCACTAAAAGCTTTAACTTTTGCTGAATGTAAGCTGCTTTTAAAATTGGTTTAAGTCCAATAATACATAATTAAGTGCACTGCAAATATCTACTATGTGGTTATACATTCCATGAACTAATTTGGCATTACCCAAAGTAAATATTAAATATCTAGCATTCTTCATTAGAGGGAAAACTGTGTGAGAGTAAACATCTATTTACAATCAAAATTATATAAGTTCAACCTAAACTTAGTTTATAAATGTATATTAATACTGTATGATTAATATTACTATGACAATTATATCACACTAAATATAATATTCTGTTTTTCAGATTTTATTTTTATGGAATTTGTATTTAAATTAAATATTTATCTTTATGTCATTAGCCTGTACGTTTTTTTCTTATTCAGAAATATCTTTGTTTAGTTGTTAATATTTTTTATTATTAAATTGACCTCCAACAACAAAACCTATTTAAAATGTATTATTTTACTTAACAAAATTATTTGAAAATTTCTACTTCATTTTGATGATCTTAGTACATAAAATATTTTAATTTTTTAAAAATCAGACTCAGGTAAAGTCTGATCTTTAATATATTTATAATGAAGAAACACCTTCAAAACTGTGTGTTTTGTCATGTAGTGGAGTCATATGCCTTGGTGACAATTGGCGTCAAGAAGTGAAGTAATGTATAATATTCAATAATTTTTGGAAACATATATATATATATATATCATATTCTCTGGTGATTTTTCTTATATACAGATTTCATGTTGCATATCTGCTCACACATATTATAAACTTGATAAATATATGTCAAATCTTCTAATTTAATATTGATTTCTAAGAAAATTAGAGTAAATTGAAGAGGTGAAGCAACTATATAAATAATTTTAAACTCCTCTAAAATGCAGTACAAATTTTAAATATTAAAAACAATATTTTCTTTTAAAATTACTCAATTTGAGGGGGAAATAGGCTAATATAACATTTGGTTACAGTATATTTTTACTTAATTAAATGTAAACATGCTTTTCAAGAAGGCATATATGAAGAGTTATGTGTTTTATACAGTTAATCCTAATAGTGGCAAATGATGTTTACCATAAGTTCCAGTCAGACAGAAAACTGTGACCAACCTGATAGATTCTATTTGGCAGAATCCTAGTCATACCCACTGTATAAGCATTTAACAATAAAGGCTTAATCTTGCAGAGTTGAAATGCTTAACAAAAAATATTTTGCTCTGAAATTAGGACAAAAACCTTATCAATCAAGTGTTTTAATGCATTTTGGTTATACTGAAACAGAAAATGAAAAAAAGTTCCTAACAATATCTCTCTGATCATTCACCTTCAGTTTGCCTAAGAGAAGAACATAGAAAGAAATGATTCTAGAATCTCTGATGTGTTCACCTAGTAAATTATGACTACCTATTTCTCCTCTCCTTTCCAGACATGTGTAAGCCCCACTTCAAATGAAGCTGGTTGAAAGGAGATATCTTCACAGAAAGAAAACAGGTATCCTACTTATTGGTTAGATTGTTGTTGAATAAGCACCAGAAAATTGATTTCTCACTTCTCTGCAGTGGAGAGGGAGTTAGTGACAGAATTTATTAGAGAATTCATCATCTATTCTCTGAAATTCTGTGTCATACATAAACAAAATGATTGCAAAATATTGAGAGTAGTGACCAGCTGAAATTTCCTGGGATGGTAAGCATGCAGAAACATGAAATGGAAATTAAAAGAAACACTAAAACAAGATGCAGAGTCAGGAAAGATGGCAGAATGGCAGAGAGGCCAAACTGCCAAGCTTTATTTATATCAATAGGTTACTTTAGGTCATTAGTGCCATAACTACATTATTGTTTAGTATTCTTTATTTCCCAGGAGCTGAATGTCTGAAATCAAGGTCCAGGCTGATAAGACTCTAGCACAGCGCCCCTTCACAGATACTGCACCTGTATTAGTTACTAGCTTCTAGGAGAAACTGCCAAGCATTCCAAGCATGGGAAACAAAATGCGAGTTACCTGCTGGGAGTTTGCTCACCAGCAGAATGCTTCCCTCTAGATTTCCATGGCCAGAATCCCTACAGAAAAACTCTGAATCACATGTAATTGTCATGTTAAGAAAGCCTGAGTCCAGTAACCCATGTTTACATCCTGAAAAGTAGCCTGAATATGACCAATATAGGAGACCCACAGTAAACAAAGAAACAGTAACTACATGGTAAGAGGTCACAGGAAGTCTCACTTTGGTTGGGGGCAGGAGCAGAGGGAAGGAGGTGGTTCAAAGAGGTCAACCAGGAAGTGAACCAAAGACCAGAAAATTAGACATTTCAGAAAGTCCTGCTAGGCCAATGAATGACTCCCACACAACCAGAAAACGGTGATCTAAGGCCAGGCAGCTACGCCCATGGATAAAATATAAAGAGAAATTTCCCATTTTCCTCTAATCCATAATTTCTCTACTTGGAAAATGTAGCAACAGGGAGGTAAAGAGAGAACAAAGTAATAATAATTAAAAGAAGAATGTTATAAAAAGATACAAATAGGATTTCATTCCTCTTGAAGTTCTTCACATGCTTAAACATTGGATCAGAATATTTTGGAAAGCATGAATACATAAAGTTATTTTCTATATGTATGCACACTGAATTCAGAACACTCTAAAAGGTCATACTAGACATGGATCTAAAGAAATCAGAGATATTTTCAAGCATGAACAAATATTTCTGCAACGAGACTTTCATAAAATACATTCAGTTGTACCCACCCTCCAACACATGCACACATGCAACTTTTTTTGACTTGGGACAAATTTGGAGAAATAATCTGGGGATAATAATACTTCAAAGATTAATGCCATGCTAAAAACAACTGAATTTAACTCAAATTATCTTTTCAATTGCACACATTGGATATTTTAGCCTCTGTATATTAATGTACTAGAAACATACATGTGTAAAAATGTCAAATGTTAAAGTTATTTTGTCTGTTGCAAGATATTTTAATTCTTTATGGCTTATGAAATTTATCCCATTATGCTAATAATCACAAAAATACAGTTATCCCAAATCATAGTTTTTGAGCCCTTTGTATAGATGTATAATTAATGAATTGAAACCAATTTTTAAAGTAGGAGAGTTTCATGTGTTATAAAGGGTCACATTATGAGAAGACTACTTGAGGAAAATGTACAAACATTCATGCACAAACAATCTTGTATGAATGTTTCCATATATATGTATTTAATGATATGTATTAAGTATATTAGTACCCATTAGTTAAAAGCCTGAATATCATCCCCTGGTGCGTGTATGATTTATGTGTGTGAGTATACATAGTTTTTCATTATTTACAAACATACTGACATATACAAGAGGTTAAAGGACTTCAGCAAGCCATTATTTCACTCCCTCTAAAACTCATTTTATTTAAAATCACATTATGATTAAATTCATGGATATGGAAGATCTTTTCTCCCATACAGGAAAACGGGATAGAAATTGGATTTCTTATCATGCTGAATCTTGTCATTTTACAGAGTGTGATTTCTTTCCAGGTGCACAGCATCCATCATTCTTCTTTCCTTTAGATAGGATATGTACAATACAGTGACATCCTGTTAAAGTCAGATGCACAATATGGCAAAATGGCTGAAATGCCCATTTAATCTGACATATTTTAATGCAGTAAATAAACTGGTGTGGTGAATGAATAAACTGTTGTAGTGCGCAATCAGTTGGCACAGTAGTCTATATTAAAAGCAACATCACTTTAAACTAACTCTTCACCATCTGTTGTATACTCAAATTTAAAAAGATCGCAATTTACTATTGCAAAAGTAGGTAAGAGACAAATGATTGAATTGCATATTTATGTGCTATATTCAGCCAAACATGCATCTGTTCTGTTTATATCTGGAATATCAGATGCTAATTGGGAAGCATTCTTCTGTCTTCATATATGAGGAGGGAATTAGGAAAAAATATTAAGAATTATTCTTAAGGTGATTAACTTTTACAAATCTGTGAGTCCAAAACAATTGGACTGTAATTACTAAAACATTAAATAATCAGTATCTATAAAACTGTAATGTTTTATATAAAATGCTAAATCATGAAGAGGTTGTCAAATTTACTCTTCAAGAAAGATCATTATTTTGACACAAATGAAGTTTCTAATATTGATCTAATTTTTTCCTACTTAAAAGGCAATTACCTATGGTTCAATTTAATAAACATGAGGGAATTGAAATAGCCTCAAGTTATGTAAATATCCAAAGCCTTGAACATTAGATAATGGGACAAATGAAGTATTTACATAATTCACTTCAGATAGTTTAATATCATTTATATTTTTACATATTGTACTGAAAAAAATGCTGTAAAAATTTGTAGAATTCCACTGTGCATTCATATACACTATATAATTTTCTACTTACAATCTTACAACCACTATTAAACAAAAAATTATTCATGATACTTGTTAAAGATCGTGTAGGGGCAAAGGGAAAATTTTCCCTCTACCCTCTAAACTTTTGTCGGTATAAACTGACATAGATTAAGGAGGAGAAAGGCAGTTAGATTTATTATTTGCACAAAGGAAATCACATAGAGTAATTACCAACTGGCCCCAAATGATTCAAAAGCCTGTGTACCCTATTTCTATAGGAAAGCAGGAGAAAGGAGAATATAGGCAATTTTGATAGACTGTAAATAATTTTTTAGAGGAACTCAAGAGGACTACAGAATATACCATGGACTGGGACAAAGGCTATTTGGCCTGAAAAACAAACAATGATTTGTAACTGATTCTCTTGGAAGATTGAGAGGGACCAGAATGAAAACAGTGGTGTTCAACAGGAGCCTGTCAAAGTGTGTTGGCAAATTTCAGTCTCTCCTTGTGGGATATAAGTTTAGTTAATAGAAACTGACATCAAGAAGGGACCAGATAGTTTCTTTGGTTGGTCCAGACTTTAAGAAGATAGGGAAAATTTGCAGAATATTTCTCCTTATACTAGAAAGAGAAGACACAAGGGAAGGTCAGTGGGACATTGACTACTATTAAGGCCTTTAAGACTACTATTAAGGCCTTTAAATATTCTTTTTATTTATTTTATTTTATTTTATTTTTATTATTTGCTCAAGACAATACAATGATCTTGACATATACATTTGATTCAAAATTAAATTGCATAGCATACAAAAAATATTCCATAGTTTTGAGTATCATTCTTTCAGCCACAACAATGACAGGAAGTACTTTATTGAAGAAGGAGGCTACCAATTTTGGTGTAGGGATCATTGCAAAAGGAGCTTTTAGTGGGAACAGAATCTAAGCTACAGTCTTAATATTATAAGGAATAAATAGGGAATTTATAACCAAAAGCAAAGGAGTAGTCAGTAAGTGGAAAATTATGAAGAGGAAATATCAGTGATAACAGGAGACTCTGGCTAAACTAACTTGACAGGATCCTTGCTAAAGGCTTGCCAAGAGGAACAGATATCAGATTGGAGATGGTGGAGGATGAGGTTTATCGATATTACGGATGAATGCTTCTGGCTAAACTGAATTAGAATGAGTCTTTATTTTTATTATAGTAAAATATAAATAAATAAAATCTACCACTTAACCATTAGTAAGTGAACAGGTCAACTGAATGGTCCAGTTGCATTTTTGTGTAAAAGTGTCCACTATTCATCTCTAGAACTTTTTCATTATCCCAAACTGTAAAATCGGTACCCATGAAATGATCACTTCCATTGCTTAGTAGGACTTTTGATAAAAATCCAACAATGAAGATATGAAACATAGAAACCCAAAAGTTAAAGCCTAGTTGAAAAAGTTAAGAGCCTGAGTAGCATTTGACCAAGGAAAGAATCTCTGTCAATAGCTCTCTTATATATAAACTGAGGGCCATGAATATTGCATTTTTTTCTCAAGTGTTATTGTTTTTCAGTTGTTATCCCTCTCCCTTCTTCTCATTTCCATTTCTTTCCTCTTTTCGCCATGTGTGTGAGCACTTGGCAACAGGGAAATCAGTACTCAATCTGACCTCATTCAAACAGAGGTGGGATGATTGTTAAACAGAGGGTGAAAGGGAAAGCATAGGTCCTCTGGGTTTGTTATTTGGATTCATGAAAAGAAAAATCAACTTTGTCTTTAGAACAGAAGATGAGACTATAGTTTGGAGCAAGCAACTCTTAAGTAAGTATCCTACCTAGACTTGGAGAAAGGCACTTGCAATGGTTTGTATAAGAAGTATCCCCCAAATGCTCATATGCTAAAATCTTGGTTTCCTGTTAGAGTCTGTAAACAAGTCAAAATAACACCTGGCATTTTGCCAGGGGAATGTTAGAGTTCGTAAACAAGTCTGGATGGTGCCTGGCAAAATGCCAGAGGGAGTGGTTTGAGAAGTAACAAAAGCGAGCCATTAAGTGTAGAGATTCCTTATTGGTTGACTGATGTATCTAGTTTATGCTAATTAGATATGCTGTGTGGAATGTATAAATACTGCTCCTGTCCTGCAATAAACGGCTCCTACTCCTGCTGTATCAACGTACACAAGTTATTCGTCACCCCCCGGTTATTTTGCTGCAGCCGGACTGCAGCAGTTTCCAATGCAATAATATGGAGAGCTGGGGCTTTGGGGAAGTGATTGAATCATGAGGGCTCAGATATCAGCAAAATCAGTTAATCCACTGATGATTTCATAATAAAAAAGGATTATCAGGCACTGGTAGAAACTATAGGAGGTGAGCCTAGTTTGAAGAAGTAGGTCACTAGAGATTTATCCTGAAAGGATACATTCTCTCTCTCTCTCTCTCTCTCTCTCTCTCTCTCTCTCTCAATCAGAATCCTTCTTCCCCCAGGTGGTTCATAAAAACTAGAACTCCTTTTCCTAAAGAAAGCCATAGAACGAGAAAGGTTACTTTTTCCCTTTTTCCTTGAACTCCCTAATTCCAGAGTATCCCACCATATACTTTGGGGGAAGAATGCTATATAGACCAAGAAGAATTTGGACAGACAGACCTTGCCACCTTTTCCTCCCTCAATCTATTACCATTGCATCAATCTCTTCTTTCAAATCACATTTCTACATAGCTGACTATCCCCATTAAAACTAACCATAAAAATATATAATTTCTCTGGGTCTTTGAGTCTCCATTTCTAAAGGTTCCTATGTTACCTAAAGCTTTTATTAAATTCATTATGCTTCTCTCTTGTTAATTTGTCTTTCATTATAACAGTGTGGGGTTCATGATCTTCATGATGAATATGGAAAGGTATCATGTCTTACACTAGCAAGGGAAAAGATTCAAAGGAAAGGGAATCACCCAACTCCAGCCTCTTCTGGCATTCCTGTCTCACTTAAGGGAAAACAATACCTTCAAGTCTGTGTAAAAGATCATAGAGCAGGTCCACAGACTGAAATGTAAACTTAGGTTATAAAGGCCTCCAGCCATATACCACATCATACCACTGTACTAACAGCTTTGTAATAACTACTTGATTTGGCTGAAACTCATGTCCACACAACAACCTGCACATGAATGCTTTCAACAGCTTTATTCATAATTACTCAAAACTGGAAACAGCCAAGATGTCCTTCAATAGGTGAACGGTTAAACAAACTGTGATACATTCAAATAGAATATAACTCAGCAATAAAAACAATAATCTATCAAGTTTAAAAACTTGGAGGAATGTTAAATACATCTTGCTAAGTGAAAGAAAATAGACTAAAAAAGACTGTATAAATTCAATTATAGGACATTATAAAAAGGCAGTGATGATAGTAAAAAAGAGGAATGGTTTCATGCATTCTCCAGGTGGGGGGAAAGGATGAAACATGAACACAGTGAAATTTTAGGGTGGTGAAGCTACCCTTATGAAACTATAATGGTAGGTACATGGCACTACACATTGGTCAAAATTCACAGAGTTCTCCCTAATGTAAACTATGGACTATATTTATTAATAACATATTCATACTTGTTCTTCAGTTACGACAAGTATACTATGGGGTGATGCCCAGTGTCTCGTTTGGGGAGTGCTTCTTTTTGCCGAGGAGGGTATAAGCCACCTGAGAAATTAAAGTTTAGAATAATTAGTGAAGAACAAAAGACAAAGAGTCAGAATTTTTTTTTTTCAAAAATGGAGCCCCTGATAGGTTTAGTCCACAGAGTAGCTGAAACTAGTGGTTTATTTAAGGGGATATATCAAAGTCAAGGATGAGGTTTCAAAGGAGAAGTCTTGCTTCATGATACCTTGTAATCAGCAGGTTGATTGGCATCTTGGCCAGTCATACCCATCTCAGGGGCTGTGTGGAATATGGCAGAGCAGAATAGGAATTCACAACATCTCTGGGTAGTCTTACAAAGAGGAATTGTCCCCTGGAAGTTCCCAGACACCAAATGTTCCTTCCTATTCACTAGGCTATGATGCATGGTGGCCCACATGCAGCCCATGGATGGCTCACAACAGTATACCACATTAGTGCAAGCAATTAGTAAGAGTAAACACTGCACAAGCTGGAGGTTAGTGTAAGGAATCCCATGGACTGCTTTCTCAGTCAGTGCATAAGTCTAAAACTACACCAAAATATAAAACATGCATGCACATTTGAACATAATCCTTCTGCCTCCAGGAAATATTACAATTTATCTTGAGCATGCATGACAGATGGTTAGGAACATGTCTTGATAATCATTTTGACTATAATACGTAAGGCCTAAAGAGTCTGGCTTTGTTCAAGATAGTAGTGAATAAAAGAGATGGCTGAAATGTTTGCTCCTAAAAGTGAAGAGAATTTGGAATATAACAGAAAAATCACAGATGAGTTTGGAAGATAAAACCATGAGTCGGAAAAATGGAAGTAAAGGATAAATAGGGCAAGGAGGGAAGATGCAGAGTGAGAGAGACTGGTAAAGGTATGAGTAGATGAAAGAATCATAAAAACGGAGATGGTCAAATTATTCGCTCCGTGATGCTATAAAAGAACATCCCTTCATTCTGTCAAAGTTTTAGCAAATTGAAACAGAAAAATGGAGCCAATATCTGAGCTATGCTTGAGAGTTATTTATCTATATTAGGCTATAATTTATTTTATTCTGTTCTAACAAATCAATTCCAATCTATTTACTGTACCAACACTACAGAGAAACTGTTTTTCTCTAAAATAGTTATATGTATATTGAAGTATCTAATATGATAATTAAATATTTTAGATATTATAAGTTTAACATTTTATAAATAATAGCTTTGTGGGTTTTTTTAATGTAAAATGGCTTGCATTTGCAGACACTGAACACAGCTTACTTTTTTTTTCACAGTATGCCTGTCATTCTTGTCCAACTTACTAACAATATTACTATGTATCATTATGGATGAAAATCTAAATCTACATTCTGGAAATGACAAGTGCTAACCTTTTCCAGAACTTAATGAAAGATGCTGAAGTTATTTCCAAGATAACTGACTTAAAATGAACAAATATAGGTGGTTTATTTTCTATTCATGTAAGCTAGAACACTTTGCTTCAAGTGTCAGCTTCCAGCATTACACATGGTTACTGAATCTAGTGAGTGCCACCTTGGAAAGTTGCATTAGAAACATTGTTTATTTACAAAACTCTTCAAGATAATTTTTCCCAAAAAGGATTTAAGTTTTTTTTCTATTTTCATCTGTAACTTGCATTGCATTTTCTTATTATTTCATACCCACTTGTATATAAAAACAAATAGGAAATGAAACTGAAGGCTTTAGGATTAATTTTTTTTCTTTTATTTTATATAGATTTGTTTTTTCAATTCAAAGTAAAGCCTACTAAAACATTTCAGATTCTATAACATCTGCCTGGTGAAGTAATCAATGCCAATTAGAAGATAAATCTTTCATAAGGGAACAATTGTAATAAATCTTGTAATCTCTACAACTAGAGATATGAAAAAATTGGGCTCTATATGTGTAATGAGAATTAAAATGCATTCTGCTGTCCTATATAAACAAAAATAAATTTTAAAAAAGACAAAAAAATCTTATAATTTCCAAGAGGATTTGCTATACTTATCTCCAAAAAGTGAAAAAGTTTCATATTCAATTGAATTAGATATTTTTAGGATACAAGGAAGCCTTGTTTTCTGATTATGCTTGAATTATCAAAATTATACACATAAAGTTAAAATCATATGTTTATCATGCAATAATAATTATATACATATAGGTATATACACATATTACATATGTGCTTATAATCTTCTTTTAAATTAGAAATATATGCTATAAGGTTAAGAGTTTTGTTACCACCAAGCAGCCACAGTGTGGCCTCTGTCTTCTGGGTATTTTGTGTGGGGAGAGAACTTACTTTTTCCTTCTATTCATCTCAGGTTCATTGGTTGGGTTCCTGTATCAAAAGACATATTAATAACAGAAAAGCACAAAAAATTATTTGAGTTTTATGTGACACAGACACCATTATTAGAGAATGAAGAGTCAAAGAAATAGTTAAGGCCAATTTTATTTTTTATGGTGGATTTAATGAATAATGGAAGATCATGGAGAAATGAGACAGGCAAAGAAAAGTGAGTAAGCAGGAGAGAGCTGAATACTTCTGATGTATTGATGTCTTGCCATGACCTTTCTCCTCAGAGATAAGAATGCTTATTTCCACTGATATAGAGAGGATACCTCTCACCTGAGGTACTAATCACCTTCTTCAGAGGAAGATCAAAAAATTCTTTTTGCACTTGTCATTTCTCAAGCTACTTCTGAGTATAACATTCAATATATCAAAGTGTCATATTTATTTGGGTAGAGTATCCTAAACCTTGTAAATGTGTAAAGTGTAAATAATTATCTGTTCATTCTTTTCTAAAAACAATTGCAATTTCTTTTGAGACTTTACATAAGTGATTTGGGGAAACAGAAGCAAAGGTCAAAGCATCTCCACAAGAGGAGAGAGGAAACAGGGTGGTGCAAATGTGACTGGAGGGAACCCAAACCTTGAGATCATCAGGTTACCGGTTTTATTTTCTAAAATAAATATTATTATTTTCTAAATTAAATTGAGGTTTTACATGTTTCACATTTGAATTTCAAGGTATTTTTAAGTTTTCCTTGCAATGACATTTGATAAGAAAATGAAGAGGAGGAGATGGTGCATGGGAAGGGTCACTTGGAGAGAGGTTGTATTATTTGAGGCTGGAGGAGTAACTAAAAAAAATTCACAAAGAGCAATATTAAAAGAAATGATATGCATCAACTCCTCAACTGAATTTGACTTTGTTTTTATTTTTTACATGCTAACACAATGCCTATCTCTATATTAATCTTTTTAATTTTTAAATTGCTATAAGGCTCAGAGTCCCATTTGTTCCAGAGCAACCTCTGTATGCAAGTGGTCCTGTGTTTATGAAAAGCTTATTTAATTTCCTTAGCCTTTCTTCCAAATAATCATAATTTACACTGGGGGAACTTGTACTCAAATTATGATGGAAAAAAAAGAACTTGTGAAACAAAATGAACCCAATCTCAGATGTCATAGAGAGTATAACAATAGGCCCATAACAAAGGCTTCAACCTTTGCAAGTTAGATAACTTGATTTAAGAGAAAAAGAATAAGCAATCACAGGCAGATTCACAGGTATTAATCTTTAAAGAATACTGTTTACTGTGCAAATTCTTATAGACCAGGAAACTTTATGTTATATACAGGTCACATTAATCCTTTAAATTTCTTAAGACAGACAGAATATATTTTCTTTTGTATTTTGAATACTGGAATTGAATTAAAAATAATGGGCCTGGAAATATAAATAATAAATAATGTATTATGCATTAAGATAACTACTTAAAACAAATTAAGCATCAATTGACCAAAGAAGCAAGTCAGAGGGCAGAAATGTATCTAGAAACAATGTGAAGCAGCCTCTGAAAAGGTTGTATTTTGTTTATTCCCCTTCTCTTGAGTGTGGAGTAAACTAGTGATTCACATCTGACAAATAAAATTCAGCAAAAATGAGAGGACATGACTAATGAGATTCGATTATAAACTCTGTGACTTTTGATCTGTCCTCTCACTGTCTCTTTGCTTGCTTTGACAAGAAGACAGTTGCTATGTTGTGAACACTCTAGAAATAGGCAAACAATCCTCAATTCTTGCCAACATCCAGTGAAGACCAGGGACCTTCAGAGAGCCACATGGTAGATCCAGGAAGTGTATCTTCTCTCAGTCAAGCCTTGAGGACTGCAAATCCTGCCTTCAGCATAGTAACAGAGGACATAGAAAAGCTACTTCTGCATTCCTAACAACAGGAATAGGAGTTAACACATTTGCTGTTTTAAGATGCTAAATTTTTTGAAGCAAAATGTAACAGACACAATAGGAAAAAAACCCTGTTGAATTCAGATATGCCCTTTGAATATTTATTAAAAAATAAGAATGATTAAAGAATAATTTTACCCATTGTATTTTTTTAATATAGCCTGCTGTAGCTGTACTCAAAGATCTGGCTGTCTCCTTGGCTTCCTCTTTATATCTTTCATGATTTAAGCTAATGGTATTATTTAAATAAAAGGCGTCACCCAAAATCTCCGATGTTGAGACAATGCAGGAAAGTTTAGAGGTGAAATGATTTGGTTATGAGAGCTTTAATCTAATTAGTCCCTGAATCCACTGATATGGGATAACTGAGTGGTAACTGTAGGTATTCTATATCTTATACTCTATCACACTGAAACTATGTAGATTTCCTTATTACTTATCACTGATTTTTTAATTGGCAATTCTTTAGTTTATCATACTGTAGTGTACTTGAAAAGCCACCTATGTATTTTTGTAGTTAATTAATTAATGAACAAACATGTATTGAGCTTTTTAAAGTTATTAGCATTTGTTTAGGGATAAAAGACATAGCACTGAAAAACTTCCAAAGTTCCTTACCCTCACAGTGCACTTGATCCTGAGGGGAGCAGATAGTAAACTGATGGAAAAATAAAGCATGTGTGTTGTAAGGTGGTGATGAATCCTGTAAACTAAAAATAAATACAGAAGAGTGTTGGTAGTGATGAAGGTATTATTTCAAATATATGCTCAAGAAGATTTCAATTATATGCCCACCTTTAAGCAAATACCTGAAAAAAAATGGGTATAAGAAGAAAAAGAATTTCAAGCTGAGAGAATAGGGATTGCAAAGACCCTGTGATAAGAAAATATTCAAGGCATTATTGGCAATGTAAAGAAGTTTGGATAAGAAATGAAGTCACACGTAGAGACCAAATCTCCTGCCAGACTCCTTATTTTACCTCACTGGACCCTTGTCCTCCACAGCAATCAAATGAAGTATATTTTATTAATTAGGATGAGTTTCATGATCAGCACAAATGGCTTATTTCACTTAGCATGATAGTCTCCAGTTCCATTCATTTATTCTTTCGGTAGTTACCTTTCTCACATTTCCATTGTGAGATATATGATATGTCAGGAACTGCATGTGGGCAAACTATTTAGTGAAAGAATAGCCTGAGGAAATAATGATCTTTGTTCTTGAGATTTGCAGAACTCAAAAAATCTAATGACTAAATCATTAGTGTCATGTGTCATTTGGCCAGAAACCCCATCTGAGAGATAGTGTTCACAATTATGTGATCACCCATCTCCTATGTATACTATTTCTAAATCAGCTTTCTAGGAAGATGGCTCTTTTAGGATGATGCACCTTCCAGTCAGCTAGCTCATGTAATATTTTTTTCTCTTTCACCCCTGCCTCTTGACTAATTGGCTTCTATCACATGATGGGAGACTGAAATTGCATGGTAACAGAAAGAGTGGGTCAGGTTGAGAATAGAAGTAATTAAATATGAGAGATAGATAGTCAGTGTCCTGTTTACACAGTAAATCAAGTCTTATAGTATTACCTTTATATTTCCTCACATAGAAACTCTTTAAAGGATATTGAACAATCTGACATGTTTACATTTATTAAAATTGAAAGTAATGATACGGCCATGGCATGAGAATAGATAATAAGGATAAGATGTTAACTTGAACACATGGGTGGAAGCATTGGAAGTGGTGTGAAATTGAAAGATGGGTTGTGGAATGTGAGAAACAAGAAGGGTCATGAAAGATTTCAACATTTTTCCCTAACTTGCTGCAAGGAATTGTAATCACTGAAGGGACTATAAGAATAGGTGTGAAAAAAGGAGAATTTAAATTTAAGAGTCTAATAAGATATATGCGTGCAGATATTTAAAGCAGTTGAATAAATACACAGGAACAACTGAGAAGCACAGTCAGAGACACATTGGAAGTCATCAGGGTAAGTACTTTTTAAGACATGAGAGTACATATCATGAAAGACTAAATGAGACTGGCTTATTTCACTTAGCATGATAGTCTCCAGTTCTATCCATTTGCCAGCAAATGCTAAGTGAAGTAAGCCAATCTCCAAAAACCAACAGCCAAATGTTCTTTCTGATATGTTGGGGACAACACACATGAAAGTGGAAGGTAGGGGGAGAATAGAAGTTCACTGGATTACACAAAGGGGAATGAAAGGAAGGGACAGGTGATAAAATTAGGAAAGACAATAGAATTAATTGGAGATAACTTCCCTATATTCATAGGAAACTCCACTCTAGTGAAATTCCACATCATGTACAACCCCAAGAATAGAATCCTGATTAAAATAAGTTATATTCTATGTATGTCAAAATATACTCTACTTCATGTATATCTAACACTAACAAATAAAAAAAAAGTTTTAGAAAAGAGTAAATGGGTTATAGTTATAGTTAGAAAACAATGTTAAATTCTAGAAAATTCAAAATTAAAAAAATTATGTAGAATTAGCAAAAGGCCCTAAGGAAGAATTTTTAATGAACTAAGAATAAAATAAGAGCAGTGGAATGTCTCTTAGTCATTTGAAAAAAAATATTCAAGTAATCAATTTTGTTAATTGCTGCTGACCAAGTAAAATGAAGACAGAAAATGGGCAATTACATTTAAAAATGTTAAGATCATTGGTAACCTTGACAAGAACAGTTTTGATGAAGGGTAACCAGTCCAGTCCAAGTAGTTGATAAAAAAAAAAAAAACTGAAGAAAGGTATTGGAACCTGAGGAGTAATGTAATAGTTATGAAGTATTGAATCCACAAAAAAGATTTAAGGTGAGAAAAATGATGTATTTGTAGGCTGACTGGACAAACTCTTCAATAGGTGAAAAAGGATAGTCTATTGCAAAAATGAATATAATATATGAAGCAGTAATAATAAAGAAGAAGAAAAATATTGTGAGATATGCAATTGGAGAATAGAGTGGCATTGTGAACTTGGAGTTGTAAGGTCAACAGCTGAAAGATCAAGAGAAATTTGAAGTCTGAAAACAGATGAGAAGGCATAAAATATTAACGTGCATTGGTAGACTAAAAAATACAGAATCGTTGCTGATCTTCATTTAGGACAACTTGAAATAATTGTTAATAAATTTTAGGTGAGGGATATAAGCATGTTTGTGAGCATGCTTTTGTTTATTTTTTTGATTTTTGTTTTGCTTATCTCAATTCAGGCACATTATACATTAAGGATTTGCATGCAGGTATCAAATAGGAAGAAGTCATGAATTAAGTAGGTTAAGGTTTTACCAGCAAATGTGTGATAAAATTAGAACATGGTAACAGAGTTGAGAATATATCAAAGGTAGTGATTTAATCCTAGACTGTGAGATTTCAGTTGGGTAAACAATAGTAAAGAGTTTCTTTAATAAATGCATTTTTTTTTTTAGTTTAAGGCAGTGAAATAAACACCAGAGACAGGATTATAACAGGAGTAAATGGTAGAGTGAGAAAGGTATTGTTAGAGAATAGGATGCTTGCAGTGAAGATGGTAAAATCACACATGTATCATATGTGTATTGTATACCTAGCAAGTGGCTGAGAGAGAACAGAGGACAAGACATTTCATGATGGATGTTATTTACAAATGAGGTAATGAGGATAATGAGATAATCCTGATATATGATTTCTTTCCTTGTCTAAAGATTTCGTTTAATAATAGCATTATGACATCTTGACCATTGAGTAGATTATAATGACTGGGACATGGACCTGAGTGACATGGTACATCTCCTAAGTCTCTCTCTGTGTAACTTTTCTCAGTGGTAAAACTGAGTTAAGATAATACCTAACCCAGAGGTTTAGGGTGAGAAGTGGAATAGATAATGCCATTGTTTGGTAGTTATAAACCTCCTGGTAAATATTAATTATTTTAACATCCTTGTGATTTTTAGGTTCAGATTATATAGCACATACTTTGTGAAAGTAAGATATCTCTACAATGATATGAAGACAATGGGTGACATTTTAAATTCTGAAATTCAAGGTCTTTCTAATAATAATAATTTAGGATTTTTTGAAAAAAAAATTCTTCCCTATGC
Source organism: Marmota flaviventris (assembly GCF_047511675.1). Classification (NCBI taxonomy): domain Eukaryota; kingdom Metazoa; phylum Chordata; class Mammalia; order Rodentia; family Sciuridae; genus Marmota; species Marmota flaviventris. The sequence goes on along the minus strand of NC_092500.1, from coordinate 55,890,524 downwards.
TGTAGGAAATTCTAGGAAAAACTTCAATTGCAAAAATAATAAAAGTTGGGTTTAGGGGTAAAAAATGTTAGCCACAAAGCAAAGAATAAAAGGAGTCTTTGGTGGGGAGGGGTATAAGACAAATGTCAATCAATTTCTGAGAACTTCTTTGCTGTGCTTGTGATAAGAAATAACAAGCCAGAGCCACTAAATCATTTCTATGTGGATTTCTATACTACTTAATATAATCATATATCAAAATTTGATAGTGGATAATTTTATATAATTCTTTCTCTAGAAAAAGCTTAATGTTTCTAAAATAAATATTCTGCTGTCTTTATAAAAATCAAAGTCTTGTCAGTTATATTAAAGGTTAGCACTAGAGTTAACATGTTTCAGGACCCTAAATATCATAGTAGCAAGCAAGGTCTCCCAGTTCTAAAAATATATTGGTGCATTTGAATTTTGGTAAACAATAATTTACATTTTTATATAGTAAATTTAAATATGTATTAAGTTGATATATAAATTAACAGCATGTAAGAAATTTTCTTCAATATTTGCCTATGGGTCCCAGAACTTAAGCCCATGATTGACAGGGAAAACATGTAGAGTTTACTATTGCCCTTTCTATTAATTGAAAAGTTTGAATTGTCCCTTAAAATATATTCTATCTTCCCAAAGGGAAAAAATTGTAATAATGAGAACTTTCCTCATAGGGAATCCCAATCCTCCAGCATATTTTATATTTAATGAAAAGGAAGAATGTGATTAATTTTAATTATTGTGAGCAGCAAAGTTATGGATGATTCCTAAGGCAAATGGTGTTCTAATCAAACTGGAATCATCATATTAAATCTAATACCCAAGAAACCAGGGAGCTTTCAACACAGTTTGAGGAGCACTAAGTAGCTTTTGACAGTAACTCCAGGTATGATTTTATAAAGCATACAAATAAATCAAGTCCTAAACTCTTTCCATGGAAAAACATATCCTTTGAGCTTATTAGCATAGGTAAATATCAAAGGAATGGATTCTTTTAAACATCTAAGGAAAATGGGAGCCTAGACATCTCAAAAGGTTTTCATCTATTACCATTGATGTGTGTGTGTGTACATATATATAGTTCATTAGCTATATATATATACACACACACACACACACACACACACACACATATGTGTGTGCATGTAATTTGGGAACATTTTTCATTTCTGTTCATAGATGAGGTGACACTATTATTTCCATTTCTTAGAGAATAAAATACACTTCTACCTTCACCTACATTGTATATTTTCTTGCTAAAGACAAATTTCAAATTTTTAATCAACACATTTAGCTAGAATGAACAAATGGATGTCATTTTCACAATAATAATGTTGTTATTCATATCTTTCTAATAATTGGTAGCCAAAGAAATACCCAGACTCCTACTTTACCCATATTATAATTAATCATTATGTTTTACTTAGCCTGATTTAATAGTCCATAGTTTTACATTCATTTTATATTACTTTGCTTTTATTTTTTAATTATTTTAGCCAAAGTTTTAAATGGTGTTGAAAGGAACATAATAATGAGAAAAGACTCCTTGGATTTCTCAACCTCATTCATAATCCTATTTCCAGAAGCAACAACTGTCCACTACTAGCATTAAATTTGTATGTTTAAATAATTTGCATTATTCTTAACCTCTCATTGCCATTTGAGGGCATATATTATGTCCTGTCATGATAGTTCATGAGCGAGCCATACCACTACTATCACCTTCCACTATCATTCCCTAGTGGATTTGAATCATAATCTTCGATTAAATCAGTGGTATTTACATTTGGTAATTAAGAATATGTGTTTATTTTTAAGTCAACTGGTGCACTGAGGTAAAAATTTCTTCTTTTCTGTGTTCTTAAAATTATTAGTATATAATTCCATATACTCCAGTTAGAAGTTCATTCCCAGAACTGCCTTCTGGTCTCTTTTATTTTATTTTTCATATTTAACTAATTTTTTCATAGTCTGATGCAGAGGTTGTGCCTAAAATCGGAGTTGGATTAACTCTTTTCAAAAATTACTGATCTTGGCTCTTATTTTATCTGTTTCTTCATCAACTACTTTCTTAATAGGATTTATAATGTAGATACATTTTGAGATAGTATGTGTCTGGAAATGTATTTATATGACCCTCATCCTTGACTCACAGTTTGGATGTTGTATAGTAGTTTTCTAGCATGTAATTGTGATGCAGATAAATCAGATGCTTAACTCTTTTTTTTTAGACTTTTCAAAGATTCACTTTTGAAGTTTTAGAACTTTTTTTCAGTGTGTTTTGTAATTGGAACTTCATGTTGATATATTCTAGCATGAAATGTTTTCACTTAGTGTGCAGAGATTATTTTTTTGGAGTTTTGAAAATTTATATGTTTAATTTTTTCAGAAAGCATTTGTTGGATGTGGAATCATCTGAGTTGTTCCATTATGTTACCTGACCTTTCTTTCAATGAAAACATGAGGTTTAAGCTTGTGTGAGGAAAACTTACAGTTCACCAGTAAAGTCTCATTGCAACTGAAGAAGCACAGGAAAAAAAAAAATGCTGTGCTTAAGTGAGAAATAGGAAAAGGTCTCTTGGTCAGGAATATTGGTCAGACCAATACAGAGGATGCCAATATGGAAGAAGACTTAAGAAACTTTCTCTTGACTAATCCCACTAAGAAAAAGGAAGTATTACTGCCCTTAAAACTATGATAAAAATGCTACACACACACACACAATCCTGAGGGCCTGGTACACATATCCTGATTCAGAGCAAGTCTGAAACAGAGAAAATGGAGAACATTCCAATAAATCTAAAAAGTACACAATAAAAAGCAATGACCTTGTATCACTGGGGAAGGCAAGATCATAGAAAGAGAACTCATTCTCCATTTTCCTGTAGGGATTATGAAGGCTCATGTTTTTTAGTAGAATATTAAAAATGAAAATCCAGACAGGCAGGCCCAAGAAAGCCCCACCAATGCCCACAGAGCCTGTTTGGGTCTGAGCTGCATCTTTGAACACATTGCCCAACACCACCACCCACTCCCCTCCATGGGACCTGACACTCCCTCGCTGAAAGCAGCCGCCTATATCTTGAGACACCTTTCTCATCATCTTTAATTGTGGCAACTCACAGCTTTGAACCCTGGCTGCGCAGGAGATGTGTTGGAACACTGCAGAAGCTCTATACCCCTAAGGCATAAAAACCAGTAGCTGTGGATCCTTAGTGTTAGAAGAAAAGACACAAGGTTAAGGGGTAAAAACAAGGGTAAAGGGTGCCCCAAACAAATCAAGATCCTACATTATTAGAATCCATGGCTAGCACAACAGAAGAAATTACAGAGAATTATATACATCTATATATAATTAAAATGTTCTGTGAATTAAAGAATGATATGAGAGAATAAATACATGCAGCAAAAGATCACTTTAATAAAGATTTACATGAGCAAATACAGGAAGCAAAAGATAACATTAATAAGGAGATGGAGGTTCTGGGAAAAAAAACAGAAACAATTGAAATGAAATAAACAATAAAACAAATTAAAAGCTCAATAGAAAGCATCACCAACATATTAGACCACTTGGAAGACAGGATCTCAGACAAGGGTCCTGTGCAGCAAAATTAAGCTTAGATTTTATGATGAAACAAAAACTTTTCATGATAAAAAAAAGTTAAAAGAATTTGCAGCTAGAAAGCCTGCACTACAGAACATCCTCAGCAAAATATTTCATGAGAAGGAAATGAAAAACAATAGTAAAAATCAGCAAAGGGAGGTAGTCCACTAAAGAAAAAACTAATCAAAGGAGAAATCAAGTCAATTAAATAACAAAAATAAACAAAAATGGTTGGGAATACAAATCAAATCTCAATAATAATCCTGAATTTTAATGACCTAAACTCACCAGTCAAAAGACATACAGAGTGGCAGATTGAATTAATAAAAGGAAAATGAAAATATCCTGCCTCCAAGAGAATCATCACTTATAGGAAATGACATCTACAGATTGAAGGTGAAATGTTGGGGAAAAAAACCTACCATTCACATGAACTGCAGAAACAAGCAGGGGTTTCCATCCTCATATCAAATAAAGTAGATGACTCCAAGCCAAAGTTAATCAAAAGGGATAAATTAGAACATTTCATACTGCTAAAGGGAAACATACATCAAGAAGACATAACAATTATAAATATATATGCCCCAAACAATGAAGCATATATGTTCATCAAACAAACTCTTCTCAAGTTCAAGAGTCAAATAGAATACAATGCAAAAGTTCTGTGCGAATTTAACACTCCTCTTTCACCATTGGATAGATCTTTCAAAGAAAAGCTGAACAAAAGCTAAACAACAACAACAACAACAACAACAAATATATATATATAAATAACATAGACTTAACTGATATATATAAAATATTTCATCCATCAATGAGTGAATACACTTTCTTCTCAGTAGAACATGGATCTTTCTCTGAAATAGACCATGTATTATGCCACAAAGCAAATGTTAGCAAATACAAAAAAGTAGTGACAATACCCTGTATTCTATCAGATCATAAAGGAATAAAATTAGAAATCAATTATAAAATAAGAAATAAAACACCTGGAGACTAAACAATAGACAACTGAATGAACAATGGTTTGCAAAAACATCAAAGAAGAAATTAAAAAATTCATAGAGGTAAATGAGAACACAGATACAACATATGGAAATCTCTGGGACACTATGAAGGCAGTGCAAAGAGGAAAGTTCACTGCATGGAATTCATTCCTTAAAAAAAAATCAACAAGTAAAGGACTTAACATTACATCTCAAAGTCCTAGAAAAAGAAGAACAAATCAACACTAAAAGGAGTAGAAGACAGGAAATCATAAAAATCAGAGCTGAACTCAATAAAATTAAAACAAAAGAAACAATTGAAAAATTTTACAAAACAAAAAGCAGGTTCTTTGAATAAATAAATAAAATCAAGAAAACTTTAGCCATGCTAACAAAGAGAAGGAGAGAGAAACCTCAAATTACTAAAGCCCATAAAAAAGGAAGTATCACGACAGATACAACAGAAATACAGAAGATAATTAGAAATTATTTTGAAAATTTGTACTGCAATAAAATAGGAAATATCAAAGGCATTGATAAATTTTTAGAGGCACATGATTTGCCTAAACTGAACCAGGGTGATATACATGATTTTAACAAAACAATTGCAAGCAATGAAATAGAAGACACCATTAGAAATCTACCAACTAAGAAAATTCAGGACCAGATGGATACACAGCCAAGTTCTCCAGGACCTTTAAAGAAGAACTAATGCAAATTCTGCTCAAATTATCTCATAAAGTAGAAAAAGAGGGAACACTTCTAAACTTATTCTATGAGGCCAATATCACAATGATTCCAAAACCAGGCAAAGACACATCAAAGAAAGAAAACTTCAGACCAATATCTCTAATGAACATAGATGTAAACATTCTCAATAAAATTCTGGCAAATTGAATACATAAACATATCAAAAAGACAGAGCACCATGATCAAATGGGGTTTATTCCAGGGATGCAAGTTTGGTTCAACATATGGATATCAATAAATGTAATTCATCACAACAATAGACTTAATGATCAGAATCATATGATCATCTCAATTAATGCAGAAAAAGCAGTCGACAAAATACAGCACCCCTTCATGTTCAAAACACTAAAAAAACTAGGGATAACAGATCTCAACATTGTAAAAGCTATGTATGCTAAGCCCCAGGCCAAGATAATTCTAAATGGAGAAAAATTGAAAGCATTTTCTCTAAAAACTCTAACAAGACAGGGATGCCCTCTTTCACTACTTCTATTTAACATAGGTCTGGAAACTAGCCAGAGCAATTAGACAGACAAAAGAAATTAAAGGGATATGGATAGGAAAAGAAGAACTCAAATTAGCACTATTTGCTGACCATACGATTCTATATCTATAAGACCAAAAAATTCCACCAGAAAACTTCTAGAACTAGTGAATGAATTTGGCAAGGTATATAAAATAAACACCCATAAATCAAAGGCATTTCTGTATATCAGTGACAAATCCTCTGAAAGGGAAAAAAGGAAAACTACCCCATTTACAATAGCCTAAAAAAAATAAAATAAAATAATTGGCAATCTATTTACAAAAGAGGTGAAATACTTGTACAGTGAAAACTAGAGAACACTAAAGAAAGACCTTAGAAGATGAAAATATCTCCCTTGTTATTAGATAGGCAGAATTAATATTGTCAAAATGACCATACTATCAAAAGCACTATATGCAATTTCAATAAAAATCCCAATGACACTCCTCATAGAAATAGAAAAGACAGTTATGAAATTCATCTTAAAAAATAGAACAAGAATAGCTAAAGCAATTCTTAGCAGGAAGAGTGAAGCAGGTGGCAACACTATACTAGAACTTAAACTACACTATAGAGCAATAGTAACAAAAACAGCATGGTATTGGCACAAAAATAGACTGGTAGACCAATGGTACAGAATAGAGGGCACAGAGACTAACCCACATGATTACAGTTATATGAGACAAAAGCTCTCTCTCTCTCTCTCTCTCTCTCTCTCTATATATATATATATATATATATATATATATATATATATATTAGAAAATATATATAATATATATACCTTTTTTCTAATATATATATATATATATATATATATATATATATATATATATTAGAAAAAAGGTAGATTCTTCAACAAATGGTGCCAGGAAAACTGGAAACTATATGCAACAAAATGAAATTAAACCCCTATCTCTCACCATGCACAAAACTCAACTCAAAGTAGATAAAGGACCTAGGAATTAAATAAGATGCTCTGCACCTAATAAAAGAAAAAGTAGGCCCCAATCTTCACCATGTCAGGTTAGGCCCAACTTCCTTAATAAGACTGCTATAGTGCAAAAATTAAAATCAAGAATCAATAAATGAGATGGATTCAAACTAAAAGCTTCTTTTCACCAAAAGAAACAATAAGTGATGTTAATAGAGAGACTACGGAATGGAAGCAAAATTTTATCACATACACATCATATGGAGCACTAATCTCTAGGATATGTAAAGAATTCAAAAATCTTAACATCAAGAAACAAATAATCCAATCAATAAATGGTCCAAGGAACTGAACAGAAACTTCTCAGAAAATGATATAAAACCAATCAAACAAATACATGAAAAAATGTTCAACGTCTCCAGCAATTATAGAAATACAAATCAAAACTACTCTAAGATCACATCTCACTCCAGTCAGAATGGCAGAATTAAGAATACAAACAACAATAAGTGTTGGCAAGGATGTGCGGAAAAGGACACACTCTTACATTGCTGGTGAGACTGCAAATTGGTGCAATCAATATGGAAAGCAGTATGAAGATTCCTTTGAAAACTTGGACTGGAGTCACCATTTTACCCAGTTATTCCATTCCTCCATCTATAGCCAAAGGACTTTAAAACAGCATACTACAGGGACACAACCACATCATTGTTTATAGCAGCACAATTCTCAATAGCTAAATTGTGAATCCAACCTAGATACCCTTCAGTAGATGAATAGGTAAAGACAATGTGGTATATATACACAATGGAATATTACTTAGCAATAAAAGAGAATAAAATCATGGCATTTTCATGTAAATGGATGGAGTTGGAGAATATAATGCTAAGTGAAGTTAGCCAATCCCAAAAAATCAAATGCTGGATATCTTCTCTGATATAAGGATGTTGATTCATAATGGGGATGGGTGGATAGCATGGGAAGATTAGATGAACTTTAGATAGGGCAAAGGGAAGTATGGAAAATTGGGGGTATGGTGGTAAGATGAGATGGACATCATTACCCTAAGTACATGTATAAAAACATGAATGTTATGACTCTACTTTGTGTTCAACCAGAGAGGCATGAAAAATTGTGCTCTATTTGTGTAATATGAATTCAATTGCATTTTGCTATCATATATAAAAAATAGAATAAATAAATTTTAAGAAAATTTAAAAAAGAAAATCCAACCAAAACACTATTACAACTTTACCCCACCCCTGGGATCACATCCTAAGGATAAAGCAATGTTAGGACACAACTACAGAAATTTGAAGCAATATCTCAACTTAAATACAGATCAACTACTGAGTAGATTGACTAAATTGGCTCAACCCCAAAATATTAATTGCTTGGGAGATGAGTCATTGGACATATTGTTTACTGCAGTGTATTTTTCTATAGATCATGTCTTATTAAAAATAATAAAGAGATAACACAATATAATAAAAAATAGCAACCCATTTGAGAGGAGACAGAATTCCAAAGTATCAATTTGGAATAGATTTTATATATATACACAAAGCCTTTCTGAGGTATAGTTCAAAAGTCCAGAAACTTGGAATGTAGTAGGAATTTCAAAAAGACCCTTAGTCAAGTTAGCCTCAACCTAAACACAAGTTGTTCTTGAAGAAATCTGAAGCTTTGCTGTAGCTCAAAACCCCAACCAAGCACATTCCTAAATAGATTGACTAAAGTGTGACACTACGGGCCTAGTACATACACAGGCATATCAATTTCATGGCATAAAATCTATTTGCCTCAGTCCCTATTGTGCAACATATGATGGTCTTTCATAAAAATGAATGGCTAAGACTACTACTCATTGGCTAGAAAAAAACATGTTCCCAGGGGACCCAGCAAATTTCAGAAGTTGCCTCAGCCATGATAGAAATACTGGAACTCTCAGAGAACTTAAAATATATGTGATTAATATGTGTACAATAAAAAAGGATGGAAAACATGAATATCAGATATTAAGCTAAGTAGAGAAAGGTAAATTATGAGAAACATTCAAGCAAAAATGCTAGAGATAAAAAAATAGTAACAAAAAGGATAAACATCTTGAACGGGCTCATCATTGGGATCCATGCTACCAAGAAAAAAAACCAATGGACTTGGGGGTGGGTCTATAGAAATTTCCCAGATTAAGACACAAGGAGAACAATAGTGAATAAACAAAACAAGCATAAACAAAACCAAATGGCAGAGATCTCCCAGGATTTGTATGACAAAATCAAAACCTCTAACACATGAATCAAAAGAATCTCAAAACAAAAAGGAAGAACACATGGCCAAAAAAGTATTTCATAAAAGGATTGTTAAGAGTTTGTCTTTTGTAATCAAATATGAAGTATGTGAGAGTACATACTCCATTTGCCCAAAATTACAACCCTGTGCTAGTAATTATGCTCAATGCATGGTAGTTTCTCAATAAATATTTGCTGAATAAATGAATTTTTATATATATATATATATATATATATATATATATATATATATATATATATATGTGTGTGTGTGTGTGTGTGTGTGTGTGTATGGACAAATATAGTACAATTTTTGTGAACACATATTCTTCAGCTTACTTGATGCTTAAAAGTCAGTGAGTACTGAGTAATTTTCAAATATTCTGAGAAATATGCAAGTTGGAAGTTAATTTTAAATGAGGAGTAAAGTCATCAGGAGCAATGACACAATTAGAGGTCATTTTTAACATTCAGATTCATATTCATTTGAAAATAATTAAAAATGCAAATTATAATTTAATATTTATGAGCCTAATTGATTATAAGTTATTTGAAAATTGACATTAAAATTCCATAGATATGAACCTGGAGAGCAAATCAAATGGTTAACTGAGTAAGATACTCTAGTAATATATCACCACAAAGACAACAATTTGAACACCAATTTGTATAGCAAAATACCTCCACAAAAAGTAAGGAACCAGGTGAAACCCCAGTGTCTGGCTTAATATAATAAGAAAACACTCATTTGAGAAGGCAGAAAGGAAAGAGCTGCTATATCACCCTTCTCTCAGTTCAAGCCATTTCCGTTAAGAGATGTTTCCTGAGTTAGTGAGGGAATGTCAATTAAGTACAAACTTCAGAATTGAAATCCATTATCAGTTCAGCTATGGTGAAGTCCAGTATTGGGCACAGCCCTACAACCCCTGTCCCCAGACCAATGCCCAAAGACTGAGCCTCTGCATTCACAATATCCAAAGAATTGCTTCCTCCACCTCTATACACACCTCAGACAGCACAGCATAGGATAATAATGCAGGAGACCAGACCGAGTACAGGAGTTACCCTAGGGTAATACAGGAAAATGAGTGTAAAACTTTGGCTTGGAACCTGGTCTGTCATGAAAAACCCAGCACCAGGAAGAACCCAAGACGCTTAACCTTAGGCCAGTACTCACAAATGCTATACTTTTTCTAGCACCAGGCAGAGACTTAAAGCCATGTAGAATAGACGTAGAATAGACACATATTTCAACCTGCATCACCAATATTTATTGTGTGAATCTAGGATACACCCTCAAGACTGCACAGGCTCTTCTAGCTGTGAAGCTTAGTTACAATCAATCTTCGAGTCAGCCTGTGACTAGGAAATGCCTAACCATGGTCCTAGAGCCTCAAGCAGTGTAGCATGAAGCAAGACTCTATTCACTACTTTATTCACTAGGGGTAGAACAGAGCAGTTATGGACAGGTCTTTGACTTGGAAATCAAAGTAAGACCAGTAAAACTAATTCTGGATAAATCCTAATGGGCTCTTCCCACAAGCTAGGGCCCATATATTTTGTCTCTGAATCCATACTAGCACGAGTCTATCAGATATCTATTCTAGACAGCATCATCCATGGCAGGTGCAACAATCTCAGACCAGAATTTCAACATAGCATCAATGAGCCCATAGCAACAAGGGCCTTATTCCTGTCCTTATGCTGTGCTGACCATGACAGACTGTGGGTTCCAGGTGTGACCCAATTTTGCAACATTGATGGCCACAAGACTAATCTCTCTAATCTTCACAAAGTCCAAGGTAAAACCACAGAAAGAATCATTATTTACCTAGGGGAAGAAAAAGGAGGTAGACAACAAATTATCCTATTAAAACCTGGGTCTATTTCCTCCACAGTTAGATCCCTTAAAGGGCAAAATCACATGGTGCCTGATCACAGGCCACTGATTGTGGAAGAGGTGACTAGGCCTATTTCAGCCCCAGGTGTAGGCTTTTAGTGATGGACTATCCTTTTTATGAACTCCCTTTTTTAAAATTTTGAACAACACACTATTTTAAATACAGAATTGAAATAATGTTGGGGTTGGTGTGCCCTTTAGTGCTGAAATAGTGCCAATCTACCAACAGTGAACATATGGCAAACTTGTGTGTAGGGGATCATCTGGTGCTGAAATAGTGGAAGTATCACAAATTCAGGGAAAGCTACAGCCTGTTTAAAATTTCTGGAAATATAGGCACAACAAGAGTAAGATTATGAGGATAGGAATAAATACTTACTCCTTCAATGCAATGTGCAACAACAAACATTAAGAACTTTAGGGAAACATGCCTTCACCTAATGGACAAAAAAAGTTGTACATCAAACATATACCAACAGACATATGAAAATTCTTGAACAGGAAACTAAAAATAACTATCTTAAGGAAACCCAAAGAAAACTTCAAGAAAATCAAGAGAAATGCTTCAGATTTCTAGCAAAAAATACAAGAAATAAATTGAAGTAGTTTAAAAAAATCCAAGGAATCCTTGAGCTGAAAAGTTTACTAATAAAAATTAACAATGTGATAAAAGGTGCTAATATCAGAATAGATCAAACAGAAGAAAGAATTAACAAGCTTGAAGACAGCATATATGTAAACACACAGAGGAGAAAAATGAAGAATTAAGAGGAATTATAAAATCTTACAGAAATTTTGGAATAGCAATAAAAGAACAAGTAATCAAGTTATTTGTTTCAAGAAGAGTTTGAAAATGTCAAAGGGAGAGTAAATTCCTTCAAAAAGATAATACTGAAAACTTCCTGAACCTTGAAAAAGATGCAACTATTTGGGACAAGAAAGTCAAGTAGTCATATTAAATTCAATGAACTCTATTCTAAGACATATTGTGACCAATCTCTCAAAACTTAAACACAATAAAAGAACTCTCAAAGCAGCAAGAAAAAAGAAGAAGCAAATAACATTTAAGGGTGTTTTAATTTGCCTCCCATCAGATTTTTAAGCAGAAAACTTCCCAGTCAAGAAGGAATGTGGTGATTTTGGGTAGCATGAAAATTGGAGGTAACTGCCAATCAAGAATATTGTACATTTCTAGACAAACAAAAGCTGAGAGAATGTAGCAGTATAGATCTGTTCTGTAATCAATAGTAAAAGTTTTATGAACTGAAAAGATACTAATGATTGAAAACAAAGCACTGGAAGATGTAAAACTTACTGGTAAGAGTAATTAAAAAGAAAAATTCAGAATGTTCTCACGTTGTAAAAATAGTGCACAAAGCATTCATACCTTTGGATTGAAGAATAAAATATCAAATAACAAATTGTGATAGCTATATTAATATGTTAAGAGATAGACAATATACAAAGATGTGACATACCTAAAATTCAAAATGGCCAGGTGCAGTGGGAGTGCACATCTGTGGTCCCAGCAGCTACTTAGGCTAAGAAAGTAGGATCACAATTTTGAGGGTGGCCTGGGCAACTTAGGAGACTCTGTCTCAATATAAAAGACAAATAGTGTTGGCGATGTAGCTCAGTTGTAAGCATCCCTGTTATAAATCTCCAGTGCCACTGATAAATAAGTAAGTAAATAAATAAATAAACCAACCAACCAACAAATAAATAGAGTACTACCATAGTGGTTTTTTTTTTTTTGGGGGGGGGGTACTTTTAATCTTTTGTCACATGAGAGATTGAACCCAGGATTGCTCTACCATTGAGCAACATATCCAGCCCTTTATATATTTATTTATATATTTATTTACTTACTTATTTTGGGGATGTGGACTCTATTGCCACTCTATTGGCCTTGAACATGTGACCTTCCAGGCTTAGCCTCCCAAATCACTTAAATTACAGTTATGTGCCACCACACCTAGCATATCAGTATACTTTTGCTCTTTTGTTTTGTTTTAATTTCTTTCCCTCTATTTAGTATAAATGTCAAATCATCATGTAACACAATAAATAATCAACATATGTTGTGAGTCTTAAGAAAACCACAAATCAAAAATGTATAATACACTCATAAAAATAATGCTAATCAAAATACACTAGTAGAGCAAGTCACTTAACCACAAAGGATGACTATATGAGAAGGAAAAATAAAGGGATTATGATAAAATACAATAAAACTAGAAAGCAAGTAACAACATTGCATGAGTAAGATTCTACCTAATGAAAATTACCTTTCATAGAAATGGACTGAATTATCCGATTAAAAAGATACAATAAGTGAATAGTTTTTTTTTAAAAAAAAAAAGACCCAACTATATGTTTCTTAGAAGAAGCACACTTCACCTCTGTAGACTGGAAGTGAAGAGATAGACATATTTCATCCAAGTAAAATCTGAAAGAAAGCAACAATACCATACAAAATAGACTAAATAAAAAAATAACAACAAAGAGAGCATGCCATTTTATAATAATGAAGGGATCAATTCAGCAAGAGTAAATAACATTTGCAAATACATATGCATCCATACATATAGAATATATATAGAAAATATTAATAGTCTAAGAGGAGAAAGGAACTCTAACATGTGAATAAAGGACCCCAATATATTATTAAGAGACTTTAACACTCCACTTTTAGGAATATTTTTGGAAGATCAGTGTTTTCTTCTTAGTTTTTGAAGAAGTTCAATTTATAATTTTAATTCATTTGTTTTAGTTTAATAATGAAGAATCTTTTGCATAACTAAAGGCAGCCATTATTTTTGCTTGCTATTTTGTTAATTTTTTTTGCTTATTTCAGATTCAATGTATTCTCCCTTTTCTTGTTTATTTTGGGAAAAACTGAAGATGAATGTGTCTTACTCTCTTTCCTAATAAAGGCTCTGAGTACTGCTTTAACTGCTTCTCACAAATTTTTATATACTATTTTTCCGTATTATCTAAATAATTATTTCATTTATCATTATGTTAAAAAACTTGAGCCTTATTGAAAATATTTTATTTGGTCTCTAAATATAAATTTTTCCAATGATTAATATAAATCTCAGAATCTTATAAATTAGCTGAGACTCTTTTGGTAGCCTATTTTATGTTCTAACTTGGAGAATGTCTCATTGCTGTGGAGAAGACTGTGTGTTTCTGCAGCTGTTGGATAGAATGTCTGCAAGGTCCATTTGGTCTAGGGTGCAATTTAACCTGGCTATTTCTTCGTTGATTTTCTGTGTGGATTATGTGTCCTTTGCTGAAACTGGTGTATATAGTTTCATAGGGCTGCTGTATCAGGATTGTACAAGTTGTTTGGTGTTATCGCTCTTAGTGCTAGAAGATCAAGATCAAGGTGTCAACAGGATTTTTTCCTTTTGAGATAATCTGGGATTGTTTCCTTCAGTGCCATTTAAATCTCTCTGTCATCTAGTTTCTTGTTTGTTTACTTGAATCACTAGTTTTACTTTATATTGTAGATGCATTACCCTGATCTCTTCCTTTATTTTAATATGATGTTTTTACATTTCTGTGTTTTTTCACAGGCATTGTTTTATCAAATATGTAAGATAAGTCCCTACTCCAATATGATCTCATCTTAACTAGCTGCACCTGCAAGAAACATATTTCCAAATTAGATTATATATGAGGCATTAGTGTGAGGAGTTCAACATATATTTCTGGGGGGACATAATTCAACCCATAAAGATACACACAAGAGGCTGTGACTGGGGCTCAGTGGTAGAGAACTTACTTGCCTGGCATATGTTTGGTGCTGGGTTTGATCTTCAGCACCATATAAAAATAAATAAATAAGATAAAGATATTGTGCCCAACTACAACTAAAAAATATTTTTAAAAAGATACACACAAAAACACATGCATAGTATTGTTTCCATATATACTTAGAGCTATTATGTACATAGTGAATAAGTACAGGAAATGGAGCTGAACATCCATCAGAAATCATGAAGGAAGTGCAAAGTTAAACTAAATATTACATATAATATCGATTTTTTAAAAAGTAAAACTAAAGTATATATAATATCAATTTTAAAAAACTACACTTGTTTTTTTTTGACTTGTGATGCAATCTATTCTGGACAAATTTCTGTTTGAGTAGAATGTACTGTTGAGAAGAAGTGTTATTTCAAAGCTGTTATATGGAATATTCTATTCAAAAAGAAGGCTGAACGGATTTACTAGACAGGGCCCTTTGGCCTAGAATGCATTCTAACTTTGCTGTTTCTTTGTTGGTTTTCTACCTACACATCCACCCATTGCTGAAATGGAAGTGTTAAAGCCCTTCCTGTTATTATTACATTGAGGTATATTTCTCCTTTTAATTTTGTTAATATTTACTTTATATATTCAGGTCCTCTCTTACTGGGCACATGTATATTTACAATTGTTATTTCTTCTTATTTTCTCGTTTTTGTTCTTAATTTAGTCTTCTCTATTGGATTTGCAGTGTTACAATCTCAGTATCTCTCCGTCCTTTCTAAAGAATATATTTTTGTGTAAAATATTCTTGTTTGGCAGGTATTCTTTTTTCAAGACATAAAATAACAAAGAAATTTAAGAATTTTACTGAAGCAAATTAAATTGAATAAAAAATATAGAGTTGGACACACTGGTAAGAACCTGTAGTCACAGCAACTTCTGAGGATGACGCAGGAGGATACCAAGTTTCCAGGCTTAGCAAATTAGTAAGGCCCTACATTACTTAGAGAGACTCTGTATCAAAATAAAAAAATAAATAAATAAACAGATCTGGAGATGTGACTCAGTGGTAAAGCATTCCTAGGTTCAATTCCCAATACTTCCTCAAAAATAAAGTCCCCCCCCCAGACAAAATAAAATAATATCTATAATATAAAGCAAAGGATCTACTAAGTGGAAAATCTATAGCAACCGATGCCTACATTACATCAAAATAGCCGAAAGATCTCAAGTAAAGAGTCTGTCATTGCACTTCAAGAAACTAACAAAACAAGAACAAGCCGAACTGAAAATTAGTAGAAGAAAAAAGACAATATACATCAAAGAAGAAATAAATTAAAGATTAAAAGTGAACTAGTAGATGAATTCAGCAAGTTTTAGGGATACAAAATCAACGTACAAAAATCACTTAATATGCAATACACCAATAGTGTCAGAAATTTATGTCAGAATCTTCCTCTGTCTTTCCTATTTCTTGTCCTTCTCTCTTCTCTTAATTCCCCTTTGTCTAATCTATGAAACTAATCACCAATAGTGATTTATTTGAAAAAGAAATCCCATTTAAGATATCTACAAAAAGGGCAAAATTGTTTTTTTTGGTAAGCCCCTAAAACCCCCAAACACACAAGCAAAACAAAAGTAAACAAATGGGATTAGATCAAACTAAAAAGCCTCTGCACAGCAAAAGAAAAAAATAACCAGACATAAACTACAGATTTGGAAAGAATATTTGCAAAATATAAATCTGACAAAGGGTTAATATTCAGAATATGAAAGTGAGCTCAGTAGCAAAAAACAAAACAAAACAAAACAAAAAAAAGATAAAAAATGGGCAAGACTTAGTAGACATTTCTCAAAAGAAGAGAGACAAAAGATAGATATATGAAAAAATGCTCAACATCATCAATTATTAGGGAAATGAGAATCAAAATCACAGTGTGATACCACCTTACTCTTGTAAGGATTTACTATTAGGAAAAAATAAATTAAAAAATAAATAAATAAATAAATTTATTTTTTAAATTATATATATATATATATATATATATATATATATATATATATATATATGTCACTCATACTACCAAACTAATCTGGGAATTATTACAGTATATATATATATATATATATATATATATATATATATATATATATGAGACAAATGTTTGGTGAGAGTTTGAAATAAAGGAAACACACACTCTTCATGGGAATGTAAGTTAGCCTATGAAGTAGGGCATCCATTCAAAGGCAATAAAGTCTATATTTTGAAGACACACATTTAAGGTAGCATGATCCATAATAGTTGTGAAATGGAAAAAACCTAAGTGTCCATCAATAATTAGATGACATAATATAAACCATGGAATACTATTCACCCATAAAATTAATGAAAACCCTATCATTTGTGGCAATATGGGTGGATCTGGAGGTCATTGCCTTGCATTTCTGAAATAAGTCAGGTACAGAAACATGAGTACTGCATGATCTCCCTCATGTATGTCACCTAAAATTTTGATCTCATAATTTTGTTGTTGTTCTTATGTCTGATGTCATTTTACATATTTATTTATTAATTTTAGTTTATATGACAATAGATTATAATTTGGCATATTTATATGAATGTGGAGTATATCTTATTCTGTTTAGGATCTCAGTCTTGTGGTTGTTCATGATGTAGAGATTCACGTGGTGTACTCATATATATATATACAGGAAAGTTATGTCAGAATCTTTCCTCTGTCTTTCCTATTTCTTGTCCTTCTCTCTTTTCTTAATTCCCCTTTGACTAATCTATGAAACTCCTATTCTTCCCCTCTCCCATATCATAGAGAACATTCAACTTTATGTTTTCTGCAATTTTCTTATTTTGCTTAGCATAATAATCTCCGGATCTATCCATTTTATAACAAATATCAAATACTTATTCTTTTTTATGCCTGATCAATATTCCCCTGTGTGTGTGTATATATATATATATATATATATATATATATATATATATATAAAATCTTCTTTATCCATTTGTCTGTTGAGGAGCACTTACTTTGGTTCACATTACCTTAGCTATTGTGAATTGAGCGCTATAAACATTGATGTTGCTGTGCCACTGTAGTACACTGTTTTTTTTTTTAAGAGAAAGAGAGAGAGAGAGAGAGAATTTTTTTTAATATTTATTTTTTAGTTTTCGGTGGACACAACATCTTTATTTTATTTTTTTGTGTTGCTGAGAATAGAACCAGTGATCCGTGCATGCCAGGCGAGTGCTCTTCCACTTGAACCACATCCACAGCCCATAGTACACTGTTTCTAAGTCCTTTGGATATACAACAAGGAATGGGATAAGAGGGTCAAATGGTGGTTCCATTTCAAGATCTCTGAGGAATCACCATACTGCTTTCCAGAGTGGTCACACCAATTTGCAGTCCCAACAACAATGTGTGAGTGAACCTTTTGTTCTTATCCTCACCAATGTTTATTGTCACTTGTACTCTTGATTGTTTCCATTCTGAGTGGAGTGAGATGAAATCTCAGTGTAGTTTAATTTGTATTTCTCTAACTGTTAGAGATATAGGACATTTTGTTATATGTTTGGTTACTATTCCTATTTCTTCTGTGAAGAGTATGAACTAAGTGATTATCACAACAGTGGCAGAAAAAGCATTTGACAAAATACAATATCCATTCATGTTTAAAACAGTAGAAAAACTAGGAATAGCAACAAGATACCTCAACATTGTAAAATCTATATATGCTAAACCCAAGGCCAACATCATTCTAAATGGATAAAAACTAAAAGCATTCCCTTTAACATCTGGAAAAAGACAGGGATGCCCTGTTTTACCACATTTATTCAACATAGTCCTTGAAACTCCAGCCAGAGCAATTCGGCCAAATGAATAAATAAATGGATACAAATAGGAAAAGAAGAACCTAAAGTATACCTATTTGCTAATGACATCATCCTATATTTAGAAGACCCAAAAAACTCCACCAGAAATCTTTTAGAACTCATAAATGGATTCAGAAAAGTAACAGGATATAAAATTAACATCCATAAAACAATTGAGTTTCTATACACCAATGGTAAATAAGCCAAAGGTAATTTAGAAACACTATCCCATTCACAACTGCCTTAAAAGATATATTAGGACATCAGTCTAACAAAAAGAAGTGAAAGACAATGAAAACTACAGAACACTAAAGAAATAATTTTAAGAAGACCTTAGAAGATGAACTGACTTTACATGTTCTTGAATAGGCAGAATTATTATAAACAAAATGACCGTACTTCTAAAAACACTGTACAGATTTAATGTAATTCCTATTAAAATTCCAATGAAGTTCTTCATAGAAATAGAAAAAAAATCATGAAATTTATTTGGAAAATAAAAGGCACTGAAAGTCAAAGCAATTCTTATTAGAAGAGTGAAGCAGGAGACATCACAATACCTGACCTTAAATCACTACAGAGCTATAGTAATAAAAACAGCATGGTATTGGTACCAAAACCAGACATGAAGATCAATGGAACAGAACAGAAGACACTGAGACAAACCTACCTAAATATAGTTATCTCAAGTATACAAAGACACTATAAACATGCATTGGAGAAAAGATAGCTGTTTTAACAAATGGTGCTGAGAAAACTGGAAGTCCATATGCAGCAGAATGAAAGTGAACCCCTAGATAGTACCTTGCAAAAACCTCAGCTCGAAGTGGATCAAAGACCTGGATATTATACCAGAAACCCTACATCTAGTAGAAGAAAATATAAGCTGAATACTCTGTCTTGTCAGTTTAGGAACCAACTTAGTCAACAAGATTCCTAAAGCCCAAGAAGTAAAAGCAAAAATCAATAAATGGGATGGTATCAAACTAAAAATCTTCTTCACAGTAAAGGAAACAAGAGCACAAAGACAGAGCTTACAGAATTGGAGAAAAACTTTGCCACCTTTACCTCAGATAGAGCATTAAACTCTAGGATATATAAAGAACTCAACTTAATGGCAACAAAACAAATAACCCAATTAATAAATGGAAACAATTTTAATCAGAGTAGAATGATGGTTTGCAGAGTCTGGGAAGAGTAAAGGGTTGGGGAAACTTGGGAAAATGTTGATGTATGTAAACTAAGTTACAGTTAGTAGAAATAAATTCTAGGGTTCTATGGTGACTATAGATAACAATAATGAACTCAACATTTCAAAAAAAGGGGAAGACATTTTTTTGAATGTTTTCACCATAAACCAATGATCAACGTTTTAGGAAATAAGTATGAAAATTATACCAGCTATACATGTATCAAACACCACAGGTTATCCCATAAATATGTATAATTTTACATGTCAATATAAAAATTGTAACACAAGAAGTACATTTCTAAATATGTGTACATCAAACAAATTCTAATTAAAATGATAATAGCAATATTATATTTTAGAAAACATATATGCTATTATGTGTTATAGCTAAAGAACACTAAAAGACATTACTACCTAAATTCCCAGAAGAAATATTCATGATCCAGCCCTTTTAATGAATTTGTTTGTCATTTAATTTCAAGAAATCAGTATTTTGTATAGTTAATCAGTTTTAATGTAAGTTTGGCTAAAGTCAGTGAATCTTTATGAATCTATATAATTCTAATTATATTGAGAACTCCTTTTTTAATATCAGGGAGCACTGAGAAATTTCTCAAGGAGGACTAACTTCTAATAAATAATTGTATATGCATGTCAGCAAATAAATAGGAATCATGAAGGATTTCTGAACAATACATAACAGTAACAACAAATGACATTATTTTAAGTAGTATGAAATTCAAATATTTATATGAGATTTATATTTCAATAAGACTTTTCTTGAAAAGAAAGTTATAGTAACTATATATAAATCTTTTGTGTATATTTCTTCTTTTAAATACATTTACCAAGATATGCAAAGGTCTTAGAAAAAAATACACTTATAATTTTCCTCCTGAATCATAGATTTTCTCATTATCTAAGAGAAAGATGGATTTAAACTCACTTGAATAAAGAATTGTTTCCCTTAATATAACAACCTGAAACAAAGGTATAGAGCTAAGAATGAATTGACCAAAGCTGTGGGGGATATTGCTACCCTTTGTTAATTCCTCTGATCTAAGCAAACATCACATTCAGTTGTTTTGCAAAATGTACCTCTTAGAATAATGCTAAAGGTGACACAGGGTTGACTTACTACTGGATACAGGAATTGATCAGGTTGAAATTTGTCACATAGTATTCAGATTCAATTTATGTAATTCTTAGTCATTGAGGTCTGTACTTATCTCTATGAAAAGACCTAACTATCAAAATTATGATTTTTAAAAACAGAAATCTAAATTATCAACCAGTTACCTTACCAGATTAAAAGAGAAAGAGTAAATGGTCAAAAAATCAGATTGACTCTTTCCATCAGTCAAAATTTCCATGACTAGGCATAAAGGGTACAATAATCAGACAGAGATTTGTGGCGTCTCCCTGGGTCTAGATCCCTGGATGCTCATGCAGTCTGTGCACTGGGTATCGTACATTGAGTGGGCTTGTTTGGTATGTAAACTGTTGAGATGTCAATGTAAATTTGTTACTGTAGCATATTCTAGTCTCTTAGGAAAACCAGGAGCATTTCAGGGACAAATTGTCTGTCACCTACTCTTAAATGGATGTGGAAAGAAGTTCCTGATACAAGCAAACTTTTCCAGACAACCAAGATTTTATAGTACACCAGTGTCTGCCAAGCATTCTCATTTGTACTGTTTGAAAAAGTTTCTCTAGCTTCCCTTGCAAAAATCTTTCTCTTCTTATGTCTCTAAAATATATCCTCATTTTTGAGATCTACTTATTTGTGAAACTGTTTTAATAATGCCGTCTGTCTTCCTTTTCCATTGAAAAATTAAATCTATATTTAATTATACAAGATATTTTTCATTGTTTAATGGTGTCATTATCTATTTCCCATTACTTATTGACTTCAAAATGAATATAGATCTTCTTATCTTAGCTCTATAGCAATCTCATCATTCTCAAATGAATTTCAGAAAGATGGTGGTTACTCGTTTTCCTTCATTCATAAACGAATACTTTTACAAATCACATCTTATTAAAGAATAAAATTCACTTTCACTTTTCATTATTCAAAGTTCTTTTTCTCTCTTCTTCCATCTGCTGCTGACTTTTTCATGTCCTGATGCTATTTCTAAAAGTTCAAAACGGAGGCGATTTTTCCCTTCTCTATTTCTATAGTATAAACTTATAGTGTAGAAATCTAGTGTATTATGTCTCCTAGATCCATATTATCTAAGTTATAATAATATCATGTTATTTCTTTTAATGGAGTTCTCCATAAACTGAATACATAATTATGTGATTTACATATCTCACTCCATATCCAGATATATTTTACTAAAAAGTGTGTGTTTATGAATATAATAAATATAAAGAAAAACATATAGATAGATATATAAATATATACATATATATTTAAATGTCTCTATTCTTATCTCTTCTTTCTGCCCTAAGATTAAACACAATAAAGAAACTAGCAAAATTTTTTCATTAGTTGATATATTTGATTTTTAAAAAAAATATACTGGGAGAGTTTCTTATTAATTTAAGGTACCATTGCTCTCTCTACCATATATCTCTACCATCTGTTCAAGTGATATTTTATTGTCTCTTTTGCCATTTGGTATAATGAAATATTTATTTAAGGTGGTATGTGAAGTATTTCAAAATTGCTCTTATCAGCTTCTTTGAATCCACTCATGCCTATTCTTCTTGCAATTATTACAGTAGATTTCTAAAAGTATAAATTATTCATTTGCATCTGCCTTGCTCAAAACGTTCCGGAAGTTTCACTTCATTATTGAAATGAAATCCTATATCCTTGTAATTATTTTAGAGGGTCCCATATGATCTTATTCTTACTAGATGACTTGCTTTAGATTCTTTCCATTAGTTTCCTTCTTATAAAGTTTTTCTCAAGCACCCCATGTCTTTCTTTTTTAAAAATTTTTATTTATATATGACAGCAGAATGCATTATAATTCTTATTACATATATAGAGCACTATTTTTCACATCTCTGGTTGTACACATAGTATATTCACACCAATTCATGTCTTCATACCCGTACTTTGGATAATAATGATCATCACATTCCACCATCATTAATTACCCCATGCCCCTTCCCTTCCCCTCCAACCCCTCTGCCCTATCTACAGTTCATCTATTCCTGACATGCTCCCTCTCCCTATCCCATTATGAATCAGCCTCCTTATATCAAAGAAAACATTCAGCATTTGGTTTTTTGGGATTGGCTAAATTCACTTAGCATTATCTTTCTAACTCCATCCATTTACCTGCAAATAACATGATTTTATCCTCTTTTATTGCTGAATAATAATCCATTGTGTATATGTGCCACATTTTTTAAATATCTATTCATCTGTTGAAGGGCATCTAGGTTAGTTCCACAGTTTAGCTATTATGAATTGTGCTGCTATAAACATTGATGTGGCTGTGTCTCTGTAGTATGCTGTTTTTAAGTCCTCTGAGTATAGACCAAGGAGAGAGATAGCTGGGTCAAATGGTGATTCCATTCCCAATTTTACAAGAATCTCCATACTGCTTTCCATAGTGGCTGCACCAGTTTGCAGTCCCAACAGCAGTATATGAGTGTACCATTTCCCCCACATCCTCACCAATGCTTATGGTTGTTTGTATGCATAAAAGCTGTCATTCTGACTGAAGTGAGATGAAATCTTAGGGTGGTTTGATTTGCATTTCTCTAATTGCTAATGATAATGAACTTTATTTATGTATTTGTTGATTGATTGTACATCATCTCTGAGAAGTGTCTGTTCAGGTCCTTGGTCCATTTATTGATTTTTTTTTTTTTTTTTGGTGTTTAGCTTTTTGAATTCTTTGTATACCCTAGTGATTAGTGCTCTATCTGATGTGTGAGAGGTAAAGATTTGCTCCCAAGACATAGGCTCTCTATTCACCCCACAGGTTTTTTCTTTTGCTGAGAAGAAACTTTTTGGTTTGAGCCCGTCCCATTTATAGTTTTGTGATTCTAATTCTTGTGCCACAGGAGTCTTATTAAGGAAGTTGGGGCCTAATCCCACATGGTGGAGATTAGGGCCTACTTTTTCTTCTATTAGACACAGGTTCTCTGGTTTTATTCCCAAGTCCTTGATCCATTTTGAGTTGAGTTTTGTGCATGGTGAGAGATAGGGGTTTAATCTCATTTTGTTGCATATGAATTTCCAGTTTTCCCAGCACCATTTGTTGAAAAGGCTATCTTTTCTCCAATGCATGTTATTGGCACCTTTGTCTAATATAAGATAATTGTAGTTTTGTGGGTTAGGTTCTATGTCCTCTATGCTGTACCATTGGTCTACCAGTCTGTTTTGGAAGCACCCCATCTCTTATATAGATCATTTTTTCATGCTTTTTGTGTCTTTACTCATGTGACAAAAATTAATAATATCCATTTCAGAGGAAGTTCTTCTTTACTATCTTTTTAAGTCTATTTGAGCACCATACCACAGAAAAAAAGACTTAAACAACAAAAGTGTATCTTTTTTTCTTAATTTTTCATTCTAATTTGTTATATATGACAGCAGAATTGTAATGTGCTTTACAATTTATATTACACCCATAGAGCACAATTTTTCATATCTCTGGTTATATACAAAGTATATTCCTACCATTCATGTCTTCACACATGGATTTAGGGTAATGATGTCCATCTATTCCACCATCTTTTCTATCCCCATCCCCCCTCCCTTCCCTTCCTACCCCTCTGCCCTATCTAGAGTTTTTCTAATCCTCCCATGTTCCCCCTCCCAACCCCACTATAAATCAGCTTCCTTATGTCAGAGAAAACATTTGGCATTTGTTTTTTGGGGATTGGCTAACTTCACTTAGCATTATATTCTCCAACTCTATCCATTTACCTGCAAGTGATGATTTTATTCTCTTTGGTGGTTGAGTAATATTCCATTGTGGAATATTACTTCTAGACTTGTAGGTGACCACTTTCTCACTATTGGCTCACATGATGTTTCCAGAAAATGTGCATCCTGAAACAGCTAGTAAAATTCCTGGTGCCTCTTATCAGATCCTGTCTTTATCCTTACAATCTTTTTTAACCCAAATTACTTCCTTAAACACCATGTTTGCAAATACAGCTGCAGCTGTGTTGGGTCTTCAACATTTAAGTTTTGGGGAACACAAATATTATGGTTTGGATATGTGATATCTCCTGAAAATTTTAATCATTGGATTAATCTATTTAGTTGATTAATAATTTGAAAGGATTACTAGGTGGTAACCATAGACCTGTGCCATCACTGGTCATTTTGCCTTAGGGATTATATTTGGTTCCTGGCTCCTTGCTTGCTCTTTCTGTTTCCCAACTTCAACGAACCAAGCAATATTCTTCCATGAAAACCTTTCTGCTGGGATTTTCTGCCTGAACTCAATTCCTAAGACTTGGAATTGGCCAACTGTGAACAGAATCTTTGAAACCATGAACCCAAACAAACATTTGTGCTCTAAGTTTTCTTGTCAGACATTTTTCATCTATGGAAAGTCAAATGGAAAACTGAATAACACAATAAAATTCAATCCATAACATCACTGAGGTAGTATTCTCCTTTATCTAAAATTATATGCCCTTTTGTCTTCTGTGAGTGCTCCTATTGAATTCATAACTACTATTTGCAATGGTGCCACATATGTATTTACTTTGGTATGGAAACTCAATGAGGATGGGCTTTGTGGAATTTAAAAGTTCATTTTCCTAGGATCTAGAATTTGACAAGCATTTTTTTTTTATTTTAGAGCAAATGAATATTTCAAGAAGAAATGAATGTATTACTAAATCATGATACAAAGAAACATCAGAACAGAGGGAAGAGACAACAGAATATGCTGGTCATTTTTGAACTTGGACACTTTTTAATCTTGTTTCTTTTTTCTAATTAAAAATTTTAATAATATCTAAATATATGTTGAATTTCCCAAATGGAATGAAGGATTGTAGTCATATAGATTAAATCTAACAAAGACATTTTAGTTTTAAAATAATTAATATTTAATGTATTATGGATATTCTACTCATACATAATTTCCACATGAGATCTTATATGAATGAGTTGCAGAAATCTTGCCAACACCTATTTCAAACAATTTGTGTTGTTCAAATTTTATTAGGAGTGTTTTCCAATTCTTTAAGCAACGTTTTTACATAATTTTATTTCAAGGAGTCAACATTCTTATCTCCCTTGGTGACTATAAGAAGCAAACACATTCTTATATAATTATAAAGAGCACTTATAATGCAAATACCCTGTGACTAGAGTTAAAAGAGTGAATTTTCCTTAAGAGGGAAATAGTTTATAAAACAACTTTTTTGGAGAGACCAGAATAATAGTAATTTTAAAGAGTGTACATTTAGTAAAAGATTTTTGCTCATTTGTCATTTATTTTGTATTAGAACTAGTATTACATTTATTCTCATTGCTATGTGTCACTTGTAAGTTCAAAGAGTGATGATATATTCTACTCACTTTTCCCTTCACCTTGCATAAAGTCAATTAACCAATGTAAAATAGGCATATGTAAACTTTTTTTCTACCATCCTAAAATTCACTTACTAAAGGAAGAAATTGTTTTGGAAAAGTCATTAGGATAGCATAATTACTCCTGATATGATTATGGCTCTCTTAAACCTGTGACAGTTTCATCACTTAGGCCATTGATTGCAAGAAACCGCTTCTAGTATAAAACAAAGCTACATTTTCAATGGATATTGGAAATGATGTCAAGGAAAGCCACCCCTCTAAGCATCACACCTCATTATTGACCAGATACTGGCTCATTCGTTCAAATTATTTAATTGAACCATTCAAGTCAAGGCATAAAGTAGACAAATTAATTTAGTGATTGTCAATAGGCTGAGAATCCCTGTGGATCTCTTGAAACTTTCTGAATATTTTGCAATAGTGTTCAGTTGACCCATTTTACAAACTCATTATTTGAGTAAATATTTCCTTACTTTGCTTTAAGTTTTGCTTCCAAGAACCATTTGTATGTTGCTAGTTTAAATTTTCATGATTTTAATGTTGAACAGTTTTTGCTTTTGTGATCATATCTGGAAGAATTCATCTTGTGAAATTTCTTTTGGATTTATTATTTAGTAGTGTGGATACAGTTATGCCTTATTAGTCAATGCTTTTTAAAATACTCAATTCAATCTTGATGTCAAAATTTGGGGGAATACATAGGACAGTGAAATCATCTTCATTTGGAAAATTTGAATAAATATTTTTATTCTGCCTCTAATTGAAAGATTGGCAAGATGTTTTCTAAGTCTCCAGTTATAAAAGGCATAATCTTCTCAACTGAAATAGATTTGTGATCTAAGTCACATTGGAAGTAGAAGACATAGTTTATACTCTCAGTGCTTCTGTTACTATAATTTTCAAGGAAATTTTCTCAACTTTTCTTCAAAACTTCTTGACTTTGTTTCTAAACAAATAAAAGTTTTAAACAACTATTTTTCATTGAGAAGAAAATGTTTAGAAAAGCACTATATTGAAGGTAAATAATTAATCATAGTTTTCTCATATTGCATTTTAATTTGACTTTTTACTTTCAGAATCATAAATGATATGATCTGTAGGTCTGAATATTTAATAATTTCCTAAGAATATTTCTTGAAGCATTTTAAGTAATGTATATATACACTATATTTGAGAAAGTTCTTTGAATTTTGGTGAAATGATCTACCAAATTAATTGTCTAAATTAAAAACTGAAAAATTTAAAAAAATCTATATATTTAAACTACCATAATAAAAAAGATAATTAGAGAAAATAAGTAGAATCAAGAATGGTCTAATTTTAAGGATGTTTAACTCAGTGAGTTGTAAATTATATTTATTTAAAAAAATAGATATCATATTCTAGTTTTACATAAAATGTCAGTAAGTGCAACTAAAACTAGTGATGGAAAGTAGGTGATTTCTTGCAGAGTTGGAGCAGGGAGATTCAAAGGGAACAGAGATCACAAGGGAGCATTGCCGCAGTCCAGCTGCAGCAAAATAACGGGGGGGGGGGGGGGGGGGTGAAGAACAATTTGTGTAGATTGATACAGCAGGAGTAGGAGCCGTTTATTGTAGGACAACAGAGGTATTTATACATTCCACACAGCTTATCTTAATTAGCATAAACTAGATACATCAGTCAACCAATAAGGAATCTCCACACTTAATGGCTCGCTGGCTTTACTTCACAAACCACTCCCTCTGGCAAAATGCCAAGCGCCATCCAGACATGTTTACAGACCTTAACAGAGCATGAGGAAATTTGACAGGGTAAAGTACTTGTTTAAAATGCATATCGTGGTTGGAGTTTTGCAAGTGTTTATATATGTACACATTAAACTTTATAAAATGCATACACAATTGTATACAACATATCTCAATAAAGATGGAAAAATATAGCAAACCAGTGTACTAAAGAATCCAATTCTGTAATCTAATTATAATTTATAACTCAATATTTAGTGAAAAAATTATAGTATATATTAGTCTAGCTACAAAAGACTTATAAACCCATTTAACCAAATTGATCTAATTAA
Organism: Marmota flaviventris; assembly: GCF_047511675.1. Classification (NCBI taxonomy): domain Eukaryota; kingdom Metazoa; phylum Chordata; class Mammalia; order Rodentia; family Sciuridae; genus Marmota; species Marmota flaviventris. The sequence continues at coordinate 55,862,069 of NC_092500.1, read as the reverse complement.
AATACTAAGAACATTTCACTTGCAAATGTACATGCCTGGGAATTGTAGTTCAGTGGTAGAGTTCATGCTTAGTGTGCACAAGACCCTAGGTTAGCTTCTCAACCCTCAAAATAAATAAGTAAATACATTTTAAATAATTACTAATGATGGGTGTATACATCTCTATTCCTTGCCACTTGAGAGGCTGAGCCTCGCATTTTGAAGTTAGGTTGGACAACATAGTAAATGTCCCTCTCAAAAAGAAAAAAAAAATAAATGCTACAGAATGCATCTTTAACTGCACAAATCATTTATTAAAAAATGATCATATATTGACCCAGATGATTACAATGGGAATTCTTTCAATTCTTTTTCTCATTAAACTTTTGTTTTAATGGATCTCAAATTCTGTGGCAGATTTTTGTCAAGTTGTTTTCATTAAAAAGTACTGATTTTAAAAACTAATAACCTAAAACTGCCACACTCAAAAAAACAAATGGTCCCCAAAATATTATCCTTTACTTCTGAGGGTTTTATGATTCATTATTATCATTAACCAGTTTTTACTATTAAAATTAAGTGGACAATTGAGAGAAACTGTTCTGAGACTTTTCTTCTACCAGATTGTGGTGGTAGGTGTTAGGAATAATATTCATTCAGCCTTCTGAGCTTTCAGGGCAGACTTGGTGACCTTGACAGCTCTACCAGCCTTCTTTTCCATTGCTTTGATGACACCCACAGAACTCTCTGTGCGTGTCATATCGTGAACAACAAAATTACCCAGAGGAGGACAGTCCAAGAAGCTCTCAACACACATGGGCTTTCCTGCAAACATATCAACAATGGCAACATCGCCAGATTTCAAGACTTTAGGACCATCTTCTTACCAGTATGGTAATCTATCTTTTCTTTCAGCTCAGCAAAACTGCAAGCAATGTGAGCTGTGTGACAATCCAGTGCAGGGGCATAGCCAGCACTGATTTGGCCTGGATGGTTCAGTATAAACACCTGAGCAGTGAAACAAGCTGCTTCTAGTTATTTATGCTGTCGCCAGCAACATTGCCACAATGAACATCTTTGAGAGACAGGTTCTTGACATTGAAGCTGACACTGTCTCTGGGAAGAGCTTCACTTAGAGCTTCATGCTACATTTTAATAGACTTTACTTCAATTGTGACATTGACTGGAACAAATGTGACGACCATTTGAATGGTGAATACCATTGACTGGTGAATACCAGTCTCCACTTGGCCCAAAGGGACAGTACCAAAATCACCAATCTTGTAGACATCCTGAAGGGGTAGATGCAAAGGCTTGTCAATTGGACGAGTTGGTGGCAGGATGCAATCTAAATCTTCAAGCAGTGTGGTTCCACTGGCACTGCCATCTTTACATGTGACTTTTCCTCCCTCAAACCAAGGTTTATTAACATCTGGCTCCAACATGTCACCATTCTAACCAGAAATCGGCACATATGTTACTTTGTCAGGGCTGTAGCCAATTTTCTTAACCTAGGTGCTGATTTCCTTAATGATTTCCTCACATCTTTTCTGACTATGGAGTGGCTCAGTGAAAACCATTTTTGTTAACAGCAACAGTAAGTTGTTTCCCACCCAGTATGTAAATCAGCAAGGCATACTCATGCTTCTTCTCTTTCTGGGAGATACCAGCTTCAAATTTACCAACACCAGTAGCAAAAATTAGAACAGCATAGCCTGAGATGTGTCCTATAATCATGTTTTTGATAAACTCTCTTTGTCCTGGGGTATCAATGATAGTCACATAATTGCTGGCTTCAAATTTCCACAGGAAGATATCAATGGAGACACCACATTCACACTCAGCTTTCAGTTTATCCAAAACTCAGGCATGAATGAAGGAGCCTTTTCCCATCTCAGCAGTTTCCTTCTCAAATTTTTCAATGGTTCTTTTGTCAGTCCACCACATTTGTAGAACAGATGGCCAGTAAAGGAGAACTTACCCACATCTATGTGTCCGATGACAACAACAATGTCGATGTGAGTTTTTTCCTTTCCCATTTTGGATATAAGTTGGTGGTGGTTTTCAAGACACCTGCATTCTGGTGGCAAACCCACTGCAAAAAACTCTATTAATTTAAGATGTATATTACATCAATTTACATAAATTCTTTTGTAGCATAGAATGAATATATTCCAACTACAGTCATATGTAATAATGGGTTCATATTATAAGAAATGCATTATTAGGTGATTTCATTGTAATGTATGAACACTGTACAGTATATTTACACAATCCTATATTTTACAGGTCAATGACTTGAACATGGCCTATTGATGTAATCAAAAGTTTTTATAAACATGAGGTACACAAGGCTGGTGACACTTTAACATGACATACTCTTTTACAGTAGATGTTCTATAAGTAGAAGAATAAAATAAAAGTAAAAGTATAGAAAATATATAAAGTTGCATCAGTTTATCATTATCAAGTGTTATATATTTTTCATTTGTATGTGCTATACTTATATGTGACTGGAAGCACAGTAGGCATTTGTATAACAATATTATTAAAAACACATTATTAATGCATTGTCCTATGATATTAAAATGGCAATGATATTATCAGGTTGTAGGAATTTCTCGGTTCCATTATAATATCATGGGATTATTGTCATATATACTGTCCATCAGTGAATGAAACATCTTAGGGGGCATGACCATGTTTTCAGAAGCAAGTCTAACCTTAATTTAAAATCTAACAATATTAACATAGACGATTATTATAGACCAATTTTTCATGATCATCATTGCAAAAATCTTACTAAAAAGTAGCATTATCAAAACAAATTGGGGAATTCAATAGGTGTTTGATCAGGTATCATTTGCAAAGTGAATTATATTCAAAATCATATCCATTTTATTCACCACATTAACAATAAAAAAAGATGAACATTTTTGTTTGCATCTTGATAGATTCAGGAAAGATATTTGAGATTTTTGGGGTACTCATTTGAAGTTAAGAAAATAACAAGCAAACAAAAAGGAAATATTCTTAATATGATTTGAAAAATACAGCCAAACCCAAAAACATATATTGCAAGGATTTATCGACAGCTTTTCTCTTGGAATCAGGAGTAAAAATATCTTCATATAAACAATTTCATACAATATTGAACAGGAGGCCTCCAACTATGGAATAAGGATTTAAAAATCGTTGTGAGTCTAAAATTTAGAAAAGAAAGAAAATATCATATTTTAGAAATGAAATATTCTTGTATATAGTATTTACGTATTCAGAGAAATATCAACTAAACATGATAAATGTTTTTATATCTATACGTTACAAATATAAAATATTATTAAGAGTAGTTAGCAGAATTATATATAGACATCATGTGCTGATAAGCTAATTGTAATCTGAAATTTTCATATCAAAATGCATTAAAGCCACCTAACCTATGAATATGTTATAGCTTAGCAATATAGTGCACCTTATGGTACAGGTTTTTTACCCTTGTGATCCCATGACTAACTGGAAGCTACTGCTTACTGCCACTGCCCAGCATGGTGAGTGAGATAGTGTATGTCACATGTTTCTAGTCATGATCATAATTTAAATTTCAAAGTACAGTTTGTACTGAAATATATCATTTTTTCCTTTTGTCTCCCCGCCCCTTTGTGCTAGGTATTTTGGCCAGGGGTACTTTATCACTGAGATATATTCCCAGTCCTTTCATAATTTTTATTTTGAGACAGGTATTGCTAAGTTGCTGAACCTGTCCTAGAATTTGCAATTCTCCTGTCTTGCTGGGATTACAGGCATATGCCACCACACTGGCTTTGAATGTTTATCATTTCTGTAGCATCATAAAGTTAAAAAATTCTAAGTCAAAGCATTTTTAAATAAAGAACCATCTTTATTTCTCTTGAATGAGAAAATTGAAAACTACATTATATATAATATAAGCACTCCATTTTATTGTACATTTTTTTAAATTTAAATTGAAGGTTTGTGGCAATCCTCTGTCAAGCATGTCTATCTTATATATAATGTAGTTTTCAATTTTGCAACATTTTGTGCTCACTTTTTGTCTCAGTGTTCCAGTCTGATAACTTTGTATCATTCAAACTTTTTACTTATTATATTATATCTGTTATGGTGATCTATGTTCACTGATCTTGGATATAACTACTATAAATTTTGGGGGCACCATAAACTATGTGAAGAAAATGAACTTATTCAATTTGTTATGTTTTCTAATTTCTCCACTTATTGGCAATCCCCGCCTTGTCTATCCTTCTCCTTGATCCTTTCTATTCCTGGAGCTACAACAACATTGAAATTAGGTCAATTAATAACTATTAATTATTAGGTCAATTAATAATGACAAAGGCCAGGCATGGTAGCATATATCTATTGTCCCAGTGACCCAGAAGTCACAAGTAGAAGAATCATTAAGGTTGAGGTCAGTCTTAGCAACTTAGCAAAAACCCTGTCTCAAAATAAAAAAAAATAAAGTAAAAAAAAGAAGGGTTGTGGCTCAGTGATAAAGTATCATGGGCTCAATCCCTAGTACCAAGCACACACACAAGAAAATGTGATGTTGTTATAAGGTTATTAGGCCATGAATACACCTCCCTTGTGAATGGGATCCAAGCCATTATAAAAGAGTCTTCATGCAGAACACTTGCATTTTTGTCTTCCACCATATGAGCACACAACATTCTCCAGTAACAAAGTGCCATCTTGGATGCAGAGACAATAGCCACCACCATACAGCTAACCTGTCACACCTTGATCTTGGCCTTCTTAGAACCATGAGAAATAAATTTATGGTCTTTATAAATTACCTAGTCTCGGTATTATTTTCTTATAGCAACACAAAACATTGTAAAATATGCACATTAAAAGTCTAGCACCAATCCCAGCCTTGTGAGGGTATCTGCTAGCATTTGAAGTTCCAGATATCTATCTCACTTACCCATTTGAAATGAAAAACATAACAGCTGCCTTGTCAACCTGCAGAATTGTAAGAAGTGATAAGCGTTTATTATTTTGAGCTACTAAGTTTTGAGGTGATTCATTACATAGCAGTAGGTAACTAAGCAAACCATGATTTATATCTCTAGCTTAAAAAGTGGAATGAACAACTTTAGAAGGCCATTGATATATCTATCTTTGACTGTTATATTCTACCTCTTACAGCCCATTCTGATCTCTAGGTAATTTAAATCAGGGATTAGAAATCTATACCCCATAACACTGCTATCAGTTGAATTGTGTCCCCCTAAAACTGTGTTTAAGCTCTACCCTCTTGTGACCACCATCAATTCTGTTTGTGAATGTGGCCTTATTTGGGAACATAATATCAAGTTTACTCTATACTGGATTAGAATGGGCTCTAATAAAATATGAGTAGATATTTTTAAAAGATGAGAAGAATTATAATAGAGAGAGATACTGTAGAATGTCATGGAATGATGAAAGTAAAGATTGAAATGATACATGAACATGAAAAGAAATACCAAGAAGCTGGTGGCCACTAGAATCTCCTCTATAGAGCCCAGAAGGAGCCAACCCTGAAAACATTTTGATTTTTGTTTCAAATAACTTTTTCACTGCTATAACTAACAGACAAACCAGAACAATTTTAGAGACAAGTTTAGTTGAGGGCTCACATTTTAGAGGTCCAAACGCAGCTGGCTCCATTCTCCAGGGCTCTGGGTGAGGTAGAACATCATTACAGAAGATAATGACAGAAGAAAGAAGCTCACATGATGATCAGAAGCAGAAAGAGACACTTTCTATACACTAGATATAAAATATATACCCCTAAGGCATGCCCCCAGTGACTTACCTCCTCTAGCCACACCCTACCTGCCCTCAGTTTCCACTGAATTAATCTCATCAGGGGAATAATTCACTGATTGTGCAAAGGTCTCAAAACCCAATCATTTATCCTCTAAACTCTCTAGCATTGTCTCACACATGAACTTTTGGGTTCACCACACATCTAAACCATAATAATTCTAAGCCTTTAGTCTCCAGAACAATGAAAGAATAATTTCCATATTTTAAGACACTGAGTTTATGGATTTGTCTTGGTAACACTAGAAAACTAACACAGAGCTAAATTTAACCCACCAATTGTTTTTTTAAAAAATAACATTTTATTGTAATGATAGTCACAGTCATTCTCCTATGTGTTGCCCATAGTCAATTTCATGCTAAAATGGTGGAGTTGAATAGTTGCTACAGGGAGCCTATGGCCAGCAAATCTTAAGACACTGACCATGTGGCCCTTTAGAGAAAGAGTTCACTGAACTGGATTCAAAATGCACAGAGATATTTTTTGTATGTATTTGGAACTGGCAGGTTGGTCAGTGAGTGCTCCCTGTAATATATAGGGTGCATTACATACATGTGTGGGCTTATGTGTTTATGCATATATGTACATATTCATATATATAACTTACAAACACACATAGGTAGATTTCAAATTATTTCCAATGGTTATGTCTGAGAAAAAAAATAACATGATATATTTTCATTTTCTTTTCAGTAAACATTATAATGATAATTCATCACTGGAATTGATATGTTTATCAATAAAGTAATTCATGTAGCAGTTAAATGATTTGCTTAGATCCTACATAGATTCTAAGATAAATTAATAGTATTTCTCCACATTATACACATTCAAATCATAGTCCTTTTTCCTAGGACACTTTGAAGTAGATTATTTGGATTTCTATATCTATCTTTTTAAACATAATAAAAAAATAAAAAAGTTGAGATTGTAGAGATCCTTTTAAATCTCATTTGAAATTAGTAAAATTTGAGATAAGCTTGTGTTATTGCTCTTAGTTGATTCTGATGTAGAAGATCCAAATAATTTGAGAAAATATTTTAACCCAATATCTGAGGCTTTGGTTAGAATTTGTAGAAAATATATGGGGTTGAGGATGTAGCTACATAATATTAAAGCAAAAAACATATGTTATACAATATTAAAGTTCATCTTCATATGATTAGAATGGCTCCACACTAATAAACTATGGAAACCGCTATCAAAAAATCTTAAATATTATAGAAGCCTTTATTAACATAAATAAATTTATAATTTCATCCTGTTTTTTCCTTGTACCCATCAAACTTTAAAACATTTTTTAAATTAATGCTTTCTTCCCAATATAATTGCAGCTAAAATGTACATCTGAAAGAGCTAGTCTGTACAAAAATAGTTCTTTGACAATATAGTTTGCTTTGTATCCTTTGATGGTAGATATTTTTCTATTGAAAATGCAGAACTGGGCTCTGTGTTGCATGATTATAATCCCACAGCTTAGGTGACTTTGGCAGGAGGATCATAGGTTTGAAGTCAGCCAGCCTCAGCAATCTAGTAAGGTTCTAAGTAATTTGGAGAGACCCTATCTCTGAAAAAAAAAAAAAAAAAAGACTGGGCTGGGGATGTGGATTAGTGTTTAAGGGCCCCTGGGTTCAATTTCTATCACTAGTCCCAAAAAGAAAAAAATGCAGAAAACAAAGCTAGTTGTGGTGGCACACTTCTGTAATCCCAGCAACTCTAGAGGCTAAGGCAGAGGTTTGCAAGTTCAAGGATGTACTTAGCAATTCAGTAAGCCATAAAAAGTAAAATAAAATAAAAAGGTTTGGGGGTGTAGCTCTATGGTAAAGCAGCTCTAGGTTAAATACCCAGTACCAAAAAAAAAAAAAAAATCATTGGCATAAAGAGGGGGAGAAAATTCTGTAAGAAGTTTTGACTATTTATTTTTAAATGATTATATTTTCCCAAATGCTACAATGATTACTATATCATTTTATGAATATCTGATAGCAATTCAGTTGTTTAAAGTTATCTATTATGAATAATGTTTAAAATAAATATTTCAATGAAGTTTCTTACAACATATTCTATCAAAGAATTCACAGTTCCCTTAAGAAGTCAGAATCCTGAATGTACATATTTTAATGTATAGGAAAGTTATAATTGTAAATTTAATTTTCATAGAATTAGAAAGTACTGCACTAATGAGATATAAAAGTGAACATCAAAAATACTGCAATACTGCCCAGCATAAAGCCTGGAGAGGTTCCAGGCCAGACAACAAGGAGGGAGAATGCAGACTAGTGGACTTCCTGAGTTAAGGAGAAGGAGCTGATAATATAAGGAAACCAGGAGGCTAGAATTTCTATACCCAGTCCTGGAGAGGAGAGGGGAGGAAGGAGAGGAGAAAGAAAACTGTAGATGAATATCTTTCCTATTAAATTTGGCTGGAAAAATACAACAAAATAATGAAATATTAGCAATTTTAACATAAAATGTATATAATGCACACTTTAATCAAGTGGGATTCATTTTAGGTGCCTGAGCACTTGAAAACTAAAAAAAAAAAAAAAAAAAAGTAAGCTGCTGTATTAGAAATAAAGAAGAAAATTCATATGATCATATCAAATGATGAAAAATCATTTAAAAATATACAATACCTATTGATAATAAAAACTCCTAGCAAGTCAGAAATAGAAGCAAATTACATAATTACACACACACAAACTTGATTAAGAACATCTACAAGAAACATACAGTTAGCATCATACTTGATGAAAAAACGATGGTTTTCTTCCTAATACTAGAAATATAAATATAATAACAATTCCAAATGTTACCACTCTGTGGATGAAAGCCACAATATAAAGGTAAGAAGTTTTAACAACTGTGATAAAGAAGAAACGAAGGCATACATTTTTTAAAGAAATAAAACTGTATGTAGATGAGAGTTACCTGCAAGAAAAATATCAGGAATCTACAATAAAGAAAAAAAAGAAAAAGAAAAACTGTTAGAACTAAGGAATTCATCAATGTCTCAGAATACAAGATCAACACCTAAAAGACAATTCATTTTCTGTACTACCAAAAAACACTTGGAAACAAGAATTGAAAGAACAATATCATTCACAAAGAAAATGCATTAGTTAAGCATGATTTTTCACAACACATTATCAAAACCCATGTGATGTTTACTCAGTTTCCCTAAATGAGGGTGGTGAGTCAGATTAGAAATATTAAAGGTATGAGAAATTTAAGAAATAAAGACAAAGACATGAAAATGAGTGTGTGTGGGGGGCAGTGCAATGATTCAGCTCCAATGGATATTGAATCTAACAAAAGGAACGAAAACCCACACATCTATTTTATAGGTATGGGCATTAAAGAGTTTCTGTGTGAAAACCTTTTTGAGGTAAACAGGATGAAGTTGAGAAAATCAACATGGTTGGGGCTTAGGAGATATGCCCATCTCTTCTACCTCAAAGCTGGGATTTTGAGATCAAGGCTCTTGGACTAGTGAATTCCATGACAAGCATGGAACTTTCCTACCAACAGGAGTCATGCTACAAAGGGCATTGCCCTGGAACCCTTGCACCTCAGGGTTCCCAAAAGCAGGTCTGTTCAGGTTTCACATAGTTCAAAGCAATGATTTACTGAGTGGTCATGATAAAACATTTAGGATTGGGATACCAAATATTATAAACTTCTGATAAAGAAACTGAAGAAGATACAAAGAAATGGAGAGATGCACTGCATTTGTGGATACTGAATATTTCAATTCTCACCTAATGGAACTCGCTGTCTTTAATTCAATTCCTACCCAAAGCCCAGAAATGATTTTGTAGAGAAAGACAAATTTATTTTAAAAGTTGTACAAATTTTTCATTTGTTTCTGAGATGATTTTAGGAATACTAAAGTTAGTTACTCCTGGGCATTGGTGGTCCATGAAATAATCCCACTACTTGGAAGGCTAAAGCAAGATATCTCAAAGTCAAGGCCAGCCAGATTGGGCAATTTTGGAAAAGAAAGAAAAAACAAAAGAAGGAAAGAAAGGAAGGAAGGACAGAAAGAAGAAGCTTCACTAGTGGTGAGAGAGTCCCTAGCTTTAATATCCAGTACTAATACTGGGGGGAAAAGAAAAGTCAGTTGCCTGCAATAAGTAAATTGTAATTCAAAAACTTTCTAGGGCAAAATAATTCCATCTGAGGCCATGATAAGTATTAGTTTTATATTCTACAATTTTACCTACAGTGGAATTGTTGTGATATATGATATACATGCACCCACACACAAGCTATCAATATATACAAACAGATAGATAGGTAATGTATATAATATAGATAGATAGATAATATAAATATATATATATATATATATATGATAGATAATATAAATGTATGTGTGTATATATATATATGTGTGTGTGTGTATATATATATATATATATATACATATATGCTTTAAAATATTCCAAAAATTGGAATATAAGCACATTATCAATTTGTTCTTTATATATAAATACAATTTATTTTTGTATTTCCCTTGTAAATTGAAATCATGATTAAATAACTTGATTCCATCAGTTTCTTTGTGGATTTCATAGAATTTCTTGGCTGAGTTATATAATTTATGAGTATTTTGTTTTTTCCTTTTCAATTTGTATTTGTATTTCTCTTTATGTATCTGGGGGTTTTTTTAGGCGGGGTAACAGGGATCGAACTTAGGGGCATTCAACTACTGGGCCACATCCTCAGCCCTATTTTGTATTTTATTTAGAGACAGGGTCTCACTGAGTTGCTTAGCACCTTAGGATTACAGGTGTGCATCACTGCGCCCTGCTGTATCTGGATTTTTTGCTTAGTTTATTTTAATTTTTATTGGTCTGGCTAGGCCTTCTACTATATGGTAAATAGGAGTTGTGAGAATATGCTGTTTTCTTTACTGTTCACATTAGGGAAGCAATTTTTCAATTTTCTGCTTCTACATATGATACTATTATAAGTTTTTGTCCTTTTTCTTTTCTTTCATTTTTTTTTAAACTATGATATTCCTAGGCTGTTCCTTGTATAAAAAAACTGGTTTCCTTCCTTCGTTATATGGTCATATTTTTTAACTGGGGTATGGGTATCCATGCAAAAGTGGTGACATAGGGTGGAATTTGGGCAACTTAACAATATACTATGTACATATGTGTTGGACATGATGAAGGCCTGTATTAGATAAGCAAGTTCTATTTTAGGATGTATTGCTATGGATCAGGCTAATCTTAAAGACTGGTAGGTCTGACAGTGCACATTTAATGATGTGCAGTTGCAGTCATATGATCACTTCCTATCCCGCGATGTAAAATTCTATTTCCACTAGAGTCCCTTAGCATTCCAAGAATTGCTTTTTAGAACTTTGTGTTGTGGTCTGCTGCTGGTGACACAGCCTTGCTCTAGAACCCTGTATGTTGGTGTTGCAATGCTCATAGGGAGGCTTCCACAGAGGCTTTTGTTGAACATACTGCCTCTAGAACTAAAGAATGTTTAGCAAATTGTTTTATCTTATGAGCAAGAAGGGTAAAGGACTCTTTTCCTTTATTTTGTGGGGGATTAGCATGTTCTCTCTAGGTTATTTTAAACTTAATAACTTTAAATTATTGGAAAGTGACTGCATCTTTGTAGGGGTTCTTTCTGACCCTCACTAACTTGTGTTTGACCAGAATCTAGATTAGTTGACAGACTTTTATCAAGTCTGATTATCATGATGCCTTCAATATAACAAACCAAGTAATATTTTGTAAAATGTTCTCATATTCTAAATTCCTGTTGACTACATATATTACAAAGCAGGAGAATTAGCATAACACTGAGTCAAGACTATAATTGCATGCACTTGTTTACCCAATCTGAATATGAACAACTTCTGATCTTTCTTCCTGCCATTTAAAGAAAAGAACAGATTCTATATCTTTTGCTACACACAACATAATGGAATCTGTTTTTATCTGTTCTAATGGAAGTAGCACATCTGACACAGAAACTGCAACTAGGATTACTGTTTGATTACATTTATAGTAATTGATCATCACTTGCTGTAAACTAGCCATTATTTTCCTAAGGAAAGCTGATGAATGAAATTAGAATATGATGGGAACATTTCTCTCCAGCCTTTAACTCTGACAGTGATACTTATCTCTTCCCTAGCCCTAGGACATGACAGCATTTTATTTTTTAAAATTTACTCTCATGATGAGAAAGTGAGGGTACATTACAGGTTGAAGAACCTATTTGAATGTACCGTCCAGTATGAAGAATAATCTTTCCATTTATACATTTGGAAAGTAAAGAAATACCCCCTGGGTAGGTCTGTGGACCTTACAGGCACATTTGTTACTTGATCCCTTATACATCTCCTTTAAAATCCTTGATCTCCTCAGGTTTATGTTCCCTTGGTATCAATATCACCTGAAACCTAGTATATAGTAATTCCAGAAATGTCTAAGTATTTTCCTTTCCCTCACAAATAGTTACCAAAATAAATGGCTATAAGTCCTCTTGGAGAAGGCCTGGGAAGTCCCTAGTGTGTACATCCACATTAATGTTCCAGTCTTTGTACACAAGAGCAAAATTCTAGACAAAACAGCTCCTGTTGGGCTGAGGGAAGCTATCAGAAGAAAGGAGTGTTGGGAATTATCAGCCAATTCTCATCAGGTAAATGGGATCTTGATTGGTGGTAAGGGTCATCCATTATGGATATATTTTTAATGATCAGCTATGCGAATCTAAAAAGAATAACATACAGTTTTGACAATCTTTGGAGAAACCAGAACCAGCAAACATTGTTAGAATTATTTAAAACAATTATGTCCTCTTCAGAAGATAATATGGCAAAATGTATTAAAATTGATAAGAAATATAACCTGACCCAGACATTCCTGATTATGTTACACAAATGTGGTCAAACCCATGTACACGCATACACACATGCTCACTTCAGCTTCCCACAAAAAAGTTTCAAACTGTATACATATCAATAAATGGAAGCTGATTCAATTCATTTTGTGACACTACTAAAAGACTGTACTCTAAACGCATACAACACACTAAGAAGAAAACATTTCTAAACTCTATAAAGTAAAAAAAGTCAAGATACAGAATATTTAAATAATATGCTTTGATTGGTGTTGCAGTGTAATTACATATGGCATATGGGGATAAACACATCTGTATTTATGTTTGTTTATGCGCAGAGTATTCATGTAAGAGCACATAGGAAATGGAAGTCTGTTGACCCTGCTGACTTCATGAAGATAAAATAAATGTTCACTGGCCTCTTATATATATTATTTGCATGCTTGAGTTTCTGTTTGTTGTTTTACATATAAGCATGATTTTTAAACAGCAGCTGCATGCATATGAATTTATTCATCTACAAACTGTTTATGTCTCAATAAGACAACAATAAAATAAATTATCTCCAAAGTTTCAATGTAAACAAAGTTGCCACAATATACATACATAGAAGATTGAATGTTTTATGTAGTATAAACTATAATTATTGGATTCAAAAGTGACAAATTCATATTTAGAAAATACAGTGAATAAACTCATATTACTTACATACCTCCAAGCAGAGGATAATATTTCAACCAATTTTGGCAGAAAAATAGTAAGAATATTCCTTTCAAGAGAAACTGATCATTAATAATCATGGTCACCGTCAAATACCTGAATATCGGAAAAATGTACTTTGTCCTGGGCTGGTATGTCCAAAGTCCAAATCTATTGTCCTGGGCTGGTATGTCCAAAGTCAATGGTTTGAGCTCCTGTTGCCTATACCCAGCACTCACCTCAATCTTCTACTCTCCCAAAGCTGATCTACTATACTTCCAGAGTTTCTTCTTATTATTTTTAAAATTACATCTAATTCTGAACCAATAAAAGTATCTAGGAAGAATAAAGTGAATAATTTCATATAAGAAATAAATTCATGTTGGTGTCCTCCAAGAAACTAACACAGTTGAACTACTTTTCAATATTTAGTATTAACTAGGAATTCTCACTTCTTCAAATCACCTTGGAAAATACTTTAAAGACAAATCAAAGTCATGAACTTCAAAGTCATGTGTCAGCAAGGTTCTCTTTGTCTCTTAATCCTTAAAACAGGTCTTTTTAAATTCCTGCAGAAGAGCAGTGCCCTCTGAAGAATTGCACATTTTCTGTGGCTAGCATTTACGTGGTCACTGCTGCTTCTGAGCTCCAGATTTTCTAAATTAATTAAATTTAGGAATCATATTGTATTTCACTTGTGTTGAACTGAATATGCTTTAGTGAAATCCAGGCCTTTTGTTTAATCTCTTCACCTCTCCTCCCCAAAACTCCATTCACAGAGTTTTTTTCATTAAAGACTTTAGAAAAAGATGTGAACATTAAAGTGTATATTCTTATTCCAATCTTTTTTTTTTTTTTTTTTTTTTTGTACTGGGGATTGAACTCAGGGGCACTCAACCACTAAGCCACATCCCCAGCCATATTTTGTATTTTATTTAGAGACAGGGTCTCACTGAATTGCTTAGCACCTTGCTTTTGCTGAGGCTGGCTTTGAACTCTAGATCCTTCTGCCTCAGCCTCCCAAATGTCTGGGATTACAGGCATGCACCACTGTGCCTGGCCCCAATCAGTTTTTTGTTCATTTTAGAACTGTGAAATTTGAGTTGGTACCAATCGCACTCCCCATTTTCCCCACCACTTTTGAGGCTATTGCTATACTTGCATATATAGATTTCTCTGACATGGTTAATTTTTTTTCTTATTTATTTTTATATTGATTCAGTGCTCACACTTTATCTAAAGTGTTCAGCACTTTTTTTTTAAATTTTAGTTAAGTACAGAGAACTAATGGATCTAATAATAGTGTCTTTCCAAAACCCAAAGAAACATCACAATAAATAAAGGCCTCTTTTTCCTTTCTCATAAAAATATAAATACTGAACTTTGCTAAAAATGGATCGGATATAAAAGACCACTATTCAGGTATTTCCTGCTACCTTGAAAAAATTTAGCACAAATATCTCCTTTGCTGATCTAGTTATAAACTAATGCTCGGCAGTAAATTTACTCTAATATGCAGTCCAAGTTTTTCTCTAAGGAAAAGAGCATTTATTAGAATACTCTGACTTTAAAACCATAGGAAAATCACAGAAAGAGGCCAAGGATAAAAAAGACCTGAAAGATGAACTTTGAGAAGAAATCACTTATGACCACCAATGAAACACCTACAGATGAATTTATTTCTAAGCTGAATTGCATTGCATGTCACTCAATAGCATTCTGGTTGTAATTTGAGGGAACATTTAGGTAAATCCGATGTTATTGGCTTGGTTACCACACTCATGCATTGTTATTATTGGAAATTTTCAAAACATGATAGACACATGTAATGTTGAACCTATAAGTAAACTAAAAGTATGTGAATACCTTATTCCCTTTGTTATAAAAATTAATAAATTCAGCAAACAACAAACATATTCATCAGAACCATACAAGGAAATCCTCAAGTTAGAACTACAATCCAGATCTCCTGATACTAAACCCTGAGCTCATTGTAACATTTTTGGAGGTTTTTTTTGGTTGAAATTTAAAATCTTATATGATTCACTTACTTGCACTTAAAATCTATACTTAAAACTGTATATTTATACAAGCAAAAATGTTTTCAGAAAGTTGCATATGGAAGAAACTTAAATATTCTAAATTGAAATGCATTTTAAAAGAATTTCTTTTAAAAGAAACAGTCTTGGCAAATTGAGAAACTGCTATTATTTGTTTAGTTGTTAAGTGTGTGTGTGTGTGTGTGTGTGTGTGTATATATATATATATATATATACTTAAGTGTATTTTAGTACGCCCAAATAAAATAATTCTTCTGGGTTCTTTTTGTCTTCCTTTAGCAGAAGTTCAACTTATTGTATTCCATAGAGCAAACATAAAAAAAAATTTCAATCTATATTTGAAAACTCTATCTTTGTGACCAGACATTTACCAAGAAACTATGCCAAACTAGTGTCTTTTTAAAACGAAAAAGTAGTATATAAATAGATATATTTAAAATTTTTAAAGCCAAAGTTCTGACCTTTTGAAAGCTTATTTCTTGTCAAATTAAAATTAACATAGTAATATTTTCCAAATGTGCATCTAACACATTTTCAAAAATTTCTAGTGCATATAATTGAAAATATTAACATTTAGTATATATGAAATAATTTATTGAAAAAACTGTGTCATGCTCTCTCCTAAATTATTATAGCTAGACATATATTCAGAATATCCTAATATACCTAATGATTGCAAAGAAGAGAAATAGTAGATTTTAAATTAAATTATCATACATTAATTCTTCACTTTTCATTATATTAATAAGTTAAAATGTAGACATAAAAACAGAACTTCACATCATTTCATTCAAATTTTTCATAAAATTACAATATGAAAAGCAATTACCTCAAACACCTATGTACTGAATTGGCTTAGCATAAAAGATTAGTTTCTGTTCTCAGTTTGGACTTATTCTACTGTGACTGATTCCTACATCCATTTCAAGTCAATGACTTTCTTATACACATTGTTGAAGGATTTAGGAAAGTAAAATATTGCATGCTATTATTTATGAGTGTAAGCCCAATTAGAGAACCAACATTCATTTTCATTGTTTTAAAATAATTCTTTTAATCATCTTGTATTTATTAATTGAGTGTCTATGTTATGAAGTCCTGCATTTTGTTAGTTGTTTTCTGTTGTTTTTTAATCTTGTTTTGTCATAGTTTTAATATTGAATGCATGAAGAAAGTTGCAAAATTTATTGGGTGAGCATTTGCATCTTATTTTCATGGGGAAATTTTTTTTTCATCACAAATGTTCAAAATCTTTAGTCACCTCAGATCCTAAGTGGTGTAACTTGAATCCTGGATGTTCCCCAAAGGCCCAAGTGTTGAAGGATCTGTCCTCAATCTGTGCTGCTGGTAGAAGATTGTAAAAGCTTTGAGGGAAAATAATGGAAGGAAGTTAGATCTCTGGGAGTGAGACCTCAAAGGAGATTATAGCACAGATTTTAGTTTTTCTCTCTCTTTTCCATCTAAGCCACATGGAGATGAGCTGTTTCCTCCACCATGCACTCCTGCCTGACCACAGGAGCAAAGGCAGAGAAACCAAGCAGTCATGAACAGAAGTTTCTGAACTGTACACAAATGTAGACTTTTCATTTTTATAAGTTTATTATCTCCAGTAATTTGTTACAGTGACATCAAGCTGACTAAAATACCAGGTAAAATTTGTCCTTACTAACAAACAGAATAATAAAGTGTTACAGAAAATATAAAAAGGAACAATGAGATTTAATGTAATAAAAAATAATAAAATCCATGGTAGATAAGAAAGTTAAAAAAAAGTTGATTTACTGTAATAAGATAGTATATATAGAACTATATGTGATTAAACACCATGAAACCAAAGCTGAAAAGCATAAAAACATTGTAAGTTATGAGAAAGAAATAGAAAATGTTAGCAGTGTCAGGATTTCAACAATGATTTTAGATTACTTAAAAATAGAGAAAATTAATTTCTCTAAAACTTTAATGGAGAAAATATGATGTCCATAAATATTCCATTAGATTTTGCAAAATTTGAAATTTACACCATGTTTCTATATTTTCTTTTAACTAAGTCTTTGTAACCATCCTGTATAAGATGCAGGAGATATTTGTTATTAAAACCTTGTTACTTTGTTTTTAACAAAAAGAAAAATCTACACACATATAAAAACAAAGAGAATAAAGAAAAAAAGAACTCAAGGGTGAATAAAAATTATCAACTGGGTGAATAAATAAATAAAAAGACTTAGCATACATAATAAAACAAAACTTCAAGGACCTACACAGCAGAATATTAGTGACAGAAAAGACGATGAAGCAGAGGAGAGGAGAGAGAGGAGAGAGTGTTCCATGAGTGGCTTAAATAAGTCCTTAGGTCCTGACATAGCCTCTCTCATCCCAAACAAGTTTGTAAGCACTTCCTCCACAAGATAGGTATATTTTCTAAAAGTAAATTGGAAGAAAGAGACCAAAGTTCTAGGGATGTAAGATGGATGGTGCATATCTGGGAAAGGTTTAACACTGGAATATGTGAACAAACGAGTCTTCATCTTCTGACCCTCCAGCAGGGATAGGTTTCAAGAATATGGAACTCCATTCAAGTGTACGTCCTCCTAGAAGGAGATGGGAGGATTTTTCCTTAGAGGAAGTGGTGAGTCCAAAGAAAACACACAACAACCAACAAACAATAAGCAAACAAACAACCAACAACAACAACAAAACTTTGGGTTCTGATATTTTCATCCCATTTTAATGACTTATTCCTCAATTGGTCAAAATACAGTGAAGTGTACCAGATGACTGGCTTGCCTCATATGTTGACACAAATGTTATATGAGTGGATGGCACAGATTTCCAGGCATTTGAGGAACATATCCAACACAATGTTACAGAAATCAAAACCAAAATCGAAGAAGGGGAAGAGAAACTGAACAACACTTGACACACTGCAGGAAAAGTAAAAATAAGGGTTTATCATATATCCTGGGAGAGAGAAGAAAAGGAATTGTTTTGGTGAAAAATGATTCAATGCTATTAAAATATTGTAAGTAAGGACTTTTTGGAAATTAAAATTATGATCACAAGAATAAGAACATCCAACACAAGTGTTGGAAAATCAAATTCTCAAATTGAATGAAAAGATTCACTCCAGGTGTTCCAAATCTAAATAACAAGAGTTTAAGAGGTTCAAGGGAAAATGGAGGTTAAAAATTATTAAATAATCAATAAAGGAAATTTATCCAGGATAAAAAGTTGCATTATTATTTGGGAAGAGTTTATTGAGTATCAAGCTCTATAAAGGACTGGAAGAATGGAGGAAGTTAAAAGAAACAACACATTCCATTGGAAAATTCAAAACCTGTTAGAGGTTAGAGACCCAAGGTATGATAAGTTACTTTAAAAAGAGTTTGAATTAGAAAGGATCTCTATTTATTTCTCATTGTACTGCAGATGGGAAGGCAATGTTTTCAAATTCTGAGAAAAACATGTTATCTAAAATTTTATGTCCAGATTTCTTAACCTCTTCCCCACAAAATCCTAAACAATAAAGTATAAAATAAAGATGTTACTTGTAAACATAGAAAAAATAATTGGGGGGTGGGTAGCAGGGATGGAACTTAGGGGCGCTTGACCACTGAGCCACATCCCCAGCCCTAATTTGTATTTTATTTAGAGACAGGTTCTCACTGAATTGCTTAGCACCTTGCCTTTGCTGAGGCTGGCTTTGAACACAGGATCCTCCTGTCTCAGCCTCCCAAGCTGCTAGGAGAAATTCTTCAAAGGAGATTTGAAAACTAGAGAATGTTGACACATTAAATTTGTACTTGAAAACTAGAGAATGTTGACACATTAAAATTATAGTGTCAAACACACAAGGAATTAGCGAGGAATCTGGGGAACAGTTCAACAAAGGATTGAGACAAACTTTTTGAAGAAGACAGCTGTTTATCAGTCCTAGACAGAAAAGAGCAAGCACAGCTTGCAGAAGGAAGAGGAGACCAAAGTAGGGCTTTTTGAGGAAGGACTGAGAGGAAGGAATAACCAAACACCTGACATGTAATAGCTTACAGACATCATTATTTACAAAGGGTTTTAATTTTATTGAAGGAATCAGACATAGTGAAAAAGAAAACAAGACAGATACAAATTATGTTAGTTAGTATCATTAACTCCAAGAAAATAAAATGTTACTGAATAGAGGAGAAGTTGTCATGGATTTTTACTGGAGTATGAAGAACACATAAATAGGTAGAATGAATACTGAAGGTTGATTTAATTTGCATGTTGTGCACATACACAAATGCATACATATATATAAATAAAAACATGCTTTGGCTTGTGAGTTTTATATGAGAAAATATTAAAACTGATATTATATATACACTATATTTTTATTGCAATAATTTTACTCTTAACATGCTCATTTTTACATATTTTATAACTATGTCATTAAAAATTTTAAATAATTTTTAAAAGTAATAAATTCCTATGCTATTAAATTATGATATTACCTAAGATTTGTAAATTTGAGTTTCACATATTTAAAGATTATTTCACAGTGATGTGTTGAATAATAAATTAACATCAATTTCAAAAATGTCTTATAGGTATGCTATAGCTATTATGCACAGATTATTTAATACTAAATTTAATTACATGGGTTAAAGCATAGGTGGTATATTATTATTTGGTATAGATGGTCCTCAATTGCAGTCATAAAATGCAATTTGTAGTGATTTATATAATAGGAGTTTTTTTCTTAATATGGTAAAAATTTTTGGATTTATGCATTTGCTAGAGTTGATTTAATTGTGTATCTAGGTCACTCCTGAAGAACTCAGGCTTTGCCTATCTTTCTACTCCAAGTGCTAGCTTGTTTCTTACTTCATGATCAAGATGTTACCCAATGTAGTAAAGTGACTTATATGGATTTTTACCCTTGCTAATTGTGTGTCTCTTGGAAGATAGAATTTCTGGACATCAGAAGTCCCTCTTCAAGAAGACTGGCCAAAATCAGCTGAATCTATGTTGACTGCCAGGGAACCAAAAGAGGACCTCTGACTTCATTATTATCGAATTTTCATGCTAAATGATATGCTCACCAACCGCCATGACCAGGAACACTAGGCTATGTAAGGAGGAGTGTTTCCTAGAAGTTTACAAGTATTCCAGGGAAATACAAAAATATTATTTTCCCTTGTAACCCTATCCTCTCTTTTCTCTTCTATGACTCTACATCTATGCCCTTTGAATCCTTTGATAAGTTGATCTGTGAGCTACCTTCTGCTTCTCCATTCTTTGACCATTCAATAAAGCTTGGACCATTGATGCCCACATTCAGTTTTGTTATTGGCTTCACAAACCCAAATGGAAAAAGACTCCTGTTTTGAGGTCACCCTCTTACTAAAGGAGGGAATCATCATATTGGTTGGTAACTAGAAGTTACTTGCTGCAGCTACAGACACTGCATCTGAGCTCAGTGCAGGAAGTAGTGAGCAAAGGAGCCAACAGCAACAGCATCCAGGGCATCTTGCTTAACCAGGAAGGGGAAAGTTTTATCAAAGCCAACACTAGTATATTATGTCCTTGGTTTTATGTATTTGTTTCAATATTCTCAGACATATTTTTAAGTTTGTTCTATTGATGTTATCAGTCTTTGAAATCTATAAATATATTAAGTTCATATTTGATAAGTGTGTTGATTACTTGCACATTCCCTCAATTTCTCCTGTTTCAGGGCAGTCCATTTGTAATTTTCCTAACTTCAGTGAGTGACCATATGCTAGTGGGAGGCTTTATTAATAAAAGAAGGAAAAGGTTTTTAAAAAAGTACTATATGTTTTGTGCAAGACCATTGACTTAGATTCTCATTTAAGTACCCCAATGGGATAAAAACCCAGGTTTGCTGAATTCTAATGTGTTTTCCATTTCATATCATTGTAGATATTTTGTTTGGTTATTTGTTCACTTTAATGGAAGGGGAGAGGGAATCCAAAGCCTCACAATTGTGATTTTTTTTCACAAGTAAAAATACATAGAGAAGTTTAAAATACAAATTATTTGAAGATTGTTTAAGAGCTTAGATTACTGTATTCTCACTGTCAGCCAAGGGCAATAATATCACCAGAAGTTCTATATGCAGACTAAGGACAATTTACAGTTCCAAAGGTATTCTTTGCATAGTATGCCAACCATCTCACTGTAAGATGCAGTGGTCAAGGTTTTCATAAGCCACACTTTCATATGTGCAAACATCAGACTGTCTCTTGATTTGTACCTGAACTTCATGCTTATCTCACATTTCCACTTTAACCCACTGCCAAAACCTTAGTCACTGTCAAGAAAACTAAAGGAAATGCAAGGGTTCTTTTTTGCATTGCATTAGATTTAAAATTCCCAACCCACTTTTCCTCCAGGAATTAATTCTGAGTGCCTATTTTATACAGTTGTATGATATCAGGGAAGGAATTGTTGAATAGTTCAACTTTGATCTGTCTTCTTTTCTCTGAAAAATATAATATTATTGTCTTTGGTTTCAGAATTTTCTTCCCCTGGTATCTGCTGGGAGAGCAAATATCCTGCTGACTTAGGATCTCAAAATCCATTAAATCACACACAACTCTTATTACTCTGGGCCAGTTCTACCACCTTCAGACTGTGGTCTCTCTTTTTTATACAACTGCCCTGTCTAACACAATAGGACATGTAATGCCCCAAATGAATCCTTAAATCTTATGAGAAACTCCAATTCATCTTATTTAGGAATTGTTTATTTGTGATTATTTCTTTTTTTTTGCTTTTCTGAGAGGTTTTTTATTTCAGAATATCAAATGTCCTTGAACCCTTTTTTATTTTAAAATGAAAAATAACAAATTCAAGTTTTGTGCTTCTTCTTAAAGTTGATCTCCAGAGTGGTGAAGTTGAATTGTCTGCAGCTATATAAAATTAATATAATGAATTTCCCTGCTGCTTAGGGCAAAGGACTTTGAGAGCTGCACCATGTTTTTCTAAGGAAATGAGATTTACAAATCTCTGTCCCCAAACTATCTATTTTTGTGATGACACAACGTTCACAACACCAGCTCTAAGGAACATTCTATATGTTTTCCATAAACATGATTATATTAGCGTTGTAAAGCTCTATTTACTCCAAGGAATCTCATTAAGATTTTATAAACGTACTCGGTACTATGCAAGAAGTCAACCTCCAAGGAAAAGATAAGATTTCTCTATTTGGTTATAACAAAGACTCGGGACATGTATTCTTTAAAAATAAATGTAATCATGAGATATATCAGCTGCATCTGTAATGAACACCGGAGACCTGTAACTCTAAAGTTATGAAAGTTGTTGGTCTTTTCTTGTAAGAATGTGAAAAATACGACTTTCTTTGGTAAATTATCTTGCACCGATTTGGTAATTTTAGGGCACTTTTACTGCACTAGACGATGTTTTTTTAAGAATTCTATATTGTTTTCTCCTTCATTCTAGATTAATTTTCTTTAATTCATAGGTGATTGGTAAAACACCACTTTAATTCCATTATACCAATGCCCGCCTTTACTCATTTAAAGACCAGGTTCAATTTAGACAAATAAAATAGGTTCAAAATAAAAAACGATTACACCCATGAATAAAAATAATAAATTTTCTGTTTGCCCAGTAGCAATATTCTACCTTGCAAGAGGGAATGTTGTTTTAAAACCCAGTGATTTTGTTACTGGATTCCTAGGCCAAAGTCCTGATTCTGGGGATCCAACAAATCAGATCCATTCACGTTTCCACCAAAATAAAAAAGAAAAGGTAAAGATGAAAACATGAAAGGAAATTTAACCAACATAGCTATCACAGGAAGTTAAGTGACCCATGTCCATAGCCCTGTTTTATAGGGGCTGAAAGGGGCACAATGGCAAGGGCTGGTGATTTTCCCAGATGGAGGTTGTTCACAGCTGCAAGATCAAGGGATCTTGATCAGATGTGCTCTGTTCTGAATCTCAGGATTGGTCACATGGATTCCTGTCCAAGTTAACAAAGTTGTTGTTGCCTAGGAGTCTGCTTTGACACATTACAAGATGTTTACCAGTTAGATCTTATTCCTGGAATCCAAAGAGACTCAAAGCAGATGGATGAAAAACAGAGAGATGCTAAGTCTTTATTCTGCTTTCAGTCACCCATTGGACATTTGCCAGCAGAGGTGAAGAGTCTAAGTCCTTGTTATACTTTTTGTTTTCCTCTTTGCTTTTTATTTACTTGTCACTTAAATTTTTCTGTAAACTTAAAAAAAAAATCTTAGCATTACATGGTATTCATCCACTAATGTATAAATATGTCCTTCATTTTCAATGCTGTATAGTATCACACTCTAGGCAAATAATTACATTTATAAATTCTCCTCTTGATGGACATTGCAGATATTTCTAGTATTTTGCCATTATAAATGCATCTTCTATAAAACTGTTGCTGTTACTTCTTGAAATTCATATATGAGGGTTTCTTTAGGAATGGAATACTAATCCTAGATTGATGCTGTCCAACAGAACTTTCTGTGGTGATATGAATGTTCTATAACTTTGAATTGTGTAATGAGTAGCCACTATTGGACACCATGAGCCATATGTGCTATTGAGCACTTGAAATGTATTTGAATTTAGGACCTAGCTTTTTAATTCTCTGTATTGTAACTGAGGTAAATTTAATTATCCTTATATGGCTTGTAGTTGAAATATCCCTTGTACATCTAGATCATAGATTATTTTATTGATACAAAATGCTGATCTATTTTTCTTCCTCCCTGTGAAGGCTTAGGAATCCTGTTCTCATTTACAAGTCCACAGTTTGCGGGAATTAAAGCATGGTCAGATGGTGCTCATAAGAAATAAATAGTTTTACCAGAAGGCTAGTTTATATTTAAGGATAGTTACTGTTTCCTAAAATTTTTGGGTAGAGTCTTTATAAATTCAAGGTAAATATCCTGGTTCACTCAGAAGTTTGTACATGTGTGCAGATACTCTTTTCTTGATGACCTGACTACACCAGGTAAGGAATCAATAGCAGGAGCAATGACTTAAACAGCTGAAGAACTAACAGCTGCTTATCAGTGCCAGACCTGGAATTCAAGCCTAGGTTACCTTGTTCTGAAATTTGTGTCTTATAAAGTTTACTAAATTTCATTCCTAGGCCTTTTCATATAACTTGTCCTAGTTTCGATTTGACAGTTGTGCCTCATTTTCGGTGAGCACTCAGGAAAGATATATTAAATAGGTGAATCAACTCCTATACAGGCAAGTGGAGAAAGTACAACCTCTATGCAGGTAACTACTGTGCTAAGTTGTATTTAAGGGAGGCAGGCATGGGCATATATGAGAAATGGGTTGCCAAATACAAAAGATATATGAAAATCTCAGAACATCAGCAGGCAGTGTAGTAACATAACAAAATATACCATTTGAGCTATGAATATGGAGTTTAGGATAAATTTCATTTCCTTGGAGATCAGTAAAGCCAACTGAGAATTTCCAGCAACTTAAACTAGGTAAAGGTGTATGAAAACATATACTTGGACTTAATGGAAACTATTAAGGACTCACTTGTGAAATGAGTTCAAGCCACTGCCAGATAAATAAGAATCTTTACTTGTTCTTGAGTTCTAGTACTGCTACTTGTATCCACCTGCCAAGAAAACATTTGTTCTGAAAACCTAAGAGGCTAGGGAATTGGATCTAGACATCAATAATTTGTTAATGCATCATTTCAGTCTGGCATTACTGATGAATTGTTAATCAAATTCAATACTTGTAGAATGGAAAGTTCTGATGATTTTAGTTTGCAAGCACTTCCCTCAAACATTATTGAGCAATGTCCTAGATTATATTTTAAAAGTCTCTTTCTACCATTGTATGTCTTATTAGATTAGTAAAATGCAAATTACCTCATCATAATTTAAGTACAATTTATTTTTTTTAAAAAATGACTGCTTGGTCTGAATTTTCATTCATTATTTAACTCATTCAATATTTAAATTTCTCATTACTCATTCAGTAAGCAGTAATTTTGTTAGCTTTTTAGAATAAAATAATAAAAAATGTAAGCACTATTGCTATGTTCATAATGCATGTGAATGAAATAAGATGTTGTAGTAAAATGTGAAAATCCCCATGATGGAAATAAACACCATGCTATGAGAACATGCAACAAGAACACACTGCTCACTCAAGAGCAAGTCTAAAAAAAACAAAACAAAATAAAAACTTAATAACATTTAAGCTACAAAATCAAAGATGAGTGAGAACTTTGTTAAATAAACTAGCAGACTACTAGGGAAGGTCAAGCCCAGCGGCCCAGAGAGAATGTGTATGGCAGGAAAACAGAAATCCAGTCCTGGAAACGAGAGCAATCTTGATGATTTTAAGAATCTAAGTGAAGTTCATTAAAAATAAAGTGTTAGTGACTAAGAAGAAGGCAAGTCAGGGAGAAGGGGAGAGCTGAGAGAGTGCAAGAAAGATCAAAGCATTCTGTAATCCCACACCGGACACATTGAATATTATCCAAATGTCAGAGGATGCTGCTAAAGATGTTGAAATAAGTGGGTGATTCCATTACTTTTACATTTTATATAATTTATTCAAATTTCATTGTTGGAAATAAAAGGGATAAATAGAATGTATACATATATTCAGCATTTAAAAAGGCAGGAAATAATGTTATAATTATTACATCAAAGAACCCTGATGAAATTATTGTATGTAAATAAGACAGCAGAAAACAAAAAAGAAAGAAAAATACTATATGTTTCCACTTATATGACATATCAAAAGTACTCAAATTCATTAATACAGAAAGTACTACTTAGTACTTACTTAGTCCTGGGACTAAGTAAGGGGAAAATGAAGAATTATTGAATGGGTACATGGTTTCAGTTTTGTAAGATGAAAAAATTCTGGAAATTTATTGTACCACAATGTGGCTATACTCAATACTATTGTACTGAATATTTAAAAATTATCACATTTGCAAAATTTATGTTTATGTGCCTTTTATTACATTTTTTTTTAAAGGGAGCAATGCCAGAGTCAGATACAACAATGATAAGACTTACAATAATTCAGCTGATTATGTACAACAAATGAAACAAAAAATTTTGCTGCAATTGTGTACAATGAATCAAAATGCATTCTGCTGTCATATATACCTAATTAACATGAATAAATTATCTTTAAAAAATACAGCTGAGAAACCTGGTGATAGATCCTTCAGTAGAAGCACTGTATATGAAGAAAGATTTTTTCACTACATGTTTTAGGCGACAGAATGAATTTGCCCATGCCATTCGTTGCTCTAGCAGAAATAAGATGGACAACTAATCTGGGGAAGAATGATTTTACTTCTGATATGTTGAATTTAAAATGTCCGTCACTAGTAAAACATGTGTCACCAGCTTTCAACAGTTACCTATAGTGCTTCTAAGGATTATATTAGGTAAAGATTGGAAATATAATTCTTTTATCTGGAAATACCTGATGGAATTGTTGTAAGTCTTTTCATTCACATTGAAACTTACATCCTTCCATTTCCATCTAAAAAAAATTGATTGAACTGGATGAGGTGGTACATGCCTATAATCCAGTGATTCCAGAGGCTAAGGTGGGAGTATGGAAAAATTCAAGTCCAGCCTTGACAACTTAGTGAAGCTGTTTATCACAATATAAAAAAAAAAAAAAAGGATCAGGATGTAGCTCAGTAGTAAAGCAATCTGGGTTCAAACCATAGTACCAAAATTAATTAATTAATTAATTAGATCCTTCTAACTAACTAACTAATTAATTAATTAAAAGCAAAATTAAAATAAATAAGTATTGAAATAAAATAGCTGATTGATAAGATTAGAAGTATGGATATAGGTGATATTCTTCAGCAACATTTTGTTGAATAAGAAAAGAACCTAGAGACTACTGCAGGAGCCAAATTCAAGCCCAGACCACCCACACCAGCCTATGCAGGATCCATGCTCTCAGTAGGCCCCGTTCACCCCTCCCCTGGTGTGGCAGACACCAACAGAGCCTTGCCTGTGGCTCAGAACCACTGCTTCCAACCAGCAGACTACTGGGGAAGGTCAAGCCCAGTGGCCCAGATCCACCCACTCCAATTTACACAGGACCCAGATCCAGAAAGAAGTACCATTTATTGAGGAACACCAACAAGGTCTGGAAGCCCAACATCAAGGTGAGGTACAGACAATCTGCATGGGTACTACAAGAATATAGGGAAAAAACTGTAATATCTTAGATCCACACTGTAAGAAAGGAAGACACATAGACAACATGAAAAAACAAGGGAGGAAAGTGCCCCCAAACAAGCCAAGACACATAATAACAGAACCTATGGACAGTAAAGTTGATGAAATGTTAGAGAAGGAGTTCAGAAGGTTCATAATTAAAATGATATGTGAATTAAAGAATGACCTAAATGAGCAAATACAAGAATAATTGATCACCCCAACAATGAGATAAGAGAGCAAATACAGGTAGCAAAAGATTACTTTAAAAGAGAGATAGAGATTCTGAAAAAAGACAGAAATCCTTGAAATGAAGGATACAATAAATCAAATAAAAAGAAAACTCAATAGAAAGCATAACCAAAAGACTAGATCACTTGGAAGAAAGAACATCAGATAATGAAGACAAAGTATACATTCTGGAAAATAAAGTTTATCACACAGTGAAGAAAGTTAGAAACCATGAACAGAATATCCAAGAATTATGGGACAGCATCAAAAGATCAAATATAAGAGCTATTGGAATAGAGGAAGGCACAGATTTCAAACCAAAGGAATGCAAAATCTCTTCAATGAGATAATATCAGAAAATTTCCCAAGCATGAATAAGGAATTTGAAAACCAAATACAAGAGCCTTCCAGGACACCAAATAGACAAAATTACAACAGATCTACACCAAGGCACATTATAAGGATAGAATCTTAAAAGCCACAAGAGAGAGGAATCAGATCACATATAAGGAGAGACCATTTCATATATCAGCAGATTTTTCAACCCAGAACCTCAAGCCAAGAGATCATGGAACAAGATATAGCAATGTCTAAAAGAATGGATGCCAACCAAGAATCTTATATATAGCAAAACAAAGCTTTAGATTTGATGACAAAATAAAATCCTTCCATGGTAAACAAAAGTTAAAAAAAAATTACAGCTAGAAAGCCTGCACTACAGAACATCCTCAGCAAAATATTACAAGAAGAGAAATAAAAAACGATGATGAAAATCAGCAGAGGGAGGGATTGTAATCCAGCTGCTAAAAGAAAATCTAATCAGAGGAGAAACCAAATTACGTTAAATACCAAAAATAAACGAAAATGGCTGGTAATACAAATAATTTCTCAATAATAACCCTGAATGTTAATGGCCTAAACTCACCAATCAAAAGACACAGTCTAGCAAATTGGATTAAAAAAATACCCAACAATATCCTGCCTCCAAGAGGCTCATCTCATAGAAAAAGACATTCACAGACTAAAGGTGAAGGGTTAGAAAAAATCATACCACTCACATGGACTGCGGAAGCAGGCAGGGGTTTCCATCCTCATATCAAATAAAGTAGACTTCAAACTAAATTCAATTAAAAAGGATAAAGGACACTACATACTGCTCAAGGGAACCATACATCAACAAGACATAACAATTATAAATATATATGCCCCAAACAATGGAGCAGCTATGTTCATCAAACAAACTCTTCTCCAGGTCAAGAGTCAACTAGACTACAACACAATAATTTTGGGTGACTTTAACACACCTCTCTCACCACTGGATAGATCTTCCAAACAAAAGCTAAACAAAGAAATGATAGAACTCAATAATAAAATCAATAACTTAGACTTAACTGACATATATAGAATATTCCATCCTTCAATGAGAGAATATACTTTTCTCAGCAGCACATGGATTCTTCTCTAAAATAGACGATATACTATGCCACAAAGCAACTCTTAGCAAATATAAAAAAGTAGAGATACTACCCTGCATTGTATCAGATCATAATGGAATGAAATTGGAAATCAATGATAAAATAAGAAATAAAACCATTCCAATACCTGCAGACTAAATAATTTGCTACTGAATGAACAATGGATTACAAAGACATCAAAAATTTTAGAGGTGAGAACACAGATGTAACATATCAAAATCTCTGGGACACTATGAAAGCAGTTCTAAGAGGAAAGTTCATTACATGGAGTTCATTCCTTAAAAGAAGAAAAAGCCAACAAAAAAAATTACTTAAACTACATCTCAAAGCCCTAGGGAAAAAAAAGAATAAACCAACACCAATGGCGGCAGAAGACAGGAAATAATTAAAATCAGAGCTGAAATCAATGAATTTAAAACAAAAAAAAATGAAAGTTTGACAGAACAAAAAGTTGGCTCTTTGAAAAAACAAATAAAATTGACAGACCTTTAGCCATGCTGATGAAGAGAAGGAGAGAGAGAACTGAAGTCATTAACATATGTGATGAAAAAGGAAATATCATAATTTAGACACTACATAAATTCAGAAGATAATTAGAAGTTATTTTGATAACCTGTACTTCACTAAAATAGAAAATATTGAAGGCATCAACAAATTTCTACAGTCATATAATTTGCCCAAATTGAATCAGGATGATATACAAAATTTAAACAGACCAATTTCAAGTGACGAAATAGCCATCAAAAGTATACCAACCAAGAAAAGCCCAGGACTGGACAGATACAGAGCCAAGTTCTACAAGACCTTTAAAGAAGAACTAATACCAATACTCTCCAATTTATTTCAGGAAATAGAAAAAGAGGCAGCACTTCCAAACTTATTCTATGAGGCCAATATCACTCTGATTCCAAAACCAGACAAAGACAAATAAAAAAATCTTCAGACAAATATCTCTAATGAACATAGATGCAAATATTCTCAATAAAATTCTGACAAATCAAATACAAAAACATATCAAAAAGATCATGTATTATGATCAAGTAGGATGCATCCCGGGGTTGCAAGTTTGGTTCAACATACAGAAATCAATAAATGTAATTCATCACATTAATAGACTTAAAGATAAAAATGATATGATCATCTCAATAGGTGCAGAACAAGCATTGGACAAAATACAGCACCCTTCTATGTTCAAAACATTGAAAACATTAGGGATAACAGGAACATATCTCAACATCATAAAGGCTATCTACATTTAGCCCCAGTCTAACATCATTCTAAATGGAGAAAAATTGAAGGCATTCCCTCTAAAAACTAAAACAATACAGGGATGCCCTCTTTTGCCACTTCTATTTAACAAAGTTCTTGAAACACTGGCCAGAGCAATTAGACGAAAGAAATTAAAGATATATGTATAGGAAAAGAAGAACTTAAGTTAGCACTCTTTGCTGATGATATGATTCTATACCTGGAAGATCCTAATTGGTCCACCAGAAAACTTCTAGAAATAGTAAATGAATTCAGCAAAGTAGCAGGACATAAAATCAACACCCATAAATCAAAGGCATTTCTGTATATAAGTGACGAATTCTCAGAAAGGGAAAGAAGGAAAACTACCTCATTTTCAATAGCTTAAAAAAAAACTTGGGAATCAATTTAATGAAAGATGTGAAAGATCTATATAATGAAAGTCACAGAACCCTAAAGAAAGAAATCAAAGAAAACCTTAGAAGATAGAAAGATCTACTTTGCTCATGGATAGGCAGAATTAATATTATCAAAATGACCATACTTCCAAAAGCACTATACAGATTTAATGCAATTCCAATCAAAATTCCAATGACATTCCTCATAGAAATAGAAAAAGCAATCATGAAATTTATCTGGAAAAATAAGAGACGCAGAATAGCTAAAGCAATCCTTAGCAGGGAGAGTGAAGCAGGTGGCATCACTATACGAGACCTGAAACTATACTACTGAGAAATAGTAACAAAAACAGCATGGTTTTGGCACCAAAACAGACTGGTAGAACAATGTTACAGAATAGAGGACACAGAGACTAACCCACAAAACTACAATTATCTTATATTAGACAAGATTCCAAGAACATGCATTGGAGAAAAGATAGCCTCTTCAACAAATGGTGCTGGAAAAACTGAAAATCCATATGCAACAAAATGAAATTAAACTGCTATCTCTTACCATGCACAAAATTCAACTCAAAATGGATCAAGGACTTGAGAATTAAATCAGAGACCCTGTGTCTAATCTCCACATGATGGAGATTAGGTCCCAACTTCTTTAAAAAGACTCCCGTGGTCCAAGAATTAAAGTCAAGAATTAATAAATGAGATGAACTCAAACTAAAAAGTTTCTTCTCAGCAAAAGAAACACTTTGTGATTTGAATAGAGAGCCTACATCTTGGGAGCGAATATTTACCCCTCACACATCAGATACAGCACTAATCTTGCTAGGGTATATGGTATATAAAGAACTCAAAAAGCCAAGCACCAAAAAAAAAAAAAAAGAAAAAAGAAAAAAAACAACCAATAACCCAACCAATAACCCAATCAATAAATTGGCTAAGGACCTAAACAGACACTTCTCAGAAGAAGATATATAATCAATCACCAAACACATGAAAAAAGTTCATCATCTCTAGCAATTAGAGAAATGCAAATAAAAACCACTTTAAGATTTCATCTTGCTCCAGTCATAATGGCAGTTATTATGCATACAAACAACAATAAGCGTTGGCAAGGATGTTGGGGAAAAGATACACTCATACACTGATGGTGGGACGAGCACGTTGGTTCAGCCAATATGGAAAGCAGTATGGAAATTTCTTGGAAAATTGGGAATGAAACCACCATTTGACCCAGCTATCCCTCTCTTCCGTCTATGCTTAAAGGACTTAAAAACAGCATTCTGCAGGGACTCAGCCACATCAATGTTTATAGCAGCACAATTCATATTGCTAAACTCTAAATATGCTAAGCATATTTCTCCTCTCTAGCGTACTAAACTGTGGAACCCACCTAGATATCCTTCAACAGGTGAATGAATAAAAAAAAAATGTGGCATATATACACAATGGAATATTACTCAGCAATAAAAGAGAATGAAATCATAGCATTTGCAGGTAAATAGATGGAGTTAGAGAAGATTATGCTAAGTGAAGTTTGCCAATCCCAAAATAACAAATGCTGAATGTTTTCTTTGATATAAGGAGGCTGATTCTTAATGGGATAGGGAGCAGGAGTATGGGAGAAATAAACGAACTCTAGATAGGACGAGGGGTTGGAGGGAAAGGGAGGGGGCATGGGGTTGTTAATGATGGTGGAATGTGATGAACATTATTATCCAAAGTGTATGTATGAAGACATGAAATGGTGTTAATATACTGTGTACAATCAGAGATATGAAAAATTGTGCTCTATTTGTGTAATAAGAATTGTAATGCATCCCGCTGTCATATATAAATAATAAAAGAACCTAGAAGATAGTGAACATTCTAAAATTTTGACATCATTAACATATTTCATTGGCACATTATTCTTATATGTAATAACAAAATTTGTTTTCATATTATTGTAGATATATACAATATGAAAATATAATTTGATGAACTTCATTCACCAGTCCCTTTCATTTCTCTTCCCTCCTTCCTTCCCCTGGTCCCCTTCCTCTATCTACTTTTCTCCTTCATTTATTTATGAGATCCCCCCTTTTCTCCTCTCTAGCTTCACATATGAGAGAAAACATATGACCCTTGGCTATCTGAGTTTGGCTTATTTTGCTTAACATTGTACTCTCAACCTCAATACATTTTCTGCAAATGACATTATTTTATTCTTCTTTATAGCTGAATAAAACTCTATTCAATATATATATATATATATATATATATATATATATATATATATATATATATATATATATATATCCTATTATCTTTATCCATTCATCTGTGTACAGGCACCTAGGCTGGTTCCATAATTTGGCTAATATGAACTGTTCTACTATAAACATGGGTATGCACATATCACTATAGTATGCTAACTTTAAAATTTTAGGATAAATACTGAGGAATGGTACAGCTAGATCATAAGTAAGTTCCATTCCTAGTGTTTTGAGGGCTGTCTATGCTGATTTCCATAGTGGATGTATGAATTTATAATCTCATCAGCGGTGCATAAGTGCTCCTTTTTTTCCTATATTGCCTCCACAGCATTAATTATTATTTGTGTCTTTGATGGCTACCATTGTAACTGGGGTAAGACGACATCTCGGTGTGTTTTTATTTACATCTCTTTGGTTTTTCTGAAGATGTTGAACTTTTTTCAAATATTTATTTGTCATTTGTGGTTTTTGAAATATTTTTAAGTATCTTCATTTGCCCGTTTGTTTATTGAGCTCTTTTTTTTTTTTTCTTTTTTGGTGTTAAGTTTTTTGACTTCTTTATATATTGAGAATATTAATCCTTGGTCAGAAGGGTAGTTGGCAAAGCTTTTCTCCAAGTCTTTAGATTCTTGCTTCAAGCTCTATTTCCTATTTTGTTCTGATTTTTAATTTGATTCCATCCTATTTTTAATTTTTGTTTATTGTTTCATGAGCTTCAAAAGACCTGCTGAGGAAGTATGTCTGTGCCCATGTATTGGAGAGTTGACCCTATGTTTTCTTCTAGCAGTTGCAAAGCTTTTTGTCTAATTCCTAGGTCTTCGATCCACTTTGAGTTGATTTTTGTGCACAAAATATCAACACTACCATGGTAGCAAGATATCTGAATAACATAAGGCTCTTTAATCAAGCAGGAATTTTAAAAACAGTATACAAGTAAGTTAACTGTGACGAGTTGTGTGAGAAGCTGCTCCTCTTTGGTTTCCATTGACTCAGGATCCTATAGCTAGGACATAAGGTAGTGAAAGTAAGAATTTGGACTGTTATTCTACATAGGTGTGAATCAGGGAAGGATCCTAATTCTTCACATGTTCTTTGGACCATCACATTCACTTTCCTGGTAGTTTTTCCCTCTTGGTGGATTTTTAAATTTAAGAATCTAGACTATTTTAATTTGAGTAATTTGCCATCAAAGTATTTATGCTTTCTAATGATTTTACACATGCTGTTTATACATTAAACATATTCATTTGTACATACAAATGGTCCTTGACTTATGAGCTCAGCTTATGATTTATAGACCTTATGATGCTGAGAAAGAGTATGCACCGAGGAGAAATCATACTTTGAATTTCATATTTTGACCTTTTCCTGGGCTAACAATAAGCAATCTGATAGCTTCTTGAGATATGGGGCAGTGGCACTGTGTTGCAGCCCCAGACTGCCATGAAATCAAAAGGATAAATGCTTGATGCTCTACAGTCCTGTGTTGTCAGCATTTTGGATATAGATATTCAACAAATTACATCAGTTTTCAGAACTTTATTTTACAACAGGCTTTGTGTTTTATTTTTCTAACGTGTAGTTTAATGTAAGTGTTCTGAGCACATGTAAAGTAGGCTAGATCAAGCTGTAATGATTAGTAATTAGGTGTACTAATATTATCAACTTAGGATACAATTAAGACATAAATACATTGTAAATTGTGGGGACATCTGTAATAATATAAATAACTTTCTCATTTATTGTTCACATCAATAATCTATTAAATGTATTTTCACAACACTGAACTAGTAGAGTTGAGATGATTACAAAGTATCTATTTTAATAAGAGAAATTCCAAAAATTGGAAATTATCTACAGTTTTTTTCTTTCAACATAAAGAATCAGCAAAAAGGCATGAAATTCCAAATTCAGAAAATTAAATGAAAAGACAAGACAATTTTGGTATTATGGAATAAGTTAAGATGAGTGAGAATTGCAAGGGATACATTTCTATTACTTAAATAAGAAAATTATAATAAGATGTTAATGACAAGTTAAATTGCCACTGAAGATGAATAATATGAAAATAAGACGTAATGAGCAAAAATTATAAATAACTCCTTCTAGAAGTTTGACTTTGAAGGAATTAATTAGCCAGAACTTTAACTGCATAGCAAGTTGTGGGGTATGATGTGAGAATAATTAGATGCTGACTAAAAGAAATAAGTAGAAAGAAAAAAAAATTGAAATATAGTTAGATATGTAGATGCATGTAGCACAAATTATATAATGCAGGAATTTATTTTTAATAGCAAATATTGAAAAAGACTGCATTTAATAGATTTTTATAAATTTCATTGATATCCTACTTTTGGGTAAAGGTGGAATTTGGAGTTGGATGAGAATGGAGAATTTTAGAAAAAATATACTGGATACACTGGAAAAGGATTGGTTTAAGAAAATGCAACATTGGACCACAGAATTGAGATTACAGACAGACAATTTCAACAACAATCTTTATCTTTTCTCTAGCAAGGCTCAACAACTATTTCAGTTAACTATGGCAATGTAACAAATTACCCAAATTTTAGAGGCTTAAAGGAACAAACTATTATTATAGGTCCAGAATCTGAAAATGGTTTAGCTCATGATCTTGCTCATAATTTTTCATGTATTTCCAGTCAAGTTATAGTTTGTGAAGCTTTGTAGAGAGGTAGAGAATTGGGCTGGGGATGTGGCTCAAGTGGTATCACGCTCACCTGGCATGCAGGGCGCTGGGTTCTTTCCTTGCTGAGAGCCATAGTCAAGTAGGAATGATGCATGGCATTTTTGGTTGAAAGGTGACCCTGCTCAGGGATTAGGGTGGCTCCAGGTTTAGGGTGGATCCTGCTGGATTAGGGTGGCTCCGGGTTTAGGGTGGATCCTGCTGGGAATAGGGCGTATCCTGCTGCCTCAGGCACCACTCCTTGAGTTCCCTTTGAGTTCTCATGGGGTTCTGAGAGAATTGGTATGCAGAGCCCGGTGGAGGGAGTGTATTTTTTCCAGAACATGCGTGTAGAGTGTTGGTGAGAGTTCGGGAATAAAGAGTTGCTGTTTGAATCTACAAGGCGGTGTGGTGGTTCGGTTATTTTGTGCCCAGCCAGACTGCGGCATTTCCTCAGTACCACATAAAAATAATGTAAAGATGTTGTGTCTACTGAAAATTAAAAAAAATATATTTAAAAAATTCTCTCTCTCTTGAGAGAGAGAGAGAGAGAGAAGATCACCTCCACCTCTTGTTCCAGAATGTTGCAGGAGAACATTTCCACATTTTATTCACAACATGACTTCCCCCATAGCGGTGATCTGAGAGAAAGAGAAAAGCAGGTGATGATCTGAGAGAAAGAGAAACAGGAAGCAACAGAAGTTATGGGAATTTCCAGTGCCTTCTATGAACCAAATCTTTAGAAGCTGCATACCATCACTTTTGCATCTATTTTTTTTCTTTTTTAAATAACAATCCTAGTACAGTGGGGAAGGAGATTGTCTACCAACAGCCATGCATTATTGGAGCCAGCTTCAGATGGCTACTGTAATAACTTTGAAGTAGAGAAATAGAATGAGTCAAGTCCACACTGGTGAGTGGTTTTGCCAAGTGGATGAAATGCAAGAATATTCTAAAAGTGAATTGAAGGTATTAACAAGAAATTGAATTAACCCTTGGCTAATTTGAGCTATAAATGAAATTTGTAGTATAAAATTTGAGGTATAAATGAAATAAAGACAATAATTTGTTAGGCAAAAACAAAGTTCAATAATTTGAATAATGGAATTAAAATGATGGAGTTGGATAACTAGAAAATAGGAGTCTGCATTTATTATTTCAAATTCCAAAATGAGGAGGAAGGTGAACTGGGAGATGAAATGATGTGGGGACGAGATATTTGAAGATAATTAGAAAAATAATTGTTAATTCAGAAAAGCAGTTACCATGGTGTGGGAAAAACATAACGTCAGTTAAGTTCTAGTGTCTTTATTGTATAGGAAACGACTCAGAGTTCAACACAAAGATGGAGAAAAAAAAGTTGTAGTTAGTGGAAAAAATCTCAAAATAATATCTCTTAACTGTTCTTTACTCATGAGTAAGTAAAATATCAATTGAGGGGAGGAACTGTAAGTCCCAATTTCATTGTATATTAGATGTAGGACTTGGACAGACTTCAGAGGAAGCAATTTCCTCATCAAAAAGTTATTTTTATACTAAGAACAAAAATGAAGAGCCTGAGGATTTGGGAGAAATTTTTAAATGTAGAAAAAGGTTTTCAGAGTGTGTCTCATAGGATTAGAACAAAATGGGAGAAAGGGTAGAGAAGAGGAGAAAGATAGAATATGGTGATGATTTTAACTTTTAGTTCTCACATTGAGAATGTCCAAAGATTACACTGATATAAGGTAAAGTGAAATTAACTGACTATAAATTTAACAAGATAACGAATTCCAGTATCCCGCCAGTCCTCTAGTGTCTAAGTATATGCAGGATATGACACTCTCTGTGAGATTCAGGGTTCAGCTACAGCCCTGGATCAAGTGTTCCTCTAAATAAGTTTAACTTGGCAGTGAAAGCAAATGCCCTCCTCTTGGGAGATTTTATACAAAGATGTCACACAATTTTGGTGGTAAAGTGACCAGAATTTCTATAACCATGTTTGAACCTGACATGTCCTGATACTCTCTGAAATAGATGAAAAGCTTAGTTGAACAATTTACATGGCAAATCATGGGGTTGGGAAGGGAACTCATATAACTAGCAGTACTAAAGCCTGGTTATTCAATTATAAAATTATATTTATTGGCATATGCAGATTTTAACAACTGAAGAAGTTTTCTTTACTCTCTGAATTCCACCAAGTTTTAACTTTTTATTATTTTCTACATTATTAAATTTTTTGACAGTGATGGTAGTAATGAGTAAATGAAGACAAAAAATTCACTAATTTTATGTCTTTTTTAAAAAAGAATAATTCCGGTACTCCATCTTTATTACAATACCCATTCTATAGCAAAGCATTTGTTATGTTGACATGTTTGGAAACAAATGTTTTTTGACAGCAGAAAATATAACACCTAGCTCATTATAGCTCTAAGCTGTTGTGCAATGGTTATACTATTTTTTTGTTTGTTTGCTTGTTTTTTTTGTAAAGTTCAGGAAATAAAAAAATCTAGCTAAACCATCTGCTGTTACAATAGTCACCTTAAAAGCTAAAGGTAAAAATGTAACTATTCACATTGTGGACTTTGCTGAGTCAGTATTAATCTGTCGTATTTATATTTTTCTGTGTATGTGTTTTCTATCAATTTAGTTTCATTATGCTTTGAAGATTAGATTCTACCAAAGGCAACAGAAAACTATTCCCACTTAATGAGGAAAAAACTATTTGAATTCTGATTCTGGCTTTCAAAATCACCCAATTTCTTTTAGCTAGATATGAAACACATCTGAAGATCTTATTAGCATCATTTTCATATTATCAGTAATTATTTACATAGTACAATGACTAAGTACAGGTGAACCTGTATGCACACATTAACAATTCCATGGGCTTATCTCTCTTCTATTAATTTTCACCATTTCATGGAATTTTCTACTGTTGCAAACATAATGGTGATATAAATTAAATGAAAGTGAGTTGCAGATTGTTTGGGGACTTGGATTTTTCAATTCTTAATGGTCACAAAATCAAACACATGCTTATGAATTTCTCTTAACAAGCTTTGCTCAAGATCTCAGTATTTTTATCTTCCCCACCACCCTCAATCCCCAGCTTCAAATTTCAACAGCAAAATAAAACCTACAAAATGAAAAAGAAAATCAATCTTCTTTTATTTAGGAACAAATTCTTCTGAAGTAATGATTTCTACCTTAAAGCAGTGATAACTATCTTGTTGCTCTGTCAAGGTTTCTCACCTCCTTATCTTACAGCAGTTAACCTTAATAATCCCCTTGCTTTCAAACTCTTCCTGACTTACAGCTCTTTAAGCACTTCTGTTAAGCTTGATCCTTTACTTACATTTGGCCTCTAATGGAGTCAGTGTCACTTTGAGGCTTCTAAATGGATTCTGCTGAAATCAAGTTCTTCAGACACTCTGGAAATAATGTTTCCTTTTTTCCCCCCTTCTAGTAACTGATATCTGTGTTAAATGGATTCTCACCATGTTTGTGTGGCTTCCACTAATCAAAGTAAAAGGATACCAAATTCTAATTATCTCTCAAAAAAGCAATAATATTGTATAAGTATCTGACTCTTATCACAGCATACACATCATTTTAAAGAGAATAATTTCCTAATTGTCATAAATGATGAGAAAAACTTTATCATATTAACGTCATACTTAAATTTTGTAATTATCACTGGTTTATATATGTGTTTGTAGCCTATTTATACTACTTATAAATGTCTATATGTGTTTTCCTGTGCATATATTTATATATACATATATATTTCCAAATGACCCTTAATCATTGTACTTTCAAAATGAGATACCTTCCTTTTCTTATTCCTAAGATAGTTTCTGAGCAGAATCTTAGCTAACCAAATCAAATCAAAAGAAGTATTACAGGGGCTGGGGTTGTGGTTCATTGGTAGTGCACCTCCCTAACATGTGTAATGTGCTGGGTTCGATTCTCAACACCATGTACAAATAAATAAAATAAAAGTCCATCAACAACTAATATATATATATATATATATATATATATATATATATATATATATATTATTTTTAAAGAAGTATTACAACTCTTGGTTGTAATGAATTAAGAGTGAAGGGTTTCTTTTTTGGGTTAGTTTTGTTCTGTTTTGCTTTGTTCTGACTAAGATGAATCTAGCTGCTAACTAAAGCCATCTCCAATTTCTCCAATTTTACAATGTAAAAAGAAAATTGATCGTGCCTACTATTATATAATGAATACAATATATGCTGTACACGATATTTTTAGTATTTTAACAAATATATTTTGCATAATAATCTTATGTGGTAGGTGGTACTTGTCTTTTATAAGAAAAGAGGAAATTAGCTCTCCGGAAAATCAAATAATTTACTCAGTACCACCATGACTAATAAATAAATAAATAAGGAATTCGGTCTTAGATGTGCTACAGGTTTTATTTGTATTTCACACATAAGTTAAAGAAATACAAAGAGAAACACAAAGTCTAAACACAGAGAAAATCTCAGAAGCTGGAAAACGCTTTCTACCATCAAACTCAAAAAGAAGGTCCATATTGTTTGTAAACAGTGAATTGGTGAAAGAGAGAAAATGGATTTTCAGTAACTTTGGCTAAATGTTTACTTTGCAATACATTTAACTTTATTTGATATTAGAAAAAGATGTTTTTTTTTTTTCAGTGAATGTATGGCTTTTAACTTCTGGCATATTACATATTTTTCTTAAAAAGTACTAATTCTTGGGGCTGGGATTGTGGCTCAGTGGTAGAGCACTCGCGTAGCACAAGTGGAACCTGGGTTTGATCCTCAGCACCACATAAAAAAAAAAAAATTAAAGGCATTGTGTTGTGTCCATCTACACCTAAAAAATAAATAAATATTTCAGAAAAAAAGTACTAATTCTTACCACATATTTATGAAAGTCCTAAGGAAAGAACTTCACACTCTTGCCTAGAATGTGAAGATACTTAAGAGAAATCACTTGTGCGGGTACTTACATAGGTACTTAAAAGGAGCCTACTCTACCCTGTCTGAATTCATAAAATGACTTAAAAAGGACTGTTAATTTTGATGATATCTATTTTGATAGCATAAACTAAGAGAATGATGAGGGTATAAAATGGATTCCAAGTCAAGGTTAGGAAATAAAATCATCAATCAAATGTTTCCCAGAGAGGCAAAGAATGAAAAGGTAGAACTAAAAAATTGAAAGGTTACTAAGAATTCACCTCTCCATTTGCTTTCTAAAACCTCACACCAGATTGGATTATAGACTTTTCCATACTTTACAACAGAGCACAGAGTAGTTTGTAAGATGTATCTGCAGTGAATAGAAGGAGAAAAAGTATTACTTTGTTTTATATTTTATTGTGTCTAAGATAATAACATTTTTAAAAATAATATTTATAAGTCTGTTTGAGATAGGCAATTCTATCATAATTTTTATATCTGCTCTATGATAACATAGCAAACAGGTCAACCAACCTTAGCATTTGAACTATGAATGGAAATTAGGTTGACTTTTATCTCTTGTCTTTTTGCAAGAACTCAAAAAGGAATCTGCTATTAAAAGTCAGCAGTCACCTGACTCGTGGCTAATAGTGGAAATAATTCTGGGAAATTTGAAATTATATTAAGTATTCTGCATGACAACACACTCATTATTTTCTGAATAACTTAGCTAAAGGGGCAAATAAGTTGTAATATATCATTGATGTCATTGTAATTAATCTAATTTCAACATTATTCAACAGCTATCTTTACTCATCTTGTTTGAACTTCACTGGGAATGATGAAAATAGAAATTTGATCATATTTTGTATATTTTTCAGCAAAAGCATTAAATGTTTTCAAAGTTAATTGATATTGATACCTAAGATGCTTCCTCCATTGATTTGTAAAATTAAATAATGTTTTCTGAATTATGTCATGGTATAGCATGAGATTTAAAAGAACAAATACTGTAGTCAAATTGCCTGGTTTAGATCTCAGCATTCTGATTAATCTATTGAAAGAATTTGCTCAATTTACATAGTCTCCCTATTTTTTCATTCAAATATGTGAATGCATACCTACGTCATATTTTTCTAGAATTAAATATTGAAATATATATAAAGATTTTTAAATGAAGCAAGTATTCTAAAAGTTTGAAACTGCACTATAATTCTGTATATTTAAATTAATTCTGACCACACATTTTTTTTCCAGTCCTGGGGATTTAAATCAGGAATGTTCTAATATTGAGATATATGCCCAACCCTTTTACTTTTATTTTGAGACTTGGTCTTGCTAAGTTGCTAAGGCAACCTCAAACTTGCAATTCTCCTGCCTCAGCCATCCAAATTGCTGGGAATACTGGCATACACCACAGGAACTGGCTGTGGTCGCACATTTAACTTTATACTCTAAACATTTATAGACATTCAATTATATACTGCATCTATTTCTGTATATCTAACTGTACACTGGCAATGCCCATTATTTTCCATATTTACTATGTGATAGGAGAAAGATTAAGTAGACTATTTCTAATCTGACTTTACTAGTGGACAGAAGATGAATATAAACGAAGAACATACCCAGCATTTTTATGCTTATGATCAATTTAGACTGAAATGTTAATTCTATTACTAAATTATTAAATTTCATTATTAAAACACACATAAAACACCCAAATTGAATTCATAATTTTAGCATATTCATTTATGATCTTTCTTATTGCTCTAGATTGGCTCTTGAGTGTCCCCCAGAGGCCCATGTGTTCAAGGCTTATTCCCCACAGTGGATGGAGGTGGTAGAAACTTTAAGAGCTGGTAATTAGTAGTAGGCTTTAGGCTACTGGGGATGTGCTTTTGAAGGGGATTGGAAGACCTTGGTCTCCTTCTCTCTGTCTTTCACATTAGAGCCAGGAGGTGGATAGTTTTCTTTGTCCCATGCTCCCTGCCATGTTGTGCTGCTTCCCTACCACCTCAAAAGGAATAAAAGCGTTGTGTCCACCAAATCATGGCCTACAATCTCCAAAACTGGGGGTCAAAATAAATCTTCTCTTTTTATCAGTTATTTGTACTGGTTTATTTTTGGTATAGTGATGGAAAACTAACACACCATTTTTAACTTGTTAGTTATAACTGAATATGTTTCTTCCAAATTACATGGAAACATAACCTTCTTGCAAAAGAGGGAAAGTGAAATAAATGGAAGAATTGAGGCAGTTATCACAAAGTATCTTTGTTCTTGAACAAATAGATATTGGATGAGTCTTCAAATTTAAAATAGGTCAATATAGGCTGACAATCTAAGGAAGGATGAGATGATAAAGTGAGACTATGAGATAAGTGAACAATAAGGAATAAATAATGGCTGATGGTATAGAGATCAGAGAAAGACATAGGGAATTTCTTTTTAAAGAGAGAGAGAGAGAGAGAGAGAGAGAGAGAGAGAGAATTTTTTTGATATTTATTTTTTAGTTTTCAGCGGACACAACATCTTTGTTTGTATGTGGTGCTGAGGATCGAACCCGGGTCGCATGCAAGCCAGGCGAGCACGCTATTGCTTGAGCCACATCCCCAGCCCCATAGGGAATTTTTTTTTTTTTAATTGTCAAAACAAATAAATGATTTCAAACACTAAGATAGAAAATAGATTCTCTCTCTCTCTCTCTCTGCTGTATGTGTGTGTGTGTGTGTGTGTGTGTGTGTGTGTATAAAATTTCCCCCCGCTGGGGCTGGAGATGTAGCTCAGTGGTAGAGCACTTGTCCAGTATACATATAAAATAGTCTTAACCAAAGCATAACAATAAATAATTTCTTCAGAATACATAAAGTCTATGGATTTAAATAGCTCTATCTAAGGATGTATTTATATAAACAAATAAACCAATAAATCAGAATATTATTTAACAAATATATAGTTCATATAAATATATGTGTATTTATTGATGTAGTGTTATGTAAATAAAGAAAAGTCTACATCATCTGATATGCAAAAGTACTTTAGAATAAGCATATAATGTAACCCTTTAAAAAAATATGGCCTACAATTACTGAGCTGCAATTTTTTGGAACAGAGCAAAATTTTTTTTTCTTTTGTGGTGCTAGGCATTGAACCTACAATAGGAAAGCATTGTAATCACTCTAATGATTGCAGTGTTATCACTAGATTGCATTGCTAGTCCAGAAATATTAAGATAAAAATGTGCGATATGATCTAAAGAGTGAAAAGATTGTCAAAAGGAAGAGGTGGAAATATCCAGATATATTATACAGTCTTAAAAAGTTAATAGAAATTAATCATGTAGTATACCCCAATAAAAAAATAAAGTTAAAAAAATTAAATGTTCTTTAGCACTAGGGAATATTTTTGTTTTATGATTTTTATGTTTTAGTATTGTTTCAATTTATATTCTGGGAGTGAGTATATTATATATTCTGGGAGTGTGCTTTATTATTCTATGTGCGTATATGTGTGTGCATGCATGTGTGTGTGTTTAATTTTATTTCAATAGTATCGTACTCAAAGAAGTGTCTGCTTATATTATTTTTATTTTTCCTGGTTTATTTTAGTGCTATATCAATAATTGTAACCAAATTGTGATGATTGGCTGAAGTCTTAAT
The DNA here is from genome assembly GCF_047511675.1 of Marmota flaviventris. NCBI lineage: Eukaryota > Metazoa > Chordata > Mammalia > Rodentia > Sciuridae > Marmota > Marmota flaviventris. The sequence continues at coordinate 55,817,450 of NC_092500.1, read as the reverse complement.
GGGCTTTTATAAACATTTGTTAAAAATTAAGGGTTTATATAATAATTACGTATTTTTATACTTTTAAATATTTTATTAACTTTTTTAAAATTAAAATATTCCATATATCAGAATTCATATGTGAATGTGTCACACAAATTTTATTATTCTCCTTTCAAAGAAAATAAAAGTACAAAGTCTTTTTAGTGCCTTTAGTAGTTTATATTTACTACTTCACTAACACACCAGTAGCTCACAACAATTTGTTTTTCACTTCCACATTCATAATAAAAAATTGACAGGGCATATATCAGAAATAGCTGTAGGTTCTAAGGCACTGTGGCAACAAACAGACAAAATACATTCTCACAGAATTATTACACTAATAAACCAAAAGCAATAATAAAGAAAGAAAGAAAATCTCCAAAATTAACAAGACAGTATAGTATGATATGAGGTAATTAATGTTAATATTTTGCCATTTGAGCAAGCATAACATTGGGTTAGTCTAATTTTCTTCAGAGAATTTTAAAAAGTGTATTTTTATGTAAAAATATCATTAAATTTAAAGTTTGGATACTAATTAGAAAGTTTCAAAAACACCATGCATACAATATTTTATAGGCAAAGGCAAAGGGAGCATGTTTATGAGCATCTTTACAACCTATGGGCATCTTTTCCAGGTTTGCAAACACTATTCCAATCCCTGTTTAAGAATGAAACATTTATTGCTTGACGTTACTTAAATCTATAAATATGTTCTCTATCTCTCTTAATTGATATACTATTGTTTTCAAATGACTAATGCAAATATGACCTATATACTTTGTGAATATTGGCAACTCAATATGTCAAAAACTAGTTCATTCATGCCACTTTTGTACAATCCAGTAATTAAGAGAATACATTCTGGATCTAGATGGAATTTGAATAGCAGTTGTACCAATTCTAACTGTGTCAATTTGGGCAAGTGAATGTACATTTCTGGGCCTCAGTTGCTCAGATGGAAAAAGTGTACATCTGTCAGTATCCATTTGTTAGAAAGGAACCACATAGTAATTTGAAAAGGAGATGTTTAATATGAAAAATTATGAGCTATAATAAGACTGTATGGGATAAAGACAACTCTAAATATCTTAAGGCTGAAGAGCTTACCTGTGGAATGAATAAACTTGGAAAGTGACAATTTTCCTTACATTTATGGGGATTACATTACATTAATTACAGAAGGTGGGACTGTAGCCAAATATATTGTGATGTTCATTATGTAGTCCAAGGCCAGAGTTGATTCACATTTTTTTTTTTTTTTTTTTTGGCAAAGTATGGTAGGTAGAGAGCTGTAGTGAGATTCAGCAAATAAGAATTCCTTGAGATACTGGTAAGCTATGATTGGAAAGCTATTAGACACATCTTGAAGTCTCACTGGGGTTCCTGTTAAAACTCAGTTTAGGATAACTCCACTGTGGCTCAGACAAACTACTAGCATTTGTACAATAAAAGGAGAGAAGGAAAAAGAGGAGAGATGTAGAGGTGGAAGGAGAGAGGAGTAAAAGGGAAGAAAGATAAGGAGAAAGACTCAGAGAAGTAGAAGCAAACATGAAGAAGAGCAGGAAAACCTGAAGGTAGAGGGGGACACCAGAGACATCTTTCTTCCAATTGTGTCCCTCCAGTGCCATCTGCTAGCAAAACTTAATACAGCCCTAACTACGAAAGAGAAATATTTAATGAGGCCAACATGATTTTCACAGAGTAGATATGGTTGGATTTGAAGACAAGGAGCAATAAATAAATAAACAGTGCATTAGTTTTCAATATATCTTATAACAAGTCACCACAAAATAGGTGGCTTAAGAAACAATAGAAATCAATCTTTCACAGTTCTGCGGCCAAAAATCCAAAATGAAGTTGTTGATAGGGCTGAACTCCCACTGGTGTCCCTAGGGAACAGCCTTTGGTAGTTGCCAGTATTCCTATGACTGTTTTCTTCAATCTCTACCTCTCTATTGTGGTGTCTTTTCTCCTTTTAACTCTTATAAGAACATATTGGAGGTCGATATGCATAATTTAGTATAGCCTTGTCTCAAAATATTTAACTTGATCAGAGAAGATTCTACTTACTAGTGGTTGTTAGGAAAGGAATCAATACTTATAAAATACTTAGAATAATACCTAGTTTAAAGAAAATACAAAGTATTCTTTCCAACATCATCATTGCTCCATCCTGACTCTTCTCCACTAAACAATCTTACCTTGCACTAAAAAATGGAATAGTACAATTAGGTTTTATACCTTGGCTTTATATTTACCAGATAAGTGACTTGGGTCAGAGCTGACTATTCCAAGTTTTCTTAAAGGCTGCCATGACTTTCTGAACCAGGTGTCATTTCTGTCTTACTGATCTAACAGGGTTGGAAAAGTAGTCTGTCAGGTCCCATCCAGCTAGGTCCAGGCACAGGACAGTATGGAGATACTTGTGGATGGACACCTTGTGGATTACTCTATTATCAGGCCATGGCAATATCAGTGGTGAATACAGAGGCATATAGGGACAGCATAGCCTATGGCCATGTACATAGCTGCAATGTTGAAGGTTTCAAACATGATGAGTCTAGGTCTCTCTATTGGATTTGGAGTTCAGGGCAGTCTTGGTCGGCTGCATGAGGTCCTTCTTTGGGGATATGTACAGTTCTTTGTTAAAGTTATGGTGCTAGATTTTCTCCATGACATACCATTGGTGAGGGATGATGTTCTGTTTTATAGAATACTTAAGGGTCAGGATGCAGCAATTGCTTTGGGTCTCATCACCCATATAGGAGTTCTTCTGCTCCTTCCAATCATCATGTTCTTATGCTGGGTTGACCAAACATGGAGGAACATGGCCTGAGGTACAACATTTCCCACCAAAGCCAGCTTTGTAAGTGCTTGAGCCATTGTCAATGATGAGAACGGCAATTTCTTTTTCCATTGCCGTGAGAGAGGACCCCGGGTGTGCAGTAAGATTAGGAGAGCTGGTTAGAGGTAGGAATGAGACCATTACCATCATTAATTTCATTAAAGATATCACTAACTGTGATTAAAAAGAGTACACATTAGAGATTTCTCTGTCTTTTTTATTTCCCTTATTCTCTCCTTTTAATTAATTATCAATTCTTGGAGTCAATCAATTAGAAAGAAACACAGTTTCTTTAGTTGACTTTCTCTCCCAATTGACATTTTCTATCTTCTTTAATTTAATTTCCTTGTAACTGATCTCCCTAAATTTTGTATCTCTCTTTCCTAATCTCAAACATAGCAAAAATATGTTCATTTAATATAAATCTGTTTGTTTTCTATAACTTTGAAGTTATTTAATGATTTTTATGGTTCCTCAATTCTTAGTTCCAAATAATTTTTAGCCTTGTTTTCTTACTATATAAGTTAAGTTGCTCCCATAGAGTACAACCTATGGTTTTCTCCCCAAATATCGTAAATCCTCTATATTTGTTTACAGAATTTCCTCTTTCCTGGTATCTGGAGTTTAAATCCAGCTCAAATATCAACTCATCTATAAAACTGCTCTCCAAATCTGAGTGCTCAGATCAAGTGTAATGTTTGATTTTACTCTAGGGAACATCTGCTCAACAGGACTGTACCACAAGAAACCTCAGTTCTCTTCCCTGTAAAGCATTTAGGAAGTCTTCTTCATTCTTCTGTAAAAATGCAATATGTTGCCAGGTGGCTGATTGACAAAGATTGTACAAGATTTTACAAATATTTATATGATTCATTTCATTTGGCCCCATTTGATTTTTAAACCCCTTACCACACAGAAGAACATATTTTTTTTCTGTATTTACCAGAAATAAAGTGTAATTCCATTACATGGAATTGTGTTACAGTATGTTCTAGCAGTTGCTAACACCATTTTTTCCAACTAATATGTTATTAATGAAGTAATTTGTTTATGTAGAAAAATATTGGGTACCCACTATATGTCATGCAATATAATAACAACTGAGGCACTAATATAATATATTATAATTTTCCACTTGATCAGAATCAAGCTACTAGTATAAGTGTAGGATTCAATCAAGAATCTGCATATCATGTCACAGATCCAAATCTCATAAATTTTGGTCCCTAGCCTTTAGCTTTGGTTTTTAATTATCTAATGGTATCCCAGTAGAGTTTAACTTATAATATTTATTAGCATACTTTTTATGTAATTGTCTTTATTTTCATTGACTTAGGTTATATCTGTTTCTTTTTCTTTTAGTAAATACAATTCCAGTATACCACATATTAGATTCTTGTTTTATATCAGAAATTGTGCAACATATCTTCTCAAGGAACATTGCATTTAGTCGCCACCAAAAACTATGAAAGTATATATATATATTTCTTTTAAGGGCAGATTATCAGAAAGTATAATTTTCAAATTCAGACAGTGATTAAAATTTCAAAGGCAATATAAGAACAAGGAAATATGATTTGCTCCTTTTTTGGGGGGTGGTGGTGCTAGGGATTAAACCCATGGTATTGTGCATGTGAGGCAAGCACTCTATGAACCAAGCTATATGGCCAGCCCAATTTACTCTTTTTAATATTATGATTATTCCACTCTATTCATATGTTTGTTTTACTTAAATTCTCAAAAAATTCTCTAGAGATACTATGCAATATAATTTTCTCCAGTACATGGAATATGCTATTTTATCTGATTTGAAACCTGGGCTCAGATATAGAAATTATATTTTATGCCATTTCTATGTCATACCCTTTAACTTCTATAGTTTGGATGTTACTGGCTGAGCAGAGTTGAGCACATATTTTATGTGCGTGCATTCAAGATTATACCTGGAGTTATGGAAGGACATTAAAAGAAAGAAAGGAGAATGTGTTAATTTTTAATTGGTGTTGTTACTGGTAGAATTTCAAATGTACATGTAGTTTTAAGAAATAATGGATTTCATATACGGTTTACCCAATTTCCTTCAAGGTAACAATTTGAAAAACTGGAGTATAATGTTACAACCAGTATACTGTAATTTGTACAATTGCTTGTTATCTATCATCATGGTCAAGATATTGAATATTTACATATCAACATAACAAATGGAACGTTTTTGGTGGGGAGTACTGGGTATCGAACTCAGAGGCACTCAACCACTGATCCACAGTTCCAGACCTATATTTTATTTTATTTAGAGACAGGATCTCAGAGTTGCTTAGTGCCTCACTTTTTGCTGAGGCTGGCTTTGAACTTGTGATTCTACTGTCTTAGTCTCCCAAGCCACTGGAATTACGGGCATGAAACACCACACCCGGCACAAAGGGATATTATGTAGCCCCTCTATAAAATCTCTTCATTCTTCCACAACACCTCTACCTTACAGTTTCTAACCTCTCTGACCATTAATCTACTTTTAATATACATGGTTATGCAAGTTGGCATTGACCAATTCCAGGTTCTTTCTAAAGTTTGTCTTGAAGGTAGACAGAGCTAGAATTAATAGGCTGGTCACTATGTACACTCAAGTGGAGCATTAGTCCATAGTTCATAATTGCTGATGCTAGGAAAGTTTTGGAACCAGTTATCCTGGTGGCAGCTGTACCATAGAGAACTGGTTATAAAAATGAATCTAAAAGTGGGTAAAATTTGGGGTCTATGTATGTGTAACATTGTTGATTATGTGTATATAGCACATAAGAAAGTATAATTTTTCCTTGTGTCACTAGGAATTCCTTTATCTAAAATTCATTTTTTTTTATATAATCTTGGCATGCTTGTGGTTCCTTCCTGACATATATCAGTAGCAGTTGTGGCCATGAGTTGAGCAAGTCAATAAATGAGAACAAGCAAATCCATCAGACTTCAGCAGAGTGACTCCCCCACACCTCTAACTGCCATGGCAGAGGTACCAAGTACATCAGGGATGAGTTACTTTGTCAGAGCCTCAGCTGCTTTGGACTACTCAGGTATATGGCCAAATTAACCGTAACTGTATGCAAGATCATGTCCTTCTGTTCTGGGGACCTTGAGACTACCAACATCTTCAAACAATTCATCTTCTTTATTTGAAATGAATGTATCACAAAATATTTTATTCTCTCTCTCTAATGGTACTTTGCATGGCACCCTCATATGTGCTAGCCATATTTATGCTCCTCGATCATTTCCTAATTTATGGATACATTGATTATACTGCTAGAAATGAAAGTGGCGTGACAATGTGTGCTCTGTCAAGGAGCTTTCAGGACAACTCACATCAGTCTCAGCAGCGGTCAAGTCATTCAGCCTCAAGGGTACATCTTACCTCCTGCTACACTGCATAGCCACTAAGGGAAACCAGGGCTGAATATTGGATATCAGAAAACATACTTGTAGATGTACAGAAATGCCCAGGAAGGTAGTTCTAACAAAAGTCTTTTTGCTGATATAAATGGAGTTCAGAATCTCAATATAAGGGTGATTTTATTATGTATCGTAAAGTGGTGATAATTCATCATACTAGAAACAAATTTATATCAAGAATTTAGACTATATGGGGGGCTTCATACATAAACTGGCTTTTATCTATCTTGCGTTGATAAATTTTGTTTTGCTCTGTTTTTCATTAGTTAAATCACAAGTTATTTAATATCTAAAATGATCTGATACTCTACTTCTGCTTCCATAAACTTGTCATTAGTCAATGTTATATCAAACAAATAAATGTATACTTAATAACTTAAAAGGTAGAAAAACACTAAAAAGGCTGGCCAATATTGGCCAGGACAAATAGTTTTCCAGGAGAAAAATGTAAACATATTATACTAATGAACTTAACATTGCATACTATGTTCATATAAAAATAGATATATCCAAAGAAGTCACCTAAATTTAAATTTCAATTCCAAAACCAAATTTAATTGATCTTGATTTAAATTATAATGAAAGAATTATTTAAAAGAAAGAAGCAATTTTTAGTTCAAGTTAGATTATTGAAATACAAAAGTTTAACTCAAATTATATTGGATAAATATTAGGCATGTTGACAAATCAGTTAAATGTATATGAAAAAATAATACAAAATAATCAAGCATTACATAAATAATACCTAATCCATGACTTTCAACTCCCTGATATCTAGTCATATTCTTATTCTGATATAGAAAGAAACACATCATCACTGGGAGTGGTATTAGGTCAGAATAATTAGATTGAGACACTATTTCATACTGTTAAAAAAGAATATTTCTCTGAAGCTTTTCTGTTTTGCTCCAAGGGGTACCAGATTCATGGATGTGAATGGTAACCTAGGATTGATTTTTTTTTTTTACTAAGTCTTTAGAGGGAGAATTATATCACCTCATTTCTGAGAACTGACATTTCTTACAACTCTGTAGGAAACAAAGAAAAAGCTTGTGAGAGACTGGCCAAGCTTAGCAGGGAAGATGATTGCCTAGCAGCAAAGCAGCAGGAAGGACATGGATGTGTTTGAGGTGTGCTTCACTGAAGAAAAACTCCAACAAAAACCTGTTGAGTCCCTGTTCTGGGCAGTCACTGAGATGAGAGTGGTGAGGATAGCGACTGCATGTACCCTTGAGACGGTCACACCAGACTTAAAGTATTCTCCACATACAAGTCTTCAGGATACAAGAACTGTTTTATCTTAATGAGATACAGTTGTGTGTTATATTACTGATGGTATTATACACCTGCATTAGAATAAGAGGTATTTATGTAGTAAAATGTATTATTCCAGCATTGTGAAAATAGATAATTTGTTAATACCGAAGACACTTCAATAAAACAGACTTTTCATTTACTAAACATTACTAAGGTGTTTTTTTTTTTAATTTAATGCAAAAGAAATAGAGCAATTGAAGCAAATACTTTTTCTTCCTTCTTGAGTGGGTCTTAGAAAGAAATAGGGTAATTAATTAGATATAATCAGACATTGTCCCTAATTAATTCCTGACCCTCCTTTTGATAAAAGCTTGGGGAATGTAGACAAAGAAGGTATTCTTGCTGTCATAGTTAGAAAATAGTGAGAAACGCCATAATAAGCCAATATTATATTTCTTTGAAAATATTTCCTTTTGAAATGTTATCATGAATTCCAAGGAATTCATGACTTCTCTGACTTACTCAGGATAAAATTAAGTCTTTGTCTAATGTCTAAGAGGAAGTGACATTGTATTTATAAATTTTCTCATTTATTTTGAGCTTGGAAAATCTAATATTATAAGATTATTTTCCCAGAAAAAAATTTTTAAAAAAAGTGTAGTAAGTTGCACTTGTTATTTGAAGGTCCATGTGAATTCTTTCATTCTTAAAATATTTGGGTTTTAAGTCCTTATTTCAGTTCATATGTGGCAAGCTTAAAGATGTTTAAAATTAAGTGATGTCAATGCCTCTGGGAGGAATATGGGGTTAATCTATCAAAAGAAACAAGACCTCCATTTGCCAGCTTGAAGTTTTCTGGGACACAAGCTGGACCAGCTTCTCTATCCTCATGCTGCAGATGTAGGACAAGTTTGTTGGGTGAAAAAGGCATCATTCCAGGGACAGGGACAGCTGCAATAATGGCAGCAAAACCTAGAGCCTCTCTGGTTCCAGAGACTCTCCAATGTGAAGTTAGACATTGGTCTCCCCAATACTCTGAAAGCCATAAGTTAGAAAAACAGAAATAATTTTTTAAAAAATGTCATTGTTCCTATGTAAGCCCTTAAATTCAACGACGATATTGACTAAATGTATAAAGTATGATGAATATCTATTCTAGGTGATAATTTGAACTTAGAAAAATGTTTTAAAAACTTTGTTTTTAGCAAAATGACTTTGAAGTAAGTGAAATGGAATTTAACAAAAGGCTACTTAAAGTTCTCTTTTAAATCTATGCTCAGAAATAAAAAAAAAAAACGATCTGACTTGAGTTGGTAAGTCTGCTTTCATTACATACTAATATTCCAATAGAAGTATTGTGTATTTGCAGAAAGAATTTTAGCGTAGTAGCCATGAAACACCAATTAGAGGTTTTGCTACACTACTAATTAGTTTTCTAATGTTTGCAAAGGAAATTTTTCTTTTTCTAGGCTACAGTTTTTAATTTATAAAGGTAAAAGAAATAATATAAAGACAAATAATAAAAAGACAAATAATATTTATATTATTTGTCTTCCCTTTTACATCTGGCACTGTATTATTCCACGTGTTACAACATATGTTAAAGTGTATTACAGACACGCTGTGGCTCATCTCTATTGGTTGTTTTGGAGAAAGATATGGTTAAAAAAGATTAGTTTATAAATTGATTCAAAAGTTATCCTCATCCCAAGAGGTTTTTTACTTAAATTGAATATTATGAAGAAATCTTTTTTTTCTTTCAAAAAATATGCCCTAAACTGGTTATGTGTCACGCTAGCTATAATTTCTTAGTCACCTAAGTAGATAATTTTTAAATTAGCAAGATCAATTGAGAAGGGTTTGACTCAAACTCTTAAAATTTCATTCAATCTATTAGAATCCTCCAATCAATGATTCCAGAAAGCCATAATTATTAGCATGTGGGAGAGCACATATTATTTCTTAAAAGTTATCTGTGCTTAACAGATATTGAGAAAATATAGACATTCCTTACAAATATCTTTGCTTGAAAATAAAATATTTTCCAAATAATACATTTGTTCATGATCTGAAATTTTAGAAATTTCAGAGTCTTGTGCATATAATGGGTATATACAGATGAAACCTATTAACTTTCTCAACAGCATATTGCTTCTTTATTTCTCTCTGTTTTTGTGGGGTTTTGTTTGATTGTTTGTTTGTTTTTTGGTGGTGCTGGGGATTGAACCCAGGGTCTTGTGCATGCTAGGCAAGCACTCTTAACATCTGAGCTATATCCCCAGCCCAAAATTCTTTATTTCTTTATTCATTGATTTTATAATACTTATTGAGAATCAACTATGTACCTATCACTTGATTAATACTACTAGTCAAAAAGTACATTGAAATATTGATAAGAATGAAACATGATCACAAATTGCCCTGCAGTATTGAAGATGACATTTCAGAGGCAGTGATGAAGAAGCCTGGTAATTGAATTTGATTTTTAAGATGCATATGGATAAAGCATGCAGAATGGTGGTAAATACTTGTGACAAACCATTGAAACATGGAAGAGAGAAGCAGATAGGGACGTTGGAAGTCCATTGGCAAAGTACTCTGTAACACAAGTGCTTGGTGTGTGAAGGGGCAGAAAGTTGTGCTGAGAAAGATCTGGAGCATACAAGAAATTAATGTCATATAAAAAGTTTGGATTTCATGCTATACCAATGGGAATTAACTTTTAAGCAAGAAAAATGGCATAATCATAATTCAATTTTAATTTAGTTGCATGTAAATTATGGATTGTAAGTGATTAGACTGTAGATACGTTGATGAGTAAAGCTATTGTCAGGGGAAATGATGATTTATTAAAAATGGGCCGTGATTGTATTATACAGGAGAAGGAAAGAAAATTAATATTTAGTATGGGGCATGGAAGAGAACTGATTATATAGTGAGGTAAAGGCAAGCTAGAAACTAGAAGAGCATCCACATTTCAGTTTTCCTTAGATAAAGACCATAGTAGGTACTGAATAGCACATTTGAACTGTTGTACATAAGAATTACATTTTTCAATATTCACTCAGTGTTTATTATCTCATGCTTTCTATATTTTTGAAACTGTGCAAGCCATGGTGTTACACTGCAAGTCCTTGTAATCAATATTAACATCTGAGCTATATCCCCAGCCCAGAATTCTTTATTTCTTTATTCATTGATTTTATAATACTTATTATTAATCAATATTTGGCAATATTGATAGGAATATGGACAAAAATATATTCATTAAATTACTACATAATATAGTTTCATAGTTGCAAATATTATACATTAATTCTACCAATTTAATCTAAAAATAAGTGTATCAAAAGAATATTGAATAGGGCTGGGGATATAGCTCAGTTGATAGAGTGCTTACCTTGCATGCACAAGGCCATGGGTTCAATCCCCAGGACCACAATAAATAAATAAATAAAAGAAAAAATATTGAATAGTCAAAACATTTACCTGTAGAGCTTCAAATCCATGTTTGAATTTGTAAGACCTGAAGGCAGAGTCCAACAATTTAATTTGAATCTGCAATGAGCCCAGAGCTGTTACCTCTACATGACTAGCAACTTGATGTGGTGATGTCTGTAACATCCAGAGTGTTTTTTAGCTCCCCATTTCTTTGTTTCATTGATATACGGTTTAATAACTTGGAAGAATCCTCTTTCTGGGAAGAACCTAGGACATGATCTTCACACTACTCCACAAAGGGCCTGTGTTTCCTCCCCAAAAAAGAAGAGTAAAACACCACATCCCTGAATATCCCCAGTCTGTTTCCCCAAAACTAGTCAACTAAGTGAGCAATGAGACCAAACCTGGGCTGAAAAGTTCAAATATCTATTATCTTGAAGGAGACTGATTTTCTCTTATGTGTGCTGGGAACTAGAGCAAACTAGTATTATCTGTAGAAAGCTATCTTCTTGAATGCATACCAGGACAGTTGCTCCTGGGGATGCTGGTCAGACAAGCAAACTAAGCAAGCTGATGCTGACGATGTCACTGCTTCCACAGTCTAAGATACAAAACCACTCTATAAAGTGTGGAACTGAGAGCATTGTGGAAAGGGTATGTGTCATTCACCCAGGCAGCTGCCACTGAACACCATGAGGACATCAGCGGTGTCTGTCAGTCTTCCACCACTGAACTCTTCTTGCAGTAGACACTGATCTCTTGAAAGCGTTCCCCAATAAACCATTTGTCTCCCTTGCTGACACAGGAATTTACTTTGGCTTTCCTACAACCTATCTCACTGCCCTGGCACAACTAGGCTGACAAGGCCACCTGGAAATGTGAGAAGCTGGCATCTGTAGTGGTAGACTCTGCTTCATAGCAAGGTTCATGAAGTAGGGAAGTGGGAATCACCCTGTAATTAAAAAAAAATAAAATAAAGAGAAAGAAATAAAGAAAACTATATAGGTTTAAGGTGTCTATAAGTATATGCAAAAAGCAGTAAGATGATAAGGAAACCTATAGGAATGTGTCTAATATAGTTTAATAGACCCAGATGTTATTCATGGAAGAAATGCTGAAATACCTATATTAAGTAAGAGTGAAACACGAGTGAGACTAGAAGTTGAGGAAGGTGTGTGTGGAGCGGGGAGGGGATTGAGAACATTAAAACTGGAAACAAGGATGCAATGCACAGTGTGTTCAAGAAATATTTATGGGGGCTGGGGTTGTGGCTCAGCGGTAGAGCACTCACCTCTCACGTATGAGACCCTGGGTTCGATCCTCAGCACTACATAAAAATAAATAAACAAAAATAAAGATATTGTGCCCATGTATAACTAAAAAAATATTTTTTAAAAAAGAAATATTTATGTTTGTGTAATTGATTATCAGAGTACTAGAGGTAAATTAAGTCTTGTCAAAAGGCAGAACTTCATATCATAAAGGATCTTACAAAATAAATCTTGTATAACTATAGTACAATAATATCAGTTTATTGACATAGGTCAAATCAAGAGTGCTTTAGATTTCACTTTTTATACAGGCACATGCTTGTTTGTGTGTGTGTGTGTGTGCACATGTTTATGTAATCCTATCACATATATGACTGGTCAGAGCCATAAGTCTCCTTATTGCTACCCTGTTATGCCTATGCCTACCTCTTTTCCATCCCAATACCATGTGAACCATTAATCTGTCCTCCATCTCTATAATTTTGTTACTTTGAGAATGGAACCTCATAATATGTAACACTTTAATACTGGAAGCTTTCACTCAATATGTTCCCTTTATCAATCTAATTTGCCACCTATATTATTCCTTATTTTTTGTTGATTAGTATGAATATACCAAAAGTAGTTATTCACCCTTTGAGGAACATTTGAGTTATTTCCAGTCTTTGGTTATTATTATTTTAAAAAATTTTTATCAGTGAATTAGAATTATATGTATTAGTGATATGTATTATTATACTTGACCTCACTACGAAAGAGACTCAGTCCATGCCTCCATACCCTCAATTCCTCCCATAATCATCCAGGACAATCCAAAACACAAATGAAGTTGCTCCTGACTTACTCTTTCTTAAAAATTTACATATTTTCTTTAAGTTACCTCTTTCTGCAATAATTTGAATAAAATTGAATTTAACTGAAAATGTGTTTCTAAGGATTTTGGCTCATGAACATGAGTATCAAAATATTTTCTGTTATCATCTTTATTAATAGACAATGCATACACTGTACCTAAAATGTTTTGTTGATGCAAAATACTCAAAATATTTAATTAATAAGTGAATAAGGGAAATTGGCAATTAAGAAACACTTGTCTTTGAGTAGAGCAATTTTAATAATGGTTAAATCAAAATACAGTAGGCTGTATCATGACCAGAGTATAAAAATAGAAAACAATAATAGGAATCACCAACTCCTAACTCCCAATCTGTTAACCTATTATCAAAACTTGGTTGCACAAGGTAATACAAAATGGAAAATTGCATAATTTCTTATTGAGCTATATTATATAAGTAACAGAAAAATCCCTCAAACATTTCTTTTGAAGTTATTAATCTCTTTTTATTTCATTCATTCATTGTAATAAAAATTCATGATATTATTGCTGTTAGGCACCGTATTATGTTGAGTCTTCCACCATTTCAAAATATATTATTATCGAGTTACATTCTTTTAATCAGAAAATCAAGTTTGATTGACATGTATATAAACTGAATGTATGACGAAGATGACTTTCTTTTAGAGAAATACTTAAGCATTAGTGCATGAATTTTAATTAAACCTCATTGGATACTGAGCTTTCCAAATAATAATTCATGTTATATAACGAACAGTTAAATAATTTAAAAAGAACAGTTAATGCAAACATCAGAGACTCACCCAAAACCAATTTAATTAAATAAGTAATATTATTTCACACAAATTAACCAATCTTAATAGTTTTCTTACATTGAAAATTTTTCTTTGCTCCTCTGATTCTCAGTTTGATCATCTGTAAAATAAGCATACAATTAGACCTATCTCATAGTATAACAGAATTAAAAACAATAGCACACATTAAATATATTATAACTGCTAGTGTTCCTGTCAATTAGCACTCTCAGTACATGTTAACAGCCTTCCATTTCCTGCCCAGATAGTGGTCAAAACTATGACCATCATTAGCTCATTAAGCCATGTTAAGATCATACATTAAATATTTAAGCTGAAAACATTGTTAATGCAATAGAATCTAGAGGTTTTCTACAAGTATTTAGCTAGAACGTTATTTAAAACTAAATTCCATATTTAAATACCAAATTACTGTACTTAAAAAAATGCTATGGTTTTTCTGAGCTTCCTAGTTTTGTTTTATCTTTTATAATTAGATGGTAATTGATCTTTTTCTCTCTCCCCCCCACTTCTCTCTCTCTCTCTCTCTCTCTCTCTCTCACACACACACACACACACACACACACACACACACACGCACACACAAGATTAGAAAATATACTTTTGGTGTAGATAGCAGTAAAGGGAAATTTAGCATGCACTTGTGAACTCAGCAAATATTTTGTTAAAACATCGGTCATCAATAAATCTAATTTATAGATTTTGTTAAAAGTAATGACTTGCATGTTTTTATTGTTTTTCTATGATGAATATAACATTTTCAATTTGATTCAGGTATATATTTCACATTTTTCAATTAAAAATAACATTTTTAATGGCTTTTTATTTGTGCAAAGGCAACATAATAAAGTATTTTTATTCTTTAGCCTGAAGGCAGGTTATTCTGTTTGCTTAAATTGTTCAATCACTCTTTAGAACCATCCGGCATTCTGCCTGTTTCTTCTGCCTAAAACAAGCAGTCAATTTTAATTAACTTGGTGCACAGAAGTCTTTGGCATTTGTGGAAACTGGGAACACAGCCAATCCTCAAAACACCACTGATCAATTTGCCTAGAAAGAAGTAAAGAAATGGAAGATATTGGCTTGAAAGAGCTTCCTAAAATTGAACCACTAGAAATTCAAAATTAAAGTTCACAATAATTTCAACTCAGGTAAAATGTAATATCTTCTTCAAAAATTATTGATTTAATAAATTTGGAAGATTTTACATGTGAATTATTTTGAGTGGTTAAAAACCTAATTTTATTATTATTTACTTTGAAAACCTATATAAACAGTATCCCCTGAGTTTTAACACAATAGTTTTGGAGGAAAGTCAATGAGATTTGGCAGCCTTCTTGAACTGATTCTGTGAGGAATTGTTAAGGAGGTAGAATTATATATTGTTTCAAAGAATACCGATGCTTACCATTATATTGCCTCTGAAATACAATTCTTCTACATGGCTAATAAGCCATCTATACATAAATACATGCAAATTATTTAATCTATCATCTCTAAATTAAAAACTGCACATAGATCTCCAAATATTTTTAGTGAGAGAGTCTTAAGAAAGATCTATATTCTAGATTTATTCACTACATGTTCCTTTACTATATTAGAATTTTCCTTCTTTTTAAGGTGGAAAATTTCATCTGTTGTAAATTGTCACAATAAGAAGAAATCTTATGATTTTCTAGCAGGTGTCACACCACATACCAATTAAGAATAGAAAAGTCAAAATTTCAAGCTAAGCCATATTTTACAAAATAAAAAATAACTTTGATTTTATGATTGAATCCAATTCCCTTTTTTGTGACTGAGTTATATTGAAAACAAAATGGTATTTTTAAAGATTATTTTCTTGCACATTTTACTTCCATTTTTATGGTTTTAATATAAAATTGCCATCTTGCCCATTTTAAATGTAGATTTGAGTTGTATGAAATTTAATCATAATGTTGAGGAACTATCACCATTATGATTCTACTATCTCAATAGCTCATTTCATCTTGTAAAACTGAAAGTCTACCCATTATGTAGTAAATCTATATTTTCCTTCCACCTCAACCTTTGGCAACCACCACTTTACTGTCAAAGATTTTGATCACTCCACATACCTCATAATTAGAATCATAGAGTACTTGTTCTTTTATGATTTATTTCACTTAGCATAATGTTTTCAAGATTCACCCATGTAATAGCACAGGTTAGAATTTCCTTGCTTTCAAAGACTGAATAATATCATATTTTGTGTGTATACCATGGTTTCCTTTTGCATTCGTCTGTTGATGAACAATTATGTTTCTTCCATAGTTTAGATATTTTAAATCATGCTTCTATGAATGCTTATACAAATATCCCTTCAAAACACTGCTTGCAATTCTGTTTATAATATACTTTTACATGCGTTATGGTTTAGATGTTAGGTGCTCCCCAGTGTGAGACACAATGCAAGAAAGATTGGAAATAAAATGATCAAGTTATGAGAGCCTTAACCTAATCAGTGCATTATTCCCCTTGAATAGTTTAAATGGGTAGTAATTCTAGGCTAGTAGGGTGTGACTAGAACTATATCACTGGGGATGTGACTTTGAGATATGTATTTCATCTCTGCTGGGCAGAGAGAGCTCTTTCTTGCTGCTTTCTTATTGCCATGTCCTGAGCTGCTTTCTTCCTCTGTGCCCCTCCACCATGGTGCTCTCTGCCTTACTTTGGGTGAACAGCAAGGGAGTCAGCCATGTATGAACTGAGGCTTCTGAAATCATGAGTGCCAAGTAAACTTTTCCTCCCCTAAAACTGTTCTTGTCATGTCTTTTGGTCACAGTGTTAAAAAGCTGACTAAACCAAAGAGAAATTGCTGGGTCATATGGTAATACTATTTTACCTTTTTGAAAAAACAGTATCCTATTTTGAATAATTATTATGCACTTATAAACTTCTACTCAGAGGGGGAAATTGAAGTCACCAACTATTATTGTAGACTTTCTACTTCTCCCTTCAATTCCATTTTTGCTACATATTGGCTATTCTTGAACATTTGTGGCTCCATACAAAATTTAGGACTGCTTTTTCTATTTATGAGAAAAATATCATTGAAATTTTAATGGAATGAATTGAATTGGTAGATCCCATTGGGTTGTATGGTTATTTTAACAATACTGAGTTTATTAATCCATGAAAACAGGAAATCTTTCAGTTAATTTATTTTTTAAATTTTTATTCAGTGTCATATAATATTGTATATGCAAATCTTCATTATATTAGATAAATTTATATCCAAATACTTTATTTTATGGTAGTATTGCTATCTTATAGAAGATTGTTTTCTTCATTTTTGGGGGAGGGGTATTTTTTACTAGTGTAAAGAAATACTACTGCATTTTGTATGTTGATTATATATTCTGAAACTGATGAGATTATTAGGTCTAGCAGTTTTATGTTTTTTTGTTTGTTTGTTTTTTGTGTGTGTGTGTGTATGTGTGTGCTATGTTAGGAATTTTTAGAGTTTTTTTTAAATATGTATAAGAGTATGTTGTTAGCAAAGATAGACAATCCTACTATTTTTTAAAAAAATACTCATATAGATGTATATCATTTATTCATTTATTTATTTACTTATATTCTTATACATTCTGCTTAACTTTATTTTTGTCTAGAACTTCAGTACTGTGCTGAAAAGAAGTGGTGAAAGTGGGTATAATTGTATATTATTCCTTATTTTAGGTTAAAAATATTCAACTTTTCATATTTGGCTATGGTGATAGCTAGAGGTTTGTATAAAGGCCTTTATTGTATCATGGCCCATTACTTCTATACCTAATATTTTGAAATTTTTATCATAGAAAGAAGTTGAAATTTATCGACTTTTTTCATATGTTAATATATATATATATATATATTTTTCATTTGGTTAAAGTGGTTTATCACATTTATTGATTTATATTTATTGAAAATCCCTAAAACCAAGCAATAAATTCTACTTGATTATGGTGATTGATACTTTAAAATTTTTTAATTTGTTTAATTAGTTATACATGACAGTAGAATATATATCATACATAGATATACATCCATAGATATATACACATATATACATACATATACATATGTAGATATATACATATAGATATATCATTTATAGATATACATGGGTGGGATATAATTTCTCATTTTTCAGTGTGAACATGTTGCAGAATCATATTGGTCATGCAGTCACATATATACATATGGTAATAATGTCTGTTTCATCCTACTATCTTTCCTACCCCTATATCCCTTCCCCTCCTCTCCCATCACTTCCCTCTACCTAATCTAAAGTAATACTATTCTTCCCTAGTGCCTCCTGCCTCCTTGTGAATTAGATTTCACATGTTAGAGAAAACATCCAGTCTTTGGTTTTGTGGGATTAACTTATTTTGCTTAGCGTGATAATCTCCAACTCCAAACATTTACTGTCAAACGCCATAATTTCACTCTTCTTTAAAGCTGAGTAATATTCCATTGAGTATATATACCACATTTTCTTTATCTATTCATCTACTGAAGGACACCTAAGTTGGTTCCCTAGTCTAGCTATTGTGAATTGAGCTGCTATAAACATTTATGTGGCTGCATCACTATAGTATACTGATTTTAAGTCCTTTGGGTATAAACCAAGGAGAGGGATAGCTGGGTCAAATTACGGTTCTATTCCCAATTTTCTGAGGAATCTCCATACTGCTTTCCATAGTAGTTTATACTTTTATATATTTTTTTGAGTTTTAAATTTTGATTTATTTCTTTGAAGATTTGTTATGATTTAGGTATTAGGTGTCTCTTACAAGCCCATGTGTGAATTTTGTCCCTGGAAAGGGGAGCTCTGTGTCTCTCTCTTCTTCCTGGTGCCATGTTCTGAGCCACTTTCCTCCACTTCTCTCTTTCATATCATGCTTTGCCTCACCTCCAGCCAAGAGTATCAGAGTTGGCCATGTGGACTGAGACCTCTGAAACCATGAGCCTTCAAATAAACATTTCCTCCTCTAATTGTTCTTGTCAGTTCTTTTGGTCACAGCAGTGAAAAAGTTGACTACAGCATATTTTTGCATTTATATTTATCACTAGACAAGTGTCCTTGTCTAGTTTTGGCATCAGTGTATCAACAGCTTTATAAAATGAGTTTAAAATTATTCTCTCCTTTTCAATTTTTTTGAGACTTTGAGAAGGATTGCTATTTTTGTCTTTAAATGTTTGGTAGAATTCCGTTGTCAAGCCCTATTATCCTAGGTTTTATTGCTTTTATGGGATACATTGTTTTTTCCTGATTAAACTCTCCTTACTCATTGGTCTTCTCAGATGTTCTATTTGTTCATGGTCTAATCTTCGTAAGTTTTATGTGCCTTTGAATTTCTTCCAGGTTATCCAATTTATTGGCATACAAATGCCCATAGTATTTTTTTATACTCCTTTGCCTTTCTATGATATTAGTTTCAATATCTCCACTTTCATTTTTAAAATTTTATGTTTTTGAATCTTTTCTCTTAACTAGGTTAGCAAATGATTTGTTAATTTTCTCTTCAAAAAATAACTCACTTTTGTTTATTTTTGTATTGTTTTGTAATCTTTTTTTTCATTTATTTCTGATCCAATCATTGTTTTTCTCTTTCTTCTCATATCTATGAATATAGTTTTTTTCTTTTTCTTGTATGTTGAGGTAAGTGTAACATTAGAGTGTTCATTTAAGGGCCTTTTGCTTTTTGATATGTTTATTACTATAAATTTACCTCTTGGAACTGTTTTTGTTACATTCCATATGTCTTGGTATGTTTTTTTCAAATTTCATTTATTAGTAGTTATTTTTTGGTTTCCCTCTTAATTTCTTCTTTAAGTCATTGGTTGTTCAGGAGGATATTGTTTAATTTCCATATATTTGTTATTTTTCCAATATTTATCCTATAATTGATTACAGTTTCATGTCATTGTGATTGCAAAGATGAAATAATTTTCATTTGTTTAAATATATTAAGGCTTGTTTTGGGGCCTAACATATGATCTACTTGGAGAACATTCTGTGTGTACTTGAAAAGAGTATATAATCTGATGCTGATAAATGGAATATTGTATATACATATATTAGGTTCATTTTGTTTAAATTGCAGTTCAAGACCTAAATTTTCTTACAGATTGGCTGCCCAGATATAGAGTCCATTTTCAAAAGTGAGGTATTAAATCTCTCCACTATTGCTGTTTTATGATCTAGCTCTTCCTTTAGATAATTCAATAAACGATTTATATGTTTAGGCTCTACGGTATTGAGTACATTTTTATTTATAATTGTTATGTGTTCTTGATTTTTAACATAACATTTTTTTGTGTCTCTTGCAGTTTTTAACTTAAACTCAATTTTGTCTGATGTATGCATAGTTATTCAAGATTACTGATTCTTCTGCTTGATCAAATTGCAAAAAGTTTTTAATTCATTTTTATTTCATTTACTACATTAATTATTTCTAAGATTTCATTTGATTTTTTTAATTGTTTCTATTTTGTGTTCAAACTCCTTGTTTTCATTTCATTTCTTTGTTCATGAACAATTTTCTAGATTTCATTGAATATTCTATACATATTTTCTTGGAGATACTTATGTTTTCTTAAAGGGATTTCTGTGAACTTTTGTGTTCATAAGGCTCCATTTCTCTGAAGACTTTTATTAAGGCTTTATTAGTTTCCCTGATTCTTATTAATCCTTTTGTATCTTTTGGTACAAAAAGCAAGTGATTGATTAAGCAAATGATTAAATTTCCCATCCTTCACAGAGTTTTGTTTTGTTTATTTTAGGGCAGCCCTTACTAACATAGATTAGCCTGGGATATTCCGGATAATCCAGTTGGTAGCAACCATGGAAAGGTAGACATCGCTGCTGGGTTTTTTAGTTGGACTGGACCACTGCCTATACTGTGAAGTTATTTGGCAGTGCTGGTTAGGCATTATGATTGCATCCCCAATTAGGCAGACATGAAGCCTGCATTTCCTGGCTCTGTAGTATTGTTGTTTGTAATCTGACATCAGACAGGGTCACAAGATTGGTTTTAAAACTGGGAGAGTTCACTTAAATAAGCATGATCAGTTGCTATAAACCATAATAAACATATGAAGTTACAGGCTTCCCTTCCAGCTTGAGGAAAACATTGTAAGATCATAAAGGCTGGGTGAAGAAGCCTGTTAGGGACAGAACTGAAAGATCTATTGACCTTATTTCCTTCAGAGTGAATCTATTGGTCTCTCTGATCAGGTGCCCCTGCTGGCTGGAATGCAGAGTCACTGCCAAGATCTAGGGCACTGATGAGATCTGTGTTATTGTTTTCTTGTTGACCTTAGCCTTTCCACATTCTGTTAATACCACTACTGTTGAACCTGTGAGGTGAGATGGACATAATCTTCCTGTAAAGTGTCTGAGAAGGCTGGGAAAACTGAATGTCAACCTCCCGCTTGCTTTTTCCACTGTGGAAACTATTGGCCCAGGAAAATTCTCTCTATTTAGTGCTTTGGCAACTTTGGGGAGGAGTGATGCAGTCAAAGTGGAACTGTCCCTCTCATCCTCATAATGCAGCCTTTCTCAGTTGTTTGGCTTAGGAGGGTGTCTCAGGTTCACTCCTGAGCTCTTGAATATTGATGAAGTTGTTCATGTCTATGGATAATTGTTAGTTGGATTTCAGTTGGATTGACACCAGGAAACCCTCACTCTTTTCTTCTTCTGTTAATGAAGGAAATAGATGACCTGATGCAGTCATCTCTCTAAGACTCTCTCTTGCATTTAAAACTTGATCAGTGACTCATCAAGAAAAATCTACTTAGTATATTTTTTTTTTCTAATCGATCTTCATCCTTTTGAATTTTCTTCCAATCAAAAGTTAAATAGTTTTAAAATTATTTAATGTTAGTTTTTACCTTAGGGTTGTGTTAAACCTGAGGGTTATGTTAAGCTTTACATTTATAGAAAACAACTGTTTTCTAGTACTTTCCATTTAATATCTTTGCTTCCAATAAACCCTTTTACATTTCTCATAGTCTCTGTTATAATTTACCTTTTCTACATATTTTAAATATATTTCATATATCATTATTCATTAACTCATTCATTAATGCATTTAACATTTATTTAGCAGCTGCTATGTGATAGGAACTTTACTAAGATGTGGGAATATAGAGAAGAATAACACAGAGACCTCATTTTTACACACTCATGATTGGTTGAAGAAGACAGGAAATAACAGAAATATAACTTTTCTGTTTCTCCAAACACCAAATTGAGCAGTCTAACCACAGTCATAAATACTAGCTGCAAAATACACTGTTTTCTTTCTACATAACAATTATAGACAGAACAGTACCTTATGAAAGTATTTTAGAGAATCTTTAAAGAGTTTCTTATGTGTACTCCTGAGTGCAGTTCTTTCAGTTTCATTAAGTGGCCATTTTTTTTATTCTCTGCTTTAGGGATTTACCTTTGCTCTGGAGGAGCAGATACCTATATGCAGAGCACTGTGGGGCTGATGTTGGACATATCTGTGAGGCTGTGCTAGAGTTCTTGGGCCTTTGCAATACTAACCTGAACTCAGTAGAACTTCTGAGTCAGGCAGTGCTACTTTCTGCTCTTGTACTTCTTCTAGGAAAGAGTGTGCAAAATTAGTGGCAATTATAGTGAAATTTGAAGTGCAACAAAACTATGGCCACATTTTGATTCCCTTCTGGATGTAAAATAATCTTAAATGAGTTTCCTTAATCTTTCTGAGCCTTACCTTGTCATCTATACAACAGGGATGCTTACTTCAATGTTGGCATACAGACTCAAGAAGACGTATTTTTGTTATGACAATTTGTATTACTACAAATATGTAACTACAAATTTTCTAAACTTCAGGATTACAGGACTTTGATTTTTTTCTTTAGGTCAAGTACATGCATTATGAGGTATCTGAGTAAAAAACACTGATAAATCTAAACCACTATTGCCACCTCAACATACACTTTTCCTTAAATACCTGTCCTTAAAATAGGGAAAAATCTTCTTTCCCATAGCCTGTTAGTTATTCATTATTGTCTTTATAATTCTGAAATGTTAAAGTGTTTAAAACAAAAGTGAAATCATTTGGATTATGTTTTGTCTTCTAGATGATTTGCAGCAACTCTGATTGAAGATCAGCATGGAAAAAGGTGAAAGAGAGTGACGTTCATCTGTGTGAGAATCATTTACATCACTGCCTTTTCCTTTGAAAATATGATTAGATTTAATATATTTTATCCATCCCGTGAAGGCAAGGAATATTTCCACAGTGCTCTCCAACATTCCAAATACAATGCTATCACACTTCCTCTCTGTGACCCTAATGCTAAATTGTCTTTAATCTGGGCATTGACTGTCAAGAACTGTGATGGTTTTGAAACTTTACCCTGTTTGCAAGCTAATAAAATCAGCCCACCACATTTTCATGGATGTTGGTGGAAAATATAAGATCCTGGATCAAAAATGAAATCCAGTTGACTACTCATAGAAGTAACAACAACCAGAATATCAGCATTTTTCTTCTGTTTCCTAAATTGCATTTCTCTCAGCATGACACAAAAAGGATCATATGACACACCTACACACTGTAGTCTGTTACATTATTAGAGAAGCACACCAAGATTAAGGGACCCCAATATTTTATAATGCGAAATAAACTGGCTTACCCTTTGATCCAGAGAAGAAATGTCTTTAGTACACTGTGCAGTGAATGCTCTTAGCTCTGGAAGGTGTTACTTTTCTCCAATGCAGTTTGGATGATATAGGACCAAGTGCCTTGCTCACAAGAGAAGAAACACTAGAGACTCCTAGAGACTGACCTAGTCTTAGAATATTGTCAAACTCTTTAACCTCTTCTATAGCTACAGTTATAACACATTTAAATATTAGTACATAAATAATACGTAATCCATCAAAACTCATGTTTTGTGAGAAACTATAATTACAAGAATTTCTCTGATGAACCTGAGACAACTTTTATGGACATTGTCAACAGTTTGTTTTACACTTCATATCTCCCTTTTCCTGGAATTTAGGTAAATCATATTTTTGTCTCCTCTCTGAAAAAAAATATAATTTGTTTGTTTTATTTTATTTAATAGTATGATCAAACAAGCCATCTTATAATCATTCAGTAATAATTTTCTATGCCTCATAGTCATTTCAATGTTGATTCACATTTATGGATGTGCTTTTGGTATCTTTGGCTAGAAGCTCTTTTATGAGAGCAGATTGAATTTATTTCGAATCCATTATGTACTGGTAAACAAGGGTCTAAAATTCAAATACCTGTTAATTTTCTTGTTTTAACCAAGCCAATTTTTTAGGAAATTGCACATAAAAAATAACTGGTGTGAATAGTACAAGTTGCTGGAGGGAATGGACACAGCATTCTCGCTGGGGGACAGAGTGCTTATAATTATAACTAGAACAGATTTTTTTACAGTAGCATAATGACACATTGATAAAAAATGGATTGAGGATGAGAGGAAGGAATTGCATTGTTCAAGGCTGGTATTTTCTTTTACATGCATAGTTTCTCTAAATAACTGGAAACAGCTACTGAATAAAACCCTTGTCTTGCTTATTATAAACCATTCACACTTTGGCATTAGAGATATGAATAGACCCTCAAAGAAAGAATGAATTCCAATTCAACAACAGAAAGAGACCATTGGCCAAAGGAAAGAAAAAACTATATGAAGCTACGTTATTTCCACAATCAAACTGCCTAACGAATTGGAAGTGAAGAAAAATAGCTGCTGATGATTTGTTTGGAAATTTTTGTTTTTCAAGGTTAGGAGAAAGCAGTAAAAAAAATTAAATTAATTCTCTGGAGCATCCAAAAAGTAGAGATATTTTCTCCAACATAGTGTAGAGACTAAATATACCTATTCCCGAATCATATCTATGTGTATCTAAATCTGAAATTGAGATAAGACAGTGATAATCATTTAACATATTCAGTGTTATGTGCAAAATACAGTATAGTGAGATGAATCTAAATCCATTCCAAATATTACAGTATTTTGGAAAATATTTGAAAATAAAAATAAAATACATTTCAAGTTTAACCTCCACACCTTCATGTAATCTGTGTGTGTGTGTGTGTGTGTGTGTGTGTGTGTGTGTGTTTTAGAGGAAAGACAGCTAAATTATTTAAAAATATTGAACAATATTAATGTTTACTTTCTTCACATTAATGTGAATTAAAATCTTCCTCCTAAAACTATAAGTAGCAAAACATCATTTTAAGTATTCAAGTGCATTTCAGGGCTAGCTAGGAAGCCCATAGAATCTGTTTACATGGCAAAAAAGAAAATTTTGTATGTTTTATATACAATATACTCTGCCTCTAAGGTTATACTTATTTTGAGATTATGGCAGATTTCAACAAGCAAGAAGCCACAAAAAATTCATAAGAAGAAAGAAAATTTCATTAAAGTCTTTCAAATCTTGGAAGCACAAAGAAAAAATATTTTTTGATCTGTATATGCTGTGAGGCTTTCTGAATACATCTGAGCAGTCAGTAACCTGATCAGTTGGCTCTTTGTATCAATGTGGCAAAATCAGCAAATATAAGAGGATATTTTTCTTTTGCTTCCACAAATCAACCTCCTCCCTTTTCTGTCCTTCTCTTCCAAAGACACTAAATTCTACAGACTATATCATGCAGATTCTCTTGTCTCATACTCAAGAGATCATGATTTTTTTATTCATTTGGGTAATAACATTTTTATATTAATACAATACTAGCTAGAAATTAAGGAGAAATCATGAGACTCTGGAAAATATCAAGATAATTTTATTGATTTATATGTTTAGTAAGTTTGTAATTTGGGCCTGAAAATGTAGAACATATGAATTAGTACCTACAAAGAAAATAGAATTTCAATAGTTCTATTTGAGTGGAACATGACATATTTGAAGAAAATGTAGAAATAGGTGAGCAATTACAGCTTTTTCATGTTTCAAGAATATAACCTATTTATGTCTCTTAAATAATAGCAAAAAATGAAGATTATATGTACACATGTATACATATATTTCTCTTGCATCCAAAGTTCCATTTTATAATAGAATTGAAAAAATAATACTACCCACTGTGTAAAGGAAATGAGAAATGCAAAGGCCATTAAGGAGGACTGTGAATTTATACAGTGCATTAGCATCAAAGGATACAGCATGGATATTTCTTTAAAATGTACTGTTTAATGGAAGTTGGATTTGCACTGCCATCTGAGATAATGAATTCATGAGGCCATACTATACCTCATCTTACCAAAGAATTTTGAGATGATATTTTCCCATGTCAGTTTCTCACTGTCTATGCATTTTTCTTACTAGTTCACGTTAAACACTCTGAGCCAAGGAAACACAATAGCACATAAATTCTCACATGACCAGGCCATAATAAAATCAGATCATTACAATTAATTAATGTAATTTCTGTTTAAGGGTGTAGGTGTCACAGGTTATTGTTTGTCATCTATTATTACTGAGGATTAAAATAGAGACAGTAGAATTTTGTCTTTAATTTTCTACCCATTCTACCTTTGTATCTCCTAGCCACTTTTCTAGCCCCAGATCAGAAGATAGTGAATCAGCGTACTCATGAAATATCTTTATAAAATATATAACTGCAATGTAAGTTTTAAATATTTTAAGTTCATTATTATTATTATTATTATTATTATTATTATTATTATTAGTTTTTTATATTTGTTACCAGAGATTGAACCCAGGTGCACTGAACCACTGTGGCTTTGAACTCAATATCTTCCTGTCTCAGCTTCCAGAGCCACTAGGATTTCAGGCATGCATCATCACACCAAGCTCTTATATACAAACAGAGATACAAAAATTGTGATATATATGTGTATTAAGAATTGGAATGCAAAAAAAAAATAGCATTACCTTAGATTAGGTAGAAGGAAGTGAAAGGAGGGAAAGGCAGGAGATGTGGGGATAAGAAAGATAGTAGATTGCTCTGGCCAGTGTTTCGAGAACTATGTTGAACAGAAGTGGTGAGAGAGGGCATCCATGTCTTGTTCCAGATTTTAGAGGGAATGCCTTCAATTTTTCTCCATTCAGAATGATGCTAGCCTGAGGCTTAGCATAGATTGCTTTTACAATATTGAGGTATGTTCCTGTTATCCCTAGTTTTTCTAGAGTTTTGAACATAAAGGGATGCTGTACTTTGTCGAATGCTTTTTCCGCATCTATCGAGATGATCATATGGTTCTTATTTTTAAGTCTATTGATGTGGTGAATAACATTTATTGATTTCCGTATATTGAACCAGCCTTGCATCCCAGGGATGAATCCTACTTGATCATGGTGCACGATTTTTTTGATATGTTTTTGTATCCGAGTGGCCAGAATTTTATTGAGGATTTTTGCATCTAGGTTCATTAGAGATATTGGTCTGTAGTTTTCTTTCTTTGAAGTGTCTTTGTCTGGTTTAGGTATCAGGGTGATGTTGGCCTCGTAGAATGAATTTGGAAGTTCTCCCTCTTTTTCTATTTCCCGAAGTAGCTTGAAAAGTATTGGTATTAGTTCCTCTTTAAAGGTTTTGTAAAACTCTGCTGTATACCCATCCGGTCCTGGGCTTTTCTTAGTTGGTAGTCTTTTGTTGGTTTCTTCTATTTCCTCAATTGATATTGGTCTGTTTAGGTTGTCTATATCCTCCTGACTCAATCTGGGCAGATCATATGACTTAAGAAATTTATCTATGCCTTCACTATCTTCTAATTTATTGGAGTATAAGGATTCAAAATAATTTTTGATTATCTTCTGTATTTCTGAAGTGTCTGTTGTGATATTGCCTCTTTCATCCCGTATGTTAGTGATTTGAGTTCTCTCTCTTCTTCTCTTCGCTAGCATGGCTAAGGGTCTGTCGATTTTGTTTATTTTTTCAAAGAACCAACTTTTAGTTTTGTCAATTTTTTCAATTGTTTCTTTTGTTTCGATTTCATTAATTTCAGCTCTGATTTTAATTATTTCTTGCCTTCTACTTCTTTTGCTGTTGTTTTGCTCTTCTTTTTCTAGGATTTTGAGATGAAGTATGAGATCATTTATTTGTTGGTTTTTTCTTTTTTTAAGGAATGAACTCCAAGCAATGAATTTTCCTCTTAGAACTGCTTTCAATGTGTCCCATAGATTCCAATATGTTGTGTCTGTGTTTTCATTAATCTCTAAGAATTTTTTAATTTCCTCCTTGATGTCTTCTATAACCCATTGATCATTCAGTAACCTATTGTTCATTCTCCAAGTGATGTATTCTTTTTCCTTCCTTCTTTTATCATTGATTTTCAGTTCCATTCCATTATGATCAGATAGGATGCATGGTATTATCTCTACTCCTTTGTATTGTCTAAGAGTTTCCCTGTGACATAATATATCAGCGACAAATCCTCTGAAATGGAAATGAGGACAACCACTCCATTCACAATATCTTCAAAAAAAATAAAATACTTGGGAATCAACCTAACAAAAGAGGTGAAAGACTTATACAATGAAAACTACAGAACCCTAAAGAGAGAAATAGAAGAAGATCTTAGAAGATGGAAAAATATACCCTGTTCATGGATAGGCAGAACTAACATCATCAAAATGGCGATATTACCAAAAGTTCTCTATAGGTTTAATGCAATGCCAATCAAAATCCCAACGGCATTTCTTGTAGAAATAGAGAAAGCAATCATGAAATTCATATGGAAAAATAAAAGACCCAGAATAGCAAAAACAATGCTAAGCAGGAAGTGTGAATCAGGCGGTATAGCGATACCAGACTTCAAACTATATTACAGAGCAATAGTAACAAAAACAGCATGGTACTGGTACCAAAACAGGCGGGTGGACCAATGGTACAGAATAGAGGACACAGAAACCAATCCACAAAACTACAACTATCTTATATTTGATAAAGGGTCTAAAAGCATGCAATGGAGGAAGGATAGCATCTTCAACAAATGGTGCTGGGAAAACTGGAAATCCATATGCAACAAAATGAAACTGAATCCCTTTCTCTCGCCATGCACAAAAGTTAATTCAAAATGGATCAAGGAGCTTGATATCAAATCAGAGACACGCCGTCTGATAGAAGAAAAAGTTGGCTACGATCTACATACTGTGGGGTCGGGCTCCAAATTCCTCAATAGGACACCCATAGCACAAAAGTTAATAACTAGAATCAACAAATGGGACTTACTCAAACTAAAAAGTTTTTTCTCAGCAAAAGATACAATAAGAGAGGTAAATAGAGAGACTACATCCTGGGAACAAATCTTTACTCCTCACACTTCAGATAGAGCCCTAATATCCAGAGTATACAAAGAACTCAAAAAATTAGACAATAAGAGAACAAACAACCCAATCACCAAATGGGCCAAGGACCTGAACAGACACTTCTCAGAGGAGGACATACAATCAATCAACAAGTACATGAAAAAATGCTCACCATCTCTAGCAGTCAGAGAAATGCAAATCAAAACCACCCTAAGATACCATCTCACTCCAGTTAGATTGGCAGCCATTATGAAGTCAAACAACAACAAGTGCTGGCGAGGATGTGGGGAAAAGGGTACACTTGTACATTGCTGGTGGGACTGCAAATTGGTGCAGCCAATTTGGAAAGCAGTATGGAGATTTCTTGGAAAGCTGGGAATGGAGCCACCATTTGACCCAGCTATTCCCCTTCTCGGTCTATTCCCTAAAGACCTAAAAAGAGCATGCTACAGGGACACTGCTACATCGATGTTCATAGCAGCACAATTCACAATAGCTAGACTGTGGAACCAACCTAGATGCCCTTCAATGGATGAATGGATAAAAAAAATGTGGCATTTATACACAATGGAGTATTACTTTGCATTAAAAAATGACAAAATCATAGAATTTACAGGGAAATGGATGGCATTAGAGCAGATTATGCTAAGTGAAGCTAGCCAATCCCTAAAAAACAAATGCTAAATGTCTTCTTTGATATAAGGAGAGTAACTAAGAACAGAGTAGGGTCGAAGAGCATGAGAAGAAGATTAACATTAAACAGGGATGAGAGGTGGGAGGGAAAGGGAGAGAGAAGGGAAAATGCATGGAAATGGAAGGAGACCCTCAGAGTTATACAAAAGTACATACAAGAGGAAGTGAGGGGAAGGGGAAAAATAATACAAGGGGGACAAACGAATGTCAGTAGAGGGGGCAGAGAGAGAAGAGGGGAGGGGAGGGGAGGGGAGGGGGGATAGTAGAGGATAGGAAAGGCAGCAGAATACAACAGACACTAGTATGGCAATATGTAAATCAATGGATGTGTAACTGATGTGATTCTGCAATCTGTATATGGGGTAAAAATGGGAGCTCATAACCCACTTGAATCAAATTGTGAAATATGATATATCAAGAACTATGTAATGTTTTGAACAGCCAACAATAAAAAATTAAAAAAAAAAGAAAAGAAAGATAGTAGAATGAATCAGAAACTATTACTTTATGTATGTATGGGACTGTATGAACAATGTGATTCTACAATATATATACTCAGAAAAATGAGAAATTATGTCCCAGCTATGTAAGATATATCAAAGTATATAAGTGCATTCTACTGTTATTTATAACTAATTAAAACAAATAAAAAAATTTTAAAAAAGTGATGATTCTTTCAAATGTAAGATACTCCAGTACCCAGTTATTAGAATTTCAAATATTAGTAAAAGATGATTTTAATAGATTTTTAAAAATAAAATACCTTATTTATTAAAACAACTTTACCTCCAAATAAAAATAATTAATTTATTGGATCGTTTTCATAAATCTCATCTTGTCAACAGCTTAATTGAGGTATAATTAATAAACAAAAGCTGCAAGTATTCAATTTGATGAGCTTTTATATGTGGAAACATCCATAACATTGTCACCACAGTGAACACAATAGACACATCTATCACATCATATTGACTTGTGTCCCTTTTGTGTGTATGTTTAGTAAAAACACTTAATATGAAGTCTATTCTCAAAAAACTTTGAAGTACACAATACTTTATTATTAACTGTGATCACAACCATGTACCGTACTTGTCTAAGACTTATTTATCTAGCATAAATGAAATTACCCATTAGTGATGATTAATCTTAGTTTTCCACTTGACTGAATTGTGAGATGCTTAGAAAATTGGTAAAGCACACACATGGGTATATCTGTGAAGGCATTTCCAGAGATAATTCACATAAGGGTCAGCATACCAAAGAGGAAGAACTTCCCTGAACACAGGCAGCACCATACACTAGGCTGGGAGCCTAGATGGAACAAAAAATGTAAGAAGGGGGAGATCTGAACATACATGCTCAATTCTTCTCAAGTGGGTGCACATTTCTTTATTACACCATCACTCATGAACATCAGACTACAGATTCCTTAGACTTTGAATGGGGACTTGTACCAACAACTCTCCCAAAAGCTTCCAGGCCATCAGCCTTGAACTGGGACTGCATCATTGGTCCCTTTGCTCTCGGACTACAGTTACATGGCCTGAGAAGTTACTAGTTTTCCTGGCTTTTCACAACTGAAACAGCCATTGGGGAACTTTGCAGCCTCTGATCATACAAGTCTATTGGATACATTTCCTCTTAAAATTATATATATATATTTTATTTTTCTGTTCCTCTGGAGAGCCCTTACTAACACTCAATTGAGCACCTTCTTGTTTTTCCCCTTCTCTATTCCCTAACATCCACTGTTGTATTCTTTACTTGAGTTTAAATACTGTAGATAAATCATATAAGTATGAAGGACTTTTCTTTGAGTGACTGTTCTGTTTTACTTAGCAACATGTCCTACTGGTTCATCCATGCTATTTCAAATGAAAAATTTCCTTTTTTAAGGATGAATATACCAGCTATTCTTTATCCATTCATTCCATGGATGGACACCGGAATTGGTCCTCAGTCTAGTTATTGTGAATTATCCTGCAATGAATGTGGGAGCTCAGATATTGCATTAAGATTAAGATTTCAGTTCTTTTGGGTATAAGCCCAGAAGTGGGATTGCTGGATCATATGGTATTTCTATTTTTACAATTTTTAGTGAATCTCATATTATTTTCCATAGCTACTCTTTTATTTGACATTTTTTATTTTTCCTCTTTTTATTCTTAATCTGTTGATGAAATTATACTTTCCTATATGTTAGGGCTGTGATTCTCAGTATTTTCAAATTTTTACACAGACATATTTCTTTTTAATGAAATATGTTATTATTAAATTAAAATAAATTTGACCTAAAACTAACTTTGTACTTTAGATTGCTACATAATGAATTGCAACCTTATTTAGTATGCAACAACACTTCCACCTAAAATAAGAGTATATTCTTAAAGCAGATAACTGAGTATCATCCAAACATAATAGCCAAGCTCCAGCCAATCACAGCTTGTCAGCTGATCAGATTGTTTCCATATAACACAAATGCCTTTGCACACTATGCCCAATAAGACAAACTGCCAGCCGTAAATAATTTAGCTGTTTCTGTATGTCACTTCCTTCTGTTTATAAATTGTGCCTTCTCATCCTGTTGAGCATACGTCTCTGAACCCTTTCTGGCTGTAAATGCCATTTATAACTTGTTCTTTGCTCAAGTAAATTCTGCTAAAATTAATTTGTGTGAAGATTTTCAATAATATTTATATAAGATATAATAGGGGAAGCTATCCATTTTCAAAAGATTTTCCCTAAAGTTCTTGTTTTCAGCTGGTATTCTGTGTCATATGCATTATCCCACTTAGCAAAATTACCAATAATTAAACCAGGTTTCATTACAAAAATCCAATAAATATCCACTCATGTCTCTGTCAAGGGGGAAAGTAATCATTTTGAAATGCACCAGACAGTCCTCTACAGCAAAGGGCAATTCTCCGGGGAAAATGAGTTTCCCAGAGTTTTAGTCCATCTAGGGGAAGGTTATTTTTCATTTTCTAACCCCTGATATTCTAATCTCAGCTTACAGTAGAGGGGATGAAAGGTAACAAACATAAATAAAGAACACAGCTTATATACTGAAAGGCATGAAAAACTAGTGTTTAATCAAAATATTAAAGAACACTGCTCATTCCTGAAACCTTAAGAATATACCACTAACAGAGGTCTATAATAATAACAGTGGATTACAAATAGAAGAGTTCATCTTTTTGATGTACTATTTAATGCATAGTTACTCCATTTGCAAGGATTTTATCAAGGATTTTTGCATGTATGTTAATCAAGGATATTGGTCCCTAATTTTCTTTTCTTGACATGCTCTTATCTGGTTTTGTAATCAGAGTTTCAACAACAACAACCAAAATTGTCAACATGACAGAAGGCAAAGCCAAAATAAATAAATAAATAAACCAAAAATATCCCAAAGAGAATAGCGCCACCCTGGAATTTCATCAATCTAACCCTTCTGGCAAATACCGCAGCAGATGATACTTCCCATTGCATGACTGCATGCTTTCTTGTACTGGTGAGAGGGGAGATGAGAGGCATTTTTAACCAGGATTGAACTCAGCTCACTCCAACTTTACATCTGGCAAGCAAAACAAAATGTGGTTAATAACCCCCGTCCCTTGCTTCACCTAATGAACATATAGCACAGGCAGACATGAAAAAAAAGTGCTGGGCTGGGGATGTGGCTCAAGTGGTTAGTGCGCTCTCCTGGCATGCGTGCCGCACGGGTTCGATCCTCAGCACCACATACAAACAAAGATGTTGTGTCCATCGAGAACTAAAAAATAAATATTAAAAAATTCTCTCTCTCTCTCTCTCTCTCTCTCTCTCTCTCTCTCTTTAAAAAAAAAGAAAGAAAGAAAAGTGCATAGTGTCATGGGTAGTGAACATCCATTATTGTTCTTGTCCAGGGTCTTGATCACCTCAGCAGAAGTAATTCCTTCATTTTTCATTAAGAAGTTTTTGTATTTAATTTGCTAATATAGATGGACAAAAATTATATGATCACATCAATATATGCAGAAAAAGTCTTTAATAAATTCAACATCTCATTCATGATTTAAATTGTAGAGAAGATGGGAATAGAAAGAATTTGCTTAAAGATCATAAAAGATATCTATATCTATATCTATCTATATATCCATATCTATCTATATCTATATCTATCTATCTATATAATATATATATATATATATATATATATATATAAGACAAATCCAAAGGCAACATCAAACTGAATGGGGGAAACCTGAAGACATATTCTCTAAAATCAGGAGCAAGAAAAAGATGTCCCCTCACCACTCTTATTCAATATAACATTTGTAATTTTAACAAAAGCAATTAGCCAAAGTAAAAAATTTAAAAAGACACATATAGGAAAGGAAAAAGTCGAATTATTAATATTTGTATGGTAAATGATACTGTACTTCTAAGTCCCTAAATACTGCATCACAAGACTTCTAGAACTGATAAATAAAGGTGTGGTATACCAACTCAAAATACAAATGAACAACTTTCCTATATACCCATAATTAAACTCTTAAATAAGAAATTGGGAAAATAATTCTGTTCAAAATAACTCCAGAAAACAATACATTGAAATACCTAGGAATAAAACTAAGTAAGAAGATCAAAGTCCTCCTCAGGAAAATTATAGAATGATGTGAAAACAAATTGAAGAAAATCAGAAGTCAGAAAGACCCCCACACACACACATGTTCATGGATAGGTAGAATAAATATTATTAAAATGGCCAAATTATCAAAAGGAATATATGGAGTCAATACAATCTCCACCAAAATACTAATAATAGACTCAACATGGTGGCAGGCAGGGAGGCAGCGCTTTCAGTACCTCTTCAGCCACGCAGAGAGAGAGACACACATCAGAACTTGGGATTCTACCTGCTGAGAAACTCCCAGCAAAATTCCACTGAAGTGAGACCTAGGTGGGAAATTTGGGATTATTGGAGGTGACAGCTTGCTCTGGATGGGTGAATCTCAGCCACCCTGCGTGGAGGTCCAGGCCGCCACTGCCTGGCAACCGGCGCAGAAGGAGGCGTTTCAGCACTGCTGGATACCGTGTGCAGCCAAGAGACCCTTTGAAGAGGTTACTAACCAAGCCTTCATGAAACAGCGGACCAGAACTGAAACCAAGTCTGGGACAGATCAGAGACAGGCCAGACCCACCCATCCCATCGGACACTCTGGCAAGGAATCTGGGGCCCACCATAGCATAGAGATGATGTCACCAGAGTTCAGTGGACAGGATCCCTTCCCAGCAAAATCGCTTCAACAGGTGTGTGACTCCCATCCCCACCTGATACATACAGTTGGGAAACCTCAAAAATCTCGATTCAGAGCTCTGTGGGCGTGACTGTAGGGACCCA
The DNA here is from genome assembly GCF_047511675.1 of Marmota flaviventris. Classification (NCBI taxonomy): domain Eukaryota; kingdom Metazoa; phylum Chordata; class Mammalia; order Rodentia; family Sciuridae; genus Marmota; species Marmota flaviventris. Next base: position 55,782,108 of record NC_092500.1, on the reverse strand, counting down.
GGGAAGCAGAGGGGACTCCTGACCCCCAACTCCCCCTACCACCAGCGGGGACACCCAAGGCCTTAGCCACCAGTTCCCGGGGGCGTGGCCACCAAAAGGGTCCAGACAAATTAAACTGACAGTTCCCAGATCACCTGCTCCACAGCCTTGGGGCTGGATGAATGACACACAGAGAGAGTGCTCAGTCATTCGGGAAATAAGGCACTCAGGGGGGCTGCAAGTGTAACTAGATCTGTGGAGATCGCCTCCAGTGAGTGGAGCCTGGCTGGCTGGAAGGAGGAAGGGGGGAGGGGCCAGAGAAGAGAAACAGCTCTGGACTAACAGGATTGGAGAGATGCCCAGTAGGGGAAGAGGAGCCGCCTTACAGGGATTGCTGCTGGCACACATAGAAGGCAGAAGCTCTGCTCAGAGGGCACAGCTCCTCCTACTGGAAGAGAAGAAAATAGAACTCTAAGACTTCATTTATCATTTTTTTTTTCTTTTCCCTTTTCAATTTTTATTGTTCTTTCCATTCTCCTTTATTCTACCTATTTTTCTCTTCCTCTTTCTCTTTAAGGACTCCTTCCTTCCCCTTCCCCCTGACTTTCATCCCAAGCATTATGACTTTCATTACGCGTAATTTTCTAAATGCAAATAGGTGAATGTTCCAAGGCTGTCTATAGAGAGAACTCAAATTACTAACATACAGGATGAAAAAGGCAATATCACAACAGACACTACAGAAATACAGAAGATAATTAGAAATTATTTTGAAACCCTATATTCCAATAAAAAAGAAGATAGTGAAGAGATCGATAAATTTCTTAAGTCATATGATTTGCCCAGATTGAGTCAGGAAGATACACACAATTTAAACAGACCAATAACAAAGGAGGAAATAGAAGAAGCCATCACAAGACTACCAACCAAGAAAATCCCAGGACTGGATGGGTATACAGCGGAGTTTTACAAAACCTTTAAAGAAGAATTAATACCAATACTTTTCAAGTTATTTCAGGAAATAGAAAAAGAAGGAGCTCTTCCAAATTCATTCTACGAGGCCAACATCACCCTGGTCCTGAAACCAGACAAAGACACTTCAAAGAAAGAAAACTATAGACCAATATCTCTAATGAACCTAGATGCAAAAATCCTCAATAAAATTCTGGTGAATTGGATACAAAAACATATCAAAAAAATTGTGCACCATGATCAAGTAGGATTCATCCCTGGCATGCAAGGCTAGTTCAATATACAGAAATCAATAAATGTTATTCACCACATCAATAGACTTAAAGTTAAGAACCATATGATCATCTCAATAGACACAGAAAAAGCATTCGACAAAGTACAGCATCTCTTTATGTTCAAAACTCTAGAAAAACTAGGGATAACAGGAACTTACCTCAACATTGTAAAAGCTATCTATGCTAAGCCTCAGGCTAGCATCATTCTAAATGGAGAAAAATTGAAGGCATTCCCTCTAAAATTTGGAACAAGACAGGGATGCCCTCTCTCACCACTTCTATTCAATATAATTCTCGAAATACTGTCCAGATCAATTAGACAGACTAAAGTAATTAAAGGCATAAAAGGAGGGTGGACCAATGGTACAGAATAGAGGACACAGAGACCAACCCACAAAATTACAACTATCTTATTTTTGACAAAGGGGCTAAAAGCATGCAATGGAAGAAGGATAGCATCTTCAACAAATGGTGCTGGGAAAACTGGAAATACATATTCAACAAAATGAATCTAAATCCCTTTCTCTGGACATGCACAAAAGTTAACTCAAAATGGATCAAGGAGCTTGAAATCAAAACAGAGACACTGCATCTGATAGAAGAAAAAGTTGGCTCAGATCTACATACTGTGGGGTCAGGCTCCAAATTCCTTAATAGGACACCCATAGCACAAGAGTTAAAAACAAGAATCAACAAATGGGACTCACTCAAACTAAAAAGTTTTTTTTTTTTTCTCAACAAGAGAAACAATAAGAGAGGTAAATAGGGAGCCTACATCCTGGGAACAAATTTTTACTCCTCACACTTCAGATAGAGCCCTAATATCCAGAGTATACAAAGAACTCAAAAAATTAAACAATAGGAAATTAAAAAATAAGAAAACAAATAACTCAATCAATAAATGGGCCAAGGACATGAACAGACACTTCTCAGAGGAGGACATACAAACAATCAACAAGTACATGAAAAAATGCTCACCATCTCTAGCAGTCAGAGAAATGCAAATCAAAACCACCCTAAGATACCATCTCACTCCAGAAAGATTGGCAGCCATTATGAAGTCAAACAACAACAAGTGCTGGCGAGGATGTGGGGAAAAGGGTACACTTGTACATTGCTGGTGGGACTACAAATTGGTGTGGCCAATTTGGAAAGCAGTATGGAGATTTCTTGGAAAGCTGGGAATGGAACCACCATTTGACCCAGCTATTCCCCTTCTTGGACTATTCCCTAAAGACCTTAAAAGAGCATACTATAGGGATACTGCTACATGGATGTTCATAGCAGCACAATTCACAATAGCTAGACTGTGGAACCAACATAGATGCCCTTCAATAGATGAATGGATAAAAAAATGTGGCATTTATACACAATGGAGTATGACACAGAACTAAAAAATGACAAAATCATGGAATTTGCAGGGAAATGGATGGCATTAGAGCAGATTATGCTAAGTGAAGCTAGCCAATCCCTAAAAAGCAAATGCCAAATGTCTTCTTTGATATAAGGAGAACAACTAACAACAGAGCAGGGAGGAAGACCATGAGAAGAAGATTAATATTAAACATGGACGACAGGTGGGAGGGAAAGGGAGAGAGAAGGGAAATTGCATGGAAATGGAAGGAGACCCTCATTGTTATACAAAATTACATATAAGAGGAAGTGAGGGGAAAGGGGGAAAAAACAAGGGAGAGAAATGAATTACAGTAGATTGGGTAGAAAGAGAAGATGGGAGGGGAGGGGATGAGGGATAGTAGAGGATAGGAAAGGCAGCAGAATACAACAGACACTAGTATGGCAGTATGTAAAAACGTGGATGTGTAACAGATGTGATTCTGCAATCTGTATATGGGGAAAAATGGGAGTTCATAACCCACTTGAATCAAATATATGAAATATGTTATGTCAAGAGCTATTTAATGTTTTGAACAACTAATAATTTTTAAAAAATGTCTGGGGATGTGGCTGAGTGGTAAAGTGTCCTTGGTTAGATCCTAAGTACAAATAAATAAATAAAATATGAGAGACAAATATAAAACACTATTATGTAACAATAGTTTATTAACTCACTTGATCATCAGAATTACCATAGTATTATTTCATAGAAGAGCAACTTCCAACTGAGAAAAGTTGTATATGTTCCTCAAAGTCAAGTGGTCACTAAAAGGAACCAGATTTGAACCTGTGCAATTTGTGATTAATGTCAAATAATAATATTATAAAAGTAAAAAGAAACAGATAAAATTATTTTAAATCAATGTTTTATCTCACCTCTTGACAATATGTCAGGACAGGTATGAAAAACATGTTAAAATTAGCATGTCCATATTAGTAAGAAGTTGAAAGAATTCAATGTCCTCCATGAGTAGTTAGTATTATACTGTGGAATTCAAGCTAACAGTAAAAATCAGCTCTATCAGCAAGCACAGATGGCAACTCAAACTATAATTAGCAAAAATGCATAAATAAATAATATATTATTTAGAAATATTTTCATTCACAGTAAAGTGAATGGTTTATTTATGGTTTAGATATTGGGTGTCCCTCAAAAGCTCATGTGTGAGAGAAATTAAGAAAATTCAGAGTGAAATGATTGGGCTATGAGAGTTTTAATCTAATCAGCTCATTAGGCCCTTGACAAGTACTAACTGAGTTGTTAACTGGCAGGTAGGATATGGCTGGAGGAGGATCATTGGGGGGGGGTCATTGGAGGGTCATTGGGGGCATGCCTTTAGAGTACATGTTTTGTTCTTGGAGAGTGGGGGTGCTTGCTCTCTGCTTCCGAGTTTGGTATTCTGAGCTGCTGTCCTCCACCACACCCTTCTGCTACACCTTCAGCCCTGAGTAATGGAATTGGTCACCTATGGATTGAGACCTCTGAAACACTGAGCCCCAAAATAAACTTTTCTTCTTTTAATTGTTCTCTTGTTATATCTTTTGGTGATAGCAGTTAAAAAAATACTAATAATATTTGTCATGAAGCTAGGAAAAACAATCCTAAATTTCATTTGGAAGAAGAAAAGACTCAGAATAGCCAAGGCAATCCTATACAAAAAGTGCAATGCTGGAGGCATCATAGTATCTGATTTCAAATTATACTAAAGAGTCATAGTAACAAAAATAGCATGGTACTGACATGAAAACAGAAACATAAACTGATGGAATAAAACAGAGACAGACCCACATAGCTACAGTAATGAATTTTTTTTTAAACTAAGGTGCCAAAAAATATATTTTGGAGAAAAGACAGCATCTTCAATAAGTGATGATGGGGAAATTGGATATCCATATGTAAAGGAATGAAATTAGATATCTATCCCTCAAAATTAATCAAAGACCTATGTACAAGACCAAAAACTATTTGAAGAAAAACTAAGGGAAATACTTCAACATATAGACATGGGCAACAACTTCCTGAACAGGACTCCTATAGTTCAGGAAATAACAGTAAGAATCAATAAATGGGATGACATCAAATTTAAAAGCTTCTGCACAGCAAAGGAAACCATTAACAGTGTGAAGATACTGACTATGAAATGGGAGAAAATCTTTGCCAACTACTCTTCCTAAAAAGAATTAATATTCAGAATATGTAAGGAGCTCAAAAATTGAACACTGGAAAAAGATACAACTCATTCAATAAATGGCAAATGAAATGAACAGACATTCCTCAAAGGAAGAAGTATAAATGATTAAGAATTATATGTAAAACCATTCAAATTTTTAGCCATCAAGGAAATACAAATCAAAACTACACTGAGATTCTTATTCACCCCAATCAGAATGGCAACCATCATGAAAATACTGTTGATGAGAGTATAAGTTGCTATAACTACTATGGAAATCAGTGTGGTTGTTCCTCAAAAAACAAACAAAAATACACAAACACACACACATGGTGATTCAGTTGGACAAATACTCAATATTTATCTGAAAATAAAAGTTAGTATGCTTTTAGAGATACATGCACACTCGCATTCATTCCATCATAATTCATAATAGCCAATGTTATGAAATCAGCTTTGGAGTCCATCAACAGATTCATAGATAAAGAAAATGTGGCATTTATGCACAAAGGTGCTATATTTTAACTTAAAGAAGAAAAATATGCCATTTGGATAAAAATGGCTAGAACTGGAGATCATCATGTTAAGCCAAATTAGAAGACAGATTCCGAAAGACAAGCATCATAAATGTTTTCTCTCTAAAAGTTTGAAGGAAAAAATGATTCAAAAGAAAGGAAATCATAAAAGTAAAATGGAGACCATTAGGAATTGGTAGGAAAATTGGGGTGAGTTAGGACATTTTGGGAATGAAATTTGTCAAAAACAGAAGATCCAACTAAGATATCTCCCATTGATCCAAACTGGAAAGATTTGAACAACAAAAGAAATATTAGTAGTATTGAATTATAAGACATAATATAGTTTAAATATCACATAATTTCTAATACAAAAATCAAGCCATTGTAATCAAAGATTCAAAGTATAATTAAATGAGAGAAAGAAGACAAATGTGTCATACAGAATTGCAAATATTTTTCTTGGTACTCTGGCCTCAAGGAAGCAAAGTGTAACTTCCCACTCCTAAATATGATTTGCCCATAGAGACTTCCTTTCAAATGGTGCCATACAGATAGGAAAGAAAAAGGCTTTGCAGTGGAGCAGCCTAACAAATTTTAATCCAACAAAGTGATGAAAGATCAGCATTGATGGTGATAAGTCACATTGAAAATATGTCTACTTGCTATGATGTAATGAAAATGATTCAATGTTATTCTCTAAATTCATGAAGTCAGTCTAATCATGAGAATAAAGAGACAATCCTAAATGTAAGAGTCTACAAAATTTGTGAGAAGTAGTTTACAGTACTCTCAAGGTCTCCAAAAGCAAGGGCAATCTAAAAACCCATCAGAGCTAAGAGTACTGTGAGGAGACATGATAACTAAATGAAGTGTGGAATTCTGAATGGGATCCTGGGACAGGAAAAGGTTATTAGGTAAAACTAATGAAATGTAAATAAAGTAGGGTCTTCACTTAACAATAGAGTGTCAATATTAATTTATTAATTATCAACAATAAACTCTACTAATGTAAGATGTTAATAATAGGAGAAACTCATGCTGTACTGGAGAACACCCTTTGTAACTGCTGTAAATCTAACGCTGTCATAAAATACAGTTTAAAAGTCAACTAGTGAATATTTTTAAATACCTTTGTGCAAAACAGACGTGGTAAGATTTGTTTCATAATCTGAGGTGATTTATATTCTCTCATTATTTTTCTCCATTATTTAGAACTCTGAATAATGGGCTGAAACTTCTTTAATTGGCACAATAAAACCTCTCTGTTGTTTTTACTTTAAATAATTCAAGGCTTTTTCAGATTGATTCAAATACATTCATTTTAAGTTCCAGGTTTTTTTGTCATATATCTAATTAACAAGAGTTTTAACACATTTCTTAATTAGTTTGACTAATGATTATTTTTGTTAGAACAAATCTTGCAAAAGTAACTAAGAAATCAAGATACTTGTCTATTTCGGTTCCTTAAAATGAAAATATTTCAAAAATAATACATAGAATACTAGCTATATGCAAAAAAGTACTGTTAATCTATAAAATACTTCTACATAAGACTATTTTTATTACATTTCTAATGATAAGTAAAAATACAGTAATTTCTTATTTTGACATTATGTGGCTAGTCAATTTTTTTAAAACTTGAATGGCATGCTTGTGTTTCTTTAATGTTCCTGATGTTGAGTATTTCTTAATCTTTCCATTTAGACTGTAAGATTTCATGGTAGAGAGAAAAATACCTAAATTGTTTCTTCTCATTTTTATTTATTTAAACTTTAACCAGATATAATATGACACTGTTCATCTTTCCATTTATTAATACTGAATTTCTGATCATAAAGAAATCTTAGAAATACTCTAACAGAGGACATTGTTATAACAACTTAGGATCTTCCTTTGACATTAAATGCCTCTCCCTCTAATTACCACTCCCAGAGTTTTGATCATATTTGCAGTTTTTTTTTTAAGGATATAACTCAAGTTGAGTGTTATATAACACTTTTATAAATGCTATAGTAGAAGAAAATCCTCTTTCTCTTGAGACTTCGGTGCATCTCAAAGAAACCTTTGCAGAACCAATCACTGTCACATATTAGTTGTCAAGAAATGTGTATTGATTTTTGAATCGTTGTTTAACTCACTTGATAATATTTATATGTATCACTAATAAATTATAATCTATTTAATGTTTAAGAATATATCTCTGATCCCCCAAATGTTTTGTGTGAAATACAAACATAAATGACTGAATACATTTTAGTTAAAGAAAAAACTGAGTCTAAGAATGTTTGTGATTTCCCCAGTGTCTCAAACACACATATTTGATAGAGAACACTTTTTATATTATCTGTATGATCTTTTCAAAGATTGTTGAATCTCCCTAAAATTTACTTGAGAAAAACATTCTTAGGTATGCAGTCAATCACTCTTTTAAGTTGTTTCAAGCAGATATGAACTTCTTTTATGCATTAGCAAGAATAGTTAGCATACATATAATTTAAATTCAGGAATGATTTTCAATTTCTTTAAAATGTGTTATATAAGCCAACTGAAACATATGATGATTTTACACTTTTGGGAAAATATTAATAAAGCACAGAATGACTATTTTTGCTGATATCATCTAAAGTTCTCAAATTTGTAAGTGTGGTCCATAATTGATCCCCCAAACTAACATTGTTTTAAGGTCTCTAGTTCACTATTAAAAAAAAAAAAAACTCGAGAATTCCTAGGAAGGAATCAAACCCTTGTCTACTTGTTTACCTCTCAGAAGGAAGAATATAGCTAATAAAGTGAACCACTTATTGTTATGTTCTTATTCTTCTGTGACTATTATGTCTTAATTCATAACATCTGTTCATCTGTTAAAGGACTTCTTATATATAAAACTATTGGAAATATACAATTTATTCTAACTATAGTCACCTTCTGTGAGATAAATACCAGAAAACCAGTGGTAAAATACAGTAGCCCTAAATTCAATCAAAATAATCCTAGTTTTTTTAAAGTTACCTCACCATCTTGGAGTAGATTCTTGTTGGCAAGACCACAGATTTAATTTGTCACTGAGAAAAGGCTCTTGGATTAAAGAAAAAGTGTTTCTTTATTATCATGGTACAGCAATTACCATAAGCATCATATGGTATTATTTCTCCTTAGACTCACAGCAGTAGCAGTAGTATAGAGGGGTCCAAACAGAGGCTTCACATGCCGTTGATTTGCCACAGCTAAGAGTATTGACCTTGGGAGTCTACAACATTAATGAAATGCAGAAGCAAATCTTCTCTTTGAGAAAAACATCACTTCATTCCTCAAGGTGGCTTGCTTCAAACAAAAGCCTGAGAAACATCATCTCCAGAGCGTTCTGGCTCTTGCATTTTGGTGCACCCAAAAAGATGTTCAAGGACAAAGAGACCTCATGGTAGATTTTTTTTCCTGTCAAACCATCTCTTATATTTACTTAGTTTGGGTTAAGGCAATTTCTAAGTGAGCATATTTCATCCTTTGGCTACTCTGATTAAACTGACCAAGAGAGTTTGGGGCTTACTCCATTGAATTTATCCCATAGACCACTTAACTTAGACTTCTTTCAATAGAAATTAAAGTGGTTAGATAAAGCGAACCTGCAGTATCAGCATCCTTATGTTTCCAAGCTCTTAGTTTTATCCAATTGTGAATGACCAGAAGCTCTATTTCAGAGAGAGGAGATGTAATCTAAGTGCAGTCTATTATCCACTAGGAATTAAACAAGAAAATGTCAACGTGGCAGGCTGTCTTTGGTGTCATTGTCAATAATTTAAGAAGGAAACAGATGAAATAGAAACTATCTTTCATTCACCAAGAGTAATTTCCCATATGACTGGCTCAAAATCAACTGATTTGGGGACCTCAATTATCCACAAAATCACTTCTTCTTTGCTATATCATCTAATCAATAGAAGTGATAGCCACTGTTGCCACATAGATCCTAAGGGAGGAGATTATATAAGTTGCATATGCCACAGGCTGTAGTCTTAGCGTCTATGTTAAATACAGAGTGGAAGGCATATATTTATTATGAAATGCTTAGATGTGACAATTAAATTTTGTTAGCTTAATAATTGTGGATTTGGTAATACTGGGATATAAAGCTTTTATAAAATATATGAGTGCTCACCAAGGCTATTTTGTATATTGGATGTAGAGATATCTTATTGACAAACATTTTACTGGTGGTAGAAATGACAATGCAATTATCAGTAAGACATTAACTTAGGATTTTTTTTATTTTTAACCTGAATTATAAAGACAAGGGAGAAAATACAGTGGTGAATCATGAGCACATACATGTTGGTGATGCCTAGCGAAATACACAGTCTCCAATTAGAGCTTTGAAAGAGTCTTAACTAGAAAGAGTAGAAGTTACAATGTGTAAGCGGGAAACTATCCCTGAGGAAAATGGTACAGATAAAATAATTTAATTGATTTCAAATTAATTAAATTACCAGGAGCTTAAATAGTTTGTATGCAAATGACAGCACAAGATAAAAGAACTTATTTTTTTTAAATATAGATTTTCAGAAGAAGTAAACTATAAATTTAATAAATTAATGACCAATAACCTTGCTAATTATATTAGTCTATTTTCTATTGTGAATATCACAATATCACAGAATGGGTAAGTTATAAAGAAAGGAATTCTATATTGATAGACTTGGAAAAGACTGAGTAGATGCTTTCCAAAAGTGAAAAAAAATCTCTTTTCTTCACAACCACACAAGTAGACTACATTTGTCATTCTCTCTTACAGTGATCTAAAGTCAAATAATTGATTTCTGATAAATAGAATGTGGATGCCACTTGAAAATTTTTTACAGACCATAAAATCTTCTAAAAATATTTCATAATCTTATTCTCAATTTGCTATATAAATGGAGGAGATTACAAGGGCTGAGAGAAGAGCAGGGCAGAAGGAAAGCAAACTGTGTCCCTGCACAACTCTGAAAGTAAATAAATTTTATTGTGTGATGCCACTGTGATTTCCGTTTGTTTCCTGGAGCCACTAGTCATTAGTATTACTTTTCTAACATAGAAACTGATATAAAAAGTGTTTCAGTGTTCCTCCAAAATATGTGTAACTATTATGTCAATTTAGAATTTTTAAATCACTGAAGACTTTTAAAAAGTGCACTGACTTAGAGCAGACATGGGACAGATCTAGGTTTATCTCTTAAAACACTTACCTGCTTCTCATTTGCAAAATAAAATTATTTTCTATAAATAATACCTAATTAGACTTTATTACACTTTCAGGAAGTTGAGGTTGAATAAATCATTAAAAAATATCTGATAAAGACAAGCCAAGAATGGTATCTTTACTGTAAATTGTACCACACTTTAAAAGAAGATTTAATACTAACTTAAGATTCTTTAAAAATAGAAGTGAGACAAATACATGATAATTAAAAGAAAATTGCAAGCTAGTGTTCTAGATGTAAAAATTCACAAGAGAGTACTAAAACTCCAAAGTATGATTCATCTCATAAATGAAAGTTCTAGCTATAGCCATTAGGCAAGTAAAAGAATAGGTATGAAATTGGGGAGAAAAAGAATTAATACTATCTATGTTCACACTTTACATGATATTATAATTCTTAAGATCCTGAAAATGAAGTATTGGAGATAATCATGAATTCAACAGTGTTGCAATGTATGGGATTAATGCACACAAAAATAGATGAGTTGTATTTCTGTGCACTGACAATGACCAACCAAAAAGAAATTTAAGAAGTAAAATCCATTTATAATATCATCAAAAAGAACAAAAATATAGGAATAAATTGTTCATAGATTTTCTTTTTTTTTTTTTTTAGAGAGAGAGAGAGAGAATTTTTTTAATATTTATTTTTCAGTTTTTGGCGGACACAACATCTTTGTTTGTATGTGGTGCTGAGGATCGAACCTGGGCCGCACGCATGCCAGGCGAGCACACTACCCCTTGAGTCATATCCCCAACCCCTGTTCATAGATTTTCAAGGCTTCAACTCTGAAAATGAGAAAGTATTTGCAAAAGAAAGTATAAAAGGCCAATGTAAATAACAAGCTATCCTATATATGGATTAGAAGATTCAATATTTTAAAGAAAAAAGTATTCTCCAAAGCAAGGCACAGATTGGACACAGCACATATGAAGATCCCTAAGGACTTCTTCAATAAAAATGGAAAAGTCAATTCTAAAATTCATGTTAAATTGCAGAGAAAAATAAATAGCAAAAACAAAATTAAAAAAAAAAAGTTTAAGAACTCATACTTCCTTATTTCAATACTTAGCACTAAGCCATAGTAATCAAAGCAGTGTGATGTTGGTGTAACATATCAACAGAATAAAACTGGCAGTCCAAAAGTAAACCCTCACATTTCTGACCAAATTACTTTACAGTAGATCATTTAGTAAGAGTACTGTGTTCTCTTCAAGGAATGGGACAACTGATGATCTATAAGCAGAAGAATTCAATTGTTTCCTTTTCTTAAACCTTGTAAAACAAAATTCAGAATGTATCAAATACTTGACCATAAAAACTGGAACTGGAAAACACTTAAACAAAATGGAGATAAATTTTTGTGACCTTGGATTTAGCAATTGATTCTTCAATATGAAATCAGAAGCACAAACAATAAAAAAATGAATAAATAGGAGCTGATCAAAATTGAAAAAAATGTGCTTTAAAGAGGACTATGAAGGGAATAAAAAGTCAAGGCCCAGAAGGGGAGAAAATGTTTGCAACATGCATACTTGGAAAGGGCCTGCTATCTAAGAATTATTAAGAGTAATTATAATTCAATCACAAAAAACAAACAACCAAATTTAAAAACCATTAAAGGTCTTAAATATATATTTCTCCACAGAATAAACAAATGACCAACAGGAATATGCTAAGCTGTTCAACATTATTAATTATTAAAGAAATGCAAACTAAAACATCTTGAAGTAACCCTTCCTATTGAATAGGCTAGTTATAATAACAATTTAAAGGAAGAAAGAAAGAAAGAAAATCATTTGGTGTAGTTGTGCACACCTGTAATCTCAGTGGCTCAGGAGACTAAGGCAGGAGGATGGTGAGTTCAAAGCCACCCTCAGCAAAAGCAAGGCACTAAGCAACTCAGTGAGACCTTGTCTCTAAATAAAATACAAAGCAGAGCTGGGTTTGTGTGGCTTAGTGGCCCAGTGGCCAAGTGCCCAAGTCAACCCCCAGCACCAAAAAAAAAAAAAAAAAAAAATATATATATATATATATATATCCTGAAAACAGACATTCACCCAAATATTCATCAAGTGATAAACATCAATTTTTAGTAAATCCATACAAAGGAATATTATTCTGCCATAAAAATAAATGAAGTACTGATATATACTAAAACATGGATTAACCCTAAAACATTATGGCAAGTAAAAGAAGTTAGACAGAAATGTCATATATTTTATAATTCTTCTTGTGTGAATTATTCAGAATGGGCATATTTATAGAGATAAAAAGGTAAATTAAGGGTATTGCCAAGTTCTAGGAGAGAGAGAAAGAGAGCACAACTGCTTTAATGGTTATAAATTTCCTTTGAGAGTGTGAATTGTAAAATGGTATAATCTTGAAGTTCAACAATATAGCAAATTTATTAAATGCCAACATATTGTATTTAAAAATGTTGAATTTGGCATAGGTGTATTTTACTAGGATTAAAAAAGCTGATGAATTCAGAGAAATAATGCAGATTTGGGTGATATATTGTACAGATGTACTTCTGACATGATTTGCTGCATTTTTTCCTGCCCTGTCAGGATTCAACAGCACTTGAAAAATATAAAATAATTAAACTAAATTATTATCTGTGTTTCCTTCTTGTCATCTGTTATACATAAACATGTAATGCTCACATACTGTATTACTTTTAAAACAAGCTTTATTAAGTTTAACTGTACCCTATGGCAACTTGTGGACATTACTGCTACCTTTTTAATGGCATCTAATAAGAACATGCTCAGGAATTATTTTCAGTTTCCTACAAGGAGATATAATTAACCTTACATACTGAAGGCATCATAAACTTACCTATAACAGGTCTTCTATCTTCAGTCATATATGAAAGTGTCTTATATGCTCACAAACCTAGTTAAATTCAATTCTACATTCTATTTTCTGTGCAGGTATATATACTTTTTCTTCATAATGTTTTAGAAATATATGAAACAAAGAATTTTAAATGGGCCATATTTTTGTGGCATAATGTATTAAATGGAATGGTTATTTGCCTGGTTTTATGATTATCAGGATCAGTTTTTTAACTTACCCTTAAATCCAGTCCAAAGTTGTTACAATAGAAAGGCCAATCATGACTCTCACGTGCTCTCCTGAAATAGGGCAAATGAAGTAAATGAATAGCCTATAATTTAATGAAAAACTCTAAAGCAGTATTCATTCTGAGTCCAAAGAGAGTCTATTTTAATTATATTCAACCTACTGTGTAATTATACAGTGTCTGTAAAGCTAGTTTCAACCTCTTAGCTCAATACTCATCAAAGAGAAAAATAAAGGTAAATGAAATTCATTTAGCCTGTGTTTCACTAGAAATCTGCTTTCCTTATCCATATTCATATGTGTTAAGCCTTTCATATATTTTTTATGAAATGCTGATCACCTACGTTCATGTATTTCATTGACATCTTTCCCTAACTCTTTCTCTTTTTTATAACATGGTTTTTACTTCTGGTGCAGGTTCCGATTTTTTATCTAGTTCTGAGAGTTATGTGAGGTATATTTTCCATGACAAAAAAACAAGAAGCTGTTCCCATGCTATCTGAATATCAGGAGATATAACCAGGAGAGAAAATCAGAAATTCCCCAATTCTGTTCCACCTTAGAAGAGAAAGGAATCAGAACACCAAATCCAAATATATTATAAGTATCTTCTGAGATATTGCCAACCCGTTCATCCTTCCAACAGCAAACCAAGTTAAGATTTTTCATTTCTTTCTTCAGAGCATTTCCTCAACTGGAATGTCTTCTCTATGAAACCACAATTCTGCAATTTATCTTCCCTATAAATAAATGCATAAATGCACTTTATTTTGACAAATATGATGATACTACTTTTGTGGAAAAATTTGTTTAATTGCTCCTCAAAGCTTACAAAAGTAATAAGTCATTTAATAGGAGATTGCCCTTTGAAAATCTGTACCTGCCCATATTCTAGGGTTAATCTTGCTCCTCTTTTCCATTGTCAGGTCACAAATCATGTGATGCAGATATCTGAGTGCTCCATGATTCTTAACAAATACTCTTATTATTTTCCATTTGGAATTAAGGAAATTAAATTCCTATGATTGGATGATTCTTCTCAACCTTGTCTGCCAATAAACAACTACTCCAGTATACTTCATTTTTAACTTCCTTGGGAAGGTTACTCTTTGAAGGAAAAAAAGATCTTTATTCTTCCACTGTACAGTACTTTGTAAATGTCTTAGTTGTCAATGTTATATTATAATTAATTGATTACACATAAACTAGATATTTCTGTGTATACTTTTAAGTTATCCAGGGTTTGAAGTCTGTAGCCTTTCATGTCTCTTTGTTTTTAACAAATGAAGGATGTTGATGTTGATGATTCAGATGAGTAAAATGACAATTGTATTGGGTATCTTCAATTTGATGGGCCTTGGAACAGATGCGCTATAGACATTAGTTCATTTAATTTTTTAGAATTTTAAAAATTTTCTTTCAAACATATAATGATCAATTTAATTATTGCAATTTTACATACAAGACATATTAAGGTATTCAGATAGCATTCCTAATGCTATTTAAGACTATATACCTACTAAAATTTTATTTGGGATTTTATCCTTAATCTAGAAGAATGGAAAAAATGATTAAAATAAACTTCCTGACTTTAATTCTGAAGTTGTTCATTTACCTTTTTTTAAAATGTTCTTTAGGACATATATTATTTGTGCTTCAAAATATATGTTTTCTGTACTTCAGGTTTCTCATCTCTAAAATAAATCAATATTTGTAAATACATGATAAATTGTGTAAAAGTTCAATTAACTAATGCTTGTAAAAAGTATTTAGAACAGCATTTAGAGTAGAATAAGAACTATATATAGTTGTTGTATTTATCATTTATCCAGAAGTCTATGAACAGTTTTGTGTATCTTTAGTCCTCTTCTTTGCAATTTCAAAATTCTTATCAGTGCACCAGTTATCTTCTCAACTAGATATATGCCAACTCATTAAAAATGAACA
Source organism: Marmota flaviventris (assembly GCF_047511675.1). Lineage (NCBI taxonomy): Eukaryota > Metazoa > Chordata > Mammalia > Rodentia > Sciuridae > Marmota > Marmota flaviventris. The sequence goes on along the minus strand of NC_092500.1, from coordinate 55,766,527 downwards.
CAAGTATTTTATCATACCCTGACCTCAGTGTGCAGATAGAGTGAAAGTCTAGAGCCAATCAAGCACATGATCATCATATTTGATGGTGGATTGAGAAGATATTTAGTGTAGTTAAAAGAAAGACCAGATACAAACAGTTATCACCAGAAATTGGAAAACTTTCTACAAAGAATCAACTAGTAAATATTTAGATAGTTTAAGTCATACAGTCTTCATTGTACTGTCTAAATACTGCATTTGAATTACAAAAGCAACTATGGATAATACATGGATGAATGAGCACCACTATGTTCCCCAAAATTTTTATTGATGGACAAAAAATATGTATTTTACATAAATTTTTGTGTCATAAAAATTTGATTGTTTCAACCATCTATAAATGCAAAGCCATTCTCTTCTTATGGGCTACGCAAAAGCAGAGTTAGACCAGATTTGATGTGTAGAATACAGTTTGCTGACCTATGATTTAGACAAAAAATATTCATTTCACATATTTTTATATTTTGTTCTACTTCCAGAGGTAATTGTTTTAGTAATTATTCAAACATTCTTCTAAATGTCTTATTTAATGACAACAAATATCTTTTGTTTTTGTATTTTATCTGGGGTTCTTATTCCCCAATGAAGTGGAGTAAAGTCTGATTTTGAAATATGTATGGAAAAAAAGAGAGAAATAAGACCATAGAGAGAACAGGACTACATGGAACACAGATGAACTCTTAAGAAAACTGCAAAACATTTTCTTAGCATATGTATATTAGTGAAAAAATAGAATAAGAGATGTCTGAAATAGAAAAAAAATTGAATTGAATTGAATCTAGTGAGCACATAGCCAGTGCTTTTTTTGATCTCTTCAAGTTGTTCTGGTCATTTACTACTCTTTAGATGAATATGAAATGCTGTATTAAACTTAAGATTCAGTGAGCTTCTTGAGGTCCACCTTTAGTTACTCCTCGCAAATTACTCCCTTTGAGAAATCAGGCATTTGAAAGGTGAAGGGAAAAAGTGCCCTTCTGACATAATGTGTTTCCTTTGGAGTTGTCCTGACAAAGGAAAAAAAAACATGTAAAAAGTAAATATCTGACAAAAGCAGAAAAATCAGACAGGTTCAGTTTTTCATTTCATACCATACCTTACAGTTCAGTTCCTTTTAAATCAATGAGAATCTTTAATGCAGGGGAGATCTGCACAAGGCCAAGAGAAATGAAAGTCTGATCCACAAAGACCAGTATTCAATAAAAGATTAAATAAGCTGCTGCTGTTTTGTTTTATTCTTAACTTTCTTCTCAGAAACTAAATGATTTGGAGAATATACCATCATTTAATAATAGTAACAATCTCGCTAATTGTTGCATAGTACTACTTTGCTGTGGGTTTAATTCAACTTTTCTCTGAATTAGAATATCCTGAAAGTTTTGAAAAGGAAAAAAAGAAAGATAAAGAATTGGCAATTGTAACTGTTAAGTAAAGGACTTTCGTGATTGAACTTAGTAAAGAAGCTAAAAGTATGTGAAGTGCACTTTGTCTTTTTTAAAAAATAGCTCCAGCCACAGAACAATTTAGTAGTTATAAGGAAATGTTCTTGGAAAAGCATTGCTTAAGTTTTTGCACATCTTGATTTGCCCACTTTGCTTTCCAGCCACTGCATAGCAAATATTTCACTAACTCAGAATTTAGGGGAGAGAACAACTTCCATCTTTATGGAAAGCCTTATAAAAATAAAAATCTTAAAATGGAAAAGCACATATAAAATTAATCCATAGATAATTATAATTTAACAAGTATGACTTTTTATGGTTATATATGACAATTTCATCAAGTGAAGTGAAACTATGAAAAGAGTAATGATATTAAAATAATCACCACGATCTGAGAGTATCGATTCTAAATCAATCACAGAAGAAGAAAGTCTTCTACAAAAGCCTTGCCTATGACAGACCTTCAGTATTTTCTCTATGAAAGAAAAGGAAATGAGATCACCTGGGGGATCCAAGATGGCAGGCTAGAGGAAGGCACCATTCTGTGGTGCTCTGTGACCTGTGATTCATGTAGTGGGAACACTGCCTCACTAGGAGTGATAGAGGACCACCCACACCTGCTCCTGCACAGGAATCATCACCACCAGGCCCATGCAGGGTTCTAGGCCTCAGTGTCAGAGCAGGATCCCTGACTACTCACTCACACAGGGCTCCCAGGTGCCTGAGCAGGACTCCTGGCTGTCCACCTGAAGGAATCCCAGATGCAGGTTACCCAACCACTACCCATGCACAGGATCTCCAGCTGCCACTCCCGTGTGGACACTCATCTACCAATGAGGGGCTTCTCCAGTCACCTCCATCTTGGGACTATGCAGCCACTGCCATGGTCCCCTATGCACAGTAGCCTGCCTGCACCTGGAGACATCGCATAGGCTCTAAAGATACAACACTGCACATCACAGAGGTGCATCTCTGAATACATCATCCAATGCTATCACTCAGTACCACCCAACTGTAGCAGACTCCCCATCCCTGAAGACTTGGGTCACCTTTGTCGCCATCTTAGCTGCGGCAACTCGAAGTTTGGAACACCAACTGGGCAGGTATCTAAAATCCCCAACTCCCCCCACTCCCCAGCAGCCACTAACCCTGCACAGTGACTGCCCAATGCAAAACAGCTCTCCAAAACAGGTGTGCTGTCCCCAGAGCATGACTCATAGACCTCCAGAGAAAAATTTCCATGATTAGGAAGTAGTAAGGGAGAGGCTGAGAGATATAGAGTTTAGAGAGTGATTTAGAGACCAGGAACTGTGAGGTCTACAAGGAAGATAAGGAGATAAGACCAGGATCCCAAATCACACAAGTGGGCCATAAAGAAGATCCTTGGAGTGTAGTCTCCAAACAGGGACCAATGGGTGCCATACCTCATCTCCAGGTGCCCTGAACCCAAGAAAAACCCTCCCACCCTGGTAATCTTCCACAATCCTGATGTTGGGCATGCCAGCAAACAATAGAAAACCCAACCTATTGGATGAGAAGGGGAGCAGGAAAGATAGTGATCTCCAACCCAAACAATTCTTGTTTCTTCATTTGAGGTTTTTTTTTCCCCTCTCTCTATTTCCCCGCCCTCACATTCCCAACATATGTAAAACCAAGTACTTAGCATGAATTAGGATACCAAGGCCTGGGATGTCTAAATAGTATATTACAGTTGTGTTGTATAGTCTCTCTTCTCCTATTTTTACTTTTTAAATTTTTTTCTTAATATTTATGTGTGTTTGTTATATGTACTCTACTGTCTTTCCACTTACTAAGTAGGCACTTACTTGCCTACCCCAAATCACTTCCTATCTCTTTTCCTCTTACTAATCATCTCCTTTAGATTCCTCTTTCACACTTCCTAAGATCAAATAACTCTATATCTTCACCTCTTACTCTCTCAACATCTTATTCTACACCTCACGCCCAGTTTTTTTGTCCACCATCAGAAACTGTAAACCCTTTTCCAAACATATTGTTTATATTGTAGGTAATAATTGAATTCATCATTTCTGTATATCGTCACAAAACTCTCAACATCTTACTAGAAACAATTTGATTTAATGTTGTATATTGTTTGCATTGGGATTTGTTAACATTGACTTCCCCTCAAAGGAGAGGTATTGGAACCCTGTAGTGCACTATAACATAAAGTGTAAAAACAGTAACACATTAGATCCACAGTGCTAGAAGGGAAGACACAGGAACACCATGGAAAAAAAAAGGGGGGGAGGAAAGTACCCCAAACAAGCCAATATTCTACATTTTAGAGTCCATGGCCAGAACAGCAGAAGAAATTACAGAGAAGAGTTCAGGATGTACATAATTAAAGTGTCCTGTTAATTAAAGGATGACATAAGAGAGCAAAAATAGGCAGCAAAAGATCATTTCAATAAAGAGCTACAAAAGAAAATAAAGAAAACAAAAGATTACCTTAATAAAGACATATTCTGGAAAAAAAACAGATATCCTTGAAATAAAGAAACAGTTAAAGTAGATTAAAAGATCAATTGAAAGCATCACCAACAGATGAGACCACTTGAAAGGCAGGACTTCAGACAATGAAAATAAAATATTTAATCTTTTTTTATTGGTTTTAATTTTTAAATACATGACAGTGGAATGCATCACAATTCTTATTACAAATATAGAACAATTTTTATATCTGTGTATATAGTATGTTCACACCAATTCATGTCTTCATACATGTATTTTGGATATTGATATTGATATTCATCACATTCCTGCCCCCTACCTTCCCCTCCCACCCATCTGCCCTATCTAGAGTTCATCAATTACTCCCATGCTCCCTCTACCTATCCAACTTGAGTCAGTCACCTTATATCAGAGAAAACATTGACCATTTGTTTTGGGGGGATTGGCAAACTTCACTTAGCATTATCTTCTCCAACTGCATCCATTTACCTGCAACTGCCATGGTTTTATTCTCTTTTATTGCCGAGTAATTTTCCATTGTGTGTATATATGCCACATTTTTAATAGTTTCATCTAAAAATAAAATATATAATCTTGTGAAGACTGTAGACAAAAAAGTGAAGAATTTAAGAAACCATGAGCAGAACATTCAAGAAATATGGGATAGCATAAAAAGACCAAATTTAAGAGTTATTGGGATTGAGGAAGAAATAGAGTTCCAAGCAAAAGAATGAGCAATCTATTCAATGAAATAATATCATAAAATATTCCAAATGTGAAGAATAAATTGGAAAACCTAATACAAGAGGCTTACAAGATGCCAAATGTACAAAATCACAACAGATCCACACCAATGCACATTATAGTGAAAATGCCTAGCATACAGAATAAGGAGAAAATCTTAAAATCCACAAGAGAAAGGAATCAGATTACCTATAGGGAGAAACCAATTAAGATATCTGCAGATTTCTCAACCCAGACCCTGAAAACAAGAAGATCTTGGAACAACATATACTAAGTCCAGAAAGGAACTAGATGTCAAAGAAGAAACTTAGATCCAGCAAAATTAAGCTTTACATTTGATGATAAAATAAAAATAATTCATGATAAACAAAAGTTAAAAGAATTTACAACTAGAAAGCCTGCTCTACAGAACATCCTCAGCAAAATATTCCACGAGGTGGAAATGAAAGACAACAATGAAAATTAGTAAAAGGGGGTATTATACTAAAGGAATAACTAATAAAAGAAGAAATCAAGTCAGTTAAATACCAATAATAAACAAAAATGACTAAAAATACAAAGCATGTATTAATAATGACCCTGAAAGTTAATGGCCTAAATTCAGCAGTGAAAAGGCATAGAGTGGCAGATGGGATTTTTAAAAATGATGCAACAATATGCTGCCTCCAAGAGACTCATCTCATAGGAAAAGACATCCACAGACCGAAGGTGAAAGGTTGGGAAAAATAATACCACTCAAATGGACTGCAGAAATAAGCAGGTGTTTCCATCCTCATATCAAATAAAATAGACTTCAAGCTAAAGTTAATCTAAAGGGATAAAGTAGCATATTTTGTAGTGCTTAAGGGAATTATACATCAACAAGACATAAAAATGATATATGCCCCCCCCAAATGGAGCATATATGTTTATCAAACAAACTCTTCTCAAGTTCAAGAATCAAATAGACCACAACACAATAAGTCTGGGTGACATTATCACCGCTCTTTCACCACTGGACAGATTTCCAAACAAAAGCTGAACAAAGAAACTATAGAAATCAATAATATAATCAGTACTTTAGACTTAACTGACATATAAAGAACATTTCATTCACCAATGACTTAATACACTTTCTTCTCAGCACCACATGGATCCTTCTCTAATACAGCCAATATATAATGCCACAAGACAACTTTTAGCAAATACAAAAAAGAAAAGATTCTACCCTGTATTCTATGAGATCATAATGGAATGAAATTAGAAATCAATAATGAAATTAAAAATAAAAGCTACTCTAACACTTGGAGACTAATTGTATGCTACTAAATGAGCAATGTGATGCAAAAGTCATCAAAGAGGAGATTGAAAAGTTCTTAGAGCTATATGAGAACACTGATACTGTATATTGAAATATTTAGGACACTGTGAAAACAGTACTAAGAGAAAATTTCATTGAATAGAGTTCATTCCTTAAAAGAAGAAAAAGTCAACAAATAAATGACCTAACATTACATCTCAAAGCCATAAAAAAAAGAAGAACAAATCAATAATAAAAGCAGTGGAAGATAGGAAATAATTAAAATCAGTGCTGAAATCAAAGAAATTAAAACAAAAGAAACAATTGAAAAAGTTGTCAAAACAAAAAGTTGATTCTTTGAAAAAATGTATAAAATTGATAAACCCTTCACATGCTAGCTAACAGAAGCAGAGAGAAAACTCAAATGACTAACATATGTGATGAAAAAGGAAACATTACAACAGATACTACAGAAATACAGAAGATAATTAAAAAGTATTTTAAAATTTGCACTCCTATAAAATAGAAAATATCAAAGGTATTGACAAATTTCTAGAGTCATATGATTTGCCCAAACTGAATCATTATGATATACACAATTTAAACAGATTAATTTCAAGCAATGAAATATTAGACACTATCAGAAGCCTACCAACCAAGAAAAGCTCAGGATGCAATGAATAAACAGGCAAGTTGTCCAAGACCTTTAAAGAAACACTAATACCAATATTCTTGAATTTATTTCAGGAAATATAAAGGGAAGGAACACTTCCAAACTCATCCTATGAGAACAATATCACCCTGATTCCAAAACTAGGAAAAGACAGATCAAAGAGAGAAAAAGAACACTTCAGACCAATACCTCTAATGAACATAGATGCAAGAATTCTCAATAACATGGCAAATCAAATTTTAAAAACATACCAAAAAGATTGTGCACTACGACCAAGTAGAATTTATCCCAGAGATGCAAGTTTGTTTCAACTAATGGAAATCAATAAATTAATTCATCACATCAATAGACATAAAGTTAAGAACCATATGATCATCTCAATAGATGCAGAAAAAGCATTCAGCAAAATACAGCACCACTTCATGTTCAAAACACTAGAAAAAAACTAAGGATAACAGGAACATATATCAACGTTGTAATAGCTATCTATGCTAAGCCCCAGGCTAACATCATTCTAAATGGAGAAAAGTTGAAATTATTCCCTGTAAAAATGAGAATAAGACAAGATACCCATTTTTACTACTTCTATTTAACATAGCTCTTGAAACACTAGCCAGAGCAATTAGACAAAATAAATTAAAGGAATACACATAAGCGAAAAAGAACTCAAATTAACACTATTTGCCAACAATATGATTTTATACCTAGAAGACCTAAAAAGTTCCACCAGAAAACTTCTATAACTAGTAAATACGTTCAGCAAAGTAGCAGTATATAAAATCAACACCCATATATCAAAGGTATTTCTGTATATCAATGCCAAAACCTTTGAAAAGAAAACAAGAAAAACTATCCTATTTAAAATAGCCTCAAAAAAATACTTGGAGACTGGGGTTGTGGCTCAGCAGCAGAGCGCTAGCCTAGCACGTATGAGGCCCTGGGTTCAATCCTCAGCACCACATAAAAAGAAATAAATAAAAAGACAGGTGTTGTGTCTGACTACAACTAAAAAATAAATATTAAAAAAATACTTGGGAATTAACTTAAGGAAAGAAATGAAAACCTCTACAATAAAAATTACAGAATGCTAAAGAAAGAAATTGAAGAAGACCTTAAAAGATGAAAACATCTCCTTTATTTTAGATAGGCAAAATTAATATTGTCAAAATGACCATACTACCAAAAGCACTATATAGATTTAATGCAATTCTAATCAAAATCCCAATGACATTCCTCATACAAATAGAAAAAGCAGTCATGAAATCCATATGGAAAAAATAAGAAACCCAGAATATCTAAAGCAATCCTTAGTGAGAAGAGTGAAGCAAGTGATATCACTATTACCAGACCTTAAACTATACTACACAGCAATAGTAACAAAAACAGTATGTATTGGCACCAAAACAGACTGGTAGATCAATGGTACAGAATAGAGGACACAGAGACTAACCCACATAATTACAGTTATCTTATGTTAGACAAAGGTGCCAAAAACATGCATTGGAAAAGAGGTACATTCTTCAACAAATGGTGCTGGGAAAATTGGAAACGCATATGCAACAAAATGAAATTAAACCCCTATCTCTTACATGTCCAAAACTCAACTCAAAGTGGATCAAGGACCTAGGAATTATACCAGAGGCTCTGCACCTAATAGAAGGAAAAGTAGGCCCTAATCTTTATCATGTGGGCTTAGGCCCCACCTTCCTTAATAAGACTCCTATAATGCAAGAATTAAAATCAAGAATCAATAAACTGGATGGATTCAACCTAAAAAGCTTCTTCTCAGCAAAAGAAGCAATCAGCAAAGTTAATAGAGAGCCTACAGAATGAAAGCAAATTTTTACCAAATTCACATCAGATAGAACATTAATCTCTAGGATATATAAAGAACTCCAAAACCTTAACACCAAAAAAAAAAAAAACAAAAAACAACAACAAATAACTTAATCAATAAATGGTCCAAGGAACTGAACAAACACTTCTCAGAAGATGATATACAATAAATCAACAAATATATGAAAAATGTTCAACATCTCTAGCAATTAGAGAAATGAAAATCAAAACTACTTTAAGATCACATCTCACTCCAATCAGAATGGCAGCTATTAAGATTACAAACAACAATAAGTGTTGGCAAGGATGCGGGGGAAAGGCATACTCTTACATTGCTGGTGGGACTGCAAATTGGTGCAGCCAATATGGAAAGCAATATGGAGATTCCTTGGAAAACTTGGAATGGAACCACCATTTGACACAGGTATCCCACTCCTCCGTCTACACCCAAAGGTCTTAAAAACAGCATACTACAGGGACAAAGCCATATCGATGTTTATTGCAGCACAATTCATAATAATCTTGGAACCAACCTAGATGCCCTTCAGTAGATGAATGATAAAGAAAATGTGACATACATACACAATGAAATATTATTCAGCAATAAAAGAGAATAAAATCATGGCATTTGCAGGTAAATGGATGGAGTTAAAGAATATAATGCTAAGTGAAGTAAGCCAATTCCAAGAAACCAAATGTCAAATGTTTTCTCTTATATAAGAAGGCTGATTCATAATGGGTTGGGGGAATGCATGGAAGGAAGATAAGTACTCTAGATAGGGCAAAGGGTAGGTAGGGAAATGAAGGGGGCATGGGGTTAGGAAAGGCAGTGCAATGGGATAGACCTCATCACTCTAAGTACATGTATGAATACACAAATGGTACAACCCTACATTGTGTACAACCAGGGATATGAAAAATTGTGCTCTATATATGTAATATGAATTAAAATGCATTCTGCTCTCATGTTTTAAAAATTAGAATAAATTTTTAAAATATTATACGTAAACAAAGAAGATATAACAGCTTTATAAACATATGGGAATGTATTGTTTTGTGTTTCTCACCCACTTCCATTGACATATTACCTGGTGCTCTGTGGAAATAAGCTTACCTTTCATTTATTTGTTTGGTCTTTGTTTTCTGGTGCCAGGGACAAAATTCAAAGCCTTCTGTGTACTAGGCAAGCTCTCTACCATTGGCATATATTCTCAGACTGTAAGGTTACTCTTTAGCTAAATGTCATTTGTTAAGTTCATTAGTATACACATACCTTTTTAATCAGTGGCTAGATCTAAAACTAATGTAGAAGCCACTACAATTGTGGTGTACCCTTCTGAAAGCTCTGCCTGATGCTAATGCATTGAAAAGTTTAGAAAAAAGTTAATTCTTAAGAAACATAGGTTTTAAGTAATTCTGTTATTATATTAGAGAAATGTTATTGTCCTATCTTCCTTTTATATCTAAGGATGTTGCTTTTATCCTCTCTAAAGGGCATAGCTTTTTTCATTCTTCATTCTCTCAATATTAACTGAGCAACTGAATATTTATATAATCATGGTAGTCTTAAGACTGCACCGTCTTCAGATAACCACTTCAAGAAGTTTACAATATAATTTAGAAGATATAATTTGCTCTTTTTTTTAAAGAGAGAGAGAGAATTTTTTAATATTTATTTTTTAGTTATCGGCGGACATAACATCTTTGTATGTGGTGCTGAGGATGGAACCGGGGCCGCACGCATGCCAGGCGAGCGCGCTACCGCTTGAGCCACATCCCCAGCCCCATATAATTTGCTCTTGAAAATACCTTTCAACAAAAAAATTCAAACAACTTATGTAGATATGACCTTCATTAAAATATTGGAACATAATTTCCCATCCCTGGAGTGCGTGCTACTTTCAGTGACTTGCTTTTAAAGGCATCAGCATAAAAAGAAAAAAATATATATAAACTTAATAGTAGAGAAACCTGGTATATTATCATTAAAAGAGGGGGACAGTAGAATCAGTAGAATACCATGTTTCCTGAATGCCCCCTTTGTATTCCCCAAAACATCTCCATGTTAAGGAGAAGATGTGGGGAAAGTCTGGGCTAGAAAGTCCAAACACATATTATCTTGAAAGACCCTGATTTTCTCTTACACACAGTGGGAACAGGGCAAGTTATAACTATCTGTAGAAAACTTTCTTGCATTTATGCTAGGACTTTGCTCCTTGTGATTCTGACCAGACACGCAAACTAAGGAAGGTGATGCTGATGATGTCACTGCTTCTGCAGCCTAAGAAATAAAACCCCTTTTTCAGTAGGGATTGGCACTCTTATGGTTTATATATGAGATGTCCCCCCAAAACTCCTGTGTTTGAGAAGCTTAACCCAGTCAGTGAATATATCCCCTGATAGTAATTAAGTGGTTCATAACTGTAGGTGAGTAAGTATGGCTGGAGGAGATGGGTCCCTGAAAGGATATGGGGTTTGTATTTTATCTTTGTTGAGTGGAGTAATCTCTTTGCTTCCTGGTATGATGCCTGAGCTGATTTCCTTGGTCACCTGTTCCACCATTGTCCTGCCTCACTTCAGGCTCAGAGCAATGGAGTCAGCGATCTGTGGAGTAAACCCCATATAAATTTTGCCTCCTCTAAATGTTCTTGTTGAATTTTTTTTTCATAGTGGCAAAAAAGGCTGACCAAGACAGGCATAGAAATGAGAGCACTGTGGAAAGAATACACGCCACTTGTCCAGCAAGCCACCACTGGATAAAACACTTTGAGGAACTGCTTGGCAAAGCACCATGAGGGATAGCAGTGCTACCTATCAGCCTGTTACCACTGAACTCTTCTGGGAGCAGCCACTGATCTTTGGTAAGCTTTCCCCAATAAACCAGGTGTCTCCCATGCTGTCCCAGGGCACTTTCTTTGATTTTCTCACAACCTACCTCATTACTGGCACAACTGGGCTGTGCCTGACAAATCTAATCTCTGCTACATGATAAAGGGGAACAAAATCAGTGATAAATTATGCTGATGGCATGGACCCTTGATTTCTATACTATCTTTGAAACATTCTAGACAAATGAAAGTATTCTAAAATTTTAAAAATGCTTATTAAAATATGACTTACAACATAAATTTTAATATTGGAATACATCAGAATAACAAAAAGGTCACATGTTTAATAAATATTTTTTAAAAAGTTGTGGTGCACCTTAAAATATTATAATCAGCAGATATATTATTGACTAGTTAGAATTCTTTGAAAATATTTGTAAATAAAATGTTGGTGTTATTTCACCTTGTAATAAAAATAATAAAGATATAAAAAGTAAATTTGCTTAAATGTATCATACAACACATACATTTATTTACAGATTTATGTTTGACAACATTAAAAGAATATAAGAATAAATAATATACACTGCCTCAACTGTCAAGATCATGATAGATTTGTTTTAGGTGCCTTCAAAAAGGTATGGAATAAAAAGTTTGTTTTAAACCTTGTAGTTCTACTTTTGCATGCTTTGGTATTTTAAAGATTCACCTTGAACTAAAGACTAAAATATAGATAGTTTTGATTGATGGCCCTCATCATGCTAAACCCCAGGTTATTAAGTGGGTCTGCAAAATTTAGAATACCTATAAATGACTTAAAATATTTCTTCAGAGACTCTAATATGTACAATAATATGTTAGCTTAAACTATGTTCTTCTATCAAAGACTTGTTCTATTCAGAAATTGATTCCAGAGGTAGTCAGTGAGCATATTTATCTCAATTAACACCTGTGACTTTGATGATAACCAAAATAAAAGTTGGAAAATAGTTTTCATTGGCAAAATTTGTGATTTGTAAAGTAGCACATTGGAAATTTAATATGAGGTATCATTAGTGATGTGTTCCATTTTAAAAATGGATAGACAACAATGTTTAGAGATGATTTTGTCCTTCCATGAACCAGAGAAAATAAAGTAGTGATATCCACTAAAAAGATAATGAAAATATTTGTATTTAAAATTTTTAGTAGTCGGATAAAAGTAAAACAAAAATTCAGGGGCTGGGATGTAGCTCAGCAATAAAATATTTGCCTCACATGCCCAAAGTCAGGTTGATCCCCAAACCCCCAACTGACAGAAGAGATACTTCACATTGCCAGGCAGGAAGAATGACACCTGTAATCCCCCTCCTGAGAGGCTGAGGCAGGAGGATGGCAAGTTTGAGAACAGCCTAGCAATTTAGAGAGACACTCTAAAACAAACAAACAAACAAAACAAAAAAAAACTAAACTGTAGCCAAGCACCCCAGGGATCAATCCTTAGTACCAAACAACAACAAAAGTGATTTAATTTTAACAGTACATTCTATTTTTAAACCATTAATTCAAAGTATTATCATTTTAATTAGTAAGCAATTAAAAATATAATGGTATATTTTACAGTCCTTTCCAAATTTGAAGTTTAATGAGTATTTGAAACTTATAATATATATCCATTTGAAAGCTAAACTAAATTTTTGAAAAAGGTCTGATTGAGATTAATAAACTTTCAGATTTTCAAAATTAATTTCACATAATCATATACTTCCAAACATAACCAAATGTTGTCCAAAAATGAATACACTATAAAAAATTTATTTAATAATTTGGTTTTATATAGACTAAACTATTGGGGAGAAAGACAACCAGCATCTTTTTGCCAAGTTCTTTCTGCCCAGGAGAGTCCAAGTCACCCTAAAATTTACAATCTCAGATAAATAGTCAGTAACAAAACACAGACACTCGGAAATATATTTACAGAATGTCAATGAAAATTCTTGTATTCTCAATTCCTGCCTTCTCAGAAACTTTCTACCCTGTAACTTCAAATTTGGCTGTCTTGTGTTCAATGATATTGTTTATGAAAAATAAATCAGACAGTGACATTTTTCTTTGGTTATCAAATATTTGGAATCCATTTCTTTTAAGGAACTCTTGAATTGGATTAATAATGGCTAAAATTGTAAACCATGTCTCAAACAGAAAGCACGCAAAACTAAAGTCATTGACTTCTATCTATTTTTTTCTTTTCTTTCTTTTTTTTTTTTTTTTTTTGTGTGGTGTTGGGGATAGAACTCAGGGCCTTATGCATGCAAGGCAACCACTCTACCACCTGAGCTATATCCCAACCCTGTCTTCTATTTTTTTTTTAAAGTTCTACAAACTTGTTAATTATTTGTAGAACTTGCCTCTATGTACTGAATGATTAACCATTGTATTCATGACTATACCAAAAGTGCTTCAAAAATATGAATATAATATTTTCCAGTATCCTATGTTGGTATAAAGCAATAATGAAAATATTAACCTTTTATTTTAAAATTATAGTAAATTCAGATATTTTACTTAACCAATCTAGAGTCCCATCCATTATGATTCATTTTATTTTTCATGTTTATGTGAAATTATTTTTGAAAGTAGCAAAAATATTAAAACAAAAGGAAAAAAATTATACAGTATTTAATTATTAAGATATAAATTGACACTTTTCTGTAATATCAGAAAACTTTGGAGAGACAATCTCCTCAAACAGTATTTTTTATATAGTATGAACCATGTAAAGCTATGGAAAACTACTTGGTACTAGTTACTTCATATTTTTCACTATTGCCCTTTGGTATCACTGGAAAGCGCTTCTCTTCTATTTCTTCATTTGCTGGGTACTCCTAGAACAGTTTCTAGAATTTACATGGTGTTTTCTAAATGATTTTCGTCAGTTTTGTTTTTTCATTTTGATGTTTGTGATGCTCCTCATACTGTCATTTCAGAAGTTAAGTTTCCTTTTTGCATCGTAAATTATATGGAAATTCAAGTGAACTAAAACAAGCCCTCAATAAGAAGAGAAAATGAAATAACACGAATTTCACATGGAGTAAATGACACTATGGAGCTGAATGCACATCCATTAGTGCTCCTAACAAAGACGTTTTTGAAAGTACTTTGTATTACAATCATTCCTTATTTTGTGTGTGTGTCTTTAAACAAAGCACTTGGAGTTTCATGTTCTGTGATTTTATGCTAAATATAGTATTATAATTTTCAGCTATAATTTTATATACCAATATAACATTAGGTCAGAAAGGTGTAATTTTTTTGAAGCCCTAATTTACACATTGAAATGTACCTTAATAATTAAGAGTACATAGCTAGATTCAAATGGAAAGTCTAGATGAGCCATTGAATCAACCTGTGGCAATTAAAGGTTAGGTTTGTCATATTTCTGTTTGGTATTGTATATTCCACCCTCACCAATCACATAACACAAAATCTGAGATACCTTTTTAAATTTATCAATAATTTCTAAATCCAAGTAAATGTTTTTATTTTAATGAAATCAAATAGTCATAACAAAAATACTGTTCGAATATTTACAAGGAGACTTATAAATCAAATCAGATTAATTGATTTAGTCTTAATCTTTTAAACTGGATGATTGGTTGCTTCGCTTCAGTATAAAATAATTGGTATTAATTTATGGAATTCATTGTTAAGTTGAGAAACCTTACTTTAAATAGTAGCCTATGAGCTAGTTTGATATACCAAGATTTTACTTTTAATAAAATATATTTTTTTTTACTTTCTCTTTAAGTATATTGGAATCATCTTAAATCTGGATTCACTACTTTCTGCTGTACTTGTTATCTCTGGATTCCCTCTTGATTACCAAATTATCAGATTGACTCTGACCTCGCAATTATTTTTTGGAATCTAATATAAATGTACTAATTTTATATGAAAGCCGCTTGGTAGGTCTTTAGTGGAAAAGTCTATCAGATCTGACTCATATTTAGTTTGATATTTTAGTATCAAAAGACTACTATTACCCTCACTTTTACTTAGAACAATAACTTTGACAATAAGTAGTAAAAACATTAATAATGAATTACAGAGAAATAAATGAACTCAAGTCCCATAAAAACTGGATGGTGGAGGAATTAAAAAAAATCATTCTTAAGCTTTACAAAGATAACTGAAAATCTTAAATTAGAAAATATTCTGGTCAACAAAAGCAAAGCATTACATTTCAGAAACATATCTAACTTTTTGAAATGCATTTGTTCATGTTCCCATTTGTAATGTTATATTTTTAAATATTGAAAAGATTGCCATTTTTCTGAAAATATATTAGAAACACATTAGTTCTGAGACCTTTTTTTCTAACAAACTATTTTTGACTATAAAGATTTTAAGGTTAAAATTCAGTCAACATATATTTGTCTATCCTATAAATTGCTTTGGGTCTGTAGGTTCCACTCTATAGCAGCACAGTTTCTAATTCACAAACCACCTATCACAAATAGATGATTATAACTTTGCCTAAAGAGAATGTTCTCCAACCTCTTAATTTTGTTGTTTAAGAGACAGGATCAGAAGGTGAATGTGGTGTATCCATGGTTGAACTGTGGAGAGATAGAGCTCTTTCTAGAACACAAAACTTTCTCATGCAGTCCTTTTTTTCTTTTTTCTTTATTTCTTCTTTTTTTTTCTTTTCTTTCTTTTTTTTTTTTTTGCACCATTTTGCCTGCATCATAATCTGTTTTCGGAGATAAAATAAGAACATATAGGCAGAAATACTTTTGATATTTCTTGCCCAAATCAGTGTTTCAAAATTCTGACACACTGCATGTTGAAGCAAATGAGTGTTCATTTTATATTCATATAATTATAAAGCTCATCTGTACCAGCAAGTCCATGGCTATTGCTTTACTCCATTATATTATCTCCAAACTATATATTAGGATTTGTTTTCCCTGGAAAATCTGAATTGTCTATTAAGAAAACTGGAATTCAATGAATAATTGTATAGTTCTCTGTTTCCTTTCTTTCTCCAGAAATGATTTTAACATGTTTTCATTTCTGTTTGGACAAATAAAAGATATTGGTATCTGCTTTTCTCAAATAGCTTTGTCCTAGCTATCATAGGATCTTTGTTTCTACATAGGATTTCAAATGCAATTTCCATAGCATTTATACCAAAAAATGAAAAGGATGATTCAAATCATAGCCTAAGTGATATTTTAATGGACTATAGTAGAAGCTAAAATAATTGCTATGATCACTTAAAAAACTGTGGGCATAAATTGAAAACATTGTTTTAAAAGTTCTATTGGTGGCAAATGTTTACAGTTATGCTTTTTTATTTGTTTAAGATTCAAGTCATTGCTTAAAATGTATAAATTAGTACCTTTTACCTCTTTTTTTCTTATACTTATCCCTTATTCGTAGATATATTTTTGCAAATCTAATTTTTTCAGATTTGGGTGGTAATAAAGAAGTTATAAGTTACCTAGGTATTTATTTTTACTTCTCTGATATAAATTTTATTTTAAAAAGACAAACTCATGAGAACTTAATGGTTACACATATAAAATCACAAAGAACATTTTAATCTGTGGTTATTTTTAGGGCAATGAGACCAATGGAGTACATACCTCCATCCTTTTAACATTTATTGGTCACCTAAAAAGTAAAGTACTTTTGCTGAGTATGGTGGCACACACCTATAATCCTAGTGGTTTGGGAGGCTGAGGCATGGGCATCATGAGTTCAAAGCCAACCTTAACAATTTAGTAAGATCCTAAGTAGCCAGGCTGAGGATCTGGCTCAGTAATTAAACATCCCTGGGTTCGATCCCTGGTACCAAAAACACAAACAAGTAAAGTGCTTTATGAGTGGACCGAGAGTACATTAAAATGAAGTTAAAACTATCATTACCTTGTATTATGTATTAAGGGGAAAATAACATGCAAACAATTTCTTCAACTTTACTGTGACTTGTTTTGAAGAACACATGAGTAGCATATGAAAATTTGTGTTATCTGAATGGTCTCATTGTACAAGTTAATAATAAGTACTGAGATCTTAATAAGTGTCAGACTCTTACTCTTTGCCTATATTAATTAGCATAGTTTATTTCTGCAAAACAGTATGTAGTAGTAGTATTTTAATCCTTTATTTACCCTTGGGAGAATGAAGGCCAAAGAAATCAAACAGCTTTCCTGTATTCAAAGAGCGTGGACTCTACCAATCCCCGTGATTTCCATGTAGTCTTTCAGGGCCTGTTACAACCACTATTATCTTTTAATCTTGCAAATTTAGAAAGTAGGCATTTCTGAATATAAATATATTTGAATAAATAAACAGAGTATCAGTATCAGTGATGGATTAACATCTCATTAACATCTACTATTTGGCTCAACTACAACTCAATTCCAGGTCCTTTACCACAGATGCTGCAACAATATTTGGGTATGAGCAATTGCACTCACTTTGGTTTATCATGACTCATCTGTTTTTTAATTACTGATCCTTCTTTGCAAAATGCTGCAGTTTTCCATAGAAGCCTACACAATATGATAGATATTGGTGCAATGCAAAACACATTCTTTATGTTTTACGGGTAGAAGGGATTCATTGACCAGTGCAACATTAGGAATTCTGGGAAAGTTGGTGATTAATTTTATAGCAAATGTCCTAGTTTTGTTAAGTGCTCACTTCTCAGATAAAATTATGGTAAAAGCATGAGTCCTCTTGCTTTTATGAGAAATTTCCAGATAGTAATAACTGAAAAAGATTTGAGGACTGGCATGCAGTTATTATAGGATCTGTCTGCTTCATTGGGTGATGTTTGTTTATTTTAGCCAAAATGTTAAAAATATTCTACCTGTAGAACTCTTTGTTCAAAATGAATTTCAAGAGGACACTTACCAATATATAAAAATGTTGAGAACAGAATTGCTTTGGTCAAGAGGTTTAAAGAGGTGTTATTTTTACTACTTTCAAATATTTTATTTTCAAATGCACATTGTACATCTTAAATTGATGACACCTTATTGATTGTTATTTTATCATTAAAATTATGAGTAAATTTGCTTATATAGGACTGATGTTATGAATATCTATTTTGTTGCTTGATATACATATATATTCAATTTGGTTTTCCTAAAATTTGGCAAAATATTAATCCAGATATCTAAAGCAGTTATGAATACTTCTTACTAAATATTTGTAGTTGTTCCTTCAAACTACTCACATGATAATTCAGTAATTATTTACTTCTATATGTGAATAGATATATTACTTAAGCATAGGAAATCAATTCTAAACTCCGATTTCTCTTCTGTCCTATATATAAGTTCTTTGGCATGGAAAAAAGAAGATAAATGCATATATTAAATATTTACCTATATGCCAATCATTTATAAGCAAATTATATATCCTATATTTCTCATCTAATTTAATTTTAATGAAAACATTAGTTGTCTTATTATATGTCTGATGAGGAGAAGATTTGCAGCACTCAAACTGTCAGAACCATAAAATTAGCAATAGTAGAATTTGGGATTTAGACTATTCATGGGTTACTCTAGAAATTACTTATTATTTATCCTGTGAAGGAGTTATTTAACTCTATGAAATATTATTTTCTAGAAACAGAATAAACTGTAGGATTATTCAAATTAGATGAATTAACATATATTAATGTGCTGTATCAGTATTATTGAGTCAATTTAGTATGCTTTTTAATATTCTTCATTGTGTCCCATTGTGTCTTCTCTTTTTTACATTCATCTTTAAAAAATCTGTATGGCCAGTTTTAAAAATTAGTATATTTAAAAATATTTTACAAGAAATGTAAAAGCTAAGTGTATAGGTAATTAAAGATGTTCAGTTATTAGTTTCCAAAATCATAAAATGTGCTAAGTGTGATCTCTGTTATTTCCTGCATTAAAAATAACAATAATAATGACCACATATATGTATACAAATTTAAAAAGAACACTTATTTTATTTATTTTTCATTTTATCTTGTTGAATGACAAAGGAAATGTGAGAATGACCTATTTCCCAATGACAACTAAGTTTTGATACTATAATAGTGCTTTATAAAACATATATTTTTGGACACATGAACTAAGTAGCAGAAAATCTATGAAGTCATTTAAGGTTAGGAAAAACAAATATCTCATTTAGTGAAACATGCTTACTGGTACCTTTTTTCTTTCATTGCATTTAATGTTAGTTTCTAATTTTAAAATCACCATTACAAATAAGTATACTGGAATATGATTCCATTTTACAAAACAGTGCTTTAGGGTTACTTTTGGAAGGATTTTCTCTTCTATTAGAAAATGCTAGGCATACTTTTATATTATTCTATAGCAAGCTTTGCACTGTTGCAAAATTTAAGACAAATACCAGTGATCTTCCTGGTTTGTCAGAATTTATTTTGCTCAAGCAATTTCTGAAATTGCTTTTGTGGATTTATATTTCATTTTAATTGGAACAAAATGAACAGTGTCAGGTGAGATACTGATTGCTTTTTAAATATGCTGACAGGGAAATACATCTTATTAGATAGATACTGGGTACTTTTTAAATAGACTTGTATCTTGAATAAAGCCTTTAAAAATATTCACTAAATATTAAACATCTATCAAGAATTCATTAAATTCATATTTATAACACCTCATTTTAATTAAAATCTTTCTAAATTTACTTGAGAGAACCAAAACTTAATTCATTTCTTTCAATATTTTTGTTTGTGTTTGAGTTTTATGTAATTGCAACAAGATAGAGCTGTTCTCATTCAATTAATCTACTCCTACAAAAGCATACTACTTTCACAGGAAACTAAGAATGAACTTCTTAAATTTGTATTTCTGGAACTGCATTAAAAGCAATTTATTCTGTATTTTAATATATAACTCAGTCACTTCAAATAATTTCTAAACATATTTCAAGGAAATATATTCTGGCACAAAGCTATCATCCCTTCATATTAGCTAAAAACCTAAGACTAATATGGTAACTGTATTTAATTTTCAAGCTTCACTTTTGAGAAAAATTATCATATTTTATTCTGTAAAGTAACTTCCTGATCTATTTCTGCTGAAGGCTCCTTTGAGGAGAATGGCCCTGAGGTGAAAACTTTATTCGGTTATACCTTATACATCATTGTGTGATGTGTAGAAAAATATCATTATAAAAACTAATTGCCAACACATACTTCAGATACCATGTTTTACATCTGATTTTATATAATTTAATTTTAAATATATGTAAAACATGAAAGAAAACAAAAATAAATAGAAAGATATCCAACTTTCATGGATTAGAATTAATATGGCTAAAAGAGCCATAATATCTGAAGCAATCTACAGATGCAATGAAATCCCTATCAATATTACAATAATATTTATTACAGAAATTGAAATAGCCTTAAAATTCATATGAAGACACAAAATACTCTTAGTCCACTTTTCTTCCATAACAAATACCTGTGACTTGGTAATCTAAAAAACGCCAATTTAATCCTTACAGCTCTGGAGGCTGGGAAGTCAATAATCAAGATGTCAGCAGATTCAGTGTCTGGTAAAAGCTTCTCTCTGCTTCCAAGATGGCATTTGTTGATGCATCCTCAAACCACAGAAGAGTAAAGGGACAAGAGGGATGATAATTGTTTCTTCAAGGGGCAAAAGAGGTGTGAGAGGAAAAAAAAGAGGCCCAGTTTAGTTCCCAAGAAGTGTTTAATAAACCTACTAACCCCATTCCTGGTGGTAGAGAAGTCCTTCCGACTTAATTCATTCTTAAGGATCTCACTTGTTAATAACATCATATTTCCTGATGTCAAAATATACTACAAAGCAAGAATAATTAGTGTCATTGTGAATTGATTTTTAATAAGTGTGTCAATACACAATGGGTAAAGTATAGTCTCTTCAATGAAATGATACTGGAAAACTGAATACTCACATGTGAGAGAATGAAATTGAATATCTGTAGTATTCCCCACACCAAATCAACATCAAGATAATTAAAGACTTAAAGGAAAACTTAGAACTAATAAACTTCTTGAAACTATATAAACTATATAAACTCCTTATACTATAGAGAATAAGATTTTTTACATTGTTCCTGGAAATGATTCTTTGTATTTGACACAAAAACACAGGCAAATAAACAAAAATAGAAAAGTATGACAACGCCAAACTAAAAAAAATTCTTCACAGTAAACAATCAGCAAAATGAGAAGACAAATCATGGAAAGAGTGAAAGTATTTACAAATGATATATCTTATAATGGGTTAACATCCAAAATGTACAAGCACCTCCTACAACAACTCAATAGAAAAGAGAAAAAAAAAAAGAAAGAAAGAAGGCCCTAAAAACAGAGAAACACACATGCAAAGAATCCCCAAATAAACTAACTTGAACAGAGATTTCCCTCAAGAAGACATAAATGAATCTTAGGTATAGGAAAGTGTGTTCTACCTTACTAATCATCAGGGAAGCAAATTAAAACCATGATGAGCTATCACCACACACTTTTTAAGATGGTTACAATTCTTATCAACCTTATTTAAAAAATAATAGACTTTGTCATCAACTCTGAGAATCTGCAATGTGGTCTCATCTATGGATAATGTTTTCAATTGAGTTTTTGATTTATCAAATGTTGCACTTCTAGGATTTTGTTTGATTCTTTTTCAGAATCATTCTTTATTAAAATGCTATTTCGGTTTCTGTATATTCTATCTTAGTTCATTCTTTAGATCTTGTTTAATTTATAGAAAATCTTAATTATCATCTTTCTAAATTCTTCTTCTGGCATTTCCTCCACTAGTGGTATCAATGAAGTCAGTTCTGTTGTGAGCTATTTGGGGTGGCTTGTTCTCTTGAGTTTTTATCTAGTTAGCACTTCTACCCATCTGTTGGAATGCTTATATTTTCCACTTCTATAGAAAGGAATTTTTTAGTAAACTTCATGATGCATTCTGAGTTGGGCAAATGTCTTGGTATCAATATTTTCACTCAATTTGAACTCTTTATATCCATCTCTAACACAACATTGACAAGAGATACTATTTCCAACTGTGGAAAGCAGTAAAGAAATTGCTCAAATTTTAAAGTGGATCAAGGATGTAGGTATTAGACCAAAAACCCTGCACTTACACTAAAATATAATATAGACCCAATATTTCAACACATTTGCTTAGGAACTGACTTCCTTAAGAATCCTAAAAAGCAAGAAGTAAAATCAATAATCAATAAATTGGATTGCATCAAAACAAAAAGTGTTTTTTTTACATCAAAAGAAACAACTAAGAGAGTGAAGAGCCTACAGCATGAGAGAAAATCTATGTTATCTGAACCTCAGACAGAGAATTAATTTTCAGGATATATATAAAGAACTCAAATTTTTTTTTTAATTTTTTTTATTAGTTGCTCAAAACATTACAATGATCTTGACATATCATACATTTGATTCAAATGAGGTACGTAATCTTAATCTTATTTTTCCACGTGTACAGATTGCAGGATCACATTGGTTATACAGCCACGTTTATACATAGGGCCATACTAGTGTCTATTGTATTGTGCTGCCCTTTCTATCCCCGCCTCCCCTCTCCTCCCCTCTTTCTACCCAATCAACTGTGACACGTTTCTCTCTCTCTCTCTTTTTAATTCCTCCTCACACCATCTTATATGTAATTTTGCATAGCAATGAGGGTCTCCTACCATCTTCGGTGCAATTTCCCTTCTTTCTCCCAATCCCACGCACTCTCGTCCCTATTTAATGGTAATCTTCTTCTCATGCTCTTCCTCCCTGCTCTGTTTTGAGTCTCCCCCCTTGTATCAAAGAAGACATTCTGCATTTGTTTTTTAGGGATTGGCTAGCTTCACTTAGCATAATCTGCTCTAATGCCATCCATTTCCCTGCAAATGCCATGGTTTTGTTGTTTTTTAGTGCTGAGTAATATTCCATTGTGTATAAATGCCACATTTTTTTTGTCCATTCATCTATTGAAGGGCATCTGGGTTGGTTCCACAGTCTAGCTATTGTGAATTGTGCTGCTATGAACATTGATGTAGCTGTGTCCCTGTTGAAGAAATTAAAAACAATTAACACCAAAATTCTAATAACCCAATCAATATATGAGCAAAAGAACTGAACATATATTTCACAGAAGAAGGCATATGAGTGGTCAATAAATACATGAAAAAATATTCAACATCTCTAGCAATTAGAAAATGCAAATTAAAATTATACTGAGGCCAAGCATAGTGGCACAAGCCTATAATCCCAGTGGCTTGTGAGGCTGAAGCAGGAGGATTGCAAGTTCAAAGCCAGCCTCAGCAAAAGGAAGGCACTAAGCAACTCAGTGAGACCCTGTCTCTAAATAAAATACAAAATAGGACTCGGGATGTGACTCAATGGTTGAGTGAGTTCAATCCCCCTGCCAAAAAATAAGTGAAATAATTCAATCCCCAGCACCCCACAAAAATAAAAAAAATAAAAATCTCCACTGAGATTTCATCTCACTTCAGGCAGAATGGCAATTATCAAGAATACAAGTAAAAATAAATGTTGGCGAGGATGTGGGAAAAAAGCACACACATACATTGCTGACAGGACTGCAAATTGGTGAATTCATTATGAAAAACAGTATGGAGATTCCTCAGAAAACTTGGAAGGGAACCACCATTTGCCTCAGTTTTCCCACTCCTTGCCATATACCCAAAGGATTTAAAATCAGCATACTATAGTGACACAGGTATATCAATGTTCATAACAGATGAATTCACAAGAGCTAAACTATTAAAACCACCTAGATGCCCTTCAACAGATGAATGAATAAAAAGAATGTGGTTTGTATACACAATGGTGTATTGCTCAGCTATAAAGAAGAATGACTTTATGACATTTGCAAGTGAATGTCAGAATCTGGAAACTATCATATTAATGAAATAAGTCAGTCCCCCAAAGCCAAAAGTTTAATGTTATCTCAGATATGTGGAAGCTAATTCACAATAAGGGAGAGGGTGGATAGGGGAAGAATAGTTCAGTGGTTGAGACAATGAGGAATAGAGGGGAAGGGGGGATAGGAAAAGAAAAAAAAACAATGGAATGAATCTGACAAAATTTTCCTATGTGCATATATGAAAATATCACAATGATGTTCATCATTGTGTACATCTACATCATATACATCATGTGTACTACCATCATGTACATCTACAAGAATGGAGTCCTAACCAGAATAACAAATATTCTATGCTTGTATAATTATATCAATTATATGGATTCTAATGTCATGTATTCGTAAAAATAATCAATTAAAAAAATGGAACTTCCATATGTATCAGTTATTACACTTCTTGTATTTATCCAAAAGATCCAAAATCAGCATACTATAGAAAAACAGGTACATCAATATTTATAGTAGTGCAATACACAATAATCAAGTTATAGAACCAGCCATGGTGCCTATCCAAAGATGAATGGTTTAAGAAAATGTACATATATACAATGGGTTTTACTCAGCCATAAAGAAGAATAAAATTATGGAAATTTCTAATAACTGATGGAAATGGAGAATATAATGATAAGTGAAATATTTCAGACTAAAAAAGTCAAGAGTCAATTACTTTTCTCATATGAGGAAGCTAGAGAATAAACGATGGTAAAAATAAGGGGGCCGAGAAGGGGATGGAAAAACAGAGGAATTATGAAATAAAATTGGCAAAATTATGCTATTATAAATATGATTATATCAGTGAATTTAACCTTCATGCATATCTATAAAGACCCAATTAAAAAGTAATAACTAATTACAAGAAAGAGCAGTAGAGGAAGAGCAACAGATGGAGGGAAATTAACAGAGAAAGAAAAAGTTCTGGGGACTAAAATATAGCAAACTATATTCCATGCATGCATAATTACATCAAAATGAAGCTCACAATTGCATATAAACACAATGCATTAATAAAAATATTTTAAAATAAATAAATAAAAATGGAACCCACAGACCAAAAAAAAAAAAATATGGTTGGTTCTGATTAAGAAAAAAAAAACTGCTAGTGAAGAAGTAGAGAACATGAAACTTTACATATTTTTGATGGGTATATAAATTGGTAGAGTGACTATGGAAAATGGCATGGAAGTTACTAAAAATATTAGAAACAGAACAATCATACAATCTATCAAATCTACTTTCAGGAATAGTTACAAAAGAATTGTGCAGTGTTAATTGAAGCATTATTCACAATAGTCAAGATATGAAAGAATCCAAAGTCCTTCGAAAGATGAATGGATAAAAAAATGTAGCATATTTATGAAAACGAATACTATTCTTACTTAGAATCAGTGAGATCCCATCATTTGAAAAAATATAGATAAACCTAGAAGACATTATTATGCTAAGTGAATTAAGCCTGCTGTGGAAGGAAAGGAAAAATAATGCATAATTTCATTTCTATGAAATACTTAAAATAGTTAAACTCAGAACTAGAGAATAAAATGGTGGTTTGCAGAGGCTAAGGGAAGAGCAAATGGGAAATTTTAGCTCATTGGATACAAAGTTTCTGTTATGGCAGATGAATATATCCTAGAGCTGTTATACAACATAGTATCCACAGTTAATAATAAAGTATTGTACACTTTAAAATACAGTAAGAGGGTAGATATCATGTGAAGTGTTTTTAACACACATATATAATACATAGAACAGAAGGAAATTTGGGGAGGTGATAGATATATTAAGCACCTTTATTGTGAATATATGCATATGTCTAAACTACACATATATTCCATTTAGTATTTTCATATTTCTGTATAAATCATAGTTTAATAAATCAAAAATAAAGAGAGAAAGAAAAGAGGAATTGACATTAAAGTTGCTGAGGCTTGTCACCCCAGACACATTTGTCATGGTTCTCAGCAGCAATATAATGGGTTACTCAGGAGGATTGGCAAAGAGGTAACTACCTCTAGTGATGGTGTGTTGGCTTATTTCTTTCTATATCTTATTATTTCTATATTTATTATTTATTATTTCTATATCTATTCTTTCATCTTATCAGATAATTTTTTGATGCTTAAAGTTCTCAGCTGTTCTGTACTTGTAGGCTTGTCTTCATTGAATCATTTGCAGGAAACAAAGACTGTCTTCATTGAAGCTCAACTAGAAGGATTAAATTTCCATTTCCCAAAACTTAAAGGTTTAAAACATTATTTTGGTCAAATTATCCTTTTTATTTTTTAACAAAATTATATATATATATATATATATATATATATATATATATATATATATATTTATATATATATATATATATATATATATATATATATATATATATATATATCAATCATGAAACACTGTGAAGTTCTCCAATTTACCAAGGAATTAATACTGGAATTATGTTAAGTAGGGAAATGTGCCCACACAAATGCAGAGGATCATATATAGATAATGAAATACTGATGGTCATGTCTGAGAACAAACTGTTTCACTAATCTATTATTATGTTAAAACCTCATTAAAAACTTGTTACTTCCAAACTCTCATGTATTGGAATTATGTTTTAAATAATGCAGATCCTGTATTTACTTCATTTTATTTTGTTTTTGTAGTTTTGGGGATTAAACAAGGTAAGCATGCCTTCTGATACTGAGGTACATCCCTAACTTGTTTGTTTGTTTGTTTGACACATAGTCTCCCTAAATTGCCCAGGCTGGCACTCCTCCTTTCTCAGCCTCCTAAGTAGCTGAGATTATAGATGTGCCACCATACCTGTCTTATAGACATATTTTATTTCCCATCATGTGCAATATTTATCTTCTTTAATTAATCAATTATCAAACAAACTTTATTACTTATCTTATTTTTCTCCATAAGTAGCTATCTCTTTATGGACATTTGTTGTTGTTGTTGTTGTTGTTAATATGGACCATTGACTGCTTTAATGGCAACAGATACTGTTTCTTGGCCTAGTTATGTGGTTCCATAATGCTAATGTATGGCCAAATTTTATTTGAAGTTAATACAAGTGCCATTCATGAAGTAACTTAGGAAAGTTGCTGGGACAAATAAGAAATGGATGCCAAGCAAATAGTTTCCCTTTGCATATAAATTTACCAGGTTGAATCATCTTTCTTTTCAGGTAGCTGTTATCTTCAGGAATCTTCCTTTAAGTGAAGTACACCAGCCTCAGTATTGACCTCACTGAAAAACCATTGAGAGATAATTTGAGGTGCATAGGTCATTCACTAACTGAAACAAGACCTCATTTTCTGTAGATCGTGATTAAGATAAGTCTAATTATCTAGAAAGCATTTCACACTTTCTGATTGTGTTCACACCATTATTATTTTAGCCAAATGTGCTTGTTTGAAAATTGCATTGTTCTAAAACCTCTGTCTCATCTTGAGTAAAAGCATCCGCAAATTATGAAACTTTTTAAATTGAATCATGCTTTATGAAAACAACACTGATAATATATTTAACAAATTATTAATCTACATAGCCGATGAGACAGTCAATGGTACTTACCATTACTATGAGTCTAAGTTGAGTGCTTGAAAGATCTCCATTGCCAAGAGTGATTCTACTTATTCACAGTCGCCTCCACCTCCAGCATCATCATGCATTGTTAATGAAGGAAAACTGTTCATTTGCCTCACCTATCCTCTTTCATCACTACAACTTCTCATATTAAACTTGGAATATATCATGCATATTGTTGCAAAATATTTGTCAGTGATATCTCTTTTTAGGACAATAATATATTGACTTTTTTCCTCCTCTGATTGCTTTCCATTGGGAGCTTACTTCTAACTCAATCAGGTCAGTTATTTACAAGAATTGCACATAAATATATTTTAAAAGCTGGTTATGAAGTACATTGGTGTTATTCTTTTTCATATTAAAATACCAGCTTTTCCCCATGAAAAGACTATTGTTTCTTTCTATGCCACTTCATCACAAACTGAATCAGAGGGGTGTATAAGATGGGTCATTCTCCATGAGGCAATCTGTTGTTCAAGTTGATCAGATAATTTTTTTTAAGAGAGAGAGAGAGAGGTAGAGAGAGAGATAGAGAGAATTTTAATACTTATTTACTTTTTTTAGTTTTTCGGTGGACACATCATCTTTGTTTGTATGTGGTGCTGAGGATCGAACCCCGGGCCCCACGCATGCCAGGCGAACGGGCTACTGCTTGAGCCACATCCCCAGCCCCGATCAGATATTCTTGAATCAGCCTAAATTTGAATCTAAGGCTTAGCAGCACCTTCTGAGGAGAGATTAGCGTCTAGGTAAAAGAAGGAAATGCAGTAGCAGATTAGCACAGTATTTGGCACCAGGACTTGAGCAAATGTGGTTCATGGAATCACAATATACAATTTATATTTGCTATTTATTTTATTTAGAAGAATAAGAAAAAAGAAAATAAAAGAGGAAATAGAACACAACAAAATAAAACTCAGTGTGAGGATAGAAACCTCAATAAGAAATGAAAGGGTTTTGAATTTTTAAAAATTTAAACTTATTGTTAAGCTTTTGGATCTATCCAAGACTCATTAGAGGAAAGGGAACATAAATCGGAAGCAAATATAATTTTGAATTTAATGAATTTTATGGTGTCAAGCTTTGATACAAAGCATAAAGGGTTTCCCTAAATCTAATAAGACTTACTTATTCCCTTAACCATATTGATATGCTTTAAATGATTTAAATATTCCAAATGCTTCTGAAAATGATTTATATAATTATAATTGTCTTAATGAGATGTGTATTTTGAACATGTTGTTTTGAGATATTTCCTTTGTGTGATATACCTTAATAGGATGTCACAAGGGGCACTGAAATTGGACAAGTGATATGTAACTGAGCCTAAAAACCCTGAAATCCTTCTTTCACAGGCAGCAGCACCAGAAAGTTTTGAAGTTGTCACTAGACCATAAAATGAAAGCATGAATACAACCTATGCCATGTTATGAGTATGGTGTTTGTCACTTAGACTACAAGAAAGAAAAAGAGAGGCTTCTCTGAGGCTCACAGTCATTGGAAGAAAACAATGATGATAATTCTAAAGACCAAACTGACAGAAACAGTGATATGCAGAAAACATATAAAATTAAGAAGCTACAAAGATGCATGGAAAGAAAAATACACAACACGCACATGAGAGAGAAAGAGAGAGGATAGCAACTTATTTATTGGACATAAAAGAACTAAGGAAGTTTTAGAACATGGTCACAGATTCTGTGACATTTCTCCTACCTTTAAGTGGGGTCTATAACTGCTTATAGAAATTGGGACAAGTGAAAACTCTTCACCCAAGAGTTTGGTCAAGCAATGCAATAGGAACTCTTAATGTCATATAAGACTATGCAGCTTCTGTTTGAATTTATACTCTCAATTTTGGACCTTGAGTTATCATATGAAAACTCAGACCATCATAGGGCTTCCTGTAGGGAAGCTAAGGCTATATAAGTGAGGTACATAGGTGCTTTGATCAATAATCTTAGACAAGTCCAATATTTGAATCACATTAACTCAATGGCTGGATATGTAAGTGGAACTATATTGATTATTCCAAATTAGTTCATACAAACAGAAACTCACCCAGTGAACCCTGTCCAAATTCTTGACTCAGACCATCATGAGATAAAATAAAATGCTTTTTATTTTTATACAATATATTTTGAGGAAATTTATCATATTGCAACAGACAAACATAAAAGAGACAATGTGAAAATATAATAGTTCCTAACTTAAACAAAAGGGAAGAGGTAAAAACCAGCAAATAGGATTTCTCTTCACTCAAGCTTGTAGAACAGGAAAAAGCAGAAGAATAGATTGATGAAGTTCATTATTAAAATCAGTCTTGTGGCACCTACTTATGTACACATAATCTAAATATTAAATCAGCACTAGGTCTTCAAGTTTATATTTCTAGAAGACTTCGCAATACATCTTGAACCTCCAGGCACTTCTTCTAGAATGTGGAGTTGACAAAAAAAAAAAAGAAAAAGAAAGAAAGAAAGAATGAATGAATGAAAAAAAGAAAGATAAAGAAATTCTCATCTCTAAATCCTAGGGAGATATTACCAAAGGTACTTTCACTGAGGTGAATTTGATTGATCTGTATAACT
Source organism: Marmota flaviventris (assembly GCF_047511675.1). Taxonomy (NCBI): domain Eukaryota; kingdom Metazoa; phylum Chordata; class Mammalia; order Rodentia; family Sciuridae; genus Marmota; species Marmota flaviventris. The sequence goes on along the minus strand of NC_092500.1, from coordinate 55,736,070 downwards.
TGTGATACAAGGACTCTAGAATATTTGTGAAAACCATGCACTAATTACCAATAGAACTAGAAACCTGAGCTATGAGCTTGGCTACAAGTTAAATGTTCTTCATAGTTACTTTTTTTCTCTGCATTGGTTTGGCTTTTTTTTTAAAAGAGAGAGAGAGAGAGAAATTTTTAATATTTATTTTTTAGTTTTCGGCGGACACAACATCTTTATTTGTACGTGGTGCTGAGGATCGAACCCAGGGCCACGCGCATGCCAGGCAAGCGAGCTACTGCTTGAGCCACATCCCCACCCCTCATAGTTACTGTTTAAGAACACATACTGATTAAGAATTCAGGATTATATAATGCTATTAAATATACAAACCATGAAAGTGATAATTTTATATAAACTATAAAAGAAACTGAGTATCTTTGTTAGGAAAAATCTATATGTCACATTGCAAAAAGTCTTTCAAATGACCCTGAATTAAATAATAAAAATAGTTTGTAAAAATTTTTGTCTAGTAGTACCCATTGTTTAGTCTATTCCCCAACATTTTCACAAAAAATAATTAAAAACATATCTTACTGATGTAAGGATAGGCATAAATATAAGATACTGGTTTAGTCAAATTTTTGCTGCTGTGAGCAAAAGACCTGACAAGAAAAATTAGATCATTAAAGTTTATTTGAGGGCTCCTGCTTTCAAAGGTTTCAGTCCATGAATAGCTGATTGTATTCTTTGACACCCAAGGTGAGGCAGAGCGTCATGGAAGAAAAACGTGTCATAGAAAGAAGCTCAGAACATGGCACCAGGAAGCATGGAGAAACTGTTCTCACCATAGACAAAATATATACTCCAAAGTCACACACTCTATAACACACTTCTTCCAACCACAGCCTACCTGCCTACAACTACAGCCAGTTAATACCTATCAGTGGATTAATGCTCTGATTAGATTAAGGCTCTCACAAACCCAATCATTCCACCTCTAAACCTTCTTGCATTGTCTCACACATGAAATTTTTTAGACACTTTATCTCTAAATGATAACAGACACTTAGTAAAAAACACAGGGTCAAAGCTTCATGATGTTGGCTTTGACAATAATATTTTTTGGAGACAACACTAAAACACAAACAATAAAACCAAAAATACACAAGCAGGACCTCATTAAATTACAAAATTTCTGAAAAACAAAGGAAATAATCAAGTAAATTAAAAGTCAACCCAATCAATGGGAGAATTATTTACAAACAAGGATCAAATATCTAAAATATATGAGAAACTTAGACAACTCAATAACAGAAAAGCCCAGTCAGACTAAAATATTAGCTAAGTACTTGAATAAACTTCATTAAAGGCATTCAAATTTCCTAAGGGTATATCAAAAAAATATATTCACCATGACTAATCATCAAGGAAAGGAAAATTTAAATCAGAGTGAGCTATCATTTTACATCTGTTAGGGTTAGTGTTATCAAGTAATCAAAATAACAGGTATTGGAAAAGATATGGAGACACAGAAACCCTCATATATTGTTATTGGGAATATAAGTAAATAGTGCCATTATGGAAAATAGCAGGCAGGTTCTTTAAAAAATTCAAAAAAGAACTTATATTCCATCAATTCCTTTTCTGAGTCTGTATCCAAAGGATGTAAAATAACTATTTCAAAGAGAAGTCTTACATTCATAATCACTGCAGCACTCTTCACAATGACCAAGAATGGGAATTCCCAGAAGTGGTTGGCCAAAAGATGAATGAATAAAACAAATAATGTATGTATATTTACAACATAGTATTATTGGCTTTACAGAAAGGAATTCATCCTTTTAAAACAACATGGATGAATATAAAGGACATTATGATAAGTGAAGTAATACAGACACAGAAAGACAAATACTGCAGGATCTCACTTTTATATGATTAAGTGAGATATATAAAAAATTCAAACTTAAGGGTACAAAAATTCAAACTTAAGGGTACAAACTTAAGTGGTTACCATGGGTTGAGGAGTGAAGGAAATGGAAAGTTGTCAGTCAAAAGATAAACTGTCAGTTGTAGGATGAGTAAGCTCTGGAGACCTAATTTACTGCAGGATGACTATTCCAAAAACAGTGTATTGTATACTTAAAATTTGCTGAGAGTAGATGTTAAGTATTCTCACCAAAAGAAAAAAGGAAGTGTGTGAGGTGATAGATATGTTTACTATGTGAATATAATGATTATTTCACAAACATATCTAGACCTCAAAATACCACATTGTGCACCTTGAATAAATGCATTTTTTATTTGTCAATTATACCTCAACAAAACTAAAAGTAATCCCTCTCTTACTGAAAATACTCTTACTTTTATTTGTTTTCTTCCCTACCTTATTTTTTACCTCGTTGGTTAAAAAGTTAACAGAAGTAACTTTCTTGGTACCATGTCTAAAGTTAACTATTACTAAAGATGATTCAAATGGAAAGAGATAAGAATAAAGAAAAAAAGGAAAATAAATATTTCATGTCATAATATATGCAAATGACTTGAAATCTTAAGAATGCATATAATAAAAGTGGTTAATCATACTATGGGAAAAGAACGGATACCCCTAAGTTCTTAGTGCATGTCTATATTAAAACTTTGCAACATGAAATCAGTTGTAAAATGAGTGCTCTGTGGGGAACAAGAAACTTAAAGATACTATAGGATAGACTGGGAGAAATCAGTCACTGCTCATTGGCATCATAGAAATCTTGATTGGTAACTTCAGGTTAAGCAAGAGGAGTGAAAAGAATATTGGGGAGCAAAATTTTGCTAAGATCAGTGGAAGTTTTTTTTCAGTCCCTCAGTATATCACAGCAGATAATATTCTTAGGTGCTTACTTTAGCTAGGTACAGTTCCAAAAGTTTTACATGTATTATCCCTTTCAATTCTGTATACCCCCACAACACACACACCAACAAAACAAAACAAAACAAAAAACAACTATGAGATGCCTATCTCATAGGAAAGAATTTAACTTTTCCCAAAGAGAAGTCTGACCTTTGCTTTTAGCTCTCAGGAGGAATCTCTAGGTCCTAACATCCTGTGTGACAAGAATATCTTTTTTTACCTGGGAGATTTGAGTCAGATAAGAATGTCTAACAATATGATTTATGGGTATCATTTTGAGTCACATGGAATCAGGTTGATCTCTGGAGAGGCTGAAGATTGAGGTCAGCCACATGAGCAGTTAACAGTGGAGTCCCACTAAAGACAAGACACAATGTTTGGGTAAGCTTCTCTGTTGGCAATATTCCACATATTTTGTCACATATTATTGATGGCAGGAATTAACACGCTCTATGATCCCATGGAGGGAAGGGTATAATTGGAAACTCTGTGTGTTTGGAAATTTCCTTGACACTTTCATATGTACCTGTTTGTTTAGGGATTCTAATTTATATCATTTCACTATAGTAAAGCATAATCATAAAAACAAAAAACGTGGCTAGTTCTCTGAATCCCTCTAGTATATTATTAAACCTGGGTGTAGTTATAAGAGTCCCTATTAACTTTGAACTTAGTGCCAGAAGGGAGAACAATTTTGTGGGCTTTTCCTTGATTTCACATATATGACCGCTGTACATAAATGAAAACCCAAAAGCCCAAAGAACTTTTTTCAAGCTCTACATGCATTGGAACAATCAACAAATATTATCATCAACTATTTTGCAGATGAGAAAAATAAAACTCGGAGAGTTAGGGAGCTTGCTCAAATTCACACTACTTGAATAATCAGCAATGCTAGTCAGCTTTTCATTGCTAAGATAAAATACCTTACATAAGAAATTTAAAAAATAAAGATTTATTTTGGCTCACAGCTTCAGAGATTTCAGGCCATGGTCACCTGGCTCCTTTGCTTCTGGGCCATCAGTAAAGAAAAACATCCTGGCAAGGAACATGGTGTGGGGCAAAGAGGATCACCTCATGACAGATGATGAGAATTAAGAGAGAGGGGAAGGGTCTGGAGTACACAGTATAACCTCCAAGGTCATGTCCCCAATGACATACTTACTCCTACGAGGCACAATTCTAGTGATTTCCACCACCTCCTAGTAGTGCCACCAGGTAGGGGTCAAGCCCTGAATACATGTTAATTCATTTTAGAGGCCATTGTCATTCCACTATATAATATTGCCTAGTCCAGAATACACAGGGACTCTAGATTAAATCTGTGCAAATTTTAACACAATGGAAAAATATACACCTATATTTTCATATAATGTGAGCTTACAATACAAACGTCATACTCCCTTAACTTGTCAAAGACTCTTCTAGTTATTTCTATCAAAAAATAGAACCAGTATATTAAAAGAAAGAAATAAACTTAAGAAAGGTGATTTAGATTTATTAATCATACTGGGATGAAATCCATGTTTTTTATTAATTAATTTATTTCTTTTAATTAGGTATATATGACAGCAGAATGCATTTTAATTGACTGTACACAATTGCAGCACAACTTTTCATTTCTGGGTTTTACAAGATGTAGCTTTGCACCATATGTGTAGTCATACATGTGCCTAGGGTAATAATGTACATCTCATTCCACCTTCTTTTTTTCCCCCATGTACCCTCCTTTTCCCTCCCTCCCCTCTCTTTGCCCAATCAAAGTTCCTCCATTCTCCCCATGCCCCCAGCTATTATGGATCAGCATTCACTTATCAGAGAGAACATTCAGCCTCTGGTTTCGGGGGATTGGCTTACTTCACTTAGCCTTATATGCTCCAACTCCATCCATTTATGTGCAAATGCCATAATTTTATTCTATTTTAATGAGGAGTAATATTCTATTGTGTATATATACCACGGTTTCTTTATACATTCATCTATTAAAGGGCATCTAAGTTGCTTCCACAGTATACCTATTGTGAATTAAGCTGCTATTAACATTGATGTGGCTGTGTTACTATAGTATGCTGAGTTTTCATTCCACTGGTACAGACTAAGGAGTGGGATAGCTGGGTGAAATGGTGGTTTCATCAATTTTTGAAGCTGAATTTTGAATCATTGTTCAATAAAATATAGTATATGCCTAGAAAATGGCATATAAGGATTTAAACATGGATAAATAGTTCCAGGCTTTCTAAGGAAACTCCATACTGCTTTCCAGATTGTTTGCACCAATTTACAGTCCCATCAGTAATGTGTGAGTGTGCCTTTCCCCCCACGTCCTCCCCAAAACTTATTGTTGTTTGTATTCTTGATAACTGTCATTCTGACTGGCATGAGATGAAATCTTAGGCTATATTTAATATGCATTCCTCTAATAACTAGAGATGTTGAACATTTTTTTTTTATATTTGCTGATGGAATGTATATCTTCTTCTGAGAAGAGTCTGTTCAGTTCCTTAGCTCACTTATTGATTGGGTTTGGGGGTTGTTTTTTATATTTTTGGTGTTAAGTTTTTTGAGTTCTTTATATATCCTGGAGATTAGTGCTCTATTTGATGTGCAAGTTGCAAAAGTTTGCTCCCCAAATGTAGGCTCTCTGTTCACCTCATTAATTGTCTCTTTTGCTGAGAAAAAGCTTTTTAGTTTGAGTCCATCCTATTTATTAATTCTTAATTTTATTTCTTGCACTTGAGGAGTCTTGTTAAGGAAGCCAGGCCCTAATCTGACAGTGTTGAAGATTTGAGCCTACTTTTTCCCTATTACTTTCAGGGTCTCTGGTATAATTCCTAGGTCCTTGATCCACTTTGAGTTGAGTTCTGTGCATGGTGAGAAATAGGGGTTAGTTTCATTTTGCTGCATATGGATTTCCAGTTTTTCCAGCACCATTTGTTGAAGAGGCTATCTTTTCTCCAATGTATGTTTTTGGTGACTTTGTCTAGTATGAGATAACTGTATTCATGTGGGTTTGTTTCTATGTTTTCTTTTCTGTACCAATGGTTTATAATCTATTTTGGTGCCAACACCATGCCACTTTTGTTACTATAGCTTTGTAGTACAGTTTAAGGTTTGGTATTGTGATGCTTCCTGTTTTACTCTCCTTGCTAAGGATTGCTTTGGCTATTCTATGTCTCTTATTTTTCCAATAAATTTCAGAATTGCTTTTTCTATTTATATAAGGAATGACAATGGAATTCTAATTGGAATCACATTGAATCTGTATAGCAATTTGCATAGTATGGCCATTTTGACAATACAATATTAATCTTGGAAATTCATCTTAATATACAATTTAATTTTCCATGTTATAAAGTTAGTGATTAATTTCAAGAAAATTGCATCCAGAAGGAGCTCAGTAGGTAATATTTCTATAAATTTTTGAAGCTTAATTTTGAATCACTATTTTATTAAACATAGTACATGTCTGGAAAATGTCATATAAGGATTTAAATATGGAGAAATTATTCTAGTGTTTTGGTAGGTTATTAAAGAAAATGAGGAAAAGTTTGTAAATAGCAAATAATTTAAATATGGACCTTCTTTTAGCTACAATCCCTCTAATTTATACAAAAAAATATTGTTTTTGACAATGAAGCTAAAGGAGGTTTTATTGAGTATAGTGCCACATTAGCTACAATAAAAACATGTTTGCTTTAATATAATATGTTATTTAGCAATAAAGGCTGTAGAGATTGAAGAATAATCTGATGAAATTTAAAAATGTGAGAGTAGGAACACTCTAAAGAGTGGAATTATAATATCATAGAATCTAAAAATTAAAAAACTGGGATTGATCTGCAGCGGATGGAATGTCAGATAAAGAATTCAGGATATACATGCTTCAGATGATCTGGAGTCTCAAGGAAGACATTAGACAGCAAAATCAGACAATGAAAGATCACTTCGACAATGAATTACATAAACAAATCCAAGAAGCAAAAGGATGCAAAAATCCTCAATAAAATTCTGGCAAATCGGATACAGAAACATATCAAAAAGATCGTGCACCATGATCAAGTAGGATTCATCCCTGGGGTGCAAGGCTGATTCAATATACGGAAATCAATAAATGTTATTCACCACATCAATAGACTGAAAGATAAGAACCATATGATCATCTCGATAGATGCAGAAATAGCATTCGACAAAGTACAGCATCCCTTTATGTTCAAAACTCTAGAAAAACTAGGGATAACAGGAACATACCTCAATATTGTAAAAGCTATCTATGCTAAGCCTCAGGCTAGCATCATTCTGAATGGAGAAAATTTGAAGGCATTCCCTCTAAAATCTGGAACAAGACAGGGATGCCCTCTCTCACCACTTCTGTTCAACATAGTTCTTGAAACACTGGCCAGAGCAATTAGACAGACGAAAGAAATTAAAGGCATAAAAATAGGAAAAGAAGAACTTAAATTATCACTATTTGCGGATGATATGATAATATATCTAACAGACGCAAAAGGGTCTACAAAGAAACTGCTAGAGCTAATAAATGAATTCAGCAAAGTGGCAGGATATAAAATCAACACGCATAAATCAAAGGCATTCCTATATATCAGTGAAAAATCTTCTGAAATGGAAATGAGGACAACCACTCCATTCACAATATCCTCAAAAAAAATAAAATACTTGGGAATCAACCTAACAAAAGAGGTGAAAGACTTATACAATGAAAACTACAGAACCCTAAAGAGAGAAATAGAAGAAGATCTTAGAAGATGGAAAAATATACCCTGTTCATGGATAGGCAGAACTATCTTCATCAAAATGGCGATATTACCAAAATTTCTCTATTGGTTTAATGCAATGCCAATCAAAATCTCAATGGCATTTCTTGTAGAAATAGATAAAGCAATCATGAAATTCATATGAAAAAATAAAAGACCCAGAATAGCAAAAACAATTCTAAGCAGGAAGTGTGTATCAGGCGGTATAATGATACCAGACTTCAAACTATACCACAAAGCAATAGTAACAAAAACAGCATGGTACTGGTACCAAAACAGGCGGGTGGACCAATGGTACAGAATAGAGGACACAGAGACCAATTCACAAAATTAGAACTATCTTATTTTTGACAAAGGGGCTAAAAGCATGCAATGGAGGAAGGATAGCATCTTCAACAAATGGTGCTGGGAAAACTGGAAATCCATATGCAACAAAATGAAACCGAATCCCTTTCTCTCGACATGCACAAAAGTTAACTCAAAATGGATCAAGGAGCTTCATATCAAATCAGAGACACTGCGTCTGACAGAAGAAAAAGTTGGCTTCAATCTACATATTGTGGGGTCGTACTCCAAATTCCTCAATAGTATACCCATAGCACAAGAGTTAATAACTAGAATCAACAAATGGGACTTACTCAAACTAAAAAGTTTTTTTCTCAGCAAGAGAAACAATAGGAGAGGTAAATAGGGAGCCTACATCCTGGGAACAATTTTTTACTCCTCACACTTCAGATAGAGCCCTAATATCCAGAGTATACAAAGAACTCAAAAAATTAAACAATAAGAAAACAAATAACCCAATCAACAAATGGGCCAAGGACCTGAACAGACACTTTTCAGAAGAGGACATACAATCAGTCAACAAGTACATGAAAAAATACTCACCATCTCTAGCAGTCAGAGAAATGCAAATCAAAACCCACCCTAAGATACAATCTCACTCCAGTAAGATTGACAGCCATTATGAAGTAAAACAACAACAAGTGGGGAAAAGGGTACACTTGTACATTGCTGGTGGGACTGAAAACTGGTGAGGCCAATTTGGAAAGCAGTATGGAGATTTCTTGAAAAGCTGGGAATGGAACCACCATTTTACCCAGCTATTCCCCTTCTCGGTCTATTCCCTAAAGATCTAAAAAGAGCATACTACAGGGACACTGCTACATGGATGTTCATAGCAGCACAATTCAGAAGAGCTAGACTGTGGAACCAACCCAGATGCCCTTCAATAGATGAATGGATAAAAAAAAAATGTGGCATTTATACACAATGGAGTATTACTCTGCATTAAAAAATGACAAAATCATGGAATTTGCAGGGAAATGGATGGCATTAGAGCAGATTATGCTAAGTGAAGCTAGCCAATCCCTGAAAAACAAATGCCAAATGTCTTCTTTGATGTAAGGAGAGCAACTAAGAACAGAGTAGGGAGGAAGAGCAGGAGAAGAAGATTAACATTAAACAGGGACAAGAGGTGGGAGGGAAAGGGAGAGAGAAGGGTAATTGCATGGAAATGGAAGGAGACCCTCATTGTTATACAAAATTACATACAAGAAGAAGTGAGGGGAGGGGGAAAAAACAAGGGGGAGAAATGAATTACAGTAGATGGGGTAGAAAGAGAAGATGGGAGGGGAGGGGATGAGGGATAGTAGAGGATAGGAAAGGCAGCAGAACACAACAGACACTAGTATGGCAATATGTAAATCAATGGATGTGTAACTGATGTGATTCTGCAATCTGTATACGGGGTAAAAATGGGAGTTCATAACCCACTTGTATCAAATGTGTGAAATATGATATGTCAAGAACTATGTAATGTTTTGAACAACCAACAATAAAAATTAAAAAAAAAACTGGGATTGATTGAGCACATGTCTTCCTCTAATATTCTTAACACAGTCTTAATAATATATATATATATATATATATATATATATATATATATATATAATATGTATATATATAATAATATATAATATGTATACATATATAATGGATAATATACAAATATGTAGATATTAAACACTTTTAATATATAGGATAATAAACAAATATATAGAGATAGATAATATACAAATATGTAGATATTAAACACTACACATTGCATGTACCTTGAGATGAGCAAGAAGCTACACTTATTTTCAAAAAGCTTAATGTTGATGAAGATTTATTAGGGAACAAAATTGAGCAGAATCATGGGAAAAATTCTGAACTACAACTAAATAACATGGGTCTAGAATCATATGTGTAGAAGAAAATAATTGCATGCTTTTCTGTTATTCAGAAATGCCTCTCTATTATGCAGAGCCTTTCAATTTATCTTTAACTTTCATTTAATTGATAAATGAGAACAATATAATAGATGTATTAATTTATAAACTGGTCTAGTATAATGATCATTGATGCAATCACTTGTCCCAAGCTGCTATGTAAAATCCATTCTGATGACACATAGGAAGATGTTCCCAACATCAGACACTTCCCAAAATAAATTAAAGTATTTCCAAACATGGCCGGCAACATCACCCATCTCTCACCAACACTGTCTTTTACATAGAATATGTATATGTGATGTCATGGTTCTGGAATAAGGCTGAATCCTGGAATAAATTGCAAAGATTTACTAAATTCTGTCAAATGCACTCTTTAGAGAAAGCAAATTTGTTATTGTTTCTCATTGAAATGTCTTTTGGTGTCCTAAATGTAATTTCCAAGTAAATATCCATTTGTTTATTTAGTACATATTTATTGAACATGTTTAATATGTACATTAAACATCCAAAAATAATAGTATCCAATTCATTCATTCTTGGACCTTCTTTAAGGTTATTTGGGCATGCAGCCAGCTTAGGTGTGAGTTGTTGCCAAACAACTTGAAACTGGGACTTTCCCTTGGAATCCTTCAGGTCGGAAAACACTTTCCATGGGTCCTTGGAATTCCTTAACTCGTGACTAAGAATTGTGGTCCTATGAGCACTGTGGAATCAGGCTGGAAAGTCTCCTGTGAAAATTTTCCCTTGCTTGGCTCCATCCCTTTCCTGTGTTCTTTCCTTTATCCCTTACCAGTCTCCACTTAGAGAAATTCTTACTAAACCCATTGTAATAAAATAATCTTCATATAAAACCCAACATATGAAAGGTGATAAAAGCTGGATGTTGTAAGCACTATACAAGCAACACTGAACAAAACATATTATTATGTTTTAATCTCTGTTTTAGTGAGAATTATGCAAAACAACCAGATAAGTAGACTAATATATATCACAGCATGAAATACGATGTGAAATAAAATTTTTAAAAAGGCACCAATCGAGGACAATTGGGTAGAAGAGGTAGTTGAGATAAAAGTATCTGGAACATTCTTGGGAAGAGGAAATATATACAAATGTAAATGAAATGAAGAAGCAAATGAAATAGATTTCTGGTAAAAGAATATGCCAGATAGAAAGAGCTAACGAAGCATCAAGTATTGCCAGACTTAAGTGAGAGAGGATTAATGTGATTGAGAACAAACAAACAGACTGGGTGCAGTGGTGCACACCTGTAATCCCAGAGGCTTCAGAAACTGAGGCAGGAGGATTGCAAATTCAAAATCAGCCTTAGCAAAAGCAAGGCTTGCTAAGCAACTCAGTGAGAACTTGTCTTTAAATAAAATAGAAAATACAGCTGGAGATGTGGTTCAGTGGTCAAGTACCTCTGAGTTCAATACCCAGAACCCCAAACAAAACAATCCAGGTTTGTAGAAGTAGTCTGAGGCAAAGTTATGTAAACATGTATGGTAATAATTTAATTCTCTTGCACAAAATAATGTGGTATAAAACAACAGGAATGCTTTACATTGTTTATTTGGAATTTTATGCCAAGAATATGTGGAAGAAGAGAGGAAACAGACTCTCACTCGAGGTCTGCACAGGCAACCGAAGCTGGGTTCCCCTGCGTGGAGTTTCTTGGCTGAGAAATACAGCAAAATATCACACAACACAAAAAAAAGTGTTTTAAAGAGCAAGGACAGGAAGGCTGTTGGATCTTAAGAGTCGAGCTTCCACACTGGAAAGAGAGCATGAGACACCATTTGCTTTATTTATATGGGGGAACTTCAAAGGCTTTCTACAGAATGTTCTTAACCAATTAAGGTAGGAGGTAGGCTGTCCAGTTCCCAATGGGTCATGCCCAACTCTGAAGCTCAAAGATCAGTCTTCTAAGCCCAGTGAAGACAGAGGTCATGTGCCTTGTGCAATCCATTAAGTGGGAGGAGTCACAAAACAGCTTAGAATGCCAAATCAAAATCTCCTTGGCTTCTAGGCCAAGTGAAGATGGGGTGGCTCCCCACAACAGACTATTTTTGAGGAAATCTAATAATCTGAGTTAGAGAAGATGATGTGTCAGACTACTGTAGTAGAAAAAGTAATAGAAGCAGTTTGAATCAAGATATATTTTGAAATTATATATAACAAAATGATTGAGAGTTTAGATACAGCAAGGAAGAGAAAGGGAAGAATATATAGTAGCATTTTAGTCTTAAGAAAATGGGTAAAATATGGAGATTTTCTGGTGTAGTGATGTAGTAGTAGGGTTTGGAAGGAACAGAAATTAAAGGGATTCTCTTTGGCAGGGGTGTTTTGTAATCTTGGGTGGAGTATATAAAATTTGATATGTTTGTTATACAACCAAACTAGTATGTCAGTTGGTTATACCAGGTATAAGAAATAATTCGGGAATGCATATTTAATTTGGAAGCTACTGATTTATTGAAGTGCTTTTCATTTTCTTGGTATAACCTATGAAACCCAAAATTATATTGTGCAACAATTTAACAGTTATAGGTACCATTTATGTATACATTGGTCTGTTTCTAGCAATCCTCAGATGAGGCTCTTTGATCCTTAGGTCTTAGTACATTCAATCACATACTTTCTCTGTTCTCTATATAGTCAGATACCTGGTCCTTGAGATTTTTTGACTCTAAGATTTTTCTTTTCGAATGCTTTCTTTCCCCTCTACTTCTTTTTCTCTTATTTGTTTTTAAAACAATATCCATTTTTGAAAACTGTTATAGTTCCTGCTCAAAACCAACTCAGGAAATTTTTTTTCATAAAAATTAAAAAAAGATCATGCTTTCAAAATCAATGATTGTAGTCACTAGTTTTTCTTTTCCTAGAGTAGTTTCTGGTTACATTTTGTCCCTAGGTTTGCATAATAAAAGAAAGGGAGGGCAATTTCACCAGCTTTCTAAGCTACACATCATCAAACCTCTGACTTCAGAAGAAAACAGAACATTTTTGGAAGGAATTTAGGTTAAAAATAAGGATTAAAATCCCTGATAAACTCAGAAAATTGAATTTTCAATAATAAAATATTATAATTCATATTTAAATATTTTTGAAATTGAATATAATCTTTGAAATTATTTTTTAGAAAAATTCTCTAGGCATATATCAGAAAATTTGGGATGAAACTGAATATTAAAAAGGTCTTAATTGAGAAATGGATAATAAGTAGATAAGCTATTTGAATACACAGAAGAGTTCAAACATTTTTTAAAGAAACCCATGATTCTCCATCTTAAAAATGTTGATATTTCATGTAGTATTGACTTAGGATATGAATAAAATATTTTGAATCTTTCCTTGTTCTGAAATAGCTTGAAATATATTTGAATTTATATAGTACTAGTGAAACCATTGTTGAATAATGTGCATTTATTTTAAGTACATTTATTGTAAATATATTTATTTCAAAAGATATTTTCCAATATGAAATTACCCATAATAAGATACAATAAAAATAAGATTTTAGGTACATACATTGTGTTCAAAACTTTAAAGATACTGAATAATTACCTACAGAGAAAATATGTCAGAAAGAAAGCAAGATTTGCCAGCATTCTTGAGATGAAAGCCTTGTTTTTTAACAAAGCTCAAATTTAAAATAAAATTTCCTTTAACATAAAACTGCTTGAAATAAATAAATTGCAATAGCATTCAATAAAATTATATTTGTTGACTGTCTCCTATAAATGCAATACTAGTAAATATATTATAAAATGTTTAAAATGTGAATAAAATTATATTTGCCCCAAGAAACATGTAGTGGCTATTATCTCAAGGAGAACGTAACACTGTGAAAAGAATAATGGTAAATTATATTCTGGAAATGAGTAAGTAGTACACATTAGCAAAATAAAACTTTGAGATATTATAGACATTTCTTGAAGTTGATAAAGGACATCAGTGAAATATTTAGAATGACATCATAAATAATGGTGAAGATTGATCACTTTCACTCTGTAATTGGTATAATCCATAATTGAAGGTAAGGAAATAATTCTATTTATGCAAGAAAAATGCTTAGGAACAAATTTTACCAGAACGAATGAAAAACTTGTAAATGTAAATTTGCAAGACATTACTGAGATAAATTAAAAGGATGAAATCTAATGTTGAAATCAAAGATTCATGAATTGAAAGAATTACTACTGTTATTTTGAAAAATCTCACTAACATATTTAATGCAATCTCACCATTCATTTGTTTTCTTTGTTTAAGAAATTGAGAAGCTGACTCTAAAATCTATTTGAAACTCAAGAATCTAAGATGTTCAAAAATCTTTTGAAGGAACAAAATCACAAAATCTATACCATATGATTTTAAAGCATTTAATAAAACTTTAGTATTTTAAGACATTCTATATAAAAGTATAATACAGAAAAATAATATTTAAAAACAAATCTTGTTACATATGGTTAATTCAATTCTTAAAAGTGTCAAAGAAGCTCAATGTCATAAACAATATATATTTTACATTACTGTGAAAACTGGATATTCATATGCAAAAATACAATAATCTACACTTACTTCCCATCATAACCTAAACTTAATTAAAAATGTATCATTGTCCTAAATGTAATATCTAAACCTATAACATTTCTGAAAGGAAACATTGGAAAAATCTTTGTAATCTTTGATTAGATAATATTTTTTTAGATATGACATCAAGAACATAATGCATAGAAGAATAAACTGGCAAATTCATACTTCTTCAAATTAAAAATGAATACACTTTAAAAATGTCTTTAAGGAACAGGATTCCAGGGAATATGGAAGAGTGGTGTTATTATTTGGATATGAGATGTCTCCCCAAATTTCCTGGTAATAATCAGAGGTAAAATGTTTAGATTATGAGAACTGTAACCTAATCAGACAATGCTAGTTTGAATGGGCTGACTGGGTGGTAACTGTAGATATACCCTGGTGGCTTGAGGAAATAAGAGATCCCTGGGGACTATGCCCAGAAGGGGTTCATCTTTTCTATGGCCCTTTATGTTTTCCCTCTTCTTCTCAGCCACCAGGTCTTGAGTAGTACCCCTCTTCCATGTCCTCTGCCATGATGTAGTGCCTCAACTTAGACCCAGAGCAATGGACCTGGACAGCCATGGGATAAACCTCTGGAATCATGGCCCCAAATAAGCTTTTTTCTACTTTAAATTGTTTTTATGGTCATTTTGGTCAGAACAATGAAAACCTGACTCACACTGTAGGACAAGTGAAAAATCCCCCCCCCCACCTACACAACGACTGCACTGACAAAAATTTGTCCTACAAAATTAATGTTGAAATTTGATAGTCAATTAAAGGCTTGAATCTTTGAAAAGAAGTCGAAAATTGCAGTTAATTTCATTCAATTTCACCTTTTAGCAGACTAGCAGCAAGAGTTTCTAGAGAAATCTGCATAAAGTTTGCAGGAGCCAGAGAGTCCATAAACAACACTTTCCTTCAAATATCAGGATGGGGGAACTGACTATTGCTTCTGATCAGAAGGTATAAGCAGAGAGGAAGGCATCTATTTATGTTGCAACTCCCCACATTGTTGCAACCCTCTCCATACAGCACAGGTGACTTCCAATGCTAGTGCCCTTACACTCTTCATTTTTCTCTTTTCCTGTTTTTGGAACTAGACATTAAAAAGATTACGATAATCAAACTAAATTGTATATACAGGGAAACGCAAAGAGACCACACATGCACAAGAAAAAGCATAGACTCAGAAGACTCCTGAGAAGAGGTTTAAAGTATTTAATTTTTGATTTGTGATTCAGTTCACACAATATATACAAAATAATTTTTCTAATATTAACAGCTGAAAGTAATGGGAAAAAATTTAAGATGTTCAATGTAGTCCCCATAACAATAATAAACAAATAGCTATAGAAAACACACATAAGAAAATGAGAAAAAAGTTAAAATTTCTCACTACAAGAAAGTCAAGTAAACATGGAAGAATGAGGTAATTCAGATAATTAGGTAGAAAGAATAGAAGAACAATAGTCAAATAACAGATTTTTTTCAGCCAATTTTTTCTCTCTGTGAACAAAAGAATTGACAAAAACAATTAGAGGAGGAAACTTTATTGTGACACACCATTTCAGAAGTCTCAGTCCAGAGATAGCCAATTCTGTAGCTCTGGGCCTGAGGTGAAGCAGAACTTCATAATAGAAGGGTGTGGAGGAGGAAAGCAGCTCAGGACATGGCTCAACAGAAACAAACTTAAACCCCAAGGCACCTTGAGTAACCTGTTTCATCAAGCAACTCCTACCTGTCTATAGTTACTGAACAATTAATCTATATTAATGGATTAATTAGGTTATATTTCTCATAATTTAAATATTTCATCTCTGATATTTTGAAGGACAACTCATATATAAACTGTAACACAGAGAGTGATTTTACAGAAATGAAAAGGATTAAAAAAGAATACTGTGAACAGTGTTTGGAAAGTAAGTAAAAGGGAAAAATGCCTAGAAGCAGAAAACCATCAAGGACTAAGCTATGAAAAAATTAAAGAAAATATGAATAGACCTATAACTAGTAAGGGGACTAAAACCATAAAGAAATTAAACAAGTAAAGGCCCTGAATCTGATGGATTTATTGGTAAATTCCACAAAACACTTAAAGAACTAATTAACACCAATCCTCAGACTTGAATCAGTTCATTAGGAAGGTACACTTTTTATATCACTCTATGAGGCCAATACTACTTTAATACCAAAGCAAGACTAAGAGCGTTACAGGAAGAAATCAGTATAAATCAATGTCCTGTATGAACATTTATACAAAAGCCAAATATTGAATGAAAAAAAGCTAGCAAACAAAATTTAGCAGGATATTAAAGGGATTGTGGATTAGAACAAATGACGACATGTACTTGGAATGGAAGAATGGCTCAATATATGAAGATCAAGCAATATCATATTCAACATTAAAAGTAATGAAAGAGAATATACGTAATTATCTCAAGTTTTGCAGAAAAGGCTTTTAACAAAATTTAGTAACATAACTTGGAAAAAGTATTCAGTATTTGAAAGTCATATGTCTGATAAAGGGTATGTATCCAGAACATAGCACTCTTTACTTTGAAAATGATAAGTAACCCAATTAAATATTGGGAAAATATTTTAATTTAAGAGACATTTCACCCAAAAGACTAATAATTGGCTAAAATGTAAATAGAAAGATGGGAAATATCCTTAGTAACTTAGAAAGTGAAAATTGAAACCACAATGAGATACCATAACACAAAAAAGAGAATAGTTATAGTCCACATATTTGACAGTGGCAAGTGTTGGTGAGGACACAGAGAGACTGAAACTCTCCTATGTTGCTGGTAGTAATGCAAAGTGATATAACTGAATTAGAAAACAATTTAATGAATTATGATAAATTAAACATATCATTCCACGTAACCTAGGATTTTCATACCTTTGTAACCTACTAAAGGGAAGCAAAAGCACTTCCTACCTAAGACTTGTACAAGAAAGTTCTCATCAGCATCAATTATAACAATTCCAAACTGAAAAATAATACAATTGGTGAATATATAAACAAATATATTGCATGAAGTCAAAGATTACTCAGCATAAAAGGAAAAAAAAACTACTATAGTACATTACAATCATGAGTGAACTTCACAATCATTATACTAAGTGAAATAAGCCAGATTCAAACAATACATACTGTGAATTTCTAAAAATGTTAAATTGAAAAACCATATGTGTTATTGCCTCTAGTTGGGGAAAAATGTTATGATTGACAGCAAATTGGTATAAGGGAACTATTTGGGATGATGGAAATACTTTGAAACTAGATTTTGATGAGGTTTGTATAGCTATGTATGTTTATTGAAAATAATTGTACTGTTTACATTCAATACATGCATTTTATAACATGTAAAGGTTCAATGAAGCTGATTTTGAACTGATTCTACAGTGAGTGAAAGGCAAAGCCAGAACTTAATCAACACCAGATCCTATTTTCTTAACCACTATATTATACTGCCTATCTCTGGTGTTTCTGGTATATCTGAACATTTTTAAAAAGCTCTGGTTCATTAACTGGTGTGCAATTGCTGCAAATATTTTGCTTATGGCTGTAACAAAACATCAAAGAAGAAGTTATGATCCATTGATAATACGTTTTTACAAAATAAAGTCTATCTGAATGAGATTATACAACTTTATAGGTAGCTGATCTGGTTAAAATTGTTAAAATAAACCAAAATTATATTCTTCAACATTTTATTGTATGAGAAAAAAATAAAAACAACTAAGCACCATAAGGGTGATGAAGACTTTCTATAAGAGTAAAGGATAGTAGAATGTAGGTTATTTACTTATATAGGACATTATTTAAATAGATGTTCTGGAGCCTTGATAACTATGTGAGTTCCATTTAAATGCATGATGAAATTAAAACCAACATCCCCCCACCAAAAAAAAAGAGTAAAGGATAAAAAAGGAACTATACAATTTTCCAAGGATAAAATGTTCTTTTATTCTTCCTTGTTTTTCCTATTCTTTTCACACCCACTGTGCTTTTTCTGTATTCTTCTTGAAATGTCATTATTTGTTCTTATGATGGATTAAAGATCCTGTTAGCCATTACAAAATATTTATGTCAAAATCGCTAAGAACACATTTAGTTACTTAAAAGCTAATAATAACTCAAAGGGTCTAATATGTTGTTTTTAGAAAGTCACTGACAATGATTATAAGTTAAAGGAAAGTATTAAAAAATACATAGGCACAGATAGGTTGATAGGTAGGTAGACAGAGACGGACAGACAATTTGGAGCAATCAGTATATATGTTCAGAGAAGCATTATGCTTTATCAAGAATTTTTTTTAAGGATGCAGCAGTCTGAAGAGTTTTTTAAAATTTAACATGAAATAAATAATTACTGACCTAAAGCCATTTAATGCCATTGTACTTCTTGCCACATAAAATAATATCTGACACTTTCATCATCTTCTTCTTTTGTTTGTCTAAAGAACAGGATTTGGAAACTTGGCTCATCACATTTCAGAGTTTGCTGAATCTCTATTTTAGAAATTATAAAAGATATTGGGAATTTATTTTGTAATACCAAAACATAATTTCACTGCATTTTGCCTTGTATCTTCCTTCTATAGTACTATTTAGACACTGGTTATCAATCATGTCTACATTCTCTTTATTTCATTAATATTTTTAAAGTCAATCTCAGCCTTCATAATTTGCCTTCTGAACTTATCCTTCATCTCTTTCACTAGCTTTCTTTCACTGGTGACTAGTTGGACCAAGAACTCTCCTAAGTATAGTTGGACATCATTTAATATTTATAATAGTATTGTGCAGTGGATATTCCTATCCCATTTTACCAATTAGAAAACCAAAACTTAGAACAGATGAAGCAGTATTTCTGAACTTGCAAAACTTGACAGGGTCAGAGCCAAGATTCAATTCACATGATTTGAAAGCTCATTATCATAATCATCATGACAATCATTATCTCTCCCTTGTACCTCTACAATTCAATTGTTGCACAGCTCAACCAACTTGAAAACGGATTCCCCAATCCATTATATCACCTATAATCATGCATTTGAGCAGCTACCTGCCGTAGAAATTTTTCTTCCATGCAAATGTACATCATTATAAATTTTGGACCTTCCTTTGAGTTTAATCTTAAGCCCTCTGTACTTTTTGTAATTGGCTTTTCCTTCAACACTAATTTTAGATATAACAGTCTATAAATGCTCTTCTAAATCTTCTTTTATTCTTCTGAATATTCTTTTATTATTTAGCTATTTTGTTTTATCTCCTTCAATATCCCTGTAATTTCATCTAAATCAATCACTGTTCTTCTTCAAATATTATAACATGGAATGATCTATAGACAAGTAGCTTTTAAATGTGTGCAGAACCCAATGTCCTATACCCTGTTTCCTATGTGACATTCATATGCAGTCATTTATTCTGTCATTCTTCCTATCATGACTTGCTCATTTGCTTCAGTCTTCAAACATAATCAACTCTTCCTTATCCTTAAATTTCATCTTTTGTCCCTTACTCCCTCTCATACTCAATTTCTTCTATATAAACAATGTAAAATGGATCCCCCTAGACTTCCAATTTATTCATTCAAACTTACCAGAGTGAGGAAGAACATAAAGTTGATTGAGAACATCTTGTCTCTCTCCTCCCACTTCATAAGCTAGATCCTTCCTGTGTTGTCCACCATCTCAGCATAGCATCATCCTCTACCCCCTGTTCAGGCCAAAGCTCCAGGTGTCCTCCTTGCTCATTTTATGTGCCTCCATTTTGATTCATTAGTACTTCTGTTGGTTTATCTTAAAATAAATTAGTAATCTAGTCACTTCTTATCACCTACCTGTTTCATTCCAAGATCAACTTATCATTTTGTACATGATCTATTTTAATAATTTCCTATCTAGCTTTCTTTGTTTTACTTTTATTTCTATAATACTTTACGGTCTACACAAGAGTCACATTTCCCTTTCTAAAGTAGATATCAGATCATCATTCTTCTGTTTATTTGCTTTCAATGGCCTTCCACACCAATGTAGTACAATCCAAATGCACGCGCGCGCGCGCGCACACACACACACACACACACACACACACACACACACACACACATATATATATATATATATATATATATATATATATATATATATGTCTTGTAGGCCCCATAATTGCTATATTATCTTGCATACATATCTAAATTCAATCACTGCAATTCCTCCATCACATTAAGTTACTGGTGGCCACTCTCTTTCTCTTATTGACTTTTCAATAATTCAAGCTTGGTCTTCCAACTTGCATTTTGTTTTGTCCATCATTTCTCCCGAGGTATGCACATGGCTGGCTCTCTTGTTCTCATCATCTGCATTCTCTACTAAATTTTAGCCATTCAAATGAGCCACTTCAGGTGGTCTAGCAGGTGAATTAGTTTCCATTTGCTTACTTAGTATGGCTTCCTATCACATTTCTCCATGTTTTTTTTTTCAATGAACTTCTCAAAATCTGAAATTCTAACTTAACTCAGTATTTACCTTTTTGATGATATTTTGCCTTGCCAGAATATAAGACACATGAAGAAAGAAAGGAATTCTGTTATAAGTCAACAAGTACTCTAACATCTAGATCAATATGGAACATTTTGCAGATACTTAGTTAACATTGTTATATGAATGAAAAAATGAATTGAATTATAATGATTCCTTTGTATCTAGCATTGTAAAAAATTAAGTGAGACAACTGCCTTGCAGAAGGTTTAATGTCTTCAATACATTTTCAGATTCAAAAAAATACAGTGGACAACCTTTCTTTGGAGAACACTATAATTTGTAATATAAAAGTAATTAATACATGAAAAATTTCTAATTTTGAATTATTTAGTCTAGAGAGTTTTAACAAAGAAAGTAAAACTGTGTTTATCTGACAATTTGTAGATTCTTAAACAAGGTTATGCCATTTATTGTGTTTCTGCAGGAGATTTAATCTGCTCTCTACTCACCTTCTACATTACTTAATTTGAATTTCAGCAATTCCTCTATTCCACCCCAATTCATATTTTTTTAACTTCTCATCTACTTCCTTGATTTTTGATGAGATCAAAATTTATATCTTTGAAATTTAAATTATATCTTTGAAATTCTGAATTCTGTGCAATCCTGTTTCCAGTGTCTTTACATGGATATCATTAATATTGACATATATTTTAAATTAAACCCATGGCTATTATAAAGAAGTCTTTAAGAGCCTTCATTTAAATTCTAACTCCTCTAGGTCCAAGTTTTCTTACCTGTAATGTAAGGATAACAAAGGGATCAACATCTTAGCTTTGACTCTAAAATTCAGTGAGCTAAACTATGTAAATAACTAAGCAATATTATATAACTGTATGTAACTTTCAATTATTAGCCATTGCTAGTGGCATTAATTTTATTGATTATTAATTTGCTATTTCATTACTAAATCTAATGAAAATATTTTTAAAAAATAAATCATTGACATTTAAAAGGCTATTCTTTTTAAATTAACATGTTCTTTCTTAAGTGATCAATGTGTAGCTAAGGGTATTCTATAACAGTCTCATTTATTCAGTAGTATTTAATATTTATAATCTGCTAAACACCATATTAGTTATTAAGGACTCAAAAAATAGCTAATCATAATATCTCTTATTAAAGAACTAAAATTATGAAATGTTATTCAGAGAAGAAAATGCTCATTTACCTTAGACTATGATAGTTTTATTTTGCAGATATATTCAAGGTAGTGGATTTGTGTTTAAGATTGATAGATCCCCAGAAATACTCAACCCCAGCTTAAGATTTTCCATTTATAAAATGATTGGTTGATTATATTGTCCCTAATAATCATTCCAGTTTTAAATATTATGTACTAGTTAACTGCCCATAGTTTAGTATCACATATTTATCTACAACAAACAAGGAGAATATGTCATTTACATCTGTGCCCATTTATTCATTCAGAGATTACTTTGTTTTTGTGTTATTTGTTGTTACAAAGTTTCTGGTGGAATAGATTACCTATTATGTCATTTATTTTTATCATAGGTCAAAAAATGTGAATATTCACTGAAGTGGAGAAACTATACTTATGTTCTCATCTTTTTTCCAAGTCAAAGGATCTACCTCTTGTGAATATTACTGCTTTGCTATGTAGGTTTATAATGAGATGTCAATCTGCAAAAATTGGCAGTACATGAAATCACTGTGGGAAATCTCTTAAAGAGTAGCCTTTGTTTAATATCTTTGTTCTCTTAACAGAGCTATAGAAATGATTGGCAAGTTGGATTATTCACAAAAACCAAATTTTCAACATAACAGCAGGAGGCACTAGATAAATTGTAACCTATATGTCTAAAATTTTCAAGTCTGTAATCAAGAAAACTGGCAGCTATTAAATTTTGGTGTCCATTTTTAATAAAAATGTAGAAACTCACACAAGGCTCTTCTATTTTGAATCAATTGTTTTCTATAAATATTAGAAAACAAAAAGTTTACTAATTAAGGTGTTTTTAAGATAATAATTTTTAATTAAGAGGGTGTTTATCTTTATAGAGGTGACTTTAAAAATTAATATGCTTGGTCCATGTTTTGGAATTTGAGTCCTTAAAAACGCTCATATTACTAATTGATTGTTAATGTATATTTTTAATTTTTTTAATTCTAATTTTTATATATGACAGCAGAATTCATTTTATTTTTAAATAATTTTAAACATTTATGTCTTCCGTAAGCATTTGAAACATTTTTAGCACTTAGATATAGAAAACATTCTGTACCATATTCTGTCAATGACTTTACAATTATTGTTCTTTTCCTTTAAGATGAAAATTTTAAAGTGCAGACATTAAAATTTAAAAGTGCTTAAGAGAATAAATTTGTAAAGTCTTTATAAATACTTTCAGAAGATGTAATATATTAATAATAGACAATCAAAACCGAGTATATTTTGCCACAGAGAGACTAAATGGTATCCAGACTACTGTTGTCATCTGGAAAGTAAATGATATCTTTTATGATACATGTTTCCTAGACACTATGAAGATAGTTTTAAGAATAAAGCAATTAATCAATTAGGTTTCATAAGTTTTCAAGTCTTAAGTGTTCATGCTGGTTATCAATATTTACACCTACTGACAGGTTGATAGGCCAAAATGACTGTGGATCAAGACAATGTATTTATATACTAGCATAATAACTCTTGAATAGATTAGCTCTGCTAGGTATAGCAAGAGAATTTATTATCTTTCCATGTTAGGTTAACCTCTTTTATTATTATAGAATGTGCTATTTATCTGCATTAAAGATACTTGCTTTAAAATCAACAATGTATGAAATGTAACTCACAAGTCTTCCTTAGTTAACAGTTACAAGCATATAGCTTTCAATCATT
Source organism: Marmota flaviventris (assembly GCF_047511675.1). Taxonomy (NCBI): domain Eukaryota; kingdom Metazoa; phylum Chordata; class Mammalia; order Rodentia; family Sciuridae; genus Marmota; species Marmota flaviventris. The sequence continues at coordinate 55,712,163 of NC_092500.1, read as the reverse complement.
TTATGTAGTTTATAGAGTGTTGTTCTCATAAAGTATATGAAGTTGGGATAAATCTTTATCTGATCTGGCAATATTAAACTTTTACTTTATACATTATTTTATTTTGGCCTTATTATATCAATATTTTTATTTACATCTGATACTTTACTATTTTGTTTTTATGTTTTGTTATTTTTTTCACCTGTCTTTAATGATTTTGTGATCATTCAATTGTCATTCCTTTTTCCTCCTTCAGTTTATAAGTTACTTTTTTAAAACAAATTGTAATGATTTTACTAGAGATTCCAATATGCACCATTGACACATTAAAACCAATTATCATTTTCCTACTTTCTCAACTCCAAAAAAACTTTGACCGTTTAAGATATATAAACCTCCTCCTGTGTTTTGCATTATTTCATATATTTGAAAGCATTCTCTCTCCCACTATTTCTCTCTCTCTCTCTCTCTCTCTCTCTCTCTGTGTGTGTGTGTGTGTGTGTGTGTGTGTGTGTGTGTGTCTAGGTACTTTCTCCTCTATACTGTCAATATATATTTGTATTTTCCACATAAATACTCTGATATCATTGTTCATTCACTGAGTGCTTTAATCTTTATTTACATTTCTCAGGCCTTCAAATTTCTAGTCATCCTTTTAGAATAAACTTCTTGGCACTAAATACTCGGTTTTGGTTGGTTGGAAATGTCTTTTTTCTTAACATTAATATTTAAATAATATTTTCTGTAAATACAAAGCATTAAGTTTAGTTTCCTCTTTTGTGCCCAACTTTAATAATGTTACCCTATTATCACATTTTGTTTTGTTTTTTTTTTTTTTCTGTTGAGAATTCAGCCAACTGAATTTAACTTATTTCTCTAAATGTTTTAAATATAATTTCTTTATCATTAATCCTCAGCTACTAACTGTTAGACCAGGACGCAAGAAAAGACCACTGACTCCAATTAAAATCAAATTAAAGCAAGCTTATTATTTCGACCTGCCAGGCTGCCTCTCCCTCCCAAAACGGTGGGAACAAGACAGCAGCAGCCACTTTCCTGCAGCCCAGCTTTATAGCCCAGAAAATTACACAAAGGGGGGTTACAGATAACAGAACTCTGATGAGCATCACACTAATGGTAATTTACATTTTTTGCTGGCCCCAACATCAGAATTTATGAGGACGATTAGAGCCTCAGAGAGGGTCGTTGTCTGGCCAGGGAAGGCCAATATTTATGAGGTGTCATTAAAGTTTCAGAGAGGGCTGCTGTCTGGTCAGAGAGCCAGGCATGGGTGATTTCAAGGCATGGGAGGGCATTCCAAGCAGGTTCAGAATTTGCAGTAATTTATAGTAAAGCCGAAATTATCTTTTCATGGCTTTGTGGCAAGATTGCTCCCAATTTTAAGAAAAGATCAGGTTGGGTCTATCATAACTACTTTTTGTATTTTATTTTTGTTTGCTTTTTTTGGGGGGATGGTATTTATTTTACCTGTAGATCCCTTTGATTATTGAATTTATGAATTGAGATTTCCATTTTTGAAAAATTTTTACCCATTATTTCATCAAAAAGTTTTTTTGCATTGATTTTCATTTCTTTTTCTTATGAAACTAATATTATGAATGTGATAGATTTTTAAGTGATATTTGTAATTCCTTTATACTATGTTTTTGAGTTATTCTTCTTCGATACTTTGATTTATATATTTTGCACTGGTTTTCCTTTAAAATTACTAAACCTACATTGTGCTGTTAAATAGCTCCAGGAAGTGTTTGAATTTAGTTTGGACTCTAATTTACTTTTATGAAATTTATTCTCTCTTAAATTTCCTTTACCTTTTTTGACATTTTTTTTTCCATTTAACACACAGTGACTGAATTTAATCCACTACATTATATCCAGAAGTTCTTCATGTTAAATATGGAAAGTATTTATAGAATATTTTCTATTTCACAAGATACTAAGTAAAGAAAGAAAATGGTGTATCAGATTTAAATCCTATGAAACAGAAATGATGGGAATTTTTTAAAGCTGTCCTCATGGACCAAAGCTGCAGACAGTGTGAGACCAGTCCTAGCTCCAGGTTGGCCTTCATGGTCTCCTCCTTTGTGGATTCAGGATCTAGACTTGCCTGGGCAGACCCAACCTTAAAGCCCACTTCAGTGGACCTTGGCCCCATACTCAACCCTACACAATTAAATGCTAATCCTCTCTTACAACAGCCCCAGGCATCACACTGAACTTCATTAGACTGCACTAGACTGCCAATATAAGCCCAACCGTAGAACAAATCACACAAACTCTGAACATGCTAATTATGCAAGGAATATCTAAAGAAGCTGGCATATAAAGACTAAAATAAGTGCTTATTTTTGTTATAAATCAGCTTATGGCCACAAGGATCATGAGCAACCAGGGAAATGTCATCATGAAAGAAACAAAATAAAACACCAGTAATTGATCCAAAACAGAGACTTATAAATTGCCTGATAAAGAATGCAATATAATCATCTTTTTTTTTTTAAAGAGAGAGAGAAAGAGAATTTTTTTAATATTTATTTTTTAATTCTCAGAGGACACACCATCTTTGTTTGTATGTGGTGCTGAGGATCGAACCTGGGCCCCAAGCATGCCAGGCAAGCATGCTACCGCTTGAGCCACATCCCCAGCCCAATAATCATCTTAATGAAGCTTAGTGAACTGACAGACTACAGAGAGGCATATAAACAAAACAGAAAAATGATGCACAAACAAAATGAGAAAGTCCACAAAGAGACAGAAACCAAAAATAAATTCTGAAACTAAACATCCAATAAATGAACTAAAAAATTTTATAAAGCAATTCAACAGCAAACTTAATGAAGCAGAAGAAAAATTCAGGTGATATAAAATCAGTCACATATAGGAATAAACAGAAAAAAATAACAAAAAAAGAGTGAAGAAACCTATAGGGATTATAATAGATTTTATATTATGGAAACTATTATGTACTAGTATGTAGGATTCTTAAATAACTTTATGGTATCTCAGAAGAAACAGAGAAAAAGCAAAAGAAAGTTTATTAAAGGACAAAAAAAAAAATAACAGAACACTTTACAAATGTAAAGAATGAAATGAGCATCACTTAATTAAATTAAATATAAAGATATCTTCATACATTCTATTGTCATGTACAAATAAAAAGAACAAATAAAAAAAATTTTAAAAAATGTTTTCCCTGGGACACATTATCATTAAAATCTCTAAAGTCAAATGCCTCAGTCTGGCTGGGCACAAATAATGGAGCCGCCACAAAGCCTTGTAGGTTCAAACAGTAACTTTATTTCTCAACTCTCACGGGCACTGCACACACACTACTTGGGAACACACTCCTTCCACCGGGCTCCACAGGCCCAATCTCCCCAAACCGTGCGAGAACTGCCCAGGAACTCCAAAGTAGCGGGCACCCAGGCAGATTCCCAGAGCCACCCTATTCCAGTAGCAGGGTCCATATACAATTCAATCAATCCAGCATCACAGCAATTATATACAGCTTAACTCAAATCATCATCTCAATGGTTCCCTCTGGCAATATGCCAGGCATCATTCTGACTCAGCTGTGGCTCTCAACAGTTAAAAACAAAGAGAAATTTTAAAACAGTCAGAAAAAAAAGCATTAAAGGGAACATCTATGAATGCATCACTGGATTTCTCAGAAGAAACTATGCAATCCAGGGGAATGATTTGATATATAGTCATCTCCCCTTATCTATAAATTTATTTTCCACAGTTTGTTACCCATGGTAAAACATGATCTAAAAATATTAAGTGAAAAATTCCACAAATAAACAATTCATATGTTTAAAGTAACAGATCATTCTTAGTAGCATGAAGGAATGTTATTTTGTCCAACACTGTACTGACCAAGACAAAAATCATCCCTTTGTCCAGAATTTCTGTACTCTATAAGCACTAAATACCCCTTGGCTACTTTGTAACTGTATGAGTTATCAGATTTACTGTTGTGGCATTGCAGTGTTTGTGTTCAAGTAACACTTATTTTACTTAATAATGACACCAAGAGTCAAGAGTACTGATGCTAGCAATTTGAAGATGTCAAAGAGAAGCCATAAAGTACTTTCCTGACTTTAAAAGGAAAGCGAAAAAACTTATCGAGATTGCTAAGATCTTCAGTTAGAATAAATCTTTTATCCGTGAAGTTGTGAAGAAGAAAAAAGAAATTTATGCTAGTTTTGTGGCCACACATCAAACTGTAAAAGTTACAGCCACAGTGTATGATAAACACTTAGTTAAGCTGGAACAGGTATTAAACTTGTGAGTGGAGGATATAAACTGAAAATGTGTTCCAATTTACGGCAATGTATTTCACCAGAAAGCATTGAGCCTGAATGTAGACTTTAGTGAGAGATCGCCTAAAATGAGTGACACAAGCCATTTACTGCATGTAAGCAATGGTTTTACAGTTTCAGGAAACTGCAGGGGTTGCATCTGCCAATAAAGAACCTGCTGCCATATTTCTGGCTAGTTTAGAAAACTGATTAAGGAGAATGGACACTATCCAAAGCAGGTCTTCAGCTACAATAAAAGTGGGACTTCTGGAAGAAGATTCCCAGTAAAATCTACATTCATAATGTAAAGGTCAGGCAAACGTCGGAGGAAAAGACCACCAAGAGACTGTCCCATGCAACAGCAAAGGGTTTATTGGGGGTCCAGCATGCTGGGGCTACAAGCTCACCTCAAAGGGGTAAAGAGCCAAGAGCCCCAAGAACAGCTTGAGCAGAGCTTATATGCATTCTTTGGAAAGGGCAGGGACTTCACATACAGCATAACAAATCATCACACGCCACGGGAAAATCAAACAACAACTCTTAACCATGATTAGTACATTCACTGGCGGGAACAAGTCGGGTAGGGGTGATTGGTCAGCACAAAGAAGGGTATACATTTGAACTGATTGGCTTAAGCCCTGAGGTGTGTACATGCCAGACTGCACTAATTCTGGGTAGGAAGGGGTTGTTTTTACAGAGCAACCAGATGGTCAGGGGTGATTTCAACATACATTTCAGTGGCTTTTCCGGGAGTTGTTTTTACAGAACTTGAAACAAATCTTATCCTTTACATTTCAATTTCTTTAACCTTTCAATAAAAGCATAAAAGAGGCACCAGGACATAAAATAAGGAAGAAGAGATTAACTTCAGGCATTCTGCAGCAATTCTGCATTGCACAACATTGTCCCAGGCATAATATGCAGAGCCAAAAACCCAAATATTCTCAACCATGAAACAAAACCACATTTTGAGAGAGAGATACACATTTGCATGACTCTTATTGGAGTTATTATAATTAAATTATTATAATTATCCTTTTTTATTATTATTGATTGTCGTTAGTCCTTTATTATACCTAATTTATTAATGAAAATTTATAACAGGCAAGATTGTATAGGAAAGACCACAATATCTATAGGGTTAGAAACTATTTATGGTTTCAGGTACTTCATAGGAATCATAGAATATATAATCTCTGGAAAAGGAGAGGACTAATGTAATCCACATTCTGAAAGCAAAGCTGCCAAGCAGGAATACTAAGAAAGATTGTTCTTCAGAAATAAAGGAGAGAGGAGAACTTTTCTGAGCAAATAAAACCTCACACCAACAGCAGAATTATCTTACAAGAAATGCTAAAGGGAATTCTTTAAGTTGAAATAAAAGGACACTCACTAACTACATGAAATTCTGTGAGAAAATAAAAGCTTGCTGTAAAGATGAGTATAATGACATCAGAAGATCTAGTTCTGAAATATATAAATCACTTTTTACTCTTGAATTAAAGTTAAATATAAAAGTATTAAAAATATTTGTAACTATAATAATTTGTTAACGGATATATTATCTATAAAAGAAATAAATCATAACAGCCATTCCCTACAATGTGTAAGGGAGGAATAAGTAAAAGTATCGTTTCTTTAGGCAAATTTAAGTTATCAGCTTAAAATGTACTACTATATTAATAAGATATTTTATTTAAGCTAAAGGTAACTATAAATCAATAACCTGTAGTGGATTTGCAAAAGACAAAGAGAAATAAATCAAAGCATACTATTACAAAAATTATCAAATCACAAAAGAAGTCAGCAAGAGAGGAAGAATGGAACAAAGGAAATAAAAACAGAAAACAATTAACAAAATATCAGCAGCAAATCCATACCTATCAATAACTTATTCAAATGTAAATGGATTAAATTATCCAATTAAATGTCAAAGAATGGCAGAATGTATAAAGATGTGTGTGTGTGTGTGTGTGAGAGAGAGAGAGAGAGAAAGAGAGAGAGAGAGAGAAAGACAAGTACACACAATTCCTAACTTATGATCATTTGCCTTACAATTTTTCAACATCATAGTTGAGTGCATAGTAATATGAGTGCATACTGAGTGCATAGTAATATGCACTCAGTAAAACCTGCATTTTTAAATTTAATCTGTTCCTGGATTGATAACATGCAGTATGGTAATCTCATGATGCTGGGCAGCAGTAATAAGCTGCAACTCCCAGTCAGCCAGGCAAGCATGAGGGTGAACAACTGATAATTTGTGGTGCACTCTGCTGTTAAGGTATGATGTTTGAAATGTGAGGTGTATTAAATGCACTCCGTATTGTCATATTTTCAATGGGGTTTATCAGGATGTAATCCTGTCATAAGTCAAGGAGCATCTGTATGTATTGCCTATAGGAAATTCATTTTAGCTTTAAGTACATACATATGCTAAAGTAAAACTATGTAAAACTATGCTTATTTTGAAAGATAGCAAGGTGGCTATATTTACATCAATAAAAATGGACTTTAAGTCAAAAACTATAAAATAAGCAAAGAAGGTCATTATATAATGATAGAGTGATCAGTTATCAAGAGAAACCACTATTATTGTATCGTCTTTTTCTTCATTCATTCTCCATTTGTTTTATATATTTCCGATTTCTAATGATGCTACAAATAAGCTATAGATTGAATCAAGACTTTGCCTCAGAATATAACTATATTTGGAGATAGGACCTTTAAAGTAGTAATTTAGGATAAATGAGATCTTATAGGTGACTAATAATCCAAGATGACTGTTGCAATTAATATTTAGAATGTTCTGTGAGCTTCCTGTTTGTAATGAATTTATGTGCATGTGGTTGGTAAAGATATGGTAGCATTGTAAGAAAATATCCCATGATTGTATCTATATCATAAGCACTGTAACTTCACATATGTGGTGTAATGTACCCTATGAAATTGATTGAATGTATAGCATTGACAAGATTTCATGTTTCAACCTCCCTATATCAAAGAAACATGAAATTTTGTCAATGCTATATATTCAATCAATTTCATTACATAAATTGTTCATGAAATATTATACTTCTGCGCTTATGTTCATTTCATTCAGGTATACCAAGTAAGAAGAAAAATTAATTCAATTGTCTCATATATTCAAAAGCATAATGGAAAAAAATCAGATATAAGGCTGGACATCTTAAGCTTCCTAAAGAAGAGATTATTTATTACAAAAGATTATTTTCAAGGGTAAAAACTACAAGAAATTTTCATATTGTAATTGAGATTATGTAGAATTGACAAAAGGTTCTTTGGCAACTATTTGATAATCAATTTATTGTGTGACTTACTTTTTCTATTTATCATTTTTTAAATTATTTTATTTTATTTTTTTTACCTTTGTCTTAGCTTTAATGAAGATACTGCTAATGCAGACTTGACAAATAATATAAACATGGAATACATCACAAATGATCAAAGGTCAGACCTCTTATCTATCTCACACCCCTGCACTGGGTACAAAGGTAAACACTACCCTGAATTTTGTGTTTATAATACATTTACTTTTTTAAAAAAAAATCAGTTTTATTATTTTTTTGCCTTTGCTTCAATAGAGCTTTTTAAATTTTTTTATTCTTTTTATTCACACACAAACATCAAATCCATTTCGTATAATTATACAAGCATGGAATATACCTTATTTTAATTAGGACCCCAACCTTGTGAATATACATGATGGTGAGAGATATATTCATATCTGTAGATAGGAAAATATGCCAGGTTCATTCCACTGTCTTTACTTTTCCTAGTTGCCCTCCTTTCTCTTCATTCCCCTTTGTCTAATTCACTGAACTTCTCTTCTTCACTCTACATCGCCATCTCCCTACCGTGGGTTAGCTTCCACATATTAGAGAAAACATTTGACTTTTAGAATAAATGCTTTATCAATAAGTGTGTCTGATAGATTTCCTTGTAGCAAAGTTTTTTAAAAAAATAATCACACATGGAATATAGTGGAAATTTATTTAAATTAATTTAAAGAAATGGTATTTCATTAGCAGATAGCTTCACTAATGGATAAAAGTATCAAATTCAGAAAGGTAAGTGGGATTTTAAAGAAGAAAGATTATTTTATGGCCCAAGTAATTTGCAGGTGTCTCCATGAAGAATGAGAGTGATTAAACTCCATAACACATAGTGATTTCTAAATCTCACAGAATCCAGGAAAATTGTTTTCTCCATTGTTTTGAGAATTTCTCGTATAAGTTATTCATTTTAATGGACTGTCATCACTTGAATATAGAATGCTTCATAATTTTCTAATCTGGCATATGGCCAATGCACATGTGATAGGTTTTGCTTAGAATTTAACCTCTATTAAAACAATGAAAGCTTCAGAAATTGCTAACTGAATTTGCTGCTGAGCGTAATTTAGACTTCCAAAGGTTTTTGATAAGATTTCTTTTAATCAACAAAGCTTAATCAGTGTGTTACTACTGTAGGAAATTTGTAAGCAAGACGAACCATAAAGGAAATTATGCTAATCTTTAACAGAATTTCTAAGTATCAAAATAAGAAAATTTGTAGCTATGAGAGATCTCAATGTAATACTATGATGGCCTTTGGCAGATCTAACTGAATGAGATTTCAAAGGAGTGATTAATTACTGGTGTGTAAATACATCTAAAATGTTCTTTTTAAGGAAAATAAAATTTCATTTGATGTATATAGTTTTGAAATGATTAACACTAGCAAACACATGCTGGAGTCTAAAACTCAAAGCAATGCTTGACAGTAATTAAATTGGGTGGACATGATTAGCCAAATCCTGATCAAAACTCCATTAATATAGTGTTAAAACAACACAGCAACAATGACAACAACCAACTGGCAAGCAAAAATACTGACCTGTTATAATGTATATTTTAAACATAAGAAAACTAAATTCTAATGTATTGAACTGTAAACCATTTTGGAACTGAATAGTTTCTAATTTTAAGAAAAAGCCTAAATTCTCATGGTATATTCCATATGTTTATTTTTATCATCTCAGGCTTCTCAAGAATATTTATTACTGTTAATCTCAAACATTTACATAACTGTAAGAAGCTTTTGTGTTCTTCTCCACGTTTATTAAGTTAACCAGAAAAGGAAAAATCAACTCAAAGTCATAGATCTAAATGAGAGTAGTAGTTTTCTTCTAAAAACAAGTTTATAAAATAAAATGAAAATGCCAGGCACGATGGCACACACCTGTAATACCCACCACTCAGGAGGCTGAGGCAGGAGGATCTGCCAGATCAAAGCCAGCCTCAGCAAAAGTGAAGTGCTAAGCAACTCGGTGAGACTCTCTCTAAATAAAATACAAAATAGGGCTGGGGATGTGGCTCAGTTGTTGAGTGCCCCTGAATTCAATCCCTCCCCACAAAAAGTACAATGAAAGTAAAGATTTACATGAAGCTAGATTATGAAAAATTTTGATTGAAAGTAGCCTTTGAAGGAATGTTCACTCTGATACTGTGGATGCTTATCCATAATTTGGGGAGGGGGCATTGGAAGAAGGAAGGCACTTTGGATTGGGCAAAGGAGAGGATGGGTGAAGGCAAAGGAGTACGTAAGATGGTGGAATGAGACAGACATCATTATCCTAGGCACATTGTATGATTGCACAAATGGTGCAACTCTACATTGTGTACAACCAGAGAAATGAAAAGTTGTGCTTCATTTGTGTACAATGAAATGAAATGCATTCTGCTGTCATGTATAACTAATGAGAATAAATAAATAAATAGATTAATTTTTAAAAAAAACCTTAAAAAAAAGAAAGTAGCCTTTGAGGTCATCTAAAAACTCAAACTTTTTTCATAATAAAGCCAGTCATAAGATATAATTGCTCAGTTAATTTGTTCTCCCTGGCTGATCTCTATTTTTACCCTAGCCTTGAGAATTGAACTGACGGTTTTGCACATGCTATGCAAGCACTCTATCATAGGCCATACCCACAGCCTAATTTGTTCTCCCTGTATCCTTGTTTCATTATTCTTAAGATCTAAATCAAATCCTGTTTCCACATTTACTTTTATAATATTACCACATTTTATTTTTTTCATATACTCCAGATTTATTCACTGAAGTTTAAGAAAAACTATATGGCTCCTAACTCTCCAAGACTAAAAGAAGTTGACAATATGAACCAAACTACATATCCACAATCACAGAATATAATGAATAAATACGATAATATCATTCATTAACTATTTTAAACATGTCATTTTACTCACTATATTAAAGTATCCTCATCTTCAGAAAAGACAGAAGACTTCTTGTGTTTTCTGCAAAGGGCTAACTTCCAAAAGAGTGTTTTCTAAGGCAAAACATGTCACGAGAAAAAAAAAAAAAGGTAATAAATGATCAGGATGAGATATCATATGCAGTACCAGTTTGGAAATAAGGTCAGGTTGTTGAACCATCCTGTGAATACATAAGATGATTTCAGGAGATACAGGGATACAGGAAGACAGAAAACAAAAAGCTGCTACAGGATTAGTATCAAAATACAATTGCTCAGGCTACAGAAATAAATAACTGGCTATAATCTTTCTAATTGATTTAGTAATTGATTTACTTCTGTGATAAACACTATATTCAAAACATACCTAAATATATAGTGTTCTGGAATTTATGACAAAATGTGTGTGTGTATATATATATATATATATATATATATATATATATGTGTGTGTGTGTGTGTGTGTGTGTGTGTGTGTGTGTGATGTTGCCTAATATAGGATATATATGCCTATTTATAAACATATATATATATATATTTGTAAATATATCAGTTGACTTTTTATTGAGGAGAATCATTTTTCTACATTAGGAGTAAATATGCAGTCGTCTTTTACCTTCTTTGTTCACAAATGGTTCAAACCCAGGGCCTTCTGCTTACTTCTTGTCTGAATTTGTCACAGGTTTTGGAAAACTATTTCTGAAATAATTAAAGAAATATTTATGTTTTTATAGGAGTCAAGAATATAGTATGAGCATGTCTGTAAGTTACAGATCATGGTGATATTCTGTAAGTGTTGTACATGTACAGTCTCTGGAAATAGGGTAATGGGTATGTGTACAGTGAGGTGAGGGATGTAATGGAGAAGGAATACCTGCAGACCAAAAAATTATCAAGAAAATTCATGGAAGTTGAACATTAACTTTTTCTTGTCAGAAAGAAGTTATAGAAGGGGAAAACAAGAAGATAATTGGAGGAGATAGCAGTATGATGACAGAGAATTTAAAGTGATAATGGCATAATTATTACCTTGGAAAAGACCTAAGAATTAAAGTATAATTCAATTATTTATTTGTTCCCTTCTTATTGCCTTCATTCATCAAAGAAAGGTTTGAAAGAAGGGCAAGGAAACCTACCCAATATCAGTAAATGTAGGGGTCCAGTGTAGGTCCCTCACCAGTATTATCTTGGGCAAAATACCCCAAACATGAAGGAAAAAAGAAAATCATTTCAAATTCCCTATTAGACCTAGTCAGCCACGTGAATTAATATTCTTTTCAGTGATGTAAATTTCCTCATTAAAAGTGAAGTGTAGAGCTAGGGTTGTAGCTCAGTGGAAGTGCGTTTGCCTAGCATGTGTGAGGCACTGGGTTTGATTCTCAGCACCACATACAAATAAATAAAATAAAGGTACAGCAACTAAAAATATTAAAAAGAAAAAAAGTGAACTTTAATTCACAAATGGTGAAAATGTTGATATTCCCCAGGCAGCCCTCTCCTCACAACCAAAGGACACCTTTTTCCTGTTTTTTTTTTTGTACCATAAATTAAACCCATCATAATTAACTACTAATTAACTACTGAGCCATATATCAAAGTTTAAACAAATTTATCTTTATTATTATTAATTTATTTATTTATTTTAGGTAGGTACATATGACAGCAGAATGCATTTTGATTCATTGTACACAATTGTAGCATAACTTTTTATTTCTCTGGTTGTACATGATATAGCATCACATCATATGTGCAGTCATACATGTACCTAGGGTAATGTATAATGTCCATCTCTTCCACCAACTTTTTTGCCCCCATGTACCCTTTCCACCCCATTCTCCCCTTTGCCTATCAAAGTTACTCCACTTTTTCCCATGCCCCTTCCCCCCATTATGGATCAACATCCACTTATCAGAGAAAACATTCAGCCTTTGGTTTTTTGAGATTGATTTACTTCACTTAGCATGATATTCTCTAACTGCATCCATTTACCTGCAAATACCATATACCATATTTTTTTCTTTTTTATGCTGATTACCACAGTTTCTTTATCCACTCATCTATTGAAAGGTTTAGCTATTGTGAATTGTGTTACTATAAACATTGATGTGGCTGTGTCCCTGTAGTATGCTGATTTTTTTTTTTTTTTTTTAACAGTATACTGAATCCAACTTTTGGATCCACTGCTTTATTTTATTTTTTTTTTTAATTTTTTTTTATTGGTTGTTAAAAACATTATAAAGCTCTTGACATATCATATTTCATACATTAGATTCAAGTTGGTTATGAACTCCCAATTTTACCCCAAATACAGATTGCAGAATCACATCGGTTACACATCCACATTTTTACATAATACCCTATTAGTAACTGTTGTATTCTGCTACCTTTCCTATCCTCTACCATCCCCCCTCCCTCCCCTCCCATCTTCTCTCTCTACCCCATCCACTGTAATTCATATCTCTCCTTGTTTATTTTCCCATTCCCCTCACAACCTCTTATATGTAATTTTGTATAACAATGAGGGTCTCCCTCCATTACCATGCAATTTCCCTTTTCTCTCCCTTTCCATCCCACCTCATCTATCTGTTTAATGTTAATCTTTTCTTCCTGCTCTTCCTCCCTGCTCTGTTCTTAGTTGCTCTCATTATATCAAAGAAGACATTTGGTATTTGTTTTTTAGGGATTGGCTAGCTTCACTAAGCATAATCTGCTCTAGTGCCATCCATTTCCCTGCAAATTCTATGATTTTGTCATTTTTTAGTGCTGCGTAATACTCCATGGTGTATAAATGCCACATTTTTTTTATCCATTCATCTACTGAAGGGCATCTGGGTTGGTTCCACAGTCTAGCAATTGTGAATTGTGCTGCTATGAACATCGATGTAGCAGTATCCCTGTAGTACGCTCTTTTAAGGTCTTCGGGGAAAAGTCCAAGAAGGGCAATAGCTGGGTCAAATGGTGGTTCCATTCCCAGCTTTCCCAGGAATCTCCATACTGATTTCCAGATTGGCCGCACCAGTTTGCAGTCCCACCAGCAATGCGTCTGATAGAAGAAAAAGTTGGCTCCGATGTACATATTGTAGGGTCGGGCTCCAAATTCCTTAATAGGACACCCATAGCACAAAAGTTGATAACAAAAATCAACAAATGGGACTTACTTAAACTGAAAAGTTTTCTCTCAGCAAGAGAAACAATAAAAGAGGTAAATAGGGAGCCTACATCATGGGAACAAATTTTTACTCCTCACACTTCAGATAGAGCCCTAATATCCAGAGTATACAAAGAACTCAAAAAATTAAACAATAAGAAAACAAATAACCCAATCAACAAATGGGCCAAAGACCTGAACAGACAATTCTCAGAGGAGGACATACAATCAATCAACAAGTACATGAAAAAATGCTCACCATCTCTAGCAGTCAGAGAAATGCAAATCAAAACCACCCTAAGATACCATCTCACTCCAGTAAGATTGGCAGCCACTATGAAGTCAAACAACAACAAGTGCTGGAGAGGATGTGGGGAAAGGGTACTCTTGTAGTATGCTGATTTTTAAGTCCTTTGGGTATAGACTGAGGAGAGGGATAGCTGGGTCAAATGGTGGTTCCATTCCAAGTTTTCTTAAGGAATCTCAATAATGATTTCCAGATTGGTTGCATTAATTTGCAGTCCCACCAGCAATGTATATGTGCTTTTTCCACCACATCCTTACCAACACTTATTGTTGTTTGTATTCTTGAGAACTACCATTCTGACTGGCATAAGATGAAATCTTAGAGTAGTTTTGATTTGCATTTCTCTAATTACTAGAGATGTTGAACACTTTTCATATATTTGTTGATCGAATGTATATCTTCTTCTGAGAAGTATCTGTTCAACCCCTTAGTCTATTTATTGATTGGGTTGTTTGTGTTTTTTTTGGTGTTAAGTTTTTGAGTTACTTATATATACTGGAGACTAGTAGGACCTAGGAATTAGACCAGAGATCCTGCACCTAACAGACAAAAAAGAAGGCCCAAATCTTCATCATGTTGGATTAGGCCCCCCTACTTCCTCACAAGACTCCTAAAGTGCAATAAATAAAATCAAAATCAAGAATTAATAAATGGAATGGACTCAAGCTAAAAAGCTTCTTCTCAGCAAAAGAAATAATCATACATGTAAAGAGAGCCTACATTTTGGGAGCATTTTTTTTTTTTTTTGAGACACAGTTTTGCTAAGTTACTCAGGGCCTCAATAAGTTGCTGAGTCCAACTTTAAACTTGCAATCCTCTCCCCCCAACCTAAGTTAGACATGCAAGTAATGTAACATCAGGAAAGCTACAGGGTGCAAGTATAGCCAGTCCAAGAGAGGAACCATGTGGAGTGTAGCAAGGTCATTGGGGTGGGGCTACCCAAGACCTTTAAGGCTTACATTTCACTGCCATGCACCCTGGCTCCTAGACCTGGACAGTACTTGTTTACCCTGCTGAGTTTCAGTCTTGCTTTGGTCCCATCTATCCTTTCTATACCCCCATCCTCCCTCTTTGAATGAGAATGCTTAAATTATAACATTGTATATTAGATGCACATAGCTGACTTTGATTTTCACAGAGGTTCAGAGCTAAGAGTTTGCCGTGAGTCTGGGAGGACACTTTAGAAGTGGATTTCTGAGTAATGTTGAAAGTGTTAAGACTATGGAGACCTTAAGACTATGCAGATGGGCAATGCTTGCTGCATTGTGAGAAGGATATCAGCCTTTGAGAGTCAGGGGTGGGATTTTGTGGTTTTAATAGGAAATGCTTTCCCAAAGTCTCATATTCTCAAAGACTCTTTCCCAAAGTCTCAGAGGTGGGACTTTTGGGAAGTGATTAGGTCATGGGTTTCCAAATTTATCAATGAATTAACACATAGATGGCTGAATGGACCCCTGGGAATTGGGACCTAGTAGGAGTAATTAGGTTACTAGGGGTGTGCTGTGCCTTGAAGTTTCTATCTTCTCTAGGCCCTTTCCCCTCTTTTTCTCTCCCCTACCCCCCAGCTTGCTCTCTCTGCTTCCTGGCTGCCATTAACTGAGAATCCTTCCTCTGCCTCACCTTAAGCCCAGAGCAATGGAGTCATTCAACCATAGACTAAAACTTCCAAAATTTTGAAGAAAAATAACTTTTTTTCTCCTCTGGGTTGTTTTTGTCAAGCATTCTGGCTACTGTGAGGAAATGCTAACAATTTATATATATATATATATATATATATATATATATATATATATATATATATATATTTTTTTTTTTTTTTTTTTTTTTTTTTTTTCCTTAAAGTCCTTTAAATCTTCGGACTTCAGTTCATGTGTTTTCTTTTTTCCATATTATTACTGTTTTTTAAAATATTTATTTTTTAGTTTTTTAGGTGGACACAATATCTTTATTCTTTATCTTTATGTGGTACTGAGGGTCTAACCCAGTGCCTCATGCATGCTAGGAGAGCACTCTACCACTGAGCCCCAGCCCCAGCCTCTTGCCATATTATTAATTATTTATCATGTAGTTTCTAATCTTTTGCCAAATCAATCTAATGACACTTTTATTCTGGGTATTGTAGTTTTTCCATTTAAACTTTCTATTTCATGTTTATTGTTTTGTTATTTGGTGTTTTTGATGATTAAACCCAGGTTCTTGCACATGCTAGACAAATGCTCTACCACTGAGTTACACTCCCAGGCCCCTCAACTTGGGCGTTGCAAATGCTTTCCATTTTTATGCTATGTTGCCCTTTTCTTCACCCATAATATCCATGCTTTCTGTTAAATCATTAAACCTGTTTATAATACTTTGGATAGTTTAAGCTACTAATTATAATATCTGTGTCTTCTTTCATTTTGAGTTTTAGACTTTTAAAATTTAGTCATGGATTATCTTGCTTTTTTTGATAAAATTACACTTTTTTATAGTAGAAGTTTGTAGATATTTGTATTAGTCAGGGTTCTTCACAGATATGCAACTCATAAGATACACACATACATATGGAGGGGAGGGGGCTTATTTGGTTATGAAAGCTGAGAGGTCCTATGATTTGACATCTGAAAGTTGAATTTCCGGTAAATCCAGCATTATCACTCTCTGAGACAAAAGACCTAAGAAACAGGTAAAAAAAAAATAGTGTAAGTCTTGGTTTGAAGGCAGATATAAGAAGATACGTCTTGGCTGAAGAAGTGTGGCAAAGAAAAACAAAAAATGAGACAAGGAGTGGATTCCTCCTTCATCTGTATCTTGTTAATTTCATGTGCCCATGGTTTGGATAACGTCCAGCTACATTGTGAAGGGCAATCTACTTTGTGTTCACTGATTAAAATGCTAATTTTCTTCAGAAATATCTTCACACACATATCCAGGAACAATGTTCAATTGGGCATTTTCAATTTGTTATATAAAATGAACATTGCAATAGTGTGTTGCTAAGAGTCTGGGTTACTTTAGCTTCCTTTAGAAGTATTGAATTTTGTTACTGCTAGCACAGTTAGATATCCTTTCCCCTTGTAGTTCATATCTCCCAATCACAAGCAGTATTCCTTTTTTTCCATGGTTATATGGGCTACCTGTCTTTGGGATTTACTTCTGTATACCACTGTGTGAAAAGTGTCCTCTCACAGGAAGCCGGTGTTTGTGTGATGTTTTCATAATATGTTATTTCACAACAATTTTATGTTGGAATTTGGATTTAATTTTTTTTACTTGTGGCATTATCTGATAAAACTGATTATTTTGTTACCCTTGATTTAACAGAGCCACACATTGTTGTGTGATCGAATTTTTGAATACTATTTATCCTTTTATACTATGGGTATAGAAGACTGGTGCAGGGGGAAAAATAGTTAGATGTCTCTTTCTAATAAGGATGATTAATCTATGTTCCATGTATGAACCAGTAGTTTTGAGTGTGAGAGAATGAGGCCAGGTAATTTTAAACTAGAAAATCAGTAAATAAAATACCAGGAAATGTGTTACAGATATAATGAAACCAAAACTAAGATTCCCTTGTCATTATGGGTGAAATAAAAATTATTTAAAAAATTGACAATCTTAAAATAGGATTTTTAATGTTAAATACGAGTTACAACTTTATTGCATTTTTTTATTCAATTTTAAGAATACCTTTAGATTTACAAATATGTGAAGTGGAATAGATTATTTAAAAATACTATATGATGACTGGGTTTGTGGCTCAGTGGTAAAGCACTTGCCTAGCACACATGAGGCACGGGGTTTGATCCCCAGCACCACACAAAAAGACATAAATAAATAAACAAAATAAATATATTAAAAGAGAAATGATACGTGTTTAAAAAAATACTATTTGAAATACCAAAATGCTTATCAGCACTGCCTTAAGGAAATTATATTTCTCTGTTCACAAACTTAAAAATTCCTCTACTTTGTTCTTCATCACTTTAGACCTATGTGTATCTGTATGTTCAATCTAATTTCCACACATGTGCTCCAAGAAAAAAAAGTCAGGCTTTCTAGAAAATTAGAGTACTCTTGCTCAGAAAAGGAAAAGTTCTGAGAAAATTTTGTTATTATGAGGAAAACAATATTCTTGTAAAAGATTTTATCCTATAGACTTTAACATTTTAATCAGGAAATTCAATATCATATTGATGTCAACATATTAGACTTAATAGCTCACATTTCAGTTTTGATTAAATTATGGAAACTATATAACTGCAGCATTTATAATATCATTAGAATTTGATTTACTAGTGGGCTACAAAAGTAGCTGTGGAGCAGTTAGTTTGTTTAAAATTCATTTCTCAATTGACTTTGTGAGCCACTAAACTAGAACATAAGAAAATATATATTATTTTATCAAAGCATATTTATAATATTGAATTTTTAAATAAAATATTTTATGATGAATAAAAGTCCTAAATGTTAACTTTTAATAATAAACTTTTCCTTTGAACCCAACTTGTTAACTAGTCTATTTTATTTAAATTACCTTGGAAATATCATAGAAATCAGTAAATATGTCACTTCAATTATCTAAAACTAACTACTCAGTTTTTCAGTTGCCAAGGAAATCAAAATAAGAGATCCTCCTCTTACACTTTTCCTATATAAAAAACTGCACTGGTTAACCTGCCTCTTCTTTCTTAAAGTTATTTTTGGTAGAGAGTCTGTTTTTATCTTTATTTTTTGTAAATATAGATTATAATATTGAAGAGCTTAAAATTTTAATAGGAAGATATTATTAACACACTTGAAAGCACTAAAACAAAACTAGATACTTAAAAGTGAAGATTACAAAACTGCCATAGAAACTAGAAATAGATAATGAAGGTCTCATGAAGATTTAATCTGAGTTCAAATTATTAATAAGAACACTAATTTTAATGATATTGCTGAGTATCAGGTGCTATTCTAATGTTTCTGCATGGATATTTTAATTTTTACTATAATTTTTCCTCAGTTTTCAAATGATGAAACAGATTTTAAAAAATAATAATTTTTCCTAGGTCAATATTGCAAACATGCTGCTGAGCCAGAATTTATTGGGCATTATAACATAAGAGCCTGCTGTATTAACCACAGTACTTTGAAACAGAGGTAAAAATTGGCTCTGTGGTATGACTGGATCAATATTGATTTTATAATATATTGCAGGCATTAGCAAACTTTTTCTGTAAAAATCCAGACAGTAATAGTCATAAGTTAGACTTTTTGAGTGGTACATTTTCTATGGCAACAACTCTACCCTGTTGTATTATAAAATCAGACTTAGAAAATATGAAACAAGTGAGTGTGTTCTAATAAACCTTATTTACAAAAGAGGCAGTGGCCCAAATTTAGCAGGTGGTGAACCATAGATTGCCAACCCATAATAATGGAGCCAGCTGGTTATTGTCTTATTCTTTTGATGTTATCAGAAAACAAAATAAAACAAATATTCAAGTTCAAATAAATGCACCAGAGTTGTTATACCCACATCACAAAAATTAAAACATGATGAAGTTAGTTACATGTCCTGAGTGAATGGAACACTTAATGATATATAGTGCATTTGTGAAACACATACATAAGGTTATTTGATAAATAATTGAAAGAATAACATTGAGGATACCCTGGGAATGTTTTCCCTGCCTCTTGACACCATTCCTTCATTCATCAAACATTTATCTATCTTATGCACACGAGCATAGCCAGATGTCATGATTAGCTACTGCTAATCAAGTTGTTTTGGAAGCCTCTTGGGATCTTCGAAATTTCAGCTTAGCCTACTGACTTAAGGGATGTTCTTATTTAGCTCAGCTGAGAAAAGGAAGAAGCCAGGGTGGCATTCTAAGATGAATGCAGCATTATTGTCTATATCCAATGTGGTCAAATTATATTAGGTACTGCAAACAGATAGCAACACAATCACACAATTTCAGTTTCAAAGTTATAAATTCATATAGGACTTTTGCTAATAACTAAGAAATCAGGAAATGGTTCTCTTTTAATGAGAGAAATATTTTCATGAGTGCTCTCTGGTAGTCTGTTAGGATTATTGAGTTCCATCAGGAATGTCACTTTTAGCACATTTAGAATGACAAGTAAGAATCTTGTGAAAAAAAAGCCATATTATATAGACTTTGACAGTGTGGTGATAATGCTAAAAAATCATGTAATTTATTGGTAGCATTGATGCTTAGTTAGGTTAGCTAAGATGCTGAGATATAGTGCAATACTCCTTCAGAAACAAACTTTTTGATGGTGGTGTTTCTTAACCTATTTTATGCTGTAGTTAGCCTTGGCCAGGAATGAAACAGGCTGAAAAATATCTGTTATATATCCAAGGATGTCCAAGGATGTCATAGCAAAATACCACAAGTTAGGTGGCTTAAACAACGTAAATTTATTGTCTCGGAGGTCTGGAAGCTAGAAGTTACAGACTGAGGAATCATCAGTGTTGTTTCTTTGTAAGGGCTGAGGGAGAATATTTTCATTGCCTCCACCTACCTTCTTGTGCTTTGCTGGCAGGCTTTGGAGTTCCTGGGCTTGTATACACATCCCTCTAATCTCTGCCTTCATCTTCACATGGTGATCTCTCTGAATGTGTCTGTCAGGGAGAGGGCAAGGCTCAGGCCCAGGGACCAGAATTCAGGGATCTAGTAACTGAAAGAAGATGTGAGACACTGTGGGAATATTGGTCATCCTTTATTCAGAAGCAACCATAGCCATTAGCCAACATCTCAACCATCACCCTGAAGTCATTTACATAGTCTCTCTTTATATGCAATTCAAACAAAGAAGGCACACTGTCAACAGGTTACATAAGTGGGTTGGGGAGCATGCTCACAAGTTGTTGTTTATTACCACCAGTCTGTGTGCTGAAGCAGAGCATTTCTGGCATTGACTAGCCATAACATAGCTGGTTTCCAGTCCTGTCTAACCACACACACAAAAACAACATAAAACATAACAGTCTGCCTGAAGTCTCAGTGAGGGAGCCTAAGTACAGCTATTTTAGGCTCTGCTCCAACAATGTCTATGTCCAAAGTTTCCCTTTTTATATGAAGGGTACTTGTCATATTGGATCATGGACCACCCTCTTCCAGTATGATTTTTATCTCACAACTAATTACATCTACAATGATCTTATTTCCAAAGAAGGTCACATTCTGAGGTCCTAGGGATTAGGGCTTTACTGTCTGATATTTGAGGGAGCACACAATTCAGTGTATAGCAATATACCTAATGGGGTTTTAAGACAGTAATGCTGAATTGATTCTAATTTACCTTGTGCCACTATGTAAGTATTGAGTATGTATTGATAGTTCTCTGATTTTTATTACTTTAATGTTAAATATAACATTGAAGAAATATTTTGAAACCTCTTTGATATGAAATATTAAAAACTACTTAAATAACAGTCAACACAGGATATCTTAACAAATTCAAAATACGTGTCATTCATTCTCATATAATAGTAGCATAGATAAAATCAAAACTCAAAATCAAAATTACTTCCTGGAGAAAATTAGGTACTTATACACATACTTTCTGAATTTTTAACTGGTGAAAATTGAATGAAATGTATTATCCCCATGGTATTTATGTGCTATGATGTTTTAAAGAATTTTTATAGGGCTAAACTTTAACCTATATTTCTAGTTCTTTAAAAACACTTTCAATATAAAACATTTTAATTTTTTCCTATTGTTTCAGTGCTAGTAACTATTTAAAACTATGCAGTAAAACCTTTAAAAAGAAAATGGTAGGAATTTTGGTCTTTAAATTATCTTACAGTTACCATTAAACTCAAAATAGTCATCTCACACTGTAATTGTTATAAACTATACATACAAATTTTAATTTTTAATACATTTTGTCAATTATATAATCTTAATTCTCATCAATGTTTAAAGAGGTGATGGTCATATGAATACAAATGTATTAACCTTTTCAAATTTTTCATAGGGCGCATCTAGGAAACATGTATTTTTTAAAATATAATATTGTTTGCTTTCCTATACTAAATTAACCCCCCCTAAATTTTTGTTATTGCTCTAGCAAAAGGTACTTTAGCATTCTGACAAGATTATACATGTTATTTCCTAGGAATAAACTGCAAGTAGAATTACATTTATGAGAATAATTCAATAGTTGTAATTATTTCAGGAATATGAATTAAATGTTTATTTGTCTTTGTGTTTATTATTTAAATTTTGTTATTTTGATATTATCTTCATTTACTTGTTGATTTCATTAAAGACTCCCTAAAACTGTTTTTCCAATTTTCTTTTAAAATATTATTTTGAAATAATGTTAGATTTATAGTAGTATTGCAAAGAATTTTTACAGAGTTATAGAAGTTTTCCTATGTACCTTTGACCTGGCATACTATAATGTTTTCATCTTTCTACTAATTCATTGAAACACAAATGCACTGACACAGCTTTTGGCCTGCCAAGCTATACGGTCAGCCCAATAATCCCAACAGAGAAGCCACAGAGGAGTGCTAGCGCAACAGAACACCGGTAAACACAGTGGAGGGCACACGGAGCCCACCATGCTGGGGCAACAGGGCTGCCAAGAGCCAGCATAGAGGCAAATCAGGGTGCACTGATACGTTGCACAGAGGTAATCCAGTATTTGCCTGGTGCAGAAGCCTACTCCATACAGCTCTGCAGCTGGAACACCCATGCATCCACCATTTATGAACCTCAACTTCCTGCTTCCTCACAAGCAGCGGGAAAACAAAAGTAGGACCTGAATAGGACTTCAGGGCTAACCAATACCATTAGGACTTTTCCCAAACCCTAACTAGAATAAATGTGGATCAATAACATTGACCCAAGTATGGTATAAAACCCTAAACTAGCACATTCAGTGGGCAACTGAATTGATTATTACTTTAATGTTAAATATAACATTGAAGAAATATTTTGAAACCTCTTTGATATGAAATATTAAAAACCACTTAAATAACAATCAACACAGGTTATCTGTGGCAGTTCTCTTTTTTATATACGCTTGAATACATAAGAATCTTACACTCATTCATCCTTGTCTATGGATTTCTTTTTTCTTTACTTTTGTTTTTTTTTAATTTGTGAGACAAGAGCCCAGAAAGAAGAAATTGGTGATGAGCTGCTGGGGTCTGCTGCAATTCTGTAAGACAGAGACATTTATATAGAGCTGCAACATATTTTTCAATTGCAGAGGCCTGCATCTTATGAAACACAGAAACCACAATTTCAACCTGACATAAAATTCACCATTTGGACCATTTTAGAGTATACAATTCAATGGTGTTTATTACCTTCACAGCATTGCCCAGAACAACCACATGATGACACAACACTCAAAACTATGTTTAATGTAAAAAAAGTTGGATATTTTAATATATGTTTCTTTAGCAGCATGTAGCTAAATATCTTCATAATAATCAAAGTATTCATGTATTGTTTAGATGATTGGAATTGTGGGCATATTATCAGGCAATATATTTCATGCAGCATTTAGGTAATTATTTATTTTATTTTTATTTTTATTTTTGGTGGTGCTGAGGATTGAACCCAGAGCCTCGTGCATGCAAGGCAAGCACTCTACCAACTGAGCTATATCCCCAGTCCCCTTAGGCAATTATTTAAATAGTAGCAGGTGGCATAACTGATCAGCATCATATCTATCTGTCAGCACATAAGATGCCCACAGCACATCAACAAGCACCACAAAGTACACATTACAGAAAGATAGGTTGTCTGCCCCGCCCCCCCAAATTTCAAGTATTAAGGGACAAGGAAGAAAACCATATCTAAACACAAGAATTGTAATATATTCACATGAATTCAAGGAAATAAAAAGGACATCAATTTTATTGGATAATGGATACAAGGGAAGGTCACTAGGATTTTTTTAAAATAAAATGGCATTAGATGAGTTTAAGAGATTTTATGACTTTTAGCTCATATTTCTGTACTTATACTCATCGAAGCTAGAGCTGATAAATCCTAAAAAATGTACCTACAAAGTACTAGCCAAGAACATAAATTTATTCATGTACATCCAAGAAGCAATGTATATCATAGCCATTTATCAGTGTAGAAAATGATATATAAGTAGTCCAGAAGAATATAGCCAGGCCAGGTCTCGGCCTTTTTTCCTGGATATACTAAAAACATAATAAATCTTGCTCATTTTGTCCTATGTACCCCAAACTGTAAGGATTATATAACTAAACTTGATATAGACAGGATAACAGTACTGTGTGGCAGAAACTATACTATATTATTAATTTGCACTATATGAAGTATCTTGTTAGTGTTTTGTAGTTACACAATGTGAGACTATTATATTTTTCTATTTAATATCCCCTCCAACACTATGCTAAGGTAAAATAAAAAAGTGGTCAAAATCATACAAGATATATGGAATCTTTAGAGAGTATACACTTGCTTTATTTTATACCCCAAATGCTTAAGTATTCTTTGGATTTTAAATGATAAAATGATTTTATATGATAAAATGATTTTAAATGATGAAATTTTAAAGTTTTACACACAGTGACAATCTACTCTGAAGGTAAAATATTAAAACCCAAAACAGATTTTTTTAAAAAAAATCCTATTTGCTTCTTTTCTGTTGTGCTTGATTTGACTAAGAACTGCAGTCCTGGCAATGTTCTATAGGGATTAAGAAATCCTGAAATTTTCCATATAATGGTCAACAAGAATTGGTCTTTGGTTCAGCCTCCTCTGGAATTTTGAGATAAAAAGGTTGTCCACACCAGTTATGTGCATCTTTCTGTACTAAAACAGTATGTGGATCACATTGACTTTGTGGTGCATGCCACAGGTTTTATGATACTCTCACTATATAGATGAGAAAACTGGAAAAGATTTTTTCTAACTCATGGGACCGACTTCTTTTCCCCAATAATTTTACGCTAAATGTTCAATTCAAATGTCTGTATCCAGGAAAAGTTATTAGAAGAATATAGCCAGGCCAGGTCTCTTTTCACTTATCCAAAAGATGAGTGAAAAATAGAAAAAAAATTAATGTTAATAAAATGCACTAGGATCCAGATGTAATTCTGTGAATTATGCAGTTATGCCAGTTTTTTTAACTCCAATATATTAGCATAAGTAATCCATGCATTGATGTTGCTTTCAAAGTAACATGTCAAGCTTAGTAATAAATGACCTATAGTACAACCCTAAAATGAAAATTGCAGAAATTATCCATTATATTTCTGTCAATGTAGTAATTACTTATTTTCATTTATTTGATCATTTACGATACATGCTTATGAATAAGTGTGGTGCTATTACTTTGGAAGATTCAATTAAAACAATATAAAACAGTATAAAAATTGAAAATTTATTACTTGGGAACCATATATCTTTTACATATGTTGCATTTATGTACAGTGTTATACAATATAATAATGCAGAAATGTTGAAGTGTATGGTCAACACATCATAAATAAGGGATGCTTGCTTTCATAGGTATCCAAGTAGTCTTATTAATATTTTAAAAGTTTTGAATTTTGTGGGTCATTTTTCAATAAACACTTGAAGTCTTATTTGAAAAACTCAGAGTTTCAAACATTATTGATAAAATGTTAAAGTTTACACATAGTGACAAATTTTAATATTTTACTGTGTAAAATTATTCCTTCCTGCAATATTCTCTGGGTTCTTTGGGTTAAATTTTTTAACAAGCCAAGGTCCATTCTAACATGACAACCTTCTAATTACTATGTTTTATTTAAGCTTATCTCCCCTTACACTTGATTCCTAGAAATATTTATTGTGTATTTATTAGACAAATTACAACATGTGGATTTTAAGATCTTTTATTACACTATATTTGCAAAGTCTCTCATAAAACTGTGGCACCTATCTCAAGCACAGTGTTGCAAGTATGGATCCAAATATCTGAGCATATTCTGCAAAGAAGAAGGAACAAGCTGCATGAAATGAGATAATAGCAGGTCAGAAGGAGAATTTAAGAAAGAACAAAAGATAATAGATATTGATTTATTCTGCCATAATAATAGTTTTTATGAGATAATCAATACATACTGGATGTTCACATCAATAGATAGGTAGGTTACAGGACATCTTGTTAATTGTTTCCAAAGATGAATGAAAAATAGTTGTGGAAATTTTCAATTATAAATATACTGGCTTGGATCCATCTTGTCAATCTGCACCTGATCCAAGGTCCAGGGTGGGCCCAGGTCCATCCCACCAGTGGCAGACCCTGCCTGAGCTCAGGTAAGGCCCAAGACTGCCTCTACCCCTTCCGGAGCTCAGGCCTGGCCCAGATCTGACTCACCAAACTATGCAGGAACCCAGGCCTTTAGGGTAGGTCTTTTTCCATCCTGGCACCTGCAGACCCCCAACTCCATCCCTCAGAGCTCAAGTCTGGCCCAAGATTCCCTCCATCCACTGGCAGACCCTGCTGGCCCTCAAGGCCAGGCCAGATCTTCCAACCTGTGTGGGAGCCCAGTCCCAGCATAGGTCTGGGCCCACCCCCACCACCACCACCTGGGAGCCCAGGTCTAACCCACTTCCATCTTGAGACTCTGCAACCATCCCCATAGGCTTCCCTGCACAGAAGCTTCTATGTTGGGACAACAGACAGAGCCAACAAGCAGCTGCATCTTGGAGCAGGCATTCCAAAGCCAGTGTAAGGCCCACACTTTCAGCCACATCTCTGAAAGATGTTGCATCCATCTTGGGTCACCTCCACTGCTATCTCAAGTTACCTCCTACTATTGCCACCACCACCTATAGTTGCAGTAGCATCAATCATGGGACACTGGCAGGGTCTGGAAGCCCAACACCAAGGTGGGGTACAGATATTCTGCACATATATTACAAGATTACAGGGTAGAAATTATAATATCTCAGATCCATACTTCAAGAAAGGAAGTCACCTGGAAAAAATAAGGGAGAAAAGTGCCCCAAACAAACCAGGATACTATAATAACAGAAACCATGGACAACACAGTTGATGAAATGTCAGAGAAGAAGTCCAGAAGGTTCATAATTAAAATGATCTGTGAATTAAAGAA
Source organism: Marmota flaviventris (assembly GCF_047511675.1). NCBI lineage: Eukaryota > Metazoa > Chordata > Mammalia > Rodentia > Sciuridae > Marmota > Marmota flaviventris. The sequence goes on along the minus strand of NC_092500.1, from coordinate 55,685,034 downwards.
TGACCCAAATAAGCAAATACAGGCAAAATTGATCACTCCAACAAAGATATAAGAGAGTAATTACAGGCAACAATAGATCATACCAACACAGAGATAAGGGAGCAAATAAAGGTAGCAAAAGTTCACTTAAAAAAGAGAGAGAGAGATTTGGAAAAAAAAATCAGAAATCCTTAAAATGAAGGAAACAGTAAAATAAATAGAAAAACTCAATAGAAAGCATCACCAGTAGACTAGATCACTTGAAAGACAGAACATCAGATAATGAAGACAAAGCATACAATCTAGAAAATAAAGTTGACCAAACAGTGAAGATGGTAAGAAACCATGAACAGAACATTTAATAATTATGGAATAGCATCAAAAGACCAAATCTAAGAGTTATTGGGATAGAGGAAGGCACAAAGTTTCAAACCAAAGGAATACACATCTCTGCAATTAGATAATATGAGAAAAGTTCCCAAACATGAAAAATGAATTGGAAAATCAAATACAAAAGGCTTGCAGGACATCAAATGCACAAAATTACAACAGATCTCCACCATGTCACATTATAATGAAAATGCTTAGCATACAGAATAAGGAGAAAATCTTAAAGGCCACAAGGGAGAGTAATCAGATCACATATAGGGGGAGATCAAATCCTATCTCAGCAGATTTTTCAATCCACACTCTCAAACACATGAGATCTGGAACAATATATACCAGGCTCTGAAAGAAAATGGTTGACAACCATGAATCTTTTATGAAGAAAAATTAAATTTTAGATTTGATGATGAAATAAAAACCTTCCATGAAAAACAAAAGTTAAAAGAATTTATAACTAGAAAGCCTGCACTAGAGGACACCCTTGGCAAAATATTCCATGAAGAGGAATCAAAAAACAATAATGAAAATCAGCATATGGAGAAAAAAACCCCTCTAATCAAGGAGAAACCAAGTCAAATTAAACACCCAAAATAAAATAAACAAAAATAGCTCGGAATACAAATTATGTCGCAATAATAACCCTGAAAGTTAATGGCCTAAACTCACCAATAAAAGACATAAATTGGCAGATTGGATTTAAAAAAAGACCCTATAATATGCTGCCTCCAAGAGACTCCTCTCATAAGAAAGACATCAACAGACTGAAGGTGAAAGTTTGGGAAAAATCATACCACTCGCAGGGTTTTTCATCCTCATATTAAATAGAGTATATTTCAAGCAAAGTTAATCAAAAAGGATAAAGAAGAATATTTCATACTACTTAAGGTAACAATTCATCAGCAAGACAAAACAATAATAAACACATATGCGCCAAACAATGGAGTATCCATGTTCATTAAACAAACTCTTCTCAAGTTCAAGAGTCAAACAGACCACAACACAATAATTCTGGGTGACATAAACACATCTCTTTCACCACTGGATAGATTTCCAAACAAAAGATGAACAAAGAAACAATAGAAATAAATAATACAATCAATACCTTAGATTTAACTGACATATATAGAATATTTCATCTTTCAATGAGTGAATACACTTTCTTCTCAGCAGCACATGGATCCTTTTCTAAAATAGACCACATAATATGCCCCAAAGCAAATGTTAGCAAATACAAATACAAAAAAAAAAAAAAAATTAGAGATACTACCCTGAATTCTATTAGATCATAATGGAATGAAATTAGAAATCAATGATAAAATAAGAAATAAATAATATGCTACTGAATGAACAATTGGTTGCAAAAGAGAGCAGGAAGGAGATTAAAATTTTCTTAGAGGTAAATGAGGACACATATACAATGTATCAAAATCTCTGGGACACTATAAGGCAGTACTAAGAGGAAAGTTCACTGTATGGAGTTCATTCCTTAAAAGAATAAAAATTCAACAACCAAATGTCCTAACGTTACATCTCAAAGCCCTAGAAAAACAAGAACAAATCAACATAGAAAATAATTAAAATCAAGCTGAAATCAATGAAATTAAAATAAATGAAACAATTAAAAAATTGACAAAAGAAAAAGTTGGTTCTTTGAAAACAAATGCAATAGACAAACCATTAGAAATGCTAATGAACAGAAGAAAAGGGAAAACTCAAATTAATAACATACATGATGAAAAAGGAAATATCACAACAGACATTACAGAAATAAAGAAGATAATTAGAAATTATTTTGAAAACTTGTACTTCAATAAGATAGAAAATATCAAAGGTATCCACAGATTTCTAGAGTCATATGATGTTCCCAAACTAACTCAGGATGATGTACACAATTTAAATAGATCAATTTCAAGCAACAAAATAGAAGATACTATCAGAAACCTAACAACCAAGGAAAACCCATGACTGGATGGATACACAGCCAAGTTCTCCAAGACCTTTAAAGAAGAACTAATATCAACACTTTTCAATTAATTACAGGAAATATAAAAAGAGGGAGCACTTCCAAACTCATTCTATGAGGTCAGCATCACTCTGATTCCAACACCAGGCAAAGACACATCAAAGAAAGAAAACTTCAGAACAATATTTCTAATGAACATAATTACAAAAATTTTCAGTAAAATTCTGGCAAATCAAATTAAAAAAATGTTAAAAATGTAGTGCACCAAGATCAAGTGCATCAAGATCATCCCACAGATGCAAATTTGGTTCAACAAACAGAAACCAATAAAGGTAATTCATCACATCTTATCCAAACAGATAAGAACCATATGATCATCTCCATAGCAGCAGAAAAAGCATTTAAAAACACATGGCATCCCTTCAGGTTCAAAACACAGAAAAACTAGGGATAGCAGGAACATATCTCAACATCATAAAAGCTATGTATGACTAAGCACAAGGCCATCATCATTCTAAATGGAGAAAAATTGAAGGCATTCTCTCTAAAAACTGGAACAAGATAGGGATGCTCTTTTACCACTTCTTTTTAACATAGTTCTTGAAACATGGGCCAGAGCAATTAGACAGACAAAAGAAATTAAAGGAATACACATAGGAAATGAAGAAATCAAATTAGCACTATTTGCTGATGGTATGATTCTATACCTAAAAGACTCAAAAAGTTTCACCAGAAAACTTCTAGAAGTAGTAAATGAAGTCAGCAAAGTAGCAGGATATAAAACCAACAGTCATATATCAAAGGCATTTCTGTATATCAGTGACAAATCTCTTAAAGGGAAACAAGCAAACCTACCCCATTTACAATACACTCAAGAAAAAAAAAATAAAGTACTTGGGAACCAACTTAACAAAAGAGGTGAAAGACCTTTACAATGAAAACTACAGAACACTAAAGAAAGAAATTAAAGGAGAATTTAGAAGATGGAAAGATCTACCTTGTTCTTGTATAGGCAGAATTAATATTGTCAAAATGACCATAATATCAAAAGCACTGTACAGATTTAATGCAATTCCAAACAAAATCACAATCGCATTCCTCATAGAAAAAGCAGTCATGAAATTCATCTGGAAAAATAAGAGACCCAGAATAGCTAAAGCAATCCTTAGCAGGAAGAGTGAAGCAGGTGACATCATGGTACCAGATCTTAATCTATACTACAGAGCAATAGAAACAAAAACAGCATGGTATTGGCACCAAAATAGACTGGTAGACCAATGGTACAGAATAGAGAACACAGAGACTAATCCACATAATTACAGTTATTTTGTATTAGATAAAGATGCCAAAAACGTACATTTGAGAAAAGATAGCCTCTTCAACAATTGGTGCTGGGAAAAGTTGAAATCCATATGTAGCAAAATGAAATTAAACCCCTATCTTTCACCATGCAAGAAGCTCAACTCAAAGTGTATCAAGGACCTAGGAATTAAACCAGAGACATTGTACCTATTAAAACAAAAGTAGGCCCCAATCTCTATCAAATCAGTTTAGGCTCCAACTTCTTTAATAAGTTTCTTATAGGGTAAGAATTAAAATCAAATATCAATAAATGTGATGGATTCAAACTAAAAAGCTTCTTATTGGCAAAAGACGCAATCAGTGAGGTGAATAGAGAGACTACAGTTTGGGAACAAATTTTTACCACACACACATCAGATAGAGAACTAGTCTCTATGATACATAAAAAACTCAAAAACCTGAACACCAAAAAACAAATAACTCAATCAATAAATGGGCTAAGGAACTCAACAAACACTTTTCAGAAGATATTCAATCAAAAATCAAATATATGAAAAAATGTTCAACATCTCTAGCAATGTTTATAGCAGCACAATTAAACAATAACTAAATTATGGAACCAACTTAGATGCGCTTCAGTAGATGAATGGATAAAGAAAATGTGATCTATATCTATATCTATATCTATCTATCTATATAATGGAATGTTACTCAGCAATAAAAGAGAATAAAATCATGACATTTGCAGTAAATGGATGGAGGTGGAGAATATAATGCTAAGTGAAGTTAGCCAATCCCAAGAAATGAAATGCCAAATGTTTTCTCTGATATAAAGATGCTAATTCACAATGTGGTTGGGCAGGAATGGGAGGATTAGATGAACTCTAGATAGGGCAAAAGTGAGGGAAGAGAAGGGAGAGGGCATGGGGGTAGGATGATGGTGGAATGAGATGGACATGGTTACCCTAAGTACATGTATAAAGATACAAATGGTGTGACTCTGCTTTGTATATAACCAGATATATGTAAAATTGTATATTATATGCGTAGTATGAATTGTAATGCATTCTGCTGTCATATGTAACAAGTTAAAATTTAAAAAAAGAAAGGATACTTGTCTACAAAATTATATACTGGCTTAGTGAATAGTCAGCAAAATGTTGTTGGTATTTTAAATCAGTCAGAATTTAATTCTTATAAAATAAGTGTTAAAATAAATTGATGCTACCAATTTGATGGCTACTAATGAAAATAGCAATTCAATGTACTTGGTAGAGTATTTACTGATACAGACATCCTCACTACTAATATTCCTGGCTCGAGTTTTAGTAAGTAAGGAAACTTGGAGATGCTAATAACTTTAAAGTGACATTTTTAATATTCTCATACAAGTGGCCAAACTTCATAGCCTATGGATCTGCGAAATCTGGGAAGATCTTAAATCATTTATCTCCATACTTTATAAATAATTTATAGGCAAAAAACAGGTATATGCAATTATCTAGGAATGTGATTACCTTTATAGTATGAAAGAGTTACCTGTATAGTAAATTACTACACTGATTACACAGACTAAAGTGAAGGGCTTCTCAGAGGAGTTTTGTACTTTCTATAGCAAAGATACGCCCTATTCCCAGCAGGAATAATCTTAAACCTTAAACCTGGAACCTAAACCGGGAACGCCCTAATCCGCCTTGGTCCTTGAACAAGGTCACCTACATTCAATGTCACTGCAACATGGGGTACGCTGGCAAGGAAATTGTCATACCTACTTGGCTAATGGCTCCCAGCATTTATCAATTTCACCTTACTTAGTGAAAGGTCACTGGTTGGAACTTACTTTGAGTTTACTTCTAAGTTTATTCTGGATTCCTGTTCATGACAGAGAAATCTGTTGATCACTGATGAAATTGCTACCTAATTATTAGGCACCAAGTTCTCATATGCTTTTGTTCTGATGAAATCAAAGAAGCAGTTTTCAAAAACTATTTTTTTTACAAAACTTTTCTCTTTAAGGAATTAAGAATATACATAGAAAAAATAAATTAAAAAGAATGTAGGTCAGATGAGGAATTTATTTGTCCAAGATTTTATCATATAAAAAATAAATTAAAACATTTTACTCATTTATAAGTTTTTGTTCAATGTATAGCCTAGATGAATAAAGGTTTATAAATCTAGAATAAAGGATATAATAAAATTTGTCACTGAATTCTTAATAAATCCTACATTTTAGAACTGAATATGTGATGCAAAAAATACTAATTAGATAAACTATTACTTTCATACATGTAAATGAATATATTTTGAATTAGTTATACAAAATACATTTTTCATTATATGCTTCTCTGTGTAAGGAATATTGTTTTTTAAAAAAACAGTGGAAAATCTCACTTTTCAAACAAAAAATGCAAAAAAAATTACTTAAAGTTTATTATTATAGCCTATAACACTACAATTAAATAAAATTGCTTCTTAAATAAATGCAAAGGTATGTTTTCATGGAAAAAATAATACATAGAGAATACTTTTGTTGCTATTCTCAAAATGGGTCTGAAAACCACTTCTGAGGCAGCTCAGATGTCTACATGCTCCTTGGTAAAACATTAAAATGCCATCTCAGTCCTTGTTTAGACATTATTGATTTTATATTACAAGTAGATGAAAGGTCCGCTTGGGGAATACTGCTGTATAATTGCTGCAATGACCTAGCCATCTAATACTACCCAGGGCAAGAACTGTTTGATCAAAATCAATGTAAAATATACATTTATTCTCCTCAAACTTCTAGGTATGGTAGAGAGGAGGGCGGAAGCACCAAATATGAAGAGTGATATTTAATAATGTGACATCAGAAGTAAAAGCAATTACATCTTTACTAACTCTAAATTCAAATGTCTCCACCTGACTCTGAATTCTGGAGTTGTATGACTTATCCACATTAGAATAGACAAATCGATAACTTCTGAAAAAAAAACAAACAAACAGTGTTGCAAAAGACAGAACCCAGGTTTGCAGCTTTACGAAGCTGCACAACAGCCATACCCATTTTTAAATTCATGGTTGTATAATATGTGCAATGAATTTCACAGATTTGATGAATATATAGCATACAGATTAAGATTTGTGTTTTTCCCTTTTCTTAGATCTTCTTTAGCTCTCTTTTTCAATTGGAGGGACCTTACAAGCAACATTTTATGTCCACATGGAAATTTTTCCCAAATTTGGGAATATTCATTAAATCGGTAAAATTAAAGTTCAGATTGGTCTAGTCCAATGTATCTTCTGATATCAAAAACATGGGAGTGTGGTAAGAGTGTGTATGTGGACATCTTTTATTGATGTAGGTGGATTTACCATGAGCAAAGGAAACTGAAACTCCATCTGTCTTAAGCAGTGCCCTATGACCTTGGAAGGGACCAAGTGCTATGTATGTACATTGATATAGATTTGTAAAACTTGTGTTTATAAAAAAGTTAATTTTTGTAATTTCCTACTATTATATTTCCAATGCTATGTAATACAAATACCACTATGTTCATAATTTTGTTCTCAAAGAAGAGATAAACATTATATTAGTCTGAGAAGCCAGAAATCCAAAATCTGTTCCTGCTACTGATGAAACCCAAGAAAATATACGAATTGGGTGTCTGAGTTGGAACCTGATATCGTACTTTAATGCCAAAAATATGTCTTTAGTCTAGAGGATATTATCTAGGGTGCCCATGTTCTGTACCACCCTTGATTGAACAAGTTCTATCTGGAAAAGTTCAGCCATGGGTGAAAAAAATTTCTCAATGTTACAGTTTTTAGCAAGGACAAGATAAAACTTTTTAAATCACTTGAGTAGAATTTTATTTTAAATACTAGCAGTACCCTTGTAAATAAGACACCATTATTTATAGCAATCACAGTTCCATTTCTACTGTTTCTTCCAACCACTGATGCATACAAGGGTATAAAAACTTCTCCATGTGAGTATTATCTATGAAAGATAAATTCTGGACAGAATTTTCTCCAGTGCACTCTCTGGCATCATAAGGATATGTACAAGGTAAGAACTAATCTGCGAAATGTCAAGCACTTCACATATTTAAAGATTCTTCAACTCAGTTGAAAACAACAGCTGATCTTCTGGTGACCCATTGAGGCATCAAAACTGCTCATTTTGCCACAATACTCTACTTTTACCTCTGCGTATTCTTCCTACCTAAAGCTTGTATCTACAGTCTATATTCTTACTAACATTTCCAATATCTGCTTGTTAACATAAGAATTTATTTATTCTTTACTTTTCCATTTTAAAAATACTACTAAACACATTTCTGGACCAGACATTCTTCTTGGAGCAAAAAAGATGTATCTATTGCCTTTAAAAACCTTAAAACCTGGCAAAATTCTGCCACAAATAGCCAGAATTGTGTCAGTGAAGAAGATCCAGATCAATTCTAAGAAAGCAAGAGTAGAAGCATCTCCTAATTTGGAAACACAGGAGGACTTTTATTTTTGGTACTGGGGATTGAACTCAGGGGCACTCAACCACTGAGCCACCTCCCCAGCCCTATTTTGTATTTTATTTAGAGACAGGGTCTCACTGAGTTGCTAAGCACCTCACAATTGCTGAGGCTGGCTTTGAATTCGCAGTCCTCCTGCCTCAACATCCTGAGCTGCTGACATTACGGGCGTGCACCACTGCACCTGGGACAGGAAGACTTTTTAGGAAAGGAACTATGATGGAAGATGAAGAAGCATTTTGCAAGTCAGAATTAATTAATATTAATACTGGGATTATTCTCATCAGAGGAATTTCATATATATATATATATATATATATATATATATATATGTGTGTGTGTGTGTGTATGTGTGTGTGTATACACACATATATATAAAGAGATACATATCATATACATGTATATATATGAATATATATACATATATACATATATATATATATATATATATATACATATATATATATATATATTTACAGTGTACTCTTATTTGATGATACACTAAGTAATCATAATAAATTTTACCCTACTATAGTCATATAAATGTGTGTATATGCATACATATAACTATACCATACATAGCATATACAAGAACATATTGATTTGTACATGTTTCTTAGAATGATAGAAGATAGATTAGGATAAATAAGTGTATGTGGGAACACATTTATCTCTCTGTGTGTGTTCTATCTTTTGTGACTATCTGCTGGTGGTAAAATAATGTTTTCCAGTATGAAGCTGTAGAAAGAAACTTGCATTTGAATATTTGAATTCAAACAAAACAGGAGTTAAATTCAAGGTCTGACACTTGTAAAAAGTGAGATTCTAAGCACATTGTTTGAGCTTTATATACCCCAATCATTCATACTCACATTAAATTAATTATATGTTTGATCAAGATTAAATAGTGTTATTATTTTAAAATTTATATTTTAAATAAAACCCATATGATTGCAACTTGCCTGATATTATATCTGTGAACTCATAAATAGCAAAGTTTTTGCTTTTCAAAATATCATTTTTCCTTTCCTAAATATTAATAGTGATAATATTTATTTAGTATTGACTCCGGTAAGCACTCTATCTTAGTCATTTTATATACTGTATTTATTGGATTCTTACAATAACCCTAGCCAGTTGTTAAGACTTTAAGTTCTGATGTCAATTTTCAAAGTTAATCATGGGATATTGTGATATTTAATTAAGAAACTTGATATTGATTATTTTCCCATTCCCCTCACTACCTCTTATATGTAATTTTGTATAACAATGAGGGTTAGGGTTAATTACAGTAGATGGGGTAGAGAGAGAAGATGGGAGGGGAGGGGAGGGGGGATAGTAGAGGATAGGAAAGGTAGCAGAATACAACAGTTACTAATAGGGTATTATGTAAAAATGTGGATGTGTAACCGATGTGATTCTGCAATCTATATTTGGGGTAAAATTGGGAGTTCATAACCAACTTGAATCTAATGTATGAAATATGATATGTCAAGAGCTTTGTAATTTTTTTTTATACGTTTATTTTATTTATTTTTATGGGGTACTGAGGTTCGAACCCAGAGCCTCGCACATGCTAGGTGAGTGTCCTACACGGAGCCATAACCCCAGCCCCAGAATTCCATTTTTTTTTAAGAGAGAGAGAGAGAGAGAAAATTTTAATATTTATTTTAGGAGAGAAAGAATTTTAATATTTATTTTCTAGTTTTCAGCGGACACAACATCTTTGTATGTGGTGCTGAGGATCGAACCCGGGCCGCATGCATGCCAGGCGAGCGCGCTACCGCTTGAGCCACATCCCCAGCCCAAGAGCTTTGCAATGTTTTGAACAACCAATAAAAAAAATAAAGTGTTCATAGAAAAAAAAGAAACTTGATATTATCCAGAGTATATTACTTCCATATTAAAAATAAGATAGTGTTATTTCAAAAAAAAAAAAACCTCACTTTTACCATTATCATCTCTAACTTGAATTAGTATAGTATATTCAGTTTTGTTCATTTTTTTGTTCTCCTGTGGAGTTTGTATTATTTGCAAGGAATAAGTCTAAGTCTTGTCTAGATAAGCCTATCATAGTTTCTATCTTACTACAACTTCCTCCATGGAAAGAGTCAACTTGCCCACATCATTGTCATTGACTTTGTTCCACATGATGTATTTTGGCTAATAAAATATAATCTAAAAATGACCTGGTACCAGTGGCAATTTGAGACCATCAGTAGCATCACTTCTTTCTTCTCACCCATCTGGGACCTTCCAATCACCACCATTGAAAATGCATGCAGCCCCTAGCTAATGTCCTTACATACAAGGCACAAGAATATGTGATGTCAAGTAGATCTGACCTCAGTATGCAGGAAACAGTAGAACCACTGAAGCTGACTTACAGATCTACCATTGAGTAATACATGCTTCTGTCATTGAGATGTTGTGTGTTTGCACATTCACCTTATTATGTAAGACTTGCTAATGCCTCTTTTCCCTATTATAGACTCTTCCATATACTATATAAAGTAGTTTTTAATAAGCATTTTTCTCAAAGATATCATTATCCATGTCAAAAATGTTTTAATGGCATACCTTCATAGTTAAACTAAAATCAAACTACACATTATAAAAATCTGACTTAACTCCAAATATATCAAATTTTCTATGCATGGGCTATTTAGACCTTTTTATTTTATGTTATTTATTTATTTATTTTTTTGCTTTCCCTGGAAAATTCTAGTTTTTTTTTCTTCTCAAGGCCTTCTCAAATGTTGTTCTCTCTTTCTAAAGATATATTCTCTACTTTTCTTTCCATGACCTCACCCTTCAGTTCTTAATTAAAAGCCTTCACAGAAATGCCTTACTGACTTCTTATATAAGCAGATTATATATATAGTTAAAATTACTCCAAGATAAAGTTACTTTGAACTGTTTTCAACCTAGCTGGGAGTAATTAAAGTACAAAGTACATTAAAATACAACATTCCATGATCCTTCCATGGACTCACTCTGTCCAAGAGAAAAATAATATTCTCCAAAAATTGCTGACAGATGGCACATGCCTGTAACCTGAGCGGCTGGAGAGGCTGAGGCAGGAGGATAATGAATTCAAAGCCAGCCTCAGCAAAAGCAAGGTGCTAAGCAACTCAGCCAGCAAGACCCTGTCTCTAAATAAAATACAAAATAGGGCTGGGGGTGTGGCTTAGTGGTCTAGTGCCTCTGATTTTAATCCCTGATACCTGCTCCCCACAAAAACAGTCTCTAAATTTTGCTTTTTCTACAAGTTGAATTAATATCTGTAATGATTTGGAAAAGAAAGAGGCAATTAGACTTAAATAAAAGAAAATGTATGGTAAATCATACTTGGTCATTCTTGTTCTGCATGAGTTTCAATTTTAAATATGTACTTCAGCTCTTAAATTAAAATAAAATGGTACAAAATCTAACTCATTATATAATGCTTTTGGCTCTTACCATATATTTATATGTATGTGTGTGTATGTGTGTGTGTGTGTATAGTACTTAATATAATTGTTTCATATAGTTCTTTTAGCCATCATTTTACTAAGAAACATGATGCCTAAAAGGGTAGAATTAATTTTCTTATGACATTGATGGTATCCATCATATGAATATAAACTCACAATTTTGAACTTAGAAGCTACAATTTCCACTCACATCATGGAACTTACCATTTCTACTATCAAAAATGGTATGAACATATGTTTAAAAATGAATAATGGGATAGTTCTTTGGGAATACTACTCAGTTCTCTATTTTTATTGTCTATAATAAGCCTAGAATAAGTTTTTCATTAATTCTCTAATTCAAATACATTTCTACACTCATTTATAAAGTAAGTTGATAAATCTGTTAGGTGAATATATATCGAATTGTGCACCATGTTCAGACCACAGAGTGTGAAACGAGTCCTCCAAATTGATAGTGTTAAGCAACAATTCTGAAAATTGTGCTTAGGTATTTGAAAAACATTGAACATGAAAATAGTGAATTGAGTATTGTGTGTGCAAATTCTCCAGGGTGCCCCAAAGCAATGTTAGCTAGGCATTAAAATAGTACTTTCATGTATCAGGCTGATGTAGTTATAGCTCCCAGTTTTGCCACCTACCAGCTGTATGACCTTTGGAAATTATTTAACTTCTGAAATTGTATTTCCTGTCTTCAAAATGAGGACAATAGAAGCAATTTCTTCAAATTTTTGCTTTGAAAATTAAATAAGTTAATGCTGCTGTGTACACTGTTCATAAAGTATTTGGCAAAATGTATTCTTCCAATTAATAGAAAAGAAATGTTTATATAATATTTCTAGAATGAAGTGGATAATGAACAGACATGTAGTTGAAATAAATGTCTGTTATTATGTAAGTCACCAAGATTTGAAGCCCACTGTTTTTTACTTCATAGCATAACTTAGCCTAAGATGTACACAAAAATATTTCCCAAAATAATATAGTAAAGATATAATTCATTCACTTCTCTTATACAAACACATTAGCATTAAGAATACAACAAAGGCAGTATCCTATGTTAATTCTAATGTAATATAGTAACATAAATTTCATTTTAAACATCAAATTAGTAACTAGTATTTAGAGTTCTGGCCTTTCATGCAGTGTTACATGAGTGTAAATTGGTATAACCTTTTCAAAACATAATTTTCAATATATGATAAAGGTATTAAAATTCAAATGGTCTTTGATACAATGTTTTTTTTTTACTTTAACAAAAAAAGGAACAAGACACGTAATGCATGTGTAGAAAAAATTTAATTTTATAAGAATGAATGCATTGAAATATTCTGATGTTAAAAGTAGAAAATTAGTAAAATAAATCATCACCCATAAAGTGAAATATTATACAATTATTTAAATAATATTGGATAAATAAATAATGGCAACAACATTTTAGATATAGAGCAAGAAACAGAATAGAATTGTGAAGCAATTCTACCAATCCTTTTATATTATAAAATATACACAAAGACTGGAGAGAAATAAATCAACATTTTTGACACTAGCTATTAATAAACCTTAAAAGAAGTTAACATGAATTTTTCTTAGACAAGGAAACATTTTTATGAATTTCATTATAAATAAAAACACTAACAAAAAAGGAATGAGATAAGACTGAGTCTTTTCATATACAGGTTGAACACTCTTAATCTGAAAATCTGAAATCCAATAAGCTCCAATGCCTGTAATCACAACTGCTGGGGATGATGAGGCAGGAAGATTGAAAGTTCAAAGCCATCCTAAGCAACTTAGTAAGGACCTAAGCAACTTTGTGAAACCCTTTCTGAAAATAAAAAATAAAAAGGGCCAGGGATGTGGCTATGTGATCCTGGGTTCACTCACCCATACCAAAATAAATAAATTTGATTAATTAATTAATTAAAAATAAAGAAATAAACAATATGCTCCAAAGTCCAAAACATGTTTAGCATCAACATGATGTCACAAGTAAAAAAATTCTATAACAGGAAACCTTGTTTCACCTGCAAACTATTGAAAATATAACATAAAAGTAATTTCAGGCTATGTGTTTGAGATGTATATAAAACTTCATGCTGAGACTTGGGCTGGGGGTGTGGCTTAGTGGTCTAGTGCCCCTGACATGCATACATGTATGCACACATTTACATGCATACATGTATGCACACACCAACAACTTCAAATTGAAAGCTCTATCAGACTGATTACCAAATAAGATACCTCATTATGCATGTGAAAATATTCCAAACTTCAATATGATCTGAGGTTCAAAATACTCCTGGTCACAAGCCTATTGATAAGTGAGACTCAACCTGTATATAAAATTCCAAAATGGGCCATCTGTAATGGAATATGTTTTTTTTTCTTGGAAATTAGTACCCTCTTTGGAGTGTTAAGCATTATCATAGTACCCTCATCCAGACAAGGAATACTAATTCTATTTGTTCTGGTTTATAAATAGGGTTAGTGGTGTTAAGTCTAGGAATATCAGATCTTTACAGCAACAGTAAATGCAAGTATCCCAAGTATATTTGCACTATCCCTTTTTCTAACTAATGTAGACAGGTCTTGGTAATTAAATATTATTTAATTATTAATTTCAGCTGGGGCTGCTAATAATTATGTCCCAATATGATATTCTCTAAGATATCTCACAGGTCATCGATAAACAGAAAGGAAAAAATGAAGGGATTAACAGTAATTATAGCAAAGTGGTTTGCTACTAAATTAATTGAATAAAAAGTAATTGGATTATGTATGATCTTCAACAGCTACTAGAGTTTAAACTTTAATTAAATTGTCAAAGTCATTCAAAAATGAATGTTTGAGCATAAACTATTTTTAAACAACAAGAATAGCAGAATACTAATCAGGGCAGCCCACACCAACAACTTCAAATTGAAAGCTCTATCAGACTGATTACCAAACAATTTCCCACACACTAAAATTAATAGAAAAAAAAGTGTCGAGCTCTGGTAATCATTTACAGACTTTTCAAATATTATTGCTTGATAGGAAGTCAATTAGCATTGATTAAGAAAACTCATTCTTAAACAATTAGCCAGATTGTGTGCAGTAAAGAAAACCTATGTTTTTAATTTTGTGGGGAAATTTTTCATGCCAGAATTCCCAAGCTATGCCATAAGTGATATTTTATTAAGTATTTCTCTATTCACCATGAAAAACATTTTAAACACATTGTATGCCCATGTCTCTGTAGTAGTGTTCAAAAAATAAATAATAAGTGAAATGTTACATAAATAGTATATAAATACACATTTAAATGCATACATGTATGCACACACACATGATCATATCCACCTATTGCCTACGGCCCATGCAGGAGATGAAACTTGGGGTTCCTCTGCATGAAGTGGGCTGGCAGGGAAATAAAGCTAAGAAAAGAAGTCCACAGAAAGTTCACACAACACAGAAAATAATATTAGAAAGCGAGGGCAGGGAGGCTCTTCAACCTTAGGTGTTGACTTCCACACTGGAAAGAAAGAGAGCACTTATGTTTGCTTTATTTATATGGCAGAACTTCAAAGGCATTCCATAAAATGTTCTTCTGCCAAATAAGGTAGGAGGTGGGCTGTCCAGGCCCAATGGGTCACACCCAATTCCAGAGCTAGGAGAGCAGCCTTCCTAGCCCAGCAAAGACTGAAGTCATGTGCATTGTGTAATCCGTTAAGTGGGAGGGGCAGTAAAAGATCCTGGAATGCCAGACCATAATTTTCTCCATGGCTCAAGCCCCAGTGAAGACATTAAATAGCTAATGAAGACATTAAATAGTGGCTTCCCAGAACCTACATCTGGACAGACATGCACATATACATATCTCAACGGGCATATCTGTCCAGCAGCTCAGACAGCTACTTAAAGGTTGAAGTACTGATTGCTGAAGACTTCTTGGGGGAAAGATAAGCAGTTCCTTTTGCTTTTCGTACTCTAGTATGAATTTCATATTTTTACTACTTACTCGAGGGTACAAAAATATGAAACTGCATCAGTCAAACACACAAATTTTGAGTGATAATTGAAGGTGAGAAACTGAGTATGGTGATTTTATAAAGATTTCCTAATATGGGATATGAACTACCTTTATAGAAAATTCAGTTTTTATCTTCTTGCTGAGAAATGCTTACCAAAATGATCCACAAGTCATACTACATCTGATTTTTCAAAGATACATGTTGAGTTACTTTCAATTTGAACCAAAGTCTTCTCTAGGTATTTATAATAGATTGGGATCACTTGATTTTGTGTGACTATTTTATGTACAGATATTTGAAGTTTAAATTACGAAGCAATAATTTTCTTCTCTATTTTTGGAATATGAAACTTTTGTTTTAAAAAGAAAACAAGATTAAGGAACTACATTCTATTTCTTGAGTATTGTTTTGATACACACACACACACACACACACATAATTCATTCATTCATTTCTCCCAGTAATACATTGAGAAAGAAGTTTCCTTTGAAAAAAAATAGGTATCTGTAGTTCAGAGGCGTTCAGCACTTTTCTTAAGGTCACACAGTCAGTAGATCATAGAACAGAGAGTACATCTCAAAGCCCTGCTCATTACATTCTCCAGAAAAGATATGAGGTGTTTAGGCCTTTGCATGGGCTGGGGAGCCAGTGCAGGAGAAATGTTGAAAATGTTCTTTCTTCTCTTTAATTAGTTCCCCATTGGCAGTTCCTCTACCTCAAGGCAAATTCACCACATTGACCCTAACTATACTCCTTTATTCCAAACTTAATTTAGAAAGATTGACAGTCCTAGGTATAAAATTAACTGGTCACATATTTTAGGATAACTGGCAGTGAAATTAATGCCACTTGTCAAAAATAAAACTAAACCTATAGGCGATTCATGCTCCCTAATACAGAAAGATTTTTAAGCATAATAACAAAGAATGTCAGATGGTTTGTAATAATTTTGTGCTGTATAAAAGCAAAATCATTTTACTGGCAATTATTAAGGTATTTCTGAATATTCAAGAAATGATGTAGTAAAGCTATAACAGACTTTCATCATCCTTTGGTAAATATAAATCTTATCTATAGACAGTTTTTCTCATTTGTTTATGCGGTAAATTTTTATGAAATTTACTTTGGACCAGACAATGAGCAAGGCACTAGAAATTCTAAGGTGCCTATGATGTGTCTTCTGAGTGTAAGAAGTTCATTTTGAAGATGGAAAAAAATGCATGTCTTTAAATTCTAGTGATATCCTATGATAAATGCTCCATTACTGCCAGAATTAAAGCCTATGAGATGTAAGAAATGAAATAGAATAAACCTGAGGAAATCTGGAAGAACTTCACTAAAGAAATTATGTTTCTGATGGTTTTGAATAAACAGGTAGAAGTTTGTAATGTAAGCAATGATAAGAAGAGTTCAAGCTTTCCTTTACTTGCTAATATGGTACTTCCATATACAACATTACCACTTTAATAAAAGATTATTTTATTAGTTTACAAGTATTTATAGGTGAGTGATGATGGTGTTAATAGTAGTGGAATGGTGGTGGTGGTATGGTGATAGCAATGGTGATAATTGTGGTGAAATTCAAGTATGGAACAGTCTTGTTAAACATAATCAAGATCCAGACAAGAACAGATACAATAATCACATTATTAAGTATTTTTAATGATTCATAATTATAGGAAAAACTAACTAGTTGTTTGGTGTGTACTTCAACTTCTTTGAATAAAAATATCCTTTCAATATAAAATTATCATCCTTTTATAGTGAACATCAAACTTACAAAAAGTATACAACAAGAAGAAAATTTATGTTAACAGAAAGAAATAGCTACATGAAAGTTGGAAATCAATAGATGTTACACTTACCTATGCTGACCTCAAAATGCCTATTAGGAACTTCTGTACTCCTTAAATATCGTGGTTTCTATGAGAAAAGTTCAAATTTTATTGTCTCAAACTAATAATTAAGGGTTTATTAGAGATATTGGGAATGATGAAACAGGAATGTAGAAGGTAAAGGGTATATGTGGAAAATAAAATAAAATGGGTCAGTTTATATTTATTTCCTGACTTTGTTTTATTTCTTTATTTGAGAATGAGGTACATACAAAGGCTTTCCATGCATTTGTTTTGCACAGGATAAGACACAAGATGCAAAAGTACAAATGCCTCAAAGTGCTTAATATTAAATCTTTTCAAATAGAATTGACAGGTTATTGGAATAAAACCAATGAAGATGAGGTTAGACCTATTTTTAGAAAAAATGCCACAAGATAATGGTGTTATCTGTGTATGTATATGGGAGCACACCTCAATGTATTCAGGCTGCTGGGGCAAAAATACCACAAACTCGGTGACTTGTAGAAAACGGAAATTTATTCAATTTATTTATTCTTTAAATAAATGAATATTTTTCCATCACAGTTCTGGAGGCTGAGAGATCCAATTTCAGTGCACCTGAAGATTTGTCCAGTGAGTCCTCATTTCTCATAGTCAAAGGCCTCTTGCTGTATTCTCACATGGTGGATAGGACAAGAGACATCTCTGGCCAACTTTTGCAAGGGCACTAATATTATTATTACCTGTTAAAGAGCCTACCTCCTAATCCTACTGCCTTGGGGATTATGTTTCAATATAGGATTTGGGAGAGACAAAAACATTCAGACTATAGTGGTGTGTTTTTATATATACTGTGCTTTGACATTTATTTTGCTATTAAAAAGCCAGTGTATCTTTCATTAAAAGTTTATTTTGTATTATTTGGGTGACTTGAAATACCAGAAATTTATTCTTTCATGATCTAGAGGATAGAAATCTGAAAGAAAGATATTGGAAGGACCATACTGTCTCTGAGGCCTTTAGACAGCACATCTTTTCTTGATTCTTTCAGCTTCTGGTAGCCCAAGGTGAATGTTCCCTGGCTTGAAGAGCTAGTAGGACTGTAGACTGTCTGCACCTTCACATGGCATTCTCCCTGTGTGTCTGTGTCTTCCTCTTCTCACTAGTATGCTAGTCACACTGGCACACAGCCCACCTACACTAATCTCTCCTCATCTTAAATAATTACATCTGCAATGAAACTATTTCCCACTAAGGTCACATTCTGAGACACTAGGCCTTTGTATTTTAACACATCTTTGTGATAGATACAGTTCATCTCATTGCTCTATGGAGTATTGTCTCATTCCGTCTTTGTTGCCATTGTATTCAAAATAGATTTTCTGTAGGCAGTGTTTGTGTGTATGGGTGCAGCCTGCTCTAAGAGTCCTTCTCTCAGGGCTGTAGGATTAACAACAGCCACAAGACCCACTCAAACCTCCCACAGGGCAGACACTATGTGTCACTTAGCAGTATTGTGTAACAGGATGCAAGGATTTCCAGGAGACAAGATCACCTTGTCACAGGTGTAACTTTCATAAACCTTAAAAAATAGTTTGCCTTAACAAGAACAGTTTAAACTATCTTTATAAAGTATTAACCTCGTAACAGACTTGAACCAGTAAAGGTTTAAGAATAGAAGAAGAACCACCCCCACCAAACTCTGAGGATGATCTCTTGTCAGAGAGGCTCCTGGTATCAGTCATCAGATCCTCTGACTACATCTGGCCCGTGTCTCAGCCTGCCCCGGCTCTTTATCATGTGAGTGCTGTCAAAATACACTGCTTGAGCATCAAGTATTGTTCAAGACTCATCTTTGGTAGAAAATGCTCCTGGGGAAAGTAAATAACAACGACCACCTGAAATCTTCAAGCATGACAATATGTATATGTGACAGTATATGTGTTTATTTTTGTATTATTCTGCCAATCTTTCTGCCTTTTAGCATTTGTAATTATTCAAATGGTTTTGTTTAGTGAATGTCTTTAAATAAATGAATATTTTTCCCTGATGTCTTTAACTGTGATATGGTTCAGGAAAAATGAAGGAGCCTGCTTTGATTAATGGTGTAACCAAATCCATTCTTATATTTAAAAAATAAAAATAGTGTTCAGTTTTGCCTTCCCTAATTAAAAGTTTATACATACATTAGGTCTATATATACACACACACACACGTTGTATACTTCAATCTAATTTTCTTTTTTTTTTCTTCCAGTGCTGGGGTTTGAACCCAGAGCTGTGTGCATATTAGGCAAATGATCTCCCACGGAGGTAACTATCCAGCCCACCAATTATATATCTGTAATTCCAAAACTCAGTTTTGCTCTAACAAAACAAATACTATAATTACAATACACTACTACCAATTATACTTTAAAAATGATATAGTACTATGTAAGCATAAGGATGCATTGATTATAATTGCAGTCAAAAGAACAAGGCTGACAATAATGATGATAGTTTCAGGATCACCACAGTCTTGAGTCCCCCAGCACGGAATAGTATGTTCTTCATGGAGCAAATTATTTCCTAATTTATGCCCAACATAGGTCAAGCAGATGTTTTTGGATTCTAGATCTACTGAGGTAAGGATATTTTCAATAATGTTTGAAAAGAACATAATGTTCCAGTTGGTAAGAGTTTTTATAAACTTTAATATTATATGTCAATCACATCTCTCTTATGTAAATCAATTCAAATACAATTGTATATAGTTTATCTTCTCATAGCACAGGTGGTCATTTAAGACTTTATCTTTTAATCAGCAATATTTCAATGCTATTATGTTAAATTTCACATGAGTTCCAATCTTCCTATTGGCCTTTATTAGTGATTTTTTAGTATTACTGAGGTGTGTTTGCTTGTTTCCTTGTTTTTTTTCTGTTGAAGAAATTCTAAATTCTAATTAGACATGATAAAAAGTGATAATGAATCCTAATTGAAATAAGAAGTGTGTTGGAGAACATAAAAAGAATAGTCTAGACAATTTCCTCAACTCCAGACATGACCTGGAGAGTAATACATACACCATAAAATTCAGGTAATAGGGAAGTTGCTAACTAGGTAGGACTACTATTGAAATTTTAGAATTAGTAAGATTATAAAACAATTTGTAACCTGTTGTATAAGAGTTTAAAGCTATGTTTATCTATTTTTTATTTTTTTTAGGTGTAGACAGATACAATACCTTCATTTCATTTATTTTTATGTGGTACTGAGGATCGAACTCAGGGCCTTACACATAGGAGACAAGTATAGTACCACTGAGCCAGAACACCAGCCCTATGTTCATCTTTATATGATCAGAGATCTTTCCAACAATTGTTTAATATATCTATAACTATGTAGCTACATCATGCAAAATTATATGATTTCAAAGGGAATAACATTTTCTTCCTGTTTAAGCAACACTGCTTAAATTGGATCTACAGTTGTGCGTACACACACACACACACACACACACACATACAAAACACAAAATCAGACAACCTCACCCCAGGAAGCAGCATTTCATATCAGTTGGTATTTTGTTTTAAGTAGAAAAAAATGGTCTATATTTTAGACTATAAAGTCGTTTTTTACTTTTCAGAGAGTTTTGTTCTGTGTATGTTCTTTTTTTTTTCTTTGCTCTATAACACATTATTGCAAAATGAGGGACAGCAAAATTCTTTCTTGAAGAGAAATATAGCTCAGATCCTATTTCTATATGGGCAACAAAAACTTTTTCCCCATTATTATTATTAGAATGCATTTTCTTTTTATTGGTGCATAACAATTACACAGAATTGGTATCATTGAGGAATATCTGTGTATAAACAATGCTTGTGTCCATGCCCTTTATTACAAAATATAGTTTCTCTAAATTTTATAAACTACATTTCACGTATGTAAAAGTGAAAGATAGAATAATTCTGAATAATTAGGTAATTGGAATGTACATTGTTAATCTACATTACATATATATAAAATTCAACTTTTTAATGGGAATTTATAAACTGCAAGAGAAAAACATTTTTAATGGTGATTAGAATAAGCATTTATTAAATGCATGCCATATGATTAAATGCAGATATAAAATTATTTATATAAAAGTATAAATTGAGCATATTTCTTTCCCATGGAGTTGAGCTAAAATAAGAGATATGTGTGAGATTTGTTCTGGGTTTAAGAATTTGAATGGCAAGCCAGAGTTGTTGGTTTTTATAGATGTTGAAAATGAAAGTGCTGAGGTGACTTTTACTCCAAAAGTGTTTTCCTAATAAAATTTACAAGGTCTGATAAAATTTATACGATGTCTCAGCTCCTGTCAATCTTCTATAACCCTTAGGATTTAAATGGATCAAGAAGTAAAGAGAGTCACAACTTTCAAGATTACAATATTGTACTTAGTTCTCAAAATGTTTCTAGAAAAAACTTTGAAGGACCTTTGGTAAGTGTACTTTCCAGATACTGCATTTTTTTCTTTAAATTTTTCCACTGTAGGTTAAATGGAAAAACAGTGATGTGAAACTTGGTCTTTAAATGCAGTTTTAATATTGCATAGAAATCAGATTCTCCAACATTGGAGTATATATTACTATTATCTCCATGGTTTTACCAAACTAAATATTATGGATGGATTGACTAATATCTTCATTCTCACAGTGTATAAAATATATACATTAGGAGATATAGTTATAAAACAGTATGAATTGCATTTGGTGTAGGTGGTTATTATGGCTGAAGATGCTTTTTCCTTTAGCTGTCTTCCTCCTCAACAGAAAGCATCTCTTCCAAGTGGGTGTATAAGAAAACAGTGCTGAATAAAGTATTCTCATGAGATTATCATAGGTTTCAAATTTTTGAAAATTAAAAAAATATATTTTCTGTGGGAAAGAATTTTAAGTAATAATAAAATAATTTTTTAAATTTCGTTGTGCTGATAATTTACCCTGAAGTCATTAAATTCTGCATTTGACCTATTTTGGTTAACAGAAAACTTATTAACAGTTATCAGTCACTATGATCTAGTACATGTAGATATGCTATGAGATTTCCTTGTTCATTAATTCTAACTCAAATTCTACTCTTACAGAAGCAAGAAGCTGTTCCTTTGACAATACAGTAGTAAGAAATATCAGTTTAAAAGTTAAACTATGCTTACACTAACCTTGTCATTCATATCTATTTCTACACAGTGAAAGAAATTGAAATTAAGTATGTCATAAGATACAAAAGGCTTTATTCCAGTTAAATGGTTAGGTCATTTCAAAATTAGAATTATACTTCTAGATTTTTCATGATACTAATAAATTGGAATATGCCATTTGGATATGCAAGGACTAACCCAATTAATTCCAAGGTAGATATTTAAGAAAAAAAGACAGAGTAGTAAGTTTTAATTTGGAATCTTACAATCAAGACTTGAATGTGAGCTTCTATATTTTCTCTGCTCTTGTAGAGCAACATGCTCTAGAATAATTTTTTTTTTCAATTTAAAATGAAGATATTAATGCTAAGGTATTTTTGAAGGAAAAATAATTCTGTAATAAAGGAAAAACCTAATCAAAATATTAGTCCACTTCTGAAGGAACAAAGTAATGTCCAATGCCCAAATAATTATTGTATTTTATTTCAAATGGTTAAATTAAAATAGCATTGGTTCAACTTAGTGGGTCATCTATGCATCTTGTACAATATTTATTACAAATAATTGTCAACTTTAAAACAGATATTTACTACTATTAGAAAACAAGGTTGTTCGTTTTAATAACAATTAGTATATGCTCTGAATCTTCCTTATAAAACAAAAAAACAATTGAACATAAAAATGTACAGATTACTGAATTCCATATAAGAAGGCATAAGAGCATAAATATTGATAGGATATCATGATGTACTTATGAATTCAACAGTGACTTCTAAAGAAAAAGAGAAGAAAGAAACAAAGAGAAAGAAGGAAAAAGGGCAGAAGAAAGAAAAGAAGGAAGGAAAAGACAATACTTGGACATAGGGACTTGAAACTCTTCAAATTTCCCACAAGTTTCAGTCTTTCCATGTGTGTGCGCACACTTAGGTACTTATGTATAACGTCGCTTCACCTTAATACGCTGATTCAATCTAGATATATTAAAGGCTTCATAACACATATGAACACATTCTTATTGAAAAGCAGTACTGTTATTGGATGAGATTTATGAAAAGGTCAAGACGTTACTTTTCTCTTAATTAAGTTTTGTTACATTTTATGAATATTATATAACCTTTAGAATCAGATATCCTTACATTTATTATAAATATTCTACAATGTAAGCTGATTTTTTAAAATGTGTAATATGGAACAATTTAAAAAAAATTTTTTTAGTAGTCAATGAACCTTTATTTTACTTATTGTATGATACGCAGTGCTGAGAATCAAACCCAGTGCCTCACACATGCTAGGCAAGCCCTCTGGCACTGTGCCACAATCCCAGCCCAATATGGAACAATTTTAATGGGATAAATATACATCATAACACCTAAATTGTATTAAATCTATACATATGTAAATTTACATACATAAAATAAAATGTAACATGATCCAGCTCAGGGATCAGCTGATAACAATCTTAGATCTTGTATTCAAATGCCTCAGTGGGGAGATAATTACCATGTTTAAACTTGAAAAACAAAGAAGTCTTCAGTCATTCAGTAAGGATCTTCAGATTCAGTGAGGTTCTTCCTCAGTATGGAATTCCTAAGCCTAAGGAAAATGACACTCTACCCAGGGTACAGTTTCCTTGCAGGCAATAAGATAATGTTTTTTTTTTTTTTTTTTTAATTACTACAGTGTTCCTCCACATATGGCCAATGTTGAGAAACAATTATTGATATTAATTTCTCTAGCAACTTATATTTTCTCCACACGAATGTTAACTTTTCTGATCTACTAAGTCTCCTCACTATGTGATTTGTTAAACATAAGAGACATATTCATTTGCCATGATTGTGAATGATCCAAGCAGAAATATTTTGAATATAATTTGCCTGTAAGAAAAGATATAGCATTTTAAATTTTATGTACAGGTAATACTTATTAATATGTTGAAAAATACTGGAAAGTCAAAAATAAAATTGACCAATTGCAATCAGTAAGCTAAGAAGAGGAACAGAATTGGGAAAGGAACAAAAGAGATTTACAGGAATACAAGTAATAATAAATGTTAGCAAGGATAGGGAGAAAGGGTACACTCATATGTTGCAAATTAATGGAACCACTCAGGAAAGTACTATGGATATTCCTCAAAAAACTAGAAATAGAAGCACCACTTGACCAAGTTATACCATTTGTCAGTGTATATCCAAAGGAGTTAAAATCATCATATTATAGTGTTACAGCCACATCAATGTTTATAGCAGTTCAATTTGCAATAGCTAAGCTATGGAACCAACCTAGGTGTCCTTCAAGAGGTGAATGGATAAAGAAAATGTTATATATATATATATATATATATACACACACACACATCACATATATATATAATATAAAATTATATAATGTATATATGTATACATGATGCAATATATATAAATGTAATATATAATATATAATGTAATAATATATGTGTTTTTAATGGTGTATTGAAGTTTTATTAACTTTTTGTTTTAATAAAATGTATATAATGCTAATTTATTATTTATTTATTTAATTCATTTTTTAATATGATAGCAAAATGCATTACAATTCTTATTACATATATCGAGCACAATTTTTCATATCTCTGGTTGTATAGATAGTATATTCACATCAATTAGTGTCTTCATATCAGTACTTTGGATAGGAATGATCAACACATTCCACCATCATTAATTATCCCATGCTCCCTCCTTCCCCTCCAACTCTTCTGCCCTACCTAGAGTTCATCTATTCCTCCCATGCTCCCACTTCCTATCCCACTATGAATCAGCCTCCTTATATTAAAAAAAAACAAAAAACAAAAAAATCATTCAGCATTTGGTTTTTTGGGATTGGCTAACTTCATTTAGAATTATCTTCTTTAACTCCATCCATTTACCTGCAAAGGCTGTGATTTTATTCTCTTTTTCTTTATGCTGAGTAATATTCCATTGTGTATATATGCCACATTTTTTTATCCTTTCATTTATTGAAGGGCATCTAGGTTGCTTCCACAGTTTAGCAATTGTGAGTTGTGCTGCTATAAACATTGATGTGGCTGTGTCCCTGTAGTATGCTGTTTTTAAGTCTTTTGGGTTATATAAGTGTTTTACACATACACACACACACACACACACAGGAATATTACTCAGCCACATAAAAGAATGCCTTTATGATATTTGCCAGTAAATGGATGAATCTGGAAACTATGCTACTAAATGAAGTAAGCCAGTCCCAAAAAACAAAAGAGCAATGCTCTGTCTGATATGTGGATGCTAACATGCCGCAGTCTGGCTGGGCACAAATCACGAGCCACTGAAGCAGGGACAAACTTTATTTCTGAACTCCACCAGCACACTCCACACACGGCTCCCCCCGGGAACTTTCCCATACATCACGCACTCCTCCAGGAACCACCAACTGGAAATCCCTCCTCTGGCACTTCCCCAACCAATGGGAACTCTCCGGGAATCCCCTCGAGAACTCTAAAGTAGAGAACTCCAAAGTAGCAGGCCAAGGTGGACAGCAGGGGTCTAATATACACAGCTTAACATAACCATTATCATCTCAATGGCTTGCTGGTGTCACGTCTCAACCACTCCTTTCTGGCAGAAAGGCCATGCATCATTTGGACTGGGCTATGGCTCTCAGCACTAACACACAAGAAGGTGGGGAGAGGAAAAATACAAGTTCAGTAGACTAGGCAAAGGGGAATAAAGGGAAGGGAGGGGGATAGGAATAGGAAAGGCATTGGAATAACTGACATAACTTTCTTATGTACATATATTAATACATCACATCGTGGGAAACCACAAGATTGGTTTCCTAGTTAAAAGTAGATATACCCCATGTTTGTATCAATATGTCAAAATTTACTCTACTGCCATGTGTAACTGAAAAGAACAAATAAAAAGATTTAACTGCTAAAGGAAATGTTTACTCAACTATATAAATATTTATGAAGCAGATGTATTAAACTGTTATTGTGTTAATTATAGACAGTAAGAAATGTTTTATCTGTATCTATAAATTGATAAAAATTTGTATTAGATTTTTAAAAATAATAATATTAATTTATTGAGGGCCTAATATACATCAGACACTGTATTAAGTGTGTTTTATATGTTATGCACTTTTAATCCTGTTATAACTAATATATTATTATTTTTTCAATAGTTTAATAAATCCTTCTTCTTCTTCTTCTTCTTCTTTTTTTTTTTTTTTTTTTTTGTACCAGGGATTGAACTCAGGAGCACTCAACCACTGAGCCACATTCTTAGCCCTATTTTGTATTTTATTTCGAGACAGGGTCTCACTGAGTTGCATAAAACCTCACCATTGCTAAGGCTGATTTTGAAGTCAAGATCCTCCTGTCTCAGTCTCCTTAGCTGCTGGGATTACAGGCATGAGCAACTGTGCCCAGCTATTTTTAAAATTAGAATACAGAATATTTCTGAGAAAAGGCAAGTTTCTCCACATTCATTTTACAAGCCTCTAATATCCTTCGAAATGTAAGGGTAAAAGAAATTGAAGTTAAAGCGTAAAAGTTAAAGGGTAAAAGACCAGGTGTTGTAAAGTTTCTAAGCTGCAAGGTCTGAGTTAAAATGTAAAGGATTAGGTATTGTTAGGTTTCTATGCTACCTGCAAAACCTGAAATTTCTGTAGCTGTTAAGACAATGCTTAGAACTGCCCAGTAAATATTTCCCCTGACTATTTGGTTGTTTAATAAGGGCTCTGTGTGGTCGCACGTAGGCATTGCAGGGCCTGGACCAATCAGTTTAAATGTAACCCCCTCCTTAGGAATGACCTATCACTCCAGCCTGACCTGTTCCCGCCAATGAATGAACTAATCATGTTTAGGAGTTGTTGTTCAATTTTCCCGCACCTCATGATGATTTGTTCTGATGTATACAAAGTCCTCCGCCCTCCCCAAAAAGTGTACTTAAGCAGTGCTCAGCCCCTGCTCGGGGCTCTGGCTGCTTTCCCTTCTTGAGTGGGCATGGAGCCCCAGCATGCTGGTTCAATAAATCCCCTTCTGCCAATTGCATGAGTGGTCACTTGGTGGTCTCTTTCTCCGACGCTTTGCCTGACCCTTACATTTGGTGCATTGGCCGGGAAAAGCGCATTGCTGGACAAGGAGACCTCCAACGGACTCCTTTAGGGGGTAAGTAAGGTGCCTCTTCCTCTTCTTCTTCCTCCTTTTCTTCTCCTCCTTGTTCTCCTTCTTGTTTTTCCTTTGCGATTGCTTAGAGCTTTTTGGTTTTTGGCTCGATGGAGAGCGTAAGTTCTCAGAGCTTTTTAGTTTTGGGCTTGGTGGAGAGCGTAAGTTCTCAGAGCTTTTTGGTTCAGGTTTGGTTTTTGGCTTGGATTGGTTTGGTTGGGTTGGCAGCGTGGCCGTCAGCAGAGAGTGTAAATTCTCCCTGGCAGTGGTGACAGACCTGTCCTAATCCACAGGCCACTCCTCTTAAGGGACGCCTTGGAGGATTTGGGGGGGGCAAAAGTGCCCCCAGTTGGTAGAGGGACAAGAGTGCCCTCGTTTGTACTCTGCTGCCAACCCGTTTGGTTTCGCCGGCAATTCCTTTTCTCAGGTTGAATTCACTGCCTGTCTTTAATCTTTGCTTCTAAACTTGTGTTAAACGTTTACTGTGTGTCCGTGTTTGTGTCACGTTTGTATTGTCCCTGTCTCTGCCTGAGTAACTCCCAGTATAGGACAAAGCCATTCCACGCCTCTGTCCCTGAAGCCTTTCCTGGTCCCTGCCTCCACTCCGACCCCTTCCCCCAAGATCCTATCACTCAATCCTTCTGCTCCTCCCCCTTTTCCCCTCCATTCTCCCTGAGTCACAGATTGTAGATCTTGGGGTTGTGAACGAATGGGAGCTGCATGATGATCTTTGTGTGTCTTTTTGTCTGTGTCTCTGTTAAGTGTGATGGCATTGTTTTACTTTGGACCGATGCAGAGTCCCAAATTCCAAATGGCCTTAGATGTGTGGAAGTAACTTTAGCTAAATTTTAACCTAATGCTTCTCCTGTGAGGGACCAAAAGTCAATAGAACCGCCAGCTTTTCTGTTCTCACCTTTTACACCTCTCTTAGCTATGTTTTAAAGAACTTTGATAAACTTTACCCCCCTTTGTTAAGCGAGATTAGGGGAGCAGTGTTTTCTTTTCTTCCCGTAGTTGGCTTGAGCATGCCCACTGCAGAGGGAAATGCCTGGGGTCTAAAAACTTTGATATCTCGCTTAAACTTTTCTCAAACTCGAAACAACTGCAAGCAGAAGATGAGCTTTTTGGGAAGCTGACTACTGAAAAGTTAGGAGATGTGAGAAATGCCTAGTGCCTGGGGTCAGACCAAGCCAGAGGAACTAATCCTATAAGTAAAAGGTGGAACTAAGGGCCTCCCAGCAGCTGCCAAAGCCATTTTGCTTTGGGGAGTTTCCTCCTTCCTTACCTGCACTTTACGGATTACCCCACCTCTGTTTGCTTAACTAATGGGACAATAAATGCAGTAATGTGTTAATGTTATAGATTGTTTCTTGGGGATGATCTTGGCTAAATGTGTATCTAAAAGATAATTTTTTTTATTGTAACAATTTGGTATCTGAATGGGTTTCTAAAGCATTGCACTATCTTGCAGTTAAAAGTTGGGTTTAAGCAATTGTTTAGTTTGATTTCAGATAGTTCATGCTAGAAAACTTAAATACTTAGGATAAAAAATTAAAAAGTTTCAATTTTGAACTGGGTAGCCTGAGAAAATTTCACTAGGTATTCCAGTGCATTAACTTGGGTGAAGATAATAAATTATGATATGATATCTGTTCCCCTCAGTGTGTAAGATTCAGAAAAAAAGGGGGTGCTAAATTAAAACGTTGGTCTGGCTTATTGAAATGACATTAATTGGCAACAGTCTTGGGAATTTTTAAGGCTTGATTTTGGATATACATGGTAGAACTTAATACTACTTTAGGAACTTCAGAACAAAGGAAGCAGCTTAATGATCCTGAGGGAATTTCCTCTGATGGTGGCCTTTATATTATCAGAAAAAGATCCTATTTTCAGTTTTGTGTGAGCAAGTGTTTCTAATGTAAAGAGATATAAAGATATAAAATTTTGAGAATTGCATCTTAAACCTGGAAATTATGACTTATAGCTAAAATGCCTTAGGCATGAGGTTTCTGCTCAGAATTCCAGTTTTCCCAGTTCCTTCCAGACCTCAGCCAGGACTTAAGCTGATATGCAAATAGAAGAAGCCTGGAATACTCAGCAGGAGACAGATTTCAGGCCCAAGGAAAAAAAGAGTTAAAGTGTCTTTTTACCTGAACTCAAACTAGACCCCAACCAAAAAGTAAATTATATGGTATTTATTAATTACTGGCCAGTCATCTTTTTTTAGGACTCTTGCTTTTTCTTAGATTCTGTATTTTTTTTTTGGAGCTCATGATTTTAATCCCACAGATGGGTTAATGTTTTCTGATCAGTTCTATTTCTGATCAACTGTGGAGTTTTTAAACATTGCAATGGAGATTTCACCTGAAAAAGCTACAAGGGTGTTACACTTGTGTTATGTGTTGTATGCCGGTATGTCTGTATGTGTGTATGTCCATATATCCTGCAGTGATATGACAATTGACAGATGAGGAGCGCTCATAAAAAAATTTAAAAATGGATCCAAATATCTTTGATTCACGTGATTCAAATGGTTCAATTTAAATTGGGTAAACAGATAAAATGTTGATGTCTATAAAATAATCTGCTTAAATTCAGAAATTTACAGATATTGTTTTAAAGTGTGAACAGAAGGAGGTTAACAGATGGAAAAGAAAAACTAGAAAGTTTTAGGTATGGATTTAATAGAGGGAAAATGTGTTTCTGGATAAGAGAGTCTATGTGATTAAGTAATTAAGAAGGTTTAAGTAAGTGATAAAAAAGGTTTGTGTAAGTTGGTTATGTGTGTAAGTTTTTGAGCAAATAATCTTAAAGAAATTAAAGATTATACAACTATGGTTAAACAACAGCTGTTATTTTTCAATATTGTAATGTTGTTACTTTAAAAGCTAACCTCGGTTAATATAAAAACATCAATGTAATTATGGTGCTATTAATGTGTTCATATCTTCCAGGTATACAAGTCTATAAGGTAGAAGCTTCAAAAGAACATTGTATCAAGCTGGTGTTCTAAAGTTGTATGGTAATTTTAGGCTTAAAAGAAAAAAACATGTTGGAGATTTGTTTATATCATTTGTGTTCTATGATTGGACTTGTTATCAATAAGATATGTATGGTTCCATGTTACTTTTTACACTGAGATACAATTTAAATGTATTTTTAAGTTAATGAGAGCCTAATCTGTGTAAAGGTTTTATTGTAAAACACCAAAGTACTTTGCTACTTTTCTACAAAAGGTTAAAAGCTTTCAGCCTTTAATTCATGTTTTAGGTGTGATATTATGTTGTGTTAGCTAATGTTCATGTAAACTTGAACAACAATTTATGTAAACTTTGTAAAATGATCAGCTTCAGAACTATAGTACTTGAGATTTATAAAGAGCCTTGCCTTACTTGAGATAAGGCTCTGTCCCATCTCACTACATGTGAAAGTGGCTATGAAAGAAGTAAGCCAGATTCCAGTACAGTTAAAGTTGTGTCCAAAAGTAGGTTTTTGCCAAGATTACTAGGATCTCAAATAGTGAATTATGATGTATAACTCTGCCAGAATTCAAGGTAGCCATTATGTAAGCTAAATATGTTTTTACCCTAGTTAGTTTTGTTTTGTAGTTTGCTTATAGATGGTTTAAGGATTGCCTCTTAATGTTTTAAAGAGGTATTGCTTTAAGAACACAACCTGGGTCAACATAAGATAAGGAGTTATCACCTACAGGATAGAGAGATAGACATTAAAGCCCAGTGGTCTTAATATAAGGCTGTTAACTTATTTTCTGGATGTTTAAGATCAAGTTTTTAAAATTAGTTAAATTAAAAGGGCCAAGAAAACCAATATTTGGCTCTTGCCCTCTGAGTCAGTCTGAATCAGGGAATAGGGGACTTCTCCAAAGGGCTCTGCAACTCTAGGCCACATAACCTCCTGAGCAGGGAGATTAATGAGACCAGTGGAGGACAGAAAGCCAATTGGTGCATTTGCTGTAAAGAGGAGGGTCATTAAAAAGGGGAGACATCCCTGATGCTTCTGAGGGAAGCCACATGGTCAAGCAAGGCCTGGACCCATCCAAAGGTAAATGGCACTAGCAGAACTGAGAAGCTGCTATGAAGTTCCCCGAGGACTCCCAGGGAAACTCAGCTGACTGTTGACAATAGATAAGAACAAAAGTCAGTTTGACTTGCTTCATCTTAAACACTTAGCAAAGATAGTTAAAGCCAAAGCACAGCTGTTCCTGGACATTTTAAATGATAATAATAGTTAAATGTAACTTCCAAAAATAAGTAAACTAGAGGCTACAAAAGAGATTCTCAGACAGGAATGCCTGATAACTATTAAAAGGAACTGCCAGAGTAGTTTTTAGTTTAAGGCCCACAGATATTCCTAACCTACACAGGTAGGCTTGGTGTTTGCTAGTATGGTTATCCAGCCCTAAGTAGCAAAATTAAAGGTTTCTCTATTAGACATAGGTCATACTAGTAAAAAGGACATCTGTAAACCTAAATGTTAGTCGTTGTGTTTACATCCCTGACATTTCTGGCAAGGTGACAAATATCCTTAAAGATTTACATGCTTAGATAGAAGCCATGTCCTCAGCAACTTTGTCGTGGAAACAATATCTTAGCTTCTGGTTCTTGGTACTTCCTGGTGGAAAACATTGTTAGTCTCTGTCTTGGCCATTATACTCATTGGCATATTCCTGTGCTGTGACATTTATTGCTGCATCAATATGGTTCCAGTAAATTAATGAATTCTTGTTTCTCTTATAGACCACCTATCACTCGAATGGCCCTCCAGCCTAATACTTCTCAATTGGACTTTTATCATGGACCACTCGATAGACCCGATATTTTTAAAGGGGGACTCCAAACTGCTTGCCCCACACTGTCCCTTTTCAGCCTGAAGAAGCCAGAAAGATTCTCTTCACCCCCCCTTCCTTACAGCAGTAAGGAGTTCCCAAATTAGAGGGGGAAATGAAGCCAGATTTTAAGTTAGGTAGTCAGTGTAGTTAGATAAATCGGGGTCTAATACCGAGTGGAATCTAAAACGGAGGCCATGCTGAAAATGATTCCAGGGAACGCAAAACAACTCATGAAATGTGAAACCCTTCAATAATTGTGATGCATTACTTTTAAGATTAAAAGTAGTCAGAAAAAGGAGTGGGGAATGTAAGGGTAAAAGAAATTGAAGTTAAAGCATTAAAGTTAAAGGGTAAAAGACCGGGTGTTGTAAAGTTTCTAAGCTGCAAGGTCTGCGTTAAAATGTAAAGGATTAGGTATTGTTAGGTTTCTATGCTACCTGCAAAACCTGAAATTTCTGTAGCTGTTAAGACAATGCTTAGAACTGCCCAGTAAATATTTCCCCTGACTATTTGGTCGTTTAATAAGGGCTCTGTGTGGTCGCACGTAGGCATTGCAGGGCCTGGACCAATCAGTTTAAATGTAACCCCCTCCTTAGGAATGACCTATCACTCCAGCCTGACCTGTTCCCGCCAATGAATGAACTAATCATGTTTAGGAGTTGTTGTTCAATTTTCCCGCACCTCATGATGATTTGTTCTGATGTATACAAAGTCCTCCGCCCTCCCCAAAAAGTGTACTTAAGCAGTGCTCAGCCCCTGCTCGGGGCTCTGGCTGCTTTCCCTTCTTGAGTGGGCACGGAGCCCCAGCATGCTGGTTCAATAAATCCCCTTCTGCCAATTGCATGAGTGGTCACTTGGTGGTCTCTTTCTCCGACGCTTCGCCTGACCCTTACAGAAATTAAATATCTACTAAGCAAAACTGAAGTTGGAATGAAAATTTGCCTGACTTCTCTTCTCACATGTATTTCCATCAAGATTGTTATGGTAATAAGACTGAAAGGAAACATGTAATTCTAGGAAAAATTCAAGAAAGTATTTAAATATTGAATAGATGTTTCTTGAATAAAAATTTAAAATGTACTATTTTGTAATGTGCACTCATTCTTAAACTTTGATGATATTCATGAATAAGATTTGAATTAAGTGACTTAACGCTTTTTTTAAGAAAGAGAGAGAGAATTTTTTAATATTTATTTTTCAGTTTTCAGTGGACATAACATCTTTATTTTATTTTATGTGGTGCATCCCCAGCTCGACTTAACGCTTTTTATCTACCATTTTGATCTTTAACTTTATGATAAATAAGCATAATATTGGCAAGTTGGCATTATGTCATTTGGAAAGGAAATGTGACAATTTTTTTGACGTAAAATAAATCTGTCCTTTAAATTTTGTTGTAAAATATACGAATACTCTAATTCAAAATATTCTTGAAATACAGAACAGATTCCAATATCACATTTATTTTTATTTGGTAGAACATCAAGATTATCTGCTGATCCTCATTTCTTGTTATTCTTTCGTTATATTATTAAGAACCAGTAAAAAATGTGTTGTTAGTAAATAGATTCTAATTAAATATTTGAGGATAACTATCTTGAAACTAAACCTTTATTTCAAATGTCAATATTATTTTATTTCATTCAGCATTCTCATAATTTTCATAGAAATTGCTAATAAATACCATATACTCATTTAATAAAATTAAATAGGTAAAATGGACTTAATTCATTTATTATAATATAATTGATATTTTACAGATCATTTACATGTAAGTTACACATATATGAAGTTGTAATTCCACTTGGATTATATTATATGTTTTTCTCTAGCTTAAAAAGTAATAGCTAAAATTAGACGAAAATCTCAGGAGAATTCAATCTTTCAGGAGTGTTTCTGAAGGCTTCTAATGTCATAGCATACTTATACACTCAAAAACAAAACAAAACGAACCTCACATTTCTATGGTAATAAAGATCTCTTCCAGAAATTCATTGGAGGGAAATTTTAGTTTTGTTTTATAAATTATAGGATTTATTAAAATTTTTATTTTGTTTTATTTTTTTTTCCTTTGGCTATTGAATTACATTCCCCAAATAGTTGCAAATTATAACTGAAGAATTACCTTTTATTCTGATATTCTTCTGATCCAGGGTACCTTCTTTGAAATCTCCTAATTGATCTTTTGTAAATCTTAACTATTCTTTTATATTTTTAACCATTTTATTTCTCTATGTTTTTCAGTTATTATTCATTATCACAGTCAAAATAAGTTATTCTCATCTGAAAGGCTCAGATTAGTGCTTATCTCATTTATTAAATTTAAAAAAATCTATAGTTATTCCACATATATGTGTATATATGTTCATCTAAATATCTATCTGTATCTTTAAGACAGTTAATGTTATTTATGTATCCCCATTCTAGTATCAAAGTTTGATTCATTCAGCCACCTACAGCAAAACTACAGCAAGCAACTTCTTCCCTTAGTCTCTGCGGGACATTCAGTAATAGTGGTTCCTTTTTTTTTTTTTTTTAGACTCACATGAGGAATTGTATGTCAGCATTCTTGGTTAACATAGTCAGCATTTTGCATAATTCCTTTCATGCTTGGATATTAACCACACTGGCTTATCAAACACATGCAAAAAAAGCATGTCAGAACAAAAGTTCACAGAAGAGTTCATCATACTGAAACATATTTGAATTCTATTTAAAGTGTGACTTTAGTGATTAGATTTGGAAGTCAGCTAAATAGTGAACTCTAAGCTAAGTCTGACATTGTGAGAAATTATTTACACAAGTCAGAAACATTTTAATGTACAGTTTCAAAACTAAAGGGACACCAAATCTTCTATTTTAGTCATTTATGAACATAGTAGTGAAAGTCTATCATGATAAGCTTAAATGAGGAAACCTAAAGTATTGCGGAAAACTGAAAAACTGTTATCAATATATAGTCATTAGCCTACAGTTATTAAAAGTCCAAATGTATAAATTTTATTCATTGTAATTTAAATGAATGAAAAAGTGACATAACTTTTGTAATGAGATAATATTTCAATCAGGATCGTGAGTGACATTATATTTGCATCAACATTTTTATCCAGGTTATTCCTATATTTTGTTTGGTTGGATTTTCACAAGGAAATTCATAAAAGTAAGTAGTTGCAAATGTTAGCAAGTTGTTTTTTTCTAGCAACTTTCCTTTGCAATGTGAGGAGACCCTAAAATTTCTCATTCTACATGAGGTTGAAAGAGAAGAAATATAACTTTTTAAAAATATGTTTGAATCTCTAAGGGTTAACATCTATTTACTATATAACTATAACTAATAGATTGAAAGTGCAAGAATTCATCAAGGCATTAAAATTATTTCTACTAGGAGTTTTTGATATATATTGTGCTATTGCACGATAATTTGGCCAGTAAGGCAGTGTAATTCACTTCCCTAGGTCATATTAGGTGTTTGTCTTAAGCAAAGCTATGTGCAAAGTATTAACTCAATTTTCATTACTAACATATAACATTTGCTATATGAATATAACATTTTATGATATCATTGAGAAGGTTCAATTTCAATAAATAATTAATTGACAAAAAATTCAAAAAATAAAAGTGGCAGAAAAGTTTTTTTATTCTCAAATTCTATCCCAAACTAAGTTAATTTTTTTGTGACCATATTTGAAGTAATGTTCATTTTTGCTAGTGTGTTGAAGATTTGTTTATGTTAAGAGGGATTGGTATTTCAATATCAATTTTCAAAAGTTTCTGATATTTAAATGTATATTTGAGAAAATTCTGAAAAATACCAAAGGAGTTGGCATAACTAATTATCTGTACACTTTCCTGATATTATACATGAGCCAACTGAGATTTTTTTTTAAAGGTATTTTGAGAGTTCTTTGTGAATATAATGGGTAATGATGTGAAGAGAAACAAAGAAACTGTTTCCCAGAATGTCTAATGAAATGAGACAAAGCTGATCCAACTTCTCCAAAGCAAATGAATAAAAAGCTCTTATCACATTCAACAACAAAACAAAATCCTCTAAACAAAAGTAATTAATTAGAAACATCTAGTCATTGAAGGAATAGAATCAAGTGACATAAAGTAGATGATTGTCAAAAAAGAAAAGAAAAATAACTATAGAACACTGAGGGTTCTATTCCTTCTATCCAAATTAAACACATGAAACAAATATTTGCAACAATCACAATAAATGTGTAGCAATTAGATCTAAAAATTAAAGCAGTGGAAGCAAAGATAATGCATAAAGAGGATAAAAATATAGATAAAATTTGTGTTTCGAAAGTAAACAATCCAGCCAAAACATGTAATAATAGTAAGAGAGATAATTCATGAAAATTCTATTGGAACAACAGTTTAACTAACTGAATCACAGATCTAATACCATGCCATGTCAGGAGAAAATATTAAAAAAACAGACGAAATATGTCAGAAGCAAATGATTGATTTGAATATTATAATGAAAAACCTCTAGGCATTCACTGCTGTTTGAAATCATTAAAATAAGAACAACATCAAATATGTATTCACAAATTACAGTTTATTGTCCAACAAAGAGAATTGTTTCCTTCAAGTTCACAGTGCTTAAAGAGAAGGATAAAAATGAGAACTTCATAGGAAATATACTAGATAGACAAGGTGCATCGACCATGGTCAATGGGTTACAATACTATTAAAATATAGTTGCTCAATGAGGATGAAAGCAGATCTCTGTAAAGAAAACACTGACGCAAACCTCAAGGTGCACCTTTAAGTCAGTAGTTCTTGGGAAGATGGTGTCCAACAGAGTGGAGATCCTCAGTGACACATAAGACCTCAAGGCTGCAGGGTGGTGGTGCCATAGACAGATGAGGCCTCTGAGATCAGTGTACAGGCTAATAGGATGTGGCCCTGTCTCAGGTCTTTGGAGAAGCAACTATGAGTACAGTCCTCTCTCTTTTAGTCTTCACTGCTTGAATTCCCAGAGCCTCATGGTCAGAGATTGTTACGGGGAGCCACTTCCAGAAAGCATTCCGAGACCGAATTTCAAATCAAAAGAGAGCTTTATTTACCTGACCAGGGACTGTCACCACAGAAACTCAAGCTCTGTGGGAGGATAGACACTTCCTGGTGCACTTGAGGAGAATATAAGGACAAAAAACACAACTCAGTGACTTGCTTATCGTCATGTAAGCTAGCCAATCACAGAAATTAAAATATTAATAAGCGAGATCTGTGGGCTCTAGGTAGGACTGCAATTTTCCAGTCAGCAAGAAAGTGATAAACAGAAGCTAAAAAAAAACATTAGCTTTGCAGTTCAGTTGACCACAGTCCTGGGCTCAAGCAGGTGCTAGACAGTCGCATCCTGAATTTGACAGGGGTCAAAGTCATGTAGACCCACAAGGGCATTCACACCCAGGATGTTGCTCACCAGGACCACCGCTGCATTCTGAGTAGGGTACAATTTGTGGGGTACAAAGTACAGAAAGACAATTTCTATAAGAAAACAGCTTTCATTTCAGTTTCTCAGAAACAGCTGTTGTAATAATTTTTTTTATAGAAGACAGCAAAATGGAGTCTTAGGCCTGTCTATAACAGTTCTTGCTTTATAATTGTCTTATCTCACTTATCAAAATCTTATAACTCTAATCTATATTTTTTACTAATCTGTAACCTATAATTACACTCTTATTGATTGTACTTATCAGTTCACACCACAACAAGTTGAGAGCTAGAGCCTTTTCAAATCTTTCCTGGTTATACTCAAAGCCTTGAATAGCCAGCCCTCTACATAAAGGTGGTTTCCAAGATTCTCAGGATTTTGTTGGAGGTATTCAGAGTTACTGTGGAATCTCATTTTTCATACTTTTAAGCTTTTAATCTTAATTTTTTGCTTGCCCCAAGTCTTATTCACCAATACCTATGATGTTGAACTATCCAAGGTACATTCTCATACCCGACCCCTGAGAGATGTTTTAGCACTAGACAAATTAGAATGACGTCATTTGTCTTTCAAGTTAGTCTTTTAGGGATCTGCCAGCAAATAAATATACTTCCTTATGAATGAAGTTCTGTCTACTCCCTCTGATGTAGGATGTAGGATGCTGTTCTTTAAAACTTTTACTGATCTGGAGGAGTTAGGATATGGAACAAAAGTTAGTTGAAATGTTAACAATATCCCTATTCTTACCATGATTCTGTTGTTCTTCTTGACTAAATTTTCACCAGGTTGTTGTATGCCTTTGGTTAACTTTGAGCTCTGAAGATGTTGACTCTTAACAATTTTTGTCAGTTTTGCATTAAATTTTAAGAAGAAGTAAAATTCCAAAGACCTTACTCTATCATTTTTATTTGCTGCTAAGATTTCTAACTATACCGCAATTCCCCTGGACAGTTTTGTGTGGATTAATGCTCAACAATACATTTTAATTTATAAGACAGGAACCATTAATTAGCTAAAAATCCTAGCCCACAGGTGGAATTTAAAGAATAAACATTCAAGCACTCAATATCTGTAAAACCAATTTATTTTTACCATAGAGTTTTAAATCTCAAAATAATATTTCAGTATTTCCTCTTGTGTTATAAATAATTTTTGCCTTCATATATATGAAAAAAATCTCACCTATTTCCTTCTGTGTCTATCATTTTAAAGCTTACTGTTATTTTGTATCTGATTTCACAATTAAAAGACTTTTTCTAAATTTTGTATGGTAATGGAAAGTTGCTTTAGACAAATTTACTGATGAGGAAAACATGGCCAATTTTCTCAGATAAAAATGGTCTTAAATTCTTTGAGACGTTTTACTTCACCAAAATATATATGCATAGAAGTTTATCCAAGAATAAAATGTTCTTGTAAATCTCAAATATTAGTAATCATATTGTGCATCAAAATGTCTCAAATTTTACAAGGTTCCTCTAGTCGCTGTAATGTGCAAATTAAGCAATGTTCTTCTGACAATTATATTATTACTTCTATTTTATATTAATTATTCCTTGGATATCATATTTGTTTTCTCTTAACACATGAATCAATAACCAATAAAAGTGTTCTGCAAGCCATCTATGTGTTCCTTGCCCCCTTATAAAGAGACACTTGCTCTCTACATGCATATCTGTTTTTCTAAAACATTTCTAAACTTCTTTCTAAAATGAATTCTTTTGATTTAAAAATTCCATAATTATTTTAGAGGAGATATCTGTTTTAAATGAAAACAACTAATTTTAAATTTTTATTTTATTAAATACTGTATTCAAAAGTTTGATTCAGGTAAGTTAAAAAAATAATATACCAATGCAATGATTCAGCAAATCCCTAATAACACTTGGCTGGTGGAATTCATGAGATCTGTATTTAGCTTAAAGGCATGTCCAGCAGTGTTTCCTGTAATGTCATATTTATTTATAAGTTTAATATTAAAGTAAATTAATTACTTAGAATTTGTGTCATTTAAAACCATTTAATCAATCACCATTCTTTTAACCTGAAAACCCAAGGTAGGGGGTACTTACATAGAAACTTGTATATAAGAATTCACATCTGAAATAATTTAATAATTTAAGAAAATGTTTCACCTATAAAATTTTGAATTTAGGTTACATCAGCCATACCATTCAATTTACATGCAGATGTAGATATCAATAGAGTCTAAGTTAAAAATTAGATTATAATCATGACAAGTTAATTAGCCATGTGGTGAAAAGATCAGTGAGGTGAAAGAATACAGCAAGAGTTCATTATATGAATATGAAAATTAATATGAAAACTCGGTACATAATTTGAAAACCATATTAAACATCCATGGCTTAGATTCATTATTATGTTTTTGATGTGCAAGTATGTCTTTTGATCTAATTGAATCAATAAGTTGTATAATGATGTAGTCGTTGATTCTTTTGTTTTGGCCTGTTTTTAGAAATATATTGAACTACCTAAAAAAATAAAAATTCTGTCAGCAGCCCTGCCAGCTGTTTTATGGGCACTGAGAGTAATTTTCTAACATTCTGCTCTTGGAAGAAAATTCTATTCTATTAAATTTGCCTCAAATTGCATCACACTTAAAGAAATGACTCCAGATCATCACATTGAATGTGAACTTGCATTGTACAACTTGCATGGTTTGGAATATCTGAAACTTTTAGTTAAAAATGCAAACAGTAAGACTGTTTCTCAGTCCCTAGTTAATGTTTTATTTGTTTTTAAAAATAGAATAAGCATATGTGATAATCTGATTGGCATATTTGTCCTGCATTGGTAATATTCTTAACATATTAATATTTAGATAAGAGAAAATGAATTTTGTGTCATATATGTCAATAAAATAAATTCTATAGCCATTAAAGATTATATATATTAAGCACTGTAATTTTATCCCACAAACTTCACTAGTCTACAATTAAATAATTTTTAGCTTATTTGCTCACTACTATTTCTCAGGGCAACCACAATCTTTATTTTATTTTTAAAAGTAAGTACAACAATAGAATGTGTTATGAACATTTATCTGTGAGCTCTAGTTGGAAATTTCATTAAAGAGTAATCAAAAATAGTTCTGACATTTAATATTCATAGAAATAAAAGTAATGGGTTTGGGGTTGTTCAATATGCATTCAAGAAGGAATGTTTTTGTGACTCTCCCATCATGAATTTAAAAATAAATAGAAAAAAATAACTGAAGAAACAGCTTCCTAAATATAGAAACTTCAGCAATGAAATCTCCCATTGTTTCTGATTCCAGAGATATCATATCCTCTTCCTAAAATAGCTTAGTCACCAATGACTAAGCTTAGCTGTCTACAGTTCATTTATTTTGAACCTTCTTTTAGAATTCTGAAGCAGTTTAGTTTTGAAGACAATATTTTCAGGAGAGTAAAGAGTGGTGTTCTGCTGTATGAAGACCAAGAGAGATGGTGTAGGAAGTCCCAGAAAAGAAGAGATAAGCATTTTGCATCTGAGTAATATTACATTCAAATTCTATATATTTAAAGTAATAGTTAATGACTTACGAAGGACTTTTATAGACAAGTTCTGCAATAGCATGGACCCCTAGAATATATCAACCATCCTCACTAATTGTGTACTCCATGTTTGCTAATTTGTCTACTAGATAAAATTTATTTGTAACTCCAAAGCCCCCATACTTGTCAGTGTTCACTGTCATTCACAGGTATGTGCAGAACATCATGACATTTTAGTCCCTCACACGTGTAGTTCCAGCGAAAGTCAAGCAAGGCAATGCCTTGCCTTATTGTTTCAGCTCTCATATTGTAGACAGTTATTCTGTACAGTAAAATTAGTGTCATGTTGTTCACATTTTTGTTCTTTGGTTCATTGTTTTATGTTTAAATAAGACTCCACCAGAGCCGAAGGGCTGTGTAGTGTTTCCAAGCACAGGGCAGCGGTGATGTGCATTGTGGAGAAAATACAGGTAAAAGGTAAGCTTTGTTTAGGCAAGAGTTATAGAGCTCTTAACCATGAATTCCATAATAATGAATATATAATATGGTACTGCCAGGAAATAAAAGCGGGGGTGGGGGTGGGGGCAGAATTCATGGATCTCTGTGTGAGGCCACAAGGAAGAGTACTAAAATAACATTTATAGCTTATTTGGGATTTGCAAAAGAGATGTAAAACATGATGCATTCCTGAGATGACAACTGATTAAAAAAAATATGTTGCTAAGGGATTGAAAATCCAAACAATGCAAAAATGTTAAGATATCTATACCAACCTAAAAGAATTGCTGAATTCTAAATCATGGACAACAGGAATTCTCATTTTTCATTAATGAG
Organism: Marmota flaviventris; assembly: GCF_047511675.1. Lineage (NCBI taxonomy): Eukaryota > Metazoa > Chordata > Mammalia > Rodentia > Sciuridae > Marmota > Marmota flaviventris. The sequence continues at coordinate 55,642,570 of NC_092500.1, read as the reverse complement.
AATGCAAAATAGTCCAGCTGTTTGGAAGACAGTTTAGCAGTTTCTTTAAAAACTAAACAGTATTTCACCAAGCACTTGAACTCAATGATATTTACCAACTAAGTTAAAAAAAAAAACTTATACTTACACAAAACCATGGATGTGAATGCTTAGAGCAACTTAATTCATAAATTGCCAATTCTTGGAAGCAGCTAATATGCCCTTCTTGATTGCAGTGGATGAACAAACTGTGGCACATCCAACAATGGAACATCACTCATGAACAAAAAGAATTTATGTCTCAAGCCATAAGAAGGCATGAAGGAATCTTAAATGCCTGTTGCTAAGTGATACAAAAAGTTTACATACTGTATGATACCAACTGCATGACATTCATGAAAAAGAAAATTTATGGAGACAGTAAAATTAAACAGTGGTTGCCAGAGATTTGGATAGGAGAAAGTAATGAACAGGTAAAGTACAGAGGATTTTTAGGGCAATGAAACTCTGCTGTGTGATACTGCGATGGTAGATACATGTCATTATACCCTTGTCAAAACCATATAATGTACAACAAAAAAACTGAACCCTAATATAAACTATGGTCACATAGGAATGCTCTCTACTTACTTTTTCTTGTAGATTAAAATTGGCAAAAAAGAAGATTTACTCACTAAAAAACTAAAAGGAAAATGAAGGAAGCATCAATGGGCAGAACTGAAGTGAAGCGGAAAGGCTGAAAACTCATGATCACTTTACCCAGGCTCAGGAAAAGGTGAAACCCTTTCAACCAGTGCTGACTAACTCCTACATTTCAATATGAAATGGAAACCTTTAAGCTTAAAGGTCAGGCAGGTGCTTTGGGTTAGCTACAGAAGAATTTTTAAAATACCCACCAGTGTTTGTACAAGGAAAGGGTTTAGAAGAAGACCTGGTTTCCAGTGCTGATGAGACTGGGATGTTGGTGAGTGAACCTACACAATGCAAGTGCTATTTCAAATTGATGAAAATGTTGTAAACAGAGACTCACAGTATAAAAATCTAATCTCTTACTTCAACTTAGTTCAGTATTTGCTAATTCAGTGTTTATGGCAACTTTTTAGACCAAAGTTGCTACAAATAAGAATAATCAATTAAATTGCATTACATATCAAATTTTAACTTTAGATCATTGTACTAGCCCACTGAATAGCTTGCAAGAAAGGATGACATAAATCATGCAGTTCTGTTTAAATCCACACCTAAAAAATTGCCTCTTTTAAGATATTTTCTATATTTATTTTCTGATTATATCTTTTGATATCAGATGACAGGACTATTTTATGTAATAAAATTGATTGACAGGACTGTGATCATAGCTCAGCGGTAGATCGCTTGCCTCGCATGCGTGAAGCACTGGGTTTGATCCTCAGCACCACATAAAAATAAACAAAATAAATAAAGTAAAGATATGGTGTCCATCTTTTAAAAAATATTTTTTAAAAATTGATTGCCAACCAAACATGAAAAAAGTGAATCAAACAATACTTAATATAAAGGACCTGCAGTTAGTGTAATTAGCTTTGTTTTACATTGTGCTCATGTTCAAAGGTCTCTAAATCATCACAAAAGTTGGTAAGTTTTAGAAAAAATTAACCTTCCAATTTTCTCCAAAGCAAAGGACGGAGGCTACCAAATGAATGATGTGTGTATTTAGATGTCTAAGATAACCTATTATAAATGAATTATACATTAACTAGTTACTATGAAATTCCTTTTAGGAAAAGCGAGTGCTGAATTATATTTGCTTGCTGAACTTTCACAAACAAGGGAAAGACTAAAAGTCAAAATGACATACTTGAAAATAGGGACTTCAGAGGTAGAGTTACTTAATTACGTCTATTAAAAGAGTTGAAATAATTGTATTTTTAAAGGAATAAGTTCCTGTCTATTAAAAGCCTTTACTTTCTCTGTTTACTTTTTGAACATGTGCCTAGTCTCGTATCCATTGACCTGGGTTTGGTTACACAGAATTTGTGAGGTTGCATATCTATGATATATATGTACTACAGTGTTAAGAGAAATATTTCAAGACATTGAAATAGGAAATACTTTTTTGAATATGACTCAAAAGGTACAAGAAACAAAAGCAAAGATATTAAAAAGAGATTACATCCAACTTAAAAGTTATGTACAGCTCTAGAAACAATCAACAAAGTTTAAAAACAATTAAGAAAATAAGAGAACATTTTTGCCAACTATTCATCTGGAAAATAAATCATATCTAGAATATACAAAGAACTCAAAAGATTTAATGACAACCAAAAAAGCCATCCAGCTTCTAAAACAATATATTCAATGTGATATTACTCAGATTTAAAGAAGAATGAAATTATGGTTTTTGTCAGTAAATGGGTGGAGTTGAAGAATATCATGCTAAGCAAAATAAGCCAATCCTCAAAAAACAAAGACCAAATGTTATCTCTAATATGCGGATGCTAATTCACAATAAGGGAGACAGGGCACTAGAGAAGAAGAGCATTACATTAAATTAGGTACAGGGGAGTAAAGGGAGGGGAGAGAAAGAGATGTGGGGATAGGAAAGGTAGTAGAACAAAACAGACATTATTTCTTTATGTATATATGTGACTGCATGACCAATGTGAACAACATGTGTACTCAGAAAAAATGAGAAATTATATCCCATATATGTATGATATATCAAAGCACATAAATGCATTCTACTATCATGTATAACTAATTAAAACAAATAAAATTATTTTAAAGATATATGCAAAAAAATTGAAAATACTGTAGAGGATATAGAGAAAAAGGAACTCTCATATCCTGTTGATGAGAATCTAAATAAGTAGAGCCATTATGAAGAAAAGTATTTAGGAGGTTCCATGAAAAATTAAAAACAGATCTAGCACATGATCTAGCTATTCCATTTTTGGATATATATATATATATATATATATATACACATATACATATTAAATGAACAGCTTACTGTAAAGATACCTGCATGAATATTCTATTGTGCCCACAACACATAATAGCTAAGACCTGTAATCAAACTAGAGGCCCATCAATGGATGAATGGATAAAGAGAATGTGCTACATATATGCAAAGGAATATTATTGATCAATAAAAAAATGAAATGTTGTCATTTGTAACCTACGGAGAACATATTAACTAAAATAAGTCAAACATAGAAAGATAAGTATTAGATGTTCTCTTTCATGTGTGAAAGCTAACAAATGTCCACCTGAATGTAGAACAGTGATTACTAGAAGTTGGAAAGGTTGGGGGATAGTGAACAGGAGGAGGACTTATCTGATCAGTATACACTATATATCTGTGATGAAATATCACACTGAACCCAATTAATATGTGCCATTAATGCATGTTATTAAAATTTACATATATAACATATATAAATATTTATAGATATTTATCTAAATTCTTCAAATATTTTTAAAATGATAAAAATTGAAATTCAAATTCTTTCCTTGAATTTATTCAAAGTGATACATTTATACATATATATGAGTTTAAAAGGTATAGTCAATATAATTAGACAATCCATTACCTTAATGTTAAGAATCATTCTAATTTACAAACACTGTATGCTCCATTTTGGTGGTTTTACAATATAGCATAAAATGGTCCTATTGTTTTAAAGTACCTGATGAAATAGAGAATGAATTAATGAAGTAGAAGGGGACTTAGAATTAGTTAAGAAATATTAATAAGTTTGTAGAATTACTTTCCATTTATTCTAAGGTATTGATAACTTGGTACAGCATGAAGAGATTGGAGAATACATCCTTAAAATTTGAGACTAGGAAAAAAGACTTGAAAAGCAAAGTTAAGGAGTAGCTAAAACTTATATTAAAATTGAATTTATTTAATCCTTAATCCTTAGGTTGCAATTAAGAATGTATTTAAAAGTGGCAAATGCATATTGAAAAGTGATGAATAACTGTTAGAATAAGCAGATTTTAAATTCACATGTATACTAATAATTAATTTAGCTTTAGTGAACTTCATTTTCCTTGGCTTCAGGGAGTTATCCTGTGAAATAAGTGGTATTTTGGTATTTAGAAGTAGTACGTAAGCTGTTCTTAGTAGAAGATATGCTGTCATTCATTTTTCAGGTATTTAACTTCTTTGAGATTTTTAAAGTGATAAATATAGAAAGCAGATTATTTCTTAGATCATTTTCTAAATGACATATGCAGAAAAACAAGTGAAACAATTCCCATGCCTTGACATAGAACTTAGTGTAGTACATGAAGAGAAAATTTAGTTGACAATGACCCTAAAATGTGAGATTAAACCATATGAATTTGATAGTTTTTAAATAAGTTAAATATTGGCAACTGTACATTGTTCATTATGACATTATAGTAAATGTTGTAAAGATAATATAGAGGGCATCATGAAAACAAAATATATCTATTTTCTACAATGAGAAAACAGGTCTTGCTTTCAGGAGGTGACACAAATCCTGTCTTGTTTAGTAGGTAACAGATGATATAAAGGAGGGGGAAAGTTTGTGAAATAGCATAGACAACTATCTTATTTGGTGTATCTCTGATTTTCCAAATAATCAAGTACTAATTATTTATTTTACTAAATATTTTATGTAGCCTTAATCTTGCAGTAACCAATTCTAATTATACCAAAATGACATGTTAGAAGGATTTTAAATGACTAAAGCTAAACTCTTACAGGGCTGACACTGCATTCTTAATCTATGTTACCCTACACTGGAAAATAAATGAATCAATATTTTATTTGAAATTGGTACCATTGATTAAAAAGAAGTATCACTTTATCTAAAATTGTGACATTACTAGAAGAACATGTAAAGAGATAGCTTCATGACACTGGTCTCAACAGAGAATTTGGATGAGTCCTTAAAAGCACCAGCAACAAAAGAAAAACTAGGTAAATGGAGTTTTATTAAACAAAGTGTTCTGCATATTATGGGAAATAACAACATAAAATGATAACATACAGAATGAGAGAATACTTATAGAAACTATGAGCCTAATAAGGGATTATAATCCAAAACACAAAGGACAAAAACAATTCAATAATGAAATATAATTATGATAATTATTATTATTCAAATGAAAATGAAAAATCTAAATGAGCAAAAAAATGAATCAACATTTCTGCAAAGAGAGGGAAATTGCTAATAGTTATATTAAAAATGCTCAATGCCACTAGTCATCAGGAAACTATAGATCACAATTTTGAACAGTCCCAGTGCTATGTATATATCCAAAGGGAATGAAATCAGTGTATCTAAGAGATATTTACCTTTCCACATTTATTGCAGAAATTTCACAATACTCAATTCATGAATTCAACTTAAGTGTTCATTAAAACATGAATGACATTGGAGCTGGGGCTGTAGCTCAGTTATGTAGCACTTGCCTAGCATGCATGAGGCACTGGGTTGGATCCTCAGCACCACATAAAAATAAACAAATAAAATAAAGGCATTCTGTTCATCTACAACTACAAAAAAAAATTTTAAAAAGATAACTTATGTAACTCACAGAGTCAAAAAAGTAAATCTCATAGAAATTAAGAGTAGAATTTTGCCTACCTAAATCTAAGATGGGTAAGGGAAAAGTGGTAAATGAGGAGAGACTGGTCAATGGGTACAACGGTACAATTGGATAGGAGGAAAAAACTCCTGAGCTATTGAACATTGGAGAGATTAGAGTTAACAATAAAGCGTTTTATTTCAAAATAATTTAAAAAGATGGTTTTTAATCTTCTTATCAGGAACTGATAAATAGTTTAGCTGATTGATAGGCTAATTACCCTAATTTGATCATTGCACAATCTATACATATATCAAAACAACTATTTTCCCCCATAAATCTTGTATGTACAATTACTATGTGTAAATCAAAAGTAAACCCCAAAAAAGAGTCATGGTCTTTTGTTTGTGATTTCTTTCTGGTAAGTTAACTTAAAATACGATTTATCAAAGGAATTGTATTTAAAAATGTTGCATCTAGTGACTGAGATCAGTGGACAAAGACTCCAGCATGAATAATATATATTCATATATTTTTATAATATATAAATAATAGGTACTTATGTGTAGGGCCCATTTTGTAGCCTTGTATCTCTGTTTACCTTTTGAGAATACAGCTGTTTACTTCTTCAAGGTGATAACATGCACTCTTTTTTTTTCCTCATAGTCACTGATAATTTTTATTATCTCCTAAATTTTTATTACATAATAAATCTAATATAGAGATGCAGACTAATAATACAACAGATTACAGAAAATGGCAAAAGGGGCATTTTTGTGAATATGCATATCTTATTACCAAATGACAAAGTTCAGGTTTAAGAAGCTACTGGTTAAAAACAAACAAATAAAAAAAGGTAAATATAATTTTTGTTACAGGGGAGAGTACTCAGCATTGAATCCAGGAGTGCTCTACCAAGAAAGATATTGTCAATTAAAAGTTAAAATTAGTGAAAGTAAAAAGCACTTTTTTTTCAAAAATCAGCAACACACAATCCAAAAGACGTACATTAAAATCAAGTGATGGTATAAATCATCTAAAAAATATGTATATATATATATATAAAAAGAAGCTTTGGCTAGAAAAGGGGATAAACTATATTTAAGTGCTAAAAGGTAAAACAAGGTAAAAAAAAAAAGCATCTGACTTATAAGGAAACATTTGTACTGGATTTTTAAAAAATATTATTAAGATATAAAGTCTTTCATGAGAAGCAAACTTATTTTCAATCCAATAATAACAACAACAGCAAAATGCTTATATATTTTTCAAATATAGTCCGAAGCAGACGTTTGTCTTACTTAATTAAAAAAACCTGAATCGGTTTCAACAAATACTTATTATACGACAGAGAGAAATGTAAAGTAACTAAATAAAAGAGAGAGAAATTGCTCAAGACTTTATTAATATAAGACCAAGGGAAATACAAAAGTCAGTGAAGGAGAAAGACATCATATAGGTAATACAATAATTAAACCATGTGGTGTTTTGAAAATATGAACCCATTAGTCTTCCCTCAGTCTAGTTCATATATTGTGCCTTTAGTGTAATGTTATAAAATAAAAATGCAAATGGTCATTTGAAAAAGGAATCTTCAGTATTCCATTTGCCTTGGTCCAGGAGGATCAGAAGTTCGGAGCCAGCCTCAGCAATTTAGCTAGGCCCTGAGCATCTCAGTGAGACCCTGTCTCTAAATAAAATATAAAAAGGGCTGGGGATGTGGCTATGTATTTAATCACCCTTGGTTCAATACATGGAACTAAAAAAACCCTGAATTATAATTCTTAAAATGAATTTGTTTTTAAGAGTAATGAGTCATCTTTCATCCAACCAACACAGTATCTTGTAATGACATTTTACTCTCATTCTATGATATCAAATTACTACTACACTACTTGTATGAGATCAACATTTCGAGAAACCATTTATGAGTGATATCATGTAGTATTTTTCTTTTTGTGCCTAGTGTTTTCTTTTGACTTAATGTAATATTTTCGAGGTACATTGATATCCTCAGAAATGACATATTTCCTTTTTATTTTATTTTTTGATGATGAATAATATTCTATTATATGTACGTACTACATTTTCCTTACTTATTCATCTCTGATAGAGTCTTAGGTAAATTCCATGCATTGACTATTATGAAAAAATTGATGCAATAAACATGGAAATGCAGATATATCTTTTACATATGGATTTCATTTTCTTTGAAATGAGTAGTGAGATTACTGGCTCAAATGGTAGTTTTATTTTAAATTTTGAGAAACTTCCATACTGTTTTCCACTAATTTCAATTCCCTTTAATAGTCTGTAAGGGTTCCCCTTTTCTACATCCTCATCAACACTTTTGTTTTGATAATTGCCATAGAATGAGATGATATTGTGGTTTTGTTTTTTTGCATTGCATTTTTACTGGTAATGTTGAACACATTTTTCATATACCTGTTGACAATTTGCATCTCTTTTATAGAGAAATATCTATTCAGGTCATTTGTATATTCTTGAAAAATGCCATTTTTATGTTAATGATCTTCACCACAAAAATGATAACTAAGGAAGGCAATGTATTTGTTAATTAACTAGATTTAAATGTGTGTTCTTATATTAAAATGAACATTCTCAGTAACATTAAGTATAATAAACAGGGTTAATATTCCACAAGGATCCTTTGAAGCAAATACTTATTTGGGGGACTAGCTGAAGCAGTCCTCTGTAGTTCATGAGTTATAATTTGTCCAACATGATTTACCATAGAAGTTTGCAACCCTATATTAGCTTTTGTGCACTCTACTTATTCCCTGTATAGGAATGAAAAGAAACTGCAGCATGCTCTCCACATTCAATGAGCATTAATAACTTTACATAATAAAAACAAACTGAGGGAGATATAAAGTACCGAAAACAAAATAGATTACACTTCTGTAGTTGGTGATGGATTCACTTGACTATTTAGCTGATATTCTTACTATCCAAATAAATACTTCACTCCTAGCAATATAAATTAGTATATCTATGTGACTTTATTTACAGAAAACTCAGAATATTGTATGTTTCACTTTAGTACAAATATTGGGTTGCTATGATTAATAACCTATTGAAGTTTCAAGCACAGAATTTCACATGTTGGATGCACTGTATAATGACTTCCTCTTCCTTGATATTTTTCCTTGCATCTCTATGAAAGATGCTGTTCTTCAAAATGTTTATTGTCTTTGTATATATTCCCCATTTGAAATGTACCATTTCACCAATATTTGAGATTTATCAAAATACTAAGATCACAGAGTTAAGTGTATCACCTAGAATGAGGTGCACATAATGTTTCTCTGCAGATAATGCTCTTGGATTCTTATAATTTTCAGAATTTTTATTACAATTTTTATTTGTCTTAGCCATGGAGTTCTTTATAAACAAATATTATTATGATTTATAACCTTTGAGACTGTAAGAATGTGGCTTAAAATATATTCCTCTGGCTTTGAAAAAATCCAAGACAACTACCTCAATATTAATATCTCATTCAGACTTCAACTATACGTTCTCTTTGATGCCCTAAACAATGAAAAGCATTTTAGATATTGAAATTCCTGATAATAATCATATGTATATAAATACTTCTCTTCCTCTAATGACATGTTTATTATATCATAAATGATCACTTATCATATTCCAATATGCATTTTCCCATATTTCTTTATTAATTTTATATTAGTTTATTACTCCTGTGATCACTTCTATATGACATATATAGCTTTGAAAACAATTCAAAATTTCATAATATTCAACCAAAATATATATATATATGACTAGTTTGACCTGAACATTTCAACTTGAAGCATGACTTTCAAATCAACATCAGCATCACCTTGTTAGTTTATGTGAACTATAGAATTAAATATACATCCAAATCAGTTCATTACAGTCTGCATTTGAATAGATCCCCATTGTATACATATTAAGTTGTGAAAAACATGGTTGTAAAATTGGAATAAAAATGTGAAGAAAATCTATACATGAAAGAGAATAAATCAATATAGTTAATTTTTCTTCAAGATTTTCAAAAAATTACCATTTTTTTCTTATGCTAAAATATTATTATAAGACACTATTGCATAAAAATTCTGTGGGGTAATGACTGAATTATTTGATCTAGTAATATGGAAGTTAGTAGCATGCAGCAAGAATTTTTGGTTACAGAAAGGGATGAAAACAGAAATTACGTATTGCCAAATCTTTCTTAGCTAAATTTTTGTAACATGTGAATATAATTCAAATATGCATGATTGATTTCTTCTTTTGTAAAATGTTTACTTCTCTACCAAGCCCATGGGAAAAGCTATACAATAGTGCAAATAATTGAACTGTTTAAGGAAAAATAGCTATTGGGATAGAGCATCTTCAGCAAAATAGCATTACCTCATGCTCTGGGGATGAATGTAACAATATTTACTAATAATCCACACTGTTTAAAATTTACAGATTCTTTATGCAAATACATACATTTATTCCCTTAGGAAAATATGCACATTTCACCACCTAACAGAATAATTTTCCTCTTATCAATGTTCACAGACTGCAGATTTACACTTTGAATTATATTCACACCAGCTCTATGCAACGGGGATATAGAAAATGAACTTGTTTGCTAACATAAATCAGGTTGACATAGGCTATTGGGAAAGAATGAAATAAAATTCCTATTCCTTTTGTAATGTTTTTATTAGTACATTATAATTATGCATAATAGTGGAGTTCATTGTGCCATATTCATACATGACATAACATAATTTGCTCCATTTCTTTCTTCAGTACTTCCCCTTCTCCTTTCTTCCTCCCTCCCCTGGTCCTATTCCTATACACTACTGGTCTCCCTTCTATTCATTGTTAATTGCTGCCTTATAATTAATCATAGAAGTGGGATTCATTGTGATATATTCATACATAGGCATATCATCATTTTGCTTATTTCACTCTCCAGTACCATCCCTTTTCTTCCTTTCCTCCCTCTCCCTCTATTTCTTCTACTATTTTCCTGTTTTCATAAAATGACTTTAATTCCAGTTTTTATTCTTCTCATTTCTGCATAAGAACTATTCTTTTATATTTAAAATATAATTATTATTTTAAAATCTACAAATCTGAGTAAAGATTTTGAGGTTATTATAATCAGCTATTTTATTTTATCCAAATCTAATTTTTCAGAAAGTTGTTTGGTTTTTCCCACAAGCATAAAACCTTTTTTCGTACATCATCCAAAACCAATATGAAATATGGAACAGTTACAATACATTATTATAATTAAATGAAAATTATCAAGATTTTTAAAAATGTGATATTGAGAAAGACAGAATTCAGAGAAAGCAAAAGATTACCTTTCCCCCTCTAGCAAATAGCTTTCTATTACGATCATTATAAATAGACATTTACACCAAACCCCTCTAACACGGAAGTATATACATGAATAAATAGATCTTATAAAGCTAGTGTAGATGTTAGTGAAAATGTACTACTATTTTCATTTCAAAATCACTGATATTGTATTGACTTTTCTGTCACATAATGATTTAAACATAAATCCCTTTGAAATTGAGTCTGAAATCAGGGTAGTTGTTACCAAACTAACATTCTTTTAGAGTAATGTTTGTTATACAGAATTGAGTATCTCTCTTTTGTTAAACAAAAATTCAGCTTAAGAAGACATTGGAAAAAAAGAAAGCAATTGGTGTTAGAGATTTTATAATATGAAAGCACAGCTTGAATGTGGTTAACCTTCCCTCTGATGACAGTTTGGTAGAATTCTTGATATTTAAAGCTTTATATTTAAAATTTTAAGATAAATAGCACATATGTTTGAAGGTAATGAAGAGCAAATCAGGCAGAAACTGGAAGGCATTCAAACTTTTAATACAAGAAGATGCATTTGTTGGAATAAACATTCTCATGTCTTTTCCTGGTAAAGGCACTTTCCTCTTTTCACTGCAGATGACAATTAGAATTAGAACAGAAGGCCAAAATCTTATTGGTTTATGTTTTAATACAATGGAGTTTGAGCTGGAAATGCAGCCAGAAACTGAAGCATAAAATATAAGAAAAGAGAGGTAATTAAGGAGGCACCCTAACATGAAGAGCCCAATCCTTAAACCTGCTTGACTTTCAACTATATTTGTGCAGGACAGACCCCATGAATCCTAGAAGAAAGCACTTGCTGAAAAGCTGAAAGAACTGAAGCCAAAATCAGTGGCTATCCACTTCATGGCAGAAAGAAAATTTTAGCCCCATCAAATGAGAAGGACTTATGAAATATCTTAAGTTTTTCATGAAACTCAATAAGGTTTCCATCTTATTAGCAAAGATTATGTTGCAGAACAAAGCAGTTTGCTCTAGGAACACAGGCAGACCAAGATAGATATGGTTTGGTTTAAAACCAAGTCTTCAAATATCCAATATAATCATCTAAAGATCACAATATAGTGAATTTATCTTAGAAAAAAATGGTTCTCTCAGAGGAAGAGACCAGAAATTCTTCAATCTATTGTTTGTTACTCATCCACAATGTTTCACATGCACTCAATATTTACTAAATACATACAGAGTATGGTGAATTGTGACTCAGTGAAATAAAAACGATAATACCAACATTACCTAGGTATCAGAATTAGCAAAACAAACCATAAGTCAACTGTGTAAAAATACTGAGGGACTTTCAGGGAATGAAGACAAAAATGAGTAAAAAAAAATAGAAATTACCATCAAGCAATTAAAGCAAAGCAAAATAAACAAAACACTTAAACATAAATAAAAGTAGATTCTAGATAAAATAGAATAATTGACCTAAAAGTTTTCTGCGTGAGTTCAATAAAAGATTACATGTGTGTATTTTTAATTATTATTAATTTTTTAAAATTTATATATGACATTGAAATGCATTACAGTTCTTATTACACATATAGAACACAATTTTCCATATCTCTGGTTGTATACAAAGTATATTCACACCAATTTATGTCTTCATATATGTACTTTGCATAATGATGACCATCACATTCCCCCATCATTTCTAACCCCATGCCCCCTCCTTTTTCTCTCCAACCCTTCTGCCCTATCTAGAGTATATCTATTCCTGCCATGCTCTCCCTCCCTACCCTACTATGAATCAGCCTCCTTATATCAGAGAAAACATTCAGCATTTGTTTTTTGAGGGATTGGCTAACTTCATTTAGCATTATCTTTTCCAACTCCATCCATTTATCTGCAAATGCCATGATTTTATTCTCTTTTATTGCTGAGTAATATTCCACTGTGTATAATGCCACATTTTAAAAATCCATTTATCTATTGAAGGACCTCTAGGTTGGTTCCACAGTTTAGCTATTGTGAATTGTGCTGCTATAAACATTGATGTGGCTGTGTCCTGTAGTATGCTGTTTTTAAATCCTTTGGGTATAGATCCAGGAGAGGCATAACTGGCTCAAATGGTGGTATCATTCCCACTTTTCCAAGGAGTCTCCATACTGCTTTCCATATTACAGTGTATGAGTGTACCTTTTCCCCCACATCCTCGCCAACACTTATTGTTGTTTGTCTTCATAATAGCTGACATTCTGACTGGAGTGAGATGAAATCTTAGAGTAGTTTTGATTTGCATTTCTCTAATTGCTAGCAATGATGAAGTTTTTTTTTCATATATTTGTTGATTGATTGTATATCATGTTCTGAGAAGTGTCTGTTCAGCTCCTTAGCCCATTTATTGATTTATTTTTTAGTGTTTAGCTTTTTGAGTTCTTTAAAAACCCTAGAGATTAGTGCTCTATCTAATGTGTAAGGGGTAAAAATTTTTTCTAAAGATGTAGGTTCTCAACTTCTAGAACTATTAAATGAATTTAGCAAAGTAGCAGGATATAAAATCAACATCCATAAATCAAAGGCATTTCTGTATATCAGTGACAAATCCTCTGAGAGGGAAACAAGGAAAACTACCCCATTTACAATAGCCTCAAAGGGGAAAAAAATACTTGGGAATCAACGAAAGAGGTGAAAAATCTATACAATAAAAACTACAGAACCCTAAAGAAAGAAATCAAAGAAGACCTTAGAAGATGCAAAGATCTACTTCGCTCTTGGATAGGCAAAATTTATATTATCAAAATGACCATAATACTGAAAGCACTATACAGATTTAATGCAATGCTGATCAAAATCCCAATGGAATTCCTCAAAGAAATAGAAAAAAAAAAAAACAGTCTTGAAATTTATCTGGAAAAATAAGAGACCCAGAATAGCTAAAGCAATCCTTAGCAGGAAGAGGGAAGCAGGTGGCATCACTGTACCAGATCTTAAACTCTACTACAGAGCAATAGTAACAAAAACAGCATGGTATTGGCACCAAATCAGACTGGAAGACCAATGGTACAGAATAGAGGAAACAGAGACTAACCCACACAATTACAATTATCTTATATTAGACAAAGGCACCAAAAACATGCATTGGAGAGAAGATAGCTTCTTTACCAAATGGTGCTGGAAGAACTGGAAATTCATTTGCAACAAAATGAAATTAAACCCCTATCTCTCACCATGCAAAAAACTCAACTCAAAATGGATCAAGAACCTAGGAATAAAACCAGAGACCCTACAGCTAATAAAAAAGTAGCTCCAAATCTCCATCATGTTGGATTTAGCCCCAACTTCCTTAATAAGACTCCTATAGCACAAGAATTAAAATCAAGAATCAATAAATGGGATGGATTCAAACTAAAAAGTTTCTTCTCAGCAAAAGAAACAATCTGTGAGGTGAATACAGGTGTGTTTTAGTGAACTTTGCTTTTTTGATGCTATGAATAAAAGACTTGAAAATAACAAATTAGAGGAAGAAAAGTTTATAGTGTCTCATAGTTTCGGAGGTTCAGTCCACCATGAGTGTACTTTGCTGGGAGCCATTAGCCAAGTAGGTATGACAATTTCCTTGCCAGCGTACCCCATGTTGCAGTGACATTGAATGTAGGTGACCTTGTTCAAGGACCAAGGCGGATTAGGGCGTTCCCGGTTTAGGTTCCAGGTTTAAGGTTTAAGATTATTCCTGCTGGGAATAGGGCATATCCTGCTGCCTGAGTTCCCCTTGAGTTCTCATGGGATTCAGACAGTATTTTTTGGGAGATAGAAGCCCAGTGGAGGTGGATTTGGGCAGATAACGTGGATTTCCCCAGAACGTGATTGTAGACGGCTGGTGTGAGTTCGGGAATAAAGAGTTGCTGTTTGAATCTACAAGCTGTGTGGTGGCTCGTGATTGTGTGCCCAGCCAGACTGCGGCATTTGTGCCCAGCCAGACTGTGGCATTTGGCATCCCGTGTGGGGAACTTCTGAAGCTTAGAGGTATGTGAAATTTCTCACCCTTGAGGAAGAGAGAAAGAATGGGTGAACATTTCAAAAAACAATGTGTCATTGTTTTGATTTATTTTGTTTTTATTTCAAGTTGCCTGTTCCTAGAACTTTCTCAGGCAAACTGGGGAAAATGGTTGACTCAAGGTTTGAAGTTGTTCCCCTCCGAGGAAGAAAAATTGTTAGAGGAAAGAGGCACCCCAGTAAGACCAAGAACAGTTAGGACATATGTTGATACAATACAAAAATGTAGCCCATGGCTTTTTAAAGACGAGTTATTAAGTATATCAATGGGACCATCATGGTATCCTGTAGAAAGATTTTTGTTCAACAAGAAAGAGATGGCTAGTTCTGTTTGCTACACTTGTCTAAGATCTTGGTTTCTACAAAGTTCTGATTAATTTACAAAGCTAAAATGTTGAAACAACAACCACTCTTTACTTATTAAGTTCCATAAGGTAATATATTTAAACATGTGTGTTTGTTCATAAATTGGTGAATGGAAAAAAGGTTTAATATTGCTTTGGTCTGTGTCTTTGCTAAAACAAGGTTACTAAGAGTTAAGATTCTATCATGTGTAATTTATATACAATGAGTATAAGAAGTTTCAGTTGGGTTTCAATTATAGTATTATAGTATCATAAAAAACATGAAAGTCTTTCATCTTATTAAAGTGGAGTAATTTGTATAAATCAAAAATTTTATAAGAGTTGTTTCAAAATGTGAATTTATAAAAAGGGTTAATGGTTAAAAAGAGATAGAAAAAGATTCAAGATGTGGAAATATATTTTAATATAAAAGGTTAAAGGAAAAAGAAATGTTTCTAAATGAGATAATCTCTGTGTGGTAAAGTAAAAAGTTGTAAAATGCCATTTAAAAAGATTTTGAGGAAACTAGACTTACTTTAAAAGCTTGAGAAAGGAAGAAAGAAAAAAAGGTATTTGTACATGGCAGATTGAGACAAAGCTTCTCAATAGAGTTTAAAAAAAAAAAAGCCTTTGGTTGAAGGGCAGCCATGTAAACTAACATTGAAGCGATTTAAACAGATTTAAACAAAATCTAAGCCTCGTTTAAAAGAGTTAAGTTGTAGGTGGTGAAAAAGTACATTTAAAAGTACAGTATAGATGATAATTAAAAGGCTTTAAAAGGTTAAATTGAAAGTGGTCGAGATACCTTCATGGCGGAAAAAAGATTGCTTTATTGCATCATTTGAAGCGTAGTTCATCTTAAAGGCATTACTTAAAAAAAAGGGAAGATAATAGGATAAACGATATTTAGATAAAGAAGATTAAAATTTGAAGTGAAAAACTTTAAAGACAGAAGTATAGAAACTTAAAAAAAAAAGAAGATGTAGAAAGAAAAAATGTAGGAAGACAAGAATTTTAAACACACAAAATAGGAAGAAAAAAAAAAAAACTAGGAGGAAAATAAGCAACTAAGGGTAAAAATACAAACCTTAGGGGAAAAAAAAAAAACTAGAAGATAGAAATAAGATAGAAAATGGTTAAAAATATCAAGTAAAGGTATTTCAGATAGAAAATGCAAAAAGCTAAGACAACTATTAGATACAGACATATACTTATTAAAGCAAAAAGAGGGAATTGGAAGGGGGTATATATCCCCCAAAGATAAACTTAAAATAACGCTTTTTACTCTAAGCTTTTTAAATTTGGATTCATAAGGACTTAGTGCTGCGGAAAGGCATATGTATCCAAAAAATGTACATAAGCCTAAAGTACTTTGAAAAGATATTCTAACAGGACAATGGAAAGGTCCTGACCCAGTGATTGTCTGGAGTCGGGGGTCTGTTTGTGTTTTTCCACAGGGAGAACAGCAGCCGATTTGGATTCCAGAGAGATTAACTAAAACAATTTCTACAGATCGAAAAGAAGATGATTTGACTCAAATCCATAACAGCTGATATCCAGAACTCCAGCTTGGCCATTCTTACATCTGCGACAGTGATTAACCAGGATGCTTTTTTCAATAGCTATTTTATTATTGCATTTTTCCACATCATAAGGTTCTATTTTTATTTTTTGAGCTCATACAAACCTAGGTTAATGTTTTTCTGATCAGTTTTATTTTTTGACTGTGGAGTTTTTAAACATTGCAATGGAGATTTCACCCAGGTAAAGCTACAAGGCCTTTACTATTTTCTTATGTGTTGTACGTTTGTGTACACTCTTGTGTTTTGTGTTGTATGTCTGTATGTGCGTATGTCCATATTTCTTATATGAGGAGCGCTCATGAAAAAATGGATCCGAATTATTATTTTTTTTTTATTCACGTGATTTGAATGGTTTAATTTAAATTAGGTAAACAGCTGTTAAGGATTGTTTTTAAAGGTGGTTAACAGATCTGTTTGTTTACTAATTTAAATTAGGTAAAAAGCTGTTAAGGATTGTTTTTAAAGTAGGTTAACAGATTTGTTTGTTTACTTTCACCTTTCTTTTTCATTATATTTAATAATTCTTTTCAGGATAGTGTCTCTTTAGCATCATTGCCAGAATTCCTATCTTCATCCCAGTGCCGGTGAAGACAAAGATACAACCAGACTACAGCTTCTATGATAGCTATCACAGTAAACTGTATAAACTGATGCATCAATGAATATAACTCAACAAGTAATGCTCAATCAAGGAGTTAACTTACTTTGGGAGGAAATGGACATATTGATAGATTCCTCCGCTTTGAACTGCTTGCAGAACTTGCCTGGACTATGTAACTATGGTTTGGTGCAGCGAATTGTGGTAATGCTGGCATATCTTTGCTGATGGTGTCACTAGTGATGCAATTTATTTCCTTGCCAGCGCACCCCATGTTAATTGTGGTAGTGCTGACATATCTTTGCTGATGGTGTCACCAGTGATGCAATTTTTCCCAAGGAGCCGTCAATTGGCTTGGTGTCGTGGCATTTCTGTATCCTCCTCCCTTCTGCTAGTGATGGCCTAAAATTTGGGGGCCAATGGCTTATGCTGGACCGGTAGTCAGTGACGGGTATGATTCAACTGCAGTGGTATCAACCTAAGACAGAAGGCTGACGCCTAAAGGTCAGTTTTCCGATGACGGGTAAGAACCATATGTTGAATTGGACAACCTACCAGGCACGGTCCTTAAGCCACATTGCTTGTTGTTTAATTAATCAGAAGGGGGGAGATGCTGGGAGCCATTAGCCAAGTAGGTATGACAATTTCCTTGCCAGCGTACCCCATGTTGCAGTGACATTGAATGTAGGTGACCTTGTTCAAGGACCAAGGCGGATTAGGGCGTTCCCGGTTTAGGTTCCAGGTTTAAGG
The DNA here is from genome assembly GCF_047511675.1 of Marmota flaviventris. NCBI lineage: Eukaryota > Metazoa > Chordata > Mammalia > Rodentia > Sciuridae > Marmota > Marmota flaviventris. The sequence continues at coordinate 55,624,364 of NC_092500.1, read as the reverse complement.
TTTAAGATTATTCCTGCTGGGAATAGGGCGTATCCTGCTGCCTGAGTTCCCCTTGAGTTCTCACGGGATTCAGACAGTATTTTTGAGGAGATAGAAGCCCAGTGGATGTGGATTTGGGCAGAGAACGTGGATTTCCCCAGAACGTGATTGTAGACGGCTGGTGTGAGTTCGGGAAAAAAGAGTTGCTGTTTGAATCTACAAGCTGTGTGGTGGCTTGTGATTGTGTGCCCAGCCAGACTGCGGCATTTGTGCCCAGCCAGACTGTGGCAGTACTTCATAGTTCTGGTCTCAAGGTGGAGCAGAACATCAGGTTGAAAGTACATGGTGGAATCATGTCATCTGCAAACAGTGATAATTTAAGTTCTTCCTTTCCTATTTTTATGCCTGTAATTTCTTTCTTCTGTCTAATTGCTCTGGCCAGTGTTTCGAGAACTATATTGAATAGAAGTGGTGATAGAGGGCATCCCTGTCTTGTTCCAGATTTTAGGGGGAATGCCTTCAATTTTTCTCCATTGAGAATGATGCTAGCCTGAGGCTTAGCATAGATAGCTTTTACTATGTCGAGGTAAGTTCCTGTTATTCCTAGTTTTTCTAATGTTTTGAACATAAAGGGATGCTGTACTTTGTCGAATGCTTTTTCTGCGTCTAAAAAAACTACTAGAACTAATAAATGAATTCAGCAAAGTGGCAGGATATAAAATCAACACGCATAAATCAAAGGCATTTCTGTATATCAGCGACAAAACTTCTGAAACGGAATTGAGGAAAAACACTCCATTCACAATATCCTCAAAAAAAATAAAATACTTGGGAATCAACCTAACAAAAGAGGTGAAGGATTTATACAATGAAAACTACAAAACCCTAAAAAGAGAAGTAGAAGAAGATCTTAGAAGATGGAAAAATATACCCTGTTCATGGATAGGCAGAACTAACATCATCAAAATGGAGATATTACCAAAAGTTCTCTATAGGTTTAATGCAATGCCAATCAAAATCCCAATGGCATTTCTTGTAGAAATAGATAAAGCAATCATGAAATTCATATGGAAAAATAAAAGACCCAGAATAGCAAAAGCAATTCTAAGCAGGAAGTGTGAATCAGGTGGTATAGCGATACCGGATTTAAAACTATATTACAGAGCAATAGTAACAAAAACAGCATGGTACTGGTACCAAAACAGGCGGGTGGACCAATGGTACAGAATAGAGGACACAGAGACTAATCCACAAAGCTACAACTATCTTATATTTGATAAAGGAGCTAAAAGCATGCAATGGAGGAAGGATAGCATCTTCAACAAATGGTGTTGGGAAAACTGGAAATCCATATGCAACAAAATGAAACTGAATCCCCTCCTCTCGCCATGCACAAAAGTTAACTCAAAGTGGATCAAGGAGCTAGATATCAAATCAGAGACTCTGCGTCTGATAGAAGAAAAAGTTGGCTCCGATCTACATATTGTGGGGTCGGGCTCCAAATTCCTTAATAGGACACCCATAGCACAAAAGTTAATAACAAGAATCAACAAATGGGACTTACTTAAACTGAAAAGTTTTTTCTCAGCAAGAGAAACAATAAGAGAGGTAAATAGGGAGCCTACATCATGGGAACAAATTTTTACTCCTCACACTTCAGATAGAGCCCTAATATCCAGAGTATACAAAGAACTCAAAAAATTAAACAATAAGAAAACAAATAACCCAATCAACAAATGGGCCAAAGACCTGAACAGACACTTCTCAGAGGAGGACATGCAATCAATCAACAAGTACATGAAAAAATGCTCACCATCACTAGCAGTCAGAGAAATGCAAATCAAAACCACATTAAGATACCATCTCACTCCAGTAAGATTGGCAGCCATTATGAAGTCAAACAACAACAAGTGCTGGAGAGGATGTGGGGAAAAGGGTACTCTTGTACATTGCTGGTGGGACTGCAAACTGGTGCGGCCAATTTGGAAAGCAGTATGGAGATTCCTGGGAAAGCTGGGAATGGAACCACCATTTGACCCAGCTATTGCCCTTCTCGGACTATTCCCTGAAGACCTTAAAAGAGCATACTACAGGGATACTGCTACATCGATGTTCATAGCAGCACAATTCACAATCGCTAGACTGTGGAACCAACCCAGATGCCCTTCAGTAGATGAATGGATAAAAAAAAAGTGGCATTTATACACAATGGAGTATTATACAGCACTAAAAAATGACAAAACCATGGAATTTGCAGGGAAATGGATGGCACTAGAGCAGATTATGCTTAGTGAAGCTAGCCAATCCCTAAAAAACAAATACCAAATGTCTTCTTTGATATAATGAGAGCAACTAAGAACAAAGCAGGGAGGAAGAGCAGGAAGAAAAAATTAACATTAAACAGATACATGAGGTGGGAGGGAAAGGGGGAGAAAAGGGAAATTGCATGGTAATGAAGGGAGATCCTCATTGTTATACAAAATTACATATAAGAGGTTGTGAGGGGAATGGGAAAATAAACAAGGGGAGAAATGAATTACAGTAGATGGGGTAGAGAGAGAAGATGGGAGGGGAGGGGAGGGGAGATAGTAGAGGACAGGAAAGGTAGCAGAATACAACAGTTACTAATAGGGCATTATGTAAAAATGTAGATGTGTAACCGACGTGATTCTGCAATCTGTATTTGGGGTAAAATTGGGAGTTCAAAACCCACTTGAATCAAATGTATGAAATATGATATGTCAAGAGCTTTTTAATGTTTTGAACAACCAATTAAAAAAAAAAAAGAAAGTACATGGTGGAAGGAATCAGGTCAGGACATGGAAACCAGGAAATGGAGAGAGAACTTCACCCCCAAATTATGTTCCCACCAACATACTTACCCCAACCACAACCTATAGCTATCACACAGTTAATCCATATTAGTGGATTAATACACTGATAAAGTCACAGCTTTCCTCATCTAATGATTTTACCTCTGATCATTTTTGCATTGCCTCCCACATGAGTTTTTGGGGATACCTCATATCTAAACCATAAAATACATCAAACCAAAGAATAAGTTCAAGTTTATAAAAACTCATAGTATATTAAAAAAAAAAAGAAAAGTGGGAACAAAAATTGAAAATTTTAAATGAAGTCTTAGTGACCTGGAAGAAAATTTCAATAATTTTATTATATCTATTTAATGGAAATCCTGAGAAAACAGAGAGAGTGAATGATATAATACACTTAGACAATCACTGAAATATCTTTCAAATTTCATGAAAAACTTAAACCTACAGTTCTAAAAAGTTTATCAAATCTAAAATGTGAGAAGTGTAAAACAGCCTCAGAATCGTGGTCATAATGATGAAAAAAGAGATAGAGAAAATTTTAAGCAACTACTGCATGAGTAGTATAATGGACAGATTTTATATAGGAGACAAAAGTTACATAAATGAAGCCTTATTTTGATCATAAATAATAGAATCATAAACTGATTCTATTACTTTTTAAATGTGAAGAAAATAATAAAGTGACTATTGTGTATATATTAGAAAACTTTTGAGTTAAGGCTTTCTTTGAAATTATTTTGGATGTTTGCAGCTTATTATGCCTTTTTGGTAGAAACTACTCACATAAGATATTGGTAATAGTTTACTTTTAGTTTTCTTAAAACAATATTATTGAGGTCTGACTGACACACAAAAGCTCTATATAACTAATGTTTAAGACCTAATGAGTGTGAAGACAAATATGCACCTATGAAACTGGCACCACAATCAGTATCATAAACATATCTCTCATCTCCAAAAGTTATCAGTCACTGTAACTTTACCTTCTAATGTGATAAGAACACTTGAAATAAGATCTACCAACTTAGCAGATCTTTAGGATTTGAAATTCAGCATTTTCATCTAGAGGTTCCTGACTTCAATTTCTTAAAGTATATATCCAAAAGTGGAATTGCTGTATCAGATGGCATTTGTATTTTAAGTTTTTAGAACTTCCACTTTGAGTTGGTTTTAGCTTTTCATAAAGGCTGTACTGATTTATACTCACACTAAAAATATATGAGGGTTCCTATCTTCCATAATGTCATTAATACATTTATCTATTTGCTGTTGGATTGTAACCATTTTAATGGGTATGAATTAATATGTCAGTGTTTTCTGATTTTTATTTCCCTGTTTAATTATATTAAGCTCCTTTAAATATAATTGTTGGCCATCTGTATCTCTTCTTCAGAGAAATGCTTATTCAAATCATTTCCCTAGTTTATAATTTGACTACTAGGCTTTTTTTCTTGTTGAATTCAAAAAGTTCTTTACATAATTCAGATATTAATCTTCATCATATATATGTTTTTAAAAATATTTACTTCCTTTCTATTTTTCTTTTGTTGTTGTTGTTTCATTGATTGTTTACTTTGCTGTGCACAAGCTTTTTATCATATTTATATTAGTGCCTTACAATTATACATAATTATGGGACTTGTTGCATATTCACACATATACATCATATTACAAAATAATTTGTTCAATATCATTTCCCAGTATTTCTATTTCCTTCCTTGCCTCCATTCCCCTGGTCCCATTCCACTACTGATCTCCCATTGAGTTTAATGAGACCTGCAACTTTCTTTTCTTTTTTTCCCTCTGTATCTTCCACATATGAAAGAAAACATGACCCTTGACCTTCTGAGTTTGGCTTATTTTGCTTATTGTAATATTTTGAAGTTCCATTCATTTTTGTATAATGGCATAATTTTATTCTTTTTATGGCTTAATAAAACTCCATTGTGTATATGTGTGTGGGTGTGTGTGTTTGTGTGTGTGTGTTTTTTGTATATATATATATATATATATATATATATATATATATATAATTTTTTACTTCACTGATTAATTGATGGACCTAAACTGGTTGCATGGTTGACTATTGTGAATTTTACTGCTATAAAATATAGATATGTACATATTGCTATAGTATGTCGAATTTACTCCTTTAGAAAAAATACCAAGGGGTGGTATAGCTGGATCATATGGTATCTCCATTTTTAGTCTTTTTGAGGAATCTCCATCCTGATTTTCACAGTGGCTGAACTAATTTACCATACTAATAAAAGTGTTACTACTTCTTCACACCTTCTCTACAATGTGTTATTATCTGTATACTTGATGATTGCCATTTTAACTGGAGTAAAATGAAATATCAGTGTGCTTTAGATTTGCATTTCCCTAGATGCTAGGGATGTTCAACAATTTCATATATTGTTGGTCACTTGTATTCATTCTTTTGGGAAATGTTTGTTTAGTTTATTTTCTAATTTTATAATTGATTTATTTATTTTAATGATTTTAAGTTTTGTGAGTTTTTCTATATATTCTGGTTTTTAATCTCATGTCAGAAGAATAGCTAGCAAAGATTTTCTCTTCACATTCTTAATTATTTCCTTTGCTGTGTAGAAGCTTTTAATTTGATGCCATACTCTTTATTAATTCTTGGAATTATTTCCTGAGCTTGGGGGTTCTATTGAGAACTTTATTGCTGTGACTATATGTTGAATTATTGACATTATATTTTCTTCAAGGAGTTGCATAGCTTCTGATATATTTTCCAGATCTTTTATTCATTTTGAGTGGACGTTTTTGCAGGGTGAGAGATAAGTATTAAGTCTCATTCTTCTCTAGATCAGTTTTCCCAGCACCATGTCTTAAAAATGTTGTCTTCTCCAATGTATATTTTTGGCACCTTTGTCAAGGATCAGATGACTCTAGCTGTGTAGATGTGTCTCTGTGTTTTCTATTCTGTACCATTGGTCTATGTGTCTATGTGTTTTGATGCCAATGCCATACAGTTTTTGTTACTATAACTCTGTAATATAATTTGAGATCAGGTATTTTTATGCTTCCAACATTGCTTTTTTTTTTTGGCTTAAAATTGCTTTGGCTATTCTAGGTCTTTTATTCTTTCAAATTAATTTTAAAATTGTTTTTTCCTAGTTCTCAGAAGAACAACATACCTAATTTGTGTGTGTGTGTGGGTGGGGGGCTTGCCTTGAATCTATATATTGATTTTGATAGTATGGCCATTGTAAAAATAACTTTTTGCCTATCCATGAACATATAAAGATGTTTTCATCTTGTATTTCTTTAGTGTACTATAGCTTTCATTGTAGAATTCTTTCACCTTTGTGGTTTGATTTATTCTTAGGGGTTTTTGTTTGTTTGGTTGGTTGATTGGTTAGTTTTTGAGGCTATTAATGATGCTTTAGTTTTTCTGACTTCTTTCTCAGCAGATTCATTATTGGAGTATTAGAAAGTGATTTATTTATGTATGTGGATAATGATCTTGTTACTTTACTGAATTAGTTTATCAGTTCTAGAGGGTTCTAATAGGTTTTTGAGTTTTCTAGATATAATTTTGTGCCATCAGCAAAAAGATAATTTGATTTTTTTTCTTTTTCTACTTGTATCTCTTTAATTTTATTTTCTTGCATGATTGCTCTGGCTAGGGATTCAAGAACAATTTTGAACAGGAGGGGTGAGAATTGATTTCCTTGTCTTGTTCTGAATTTTAAAAGAAATGCTTTAATATTTCCCCCATTCTCTTCGAAACTAGCTTTAGGCTTATCATATATAGACTTTATTATATTAAGCAAAATTTCTTTTATCCTGGGTTTCTTCAGTGTTTGTATCATGAATGGTTGTTTAATTTTGTTGAAGGCTTTCTTGGCATATATTGAGATTATTATGATTTTTGTCCTTAATTCTATTTATATGGAATGCTATATTTATTGATTTCCATATGTTAAAATATTCTCACAACTCTGCAATAAAACCAATTTAGTCATAATTTATAATCTCCCCTAGCATGTTGTTGAATATGATTTACCAATAATTTATTAAAGATTTTTACATCTAAATTAACCAGAGATATTGGTTTATAGTTTTCTTTCTTTGATTTTTCCTCATCTGATTTTATATCAGGGTGATACTGGCTTCATAGAATGTATTTGGACGTGTTCCATTTTTATTTTATAAAATGATTTGAGAAGCATTGGCATTAGTTCTTTTTTAAAGGTCTAATAGAATTCACTTGAGAATCTATTTGGTCTTAGGTTTTTGTTGTTGCTGTTGTTAACAGGATTTTTGATACTACTCCTATCTCATTGCTAGTTATTTATGTGTTTAAGTTTTCTAAGTCAACTTGATTAAATTTTGGCAACGCATATGTGTCTAAAAATATATTCATGTTTTTCTAGGATTCCTACATATTGATTTCTGGGATGTTTGTGATTTGTCCTTTTTCATTTCTAAGTATTTTATATTTTGCTCTTCTCTCTTTTTCATTGGGCTGGTTTTACTAAGATTTTATCAACATCCTTTATCTTTTCAAGGAACCAGCTGTTCATTATATTTATTGTTTGTATTTTTTATATTCAAGTTTATTGATTTTGGATCTGATCTTATTCTTTTTAATGATTTTGGAATTCATTTGATCTTTCAAGATTCTTGAGATGCATCACTAAGTTGTTTAGTTGGTATCTTTCTGACTTTATTTTGTAAGCACACATAACTATAAACTCTTCTCTTTTTAATTTTTTTTTTAGTTGTAGATGAACACAATCATTTTATTTTTTTTCTTTTTATTTTTATGTGATGCCGAGGATTGAACCCAGTGCCTCATGCATGCTAGGCAAGTGCTCTACCATTGAGCCACAAACCCAGCCCTTAAACTTTTCTCTTTGAATGACTTTGCTAGTGTCCCAGAAGTTCATAGTGTCCCAGAACTTCATTGCTGTGACTTTATGTTGAATTATTGACCCTATGTTTTCTTCAAGGAGTTGCATAGTTTCTGATATATTTCCCAGATCTATTATTCATTTTGAGTTGTCTTTTGTGCAGGGTGAGAGATAAGGATTATCTATGTAATTTTTAATTTCTCTCCTGATTTCTACTTTCACCAATTCATCATACAAGAGTGTATTCTTTAATCTCCTTATAATTGTAATAGTTTCTGTAGGTTTGCTTTTTGCTGTTGTTCACTTTTAATTTCAATGCATTATTATCAGTAAAGATGCAAAGAATTATATGAACTTTTTTTATATCGATATTTTTCCAACATATGGGCTTAGCTCTTATCAGGCCTTAGGGACTTTCCAAGGTGGTATCTGCTCTGGAGAGATCAGATCATCAGAATACAACCCTAGGACCTCTGCTGGAAGTGTAGATCTCAGCATCCATCTGAAAATTCTACTTGTGAATCAGGGAAGCCAATCTTCAACAGGTCTTGCACATTTCACTGTCCATAAATATCATCTTTCCAGGCTTCATGCCTGAGAAGAATCAGTTTCCCAACCCTTTTCAGGTGGTCACATGAACTTCACCCCCTCTGTATCTCTGATCTAAATCTCCATGGGTACAGTTTTCTTGGTGCCTGTGTTACTCACATTCTGTTAGGGTCACTGTAAGCCACATGACAGGCATTTGCCTGGCCATTATGGAAATGTTCACTGTAATTTTCTGGGCTTCTAAAATGGCAAACTGCAGTGTAACCACCTTAAGATAACTCCCCACTTTAGCTCTCTGGAATCAATAAATTCAGGATTATTTTCTATTATACAGTTTTTTTCATGTCAAATAGGACCCTGTATTTCTCTCTGTTTAGTAAGTCAGTACCTCTATTGCTGCTGTGGCAACTGGTTTGGCTCCAATGTGCTTTCTCGTCCTTTGTTCAATGAATTTCTGAGTCTCTAAGAGACAATGAATTTCCTCTTTTTTATTTTTATTTTAGTTATACATGAAAGGAGAATGTATTTTGCCAAAATATACACATATAAAGAATAACTTATTCTATTAGGTTCCCACTCTTTTGGTCATATATAGTATGGAGTTACCACAGTCTTGTACACATTTGTGTACATGGCTAGGAAAGTTATGGCCAATTAATTCTACTGTCCTCCCTATGTTAGAGTCTGTAAACAAGTCAAAATAACACCCGGCATTTTGCCAGGGGAATGTTACAGTTCGTAAACAAGTCTGGATGGCGCCTGGCAAAATGCCAGAGGGAGTGGTTTGTGAAGTAAGGCCAGCAAGCCATTAAGTGTGGAGATTTCTTATTGGTTGACTGATGTATCTAGTTTATGCTAATTAAGATAAGCTGTGTGGAATGTATAAATATCGCTCCAGTCCTACAATAAAGGGCTCCTACTCCTGCTGTATCAATCTACACAAGTTGTTGGTCACCCCCCGGTTATTTTGCTGCAGCCAGACTGCGGCATCCCTATATTCCCATCTCCCCTCCTCTCCCTCCATTGCCCCCTGTCCACTACAATCTATTTCTGGTATTCCCTTCCCCCACCTCCCCTGTGGGGATTGGATTATTTCACTTAACATGATATTCTCCACTTCCATCCATTTACCAAAAAATGCCATAATTTAATTCCTCTCTATGGCTAAATAATATTCCATTGTCTATATATACCACAATTCTTTATCCATTCTTCCCTTAAAAGACAACTAGGTTGCTTCCATAGTTTAGCTATTGTGAGTTGAGCTACTATAAACATAGTTGTGGCTGCATTACTATAAGTGAATTCCCTCTTTTGCCTGCCTTGTTGAGAAGCAATAGTACTATTACTTGATTCCCAAGCTAGGAAGCAACTGAAAATGCAGCTTTCCTCCATTCCTTGACTCCCTTGTGCATAAACTGTTTACTTTGATGTGAACTATTTTGGTTTTGTTACTTGTGTATGGTGTCATATTCAAGAAATTATTGGAAGGTAATTGGAAAGACAAATTTTTCCTGTTTCTTTCTAGGTATTTTATATTTTCAGTCCATGATCCACTCTGATAGATTTTTGTGTATCGTGTAAATTAAAAATTCAAATTAATATTTTTAATATTTTGCAAATGAATATCCAGTGTTCCTAGTACTGATTGCTTAAAAGGTTATCCTTCCCTACTTTGTATATTTGTGGCACCCTTTTCAAAGATCAGTTTATCAGGTCTATTTCTATGTTCTCCATTCTATTCCTCTTTCCCATAAGTCTGCTTTTATGACAGTATCATATTTTTTGTTATTACTGTAGTTTTGTAATGCATTTTGAAACCAAAAAATGTGATGCTTCTAAGCTTTGTTCTTGCTCAAAAATGCATTGGCTATTTGGAGTATTTTTTGTTCCACACATATTTTGAAATCATGTTTTTCTGTTTGTGTAAAAAAAAAAGCCATTAGATTTTGACAGGAATTACACTGAATCAGTAAATCACATTGGGTAATGAGCAATATTTAAATAGTACTAATTCTTCCAATCCATGGACACAAAGTGTCTTTCCATTTATTTTTGTCTCTTTACATTTTTCAGTTTTTTTATTTTAGTGTATTGTGTGAATATCTTTCATCTTATTGTTTAAATACTACTAGGAATATATGCTTTTTGTGTGAGATATGTACCAGAGATTGAAAGCAGGAGCACTGAACCATTCCCAACATCCCCAGCCCGATTGTGTGTTTTATTTAGAGACAGGGTCTCACTGAGCTTCTTAGTACCTTGCATTTTCTGGGGCTGGCTTTGAACTCATCATTCTCCTGTCTCAGCCTTTTGAGCCACTGGGATTACTATGATTATTATGAAATACATTTCACTTCTAACTTTCTGATGCAATTAAAGTTTCCTATTTTCCACGCCCTCTATTTTTTCTCAATCATAATCTTTTTTTTTTTTTTTTGTCCATGGATTCAGTTTTATGTATTTACTTTTAAAATGTTTTATTTGTTCACTAATGTTATACACAACAGTGGGTCCCATTTTAACATAAGTGAAAAATAGAAAAATTTAATATATATTTTCCTCTTTCTTTTATCTTAATATAATACAATTCTCAGTTGCATTATAATATTACCTTTATAAGATGTAGTAAAATATATTTATAATTTAGATAAATGTCACTTCTGGTTTGACTGAATTTGTTTCATAGATTTGCCTGAGATTTTTTTTTAAATTTTTAACCAAGTGCTATTAGTAAACATTGGCATTACTATAGCCCATTTGTAAATTTCATACATGAATGGAATTTAATTTTCTCCATTTTATTCCCCTGTACACTCTCTTTCCCTTCCCTTCTTGACTGGTCGTTCTTCTGCTTATTTATCATTTTGTTTTTAAATTGGTACTTTATAGAAATGCATAAAGATGACATTCACTGTGGTATATTTATATCTATACGTAGAACAATTTTGTCAATTTTATTTAACAGTTCCTCCCTTTTCCTGTCCCCTCTCCGCCTAACCCATTCTTCTACTCCATTTACATCTCATCTATTTTCATGACATCCTCCCTTTTTTACCCTGGTTTTTCTCTAGCTTTTGCTTCTGAGAGAAAAATATGACCCTTGACTTTCTTAGTCTGCCTTAATTCACTTATCTTGATGTTCTCCATTTCCATTCATTTATCAGCAAATACCACATTTCATTCTTCTTTATGGCTGAAAAAAAATTTGTTGAATATATCATAGGGATTCTCATATTTATGTGTTTCTTATAAAGCACAACGTTTTGAAAATGAATAAATAAATGGAAGGAAGACCAGTAGAGCAGATGCAGAGGAATAGGGGGAAGGGATAGGGAAAAAGAAATCACTAGGGACTACAGAGGAGCAAACTAAATTCCATACATTATTATTATGTAAAAATGATCCTTACTGTTATGTTTAACCATAACTCACAAATCAAAACATTTTTGTAAAACTAAAAAACAATTCATAGAGTATATTAAGTATATATTGTTTTTTGAAAATAAGCAGAGAATTTTGGGCATTATCTTAAGAAGAGCTAAGCAAATTTCAAAAAATTTTCACCATAAAAACAAAGATTTTTAACTTGTGGATTGTCAAAAAAACTGAGATAAAAATGTATTTCAAAGTATTACATATTTGAAAGTAATTAAATTTAAATATACTATACTTGTCTAAAGTCCCAATAAAAGTAAGTACACATTTTTAAAAGTGAATTTTTGATGATATGAATAAATATATGGGTCTAGGTAAAAGTTATAAATATTACAAGAAGTATTTACTTTTAAATGTATTTCTTAGTACTATGTGGCAATGTTTGCATATTAATATCATCAGTAAAAGGATGAAAAAGTAAACATTTAAGGAACACAATATCTTGCAAATTAACCAGAGATTAAAAATTTTTCTAAAGCTGAACAAAGTGTTGATATTTATGGAAGAAACAAACTCCAGCATTAATATCATATTTTCCAATAATGAAATTGTAAGGAAGCAGTAGGGTGGGGAAGACAAGGCCAATTTATTACAACTTTGAAATTCATGATCAGACTATTCCCAACATTCAATTTTTTTTTCCATTTTAGATACAAAATCATCTTAACTAAAAACAAGCAAACAAAACATTATTTAATGAAGAGACTGATGGTTTAATATTATAAATAATATGAAGTAGATAATTTTAAAATTTTGATGAATAATCAAAATGTACTAAAATAGTGAATTAATGTTTAAATGCTAAAAATAATTTATTTGGAAATATAGTTAAGCCCTATATTATATTGTAATATTTTTGAGTACTAATTTCTGCATTTTTTGTGCTTTATTTCCTAACTTTTCTAGTATTCATTCTTTGTAGAATACAGTTTCCAAATTATTCTTTTAAATAATTTTAAGATATTCAGTATTAGAAAACATTTTCTAATTAATTATAGAAGAAAAATAAAATCAGACTGACAATAACAAAATGTTATCTTTAAAACACTGTGATTCTATAAATAAGACATTTTAAGATTTAAATAAAAGAAAGTTAATATAAAGTTAATAAAATAAAGCATAACTAACTATAAAGTCAAATGCAAGTAAAAATTGGTGAGGTAGAGTTGAAGAAAGCTTAGAAAGTAATTTGCAGCATTGAGATTTATTCAAATCCTAATTTTGAATTTATATGTGCACAAATGAATTTATATTCAATATAAAAGAGTCAATAATAAAATATGAATAACCACAGCATGGCCAGGAATAGAAAAAATCATATATAAAACTATTTGTGATTGACTTATTAATTGCAGTAAATCTCAGATCTAAATGAATTTAAAATAAATTGTAAAAAATTACCATTTTATGCATTTTATACATAAGGATTATAAACAGAAGAATGATTTTCAACTAAGTTAACAGATAAAGCATAATCTTGATAGCAAACCTAGTTAATAACACCACATAAAAGAAAAGTTAGACAGAATTCTCTGATAACAATGGTAATGAAAATCTTAAACAGCAGCATAATGCTTCTTGTAACTTGTGGTAGCCATGTGTATGGCGCATGCCTACAGCACAATGATTAGGGAGACTAAGTCAAGAGGATCACAATTCAGAAGCCAGCCTCAGTAATTTAGTGAGGCCCTCAGCACCTAGTCAAGGCCTTGTCTGAAAAAAAAAAAAAAAAAAATATATGGAAAAGGACTGGGGATGTCGCTCAGTGGTAAAGAGCCCCTTGGTTCAATCCCTTATACCAAAAAATAAAAATAAAAATAAAATGCACCTAGTAGTACATGTAAATATACCTCATTCTAAAAAGAAGAGAATGGTTTAATACCAAATAATACAACAATATAATTTACCATAGCATACGATAAGGAATATAAAACATAAAATTCTCAACTAAATGAATAATTGTGTTCTTTGTCCTATGATCAGAGATCCTTCCTAACTTGATAGACTATTTATCTAAAGTAACAACAAATTGCAGGATCAAAACAATAATTAACTGAGATAAAACTTCCTTAAATTGGAAACAAATCACTGCACTATTATAGAGACAAATTAGGATTCTGCACAAAATAATAACTAGAAAAATAAGACATACATATATTTCAAGAGAAAGAAAAACTGTCAATATGTACTATGACTAAATTGGTGAATGCTAAACATATTAGAATCAATACATAAACTACTGGAACTGTCAAGAAATATTAGTTGTTTTGCTATAAGCAAAATCAGTGGAATGGATAATTTTAAAGTAGGAAAATAACTCTTACTTCTGTATACTTCTGAGGATACTGAGAAATTAAACCCTAAAGTATATTAATGTAGGCTTAAACTTGCAATCTGTCTTTAGAACAATCTAGTAGTTGCCAGTAAAGGTGAAATGAAACCTATGTAAGCGCTACATTTCTGCAGTCTGCTCTTCACTATGCCCCGATAGTACATAAATGAGGATACTGGTCACAGTGCAATGGTTGTAGAATATGGGAACTCACCCCAGTGTCTATTGTAGGTAAGAGGAAGGTACACTATATAGTATATATACTTCAAGGCAGGTAAGATCAAGTAATCAAATATGCATTCAGAAACATGGAGCTACCTTAACACCAAGTTATCATATCACTTAGTTGATTTGTATCTTAATGCATACAAATTTAGAAGCCAAAACTACACTGTAGCTTAATAATAGTTAAATGAAAAATCCACAAGTAAGCAACTTTTATTTTTTGTAAAGTATACTTTACAAACATATCTACTTTACAAGTGCATACATCAAAAGTGTTATTGTAAGACCTCATGCCTCATGTGGAAGAACAAGGAGATATGAAAAACATAGATTGAAGAAAGAAAAACAAATCATATAATAAAGTAAAATAGGGACTGGACTCAATAATAGCAGTAGTTCAAGTCTAGGACATGAGAGTATAAAATAAAATCTCATTTAATGAAATAAAAATAAACCATTGAATCATTATGTACTAATTATGTTTGCAAGCTAACATAATATTATGAAGTAATTATTATACCTTGTTTCTCCAGGATTTTAAATTTACAGCACTTATCTATTAGTGCATAGCAAATGTATTCAAGGTTTTAATACACGAAGTACTGGTATTTTATTTCAATCACGTAAATATTGTAGTGAAAACATATGTAAAATATATGAATATCCTGATTTGTGCTTATGATAGTCTACTTTTGGTATATGTTGTTTGAGTATGTATGTGTAGTTTTATTTTAAAATAATTTAATAAAACCATTTTAGATTCTACCATAAAATTTGATTAAAAAATCTTTGCAGAAGAAAAGAAAATATTTCTTCTCTGAGGGCAAACACATTCTCAATAATGTCATTTCAGAAACAGGATAATTTATGTGAGGGATGGTGTGAGGCTGCAGGCTAGGAAGAACTCTAATGACTCATGTGATTGGCTTCATCAATAACTTCTGTTTTCCTTTTCGAACTATGGCAAAGCTGCTTCGCACTGCATGTTTTCTTTCCTTTCAATGCCCTACATGGAAGAAATCACTTGGGTTCCAAAAGCCCAGGACTAATCGAAACAATTTTTCTATAGCATTTTCAGCTGAAGATTCAATACAGCCTTTTCAAATTGAATTTTAAGATCCAAGCAAAAGAGGTCAATAATAAATCCAATTCCAAATTTACATAGATTAATAAATATATTTAGATTGTTTTCAACATATTTTAAAGTATTTTTTAGAAACTAATGAAATATGCTGAATATCTACTATTGACATACTCAAGTATGTACTGATCTAATCAATGACATACATACTTTGGATGAATATACACAGGAGACTTCAAGACTTTTGTTTTTTTTTAAAAAAATTTCTTACATAATATTTCAATCTCTGTGACTCTACCTAATTCTACATACTGCATACTTCAAGTCACCTGTATTTATAGAAAATGTTCTATAATAATAGGTATAGGAATAAACATATCAATGTAATATGCAAACACTAAAATATTTATTATTAAATGACAGGACAATTTTATTGTATTTAATTTTTTTCCTTTTTTAAAAACATTTATTCTTTAGTTTTTAGGTGGACTCAATACCCTTATTTAATTTTTATGTGGTGCTAAGGATTGAACCCAGTGCCTCACACATATTAGGCAAGCACTTTTCCTCTGAGCCACAACCCTAGCCCCTACTTTTTACCTTTTTTATTATACATTACAATGGGTTTTACTGTAGTATATAAGTATATGCAAATATCATACTTTGATCAAATCCAATTCCCCACCCTGAATCCCAGATACTTTTATATCACCTTTCTCCTCCTAGATCTCATATATGAAGGAAAGCGCCCAATATTTCTCTTTCTCTGTCTGGCTTATTTCACTTAGCATTATGATATCCAGTTCCATCCTTTTCCTCCAAATCACATGATTTAAGTTTTCTTTTGGCTTAAAATGCTATAGTTTATATTCCTCACATAAAGAAACGTGTACATTTTTTTTTTTTTTTATCCACTCTCCATCAATGGGCACCTATGCTGATTTCCTAACTTGGTAATTGTGAATTGTACCATGATAAAAAGGACATGCAGATCTTTTCTTGACTGCATTTCATCCCACACAGGAGTGAGATAGCTGGATTATATAGTATTAACATTGTTAGATTTCGAGAAGACTCCATACAGATTTCCATAATAGTGGTACTAATTTGCATTCCTACCAACAGCATAAAAGTGCTCCTTTTCCCCAAAATCTTCACCAGCATTCATTGTTTACTATTTTGTATTATTGATAATAGACATACTGACAGGGGTAAGGTAGAATCTCAGTGCAGTTTTTATTTGCATTTTCCTGGTGGCTGAAAATGAACATTTTTATATGATTATTGATCATTTGAATATCCTTTTGTGAGAAGTGTCTGTTCATTTCAATTGCTCATTTATTGATTGGGTTTAATTCTGTGCTGTTAAGTTTTATGAATTTTTTATACATTCTGGGTATCAATGTTCTGTCAGAGGAGTAGCTGGCAAAGATTTTTTCCCGTTCTGTAGCCTATCTCTTTGCTGTGCTATTTCCTTTGCAGTACAGAAGCTTTTTAATTTAATGTGATCACATTCGTCAGTACTTGCTATTATTTCTTGAGCTATCTGAGTCCTATTCAGGACCCCTTTGATTGTGCCTTATTCTTCAAGCCTTTGCCATATGTTTTCTTCCAGCAGTTTCAAACTTCTGCACCTAACACTTTAAGGTATTTGATCCGTTTTGAATTGATTTTTGTTAGGTGTGAGAGAGAAGGATCTAGTTTCAATCTTCCACATATGTATATCTAGTTTATCCAGCCCCATTTGTTAGTCTGTTTTTTTCTCCAGCATATGTGAAAATATGGTTTATCTATTTATATTACTCAAAACAGTCACAAACTAAACATATTAAATATATAAAATTATTTTTCTAAATATTTTGTTTTGTTTTCATTCACAAGCATCACATTCTATCCAATGGAATAGAATAAACGTTATTAGTATTAAGAACAAAAATTATCTTAAAAGTTACTATTAATATTCATAAGGTTCAGATATTTTCATCCTTTATGAAATCACTTTATGAATTTACTTATCAATTCTATTTCACATGCTTCGATGGGATAAAAACATACTAGTATGCAGCTTTTTTTTTCAATTTTATTGTCTGATTTTCATTTTTTTTCAGAGCACAGAACAGTCTAGTTATTCACAATAAACATGGTAATGACTCCTGTTCATTAGCTCATAATTTCTTTCTGAAAACAGCTAATTACATGTAGTATGTCATTTTCACTTCAAATATTCTTGTGAGTCTGGTTAATATTATCATCATCATCATCATCATCTAAACTTTAAAAATGAGAAAACTGAATTGTGAAAATATTCTTTTCAACATGCTCAAAACTAAAAAGTGAAAAAGTGACTGAACCAATTTCTCCAAGATTAAGCTGTTAATCATGCCATACCAAATTAACTTACTGTTATGGGTTGAATATTAGTGTGCTTCCAAAATTCATGTTGAAATCCTTACCTCTAGTGTGGCATTAGGAGGTAACACCTTTGAGAGGTCACAAAGGTGGAGACTTCATGAGTTGTTTTAGTGCTCTGAAGACAGTACCCCAGAGAGTTCTCTCATTTTCTGCTGTGTGAGAATACACAGAAAGTATGGCAGTCTGTAACCGGGTAAGGGGTCTCACCAATATCTAACCATTCTGACCCCCTGATCTCAGACATCCACCTCTAGAATAGTGAAAAATGAATTTCTGTTGTTTATAACTCACTGTGTCTGATATTTTGTTATAGCACACCATATAGACCCAGATACCTAGATAGTGGGACAAAATCCTGATTTTCTAATAGTATGAAGTTATTCATTTCAAAAGTTCAGAGGAAAATGTCTTCTGGATATAAACACATTTTTTTTGGAAACTGTTTTACAAATATTTGTAAAACTCTCAGGCAAATTTGAATTCACATTTCTTGTAAGTCATGATGAAGTTGCAGACATGACATTGCTTCCAGAAATAGATTAGACATTTCATTCTCTATTCTATTGCCAAAAAAAATGAAAGAGGAAAAAAGACATATCAAAACTGCAATTGTGTGATTATAAAGACTAAACAAAAGGGGGATTGGGAAGGAATTTAAAGTTGTTGAGACCCTGAAGGATAAATAAAATAATTTACTGTTAGTATGTGTTGTTATACATATTATAAAATGGTTATTAAAAATAAAATACCATTAACTTTTCTTAAATCCCCTAAAAATAAGTGGAAAGTATTCTTTATCAATCCAAAAGGACACTTTGTTTTTTTTAAAGACCAAAACTCTATGTTTATTTACTTAATATTTTTCAAGTTTCATTTGATCTTTCCGATATAGTAACAATGTTCTTTTAATCACTTTTTAAGTAGAAAAGTACAAATCTAATGTATAGTCATCATAAATCATTCAGAACAAGTAAATAAGGAAAAATAACAGAAATAATTAGCATCTCCCTCATAATACACTATTAACATTTTGTTACATATTCTTTTTTAATTGATTTTATATTTTTAAATACATTACAGTAGAATGCATTATAATTCTTATTACCCATATAAAACACAATTTTTCGTATCTCTGTTTATATATAAAATATTTTCCCATCAATTCATGTCTTCAAACATGTATTTTGTATAATGATGTCCATCACTTTCCAACATCATTGCTAACCCCTGCCTCTTCCTTCCCCTCCCAACCCTCTGCCCTATTTAGAGTTCATCAATTCTTCTTATGCTCCCCCTCCTTACCCCACCACGAATCAGTCACCTTATATCAGAGAACACATTCAACATTTGTTTTGGGGGGATTGGCTAATTTCACTTAGCATAATCTTTTTATTTATTTATTTATTTATTTTTATATAAATAGAACAATAGTGGAATGCACTACAATCCTTATTACACATATAGAGCACAGTTTTTCGTATCTCTGTATATAAAGTATGTTCACTCCAATTTATGCCATTATACATGTACTCTTTTTTTGCATTACAATTCTTAATACACACATATACCACAATTTTTCATATGTTTGTTTGTATATAAGGTATGTTGACATCAAATTCAAATTTTCATACATGTATTTTGTATAATGATGACCATCACATTTCACCATCCTTGCTAATTCTCTTTCCATTCCCTTTCCCTCCCACCCCTCTTCCCTATCTAGAATTAATCTAATCCTCCCATGCTCTCCCTCCCTAGCCCACTATGAGTCATCTGCCTTATATCAGAGAAAACATTCATCATTTGTTTTTTGGGGGGATTGGCTAACATCACTTAGCATTATTTTCTCCAACACCACCCATTTACCTGCAAATGCCATGATTTTGTTCTTTTTTAGTGCTGAGTAATATTCCATGGTGAATAAATGCCACTTTTTTTTTTTTATCCATTCATCCACTGAAGGTCAGTGGCTCTACAGTTTAGCTATTGTGAATTGTGTTGTTATAAACATTGATGTGGCTGTGTCCCTGTTGTATGCTGCTTTTAAGCCCTTTGGGTACAGATTGAGAAGAGGGATAGCTAGGTTAAATGGTGGTTCCATTTGCAGTTTTCAAAGTATTCACCATGTTGCTTTCCATATTGGCTGGACCAATTTGCAATCATAGCAGCAGTGTATGAGTGCACCTTTTTCCCCATATCCTCACCAACACTTATTGTTATTTGTCTTCATAATAGCTGACAGGAGTGAGATGAAATTTTAGAGTAGTTTTGATTTGCATTTCTCTAATTGCTAGAGATGATGAACATTTTCATGTATTTGTTGATTGTATATCCTTTTCTGAGAAGTGTCTGTTAAGGTCCTTGGCCCATTTATTGATTATTTTTGTTTGTTTGTTTGTTGGTGGGTTGGTTGGTGTTTAGCTTTTTGAGTTCTTTATATACCCTAGAGATTAATGCTCTATTTGATGTGTGAGGGGTAAAATTTGCTCTCAAGATGTAGGCTCTCTATTCACCTCACAGATTCTTTCTTTTGCTGAGAAGAATTTTTTTAGTTTGAATCCATCCCATTTATTGATTCTTGGTTTTAATTCTTGTGCTATAGGAGTCTTATTAAGGAAGTTGGGGCCTAATCCCACATGATGGAGAATTGGGCCTACTTTTTCTTTTATTAGACGCAGGGTTTCTGGTTGTATACCTAAGTCCTTGATCCATTTTGAGTTGAGTTGTGTGCATAGTGAGAGATAGGGGTTTAATATCATTTTGTTGCATATGGATTTCCAGTTTTCCCAGCACCTTTTCTTGAAGAGGCTTGCTTTTCTCCAATGCATGTTTTTGGCACCTTTGTCTAGTATAAGATAATTGTAATTGTGTGGGTTAGTCTCTGTGTCCTCTATTCTGTACCATTGGTCTACCAGTCTATTTTGTTGCCAATACCATGCTGTTTTTGTTACTAATGCTCTGTAGGATAGCTCAAGGTCTGGTATAGCGATGCCACCAGCTTCCCTCTTCCTGCTTAGGATTGCTTTAGCTATTCTGGGTCTCTTATTTTTCCAGATGAATATCATGACTGCTTTTTCTATTTTTATGAGGAATGCCATTGGGATTTTGATTGTAATTGCATTAGATCTCTATAGTGCTTTTGGTAGTATATTCATTTTGATAATATTAGTTCTGCGTATTCAAGAACAAGGTAGATATTTTCATCTTCTAAGGTCTTCTTTTATTTCTTTATTTAGGGTTCTGTAGTTTTAATTGTACAGATCTTTTACACTTTCATAATAAAAAAGGATACTGTAAATGAGTACAAAGAGAGAACAAGCATATAGTAAGAAAGGACCTGAGTAAATTTGGACCTCTGATCACCCACCCCCTTACAGAGCAAGATTCCTATATCTTTAGAGTAGTTGGAGTACTATATCTGGAGTCTCCTCTTTGTAATATGTGAAGTAAACTACACTGTGAATCTTCATATATCTATCAAATGTTCCATCACAATTAATTCAGCATAAAGAAAATACCTTTGAGAACTTCAAACATGTTCCAAGTGTTCTAAATTAGGCCTTCAAGCTCTAGTAAATTCTAGAGCAAGACAAATATTCAGTGTTTCATACTACATTCGACATATGAATTTGATTTTCTGTAGATGGTAGGACTACTGCAGCACTTGGTTACATATGTTATTTGTTATGGTAACTAAGAGAAAAGATGTACATTTGTTTTGAATTATCACCAAAATGAAGCTAACAATTTCAAGTTTCTATGACAAATTGCTACCATGGTGCATAGAATTTCAGAGTCAAAAATTATCTCAGTGTCATGGGAACAAACTAAGAAAATCAGTTAAATGATTCATTGAAATGGAAAAAAAAAAAAGGAGAGGGGGGGACTTTTATTAAATCTTGGTACAAAATTGCCAGGGCATTCTGCAGTACAGGGCACTGACGCCAAGTAGGCTAGCCGCTGTATAGGAAAATTTAGTTTGCCTCTGTCATGTCTTTTTCATGAAATGTAAGTACTAAATACTTAAGTATCTGAATATTTCACACCCCATATTTTACCAATCTCTTCAGTATACCTTACTTGAAAAATAAGGAGGCATCTTCTTACTATAACTACAAATCAAATATCCTCTAATTTTTAATACCATTAAAAATAGAAAAAAAATCACATTTTCTCTGCAAGGGTTTAAAATATATTGGTCTGACTTGAAAATGAATAACTTTTTTTTTCAAAATCGAATGATACAACACAGGATACACCACAGCAGAATTAAAGTTTAAGGTTCAAATGCTGTAATTTCAAACTATTTATTAATGGCAATTTTTGGCACTGCTAGATTAGTTTGCTGGCATATGGTAAATAAGCAATTCAGTCAGGTTAAGTAAGAATGCTTATTATCAATTGAATTTCATTAATTCTGATAGATATACTAGGCCAATGTGTTCATATTTAGGCACCATGATTGGTAAGTGCTTCTAATCTGCCTCTTTGGTTTGTTTGCTTAGAGCTGGTATTGTCTAATTGAGACAGTATAAGAAGAGTAATATTTAAATAAATGATCTGCCAAAAAATTAGATCCAAGTTTATTTTACCAAAGGTATATAAAATCACCAAATCACACCACATTTTCATAATAGAACAGTATAGCACAAACTTTATATCTGCTTATCGATTTTCAGATTTTGAAGCCAGCAATGTTATTCTTTTACCTGGCACTCTGAAATATTGCAAGCTAAGGTTATCAATGAATTTGAGTATTTTTATATTCTTCAATATATATATTTTGTGTGTATATGTATATATGCACATATTATATATATATATATATATATATATATATATATATATATATATATATGTAGATATATATGTATGTATATATATGTATATATCTTTCCATATATGCTACTTATACACAGTAAATAAAATCCTTATTATAAGTATATATACACACAGACACACATATATATTCCTTTTCTTTTTTTTGGTCCTGGGGATTGAACCCATGGCTTTGTGCATACAAAGCAAGCACTCTACTAACTGAGCTATATCCCCAGCCCCAGACACACATATATAATCTTGTAAAAAAAAAAATCTTTAGAAGCAAAGAACTGTTTTCCCTGATCTTTACATTCTTGTTGAAAGAAAAACAGAGTATACTACACCTGACTTCACCTGGAGCCTGATCAGTGGTAATATAGTTTCTTCAGCACAGGACTATCTTTTATTTATCTTTTATTTCATGACACCTGAAAATGACAACTCTCGGGAATGATAAGTTGCACCATGTCTTCTGTGATTTTTGTTTCTCCAAATCATTTATTTCCTATCTTAGTATGAGCATTCGTCCTATTAATTATCCACATGATTGAATTTCCTGCATCTGAACTAGTTATAGGTCTTGTTTAAACAGTACCAGGATATTACCAGTTTCACTTACATTTTCTGAAAATAATTGATCTATTATTTGAAAAGTAAAATGAAGGATTTTGAAAATGAATTATTTGTGATTATAGAAAAATGTCAGTTGTATTGTTGTTAGATTCATTTTCCATGGTAGTTCAGGAGTGTTAGATGTCATATATTTTATTTCCAACTGTAGTGAAATTTAAAGCATTCAGTTTTAAAACCCACTTAGAATGTAAGGTAATACAAATCTGTGTTAACAGTGCAGGTATTTATTTTGAAGTTGAAAATGAAAATGGAAAGCCTTTTTATTTCATCTAACCTGGTGGAGTGTGCAGTTTATTAAGTTCAAAGTAACTTAGACAGGTTTAATATAAGTATGAAAGAGTCTCTGAGCTGCTGATTTTATTTCAAAGCCACATTGGAGGCTTATGTGGAACTTTCTTGTTCTGGTACTTCCTTCTTTGGCTCCTTTTTTTTGCTTGTTTTTGTTGTCCTGTGGACATTCATAGAAGAGAATTATCAACAGGAATGGGAGACATGCCCCTCTCAAATGGACCCCACAGGAAACAAAGCCTTTGACTTTCAGAATATGTTTTATGATCACAAATCAACCATTCTCCAGAATAAATTCTTCTTGCACTTCATAGACTTATAAATTTACTTAAACAGCACATGTAACAGGAAGTCAAACTTTACTAGGATTTCTTAATGAATGCTCTGAATACACAGCTTCTTTATAAAAATGGATTATTTTAAACAAAGACAATAATAAAATATCTTGGAAAGAAAAGTCTGCCTGTTTCATATGCTATATATTTGTTATAATATCAGCTTACTTTTTCCTTGTTTTTCTAATTCTTTAAACACAAACATACACATATACACATATGCACAACACTCACACATATACATGAACCGTTTAATAATTCCCAGGTTACTGGCAGACACCCCATTTTTATCTTAGAATACTTTATGATTTTTTATATTTCTGCTTGAACACTATTAATAAAATACTTCATGAAATAAATGTACATTTGACAAATTAATAAATTAATTACAATTAAGTTGTTCATAATATTTCTTTATTATCTTTTCTAATATCTGAAGAATTTAATAGTGTTCCCTCATTCATTTTTGATGTTGTTAAATTGTGTTCTCTTCAATATTCCCATGAGTCTTATTGCTAGAGTGCTATAAATATTATTAATATTCTAAATAAATCAACTTTGAGGATTAATTGTATTTCTAGGGTTTTTTTTCTATTTTATTAATTTCCACTAAAATCATTTTGTTATCTTCCTTCTTCCTATATTAAGGAAAATTTGTTCTTCTATTTCTAGGTAAACAATTAGATTGTTGATTTTAATACTTGAGGAAAATTATGCATATTTGGCTATTGGGCACAACACTCTATAACTTTCTGTTTAGCTCAATTAGTGTTAGTGTTATCACTTTTAATGTGAAGAAAAAATAAAGATTGTCCATCTAATTGGAATACAATCAGATCCTGGACACCCGAGTTTGCTCTATTGAGATTTTAGCAAAGAACTAAAATGAAATGTCTTTGTTATTAAACCATAAAGTAACTTCTGAATAAAGGACAGTACAGTGGGTATACTGAGAGCTATAATAACCTCAATTCTTTGAATTTGGTAGGCTTTCAATTGTTTCTTTTTGATAAAAAACTTTATGGTCTATTTATACTTGTGAATTGTTTAAACAAACTACATTTTTAATTTATTTAAACTAATATATTTAACTTATGGGCATTTACTTCTACTTCACAATATTAATATTACTTTTAGTAAAACGGTATTAAAAATTAGAATTTAATATTGTCTAAGTTTTTTTTAATGTTATAAATGGTAGAGATACAGGGTACTAATTTGTACCATCATAACAATAAATCTACCATGACTAATATCCAGATACACTAACAATGTATCACATTAACTAAATTATTTGAGTTACTCTCTTTATTAACCAGTACTGTGACATTAAGAAGCAAAATCAAGGGTCTGGGATTGTGGCTTAGCAGTAGAGCGTTCGCCTAGCACGGGCGGGACCCTGGTTCAATCCTCAGCACCACATAAAAACAAAAGGCATTGGGTTGTGTCCATCTACACCTAAAAAAAAAAAAAAAAAAAAAAAAAGCAAAATCAAGTGGTATGCAATTTTATATTGGGACAGGACTTTGTACAATAAAGAAACTGAGTATCATGAGCTTTTAATCCTCATGTTTCTGGTTTTGTTGACAAGTCACCAGTTCTAGCTGCATCTCATAAAATTTATCTTCTGTTTTATTATCATTAAATTTTGAAAAAAATAAATCAGCATATTGTTCTTTATAAAAGAGCTGGAACCAGAGATAAAGGACTCTGTTTTGTCAATTATATTGTCTTATTTACAAACATATCGGCACAAAAAAAATTATGAAAGACTAATCAATTCCATGAAGTACTTTCTGAAAGCTTTCAATTATACTGTGGTTTTTTATTTGTACAATCTACATGTCTACCTTTTAAGCAATAAGTAAAACAAACACAAAATTTTTCAAAAAGTTTTATATTAAAATATAACTCCTGTAGTTATCTAGAGAATAGCTATCCTCAGTGAAACAAAGCATAATACAATAATAAATAGAGAACAATGAAATTATGCCTTTATTATTATATCATATGTTGGAAATCCAATAGCTAAATTTTTTGAAATTATGTTTTTATTAATTTTTTTTTCTAATCTAAATTTCCTATAATTGTGATCAAACAGTAAATTTATTTTTATATCTAGGTTCTTTTGCTCTCATTTTAATGTTTTTCCATGTTGATATGTGAATCAGAAGTTAATTACTTCTTATTCGGAACCATGTATCATGTCTAAACCTATCTTAATGTATTTTTTTCTTGATGGACCTTAGGGTTGTGCCAATTGGAGCTATTATGAATAAAGCTTCTAGAACCTTTCTTTTCCAAGGCATCTTTTTGGTTTATGTAGTTTTGATTTTTTTTTTTTTTTTTTTTGGTGGGGGAAGAAGAAGGCATTTCTATTATTGAAATAAAAGTTAAGTAAAAGGATAGCTTTACAAGAAATTGTCATTCTTTTATTGGTTTTAATTTGTTCTTTATATTCTAGCTTCATAATATTTTGGGAGCTTATATCATTATTTTGAGTTATTGTTTTTCTCAAAGAATTTAAAGTTATAAATATTCCTCTACATGGGCTGGGGTTGTGGCACAATGGTAGAGAACTGGCCCTAGCATGTGTGAGGCACTGGGTTCAATTCTTAGTGCCACATACAAATAAATAAAGATCCATTGACAACAAAACAATATTTTTAAAAATAATAATAAATAAATAAATATTCCTCTAAGAACCGCTTTTTATGCACTTTACAAAACTTATCACCCCATTTTATTACCATTAAAACTGCAAATTTTCTAATTCACTAAGATTATATATAAGTTTACTATTTGACTGATAGTTTATTTAAAATATACTGCTTAATTCCAAATATTTGGGGATATAACATTTTTATTTTTATCCATTCATGATGTAATTCCATTATGATCAGATAATATATTCCATACAATTTTAATAATTTGAAATAAACTTAGACTTGCCTTTAGGCCTTGGAGAATATTCCATTCACCTTTGAACATAATGTGTTTTCCTCAAGTTTTGATTGTAGTGGCACATTATTCTCCCAAACCCTCAACACTCTGGTGGCCCTATGAATCTCTATTAGCTGCAGCAAAACAACATTTTTTGGTTCATAAACTTGGGTTTAAGGATTGAGGGCACGTTGTATTTGGAAATAAGCAGCGATATACCTTACATATGGTAAAAACTTGATGTAAAAAAGCAAGAGCAGTTCTTCATAGCAGGTAGAACTCAGAAATGTTACTTAGAATTATCAAAGGTTACATGATATATATGCGACAGGAGATGTTGACAAAACCAAAGGGTGGACTGAAGAGAAAGGAGTTTGAGCATTCAGTTTATGATTCATTTTGCTCCTAATTACCAATAGGCTAATCCTGGGAGAAGCAAGTAATTTGGTCTAACCACCTTTAAAATGTGATAATAACTGCCTTTTCTCACAATAGACTCAGTAGATTCTGATACATCTTAAAACTACAAATGCAACAAAGTAAATTTTCATTTCAAATACTGACTCTTCTCAGCTTTAGAATTGTAATATATTTCCTTTGATCTAGACTGTACTTTTGCTCAGATTCTCAATCTTTCATTTATTATGCTTCTTTTTAACTATGAAAAATTTATCATAGACTTTTAATGTGCTTAAGTTCAAAACATCTGAGTCATCCCTTAGTTTATTGCTACTGGGTTTTTTTTTTTCTGTTTATGAGTCATAGGAACCTGCTTCTTCACATGTATAGTAATTATAATTGTATCTTGAACAAGGCACATACTACATACTCATCGTTCTGTTGCTCTCATCTAAATTGTATTGAGTTTGTTCTGACAAACAGGCAGATCAGCTTGGTTGCAGGAGGTTAAGCGGGGGAGCTATGTATTCCTATTCAAGCACTAGAGCAATCGTGCTCCTGAAACATTCTTCTCAGATCACAACAGCCAAATAGCTGTTCAAAGAAGCATCTTGACTTTGGTCACATCTCTTATTTGTTCCAACGATATGAGGCTTCCAGAATATACATTCATATCCCTTCTTTTTCTTCCTCATCATTAGCTATCTTCCCCCTGGCATTAAGAATCTTACCTGGTACATGCCTGAGTGTTCAGATAAAAACCTCAGAAGGGCGCCTATTCTGGATCTACATATTCATTCAGCTCCTTCTGTATTTTTCCATCCTGTACGTTCCAGCTGTTTCCATTTCTAATCCTCAACCTGAACATTTTACAGTTAGAATTCTGCCTCTTGGACCAAACTCTCCTACAATATGCTGAAGTCTCTTGTGGACACATTGTGTTTCTATGGCAATTCCTTTTACCATAATTTGGGTAATGCCCACCACAGAAAGCAAGGGAGGGTATGGAGTTCTCTTCATAGGTTAATTTCTCTCAAGCCTCCCAGCTCTGTGCTGGGCAATTCCTGATAAACATGTGCTTCGGATGTGCTTAGTTCTTTTCCTCTTAGGTGTTTAAGGCAAAGGGGTAAGTTTAATGCCCACTACTGTGGCAAGGCTCTACCTGAAGACCTTGTCCGCTTTTAATGTCTACTTCTTTTCTTTTATCTTCTTCAAGTTTGCATCTTGCATCTTACCTCAAAAATTATGCTTCTTTCCCTATTATTGGTTAAAATCTTGGATTTTATCACCACATTTTTCCAAACTTTAAAAATACATTGTTAATGTAGTATTAGATTGTACTTCAGGAATTATTTTTAACAGTTGTATTGTCCTTTATTTTTGGCTAGATAAAGGCTTTATTTTCTTAGTGTTACAGTCTCAATAATCAGCCATTCCTTTAAAACATACATTTCCATTGCTGGGTTCTTCGTTAATTGAGGCAACTTTGCCTAAAACAAACATTAACAAATAATATCTGCTGCTGCTATCATCATCATCATCACCACATTGTCATTACTAAGTGGCATAGCAATCACTAGCAACACCAAAAATCCTCAAGCAGCAAATTACTCCGAATTCATTTATCAATTAAAATGCTGACAGATCTCGCTCATTTGGATGAGATTATGTTCTCCCTGCCTACAACTCTTTAGCTCTTGCAAAAAAAAAAAAGCATTTTACGCATTAAATTGGCTACACACAAAAAACAATAATATGGATATAAAAATTTAAATTTTTAATATTGTGATTCAAAGAACTAGAATTTTCTGTGGGATTATTTGAGATATGCCCTACTTTATAAAATTTAGGAGTGTTAAGTGTCACTATAAAACCATTTTCTACTTCAACTGTAGACATAATTAACAACATCTATAAATCATTTTGATTAATTAAAAACAAAATAGGTTTTCTATTCAGGAGAAATACTACCTCAATAGGAGGCAATCATATATACTTACAGTGACTTTGAACATATACCAAGGCCTTCTGAACATAAATTATCATTAAAAAATTTTCCCGTTCTACTTCTCTCAAAAAGAGTTGCAGTTATGAGGGTAGAAATCATTTAGAACTGCATTCTGTGCTGGTTAATGTTAACTACCTGCCTTAATTAGAATAAAGATGAGGCTCAATAATGCTAGAATTGTCTGCCATACATTAGCTTTACCCAGTACTCAATCCATGTGGTGTTACAAGTTCCTCAAGTAAACTGGGGGAAAGAATAAATTATATGCTCTGATATTGTTATCAGTGATATGAGGAAGATCTAAGAAAAAAATGTTGATACCATATGTCTTTTCATTGCTATTTTATGGAGATCTTATTAAATGCCAAAAAGATTCATTAAGCTCGCCTTCTCTGTGTGTAAGTTTCCTGAGGATGCATTTGAGTCTGTGATGACAACTCCGAGCCCCTTATAAGAAATAATATGAGGACACCATAAAAAGACCTGGAGAAAATTGAAACTGTTTAGAAGTCTGAGTCACTGGTAGAATATATGTGCAGACTTAAAATTATGAATGCATTTGCATTTTTAAGGGAGTTTAAATCAATTCCCTTTATATATACCTGTCAAATTTTGGGTTTGAGGTTTCTAAAATATGGTATGAGAAGTGTAGGCCATGTAGCCCTTGTAATGTGGGTTGTTGTTCCCATCTTAGTGATGATATAATGAAAAATGTTCTTAATAAATCATTGCAATAGCTTTCTCTGGTGGAATTCAGGTTCATACTTTCCTTTAGCATTTTATTCTATAATTAGAGCCCAGATTCATGGGCAGAGAAGACACTTATGAAGCTCAGTTTTAGTTCTCCATCTCACCTAAGAATAGGACAGAAACAAATGTGGACACTAAGAAAAAGCAGGTTTTAATATGAAAGCCAAAAAAAAATTTTTCCCAAATCAGAAAACTACAGTTTACATAAATAATTTCCATATCTCAACATTCTTTCTTGTAAAACTATAAGATTGATGTGATTATCTCCAAATCTGCCTCCAGCTCAAACATTCTATAATTTTATGAAAAATTTAATTACATAGACTGAAGAAGAAATTGTTCATAGTGTTTTATTCACTGAAATAAATTACTAACCGAGATTTTTTTATATCCCTTTCCCAAGGAATTTTAAAAACTAGGATGGGATGGGAATATAGCTTGATAGAGTATTTGCTTAACATGTTCAAGGGTCTGGATTTAATCCCTAGCCTAGCCAAAATAATAATAATAATAATAATAATAATAATAATAACAATAATAATAATAATAAAATACAACTAGATGAATACCTTATCATTAAGGAATTTTTTTTTCAAACGTGACTGCCATATTCCAGTTGTTATTTTTAAGAACCCCAGATATACTGTCACAGTCAGAACTTATTGGCTTGTGTAGAGAGATTTTCTCCATCAGTTTTCTATTGCTTTCATAGAAATTACTGCAATTAATGCTTTGAGTTTATTATCTTATAATTGTACAGTCCAGGGTCCCAACATAAGTCTCTCCTGATGAAAAGCAAGATGTTAGATGCCCTAGATCTTTCTAGAGCCTCTAAGGGAGGACCTGTTTTCTATTGCTTTCAGATTGTTGGCAGGTTCAGTTCTTTGCTGTTGTAGAATTGAGGTCTTCATTTCCTTGCTGGCTGTCAGCAGAGGACAATTCTAACTTCCATCATCAAGCAGATTGCTTGGCTCCTATCCCTTCCTCCACAATCAAAGCCTGGTTGAGTACCTCACAGGATTCAAATCTCTCCTGCCTTTTGTTCTGTCACAGTTGTCTGACTCTCTCTTTGGCTCTAGATGCACAAAGTTCTCCTTTTTTAAGAGCCCATTAAATTAGAATTCATCCACTTAGCTAATCTAGGAAAATATCCCCTTCTCAAGGTCTAGATATCTAATTACATCTGCAAAATCCCTTTTGCCAAATAACAAGACATAGTCAAAGGATCTAGATATTAGATTATGGATGTGGATGTTTTTGGAGTACCATTATTTTGTCTGCCATAGGTGGTCTTTTGAGACTCATTTAATTCTAAAAAGAATGATTGTTCAATATTGCTTCCTTATTATTCTCTCGACCTTCTGAGAAGATTAGTTACATATTCCCCAACACTTGGAATACCTTGTCAGCAATATCAAAGTTCTTGTCCTAAAATCCATTTGAAATAAACTTTTTATATCCATTTATCAACTATTATATTAAAATAATTTTGTTTATCTCTTCATATAAATGTATGGGTATTATTACAAAATATGGGTATTATTACACATTCCATATACAATAAGTATTAACTCTGCAGTGATTGTTATACAAAGTGTGATGTAAGCTTTTGTATGTTCAGATCTAAGGACCATCCCTTCCTGATTGTGATGACTTGCTCATGACTTAGTTTCTAAACTAAACCCCAGTTATATTCATCAAATGAGGATAATAATACTATCTACCATTTAGGATTACTTTCAGTTGATAAAGAGAACTACGTTAGTTAATTGAGATGTGTAAAGAACTCATTGAAAATGTCTAATACCTAATGCAATGGCATAGAGATGGCCTATCCCCAAAACATTCCCACTACTAGATGTCTGCTCCATAGTGTCATGGTGTTGAGGTGGTAGAACTTATAAGAGGTGGAGTCAAGTGAAAGGTGGGAATTTCAACCTCATGAAAAAATTAATATTTTCACAGGAAGGAATTAGTCCCTAAATTGTGGGAGAGTGGGGTGCTATAAAAGAACAAGTCTGCTCCTCTCTTGCTTCCTCAGTCTCATATGTGCCCTTCTTCACACAATCAGTTCCCTTTCTGCTTCTGAGCCACAGTTGATACATTCCCACAGTGGCAACATACTGATTAGAATTTCCTGCCACCAGAATCATGAACAAAAAAGCCCCTTTATGCAATAATTACCCAGCATCTGTTATAACTACACAAAAACACACTGAGCTGCCTAATCGATTCTAAGTATTTTTTAATTTACTAAGGTGTATTCACAATAGATATATCTATCTCATTTGGTAGAGTTGACTTTTATTTTCAGTGACCAAGAGACATCAGAATTTGTACATGATTACAAATAAAATCCATGAAACAAATAAATCCTATCATTTTTCTTAACTTCTCCAGTGATTGAGCTTTCTATCATGAATAATCTTTCCTCAATGATGTGAGTATATGTTTAGAGAGTTTTTAAAAATGTTAATAACTAAAATTATGAAAAATCTAAATGTTTGGTAAATTTGATTTAGTTTTGTTCTCAAAATAGAAGCATAAATAGTGCTCACACAAATTTGTATATTTATTTTACCTTGTTTGAGAAAAAAATTGAAGATAATGGTTGTTACTACTATCAGAAACAAGATAATATTAATTAAATTTGTTATATAAAAGAAAGAGGAATGGAAAAATGTCAAAGACAGGAAAAAGTGAAAATTATGTGTCACAATCAATGTTTTCTATAACCAAAGTGAAACAGTAAACTCATTAGCTTACATAATTTTTCATCTACATGAAAAAGAAGTTATTACCTCTACTAGAACATAACCCATAAAGACAGGGATTGTTGTCTGTTTCCTCTGTGCTTCAAATAGCTCCTGGAACAAAATATGTGCTCAAGATATATTTGTTGCAAAAGTATTTGGAAAGGAATTTCTAGTTTGAAAAGTATGTGTAAGGAAGAACAAATTTTGAGTTGATATGTATGACTCCTGTCAACTACATATTGAAAAGTTTGTGATAGCTGGAAAAGTATGTCAACACTCATCTCTTGAGCAATTCTCCATGAATGTTATCTCAGTGAATTTCTGAGGAATTTTGTGCTTCAGGGAACTTAGGGTTAATTTTAAATTCATTATTTAATTTAGCTTTTGCCAGATACATTTAAGGCAATTACTCTATATCTTTCTTGCCCATACTATTTATATGTAATTTTATTCCCAGAGAGCTCTAGAGTGCAGGAGGAGGAAAACATGTTGAATCTTAAAATTTAAGATAGTACCTATTATATTTGAGGATATGATTAGCAGCAGAATTATGTCTTTTAGTTCAGAAATGAGTTTAGTAGACTTTTGACTATAAGAATTTTACAACCTGAAATAAAATGAATTCTTACATAAAATGTTTAAAATCACTTTAAATGCATGGATGCTGTTTTCAGGCATAAGTTTGTAAATTAATCCTCAGCTACCATTTGCCTACTTATTACCAAATGAACTTTCTCTTGAAGAATCATGATGCAATTTTTTTTTGTTCCTACAAGTTCTAAAAGTCTAGACTTGCAAAAATTTGAGAATAAAAATAGATGTGGTTAGGACGGGATATGTGAGAAAGATGGAACACTAAGCTGTGATGTGTCATGGTGTTGAGGTGGTAGAACTTATAAGAGGTGGAGTATTCTTAGCAAAACCATCAATTTCCTTCCTACTTTATCAGTTACATTAAAGGAACAAAAAGGATGAACTAGGCATAAAAAATCTTCTATGGAAAATGAAGCTCTTTTTCTATACTGCAACTGAAGAAAACTTCTGAGGTAGTGAAACAGAGGAGTTGCATTCTCTGAGTCCAAGTACTGCGAAAAGAAAACATAAATATACACATATGCATTTATGTATATACACACATCTATGAGCATTCATTTTGTGTGTGTATATAAATAAATATACACAAAAGCAAGAGCAAAACTTTTTTTTTTACTCTTTGCTCTCCCAGTAGCAAACCACCAAACCACCACCTGTATTCATAAACTGATGCCTTCCCTGAGCATCACTATGCAGAAGATCCAACAGTAGACTAGACCTTATTATAAGTCATACTGATTTGAATGCCCTAACTTAATACTTTCTGATAGAGAAGGGCCTACATTGTAGATGAGGTCTAAAGCAAGAACATATTTGGCATTTCCAGGTAGACAGTGGTTAAGAAACAAACTTTACTATCTCTGTTTTTCTTTTCTGAGAAACAAGAAGCCCCCAAGGAGTACAATGGGAGTAATTCTGTCTGTGATAGTTTACAATCATCCAGAAGCCTAAGGTTTTACAATAAATGATGACTCCCTCGCCTTCATTGATGAATGACTATAATTTTCCATTGGACATCCTGAATCGGCTACCCTGCCAGAACAGAGAAAAGATCTCTAACTCTGAAGGTGTGATTCCCTAAAATGTAAGGTTTCACTGTGCAACAAAACACAATTTCTAGGAACCCTTGAAATGCAAATTTTGCAGATAAAAATTACCCTTTAGGTATTTACAGAAAACGGGCTCTTAGATAAATTCAGCCATCTGATTACAAAGGATAAACTGATAATGAGATATGGAAATAAATAACCTAAAATACAATGATAAAATTTTAAGTTAAAAAATGAACTTCAAATAAAACTATCACCTATGACACAATTATTGAAACCTCATAAAGTGCTTAGAGATTTTTCAATCTTAAAATAAGAAATAAAGTAGGGTCATTCACCCACACACTTCTGCACAGACAAAACTTTCACATTCTATATATAAAAGAACATAGCATGGCATATGATAGATAAAATAAAGTATTTGACCAATATAAAAGTCTGAAAACATTTTATGAGTAAATGATATCTCATATATGACATTATGCTTCAGAATATAGTCATTTCTATATTTTTGCAGTTATCTCATGTTGATTTATACTCTACCTATCCTTCTGAAGGTTCTATAGCTTAACCTAGTTTTTTTTTTTTAAAACTGCTATTGCATAAACATTAGTAATTGCTTTTTTTAAAGATAATTACTGAATTGGTATTTTAAAAATTCAAGCCAGGTATGTTGGCAAAGACCTGTAATCCCAGTGGCTTGGGAGGCTGAGGCAGGAGGATTACAAATTCAAAGCCAGCCTCAGCAACTCCAGGAGGCCCTAAGCAACTTAGCAAGACCCTGTCTTAAAAAAAAAATACTGGCAGTGTGGCCCAGTTGTTCAAAGACCCTAGCTTAAATCACCCATACTATAATATAGAATTAATTAAATATAAAAAATTCAAAAGAGAGAAATTTGATCTAATCACTATAGTCACTTTAACATTTAAATATTATTACTTCACTGTAGCATAACAATATTGGAGAATGGTTCTGACCTAACTTTCTTACATACATATATAAATACACCATGGTGAATCTTGTTATCATATACATTCACAAGACAATATTTTTTTTAAAAAAATAACTAAATAGCTGAAAGGTCATCAGAGGCAGTAGAACAGGGGAAGGGAGGAAGAGAATCTGGAAAGGAGAAGTACTGGGGACTGAATCAGAGCAAATTATACTCCATGTTTTTATAATAATATCAATTTATAAATAACTAAAAAGAACCAATAAACATATTTGCAGCTATTGGGCATTCATTGTAGTGTCAGGTATTCAATAGTGTTATCATATACAAAGTATTAAGACCTCAATGCTTATGTCTAATGAATCCTTTCAACTTAAATTCCAATAAAAAGTAACATTGTTTCCCTAGCAGAAGCAGAATATTACTATGCCAGTGGACAAAGCATGACTTTCTTTTTAGTAAAATAAACATTTAAGCCTATGTTGACAAAATCTTTGTGGGTTGCTCAGTTTCAGTCATTTCCAACTGCTACATCTAGGGGAGGAAGCTGATCTTAAAAGTTCAAGGGACACCATTGGGATCACAGAGACATCTGCCCACACTGTGTGACTATTTGAAGTACTTTGAAGAGGGAAGGAACTTCAAGGAAATGAGATACAAAGCAGACAACCCTCAAAATACTCTGATGTCAACTTACAACATTGCCACACAACAAGAAGAGATAAGTAATTCCTAATGTAATTAATAAAAGAGGCAATCAAAATTTTAAGGTTTTGAAGGGCTCAGCATTCTTTAACCATGTAACAATATGTAACAATAGGCTGTACTTAAATTTAGCTTTGAGCTAAATTAAGGCATTAAGAGAAATTAGGGATGAGAGCTCTGATAAGAAAATATGAACATATAAAATCTTATAAGAGAAATCTCACTCAGACCTATGTGGAAATTATGTTGGCCATTTTTATGTCTCCATTGTTGTGTTAAAAGTCTCTGTGTTCTGGCCTCCAGGTCAGTTATATATTTCAGCACTCATTTTGTTAGAGTGAGCAGAGACTTCATTACAAAATCTTAATATTTATTTTTAATCTATAGAGTGCTTGCCCACCATGAGCAAGGCCGTAGGGTCCATCCCTAGCACCAAAGAAAATAAATCTCATCTATCCCTCTACCTATTGGTCATTTGTATGTCTTCTTTGGAGAAATGTCTATTTGAATTCTTTGCTCACTTTTTAATTGTTTTTGTGTTTTAAATTGAGCTATTGAGTTATATGAGTTCCTTACATATTTTGGATATCAACACCTTATCACATATATGTTTTCAAATATTTTGTCTGCATAGATTTCTTTATTACTCAGATTTCTTTATCATTTTGCTGATTGTTCCCTTTGCTATGCAGACATCTTTTTTTTTTTTTTTTTTTTTTTTTTTGGTTTAATACAGTCCCTCTCACCTGTTTCTGCTTTTCTTGCTTGAGCTTTGGATGACATAATCAAGAAATCATTACCAAGATCATTCCCAGAGAGTTCTTTTCTGGTTTTCTTCTATGACATTTTTAATTTCAAGTCTTGTATTTAGGGCTCTAGCCCACTTTGATTTTCTTTTTTAAAATGGCATGTGAGTCCAATTTCATTTTTGCATTTTGCTCATTGACATTATTATATATGGCAGGATTTTCTTTCTTTTGTAAGACTGAATAATATACCTTTGTACATATATAACACCTTATTTTATCCATCAAACATGTACAGTGTTTTTGTATCATGGCTATTGTGAATAATGTTACAGTAAACACAAAAGTGAAAATATTGCTTTGAATTACCGATTTTCTTTCCTCCCTTCCTCTCTTTCTCCCTCCCTTCTTTCCTTCCTTCCTTTCTTTCTTGTACCAGATATTGAACCAGGGGTGCTTTAACACGGAGACACATTCCCAGCCCTTTTTTTATTTAGAGTCAGGATGTTGTTGAGTTGCTTAGGGCCTCACTAAGTTGCTGATGCTGGCTTTGAATTCGTGATTCTCCTGCCTCAGCCTCCAGAGTTGCTGGGATTATAGGTGTGTACTATGGATCCCAGCTGATTTAAATTATTTTTGCTGTATATGCAGAAGTAGGATTTCTGTATCACATGGTAATTCTGTTTTTATATTTTTGAGGAAACTTTGTGCTGTTTTTCACATTGTTTGTACTATTGTACAATTCTGTTAAATACAAAAATATATTCTAATTTCTCCACATGATTTTACTCCCATGAGGTGTGTACAATAGTTGAATTCATTTTATTTTTTATTTTTTTCTTTAATTTTTATTGTTGGTTGTTCAAAACATTACATAGTTCTTGACAAATCATATTTCACACTTTGATTCAAGTGGGTTATGAACTCCCATTTTTTAGTTGAATTCATTTTAAACAGAAAGTATAGTGGTGGCTTCCAAGGGCTGAGGGAAAATATTGTTGTTTCAGTCATGCAAGATGAGTAAATGCTAGAGATCTGTTCTACAACTTTGTGCCTACAGTTAACAGTTGTGCACTTAAAACATTGTCATGAGTTTAGATATCATGGTAGGTGATTTTAGCCACCCCACTCTCACTACACACACATAGCATCTAATCTATCAAGGGCTATTGTGGTGAGCCGCTTCTGCCGTTTCTGCAGACTATGGTCGCCATTACGAGAGAAGAGGAGAAGAAGAAAGAATAAGAAATATCAAGGGACCTGAATAAACTGCTGAGAGAAGATTCCTGAGTGTTGCGTCTTCCTTGCGGGCAAGGGGTCGCGACAGGCTATAATGATCTGGCCTAGGAAAACTATCTATTTTACCCTTGTTCTTCTCATAGGATGCATCCTCCAAGGGACATGAGGAAGAAATATCAAATTGTTCAGTTACCCTGATAAATTGGACTCAACTGTATCTTCAAATCCTATCATACAAGATGGTAACTGTCATGGTGTTTTACACAGTGAGGTCTTAAATTTTCTGTTGCTTTTTTTTGGAATGTTATTATTATTCATCTTCACCACTGTATTCATCCTCAAAATTTCCATTAAAAGTCTATGAAGTTTTTATTTATTAGTTTTTGTTTTGTTTTCCTCTTCACACTCATGGTTGGCCTGAATTTATCCTCTATATTTCTATTCCTTAATAGCCTAAGTATTTTTAAAAATTTTCCAACAATGCTATATGTATTTATATAAAATATAGAATATTCTTTATGATGATATTAACATTATGTCATATATCATACATTGTGATTGTGTTTTACATATCACTTGGCATAATCATCAATAGCATTATATGTAATAACATATGTATTTAAAATGCAATTTTATACAAGTTTAACTTCACCTAGTTCTCAGTTTTGAATGATTTTTCCTTTCCTAATTACAGGGCTAATATTATTTTTCACTTTGTTATTCCAAAGTCAAAGTACTTATTAAATCTTTATTGACTTGAATTATATCCCATAGTATTTATATATATTCTTAAGTAAACAATGGATGGAAAGTAAACGTCAGAAGCAAAATTTCAAAAGAAATACAGTAAGTTAAGTGAAAACTTTTCTTATTTACATAAGAAATACGAGGTCAAAATGTATCAAGAAGTACTGAACATAGAAAAGCATCAGATCCATCTGGTATCTTCTATAACAAAACCACTTTCTAATGCTGGTCAGAATATTTGTTTTAGAAAAAATTTAGCATAAATAAAACTAGAAGCAAATAACTTGGAGAGCTGCCAAAATGACAATTATTTGCTTACTATATATTTAAATTTCTGATTCCTTTGCCTTAAATCCAAACAATAAAACTATGCTTGCTAGTGAAAATATGTGTTCAAACAAGAAAGAAATGTGAAGGCAGCCTTCAATAGAAAATAAAACCTAAGTCCTGGAGCTCATATTGAGGAAAGGATAGTTCGTTTTCTAGAGAACTGCTAAAATAGCACATATCACACAGTAGCATTACCAGAAACTACTGAAAACCTCAAATTCACTCGGGCAAGACGCTGCATGAGAGCTCTTGGAAATGATAATCAGGCACAGCCAGCCCCATACCTGGAAAGGGTAGATATTTTTATTCCCTTGTTTTATTGAAAATTACCCCAGCAAAGAATAGAGCCTCCTGAGAAAGAGGAACATAAAAGTAAATAAAAACACAGCTTTCACAGTCAAGTGGAAATATTATGCACCTAGAACTGTAGAATATCTTGAGATCATACTTTTATATGTAAATAATGGATTTACATAGCCACTATTTGCAATAAATTTTTACACAATGAATGACTTTATTTTAATGTGAAAATTATATTACTCCCTAAAAGTATAATATAATGCTTGGGGCTCAGTCTTTATAGCTAGCATACAGTAAAAAAATAAAATGTTCCCACAAAACAATCTAAGTTATAAAGCATTATGTAAGTTTAAGGAATTCAAAACTGCTACACTCAAACTAGGTGAGGACTAATGAGCGGCAGGGAAGTCTGGGAGGAGTGCACATACTTCAATCCAGCCTCCACTTTTCCTATCCTTCTGGAGGCACAGAACTGTGGTGAGCCAGTGGGAGAAACCAGAAGGAGCCCATGATAGTGCTTGTACTTGAACTTTTTAGAAAAATGATGAATACTGATATGAGGAACAAAAACATATGAGGTGTGGAGAGTCCAGAAGGGAATAACCATTAATTCTTAACAGGATAAAGATTTGGAATGTTGCTGAGTGGGTAGACCACTGACGCCACAATTAGGAGAACTTTTCCTGCTATATTGTCCATGTAGTTCCATTCTACTTCTGAAAATAATGGCAGGAGTAGAAGGTATTGCAGTTTTTGCAGAGACATCTTCCTTTTTTATTTCTGAATAGAATCATGGAGCCCCTTATAAACCTTAATTCCAAGGTCAGAGTTTCCATCTGCATTTTATAAACATGGGGAACAATAATAATGCATAATTTTCTACTCATTGCCAATCCATAACTAGTTATGAGGCTTCAATAGGCAGGTCCACCTGATGACTGAGTGATTCTGCACCAGATGTCTTAGGTAAAGAATGATCACAAGCCATTTGTGAAGTGGAGGAAGAGACCAGTATTGCTGATGGTTGCTTATGGTTAGCAAACTCAGATTACAGAGCCTGACATACAGGTTGAATTTT
This sequence comes from Marmota flaviventris, assembly GCF_047511675.1. Lineage (NCBI taxonomy): Eukaryota > Metazoa > Chordata > Mammalia > Rodentia > Sciuridae > Marmota > Marmota flaviventris. The sequence goes on along the minus strand of NC_092500.1, from coordinate 55,583,945 downwards.
TTTTGCTCTCCCATTAACCAACCTATAAGCTTGGGTAATTACTTAATATCTCTCTACCTCAATTTTTTTCATCTATAAGATATGAACTGCCGTACCTAGTGGATGATATACTTTTAAACAAATTGGTTTATTTTTAAACTCATTAAAATACTTTGCACTTATAAATGCATAAGCTGGCTATTGTGATACCCCAGCAAAATACTTGAATTAGAGAATTGAGGGGAAAAAAGCTAATGCTTCTAGATAGACACAATAAAATATATTTGGCAAGGAGAAGTAGAATATTATTAGGCTTCTAATGAGACACATTGAATATAAAAAGGTCAATTAACCAAAACTGGACTATTGGAAGAAATATTGGCAATCTGAGAATACATTACTTACCAATAACATACACAAATACATTTTTCATACACAAATATCCAGAAAAAAAGAATGCATATAATATACCTGAGAATACACTCAATAAACTATTCTTTAAAAATTCATGTTAAAATGATATTCCCATAAATTGCAAAAAAATAAAATTGACAAGCATAAGAGAAATAAACAATGTATATTAAAAACATTTATAGCATATTAAAATGAATATGAACTTTATGTTTTACAAATAAGTTATTAGAATATTTTTGAATATTCATACCAAAAAAACAAGCAAGACAGAACAATAATAACAACAACAACAAAATACAAGATAGAGCAATAACAACAACAGCAAAACCAAAATATCTTTGCAGTTAGGAAATATACTGGGGAGTTGCAGTCATATTTTAATTTTCATCTATCAATAAACCATTAAAGATTTTCATTGGTAAAATCACAAGCACCACTGACAGTTTCCAGATGCAGCTTCTTTTAACCCACCAGGGATTTCATGCTGATATCATTCTAAACTTCACCCAGTCCTAAGGGATTAGGGAGTCAATTAATAGTCAGCTTTGCTTAAGATTCCCCCAAATGGCCTCTCTGAAATACCCATAACTATGAATAAATCAATACTACAGAAAAAAAGATATGAGAACATTTTTGAAATGTCATATCAGGTATTCCAACGAGTCAAATTTAGAGTGACTCATATCCAAGACCTCCATATTTTAAATTCTAAGAAGTAATCCAATTTCTAGGCTTGCATTTGATGTACAACATTAGACCTGGTATATATCCTAGGATCCACCAGTGATCCCTGTTTTGAAGTCCCTGGCAGAAGTAATGAGGAGATTATGCTGTGGTATGGAATATACATGTGAGTGACACACATTCATGCATAGCAACTGTTATAAAAATGGAGAATAATTTCTTATATTGTTTTTTTACATTTTTAAAGTAGGTCTTAGAGAGAAATGAGCTAACATAAACTAAAGGATTATTTCTTGAATCTTCTGCAAGAGATGGGTTACTGAGACTGACTGCATTCCTATGAATGGGAATTTTCAGGGGAAATGGTAGAAGTATTATAACTAACTAAACCCTTGTTAATTGATTTTATGGCTGATATTATGCACATCTTTCCCTGATAGTGATAAAATTGAATTTTATATTTTCTGAGAAATGAGAAGAAGATTCAAGCAGAAACCAGTTTTCAGTCTTGGTCAAATATAAATGTCTTTCCATAGCTGCAGTCCTCTGTAACTTCCCCAAAGGAGTGTCTGAATAAACTTTCTTCAGGTATAGACATAAAAGGAAACATGAGGATTCAACAGTTCAAGTCATTTATTTTGTTTTCTTATTTGTCCAGGTGTCCAATAAATATGCTAATTTATTTGTTAATGTAACCAGTTTATTTTTAAAAAGATAGAATTTTGAAAGTTCTCATTCTGGGAAATGATTTGTGTGTTGGAAAGAATTAAAGCACAGTGGATTTTAATGTCTCTACCTGCCTTAGAAGTCAGGTTCAGTGGTCAATAGAACTGTTCCTAGAAAAAGAGACAATGGCTCAAGTTTGATTTTATTACACTTTTTTAAATCCTTAATCTTCTCTTCTTATCCTGTCTCACCTCCAGGGAGTCCATCAACTTATTTTATCCATTGTGAAAATTTTCCCAATACTGTTCTCACAGGGGATTATCTCAAAATTGCAGAATTGTTGCATTCAGTGATCCAATTCCCTGAAGGCCAGGTTTCAGTTACCTGCTCTAGGAAATAATCACAAGAACCATGCTGAGACCATGGCTGATACCACTGAATGTTACATGACTTCAGTTTGTGACAGCTATTACAATGAACATGAAAGATGTTAGTTATCTACTAAATAAATATACCATACTCATTATTAGAAAACAAAACATTTTAAAAGATGCATTTATTTTGTAAAAAAGAGAAAAATAATCTCAACTGCAATATTAATACTTTGAATTATTCTTGAATCAAATTTTTTTTGGGTTGAGACCATGCTTTCATTTCCTCTTTCAATTTTTTTTTGTCAAATATCTCATTCTGTACATCATATATAGTTTTGGACAGCATATCATTGAAGATAATCAGCTGAAATGATTTTCCATGGCATAAATTTAGAAATAAATTACTTCTTAAAATTTTGAAAAGTAATCATATTCTACAAGACTTTACTTCAAGTATTATTAATATTATTGAGAACATTATTTATATATATATATATATATACACACACACACACACACATATAAACCTTTTTGTCTTTATCTAATGTAACTTTACTGAGAGTTATATAAAAGGGCATAATATGAATATACATATGAAGTCAAAAAATAATTATGCAATTATGTCTAGGTAACCATGAGCAATAACATCAATTAATCACTCTCTTTGATCATGCCAATCACTACTTTTAAGGTTAACTGCCACAGGGCTTTTCTGATATTAACTTGATTTTTTCATAGCTTTGCCAAATAAGGAAGAAATAGTATAGTTTTAACCTGTGTTAAGGGTTACATCGAGGAGTATAAAATTATGTTTTATTTTGTGAATTTTTTCTTTGCTATTGCTTGTGAGATTTATCTAGTGTAATGCATGTAAATATATTTGGTAATTTTATTTATAGATTAGTATCTCATTAAAGGAATATACCACTAATTATGTATACATTTGCAATATTATGGACAATAGCATCTCAAGTCCAGAAAGATTGAGGTATGGGATGTCAAGAAGTAGGCAGCACCAAGTAAGCAGCACACAACTGTCAATCCTTGAGTATACCATGCATTCAATTTCCTTCACATGCTAAGTAATGACTGTAAGCAACCATGGAAAAGTGACTAGATGAGATTGGATTTTTTAATATCTCTCTTTTTGTTTCTGTATCCCTTATACTAAAGACTATTATACAAATGCTTTTAATAATATAAAATTATATAATTATTTAATAATGTATTCCAGAAACTTCTGGCACTTTCCAAAACATGTTCATCCAAAACACATTACTGTTATCTACAATTTTGAGACAATGAAAAAAAAAAATGCTTCCCAGCAAGCCAACCTTTCTCTGATGAAGCTAATTTCAACTTCAGTGAACATACATATTTTTATTTGTATATCACATAGTAAAATGAGATACACTTTACAAGCTTCATTTGACACACAATAAAGCATTTAGCAGTTGATTCAAGGCCTCTGAGCAGCAGACTTTAAGATGGGATTAGAATGTGCAAGAAATGGGGAAAACATGGTTGGAAATACAGAAGAGAGTTAGGGTAGCAGGAAAGGCCTTTATGTTATGATGACGGTATGACAAAAGTTTAAGAAAAGATTGGGAAGGCAGAGTCTCAGAGTATGGCATTGTTCAAAGAGACTTTTGGCCATACCAAGTTCCACATCCTGCACAAATGGACCAGCATTGATATCCTACAATACTCTGTCACTGGCCAAAGGTACAATGGGTAAAGTTGATGTTGGTGTGAACTTTATATTGGTTTCATTAACAGAGGTAATTGGGCTGTCAGTTAGCTATGCTCCTACAGCCACTTCTCTTGATGGATATTGAACAGTACATATTCATTGCTGCCAGAGTCCTACCACTTGTTACACACAGTTGCAGACTTTGGAAAACAGCCAAGAAGGAGAGACTCAAGGGAACCATGGTCCATTCACAGTTATACTGGGGAAAGGCAGCACTGAAGGCACCCAAGTGAACACAAAATCTCTTTGCTTCCACTGTATAAAAGTAGGCATAACTCTTACTGCTGATCAGGGATAAATTATACTTGCATGGATTATAACTATTCTTCAGGCTTGGTGATCCGTAGATCAAAAATATACCTATATATTTTTGAAGAATACTGGCAATAGCTGTAGCTTGTAGATCAATGGAAATCTTATTATGTCCCTTTTGGGGAGTCTAGACTTCATAGTCAATGCGAATTTTCCTACTTTGTCATTAAGACTGGTGACAAGCATTGCCAGTATTCTTTTTGCACTTGTTTCTTAGACCCATGGATTTTCATTGGGATACAGCATAGGTGTTTATGCTTCTATCTATGAATTCTATACATGATACTGCTTCAAAGTAAATGTTCTACCTAAGTCTCGAATCTCTGTGAGGACAAGCTGCTGGGGCACTTTTAGAATAGGAGAGATATAATATAGCTGACTAGTCGACAGTTACTAGTTGATCCTTGAGGAATGGCGGTGTATCAGGGGAACATCATTGGTCTCTATACATGGAAGATTTAATGATGTTAAGAGAAAAAAATTTACTCATCTTTATATCAGTAAGTGGGAGTCGGTGCTATTGAACCTACACATAGCCACCAGATCTGCCAATGTGGCTAATTAATAAACGTGCTCTTATGCCTGACATGGTATAATCTACAAGATAAGCTAATACTAACTGAGCAAGTCATGGTATATCTGTTGATATTTAATGTGTGTTTTTTGATGGATACCTTCTTGTGAGTATTAACATGTGAATACAATATCTACAGATCCCACATCCACTCCTGTATGTCTGTTGAGATACCTGTTTCCTGACTTGTCTCTGATCCTGCGGTTGTTTCCTTAGTAGTCTCATAACCATTTTCCAGGATTCCACATAGACTGTTACCCCAAACTACTTTTTTCCCACAAAGTGGATTGCCAAGCGTATTATTTTCAGCTTGGTCCACTATAAAATTTTTCTATCTTAGTTATCTTAGTAATACAGCCACCACCATTTTGGCTTGTTCCTTAACTGACTCAACAACAAACTAATCTCTCATCTGTTTTCTTCTTTTTTGGCTGGTCATATGGCACCCTCATGCAGAGATATGTAGAGGAAGATAAAGCCATGGGCTTCTGCACTAATAACCTGTATCTTCAATTTACCTGAAACTTCTAGTCCTGCTCATCCTCAACCCCAGAGCTATACACTGCTCTCAGTCCCTTAAGTTCCGAATACATGGCCATTTGGTGCATCCTTTTTAAAACAATTCTTGATGCAGCAAGTGTTAAGCATATAATCATCATTGTAGATGAAATGGCCATGCTTCCAAACATCATGGAATTGAGGTATAATTATTCTATGGCTAAACTGCATGGGTTCCATGGGCTTGCCATTGAATCCACACTTTATCCTCTCCTAACTGAAGCACTTCAGCACAATAGGAGCTACTAAATAAAATGCCCCAAGTAAGGGTACTGGTTGTCCTGCACTCTGGGTTTTATACAGAACTTTTCCTACTCCAGGCTTTTCTCATATATGGCCACCTTTGTCACCTGATATATTCACAAGTGTAAGTTTTATTGTCCATGCACCAAACAAATCCATAAGATAATGTCTATAACTATTTTACATTCAATGAGGATGTGAGTTGGAGCAATTAGTCTTTAACTTTGGAGGGAACATTCTGGCAAATTCCTTACCATGAGACACCTAAACAGTTTCTAAATTGGCAGATGCTCAATAAAAGGCAGAGGAAATTTCATCAAAATAGGGGAAAGATAAAATAGAGTCCATGAAGGGAAATGAGGGAGAGGTAGGAGGAACAGGAAAAGGGAAGAACAGAAAATGAATCTGACCAAACTTTCATATACACATACATGAATATACAATAGTGAACTCCAACATCAAGTATACACACAGGACACTATTTAAAAAAAATCTCTAAGTAAATTGTAGTAGAATACCCTATAAATAAATAATCAGTAGAATAGGGGAAGGGAAACAAGGGGGAAAAGAGAGAGGAGGGGATGTCATGGGGACTGAATTACAACAAATTTTATCCCATGCTTTTGTGATCATGTCAAAATACATCCTAATGTTACGTCAATAAAAAAATTCCATAGGGTTATTCACCTGCTGAAGTGCATATATCTTGCCAAGGTTCAGAATACTAGCCATTAATTGCTTGCCTGGCTTAGCCTGAGATATTTGACTTGTTGGACCCACGTTATGGCTTGTGGAATCTCCAAGTGATCAGAGTCTTCATGGATCATATTCTGAGAGAGTAAAGGATGTAGCAAAGCTTTGAAACAGAATTTTAAATAAATATGTTTGCCTTTTCCAACAGAAAGCAAACAGTTCCTGATGTTCTTGTTCTTGTTGTTAATTAGAATGCAAAATAACTCATTTGCCAAACCAATGGCCACACACCACGTACCTGAGACCTTAATGACCTGCCTTAGCAAAATGACTATTTCTTGGCACCACAGCTGTGACCAGAGCTACCACATCACCACTTGTAATTCGCAGCAGGCATGTTCTATAAGGACACCATGAATGTTGCCCTAGTGGAAATTGAACCATTGCTCCTGGAAAGATATGGTGGTAGATTCCCATGAGTCTCGGGCCATAACATTTTTGTTAATTGATTAATACAAATCTTGTTTATTTCTATTTAAATATAATTTATTTATACATATTGTTTTTATATTAACATTAAACTCATGGACAAGAACACAATGACTCAAAACCAAATGAAGTTTATCTAACACACAATCTTCTCATGAAGGCACATTATACCTTCTTCCCTTAGGAACACTGGACAGCACTAAATGCTTGGCCATTTAGAACAGTGAAGTCACCAGCAAACAAGCAGAAAATGTGATAGTACATAGACTACAAAGATACACTACGAGATGGACACTGGTTGTCAGTATGAAACCCAAGACAAGAAGACAATGTCTTCTTGTTCACACTCAATGGGTAAAGTGTGTTTTGGGTGACTCAAAGTTTCCATAGTTCTCTGCATGTCTATAAGTAACTGCAAAAGTGTAGGGAATGTTAATTTAGAGAATAAGAACTTTAGGGAATAGATAAATCTGCACATATAGAATCAGTAAATAATGTGGAGTGTTATAGTTTAGAGGTAGTGTCCCCCAAAAGCTCACATGTAAAACAATATAAGAAAGTTCAAAGGAGAAATGGTTGGATTGTAAGAGTCTTAACCCAATCAGTGCATTAATTTCATGATAGGGATTAACTGAGTGGTAACTGAAGTGGCAGAGTATGGCTGGAGGCAGTTGAAATTGGAGGCGAAGCTTTGGGATATATATTTATATCTGGCCAGTGGATTCTCTCTCTCTTTGCTTTCTGATCATTCTATGAGCTTGTCCCTCTGCCACACTCTTCCACCATGGTGTTCTGCCTCACCTTGAGACTGAAGAATGGAGCCAGCTTTCCATGGACTGAGATCTCTGAAATCGTGAGCCCCCAAACAAAATGTTCCTCCTCTACAATTGTTCTGGTCAGGTCCAATAGTCACAGAAGCAAAAAAAAAAAAAAAAAAAAAAAAAACTGACTAAACATGGACCAAATGCACCTTTCTGACCTTTCCATACTCTGCATTTTACTGAGCAGAGTCCTTTCAGTAGTTTCAGGGGCCAAAGAAGCAAATTAAACAAAAATACTATAGCAAACACCACTTCTGCATTCTCTTGGTCATTAATAGTAACACTAATTTCTCCCTGCCCAATATTCCAATATTGCAATATTCTTTTTCATTAATTTTGTTGAGGTGGGTGACTTCCTAGATTTGGAAATTGTAGGAATGGTGGGAAAGCTCCGTAAACACAACAAGCCAAAACAACCGTTTACCTGTCCAAGATTTTATTAGCAGGACCTTAGCAGCCAGTCGCAGAAGAGAAGGGGAGAGAGAGTGAAAGCACAAATAGGGTGTTGATATTTATGGGCTTAACGCAGGATGAGGAGGAGTAAGGCGAGTGGGCTGTTACTTCTTCATTGGCTGAGAGTTCATGCCAATTCAGGGATTGGAGGTGTGCCATTCAAAGTTCGCGCCATTCACAGGGATTGGAGGTGACGGTTGAGCACCATTGCCATTCAGTGCTTCATGGACCTGAGCTCCTGGAAGAGAAGCCTCGGGGCTCCATCTTTACCAACAGCAATGGTCTACAGTCCTGCAGAACACATCTTTGCTCTCACAGCTCCATTCTCGCCTTTTACTATTTACACATTTTAGGCAGTATCTGAATGCCCGTTTATCTCTCTTGCTGCTAAAGACTTTGTGCTGAACTAACCATTTCCATAACTCTTGTAGGTCTCACATCTTGGATGTTTATATCATGCTGGTTGTTACAATAGAGTACAATAGAGTGGGCTATTGTAAAATGCTATTACCTATAATACATTTTGGGGCCCCATCACTGTGTTGTCTGAAAACATGCTCAGCTCTGTTGACAACTACCTTCAGCTCTGGTCTTTGTAGAAGAGCCACCACTGTCTCAGGACACTGGAACCCCTCTCATCAGTTTATTCTGTTGTCCTTAAAAGGAATAATTCAACTCTTGGTTATTCCTGTACAATATAATCTGCTGCATCTCCAGGCATATGCATAGTTAATAAACACAAAATAGGAAATAATCAAAATTAACTATATTATAAAAGAAAATTGTTTTTACAAGTAACATTTGAAGTTTATTTGTAACTAAGTTCAGTGGAAAACAGTATTTTGTACAAATCTGAGTACATTTTAATTTAATAAATAATATGAAGTAACCAGGTGTGATGAGCCATGCCTGTAATCCCAGAGACTGGGGAGGCTGATGCAGGAGGAGTGCATGTTCAAAGCCAGCCTCAGCAATTTAGTGACGTCCTAAGCAACTCAGTAAGTCCCTGTGTCAAAATAAAAACATAAAAAGTAGGGTTAGGTATGTAGCTTAGTGATTAAAAACCTCTGAGTTGGATCCCTGGTACTAAAAAGGAATAGGAAGTAATGAAGATCTAAATATGAAAACCCAAACAAAATATACCTGGGCTAAGTACAAATTTGGTTCTACTTTCACTCTTGGAGAGCTCTGGGTAGGGAGACTGGCTTCTTCCTGGGGCTGAATACTCAATGTAGAAGACTGCTATGAAGAAGTATCACTTGGAGAAGCTAGCTATCACATAATCCCAGCACTGACTCACCATGAACCAAATACCTGTTGTGATGTGGCTTGACCTAAGATGAAGTCAGGTATTGCCTCATAGACAAAATAGCATCTTCTGCAATCAGTCGAAGACTCAGTAATCTTTCATAGAGGTCAAAAGAGGGCAGAAGAAGGCACAGTATGGGGTAGGACGGTTCTATTTGAGGGATGAAAGAAGTGATTGCCTGTCTCAAATAATAATCCTGCTTTTCTATTATGGTGTCTTTATCCTCTACCAATATAAATTGTTCATTGACCCAAGACGTGCCTCCAGGTATATTTTTAAATTACAAAAATCTCTAAAAGAGAAAAGATATTATTTCATTAAAAACTTCAAATGAGATAAATTAAGAACTTTCCCCAAAATATTTGCCTGGATTTTAATAGGATTAGCAGATATTTAGGGGTAGGAATGAGAAAGTCAAATTTATATCAAACGTCTTTAAATTTTGCAATGTGATTTCTCATCATTCACAACAAAATAAAGTGTATATATATATATATATATATATATATATATATATATTACATGGAATATAAAATTATTATTAATCTAATCTTGGCTTACCAATGAACTATTTTTATCAAAGCTATCCCATTTATATATCATTTTTAAGCTATATCAAATTTTTATTGTGCCCATTGTCTCAAGATAACCCCTGCCAGTTAACTCTATTCAATAGGTAGGTAAGGGGTAAATTCTATGAAGAATTTCGTACAAATCTTCCCTCAACATTTTCCAGTTTTGATTAGATGCTTTTCCTATAAACACTGTGCAAATTTCTCTTTAAATTTGTTTTGAAAAAGTTCACATTTTCTGTTTGTTCTTCCCATTCAAATAGGAGGTAGAGGCATGTCATAGAGATTTAGTGTTAGCACGTAATAGGTGCTAACTAAACAAGGGAGTAGATGACTAAAGAACCCCAGGTGTAGGTTCCATCCCATGATAAACCAACCTCCAAGAGTTCCACAAGATGAGAACCTTTGGACTACAAGCAAAATATGAAATTAAAAAAATATTACCTCCATCAGATGTATCTGCTGAGAATCACCCTTACAAAACAAAATTATTTATCCTGATGCACAGACTTTGGGACCCCACAGGAGGATCAAGTAAGCTCTAGAGATCTCTTGGAAATTACTTTCATAAAGCACCTGAGAAAAGATCCTGAAATAATTACTGATTAGGGAATCTACAACAAGCACTAATGCAAATGGAAAGTAAACTAAGTGGTATACATCATTAAAAAATAAAAAATTCTCTCTTCTTCAAATTTTAAATCCTTTAACTGCACTTAAATATTTAAAGCTTAGACTCTTCAGAGGAAATGAAAGCACCACTGAGAACCCCAGAGGGATACTTCCATCCAGAGCTCCTGAGATGATACGGGTGAGTAAATGTCTTAGAAGTCTTCTGTGAATGGAAGGAAATCTTCATCTTCGAGTGTGTGTGGCAGCCTACCAAACCACAAATATTTATGTCAGGATCCATGTATGGAAACCATCTTAATTTATAACTTGCTACAAAGTTGCTTATGTAAAACTCCACATCCATTTCCCACAGCTATTGCTTTCTTTTAATAATTGAGGTAGTGACTATTTTTTGAATCCCTGCTTTATTGGAGGCTATATATTGGAACTTTATACACACTGCATCCAATCTTCATTACCAGTTACCTATGTTATTTCTACTATATTGATGGAGTATTTACAAATTTTTCTTATTTATGAAGTTATTGGAAGAAACATTTCTGGAAAATTGTTCAAAGCTATACTAGAATCTGAATACTTACAACCAAAAAGATTAAAAACAAAAAAAAAATGAGACTGAAAAACAAACACATAAAATCCCAGAAAAAAAGTGTATGGAAGAATAATGTATAAGGAGGAGAAAGTGAAAATTGACACCAAGTTCTCAAATTATAATTTTTCTATAGTTTTTGCATTTAATTTCAGAATACATAGAAATATTACTATAAGAAATTAATGTGTCATCTCCACTCCATACATGTTAAAAATACCTATTATTAGTATATACACCCTGACATTCTTGAACATATTATTAAAGTACATTGAGTCTAATATATATATATTTAAAAAGTCAACATGTTACATTCAATATTGTATTACATCATTCCATTTAAGATTGCGAAGAGGGAAGTAAAAATGTCCAGGTGAATAGAATCCTCATAATTAGTTTTGCTAAATAATGTTATAAATTATGTAAATGTAAGGTTACTAATTCAAGATGCTTGTTAGGAAGAATTGTAGCAGATATAAAGCAAAGAAAGCGGAACAGAAGATAAAGATGAGAGAGAGAAGGATGATGAGAGGAGAAAAAAAATTAAAATGATTATTAAGCAACTTTGCAGACTTTAAGTTAAGGATGCAAAAATATTTTGGACTATGTACAGATATGGCAGATTACAATGCAAAAACTAAAATAACATCTTGTCTCTTATTGTCCTGGTTAAACCATTGTGGAGGAGAACAATGAAGTCTGTAAATGAATAATTGCATTAAAAGTTCATTTTTTTCTGTTTCCATGTTTATGAAATTACTTAAGAAATCAACTTTGTCAGACAATAATAACTTAAAATAATCATTTCAGATACTAATTTTAAAATTGTAAATAGATTTCTCTGATCCCCAAAAATGCTGTTGAATTATATGTTGTAGTATAAAACATAAAGTGATACCTAGAAAGCGAATACACCCTTGCCAAGGCTAGTAAGCAGAATGTTTCATCAGCAGTGTACCTATCTATAGCCAAGAAAAGATTTTCAGATGAAAGATATGTCACAATTAGTACTGAGCTATTTGAGACTGTATGGATGTCAAAGAAGAGTTTTGTCTATGATTCTTACATGGCATATCCCACATTAAGTAGTCAGATCCATCAAAATTATAGATATTACAACCTAGTGCATTGGACTGGATATGTTGAAAACCACAGAAATTAAGAAAAAAAATGGTGCTCAGTAATGTGATGTAAGACAAAAATTGGGTTGAGGACACAAAATAATTTTACTACATCCCCAGAGGACAATTTCTTTTTGTGAACCTCCAAGTCTTGCCAGATTTTCATGAGGGAAATTTTAAAAGAATATATGATATTAAATAAAGAACAAAGAAAAACCCTGTTATAAGGATTTTAAATTGCCAAAACAACATCATTAAAATATAAATGTAGTTATCTGAAATAAAAAAAGAGCATGAGTCAGCAAATCCGTGGCCACTTTTCTCCAACATACTTTTATACCAAAATATTACTTACTAAGTATGACTTACCAAGCACTTAGCACACAAAATTCCAGTTTAGAAATTTTACTATATCTTAATATCAGACTGTAATAAAAATTCTAGTAACAGTGGTAATCTCCAAGTAAAAAAATTAAACCACTATTAAACTATAAGCTCATATACCATTTCCTTTGAAATCACTAAGTCAAAATCTGTATCCTGTTTCTAGTTTTTATGTAGTTCATAAGTTAATATAATTTATGTCATAGCACTTAACAGTCTGAAATTATTGTAGTTATTCATTTTATTACTTATGTATTACTTAGCCTTTATCCCTAAAAGTAATACTAATGGAGAGGGGGTTTTAGGGATGAGGGGGAGGTTGCATTTCCAATTTGAAATGTTTCATAGGTGTAGGAGAGATACTCAAGAAATAGTTATTTGTTGAATAATTTATAATTATTTAGATAATACTGTACTATATGTACACACTAAAATATGTACAACTTTTCTGTTTCATCAGAACTTATTTAAAAATAACAAAAATAGCCTGTTAAAAATAATAGTATAGTTATGTTAGCTAATAATATTTTATGAGAGTCAAGCAAGTCAAAATAAGACTAAGCATTCATTTGTCATTTTTCATATGGCAAAATGTATCTAGTGCCTTCTGAGTATCAGGTTTTGAAACTTTTCCTTTTACATTTATTTTCTTATTTATCTGTGTGATGTCATTAATTTATCATTATTGCAAAAAATATTAATAGAGTAATTTAAAAATGTAAGTCATACATTCTGTCATAAACCAAGAATTAACACTTGTGATAGTAAGACAATATTCTATTACTTCACAAATGGATCAAGGTGTGAAGGCTGTCTCTGAAGGTTAGTGCAATGATAATACATTCACATTGATTTGATACTTTTATATCAGTCAAAATGGTAATCACTACCCATAAATATCTATAATTCTCAATGAATTAAAAAATATTATGAGACAACCAATTCATTAAATTCAAAATGAGAGAAATCAATATTTTAACAAGCGAATTCCTAAGACACTTACACAACAGCCTTGATGATACAAAAAATCTTTATTTTCTGAGACTCTTGCTCCATTCAAGTCTTCAAGAATACTTGTCATAAGTTCATGTTCAGGTTTAGTCTACTCTTCTATACTTAATATGATTCAGATGCAAGAAGGCAAAAAGCCATTTTTTTTAATTCAAAACCTGTATAAAGAAGACCAAATGGTTGAGAAAAACAAGAGAAAGGGATTTCTAAGTTTTTTTTTTTATTCACATAAAGACATGCCTATTTAAACTTGTTTAGAAGTACTTCTGTCAATCCTTATGAAGTTTCTAATGAACTTCATAGAAATAGAAAAGCAGTCATGAAATTCATTTGGAAAAATAAGAGACCCAGAATAGCTAAGACAATCCTCAACAAGTAAAGTGAAGCAGGAGATATCACGATACCAGACCTTAAATTATACTACAGAGCTATAGTAACAAAAATAGCATGATATTGGCACCAAAACAGACATGAAAATCAATGGTACAAAATAGAAGACACAGAGACAAACCCACATAATTTCAGTTATCTCTACTAGACAAAGGTGCCAAAAACATATATTGGAGAAAAGATAGCCTCATCAACAAATGGTGCTGGGAGAACTGGAAATCCATATGCAGCAAAATGAAATTAAGTCCCTATATCTCACCATGCACAAGATTCAATTCAAAGTGGATCAAGAACCTAGGAATTAAACCAGAAACCCTATGCCTAATAGAAGAAAGAGTGGCCTAAATCCCCATCATGTTGGCTTAGGAACCAAATTCCTCAACAAGACTCCTAAAGTGTAAGATGTAAAATCAAGAATAAATAAATAGGATTGCATCAAACTAAAAAGCTTCTTAAGAGCAAAGGAAACAACCAAGAGCATGAAAGGAAAGCCTACAGAATGGGGGAAAATCTTTGCCACCTACACTTCAGATACAGTAATAATCACCAGAATATATAAAGTATTCAGAGAAATTTAACACACACACACACACACACACACACACAGTAACCCAATCAATAAATTGGCAAAGGAACTGAACAAAAACTTAAACACTTCACAGAAGAAGAAATTTGGATGGTCAACAAACATATGAAAAAAAAATTTCATCTTTAGCAGTTAGGAAAATGCAAATTAAAACTACACTGAGATTTCATCTCCCTCTAGTCAGACTACCAATTATCAAGAATGCAAGTAACAATAAATGTTGGTGAGGATGTGGGGGAAAAAGGTATACTAATACATTGCTGGTGAGACTGTAAATCAGTGCAACCACTCTGGAAAACAGTATGGAGATTACTCAGAAAACTTGAAATGGAACCACTATTTGATCCAGTGATCCCACTCCTCAGCATATACCCAGTGGATTTAAAATCAGTATACTGTAGTGATGCAGCCACATAAATGCTCAATTAAGAATAGCCAAACTATGGAATCAACTAGGTGCCCTTCAGGAGATGAGTGGATAAAGATAATATGGTATATATATTTACAATGGAATATTTCTCAGCCTTAAAGAAGAATGAAATCATGGCATTTGCAAAAAAAAAAAAAAAAAAGAGAGGCCAAATTTTCTCTCTGATATGTGGATTCTGACTCAAAATAAGTAGGTATGAAGGGGTTGGAGGAGATTGGGAAGAGTGTAAGTTCACCAGATTGGACAGGTGGAAATGAAGGAAAGGGAGAGGAGATGGGAATGAGAAATTCCCAGTAGAATATATGACATAACTTTCCTATGTTTATATATGAATGCATGACCACCGTAACTCCACGTCATGTACAACCACAAGAATGGGAAGTTATACTCCATGTATGTGTGTCATGTCAAAATACATTCTACTGTCATGTATAACTAAAAAGAACATGTTAAAAAATGTACTGCTGTCTTCCTCACTCCAACAAGCTCCTCAACTGAGGAATTCTGTCTGACTATTGTCACAGCCTGCCTCTGTTCAGTCCCTGGCAGGCATCAAAACTCAAAAGAAAAAAAAAATGAGGAAGGAAAGCCCTGGTCTTCACCACACCCCCAGGATGCATGGCCTAAGAATCCCTGAAAGAAACTTCGCTTGGAATCACTTGATCCCAGGAGCATCTCAACTACAGGGAATTTTGCCTGACTCCATCTGCAATCCACTCCTGTTGGATCTATGGCAAGACTACAAATGAAAGAATCAGAAAATAAAGGTTCCCAGCCTTTAACCCACTCCCAGGTATACATATCTATATGGCTCTGAGGTCCCACTCCTGAGTGGGTGTTATGGTATGGATATGAGAACTCCCCAGAGCTGCCATTAATGCAGAAATATTCAGATGTAAAATGTTTTGATTTTGAGAAGTGCAACCTAACTGGTCAATCCTAGTTTAAATGGGCTTACTGGTTGGTAATTTAAGAAGGCAGAGCATGGCTGGAAGAATTGGGTCACTGAGGTTATATCCTGGAAAAGTTATTCTTTCTGAAGTCAGTCTCTCTCTCTCTCTCTCTCTCTCTCTCTCTCTCTCTCTCTCTCTCTCTCTCTCTGTCTCTCCCCTTGCTGACCCCACCATGAGCTGAGATCAGTTGATCAGTTTTTCTTGTTGTTTTGAATGAGCCCTTCCCATGATGTACTACCTCACCCTGGGACCAGAGTAATAGCCATCTCTGGACTGAAACCCTAAAACCATGAGCCCAAATAAACTTCCTCTTCTGTAAGTTGTCCTTGTCAGGTATTTTAGTCAAAACCTGACTAAAACAATGGGCATGCCACATCCCAGGAGAAATAACACAAATTTGTGCTACTATTACACTATTTGCATCCCCTGTATCAGTTACCCTTACATCTTGTTTGATCATGAACTACTGACAAGAGTACTGTGAGTGGCACAAAGGGATACTTGATTCTGTCCTGTAGCTCTCCATGTGAAGCACCTGAACCGTTAAAATGTGTACCATATATTATGTTCTCTATAACATACTTGCCTGAATTGCTACAGTGTCTCCAATCTTCTGATTCTCAGAAATAGTAGGTCTCTTTGAATGACATAATATGTATTATGCCCAGACTCACTAATCTCAAAGAAGCTATAGGGAGATTGCACTGTAGTCCCTAGTTATAAGTAAACTTAACATTGCACAAAAACTAATGCCCTGAGACACATCTTTAGGAGAAAGCTGCTTACTAAATAGGTCACCATATAAAGGTGATAGAAATATGAATCCTACCAAATACATGAAAGTCACCATAGAAACACAAGAAATATGAAAAACAAGGCAGTGTGACATGTCCTATACTTCATAATTCTATAGTAACATACTTCAAAACTATCAACGAGAATGGAATGCCTGATAAAAAATTCAAAAGAATGATCTTTGAAAAGCATAATGAAATAAAAAAATCAGATAAGCAATTACATGATGAAGACAATATACAATATGAATGAATAATACAGTAATGTATAGCAATTTTGGAAACGATCAAGTCAGAAATCTTGAAAATAAAAAAATCTATAAGTCAGAATAAAAATTCATCTAAAAGTATAAAAAAAGTCTAGGTCAAGCAGAAAAAAGAATATTGGAACCTGAAAATATGCTTTTCAAAATACTACATTCAAACAGATAAAGAAAAATAAATAAATAATAAGAATGAAGAGAATGTGTAAGATCTCTGGTATACCATAATAAGATTAAATGTCCACACCATCAGCATACCCAAAGGGAAGGAAATAAAGGTTAAGAGCAAGAAAACTAACCTTAACACCAAATGGACAATAGCAGAAAAAAATCTTTAAAAGAACATATTATAATCAAACCATTATTTATTAGAATACAAAACAAGTATTTACAAATTTAAGACAAAATCCTGTGACTTTTCTGATCACAATAGAATAAAACTAGAAATTGACAGCAAGAGACACTTTAAAAATTATACAAATACACAGAGAATAAAATAAACACTTTTGAATAAACAGTGGTGTATCACTGCCTAAGTAGGAAAAAAAACTTAAAAATTTCTTGAAATACATGAAAATGAAAACAACATGATAAAACTTGTGAAGGAAAATCAGTACTGAGGGGGAAGTTTATAGCAATTAGTGTTTACATAAAAAAATCTCTAATAAAAAAACTAATAATGCATCTCAAGATTTACAAAGGCAAGAGCAAACTATATTCAAAATTAGTAAAGGGGAATAAATAATAAAAATCAGATAAAATAAAGACTAAACGAAGGGTAGGGATCAATGACAGAGTTGTTTATTTGAAAAGATAAACAAAATTGACAAACATTTAGCTAGACTAATCAAACAAGGGTGGAGGCATATGACTAAATAAAATTAAAGACGAAAAAAGAGATATTACATTTTAAACCACAGAAATTCAAATTTTATACCACAGAGATCACTAGTGATTATTTTGAAAAATGGGTGCTAATGAACTGGGTAATCTAGACTAAAAGAACAAATTTCTGGACACAAACAATCTCAAAATTGAATCAAGAGGATATACAAATCAGAATAAACCAATAACAAGTAGTGCAATTGAATCAGTAGTGAAAGTCTCCCAAAAGAATACAAACCAAGGACTGGTTGACTTTACTACTAAATTTTACCAAACTTTTAAATAAGAATTTACACAAAGAATTCTTAAACTACTCTAAAGAATTGAAAGGGAGGTAACCCTTTCAAAAATCATTAAATGAGTTTTTCATTATCTTGTTACCCAAACCTGGTAAAGACACAAAATAAGACTCATAAACATGGATGTAAAATTCTCAACAAAATATTAGCCAATGGATCTAAACAGCACATCAAAGTGATCATGCACCATGCATGAGTCAGTGTCACTCCAAGAATGCAAGGACAGTTCATCATATGCAAATAAAAAAATGTTAATACATCACACAATAGGAATATAGGATAAAAGTCATATGATCGTTAGAATAGTTGCAGAAAGATCTTTGATAAAATTGAGGCTTCGTGACAGAAGCCTGAGACAAAGTAGGCATGGAAAGTCCATATGTAAACATAATTAAGGCTATATATAATGAACCTATAGCCACCATCATAATGAATACGAACAAACTCACAGCCTTTCTTTTTGGATCAGGAACCGAACAATGCTATCCAATCTCACTGCTCATATTCAATGTAGTACAGGATATTTTAGTTGGAGCAATTGGGCCAGAGACTACATAAAAGGCATTCAGATAGGAAAGGAGGAAGTCATATTTTCTTTGATTGCAGATGACGTTATTCTATACATAGAAAAACCTAAAGACTCAACAAACCAACTACTAGAACTGATAGACAAATTCAGTAAAATAGCAGAATACAAAATCAACATGCAGAAATCAGCAGCTTATCACACAATGTTAATTAATCTGCCAAGAGAGAAATCATGAAAGTAACCCTATTCATTCTTAGTAGACACTAATATTTATAATAATAAAATACCTGCAGATAAACTTAAATAAGGATGTCAAAACCCTGTAAAATCAAATTTACAAAATACTGAATAAATCAAAGAAGAACCTAGAAAGTATACAAGCCTCCAATAATCATGGTTTGGAATAATTACTATTGTTCACATGGTCCTTTTTTGGAAATCAATCTACAGATTCAATGTAATGCTTATCAAAATACCAATGATATCCTTCCAAGTACTAGAAAAGCAATTCTAAAATTCATATGAAAGAACAGAAAACTCTTAATAGCCAAACAGCAAAAAGAACAAAGCTAGAGGTATCAAAATACACCAATTCATAACTTAATATAGAACCACAAAAACAGACACATAGAAAAATGGAACATAATAGAGAACCTGGAAATAAACCTACAAATCTATAGCCAAGTGATGTTTGACAAAGTTGCCAAAAACATGCAAGGGAGAAGGATAGCTTCTTTAAAATATGGTGCTGAAATCTGAATATCCCCAGGTAGATGAGTGAAACTTGTCCACTATCTTTCACCCTGTCCAAATACCAACTAAAGTAAATCAAAGATCTTAACATGAGATCTGAAACTCTGAGCCTATCAGAGGAAAACATGGAGGAAGAACTTCAAGATATGACTATAAGAAGTGATTTATTGAATGGACTCCAAAACACAGGAAACAAAAGTGAACATAGATCAACAGAATTACTTCAAATTAAAAAGCTCTGCACAGCAAACCAAAACAATCAACAGAGTGAAGACACAATCAACAGAGTGAAGACACCATCTACAGAGTTAGAGCGAATGTTTTCTTGTATTCATCTGTCTGCAGGTCAAAATCCAGAATACATTTAAAAAAAATGACTGAGTATGGTGGTGCCTACTGTAGTCCCAGAAACTCAGTAGGCTGAGGCAGAAGAATCATAAATTCAAGGATAGCATAAGAAACTTAGAGAGGCCCTGTGTGTTAGTTAGCTTTCTGTTGCTGTGACCAAATACCTAAAAAGAATAATTTAGAGGAGGAAACATTTATTTTGGCTTATAGTTTCAGAGTTTCAGTGAGTGATCATCTGACTCCTTTGTTCTGGGCCTGAGGTAAGGAAGAACAACATGACTAAAGAGCATGGTAGAGAGAAGCTGCTCTGCTCATGACAGCCAGGAAGGTGGTGGGTGGGAGGTAGGTGGGGACAGAGAGACAGAGACAGAGACTGGAGAGGGGGCTTTGGGGGAAGATGAATCCTTCTAGGGCATGTCTTAACCTTTCTTTCTCCCCAGCTTACAGCTTTCTTCAACAGACAGTCCATATGACTGGTATCTTTAATTCCTGAGGTCTTCATTCTAGCTTCATTCCACCTTCACAGCTTCATATATCACCTCTCTCAGGGACAGAACCCAGAGATTCTTATCCTACTACATTTTGCCTGACCTCCCAGGCTTTCCCTTGAATTTATAATGGAAGACTTCTGCATTCCTGCAGAAATAACCCTACATGGATAATGCCAAGTTCTGCCATCAGCTTGGGCCTCCTAGGACCATCATTGCCTCTGAGAGTTTTGTTTGGTGAGCACAGTGAAACAACTTCCTAATGTCTCTTGTGCAAGGAATGTGCCTGTCTTGTCTTAGAGGAAGTTTTACTTTTATATCCTTGAGCCTCTGATGGTTGTGTCTTGCCAGTTCCTGAAATACCCTGAAGGAATCTTTCCCACTGTCACTGTACAAAGTACTTGGCATCACTTTAGTGGATGTAATTTGTTTAGTAATCACATCTTTCTTGGCCCCATTTTTACATGCAATTTTCTGGCCAAACTGGAAGTTTATAAAAGCCCTTTGTTCTGCTTTCTGCTTTTGATTCTCACCAGTAAACCTTGTTAAAAACAGATAGCAATATCCATGCCACTACTTGAATAATATGCTGTCTTGAAATTTCCTCTGCCATATTAATTATTCCATCACCTTTAAATTTGGCCTAACACAAAGTCTCAGAAAACATGCAAAATATAGATAAGTTATTTGCCAGAATATAACACAAATGGTCTCTAGTTCAATTCCCAACAAAATCTTCATTCCCTTCTGAAACTTCAAGAGTGCATCTGTTCTGTCTGCATTTCTCTTGGTATTCTGGTATGAGTTCCAAAAGGAGTCTCTTTTGGGGAGCTCTGTTTATGACATTGTAAGGCTTCTCCATTCTACATCTTCAAATTTTGTTAAATTCCTCTTACAAACCAGCTCTCAAAGCTTCTAAACCATATTGTCAGGCTAATAACAGCAATGACCCCACTTCTCAGTTCTAATTTGTTAGTTAACTTTTTATTAATGTACTGAAAAAAAAAAAACAACTTAGAGGAGGAAAAGCTTATTTTGATTCATGGATTCAAAGGTTCAATCCATGGTGGGTCAGTTTCATTGCTCTGGACCCAAGTTGAGGCAGAACATGATTTTCCCCTGCCATAACAAAAGGTTATGGCAGGGGAAAATGATTCTATTCATGGAATCTGTAAGCAGAGAAAAAAAGAGGAAGAGACTACAAGAAAGATGAATCCTTCCACTGATTCATCCCCCTCCAATCATGCCCCACCCTCCTACAATACCACCCAGCTAGTTCATTCAAACCAGAATAGGCTTGTTAGTTTACAGCTCTCATATTCTAATCATTTTACCTCTGAATATTCTTACATTAACTCAGGAGTTTTTGTGGAATACCTCATATCCAACCAAACACCCTGTCTCAAAATACAAAATAAAAAGGACTGAATATGTAGCTCAGTGGTAAAGCACCCCTGAGTTCAATCCCCACTGCTGTAAACAAAAACAACAAAATACTTAACAAAAAAGCTCCAAGTAATCCAATTAAAAATATGCAAATCATCTGCACACAAATGAATAATAACTGCATGAAAATGCTCAATATCTTTAACATTCATGGAAATGCAAGTAAATGCTACAGATGGAATGTACAAAAGCTATAAGGATATTCCATCTCATTCCACTTAGAATGCCCATTATTGATTAAAACATAACAAATGTTGGCAAGGATGCACACAAAAATGAGTATTTTTACACTGTTGGTGGGAATGTAAATTAGTACAGCAACTATGAAAAATAGTATGGAAGCTCCTCAAAACTCTAAAAATAGAACTATCATATGATTCAATGATTTCAGTACCTGGTATATGGGAAATGAAGTCAGCATACAAAGAAGATTGACACATACTGGTTTATTGGAGCACTCTCCACAATAGCTAAAGAAAATGTTTATATATATATATATATATATATATATATATATATATATATGTCACACACATTATACACATAAGTATATTACATATACACATACACAGAATATTATTCAGTAATAAAAAAGAGTTAAATCCTGTCATTGGCAGCAAAATGGATGGAACAGCAGGGCATCATTTTAAGCAAAATAAGCCAGACATAGAAAGAGAAACAATACATATTGCATGTTCTCTTTGATATGTGGAAACTAAGTTAACAAAAAATAACAAAAACAAAAATTGGACCTGAAAATGGAAAAGTTGAAGGTGGTTTTTCTGGGGAATTGGATGAATGCCATGGGATAGAAGGTGATGTAGACGAAGGGTACATGGACATGATAAGTGCATGACACATGCATGTATGGAAATATAGTGAACCCCATGAATATGTATAATTACTATGTTTTAATGATGTTAATAAGTTAAAAAATAAAGACTCATAGTGCCAATGTAAAAATATACTATGTTATCATGTATGTTGAGGAAAAGGGAAAACAGAAAACTTTATACAAACATGATTAATCAACCGCTTGTTGAATATTTTCTAGAATTTCACCCTTTATGACATATAACTTTGAAGTGATTAAAGAAAAAGAAAATCATCTCCTTTCAAATATAAAAATTCACAGTTATCCTTTTATAGGTGTAATTAATTGTCAGCACACTGTGCAAGAAATTGTTTTTCTATTTTCTCTATTTTATTATTCTTTTTAAAAATCTTGTGATTCTAAACAACTCTACCAATTTTGAAAAAGCAATAGTATCATCACTCTCAGTGAAATTTTTGAATTGTATAAGAAATTCTGGTATTATGGTGTTGTTGGCCCCTGTGCCAGTCCATAGAGCAAAGAATGTCACAACAGACCCAGAAAGGAAAAATTCCCCACTCACAGTATCTTCAGTTTCTCTCACACCCAGAGCTACTACTCTCTGGGAGAAGAGAGAATATTCAGATAGTCAACAAAGATGGTTCATGTTAGCAGAAAGCAATTCTTTTCAGAGATGTTCACTTTTCTCCTTTTAAAATTTTATTTTTTTATTGGTTGTTCAAAACATTACATAGTTCTTGACATATCATATTTCATACATTAGATTCAATTGGGTTATGAACTCCCATTTTTACCCCAATTACAGATTGCAGAATCATTCATAATTCAATAAATGTGTGCTAGGCACAGGTTTTATCTTTGCACCTAAAAAAAAATCCATGTTTTGAAATTCACCTATCAATACATAGGCTATGGAATTATATTTGCCAAAATAAGGAAGATATTATAAGACTATTGATGACTTCCAATATCATATATTGCAAGTAACTGCTACATTTGATAGAGAACAAGAAAAAAATAGAAATTTAATTATCTTTCATTCTCTGGGAAATAAATCATTCTCATGTCCTCTAAATATAGCTCAGCTTAAATACATGCTACTTAGTACTTTATAAATACAAATAATTTTAATCATTTTACTTTGGAACTCAGCCTAAAGTTTTTCTCCATGTTAAATAACCTTGCACTTGCATGAGCCTGAAAAATAAGCCAAATTCTGGCACTTACAAAGTGCATTACAGCTTTAAAATTGTTTTCTTTGATACAACATAAATATCTATGAAAAAATACACTTTCTATGCAAATAAAATGTTATTTTATGTCTTATACATCATAAAATACAACTGTAATTTATTTGTTTTAATAGAAATCTTTTGTCATCTTTACATTTTCACATTTCAGTGTGTATCCTGGGAATAAAGCTAATAATCTTGTCATAATCTTGTCTCTCAAGCATATGATCCTTTATGATGGCCAAGGGATTCTAATGGATAGTATATGATATGTGATGATATGTAATTATTAAAAGGATAATAAATTTTTGTTGTTTACATATTAACTAAACACAAATTGTGATTCTTTATCTTAGATAAGAGAAACAATAAATTATTGAAGCTCTCTCTCCTGTTAACAGTAGTTCCATGCAACTTCCCAGGAACTCAGGTCCTTAATTCAGGTGGGTGGTTATAGGTAAAGAGATTAAGAGAATTTGCAAGATTGAAAATGTAAAATATTCAGTTATACCTCACCTTCCTAAGAATGACAGAAAAACACATCAGTGAAATTATATGGTTAAGTGCAGGTGTCACAACACACAAATGGAAAATCTTACATAAGTGTCCATGTTCCTAGTGCTTAATCACTGTTCCCCAGGTGCCTGTAGCACTATTACCATTCTTATTACTGACAATTTTATTTATTTGTTTGTTTGTTTGTTTTGGTGGTACATACAGGGGACTAAATCCTGGACCTGCAAATGCCAGGCAAGTGCTCTACACCTGAGCTACACCTCTGGCCATTTTTTAAAAAAAAACTTTGGCACAGGTACTTGCTTTGTTGCCCAGACTGCCCTTGAACTTTCAATCCTCCAGCCTCAGCCTCCTGTGTAGCTGGAACTACCATCATACATGACCGTGGCAATCTTGCTGATTTATTTCTGCATTTGCAAGTATCCCATCCTTTCTGCCACTTCCATTGGCTCTATCTTAGTGCACTGTGAATGCAAGGGAAAAACATGATTATATTGCTACCCTCCTGACAGTGTTGCCCTGCTCTTACAGAATTCTGCCTCTTCACAGCAAACTGCAAAAACCACTTTAATAATACGCCATCTCTTTTGCCGTGCAGAAGACTCTACCAAATACTTGGTACCCTACCAAGTATAGAAAGTCCCTGATTTTACAATAAGTTGACTTAGAATTTATTGACATTAAAGTAGTCTTAAAGTCATATATATTCGTGTGTAAATCATACTTCAAAGAATGTGGAGGGTACTCTGTTTTGATGTTAAGTCAGTCATGCAATCATGAAGATAAAAACAAAATTCTACTGTGTATCATGTTATTAAAACTATCATGCTCTGTAAATTAAGTAATTAAATCCATTTTAACTTAGAAAATTTTCAATGTAGCATGAATTTATAAGATATAACACAATCGTACATCAAAGAAGCATCTATATTCTTCTGGCAGTGGGCCATTTATTTATTTATTTATTTAAATTAAGTATACATGACAGCAGAATGCATTTTGATTCATTGTACACAATTGCATCACAACTTTTCATTTCTCTGGTTGTACCAATGTAGCAGCCCACAATATGAGCACTCATAATGATGTCCATCTCATACTACCATCATTCATGCAGCCATACCCCATTCCCTCCACTCTTTCCCCTTTGCCTAATCAAAGTTCATCCATTTTTCCCATCCCCCCATTATAGATCAGCATCCACTTATCAAAGAGGACATTTAACCTTTGGTTTTTAGGGATTTGCTTACTTTGCTTAGCATGACATTCTCCAGCTCTATCCATTTACCTGCAAATGCCATAATTTTAGTATCTTTTAATGTTGAGTAATGTTCCATTGTGTATATATACCACAGTTTCTTTATCCATTCATCTATTGAAGGGCATCTAGTTTGGTTCTACAGTTTAGTTGTTGTTAATTGAGCTGCTATAAATGTTGGTGTGACTGTGTTATGACAGTATTCTGATTTTAAGTCCTTTGGGTATAGACCTAGTAGCAAGATAGCTGGATCAAATGGTGGTTTTATTCCAAGTTTTCTAAGAAATATCCATACTGCTTTCCAGAGTGGTTACACCAATTTGCAGTCCCACCAGCAATGTATGAGTGTGCCATTTCCCCCACATCCTTACCAACACTTATTGTTGTATGTATTCTTGATAACTGCCATTCTGACTGGCATGAAATGAAATCTTAGAGTAGTTTTGATTTGTATTTCTCTAATTACTAAAGATGTTGAACATTTTTTCATATGTTTGTTGATTGACTGCATATCTTCTTGTGAGAAGTATCTGTTCAGCTACTTAGCCCATTTATTGATTGTGTCATTTGGGTTTTTTGGTGTTGAAGTTTTTGAGTTCTTCATAAATCCTGAAGATTAGTGCTCTATCTGATGTGCATGTGGCAAAAATTTGTTCCCCAAATGTAGATTCTCTCTTCATCTTATTGTTTCTTTTCCTGAGAAGAAGCTTTTTATTTTTAATCCATCCCATTTATTAATTCTTGATTTTATTTCTTGCACTTTAGGAATCTTGTTAAGGAAGATCTTCAATGCTCTTGGATAGGCAAAAATAATATTATCAAAATGGCCATACTACCCAAAGTACTATACAGATTCAATTGATTACAATTAAAATCCCAATGTCATTCCTTATAGAAATAGAGAAAGCAATTATGAAATTTATTTGGAAAAACAAGGGGCCCAGAATAGCCAAAGCAATCCTTAGCAAGAAGAGTGAAGCAGGAAGCGTCATTATACCAGAACTTATACTATACTATAAAGCTATAGTAACAAAAATGGCATGGTATTGGCACCAAAATAGACACATAGATCAATGGTACAGAATAGAAGACATAGAGACAAACCCACATAAATTCAGTTATCTCATACTAGACAAAGGTACCAAAAACACACATTGAAGAAAAGATAGCCTCTTCAACAAATGGTGCTGTGAAAACTGGAAATCCATATGCAACAAAATGAAATTAAGTCCCTATCTCTCACCATGCACAAAACTGTACTCAAAATGGATCAAGGATGTATAAATTAGACCAGAGACCCTGCACCTAATAGAGGAAAAAGTAGGCCAAAATCTTCATCAGGTTGGCACATTTCTTCTTTTTAAATACTTTCTTCTAGTGGCTAGGAGGCTCTTCTCTCAGACTCCCCTTAGTTTCCTCACCTGGTTCCTCTTCCCAAGCATGTGAACATAGGAGAATCTCAGAATTTAGTGTTGGTGTTCCCTTTCTCTATATGCATTTCTGGAAGAACAAAGGGTTCATCAAACAATAGCTTTAAGTTCTGTGTATATGTTGTTTACACTAAAATTATTTTTATAGTGCAAGTTTCTCCCCAGCCTGCAAACTCATATCTTCTGCCAACTGGATAACTATGCGGATGTTTTATAGACAATATGTAATCAATATCTTCTAAACAACTGCTCTATTCTACCCTTGATCTTTCCCTGTCTATATTCCTTATCTCTATAAGTAGCAAACCATTCTTCCATTTGTTCACGGAGAAAATCCTAGAATCCATCTTAACTCCTCCCTCCCCCCCCTTTTTTTTAGATACTCCACATATCTAACAGAAAATTTTCAAACCTATGTTGATTTAAATACTTCCTACCCGTTTTCCCTCTACCAGCATCATCCAAGTCATTTCCATCTCCCCTCCAAATTATTGTGACAAATGTCTATTATAAAAATATTCTAAGGAAAGCTGATTAACATATTTAATAGGAAGTTTTACATGAGCATGAAACTCTCCTTTTTTTGTCACACCTTCTAACTTTTTTTGAAAGTAAAATTTATTTTGAGAAACAATGCTAAAAAAATGCTGATAAGTTAGAGTAGATCTAGTCTCTCTTCTTTACTTCCCTTTAGCTACTACATTTTTCTTTCTTTCTTTTTTGTTTGTTTGTTTTTATTTTCTTGTAACAAAATTAGGCTGTCATTGCCCTCCTCTCTTTCCATGTCTCACTAGACCATAAATAAGATATAATCACTATATGGAAACACAAGAGTAGTGGCTGCATGCAATGTAATCCAAAAGTCAAGCACTTCTCATGGTTAGCTAGTCCATGAACAGTCAAGATGATGCAACAAAAATGGAACAGTCTGATTCTTTGATTTTAGTCTCATTTGGATGGCATGGTTTCATTGCCAGTAGTCCATTCTGAGGTAAAATACTACTTTAATTTGAATATTGACAAAACATATTTTATTTCTTCACCATTAAAATTTAAGTACCATCACTACATTCTAGAGGAAAAGGGAATATACTTCCTTTTATTCTAAACAAAGAAAATAGGAATGCATTTATGATCCCAAATACTTTTTTTCAAGCAGAGGAAACCAGATAGAGGTTTGCTCTATCTTGCTTCATCTTATTTTATACTTTCACTATTCTTTGAAAAAAAGTGAGTTTTATGGCCACTCATCTATATGTTTATCTCTCTAACCACATTATTCTTTCTTGAAATACAATGAACTTAACTGTTGCCACCACATTGCATAGCCCGCTGTGTGACAAATCTATGTCATTCAATGGGAACGCTGTTGAAGCAATCTCTCTTAGGATAATACATACCCTGACATTCACATTTGAGAATTTATCCAAGAATAAACAGAATGTAAAAACGAAAGTTTCCTCACAGTAGCAAAAAGGAAATTATCACCTTCAGAACACATTTTTCTGATGAGGTTAGGGAAAAACTTTTTCAATGTGTTTTAAATAAAATGTCACATTGCTTTAAAATAATCACTACAAAAATTAAATGTCATGTTTTGTTTTGTTTTGTTCTTAATAAATAACAAGCCTGTTAACAAATTAGCCCATGAATTTAGGAGACTTGTTAAGAAAGTAAGTGTGGTTAAAAAAAATCGAAACCTATAACATTGATGAGGAAAACTAGATCATCATTAAGAAAATATTCAGTCACAGATTCCTGACCAACAGTTACAAAGTTTCTCCAATTGGATCAAAGGACACACTGCTAGTGGCTATGCTTGCAGAACTGCTCTACTGCTTGGTATATGGGGAAGCCCCCTTACCCACATCTTGATGTTGGAAGTGATCTATGTTATTAGTGTATGGAAGAAGAAACTTAGTCTGAGTTGCATTTTTCTTCTCAGAATTAAAGACAAAAAATTAAGAGATGATATTTGCGTTATGAAGCAAACTCCACAATAGCAAAGGATTAGCAGACAGAAACTACAAGTGAAATAGAAAAACAGTAATATAGAAAAATAAACAAAACACATGAACCAGGAATTGTGCACAAGAGGAAAAGGGACAACCATTGATGCTCTACCTGGTGTATTGTTACAACCACTTAGAGTTTCCCTTAAGTATTAAAGAGGAAAATTTACACACACACACACACAAAAGAATAACAAAGTTTCTCATCCTTATAAGAAATCAGAATGCCTATTTACAGAGGAAAACAATGTAACAAAATAAATTTGACATTAGTATATTTTTTTCCTTTATGTGATCTTTAAGATATGAATGAGACTATGATTGAGCTGAATAACTTAGAATTCTTTCCAGTATAGTGATTCCTAGATATCACAGTATTTCTATTTTCTCACCATAGTACCAGATAAATATTGTCTTATAAGTTCCATTGTTAGTGTCTTAAGAGTCAACAGTTCACAACAGATTCTCTGTTCTTTCTAGCAAGCTGCAGAATATTTGGCAGTATTTATTCACAAAAGGTCCAACACAATAAGACCAACAGGCATTACTGGCAGGAATGCGAACATGCTTGCCTTCTCTGTTCTTGGCTCTAGCTGGTGCTATTTAGCCATCATTTTATGAAAACATAAACACAAAGCTTAGCCATTCCTTTTTATATGGAGAAAAAGAGATAAGCTAAAAATAGGTCATCATTTCATTGAGCTTCAGTCATGCAGTCTTACCTGGTGAGCATTTGTCTTTGACTGGCAGACTTAACCCAAGTAGATGGTGGAGCTTTCCTGCTTATCCTTTCATGTGCAGATATTGCTCAGACTCTGATGTTTTATTTAATTCTAAGTGCTGTAGACCAAACATTTGTCTTGTAGCAGCACAGTGAATCTCTATCAATTCTGGCTCTAGCAAACTCTATTCATATCTAGGTAAAGAGAAAAAGATCTTTCTCTCTTACATATGTAATATATAATATTGACTTTTTCATTATAACTAATTTAGTTATGATAACACTCTAAAGAGAAAGGTTTGTTTACAAAAATATCTCCTAAAACAGAGGTGCTCAAAAAGTATTACTGAATGTAGTTTGAATTGAATTTGATTGCCAAAAAATAATGATTGATTTTTTAAGAATATAAGCATCTTCTTTTATATCTAGACATCTCAAATAAATAATAATCCATTATGCTTATGATAACTAACATATTTTTGTAAATGACATTTTCTGGTTAAATTAATTAAGCAGAGATGCAAGCAATCTTCATATTGTTTTATTTGTAACATATTTTAATGTCTGCATCAACTACAGTCTTATTTTAAAAGGCACAATAAATATTTAGATAATATTTAAAAGAGATTATTCTGCAAATGTAGCACTCTAAATTTTATTCTTAATCCAAAATGTTACAGCAATTAACAACTTTTTCATAAGCAGAGGGACAGTTTGCTATCTCTCTTCTATGGAATGGCAGAGTAAATATTGTTAATGACAGCATAGTATATGTTTCAAAATCATTAGACAAGAGGATTTTGAATGTCTTAACCATAAAGAAATTACTAAACTTGTTAGTGATGGTAATATCACTTATCTTGATTTGCTCATGACCCATTGTACATGAGTCAAAACATCACATTAAACATATACAAATCTATGTCAATTAAAAAAAATCTATGTCAATTAAAAAACACAAAATTAAAGTAATGAATTAAAAAGTTCAAGTTCTTAAATTGGAGGATTTGTGTCACTTTCTATCTGGAATATGATAGTTACCTCTTAACTATTCTTCTGTTCTTGATTTTTATAACATAGTCTCAAAAGTTTAATAATGCCACGCACTGTTAAAATCAGATCCTCCCATTTTGAGAGGTTCCAGGAATGCATCAGAGACACCCCAGCTTTGTAGCCTTCTTGGTCTGCCCAACTGGCTCTTCTTGGAATGCTCCGTTTTCCATATGGTCTCCTCCTCCTCCTCCCCCTCCTCCTCCTCCTCCTCCTCCTCCTCCGCCTCTTCTTTCTTTTCCCTCCTGCTTCTTCTTTTCTTCTTCTTCTCCTCCTTCTCCTTATTATTAATATTATTATTATATTATTATCATCATCATCATCATAATCTTTTCATGATGTTTCAAGGTGAGACCTACCTATCTGCTTTTTAAGTTGTAAATACCCCTAAAGTTCTGTCCTGCCCTATTTTCATTTATAGTGCTTCTCATTATCTAACATATTACATCTTTTATTTACATACTTACCTGTTTATTTATTTTTAAGGTCTGCGTGGACTTCTTTTGATAAATACTTCCCAGTGATTTATCTAGTTTTTAAATCAGAAGACTAATATTTTTCAAAAATTCTTGAAATATTTTTTCTACTAATTCTGTAAATACTACTTCTATTTTACCTTTTATCTCTGTCTATAATACCTAATAAATATATATTATTATTATATTGAGAGACTGACAGAGGCATATAGAGAAAGCTATTCCTAAACTTCTCATAAACAGTAATAAAAATTTTATTAAAATAAAATGTTACAGAAAATAAGAATATGGATATGTGCATGTTCATTATCACTCCTTCTCTACATTGTAGATCAACATAAAATTATTAGTTTATCCATATTCACTTAATGCCCTTACCAGTAATTCCTGACAAAGTAATCTGTATAATGAATTCCAAAATTGTAAATTAGTTTTATTTGCTTTTGAAATTTATATAATTGGCATCCAAGTAGGTACTCTTTAGGGTATGACTTATCTTGCTACATACTAAATTAAAATTAGTCAAGTTGGTGCACAGAGTGATGGTTCATTCATTCTTGTGTATAGTTTTCTATTAAATGCATATACAACCACACATAAATCTAATTTTTAGTTGATAAACATTTAGATTGATTTCAGTTTGAGGTTCTGATAAATAATGCTGCTATGAATATTCATGCATATGTGTTTTGGTGACCAAATATAAAGAACTTAATAGGACAAAAATTAGAAATATAAGCTCAGATTCAAAAAAGTGCACATTTTAGTTTTAGCAGATACTGCCAAGATTTTCTCAAAGAATTTCTCTACTAGTGTCTGAAACACAAACAAGAGCTCTTTTTTGATTTTTTGCAAAAAGTATGGACTTATTCCTGAATTCTAAGACATAGTTTGTAAAGTAGCATCATTAGAAATTACCCTGAGCTCCATATACAGGACTTTTCCATTGCAGATGACTTTAATGGTATAGACCTTTCCACACTGTATTTCCAAGTGTAGAGATCTGTGTACTTTTTCCCAAACCTGCAGCAAATATCTTTCCTATTCTGGGGCCTTACTTAAATCTGACTCAAATCTGGCAACCTTTCCTGTGAAGTGAATATGATGAAAATTATTCACACATGTATAGTATATTGGATCAAGAACTAAATAACAGTATCAAGTATTGTGCTATTTTTTTTAGTCTTGGGGGATCTAATACTTTGCAGAAGATATTGTCACATACGCTATGCAATTGGACTCCCAAAGTCTTTGCTGATGTGATAAACTCTTGACTGTTGAATAGAGTTTATCTCTCACCCTCTAGAGTACCTTTGCTTAGCATGGACTCCTATATACTAGCCAATTCTGAAATATTGCTTAATAAATGTTAGTAATATTTCTTGAAATAATTAACTGTTTTTATGTTCAGTATATGTTCAGGGTGCTCTGGAATTTTAGGGTTATATTAGGACAGTGGACACTACAGTTGATGCATAAACTTGAGGCAGGAGTTTCTAATTTGCTATAAGAGAAATATCACATCAAGCACAGTGGCTGTAGCTTTGCCTGCAATGTGTTTGTGGTCTGTTCTGCCATTTGTTTTAGGGCAAGAGTCTAATGTGATCCATAGGACATGAACTATCATTTTCAGAAATGATGTATTTTTAAGACTTTGTCAATATCTTGGCAGCTACACATTTACAAGAAAAACTTGATGCAATTAACTGCCCACTTTGCTGTCTGCAAGTAATGACTCCATGGCTGCCACTCTGATTTTGCTAATCATTATGATAACTGCACTAACTTTTGTTCTGATGGTGAAACAATGTTATCTCAAAATACAAAAACAAAAATACAATTCTGAGATAACATTGTTTCACCATCAGAACAAAAGTTAGTGCAGTTAGTGTTATCTCAAAATACAATTTTGAGTTCCTAACCTTAGAGTCAGTGATCCCAGCATACTAATGTTTCCTACAGTTACCTATGGAATGCAAAAAAGAGCAACCACTGAGATTCAGAACAATGTGTGTACAATCTTACCAGAGCATCTGGTATAGCTTTGGTAACAGATTTTCCTTCAGGCCGAGAACATAGTTGGCCGACTGATCTTCTGGCCTTTCTCGTTTACCAATCTAACCACCTCTTAACCTTCTGACTTATTTAATGCCACCTAAAAACTATACTTCTGTACTACTTACATACTGGAATTGTTATTTACTTAGTAAAGGCCACTATTTCTCTTGTTCCCCAAAGATTTATCATATATTAGTGCAATTTTTTTTGAGCCCTTGCCAAGATTCTTGCCCAAGCATTTTAAATTGAATTTTTTTTCTTATATTCTTCAATAACTCTTCCATTTTCTTAGGCTTCTATCATTTCAACTGAATAGCCAGCTATGCATCTTACATTTTCTTTTCTTTTCTAGCTACTTTTAATTAGTTTGCTGGTAATGTCCCAAGCCTTTTCATCTTTTATTCTGATTTTTATCAATTTTAAAACTACTCTGTTGTGGATAATATGCATAAGCTTTTCCTTCAGCCCACTTATTTTTTTTCTCCATTTTTGTTTCTGGAAGTAGATATCTGCTTGTATTTTTTGATGTTTTATTGATTCTAACTTTTTTTTCAATTTCTTCAAGATGTAAACACTTAAACATAGTTATTTTATAGACTCTGTTTAGTCATTATATTTTCTGGAGTTCTTGGAAACCTAGGTTTGCTATTTTTAGTATCTAGTGGCATTCATAATATCTACATTATCAAATATCCCAGTATATTATTTCTTAAGACTATTATATCCTTGAGCCTAGCTCTTTCTTAATTTCTTTAACTTTGTTCATTTCATGTTTTATGTTGATTCTTAGAGAGCATTACTGTACTGTTAGCATAACTAGATTACTTTTAAAAATAAATTTTTACATCTTAGCTAAAATTATGTAAACTTTAGTGTAAATTTTTTGCATAATATAGCATTTCATAACTTCTGAGAACATTTGCAACACTGTGACATTTAAAGTAGGAAAATAAAAATGTAGACTGCATAATGATGGAAATATTGGAATAAAGTATATTAAAAATAAAAATACAGTTTTCACAAATGATTAAGAGAAATAATTGCTTGAATCTTCTCTGTTCACAAAGGAATGAGAATAGAAAGCATCAACAAATAATAAGCAGAAACTTTATAACACATGGAACCTGAAAAATATACTTTTGAACAATGAGTCATTGAAGAATCAGTGAAAAGTTTCAGAAATTCTTCAATCAAATGAAAATAGAAACACAAAGTAAATTATAGCAAAAGCAGTAACTAACGGGAAGTTTAGGGGCGTGTCAACATCTAACAATAGAAAGATCTCAAGTAGGCAATTCAGTAATGCCTCTGAATATCTCACCCAAATTCAGTAGAATAAAATAAATAAGGACAACCAGAATAGAGATAAATAAAATAGAAACTAAAATAACAATAAAAAGGATTAATAAAAATTGCTTCTCTGAAAAGACAAACAAAACTAGTGAACACTTTGCTCAATTAATCCCCCTAAAATTAGAGAGTAGACCCAAATAAATTATGTTACACAAGAAAAAAAAAGACATGAGAACTGATGTTACAGAATTTAAAGAATCATTAAGGAATATTTGGAAAGCCAAATGCTCATGATATAGAAAATCCAGAAGAAATGTACAAATTTCTGTATTTAAAATTTTATTATTGATTACCCTGAGAGAAACCAATAATAAAAAGTCCCACATCAAAGAAAAGCCTAAGACTGGATGACTTTATTGCTAAATTTTACTAAATTCTTTGAAAACAAACAAACAAACAAACAACAACAACAAAGTAAAAGAAACTAACATCAATGTTTCTGAAATTATTCCTTAATAGTAAAGGAGGGAGAACCCTTCCAAGCTCATTATATAAGGCCAGCATTACTCTGTACCAAACCTAACAATGATACAATAAAAAAAGCTTAGGCAGATTTAACTGGTAAACATAAATGCAAGAGTCCTCAAGAAAACACAAGTTGAACTCAACAGCAAATTTAAAATGATCATACACATGACCATGATTACTGCAAGGATGCAAGGATGTTTCTGCATATGCAAATAAGTAAATATAGTTAATCACATAAATAGAATCAAAGATATAAGTCATATGGTCATCTCAACAGATACAGAAAATTCTTTGATAAAATTTAACATCACTTCATGAGAAGAGCCCTAAAGAAATTAGTTATAGAAAGATGATGTCTCAACATAATAAAGCCTATACATAACAAATCTTTAGCCAACATCTTATTAAATACAGAAGAACTGAAAGTGTTTCCTCTGATATTGGGAATACTACTGCTCATATTAAATATAGTGCTGGAGATATTAGAGCAATTAGGCAAGAGAAAGAAATTTTAAAAATTAAAAATAATAAAGAAGAAAGTAAAATTATCCCTGCTTGCAGATAATAAAATTCTATACACTGAAAAAAAAATTAAAAAGACTCCATCAAGTGACTATTTGAACTGATAAACAGGATACAAAATCAACATGTGAAAATCAGTAGCTTTCCTATACATCAGTAATGAAATTACTGAGAAAGAAATTATTAAAGCAATCCATTCACAGTATGCACATGCACACACATGTACTCACACACAAATTAAAATACCCAAGAGTAAACCGAGCTGAGGATATGAAAGAACTTTACAAGGAAAAAAAGAAAACACTGAGGAAATAAATTGAAGATGTAACTAAAAGTGTAAAGACTAATTATTGCATGGATTGGAATAATTAATACTGTTAAAATGGCCATACCACACTAGTAATCTATAGATTCAATGCAATTACCATTAAAATACCAATAACTTTGTTCCCAGAAGTAGGAGAAAAAAACCTAAAATTCATATGGAAGCATAAAAATATCCCTAATAGACAAAGGAACCTTGAACAAAAAGAATAAAGCTGAAGGCATCATACAACCTATTTCAAGACATACTACAGATCCATAGCAATAAAAACAGCGTTGTATTTGCATAAAAAGGACACGAAAACAAACCAAATAAAACGGAGAATCTAGAAACAACTACACATCCACAGTTAACTGATTCTTCAAAAAGTAGCAAATAATATACATTGGAGAAAGGACAGCCTTCTAAATAAATGGTGCTGGGAAAACTAAATATCCAAAGATAGAACATTGAAACTAGACCCTTGTCTCTCACTTTTTCAAAAAACAAACAACCGAAAATGGATTAAAAGCCTTAATGTAATGCTGAAACTCTGAAAGTACTAAAGGACATAGGAGATACAATTCAAGATATGGCACAGACAATGATTTCCTGGATAATAATCGAAAAGCACAGGAGACAAAAGCAAAAATTAGGTGGGTACAGTGGTGCACAACTGTAATCCCAGTGACTCAGGAAACTGAGGCAGGAGGATATCAAGTTCAATGCCAGCCTCAGCAACTTAGTGAGGCTCCAAACAACTTAATGAGACCCTGTCTCTAAATAAAATATGAAAAAGGATTGAAGATGTTGCTCAATGGTTAAGATCCCCTGAGTTCAATTCCCAATAACAAAAAATAAATAAATAAATAAAAGCAAGAACTGACAAATGGAATCGCATCAAATTTGAAAGCTTCTACACAGAAAAAAAAAATCAACATATGAAGAAACAACCTACAGAATAGGAGAAAATATTTACCAGTTATTCATCTGATAGGATTAACATCTATGATTACTAAAGAACTCAACAAAACTTAACAAAAAATAAGTATTCCCATTAAGAAGAAGAAAATGATCTAAATAGACATTTCTTAAGAATTATAAATTGTCAATTATATATTTTCAGTAGCGCACTTACCTAGAATAAGGGAGACCCTGGTTTAACATCCTCAGCACTGTTTAAATAAATAATAAATTAATGAATGCTCAATATCTAGCCATCAGTGGATATGCAAATGCAAACTACAATGGGATTCCATCTTATTACAGTTGTAAGGGCTATTATAAGTAAATAAATAAATAGTAAGCTGACAAGGATGTGGACAAAAGGGAACTTCTTTACTGTTGGTAGAAGTGTAAATTGTACAGCCACTATAAAAAAGTTTGGGGTTCTCTCAAAAATCTAAAAATAGAACAACCATATGATCCAGGTATCTCACTCTCCAGTAAATAGAAAAAGGAAATGAAATCAGCCTGAAAAAGAAATAACTACATATCCATGTTTTTGAAGCACTAGCCACAATAGCCGATGTACAGAATCAACCTGCATACCTGCCAACAGGTGAATAGATAAAGAAAATATGCTGTGTAGATACAATGGAGTATTATCCAGCTACAGGGAATAATTAAATCCTTTCATTTGCAGAAAATGGGTGAAACTGGAGTATATCTTACTAAGCAAAATAAGCTAGACCCAGAAAGAGAAATACCACATGCTTTGTCTCATACGTGGAAATTCAAAATAAATAAATAAATAAATAAAAGATCTGAAAGTAGAAGAGAGAGTATTAGGGGCTAGAAAGAATGCCAAAGGGAAGTGTGGAAAGAGGTGGAAAGAAAGATGAATAGGCATGTTTAATACACAATGTATGCATGTATGGAAATACCAGAGACAATTCCACTAATTTGTACAGTTAATAAGTGCTAATAATAACAATAAGAAAAGATAGTGGGGAAAGATATAAGAATCATGAAAGTTTATGAGGAAAATATGGCATGATAAATATGTACATTGTTTTGTGGTGATGTTATCATGGATATGTGCATATGTCAATACTCCCCACTTCCACTATATGAAATTTAGGTCAATTGATCCCCAATAAAATTGTTAATACTAAACAAGCAGTGTTTGAGGCCCAACTCACTTGCACTTTAGATTCTTATGTTTAAAGAAAGATAATAAAGTTATTATTACAGGAAGGGGACCAATATGTGAAACATGCTGAAGTATTACTTGACAAATAGAGTCCAGAAAGGACAATTCCATCTTAATATCTGGTACCACAAATAGACTACTTTCTACTAAGAATGTAGATAGCAAATTTTTTTTTTATGGTATATAGAAATCAGTCTAGATAGAAACAGGGGGTAGATGATTTGGTGCATAGATAAATAGCTGAATGTAGGAATGGAGAAATAAATTACAAATGGCTAATTAAATAAGTCAGTAAGTGTATGTTACATTAACCTTGAATTTCACATTTTGCGGTGTTTCCATGATCCAGGTTAAACCAAAATGCTTTTTAAATTCTTTCATCATGCCAACAGGAAGAACCAGCATATGGATGGATTCTTAAGCACAGGGGAGTTTCACTAGCAACTGATAACCCACAAGAGGAATGGAAACGTGATTAAGCTAACCATGTACAACATTGCTCTGTTTTTATCTTCCTACACATTACCTTTCCCACAAAGAGAATATTTTAAAATGATGCTATTACTTTAATGGCTTCCATTTGCATTCTGGATTTTCATTGTGCCAGTTATCCAATTCCACTTCTATGATGAAATTTGTGGGCCTCATGGCTATTTTAATGTGATGCCTTTTATACTGTAATTGAGAGAAGCCTCCAATGAATAAAATAAATGGTTTCAGAGGGTTCTTAAGCCCTCAACAGACATCAGCTAAAATGTTAAGAGTGCCTCCAAATCCCACTGGTGCTATATTTTCTAACCATGAAAGAAATGTCATTATTGTAAATTCCCAGCTTTTGTCTGAAAATCTTGTACTAGATCCCTTGAGCGCCAGTTCAGTTAATTAATTCAAACAATTTCCTCTCTAATCTCTAAAACATTTTCATATTTAAGACAATAAATGAGGTACTTAAGAGGTTCACTCTTTGTTGGTCATTAATATGCCAGGGATTAGAAAAATTATTCCTAGTCTTCAGTGACATGAGTAATGTCTCTCTCTTTTTTTTTTTCCTTCCAATGTTCCTGACCTGGACAAGGTTAAAAGCATGATTTCTCTGCCTTCTCTGAATTTAAGAAAAATTCTATTTCCCACATGCTTTGGTTTTAACATATATATCCAAATACTCTTCTTTTGTCTTTCCGCAATAAGTTTGATATGTAGCTTGATAGGTTATAACAATTTAAAGATTAAGTTAGTTAATAATAACTTTGAAATTAATGATTAGTGTAGAAGGAGAATAATTGCATTTTCCTTGAACCAGTACATAAGGTTAATGCAGTTGGTAGGGTGATGGCTCCAGTAACTCTGACATTAATTGGCGATTGTGTTACGTGTTAAGAGAAGGAGTCAGCTTGGGCAAATCCTCAGGAGGGTTGCAGGAAGACAAAGCTATTTGCTGGCAAACCTGCTTTTCTCCATTTCAACGATTGGTTTAATTACATTAAATGTTCGTCTGTGAGCTTCACCATAAAATTTCATAGCATTTTATCCCTCTGATTCTACATTATCAAATTGAAACAAAGCACAAAAAACAGCTTTTCCTGTAAAGTATAAAGTCAGCCACATATTTGTCAATGAGTCTAATTTTTCATTTTCCCAAAATTGAGTATCTCTAGAGGAATAATTGTATCATATGAAAAGAAAACCAGGCTTATAATTGCTCATAATGCTTTTTGTTTATATTGTCCTTACTCAAAAATGTTTTTCATTTTATAATCATTATAAATTTAATCTCTTTCATGTCAACCCACACATATCGCTTTAAATTTGATTCTGTACTATTGAGAAAGAATCTAGAGATTTAGGGATAGGGTGGGAAAATAATGCATAGCCCATTATATGTAAGATTATGCAGACAAAATGGTAAAAGAGAGACAATCGCCTTAAATTCTAATGCAGGAATATACCTATTACTGGATCATTTCCATCTCTGGCTGTCAGTCGAAAACATCAATATTTCAGCAATTTACAAAATATTCTGTTATATTTTTCTTATTTGTAATTATTTATGTCTTGTAATTTATTCTAGAAAGAATTCAATTGTTTCTTCATCCAAATGGTAATGTTTGACATCTAAAATACACCATTTATATTTCTTCATTTAAAATA
This sequence comes from Marmota flaviventris, assembly GCF_047511675.1. Classification (NCBI taxonomy): domain Eukaryota; kingdom Metazoa; phylum Chordata; class Mammalia; order Rodentia; family Sciuridae; genus Marmota; species Marmota flaviventris. The sequence continues at coordinate 55,543,611 of NC_092500.1, read as the reverse complement.
TTTATTCAACAATATCATTGTCTTTAAACATTTTCATAAGAAATCTGTACTCTAAGCAGATATCACAAAACATATTGTTGAATCTGTTACTAATTAAATAATAGGGCTGTTGCATTTAGCAAAATTACATATGTCTCAATTCTTCTGAAGTTTTATTTAAGATTGAAGTATGTATGCCTAGCCTGAACATATAAATTTTTTTGTAACTTTCATCACTTAAATATAATAATCTTCATGTTTTCCATTTTCAAAGATTTATACTTTAAAAACATCATATTTTTATTTTCTTTTAGTACTGAAAGTAAATATGAGTGACAATAAAGCTTTAGCATAAAAAACAAAATATTTCCAAATTAATGAAATGTTTATGAATTAAAAAATGTAAAACAACCATCAAGGGGGGGTTGTTTTTTTAAAAAAAAAGTTTGAAGCAACCTTTTAAAAATATTTTATGGTCAAGTCCTTATGTAAATATTTAAATATAAATATTTCTCTAAATATTATTCAAATAGGTACAGCCAAAGGGCTGTGCATTTAGATGAAAGAGCACTGGAATCACAAAATCAGGAAAGCTCAAAATATTTTTGTTGATTTAAAGAAGACAGAGCACATCTGAATGATAAGGGGCGCATTTGCTGCTGTGTCACACAGCCTGAGCAACCCAGCTTCTTCCTCCTCAATTCATGGACTGTTATATTCTAAAAGTGACAATAAAAAAGAAAAATGGTATGTTTAGAGAGACTAACAACTTTTAAATAATGTAAGAAGAAAGAAAAAAAAGCAGAAAAAATAAATACACATACCAGAAAGGAAATTTTTTAGGGCTTTATTGATAGGAAAAACAATCAGAATTGATTTTAACATATTCTTTCATAATGAATTAACATATAGTTAAACCACTCTATTTTTAAATATTCCATTTATACATTTTAGTAATTCTGTATATAATTCTTATTAATCTTACATTTCAATTTTTAATGCTATTTGTTCCAAATATATAGCCCTATAAAAATCAAAAACATTTTGCTACCACCTCCCTGAAGACCTTCACCACCACTTTTTAGATTGTTTTAACAGCCGGATAACATGGCATAGAGTACAGATGTAGTTTAACTAATCATTTTGTTTTAACTTTTTCAAGAGGTTTTTCAGAAGGTTGGTGCTTAGTTTAAAAGATAAGCTGGTTTCTAATGTTAACAGACTTGCCAAAAAAATGCAAATACATAAAATCAGTCATGCCCAATAAAATTGTAATAACTCACACCATCCATACCATGGTAGGAAAATGTTTCTTTTCCTATTGTCCTTATTTTATAATCTTATTAAATGGCTGATCATTATATTTAGTCTTATTTTTGTCCTATGAATGTATGATATAATGTTTTTTTTCTTTATTGGATTTATTGTGGTTATTTTTAAATCACTAGTTAGGCACCATTTCCCAAATTTGTCAATCATTTGCATTTCTTTTACAAATCAACATTTTTCTTCTTTTTCATATATATCATATATATAATATTCATTATATTCAAGATTCTCCAGAGAAAAACCAACTTAATATAGATAAAGAAAGAATTTATTTCAATGAATTTGATTATGTGACTGGGAAGGATAGACATATCCGAAATGTCTGTGGTTAAAGAAATTCAGATGACATTTCATGCTGCAAAGTAATGTCTAAAAATGTAAAAGGCTGGTAAACCAGCTGAAAATTCAGGTAGAATTTTGATATTACAGTCTTAAGACAAAATTCCTTCTCTGGGAAAATTCTTTCCTTATCTGGGAAACTTCAATGATTGCTCAGAAGAACTTTAACTGATTGGATGAGACCCAACTACACCATGAAGAGCAGTATGCTTTAACTAACATAAAATGATTGTAAATGTGAACCACACCTACAAACCACCTTCACAGACTGGTATTTGACCACACAGAGCACCATAGCCCACCAAGTTGGCAAGTTGACACATACAATTAATCTCAATATGTGTATATCACTAATTTATTAATTTTAATGACTGTAAGTAGTCCATTGGCTGAATCTTCCAGTTCTTCATCAACTGTTGCATGTTATGTTATTTCTTAGGTTTTCTTATGAATAGTGCTACTATGGATAATCTTTCTTGTATTCTTTAATAGGCATCAGAGTTTTCCTTGATTAGCTAGCATACTATTAAAAATGATGAGTAGTGATTTCAGGCTTGTCCTACAATGTGTCAATACGTGATATCAAGTTACTCTAATTAAGACAGTATGGTAAGGTACAAGATCTATAACTGATCCGCAGAATATGACAGAAGGTATATATATTTGTGGTAGTATAATAATAATATGTCAGCTAAATGAAGAATGTAAAGTTTTTTCAACAAATAGAAGTGGGAAAAAAATGTTATCCACATGAAGAAAGATGGATTGAATGTTTACTTTTTATCCTAAAGAAAAATATACTAAAGAAAATTACAAGATGACAAACAATTGGGAATAAATTTTCAAGATACACAATTCAAAAATATTATTATCAGTTTATACAAAATAAATTCTTCAAATTAGTGAGAACAGTAAAACCCAAATATACCATGGACAAGAGTCATTATTAATCATTAATCATTTTTCACAAAAGGAAACAATGCTAACCATCATGTGATTCATGAAAAATCAAAACTCACAGAATTGCTCATGCATGCATGCACGCATACACAAATTCTACAGTTATTAAATTACTTATTTTTTAAAGTGGAATCCATTTATCTCATCAATTCTTAGAAACTAGTGGTATTGGTGATGCTGCTCTTGCCTGCTGTATGGGTTGCACATATAATTTGAGTGTATTATCTATTTTATTATTTTTATTGGAACTTATGCTGAAGACATATTTTATATTTTATATTAAAATTTTATATTTCAGATGAAAATTTTGATTTCTTTGTATTTCTTGTAGTCAAGATGTCTATAATTTGTTCATTATAATGAAGAAAATTAATTCAAAATCTTATTAAAAGTCTCTAATTAAAGTGGAATTTTGAAAATATATTCAAGTTTGCCAGATTTAAATGTTTTGATGATAACTCTTATTAATGTTATTTAATTCTGACTTTATGTTCTGAGGTAGTAAAGACATGCAGAACGGTAGACAAAGGTAACCTAACTTCTCATGGAATATTTAAAAAGCATCATTTCGTGATGTAATTGCTATTGCAAGGCTCTATTTTCATTAGTATTATGTTTGTCTAATGGGTTTTATTGTTCAAAAAGACTGTGACTCACTATGATAAATCAGATGCAAATTTCAAATGTATCCCAAATATCAGCTAGATTGATGCATTTGTATCTAGAAACAAAATGTCCTTAAAGTTTCATTACAGTGATATTGAAAAATGCATTGCCCTCCACAGGATTTCTGAAAATTCCCAAGAGGCATATGTTCTTATAATCATGTATGGCTCATAAATTCTGCTTCTACTTAATTAGTTCAATTTAGCAATCATATGCCATTATATTTGGGCTATTCTTATTCTCTACCATATTTGTATAATTATAAAACTTGCTCCTTTAATTTTTAACAGATACACACACACACTATTTAAATTAATTGTGTATACAATTTGCTCTCATAAATATTGGGAGAGAAAAGAAGATGTAGATGTTTACATTATTGTGATTTTAATACCATATTTTCTGATAATTATATTCTACTTTCCAACTCATTTCTGCTAAACCCCGCCTACTCAAACTATCCTCAAGCAAACTTGGGTCTTCTTCCATCCTTGGATCCCATCTGATTCTCCCTGTCCCCGATTGATTTTACAGTTTTATGTTTCTCCATATTCATCTTATATCACTCCCTCAGTAAAGCTCTCAAATCTTTTCTGACTTCATAGTACTCACTGTGTCAAATCATAGTTTTTGTTAAACCTAAAAATATACCATTTCTTCATATGTACTTATAGGGCTGAACATATATGGGAAAGCCATTGGATTGCCTTCATCTAAAATATATAATCAATAACCTCAATTAGGTACTTAAGTTGTTGGCAATCACATTGCATTGGAGCTGAGAATTCATAATTCTATTGTCCTACTTGATTATTTCATATTTTCTTCTCTTCCATCAAAATTCAATGCTTCTCTCCCTATTTTCACATTAAACTGATGACATAACTTCTTGTTTCATGGTTAAGACTATCTCCCACCAACTCATTTATCTACTTCTTGTCCTTTTATTCTTTTGAAGTCTTCTTTCTCAATGCTAAGACCAACCATATGACCTATATAGTATGTTGTGATATTTCTCACGTACTCAGTTTGATCCAAAAAATGTTCAATTCCTCCTCCGTCATTATTACTTATGACTTCACTGGATGATTCCTCCATGTGTACACATAAACTATTATTTTCCCAACCTAACATTTTCCAAATACTTTCAGTTATGACTTTTACAGAGTAGCTGGACCTATACTTCATTCTTTTATTATTATTTAAATTTTTGGCATAACATAGAAACAACTGCCTACAGGAAATGGCTAATAATTAGGCAACATGCATTAATTGAAACAAGAAAATTTAAAAAAAAATAAAGAAGAAGAAAAGAAATGATTATTAAACCCAGATTTCCCCAGGAAAGTATTTTCCAAATAATTTTGAAAGAGGTAACTTTCAAATCAAAATTGTCTTTCTGGGTGGAGGAAGCAGAGACTGGATATAAGAACTGCTTTAGTGATTTGAACATTATCTGGAGTAAGAATCTATGGGGTAGGAATTTGAAGAAAAGCAGTCCTATAAAGCTGTCTAAGTATTCCTATCAGGTCCTCAACTGGTCCTTATGTTATTCATGCATAGGGTGCACTTCTAAGATGCTCAGCAGAGAATAGACACAGTATATCTACATACTCTACCAGAATTTTCAGAAGTTGAATAAGGAAGAAGAAATATTGAAGTTGACATGCATCTAAAGTGGAGGTAACCTCTAATTTTATGGACATTTGTGAAAACAGATTATATACTGACTAGAGTTTTGACTATTCTCAAATAATTGAACTTATGCAGGTTATGTTCTCTGAACACTGGAGTTTTATAACAGAAAACTTGCTAGAAACATTTGAATATCAAGGAACATTCTTCTATATAATTCATATTTGGGGAAAATCAGAATGAATATTAGAAAATACAGAAAGGTAATGAAATCTATATAAATAAATAAATTTTAAAAAACCTCATGGATTGCCATCGAAGTAGTGCTAAGAGAGAATCTGTAGCTTTAAATGCTTATATCAGAAAAGAAGAATTGTTCAAAATTCATGATCTAAGCTTTCAGCCAAAGGATCTAAAAACAAAAATAATTAACCCAAAAAATATAGAAGGTTAAAAAAAAAAACAGTAGCAATAATAGAATTTAAAGCAATGCATCAATAAAAAGTAAAACAGAAATCAGTAAAAGTATATACTTTGAAAACTTTATAAAAATTGATAAATTAGGCCTAGTAAATTTGAGAACAACATTATCTCAAAAAAAAAGGAATTTAAAAGAAAATCTAAACAATAGATAAAGATATTAGAAGTATATAATCAGGAGCTCTGATGTTCACGGACAGACTATAGATATCCCAACTCAAGAACAGAGTGAACACTTTCTTTACCTTTTTGCTCTATTCAGTTCCTCAATGGATTTAATAATCATTTGCATTGGGAAAGACACAAGTTATCCTTTTTTTTTTTCACTCTGTCTACTGATTAAAACATCAATCTCTTCTAGAAATAATCTCATCAAAGCATTGATGTTTTAACAGCTATGTGGGTATCTTTTAGCTTAGTTGACACTTAAGATTAATCAATATGATGTCCATGAAAAGATATGTATAAGAATGTTCCTGGCAGTTTTTCTAGTAGTAATTGCAAACGGGAAGTAACTCAAACATTCATCAGAACTGGTGAAGAATTTGAGGTATGGTTATAAAACGTGATACTTTACGTGGTGATGCTGCAAAAGGAAAAAGAATAAGTAACTTTGCAATGCCTTTCTTTATAGATGTCTACAATAGAAAAATAAAACTGAAGAAAACATGTTCTAACACTCCATTTAAATTTTAAATACAAACAAAGATATTCTAGAGTGAAAGAAATCAGAATGGTTCACCTATGGTTTGGTGATGACAGTGAGGGGTGCAAGGAAATCCTTTTGGCATATTAGTATGTACTTAATATATATTCTGAGTAGTGGCTATGTAGATATACACTTATAAAAAAATCCATCTATACATTTAAGATTGTGCTTCTTTCTGTAAGTTATATCTCAATTGATATTGTATTTTTCTTAATACCACTGTAACCTCTCCCCTTCACAGTAAACTTCCATGGAAGAATTGCTGGTATTTATCTCCAATCCCTATCTTCCCATTTTCTCTTATTTATTCCAACTAGGCTCTCTTTTCCATTGCTTTAGCAAACTTTCTTACCAAGTTTATCAGTTACCTTCATATTACTAGATACAATCTAATAAATGCATCCTCAATCTTAATATTTTAGAAGAATTTCATACAGTTTGTTACTCTAATCTTCCTGAAATATATGGTGAACTTGACTTCATCTGTATTCTTTCATGGGCTGATTATTACTCCTCTGTCTTCTCTATGAGTTCTTCATCTCCACAATTTAATGTTTGAGTGCCTCAAGATTTAAATGCTAGACTTCTCTACTTTCACTAATTTCCTAATTGATCAATAATCTTATAGCTTGATGATTGCTGATTTTACATTTCCATCCTGACCTCTCGCTTGAACTCTAAAATAATATTTCCAATTGCAAGATAAACATTTTAGAAGTTATACAAAACCTTAATCTCCCAGACTGAATTTCCCTCCAATCTGTTCCTGTCTTGGTATTCTTCCTCTCATTTGAAATAAAGTTCTTTATTTCAGTACTTTCAGGTCAAAATTTCTGAAATAATCTTTGACCTCTTTGTTTTATGTTTGTTTTGGGGTTTTGTTTTTGAAAGAACAAACAAGGCTCGTCATCGGAGAAAATGCCCCGTTTATTGAGGAACAGCTCTGCATATTTATAGAGCTGGAGGTGGTTTGACAGTTATGACAGTTTAATGGTTAAAGGGTTTGGCAGTTGGCATGGGGTGCTTTCTGATTGGTGGGTAAGGATCATGTGAGCCAGCAGGGCTAGTCTGATTGGTGGGTAAGGATCATGTGAGCTAGCAGGGCTCACCATTGGACGGCTCTTCTCTGGGGATGGGGAAGTTAGTCTTTGGAGCCGGCGCAACTCCCAACAGTTTTCATTATTGCACCTGAAGCCCCCTTGCAAAAATAGACAGTATATGATCACATTTCACACTCCCTCTAATCTCATTACTATCGTTTTTTTTTTCTAGATCATTGCAAAACTCTCCCAGTGGTCTTTCTAATTATACTCTTTTAAAATGACACTCTATTCTCAAGAAAACACCAGGAGAGGTTTTGTTAAAACATGACTCAGATTACTACACTCCTTTACTAAAAACTTCTCAGTAAATTTGAATCTCACTCAGTAAGATCCACGTTCATGTAATGTACCAGTCCCATGTATTTCCCTTCACTTCCCATACAACTTATACATTCAGCTCTACATAGCTGCTGGATTTGAAACCACTGATTCAATTACACATGATCAAAACTATTTTTTTTTTCCAAATTGCATCTATACTGAACATGTAAAGACTTTTCCTGTCATTATTCCCTAAATAATGCATCTATTTACATGCCTTTACATTGTGTTCAGTATTACAAGTAATGTAGAGAAGATTTAAAATATACAAGAGAATGTACATAAGTAATATGCAAAATGAAATGCCATTTTATTTAAGAAACTTGAAGCAGATTTTTGTGTCTATGGGGATCCTGAGACCAATTCCCTGTAGATACTAAGACATTGCAATTTCAAATTGTTTGTGTATACAAGGAGTTATTATCCCTATTCCTACTTTTTTTCTTTACACATGATTGTCTAAAATGCTACACATTTTACTTATTTATTTTTTAGCTTCTTGTTGTATTGAATCCGAACAATATAAAATCTAGAATTTTTGTTTTTGTTGTTCCTCCAAAGTATTCCCAGAATTTATGAGTACTTCACAGATACTTGAACATTTAAAAAAAATAACTAAATAGCTTTAAGATAAGAGTAAGTATCCCTGTTTTTAATTTTTAAATCCCTGTGTTTTGCTTCTGTCCTTCAGATTATGATCTTTTAACACGCTTGTCAGACTCATCTTTATGCCTTTTTTCCCATGGTCCTGAACTTTGATTCTTCTAAATCCAGTGAAATTCAGCTCTTTTAATTTTCAAACTCATATTCTAGTCCATGACTTCTTATCTAAATCCATGTGTAATCTCAAAAGAAAAAAAAAGTCCCTTTCTTCAATATTACCCATTCTCCTGAAAAAGTAGGTGCCTAATTGTTATAAAGTCATGGCTTAATTTAGTTTCTAAAAGTACCAACCATCTGCTGGGGTATTTTTTTATCTCCGCAAAAAAGATTGTTCCTTCTTTCTTCCTTAATTTCTTTCTTTTAATTTTTATTAATTTTAATATATCTATTGTTTGTAGTATAGGGGATTGAACCCAGGGCCTCATGTAGGCTAGGTTAAGTTGCTCTCCCACAGAGCCACATATCCAGGTTTTTAAATTTTTATTTTGAGACAGGATCTCACTGAGTTGTCTATGTTGGCCTTGAATTACTTACAGCTTCTTCTCTTAGCCTGCAGAGTGTTTTTTGTTATTGTTGTTCTTTGTTTGTTTTTATGATTACATACTCATAAAAAATTAAGGAGAAATTTTCTCTGTAGGTTTTGCAATGGAGGGGATATAAATATATATAAATTTAATATAAATAATATAAATATAAATTTGTATATTCGTTAGGTGGAATATGTGAGGAAATATGCTAGAATCAGAAGATCACTTAGGTCCTTAATTTGTTTTTGTAGATTTCATGTAGATTATCTTTGTTTCTATTTAATTAATAGTCATAAGAAAAAAGAAGTGATAGATTCTGCCAAGAAATAGGTGAATTCCAATGATTGGTTTTATAAATGAGAATGTAAAATAATAATAATAATAATAATTTAAGAAGAGTCAAGATAAGAACATCAGTAAGGAATTAAACTTGTTATTTTGAGATCTTGCCTTCCCTAAAATGTATTTGAGTTTTTTGACCTTTTAAGCCATAAGTCATACAGTTAGCATGTTACTGCTAGATGTCATATCAAAGACATCTTTTCAGACATATCTAGAGTTCATTTTCAGAAAATGTCACTTGAGGCTGTGTCAGTCACATCTGCTCCTTGTAGGGTTCACCAGTCATGTTGTGTTAAATCTCATAACTATTGCTAAAAATAATAATAGCATACCGATAGAACATATCCAAATATGTACAGTTTTGTTAGAAGATCTTAAAATAACCCTGGATCATTTCTTATAGCCCTCAAATACCTGCATTTTAGCATTTTTTAAGAAAATTCCACACATAAGTTTAAACTCAAATAATTAAAAAAACAAAACAGGACAATAATGGGTTGAACTGAAAAGATTTTTCTTTCTGTTAAATGTAACTTTAGGGGATTTTCTTGTGGAATGACTTATGGATCAAATGGTCATGAGAGTTTGATAGATTAAAGTCTGCCTTCACTTTTATTTCCCAGAAAAAAATTTAATTTCTCTGACTTTGTTAAAACATTTGTCCCTAGAATAATTATTATTCGACGAAATAAAACTATGTTATATAGAGAGCTCCAAAGCAAGATTTCCAGGAATTAAGTGATGTGGTAAAAACGATGGTAGTTATTTTTAATTCCTAAGACACAAAAACTTTTTATTTTGGCACAGCAATGAGAAGTTCTATAACTTAAGTTTTCTACACCCAGAATAATACATGTATATATGCATATATATATATATGTATATATATACATATATATGTACATATGTATATATAGTAACATAATTTCTTATTATTCTTTTTATTTTTAAAATATTATATTGCATTATAAATATATACAAATATGATTAGTTATGTCATATTAATACATGCACATAAGTGAATCTATCTCATTTCCCAGCACTTATATTTCCCTCACTACCTTCCTCTTGATCTAATTTGCTCTACTTTACTGATCTCCCTTCTATTATCATCATCATCATCATCATCATCATCATCATTTTAATTAGTGAAATATATATACATATATTATATATGTAGGATTCATTGTAGTATATTCATACATAGACATAACGTCTTATTATAACTCCTATCCTGAATATTTGTTAGAATAAAATTGATTTTTAAGTTCCTGATTTTTAATCATTGTCAAAAGTTTTTATGCATTATTTTCATGAGAAATTCCAAATAGGGCTTTCAACTATGGTTTACCATTCCCACAATCATAATTATAATTTTGCCTCATAGCCGCTCCATATGTTCTGTGGAAAATCATGGGTTAGTGGAGTATTTTATTAAAATACAGATTTCAAGATTTACAGATGTTATTTTGTGTCTAAAATCTCAATCCCTACTTTTACCAACATTGATTAAACATATAATAAACCTGATTTGTAGTCTTTAAAAAAATGTTCAGCCAGCTGTGATCACAAGTAGAAGCATAGGAGAGGCTAAGGAAAAACAACACTCCAAAAAATATTATATTCACATATATGTTAAAGATAAAATATTCAGTGATACTAGTTGAAGATTGATAAGGAAAAGTTTATTCAGGATCATCACCTTGAGTTAGGGACCACAAGCAATGGGGTTTTGAAATGGGAGAGAGACTGAGATCAACCCTGAATACAGCGTGAGCAAGTGAGAATACCACATAGCAAAAGATTAAGATCAAGAGTGATCATTATTATCCAAAGTACAGGTATGAAGACGTGAATTGGTGTGAATATACTTTGTTTACAACCAGAGATATAAAAAACTGTGCTCTCTATGTGAGATAAGAATTGTAATGCATTCCGAAGTCAAATAAAAAGAAAAAAAAAGAGTGAATAAAAAAATTTTAAGAATCATCAGAAGAAAAGAAATTTCTGGCTAAAACAACCTAGTGAGACTCTTCACAAAGACAGGGCAATGTGATCAGCATCACCTGGATGATGATGGAGGATGAGGAACGTGAACAGACGTTGAGTACAATAAAATTTTGAGGATGGGGGTTTCTCACTAAACTGATTTAGCTGAGTCTTTGCCAAACACGATTTTAAAAGGAAGTACACAGATGGGCGTAGGAGAAGGTTGAGAAATCTGGCTAATGTTTAGTCAAAGCAAAAATCTTTCTACATTCAATAGTCTAGAGGCATGGCCACAGGCAGGACCCCAGGAAAAACACCAGGGTGGTGGAGCAAGGAGAAAATCAGAGATTTTATGGGGTGTTATGGCTTGAATATGGATCATCTCCTAAAATATGCTAAAAGCTTGAGTCAGGGCAGATGGTCAAAGGAAAGACACTGAAATGATGAGAAGATACTTTATTTTTATTTAAATAAAAATTGATTAAAATGCATTCCCTAATTTACCCCCCTATGATCTTTGTCTTCCCTTTGATTGTTTTAAAAGTATCTTCAATGAAATTGAACTGTAACTCTGCTATCGTCAAACCTGTTTGTTAAATAGATTCCCTGTTTGTTAAACTGAAATAACAGTGTGAAAAGTTTATTTTATGTCTAATCTATACAACATGAACCCCTTATAGACTCTAATCATTTCCTAAAATTCTGATATGTAAACTTTGGACTTTCACATTAGGGGAACTTAGTCTGATAATGTTAATATAAATATACAACAAAGGTCGTGCTAGGAGTAGTGGTGCTTGCCTGTAATCCCAGTGGCTCAAGAGGCCAAGGTAGGAGGATCACAATTTCAAAGTCAGCCTCAGCAACTTAGCAAGGTCATAGCTGTTGCTGTGGGTCACTCAGCAGGTGTGGGGGACACGGGACACGGAGTCAACACACAGACATGGAGTCAACACACAGACACCCAGAGCTGGTGAGGGCTGGCAGTTGGCAACCTCAGCCGAGGTTTATTTTGGCAATTTCCTTTAATGCAGAAATGATTACAATTGATATAAGGCACATCCTCTAATTATGCATAAGCAAACAGTTTATACAACATCTAGAAGCCAATCATCTTATGACTAATGTAGCCACACTATGAGGAAGCTCTAAATATTGCTATGCCATGGAAGGCAGACTGGGTGGATTATTGTCCCTATGAAAAGGGGACCTTATGAGTTGGGGGAATCATGCCCTGAGGCCCTTGCCTCTTGGTTCCCTGGCAACACTTACCTCAATAATTGAGGATGTGGTTTCTCAGACAGCTCCCTAGAGCAGAGCACCCCATCCTGCAGGTGTTCCTGTCAGGCCTGTAGAGGGTAGGTTTTTCAAGTACTCTGAGCTGCTTATAGCTGCTAGCTGCAAACCAAGCATTACTCCTACAGTAAGAAATGTAGCAAGATCCTGAGTCAAGATTTAAAAAAAAATAAAAAGGGATGTGGATGTAGCTCAGTGGTTAAGTGTCCCTGAGTTCAATCCTCAATACCAAAAAAATTATAAAACAAAGAACAAGTGTCATTTTTCCCAGACTCAAAAAAGGTCTCAGTACACTAGTAATGCTATGATCATACTCAGAGATATACCTGGTTCCCTATGTTTGATTGTATTTAACTCCCAGAGTCAGGTCTCTGGCCTAGGACTCTGGTAACAATACCATATGTTAAAACAATGATGAATGAGAATGCCTCTGGGTGGAGAATTCAGTAATACAATGAAAAAGAATAAGTCAGAGAGACTGCTGCCATTTTGGCTGGTTCCTTTTAATTTTATTTAAAGGCCTTTAGCAAAAATAGCAACAAAACAACATTGAAGGATCATTTAGTCTTTAAAAGGGTGTTACCTTTTTCCACTGAAGGTATAGGAGCTTCCCCATAAAATTGTCTGTGTGGGGGCTAATAGCACTGTATTCCTTTGCTCTTCTGATACATCAGATCTTTCTGTGTTACCAAAGCAGCCAATAACCACACCAGAGCAAATATTTCAAGTAGTCTTGGCAGTTATAATAAACAATTAGGGAGATCATTCAGCAAGGACCATGCTTGCTGAATAATAGAAAGAATCTAAGCATAAAAATGAGAGCTTATCTACAACTAAATTTGTTTTGTAAAGGTTATTTTGAATTTGGACAAATATTTTTATATTAAAAATGAGATTTAGAGATTATCATGAAATTGTGCTTTTAAAAGACTTATATGCTATTGTCAAGAATGAAAAGGGTTTAGGTGTGTCTGCACACTTTGTAAGGGACACTTACTCTTTTTTTCTCTGAATCCCTATTGTCATTTTAAATGCTTTAGGATGAGATGATATATAGGGTCTTTATCACAAGCAGCACTATTAACAATTACTCTGAGGCAAATTGTCTTTATATGCAAGCACATATTTGATCACTACAATCATCAAATATAAACAATTAATGCAAAAAGTATTGGGTATGCTAGAGCACCCCAACTGGCATTCAATGCACACTTATTAAACACTATAAGCAAATAACACAATCCTAGGGCAACCACAAGCCCAAAAATACCTCCAATGTCACTCAACTTCTCTTAGCTAAAGAGCAAACATTGTCTTTGGTAGTTCTCTACAGCTAATGGCTGGATATCAGGGGAATGGTTGAGTCAGTCCAGGGATGGACAGCAAGGTGGCCAGACTCACCGATGTCCATTGAGCAAAACTCTTCAATGTGACAGGACAAGCAATTTAAATACATTTCCAAGTTGGGGGTGTACATTGGTGATTGTTTGCACCCAGTGAAAGTCAATGTTCACTGGTTATGTTCATTGAGGTGATGCAATTGCATGTGGGCATGTTCTTTGCACATGTCCATGGAGCTGTGCTTCTTATCAATTGTAACCAGTCAATGCTGAGCATGCCTATGACTAGTGCCCCTTACAGCTCTTTATCAATTGCAAGTAGAAATGACTAAGTAGTTCAATAGCTGCTTTTTTTAAGGCCAGCAACTTTTTCCTAGCATGTTCCAGCATGTCTGTGGCAGATGTCTCTTGTAGTCCCCAAAGAAGAACATGTTTGTGAAAGATACATAGCTGGAGAGAGAGAGAGAGCGCACGCCAAGACAGATGCAGGGTGAGAGGCAGACAGAGAGATTATAAAGAATTGAAACAGAGGCTATCATCTTGAAATTGAAATTGTCCTCTGCTTTCCCCCTCCTTCCCACTCCTCCTGCTTAATCCTTTGGCTGAAAAGAAGCCCCACTTTAGATATTAACTGCTGAATCTTCCTTTAGATTTAGAACCCAGATGGCCTTTATAACACCTTTCTTATTAACTAGCCTTAGGAAGTTGAAGTACATTGCATTTTCTAGAGAAGACACACACTTAGTCTATGAAGCTGAAGACCATCCAGCCTGCAGTCTCATTCTCTCTTCTTCCTTCCCCTAAAAGCCCTGCATTTCCCTGAACCTCCCTGGAGAAGGTGATTTGTAAGCCAAACTCCCATTTCTACATTCTTTGGTCACTGAGTAAAAGCTCTTTTGTTTTCTGCCCCTTTATCATATAAGTCATCAGCCTCATTAATGAGAAGCAGAATTGGACCTTCTGTCAGTTACAAATTTATATAGTTTTGGAGACTAAGTCCAAAGACTTATAGTCAGCAAGCTAGATACCCAGAAGGGAAATCATGTAGGACTAGTCCAAAGTTGGTAAGCTCAAGATGCAAGAAAAGCCAAATTCTTGAGTATGAAGGTAAGTAAAAGCAGATGTTCTAACTCAAATAGGAAGGAGAAGTTTCCTCTTACTTAGTTACATTGTTCTATTCAGGTCTTTCATGGTTGAAGGGCACTCACCCACATTGGGAAATCAATCTTCTTTACTCAGCCTATTGATTCAAATGCTAATCTCTTCCACAAGCACCTCACAGGTACAACCATGATGACATTTAATCATATTTAGGGATACCCTATGGTAAAGTCAACACATAAAATTAATCATTACAATAAGCCTGATTTGGGGGTCACAATCTCTTAAAACTTTAGAGATATGGATGATAACTTATTCCAATATATGAGTGATCCAGATTTTCTCATATATTAAGGAGATTGTATACACGTAGAAACCAAACAGTACATTAATAAATCTAATGTTTCAATAATACATTTTCTACAGACATTTGTCTTTATTGTAACCTTTCTGGCCAAATCTCTGATGATGTGGCCAACAACCAGCCTCACAGCTGCAATAGTCAGTCACCACGCTATTGCTTGAGGACTACTTGGTTGTTTGGCAGTTCTTTACAACTCTGGTAGAAATCTTGTAAATGAGATGCTGGAGAGTTTCAGAGCATGAAAAGATTATGCCCTAAGTCAGTATGTCCCATCCATGGTCCCTTCATAGACTTATGCCCAACAGATTCTTTATATTCTCTACCCAATTAGAATATGAGCAACAAGATTCCTGTGAAACCCACTCTTCCATAAACACCAGCAACATTCTTTCTACTCACATCTACAGGGTCAAATGGTGGGGGTGGGAGGGAGTGGAGAGCAATGCATTTCATTCCAAAAAAATAGCAGGTTGAAATATTAGAGCTTATTGATTCAAACAAAAGCATTTATCTAAGAAAATCTCTTAACATGTAAAAGATACTTCATGACAGTAAAACTAACCATGTAGTGAAAATTAGAGACAACTAGTTAAAACAATTTCCCTACAAACCTATAAGATCTAAATTTTGAATTTGAAGTGGATCTACTTTGCAGAAATACTGTTTGTTTCTGTCTTCTTTGTTGCAGACTTTGATTTTTATATGAAATGCACCAAAGCATAAATATTTTGCTTGAAGTATTTCATCATCAAAATTATATTTATGAATTTGAAAGAAATATAAAATAAAATATGTCAAATTAAATTATTTTAACTATTAAATTTCTTTCTGCATGTGGAACATTAAGGCACTATTTGCTTTATTCTCTTATTATGACATTGAAAAATGCATTTAATATTTGAATTATATTGAATTACGTTGAAGCTCAATGGTATTAAAGTCTGATATATTTTAAAAGTCTGACTGTTTAATTTGCTTAGCAACATTTCTCTCTGTTGCCTAGTTTTGTTCTGCAAGCCATTGCTAAAAAAGTATCTGATTTAATTAAAGCCTCTTTTCGTTTTGGTTGCAGTTGTTTTTAATATGTTATCTATAACGTAAACATTCCCTATACAACAATCTTATTTAGTTTCAATCAGACATCATAAATCATATACATCCAAAATGACAATAGAAAGATGATTAGAATAAGAATGGCAGGAATGTATGTAATGTATGTAAGTATAAAGCATTAGTCATTTGTGGAAATATTTACATTACTATGTATCAGAATGAGAAGACCTGGCCATATTTTTGTGTTCGTCAAGGTTTATAGTTAAAGGTTTATAGTTCCTGCAAGGTTTATACTTAAGGACAAAACTTTTATGTATTTAAAATAATAATGTGTTACAAATATTTCTAATTGCATTTAGAAAATGCTGTGTTGAAAATCATAATCCAGAAAGCAAATTGATTTCCCAGCTCCTTTATTTTTCAACATTCAAACACAGCTATTCAGATTGGACACTTTTTACCCTATTGTTAACTAATGTCATCATGAGCATAATGATATAGATCTTGATATACACCTGTGTCCATTAGTCTATTCTGTTGAGCAAGTGGGAGCATTACACTTGCTTGTTTTTAGTCACATAAAATCAGATGACTGGTTCTGGTCGTAAAATGTGTGTAAATATGAAGTGTGACCTTTTGAGACAGAGTGTTTAGCTGCTAATACAATGAACTAAAAATGGATCAAAAGCCTTAATGTAAGACCTGCAACTATAAAACTACACAACAATTTCCTGTATAAGGCTCTAAAATCACAGGGAAAAAAAAAACAAGAATTGACAAATGTGATCACATCAAATTAAAAAACAATAGCACATCAAAGGAAACACTCAACAATGTGAAAAGATAATTTCCAGAATAGGGGAAAACATTTTCCAGCTGTTCATCTGACAGAGGATTAATATCCAGAGTCTATAAGGAACTCCAACAATTTAACAACAAAAAAGAAGTAATCTAATAAAATGCAAATGATCCAAGCAGACATTTCTCAAAAAAAAGAAGTACAAAGAGCCAATAAGTATACAAAAAAAGGTGCTGATGAGAATGTGGAAAAAAGGAACTATTATACACTGATGGTTGAAATATAAATTAGTATAACCACTATGGAAAACCCTATGCATTTTCCACGTGAACTAAAAATGATCCAGCTATTTCATTCCTTGTACATAACCAAAGGAAATAAAGTTGGCATACAAAGGAGACATGTGTATGCCATGTTTATTGCAGCAGTATTCACAATAGCCAAAACATGCAGTCATGTGGATACCTATCAACAAATGGATAAAGAAAATAAGAATACAAATAAATAAATTTTATTTATTTATTTTTATTGCATATATAAATAAAAATGAAATCTCATATCTGCAGGAAAATGGATGGAATGTGAGGACATCATGTTGAGAAAGAAAAAATATCATAGCATGTTATCTCTCATATTTAGAAAGAAAGAAAGAGAGACATGAAGATAGAATAGCAATGATTAGGGACTGGGAAGAGAACCAGAGGGAAAAGAAATTCCACTGATCTGATTCTTACAATTAATATGTGTTAACAATTTTAAAAAATAAATAATTTTAGCCACTTCTTAGATTGCAACAAACATTGTGGTCCTAGAACAGTATCTTGCAAAATATTTTTAAATATCCAGACTTCACAATAAAATCATGTGTGACAGTAACATACATATAGCTATACCATGGAGAATAGAGTCTGGTTATATACAATACGCAGACTCTGAGTCCAGTTGTCTTCATTATTGAGAACCATTTTCTTTTTTGTAGCGTTTTCCTTTCTTCTTTTTAGTTGTTTCCTTGGTCCCTGCATACCAGGTACTATACTTTCAATCTTGTTTTTTTCTTTTTTTCCTACATGTAACTCACTCTCCGAAGTTAGCTGTTTCTTTCTTTTTGTTTTTATTCCTTTATCTGTTAACTGATGGTAATATATTTAGTAGAATATTAAATTAATGATACTTTATAGTAATTGCTTACAGAATAAATTATGCCCAATTATATTTTAGAGAAAGTTTCATAAAAGCCTGGAGTAAAAGAAAATAGATTCATTAATCACGAAAACATTGCATCTCTTTTTGTGACCCATGTATATTTTTTTAATAGTTTGTTTCAGATCAATAGAAAAAAATTCCCACTTCTGTCTTCCAAACTTTATGCTTATTTATATTAAAAATGACAAGTGCTTGTAATATTTTTGTTACCAAGTGGACAAAAATATAGGATAATATTATGCATTCATAATGAGTGAGTAATACTTCTTTGATAACATTTATTTACATTTCTCTAGAGAGCCCTTAAATCTGACAATTCATCATAAACCAAAGCAATGTATGGGTAAAACAAGCTTTTTCTTTGAACCAAAGCCATATATTTTTGAAAGCTGTGTCAAAGCCTTTCATAATTTTATATGGTTTCATGACATCATTTCTATTCTTAGAAAATGAACTCAAGTGGCAATAGAAGAGAATAGATTATTAAGGAGTTTTGGTCGAAAACAGAATTGTAGCTTAAATTTATTAACATATATCAAACTAAATTGATTGTTTCAATCCTATCATATTTAAAGAAACCACTTTAACTCTGAATAAGCTTGTCAGTTAGAACAACTCAAGAAAGATTGTTAAATTTTTATTAAACTAAAATGAAATTCTACTTAAAATTGTGCCTTAATTTGAATTTAAATCCTGGTTAAAAATGATCTGGTCATGTAGCATCAAAGCATTTAGAGCTTTAGAGTAAAACCTGGAGATCACATGAATAAATTCTTCAATGAAGCATTGAGGAAGTTGAGGTTCAGAAAACTAAAGGTGGCACTGCCTGTAATCCCAGCAGCTAGAGAGGCTGAGACAGGGGAAGAAATTTAACAGCAATTTCAGCCATCCTCATCCATTTAACAAGACCCTTAACAACATGGAGAGATCCTGTATCAAAATAAAATAATAAGAATAAGAATAGTAAGAATAAAAACACCTGGAGATGTGGCTCAGTGGTTAAGTACCCTTGAGTCCAATCCTTGGTACCAGCAAAAAGAATGAAAAAAGAAAAAGAAAAAGAAAGTAAAATAAAAGGAACTGCCAATACCATAAAACTAATGACTAATTTTTAGCATTCCTAAAGTTTAGTGGTGCTTTTATTGTTTGTTTATTTGCTTCTTTACTTAATTTTTCTCATTTTTTTGTTTCTTAATACTGTATTATTCAATAAATTGGTGTTTTAGTTCTGTGACAGAATAATAGACCTGCAATTTATGTTTATTTTTTGTATTTTAATGCAATTTAATATATTACTTACAACAATTTACTAGTGAAGCACCATAGTTGTTTTGTTTATCTACTAAGCACAAAGAAATTTGATTTCTAGAAAACTGGTGTCTTGGCAATGTGGCTAAAGCAACTACTGACTCTAGGTTTCTAGAAATTCACTCTGTCCAAGCACAAATTTTATTTTTGCTTTAAAATAATCAAACTTTCCAAACTGCTTTGTGGTGCCAGACCAGGAAAGAGGACAAACAATTTCTCTTTGAGGTCAGTTTAAAAAATAAATAAATAAAAACGAAAGAAAGAAAAAAAGAGAACAAATCTTAATAGGATTTAATACTGGACTCAAATGACCTAGAGACATAGATGTTTCAATAGAATAAAATAAAAATAAATAAATAAGGGCTGGGGTTGTGGCTCAGTGACAGAGCACTTGCCTCACACATGTGAGGCAATGGGTTTTATCCTCAGCACCACATAAAAATAAAACAAACAAAATAAAGATATTGTGTCCATCTATAACAAATAAATAAATAAGAGTAAGATCCTTCACTGGCAGTAGCAGCTGATGATGCAGATCCACTGTGGGCAGGTCAGAGAGAGAGAATAGAGAGCCAGCATTTGGGTGGCACCAAGGTGTGTCTTGAAGTGGAGGGGACAGTGATTCAGTACATCCTCAAGCTGATCAAGTGGGTAAGCTGCACTTTGGTTTTATGTGAGAGGGACACTGCCCAGCTCCCAGTGATCTGCAGAGAGCAGGGTCAGTTACCTTCTTTTTTGCTGTGATACAGTGACCACCAGATAGATGTCCAAACAAAGGGACCCATACTTGTTGACAAGACCAGCTCAGAAAGAGGGGGAACAAGATCAGGCAGAAAAGGGGAAGAGTTAGCATGTGCTTTGGGTCTGAACCCAGGTGGCCCACATACAGGAGCCATGGAAGCACAGGATCAGGAAGGACTGGTTCCTCCCCTGCCCAAGCAGAACCCAGGGGAGAGTCAAGTGATACAGATGCCCAGTATAGACTGGAAGCATCTGGACTCTGGAGGTGTGCTTATTTAAAAGTTTCACCAAATATTGTTCCACAAATAACAGGGCAGGGTGGGGGTGTTGTCTAGGTAGACCCATACCCTGCCTCTAGGAGCTCCACCTCTAGGAACCTCTTTCACAGAACTCTAAAGCAAACCCTTGCTGTGAGTGGAATAGACAATACCATTCAACCAGCCTCATTTCATGCTGCTGAGGGAAGCTGAGAACAGGCAACAATGCCAAGTTCTACAAAAATAATGAATTGACAGACCTTACTCCTACTCTTGCTTGTAATACATACCTCAATAAAAAAATGGAAAGAAAAAAAATTGGTAACAACAATCAACATATACTATTATAGATCATTTTTCTACCATCTCAATGCAAAACATTCCATCAAGAACTTTTTTTTTAAGACTTTAGTGTTCTGAATGGTCCATGGACATTTGAACATATGCATGTTTACTCACTCTTCTTATTTTAAGCATTTCTTGAAGGTAGTTATTTTCTTGACTGTGTTTGGAGGACTATGGCTTTTGATTGTATGCCTTGGTTTTGTTTATATTGTTTTCTTGTTTGTTTTATATTGTTTCTCACCTATTTCCCTTGATTCTCTTTTATTTTACTAACAGCTGAATTCTATTATTTTTTCTTTCACTCTTTCTCCAACTTGGTACTACTATTTTCTTTCATCCTCCCTCTCAATTATTAATCCAAAATCTCCTCTGCATTCTCCTCTTTATCTTTTTGAAATAGTAAACCCTTTTATAAACATAAGATCTCCACTCTTGGCAATTGCTTACAAAACCATTTATGTTCATCCTGCCAAAATAGGAACTTAATATTTTGTTTAATGCTGAATATTTGTTTTTGTTTAAAGGTGAATATTTGTTATTGTCATTATTTGTCACCCCTTAAAATGTGAGATACTAGAAATCTTTAGGAACACTATGAATTTATAGGGTAGACTCTACAACTTCCAATTCTTACTGATAAATGTGTAGACATACAAACAACATGAAAAATCAAGAGAACAAACCACACCAAAAAATCAAAAGATCTCGTTAACAAAATCTAATGTTATCTCAGTGGAGGAAATGTCAGAAAAGAAATTTAGAAAGTTCATAATTAAAATAAACTGTGAGGTAAAAGATGTTGTAAGAAGTGAATCAGAGAGAAAATCCACGAAGTGAAAGATTATTTCAATAAAGAGATAGAAACACTGAAGAAGAATCAATTGGAAGTTTTATGAGTAAAGGAATCAATAAACCAAGGCACATGCTCAATGAAAAGAATGACCAGCAGACTACACCACTAGGAAGAAAAATTTCAGGTAAAAAAACAAAATATATAATCTTGAAAATGAAATTGGCCATGGATAAAATATATTAAGAGAACATGAACAGAACTTTCAAGAAATATAGGATAACATGAAAAGACCCAATATAAAATTTATTATGATTGTTGTAGGATCAAAGATACAAACTAAAGAAATGCACATTTTTTCAATGAAATAAGTCAGAAAATTTTCCAAACCTTAAGAATGATATGGAAAATCAAATACAGAAGCCTTACAGTTCCTCAAATATAGAAAATTACCACATCAAGGCACATTATTATGAAAATGCCTACAATACAGAATCAGGACAAAATTTTAAAGGCTGGGAGAGAAAGATGACGCATTGAATTTAGAAGAAAGCCAGTCTGGATCTCAGATAAGTTTTCAACCCAGACCCTCAAAGCTAGGATGTATTAGAATAATATATATCAAGCTCTGAAAGAAAATGGATGTGAGCCAACAATACTATACCCAACAAAATTAAGCTTCAAAATTGGCAATGAAATAAAAACCTTCCATTATAGATAAAAGTTAAAAAGAATTCACAACAAGAAAGCCTGCAGTATAAAACATTCAATAAAATAGTTTATGAAGAAGAAATGAAAATAAAAGTAAAACCAGCAAAGGGCAGAACTACATTCCAAGAATAGTCAATCAAATGGAAAACCAATTCAAATTTTAAAAAAAGAAAGAAATCACAGCAGAACACAACAGACACTAGTAAGGCAATATGTAAATCAATGGATGTGTAACTGATGTGATTCTGCAATCTGTATATGGGGTAAAAATGGGAGCTCATAACCCACTTGAATCAAAGTGTGAAATATGATATATCAAGAACTATGTAATGTTTTGAACAACCAACAATAAAAAATTTAAAAAAAAAGAAAGAAATCAAAAATGACAGGGAATAAAAATCATGTTTTCAATAATAACACTGAATGTGAATGAACTAAACTCATCAATCAAGAAACACAGACTGGCAGATTGGATTAAAAATAGAATCCAACAGTATGCTGTCTCTATGGGGCTCAATTAATAGTTAAAGACATCCACAGACTGAAAGCAAAAGATGTGAAAAATCACATTACTCACATGGATCTTATTAGCACATAGTGTTTCCTATCATCATATCAGATAAAGTGACTTCAAAGCAAAGTTAATCAGAAGGTATTAAGAAGAAATGACCTTCTTGGTAATTCTGTTTAAGGGAATTATACATCAATAAGGTATAACAATTTTAAATATTTATACCCCAAACAATGGAGCACATATGTACTTTAAAAAATCCCTTTTCAATTCCAAGAACCAAATAGACCAAAAATAATAATACTGAGTAATTTTAACATCCGTTAATAACAGATATATTAGACATATATAGAATATTTCACACATCAATGACTGAATATACTTTCTTTTCAGTGCAAGGATGAGGTAGACCTAATCTTAGTCAACAAAGCACTGCTAAGCAAATACAATTAAAAAATTAAAAGGTAATGTCTAGAATTCTATCAAGTCACCCTGGAATAAAATTAGAAATAAATGATGTAATAAAAAATAGAAGCTATTCTAACAATTGAAGACTAAATAATATGCTACTGAATGACCAATGGATAACAGAAGAAATCAAGGATGAAATAAAAATTACTTAGAGGTAAATGAGAATAGCAATAAAATATTTCAAAATCTCTGGGCCACTATGAAGGCAGTTCTAAGAGGAAAGTTTATAGCAATGAGCTCATTCTATAAAAAATAGAAAGTCACTAAATAAATAACCTAACATTATATATCTCAATGCCCTGAAAAAAATCAACACTAAAAGCAGCAGAAAACAGTAAATAATTAATATCAGAGCTAAAATCAGGAACTATTTTGAAAATTTACATACAATAAAATAGAAAATCTTGAAGATATTGACAAGTTTCTAGAGAAATATAACCTACCCAAATTGAACCAGGAGGACATAGAAAATTTAAACAGGTTAATTTCAAGCAATAAAATTGAAGATGCCATCAAAAGCCTACCAACAAAGAGAAGCCCAGGACCAGATGTATTCTCAGCTGAGTTCTACCATACCTTCAAAGGAGGTCTTTCTAAAATTATTCTATGAAACAGAAGAGGAGGGAACCCTTCCAAACTAATTCTATGAAGATAGTACCACCCTTATACCAAAATCAGACAAAGACACATTAAGAAAGGATCTACCCCTGATGTATATAGATATAAAAATTCCTTATAAAATATTAGTAAATTACATACAAAATCACATTAAAGTGTCTGGGGTTGTAGATCAGTGGTAGAACACTTGCCTATCATGTGCTCTACACCACAATAAATAAACAAAGGTTCAGTGACAAATAAAAAAATGTAAAAATAAAAATTAAAAAACCTTAAAAAATAGTGCGCAATGATCAAGTGGGTTTCATTTCAGGAATGCAAGTTTGGGTCAAGATATGGAAGTCAATAAATGTAATTCACATAAGTAGATTTAAAGACAAGAATTACATGATTGTCTCAACAGAGTAGAAAAAGAATTTGACAAAAATACACTCATTTTCAAAACACTAGAAAAACTAGTCATAGTAAGAAGATGCCTCAACATTGTAAAAGCTATATATCTTAAATATAAGAACAACTTCATTCTAAATGGAGAAAAATTAATACCAATTCCTCTAAAAACTGGAATAATAGAGAGATGCCTTCTTTCACCACTCTATTCAGCATATTAATTGAAACTCTATCTAGAGTAATTATGCAAAAGAAAGAAATTAAAGGCTTACAAATACACAAAGTAGAGCTAAAATGATTTCTATTTGCTAATGACATGCTCCTATATTTTGAAGAACCAACAAAATCCACCAGAATACTCCTAGATCCCATAAATGAATTCAGTAAAGGAGCAGCAAATAAAATTAATACTGATAAATCAATGGTGTTTCTATACACCAATGGTAAATCAGCAGAGAGACAAATTAACAGAATTGTACCATTCACAATACTCTCAAACAACAACAATACCAACAACAAAAACCCTGGAAATCAATCTATCAAAAGAAGTGAAAGACTTCTATAATAAAAATTACAGAACACTAACGAAAGAAATTTAAAAAGACCTTAAAAGATGGAAAGAGCACCTATGTTATTAGGGAAGGAGAATTAATATAGTCAAAATGGCATTGCTACCAAAAGCTCTATACAGATTTAGTACAATTTCGATTAAAAGTCCAATGACATTCTTCACAAAAATCAAGAAGCAGTCATGAAATCCATTTGGAAAATTATGAAGCCCAGAATAGCCAAAGCAATTCTTAGTGAGAAAAGTTGTGCAGGTGGCATCACAATACCAGATTTTGAATTATATTTCAGGGCAATAGTAACAAAAATAGCATGGTATTGGTACCAGACATGTAGACCAATGGTACAGAATAGAAGACACAGAGACAAACCCACATAAATACAGTTATCTTATACTGAACAAGGCACCATAAACATACACTGGAGAAAAGAGACTTTTTAACAAATGATACTGGGAAAACCAGAAATTCATAGGGAGCAAAATGAAATGAAACATCTATTTCTCACCCTGCACAAAAATCAACTCAAAATCGATCAAATACCTAGACATTTGACCAAAAACCCTACATATACTAAAAGAGAAAATAAGCCCAAAACTCTTGTCATGTTGGCTTAGGAAACAACTTCCTCCAAAAGACTCCTAAAGTGCAAGAAATAATATTGAGAATCAATAAACGAGATAGTATCAACTTACCACTTGATCTTGTTATCCCACTCCTTGGTATAGACCAAAAGACTTAAAAACCACACTACAGTGACACAGCCACATCAATGTTTATAGCATCTCAATTCACAATAGCTAAGCTATGAAAACAACCCACGTGCTCTAAGACAGGTGACTGGATATGAAAATGTGGTGTATATACACAATGTAATATTACTCAGCCATAAATAGGAATGACTTTACAACATTTGCCAGAAAACAAATATGTTTGAGACTTATGCTAAGTGAGATAAGCCAATAATAATTAAAAAAAATAAAACAGTGGTCAAATATTCTCTCTGATATGCAGATACTAACACACAAAAGGAGGACAGGAAGAATAAAAGTTCAGTAGATTAGACAAAGGGGAATGAAGGAAATGGAGGGGGAAAATAAATAAGAAGGACAGTGAAATGATTCTGACATAACTTCCCCAGGTACATATATGAGTATAATACACTGAATCTCTACATCACATACAACATGAGATTGGGATCTTAATTAGCATAATGTGCATTCTATGATATATAAATAAGTCAAATTATAGTCTACCATCATTTATAACTAAGAAAAAGAAAGAAAAGAGAAAAAGAAAAAGAAAGGGGGTACATAGTTTTCTTTGGACTACTTAATAAATATGTGTAAGGGAAGAAAATTTTACATTTTTTTCATCAGTTTTAATTTCATAATGGCTTTTTGAATTGAAGTAGCAAACATTATAAAGAAGACAAGAGTGAGATACATTGAATATAGTACTATTCTGATTAATTCTGGATATTTTTTAACATATATTTTTACTAACAACTAAAATTAAAAGAATGTTGAAAATCCCTGATTTATAATTTATTGAAAATTTTTGGAACAAACATTGATGTTCTATAGCTATATTCGAATAGTTAGATGTCATCTGTCTTTTGTTGTCTGCAATCTGTAAACAGTACTAAATCTGCAATAAAAAATTAATTAGAAAACATCCTGGAGGGACATAGAAAATTTGATAAATGTTTATCTAATATTTCTTCCACATATTTAAAAAATAATTTTCCTATAAATTCTACCTTACAATAAAACTGAATAGTTTGTGTAACCTGGGTAATAATTGAAACCATCATTTTTAATAGTATTTAAAGTATTGTTCTACATTTATGTTCTGGTTTGGATATGAAGTATCCCCTAAAACTCCTGTGTTAATGCAGAAATTTTCAGAGGTTAAATGTCTAGAGTATGATAATTGTAACCTAATCAGTCTATCTTAGTTTGAATGGACTAATTGGATGGGAATTGTAGGCTGGTGGGACATGAATGGAGGATGCTAGTCACTGGGGGCTTCGGGGATTTTGTCTTATCTTCTTGACTCCTACCTCTCTGTTTCTCAGCCACAATAAATGAGGAAGCACTGTTCTTCCACACTCTTCTATCGTGATGCTTAGCTTCAGCTTGGATGAAGAGCAATAGAGTATCCCCAAGATGAACTGAATGTATGAAACTATGAGCCAATTAAATGTTC
Organism: Marmota flaviventris; assembly: GCF_047511675.1. Taxonomy (NCBI): domain Eukaryota; kingdom Metazoa; phylum Chordata; class Mammalia; order Rodentia; family Sciuridae; genus Marmota; species Marmota flaviventris. Next base: position 55,516,494 of record NC_092500.1, on the reverse strand, counting down.
CTACCTCAAAATTGTCTTTCTCAGGTATTTTTTGTCACCATAACAAAAACCTAACACAGAAATTGATCTCCTAAATATAGTCATGTCTGTGACTAACATGACCAAGTGTTTCACAAGAGTTAGGAACTGATTGGAGTTTGGAGATATTTGGAGATTCAGGATGGAGAAGGGTAGAATGTTGTAAGTGGAGTTTAATGGGCAGTGATGCTAGATGTACAGAAGACAAGAAAGCCAATAAGAATTCAAACAGTTAAGAATGAGCTCATGAGATTTCAAAGGGAAAGAAAAATTTTTACTAGGTATTAGACTAGAAGCCATTCATGTTCTATTCTGAACTTGTCTATATTTTACCCATTCCTGAGATTTTGTGTGAAACCAAATTTTGGAAAGATGATCAATTAATCTGATAGTCAAAATTTGGAGGGAACACAGCATTCAAAGGGTGGCATGGATTTTGCTGGAAGCTTTTATCCATGTTTACACTGAGAATTGGAAGCGAAAAGCATAGGAGAACGATTTTTAAAACTTGGCATTGGGTCGGAAAAGTACATATAAAACTGGTACCAAGGAAGGAGTTGCTGAAGAGATTATAGCCATTAAAGAGATTTTAAGTGCTTTGCACAGACATGATGAGGATGATATTTTAGGGCATCTCAGGAATTGCAAGATTATATCCATTGCAAGCTCAAGGGTATAAAAGTCAAAATTTCTCTGAGAAGAGACTCTGGGTGCACCTTACTTGCACAGAGGGGCCTAGAAAGTTGTTTCGATGTGTTCAGCAACCCAGGCACTAAGAGGCCTCTGCAGCCATGACTTGAAGAAACTAAGCTACTGCTCAAGCTGGCCACAGGCTTTGGCATCATCCACGTGTCTCTGGTCCTGCATGAATTCAAGATGCTTGAGTTAGGGGGTTATGAAGACTTTCATTGAGATCTCAAGGAAGGTCTGGTAGGCCAAACAAAATGTACTAGTGTTAAACTACCTCTAGGCTACCTGTGAGAGGAAAGTATGATGAAACTGTAATGGAGACCCAGGGAATTAAGACATGCCAGTAACATGTACTACCTGCTGAGGAAAGCAGCTGGCTACGAAAAGAGCCAGACTAAGAAAGAGGACATGAGAATCACAACTGATAAGGCCAAATAAGCAGGACTGCCCAAGACTTTGGGAAGTCACATCTTGCCACCATGTGCCCCAGATGCTGGTGTTGGAACTACAGAAAATGTTTGTCCTGTTGAGTTCAAATCTTCTTGTAGTCTCATTTCTTCTTACTATGCCCCTTCTGGAATGGGAATGTTTATTCTTTCTCCTCCTCCTCCTCCTCCTCCTCCTCCTCTTCTTCCTCCTCCTCTTCCTCCTCCTCCTCCTCCTCCTCCTCCTCCTCCTCCTCCTCCTCCTCCTCCTCCTCCTCCTCCTCCTCCTCTTTTCCATTTTCTCCCTCTTCTTCTTCTTCCAACAGTGATTCAGACAATTGTTCTGTCTTTCCTTATACCATATTGTGGTATAAGGAAGGTTGGCTCAAAGTATGGTGGTTTTACTGAAAGACAGAGATAGAATTTGTGGCTACTGAATCAGTTGTAATTTGTGCAACAGAATGACAGAGATAAAGGAGACATTTTATTTTAAAAGATACAGAAATCTCAAAGAGGTTCCCTTTAATTTTCTAGTTATAGTAAACATCTCATGCCCAGGAGTAAGATTTCAAGAAGCCAAAGAAAGGACAATTTACTTTAAAATCAACATATACCACAGGAGAAGCTCTATAGAAAAAACATAAGCAAGACAACTACTAAAGATCAGCGAGATTATGAGGCATTTGATTTTCAACTAAAAAGATGAGAGTTACTTTTGAATACCTCAACTATTCTGCATATACTCCAGGAAAGCAATAATTAAAATGTTCTCTAGACTCATCTTAACAAAAGTTAAAAAGAATACTATAAAGATCTAGCTCTGAGTTCAATCCCTGATACAAAAAAAAAGGATCTAGCTAATCTGTAAGTAAATAAATTTAGTACTCTAATCAAGCAAAATGTTGAAACATAAAATCGTATCATCCTAAACCTCCATAAATAATTTGTAGACAATAGAAGAAGCAAAAATTCAGTCACAACCAATACAAAAAAAGACAAAAAAGAATATGAAAAAACTAGAAATATTGAAAAGTTTAGAATTATCATTTATTTAAAATACCTACTAAGAACATATTCAAAAATTTGAAGGAAAAGTTGAATATAATGAAGGAACTAATAGAATTTAAAATACTTCTTAAATTATACTACCTGTTGGTACATTGACATAATGGTTTCCTATTAAGAAATACATTTTAGAAGCACAGTAATCAGCCTCAGTATGTGTTATTCAGAATTCAAATTTCATGGAAAATTATTTTATAATATTTTAACAGATATAACAATGAAAATAATTATTAAGAACTTTAATGGATTTAACATCACAGTGTCAAGTTTTAATTTTAAAAACTTTTGAAAAAAATTGTTAATTTATTTAGTAAATTAAATAGATAAATTTATTTATCTCTTCATTTATTGGTGCTGACGATTGAACCCAGGAGTTATGCATGCTAGATAAGTACTCTACCACTGAACTACACCCTGAGTCCCAAAACATCTACATATACATATATATGAATTTATATATATATATATATATATATATATATATATATATATATATATATATATATATAGTTTCTTGTTATGAGAACATTTTTACAAAACCAGCAAAGTAAAGGAGTATAGAATATACTTTTATAAATTCACTAATACAATTTTAGCAGGTGTTTAATAATTTGTTTTTATTTTAAAATACTAAAATGTAATTGACAAAGTGATGTGTGCACTTTTATATTTATCCAAATACCCCCAGTTTTCTGAAAAGGAAACTATGACCACAATATCATTAAAAGCCAATGTATGTGTGTGTGTGTGTGTGTGTGTACATGCATGTGCACGCACACACATGCATATACACTGTGTGCACACATCTGGTTATATAATAAATTCTATAATTATATAACACTACAATTGTATTTCTGGAACCAATTTTTAAATTTAATATCATTTTTGAAACTCTGTTCTCAGAAATCCACCCATTTCCATTGCTGTATAATGTAGCACATTTCACTTAATTATTCTCTACCAAAGATATTTAAATGGTCTGCAAGTTTTTCACATAATAATTCTAATATAAATGTCATTATACATATCTACCTATAAACTTGTGTGCAAGTTTATGTAAAATAAAATCATTTTTATCCTCAAAACAAAACTAACCACATTTATATATGGAATCTTTTATTAGATCTTGTATAGTCTTCTTGAATGAAAATCACAAATAATTGGTAGATTTACCAATTGCAACAAAGCATAAATATTTTCTTTGTTAATTTATGATTAATTCTCATAAAATATATTACTTTTCAAATGCCATGCTATTTTGAAAATGATAGTGCCTGAATAATTCATTTTCTATTCCATGTGGTTATTTTTTTTTTGCATTGGTAACATAAAGTCCATTTTTCTCATAAATGAAAAGTTAAACACATGGAATCTTATTTTATGCTATTGAAATTACTTATTTCTACAAAAAGTAAACATGGTTAGTTTTTTAAGAAATAAATCTGACACTGATCTTCCACTAGTAAACACATACAGCCTGAGATGTGTTGCAAGTCTCTTTTCAAAAGTACAGATATAAACATGTGTTATGCGAATGAAATATCTTCTGTGCATGTGTGTGTTTTCCTCGAAATAGTTATCTCTTTTGAAAGACATATCTTAATGTACACATATGAAGGAAATAAGCCAGTAAATATAATCATAAATTGTATTGAAACTATAAGTGTTTTTGAGAAGACATTTATTTATTTTACTTTTTTCTTATGGTCATACATGATGTGGAGTTACCCTGGTCTTGTATACAAATACAAGGCTAGGAACCTTAGGTCTAATTAATTCTACTGTCTTTCCTATTCCCCTCTCCCCTCCTTTTCCTTTATTTCCCTTTGGCTAGTCCAATAGATTTCTATTATTCCCTTCCCTGACCTCCCTTGTTTTGGGTTAACATTCACAAATCAGAACATTCAGCCTTTGTTTTTTTGGCGGAGATTGGCTTACTTCACTTAGCATGATATTCTCCAACTCCATCCAGATACTTATAAATACCATGATTTTATTCACTTGTAAAGCTAAGTCATGGTCCAATGTGGACATATACCACAGTTTCTGTATCCATTCATCTATTGAAGGGACATAGTTTAGCTATTGTGAATTGAGCTGCTATAAACATTGATGTGGCTGTGTCATTATAGTATGCTGATTTTTAAGTCTTTGGGTACAGACAAAGGAGTGGGATAGTTGGGTCAAATGGTGGTTCCATTTCCAATTTTTTAAGAAATCTCCATACAGCTTTCCAGAGTGGTTGCATCAGCTTACAGTGCCAGCAGCAATGTATGAGTGTACTTTTTCCCCACATCTTCACCAACACTTTTGTTGCTTGTATTCTTTTTTTTCTTTTTTTTTATTGGTTGTTCAAAACATTACAAAGCTCTTGACATATCTTATTTCATACATTAGATTCAAGTGGGTTATGAACTCCCATTTTTACCCCAAATACAGATTGCAGAATCACATTGGTTACACATCCACATTTTAACATAATGCCATATTAGTAACTGTTGTATTCTACTACCTTTTCTATCCTCTACTATCCCCCCTCCCCTCCCCTCCCATCTTCTCTCTCTACCCCATCTACTGTAATTCATTTCTCTCCTTGTTTTTTTTTTTTTTTTTTTTTTTTTTTTTTTTTTGATAATTGCCATTCTGACTGGGGTGAGATGAAATCTTAAAAGTAGGTTTGATTTGCATTTCTCTAATTACTAGTGAAGTTGAACATTTTTTTGTATATTTGTTGATTGATTGTATATCTTCTTCTGTGAAGTGTCTGTTCATTTCCTTAGCTCATTTATTGATTGGGTTTTTTATTCTTTTGTTGTAGAGTTTTTTGAGTTCTTTATAGGTCCTGGAAATTAGTGCTCTATCTGATGTGTGTGTGGTAAAGATGTTCTCCAAACTGTAGGCTCTCTCATCACATTATTGATTGTTTCCTTTGCTGAAAAGAAGCTTTTTAGCTTGAATTCATTCCATTTGTTAACTCTTGATTTTATTTCTTGTGCTTCAGGTATCTTGTTAAAAGTCAGGAACTAATCTGACATGATGAAGATTTGGGCCTACTTTTTCTTCTATTAGGTGCAGGGCATCTGGTCTAATTCCTAAGTCCTTGATTCACTTAGAGTTAAGTTTTGTGCACGGTGAGAGATGGTGATATAATTTCAATTCGCTCCATATGGTTTTCCAGTTTTCCCAGCACTATTTGTTGAAGAGGTTATATTTTCACCAATGTATATTTTCGGCACCTTTGTCAAGTATGAGATAACAGTATTAATGTGGGTTTGTCTCTGTGTTTTCTATTCTGTACCTTTGGTCTACATGTCTATTCTGGTGCCAATACCATGCCATGTTTATTACTATATCTCTATAGTATAGTTTAAGTCTGTTATTGTGATGCCTCCTGCTTCACTCTTCTTGCTAAGGATTGCTTTGGCTATTCTGGGTCTCTTGTTTTTCCAAATGAATTTCATGATTGCTTTTTCTACTTCTATGAGGAATGTTATTGGGATTTTAATTGTAATTGCATTAAATATGCATAAGGACTTTGGTAGTATAGCCATTTTGACAATATTAATTCTGCCTATCCAAGAACCTGGGATGTTTTTCTATGTTCTAAGATATTCTTCAATTCCTTTCTTTAATGTTCTGTAGTTTTCATTGTATACAATCTTTCACCTCTTTTGTTAAATTGATTCCCAAATATTTTATCTTCTTAAGGCTATTGTGAATGGGGTAGTTTTCCTAATTTCTCTTTCAGAGGGTTCATCACTAATGTATAGAAATGCATTTGATTTATGTGAATTCATTTTATATCCTCCTACTTTGCCAAATTCATTTATTAATTCTAAGTTTTCTGGTGGAGTTTTCTTTGGAATCATGTCATCAGCAAATAGTGATAGTTTAAATTCTTCTTTTCTTATTTTTATCCCTTTAATTGCTTTCATTTAAGTGCTCTGGGTAGAGTTTCAAGGACTATGTTGAATACAAGTGGTGAGAGAGGGCATTCCTGTCTTTTTCAAATTCTGAGAGAAAATGCTTCAAATTTTTCTCCATTTAGAATGATGTTGGTTTTGGGCTTAGCATAGTTTTACAGACATTTAGTTATTTTATATGATACATTTTGGTCTTGTTTTAGTCAAACCATAGATGGAACACATTAAAAATTAAAGTCAAAAATTTTGGAAGCCAGCTGTATATACATAAATCTAACATTTCTGAAAAAAATGTGAAAAATACACTTTGCTGGATCAGAATAGAAATTCTGAAAAGTCATTTATTAGTTTTTCCAAAGAATGTATAAAAAGGCATCTCCAAACAAATGCATTTGTATTGACCTATAACTTCTAGTTTAAAATGAAATTAGTCTTCTAGGCATGAATTTGCCCTCCAATTATATCCTACTAAAAATGAATCAAATAAGTAAACAAATCATTTCTTACATTGCCCAAAAGGAGGAACAATATTGTTATCTTTAAAGAATGAAAACAAATATAATTTCCCTTCTTTCAGAGAAAGGAGACCCAAGCTGAATATGGTGACTTACTAAACTGAGAAGACAGAGATCCCAACTTGAGGATCTTAACTAAGGAAGTTGAAATTTACTTGAAGGAATATTAGAAAAGAGGAAGCCACAAGAATGAGCACTCGATTGGGGTAAATTTTAATCTTTCACTAGATGCTAAATTACATGATAATTGGTTTGGACTTTACTGGGGAAAAAGCAATCAGTAAGGAGTTACAGGATGAACAATTTCCAGAACTCACCAGGATCTCCAAGATGCTTGAATTCTGATCCTTAAGAGAGAAAAAAAATTAAAGCCTAATATTTAAAAAATTAATTAATGTCTTATATTAACAGACTAAAGATGAAAAATCATATGATTATCTCAATAAATGCAGAGCAAGTATTTCAATTGAAACACCCAATTTGAAGAAACTTTCTTTATCTGAGGAAGAGCATCTACAAAAAATGCAAATTTAACTTTAGCAAGGATGGAAGTTAAAATGTTTTTTTCTGTACAAATATGTAACAATAAATCCTACTATTATGTATAATTCAAACGTACCAGTAAAATAAATAATTTAATGATAAAAATGCTTTTCTGCTAAGATCAAAAATAAGATATATATTTTATTTATAATCAACATTGTACTAGAAGCCTAAAAAATAAAAAAGTAATGAAGTCAAGAAAAAGCAATGAGATCTACATAGATTGAAAAGGAAGAAGCAAAATTGTACATAGTAACAATTTAGATATATTGAATATTATAAAGAAATAACCAGAAAGTACTAGAACTAATTATTGAATTGAGCTGAAAGCCCATAAATCAGCAAAATTGTATAAAAAATTACAAATTATGCATTTCAATGGTGTTAGAATTTGTTTTTTGAAGGTTAGGAATTCATTTCAAAAAACATGAAGATCTGTACACTGAAAATTATAGCATCACTAAAAGAGTAAAGAAGAACTAAAATATGAGAAAATACTCTATTTTTATGAACTGGAAAATTCAATATGAAGATGTCACTTGTCTTCAAATTGACCTATATATTCAATGCAATTTTGCTGCCTGAAAATCCTAGTTGTTTTATTTTATTGCAGAAATTAATCAGCTGTTTCTAAAGTTTATGTGGAGATATGAAAGACTTAGACTAAAGTTGTTATGAAAAAGAACAACATAGAATATTTTCCTGATATCCAAGGTCATACTAATTCAACAAGACAATGTGTACTTATAATAAAATTACATATGCAGATATATAGATTTCAGAAACTGACTCTCATAAGTATGCTCCGTTTCTTTTTTGTAAACACAAAACGATAATTCTTCAGAAGAGAGGATAATTTTTTTAATCAAATAGTGCTGTATCAATTAGCTATTTGTAAGGGGGGGAAGAGGTCTGGTTTTGTCTAAACAAAAAAAATACACTTCAAAAAATTTCACAGACTTGCAAAAATAATTAAATCCATAAAATATATTGAAAAATAACATAGGAAAGATTTTTCATCATCTTGGAATAGGAAAAGCTTTCAAAAACAAGATTAAAATAATGATAACCTTCAAAAAAGAATATGTATGCACAATTTTTGCATCAGTTAGAGATAAATTTAAATTAAAATGATAAGTTGAGCTTACTCTACTAAAATATCTCTGACATTCAAAGATACTAATATCAAAATGAAGGAACAATCTTCAAACTTAACATACTCATAATACATAAATCTAACAAAAGACTTTTTTATTCAGAATCTAACAAGGCCTTTTACAACTCAATCAAAATTCAAACACTCATTTAAAAATGTGCAAAATATTCAAAAAGACACTTTACCAAAAAAGAGATATTACTGGTAAGAAAATTAAACGTTACTCAATATAACTTCTTTCATCCCCAGCCCTTTTTAAATATTTTATCTAGAGACCCTCTGGATAAGTCGTTCAGTGCCTGGCTACATTGCTGAGACTGGCTTTGAACTCACAATCCTCCTGTCTCAGCCTCCCAAGCCATTGGGATGATATGCATGTGCCACAGGGCCCAGCATATAATTGGTAATTGGGGAAATTCAAATAAAAAAACACGTAGATACATACTCACTATATTATCTAAATTCAAATGATTAACATTAAAAATTTTTAGCAAGAATATGGATAAATTAAAAATTTTATGTCATTAATATGAATGTAGACTGAAACAATTATTTGAAAACATTTTGCTAATATTTTAAAGTAAAATATAAATTATAATATAATCCATCATTACCACATCTTGGTATTTAGCAAGGAGAAATAAAAGTATATATTGATAGAAGCACTTTTATATAAATATTAATGAAAGTTTGATTTATCATAGTTCCAAACTAGAAACAATTTAAGTGATGATTTGTCGGGGTTTTTAGCCCCCATTTCCGTTTCCTCCTGACCTTTGGGAGAGATGGGGAAAGCACGCCCCAACCAGGATGAGCCAAGAAAGGCAAAGGTCAACTGGCCGCCCGCACCCAGCCCTCCCTCGCCAGAGGACAATCAGAGGCGCCAGGGATACCAGACAAAGCAGGATCTCAATTTATTGCGAAAACACACACAGCTAATATAATGTACAGGAGCTAATCAGGGTAAAGGTCAGCAGGGTGGAGAGAGTTCACGTGTATACCCAACCTACAGACGGTAATGGGAGACATGAGCTGTCCACGCAGAGGAAGCCTTCTGAGCCTATCCTAGAGGTCGTCTGATTTATTTTGTCACCACCCATAGTACTACCTCCTGGCTGATTGCCAGGCGCCATCTTAGCCACATGTGGTCCCAGGGAGCAGGTAGCAAGTTAGCAAGTTAGGTTTCCTCTTTTCTGATGCAACATGCCCCACATGTTACATCATGCCATACATATCCCCCATTTTGTTTTATTAGCAGATGTTTGCCTTACTCGAGAGTATGCCTATCTTAGGTTGTCCCCCTGTGGGGATCTTACCCGTCATTGACTACCAGTCTGGCTCTTCAGGCAGTTCACCTGCAGACCCAATGGGAAGCTTCAAGGAAGGGAGATGGCTATCGCCTATGAAGGAAAACTTTTTGCTCCTGGCTTACATCTGCACATCCTGGTAGGGGTCGTGGCCAACCTCATAGGGTTCCCAGTCAGGGTATTGCTGCTGGACCATCATCAGTTGAACAGCTCTGACTCAATAAAGGAGCCACTTGTTTAGTTTAGCCCAGTCCATAGAAAGCTAGATTGCAGTTCATTCCGAAGGTTTTCAAAGTCTTCTTGTAGTCTCTTGATCTTGTCTTGGATGATACCAGAGACATTGGCATAGAAGCAGCGCTCCTCCTGTAGGAACAGGTAATCCTCCCTCTCTGGTGGAAGCAGGTCCAGGCCACAACGGTTTTGGTTTTGGAGGACTACTGTAGCCAAGGAATCGAGTTGAGATTGCAGGTCCAAGAAAGTGCTGGCCACATGGTGCATATCGGCCAAGATGAATCCCACGAGGGAGGCAATGAGGAGTCCGGTCACAACCAGGCAAAGCGTCCACAATGGTCTTTTCATTCTTACAATTACAGAATCATACCTCAGTGTAAAAGGTAACAAAATGTTAATATTATAGCCTGAATAAACCTAAAGTTCTCAAACATACCAACTGATATGTGGTGACAGAAAATGTCATCTGGTTTGGAGGTTTTTGACTAGACATAGGCAAAGGTAATTTTTTAGATATTAAAATTATTGTAACAATTGATAAGAAATATTTACTTTTGGATATATTTTTGTCAAAAACCATCAAACTTTATAGTAGAAATGTATTTTATGTAAATTATAACTAAATTCAGTCAACTTAAAAAGTTTGAAAAGGGAATTTTATATATAAATTTCCAATTAGTGGACTTTTTAAATCACCGTTTAATTCTCATCATGCATACAATAAAACTGGAATGAGAATGATTTTACTTACAAACACTTGTTTCTGGGTTTTGGAATAAATCACACAAATGGTGTAAAAATTATAAACTTCACAGACTAGCCATAAACAACTTATAATTTAGTTATATAAACAAACTATTTGTATGATCTGTCTTTATATTTATTTATATTTTAAGTCGTTTAACTTTTTCTTTAAAAATGAATGCCACAGAAAAGCATCAAGTATCACAAATACAATGTGAAAAAGGAAAATCGATAAGAAATGAGCAACAGTTGCAATAGATTCACTGATTCCTGAGACAAAAAGAGGGTAGCAGCATTGATCAAGTCTAGTCCATAAAAGTATTGTTATGTCTTAGCAAAGTATGAAGTAAGCAAATTTGTATATATACCAGAATTCATTTCCAAATAAAAATGAAAATAATGAGTAATTGGGGAAAAGATATGAAGCAAATATTGTCCATTTTATCCATTGAAATTTGTACAAATAAATTACCACTATTCACTACATATGAGAGTTTATATTTTAAATATAAATTATTTTCAAACAAGAATAAAATGACTGCCTCACAAACTTAAGTAAATGAATCTATTTTAATCCACATCTGAAAACAAAAATTATATTTCAAAGTCCACATTTGACTGGGTGAAGCTCTGAATTTGCTTATATTTGTTTGTTTAATGGCTCTTTCAGCTCATGAGCTCACTCAAATTATGAGTGATGACATGAGCAATGTTGAAGTATCAGACCTAATATAATTGTTTTAAAAGAGCAAATTGAGATGCAAGGTCCAAATAAACTCAGTAGTTTTAACCTTGAATTTCTTTATTTTTTCTTCATTAAATGTTAGATAGTCATGGTTTTCCATGAAACTCTGCAAACCAGCTTGTAGAGCAAATAAGGTACTACAAAATGTGCATTGTGTCTGTGCATGTGTGTGAGTGTGAATGTGTGTGGGAGTTTAAAATTATTAAATGACAATCACCAGCTTGTCACAATGCTGTGTATAAAGTTCCAATTTGGTCTCAAGTTTTCTCCATGTAATAATGCTTAAACAATTTTGAAAACATTATTCACATGCTACTGTATTGTTATGCTAACCTATTTAGAGTGTGAAAATAATAAATACAATACTTAAGTTAGCCAAGCAAACTGCCATAAGAGATTTTTTTGAATTTAATAGTCTGATACCTTTCGACCTACTTACCTATCTGTGTTTTTGTGGAGATCCTAGTGAACATTTTTAACAATGTTATAACATAAAGAATCAGATGAAAATCATAACGATTTGTATAACTGTACTCTGGAAAGTTAAAATATTATTGTAGAATAAGTTGATAATAGAAATAATTCAAGTGTAGTAGGTTATAGTAACAAAAGATTGTAATTATAAAAACTAGATTTTTTTCTTCTACTGACTTGATATATAATGAAAATTTAATCACATTATATTGGTATTTATCATTTTCTTATTTACAGAAGCAAAGTGATAACAAAGTTTAAAACATTAAATTATTCTATGGAAAACTATGCATTAAATATTAAATTAAAATTAACAGGAATATAAATAAATTTAATAAAATACACAAAAATATTGATTGCCTTTTTCAATGTGGAATTTGAGAATAAGCTGACTCATACTAATAAAATAATAAGTGTACTCAAAATATTACCAGCAGTATTCTAATCTAATGAAACCAATTTTGAAAGTTTCTAAAATATTTACAATTATGTTACAATTTTAAATTTTCTAAGACTGTTCTAATGACCATCCTGGCAGGGGGAAAAGTAGGTTTTATCATAGAAGCACACTAATAACAGTTAAAAAAATTGATATTTTTCCCTAGTCTCTAGATCAATCTATTATTTGCAAACCAGCTCGACACTGTTAGCTTTAGCTCCTAGGGAATATTAATTTTTGCCTCTGCTTGTTGCAAAGGTTTATTCATTGTATGGATTAATGCAATGCTGAATATAAGGCATTTTGAGGTTCCTTGCAAATAGAATTTTTTTTATATAGAACTTTCTGAGTATTCACAAATGTTATGCATTGTAGAAACTGCATATTCATGTATAATTTGGTCCTTGCTGCTCATAAGCCTAGCTTACTAGGTGATGTAAATGTATTGACAGTGTTGCTTTTGTAATTAATTCTAGATCTCAAGAGTTTATGGTGATTAGACTATTAGAAAAGTTTAGTTGGGGGAAGAATGCACGACTGGAAATACACAATAAAGAAATGAGTAAAAAAGAAATGACTTTAGAATTTACATTTAACCTCACAATATTACTTTGGCACCAAGCAGACGTGATAGGAAGAAAGTAAAAGGATGACTCTAAGATTTAAGCCTCCATCCATAGTGCCCCATTTTCTTTTATTTTTCAATTCAAATATTAAACAGATATATGTTTTAGTTTTTACTGTAAATTTTAAAATTTATTGTACCTTTCCCATTTGTACACAATAATTCACTTTTAAGTTTTAAAAGTTACCTAAAATCAGCAAAATAACAGAAAATTGAAGAATGTTGAAGAAAACTTTCACTGAAAAATAGGGCTCTGAGTTTCATTGGTTATAAATGTGTCCTTATTGGATGACAGAACAGACCATTCAGAAACAAAGTCAGGAAGGAAGAGAGAAGAAATAATGGCAAAGTAGAGAAAGACTGTATTTCCCATTTTATTCTGCAGTTCAGAATTGAAGTAACAGGAATAATGCTTCTTGACAAGATGGATATCTGAATAAATTCAGTATAATTCAATGTTAGACAGAGTATTAGAGAGACCCAGAAATTCTGGTATTGTAAACAGGAGATAAGAAGGAGTAGATAAGAGCCAAACTGCAACCTGTAACAAGGTTACTGGCAGCATCAGTGTTGTGTCTCTGCAAAGAAGAGGGACAACACAAAATGAAGAGGAGACACCATGGAAAAATTTGGCCTACAACATACATGTGTAGAAGGCAGTCTGAACTTAGCTGATACCAAGTTGCACAGTGAACTGATGTTTAAAAAGTGTTCTGTTCTTATGAATTCATAAGTGAAGACCTGAGGCTGAGATCCAACTTGAAGAGGTTGTACTGCATCTTGCTACTGTGGGAACACAAGAGATTGGAACAAACATCGCCACTCTCTTCTGGCTAGTAAGTACCACGTGACCGAGAATGCACCTGGCAGATCTGTTTTAAAACAGGCATAGAGAAGAATGGATTCAGGGGGTGTTCAGGACAGAGAATCAGAGGAGAATAAAACTTATTCTCCCTTTGAGTCTAATGACTCATATAAGAGCAGCTGAAAAGGACTGGGAAAAAGAATAGGTGGTCATGATTATATTTGGAAACTGAGCCTTGGAAGTTTCCAAATATAGCCTAGAGACAGCGGGCTACCTGAAAACTGCCATTTGCCCTTCATTGAGAGGGGTTGGTACCACACGCTGTGAATAGAATTCTTGGGATACACTCAAGGCCCAAAACTATAGCAAAGATCAGGGTGCTCCTGCCCCAGGGGTGATTTATTTCTGCTGGAGTACAGCGTATCCAACAAAGTTCCAAAGTTACATTTAGAGCTAGACTCCAGCCCCTGGAAGTTCCCAAGTAGAACTTCACATCAGTCTCACCCTAGATATACAGCAATCTCAGCTGTCTGGACAAAACTAAAGTAGAAGGTATTTCCACTTACTTGCTACATTGTAGTGGTGAGCAGGGAAGCTAACAGCCATTTTAACCAGTGACATTTCCAGGCCATGTCAGCAGGCAGATTGGTGAACAAACAAAAAGAACATAGGTTTCCTAACACCAGCCTTTCCTCCCTCTTAAAAGGCATACAGACCAATAATAAAGGGAAAGAAGGACATAAATACCTAGTGAATATCCAGTCCTCTCCACAATTTCAGCCACCTCAAAGGAGAAAATTCTTTCATCACAAAAAAATATATTGTTTTGATTGTATGTATTTATTGATTCATATATAGACATAAATATACACACTTTATACATTTTTTGACATTTTTAATTCTTTCTTTCCCTCTTATTATCCTTTTACTTTTTGTTTTATTTTTAAAGGAATAGTGTGTGTGGGGGGGGGTATTTTTTTATTTTTATTTTACTTGTTTGATTTGTTACTTTACTCTCCTCTCCCAAAGTAGTCAAATTACTTTGTGTCCCCTGTCTCCCTATCTCTTTCTCTGTCTCTCTTTTTCATTCTCATTCTCTTCCTCTATTCTCATTCTCTTCCTCTTTATGGTCTTCATGTACACTACCACTCTCCTGCTTTCTTTTTGCTTACATTTTGAATAGTCTATCTTTGGCTTCCTAAACCATTTTCTTTACTCTTGAAGAATGATATTTTAAACATCCTTTTAATCTATTTAGTTTATCCCTTTGGGGAATGGGTGTATCAGAAGAATGCATAATAGAGTAGCAAGTTCCCTAGAGGGAATTAAAAATAGCAATTTCACAGTGGCAAACTGAGCCCACAGAGTTGAGAAGAGTGAAGTTACTTTCACATGAAATTGGTGATCTGAGCTCTGAGTTAAGGAACCTGGCTTACACTGGAGGGTGGGGAACTGAGATTAATTAAAGTCAGACCAAGTTTGGTGACCACTGAGTCACCTCTCCTAAGCCTATGAGGATCTGGAGGATAGGATGATACATCTCACATAATTTTCCACCAACACATTAACTGAGGCTTTTAGAAGGAAGGATGTAATATAGTTAGCCAGGAAGGAAGGAAGACTCCCTAATACATTTAACCAGTTTGAGTAAGAGTTGAGAACAAACAGACTGCACTATATTTGAAATGCCTGAAAGAAAGGACTCTATTTCAAAAACCTCAGCAAGAAAAATAAATAAATTTCTTGGTAGATGGTGAAGGGAAACTAGGCAATAATTCTTACCTCCTCTGTAGCCCAGAATCAAAGCAGTAAGAGAACAATTGGCCAGAAAATCTAATTTATTTTAATAGCAATTTTATGTTCTGTAATGCCTTATTCCTCAACCTAATCAAGAGCATCATCTCATTTCTGTTCAGATCAGTAGACTTCTGGCGAATATCCACAATGGTTTTAAAGGTTTATTCGTATGTAGCTTTGTTCTGAAGTGGTTGAAATTACTGAGGCCTAATATCTCCCCTCAGAGTAGTGCTAGATACTGGACATAGCAGTGGGTACACACTGAGTGGGAGTATTGAAATTTAGACATCCCAAATATTGGGAATGAGATGGAAATCCAAATATAGGAGGCATTCAAAATCCCACATAGACAAGACTAAAAACAGATCCTCTATAAGATACATTGTAATTAAAATGTCTAATATACAGAACTAATATAGAATCTTAAAAGCCCCAGGAGAAAAGCAGTAGGTCTAATATAGAGTTAAACCAATACAAATTACCACTGATTTCCCAGTGTAAACTCTAAAATTCAAGAGAACTTGGAACAATATATATCAAGCCTGAAAGATAATAATTGCTAGCAAAGTCCAGCAAAGTTATCTTCATAATTGAAGAAAAAGAAATAAAAACCCTTCAAGATAAACATTCACTAAAAGAATTGATGACTACTAAGACAAAACTACAAAATATACTTAAAGAAATATTCGAGCAGAAGAAATTAAAGACAATTTCAGAGCCAAGAAATGGACAAATCTCATCAGAAGTGTAGCTAACAAAAGGAGAATCAAGTCTGAGTGAAATAATAGAAATAGATTAATATGTCAGGAAAAAAATAATCATCACTCTATAATCACACCAAATGTAAATGATATCTATTCTCCAATTAAAATACATAATCTGGCAGAGTTCATTGAAAAGAAAGATATAACAATATGCTGTTTTCAAGACATTCACCTCATATGCATAGAAAGGAGGATAGAAGGATAGAAAGGAGATGTACCATGCAAATGGAGGCTGACAGCAAGCAGGAATAGCTACTTTTATATCCAGCAAAGTACACTTCAGATCAAAATTATTCAGAAAAGATGAAGAAGGTTACTTTATATTGGTACTTTATATTATGCAGCAAGAAGCTGTAATGATAATACATATTTATGCTTGAAGCTTCAAGGCACCTACTTACATAAAAACACCTATTCAGGTCACCTGTTCAACTTAAATATTCAGATGGAACCCAATACAATAATGCTAGATGATGTCATCATATATCTCTAACCAATAAATAGATCATCTCTAACATAAACTTGGTAAAGATTCTTCAAACTAAATAAATACTATTAATTGAATGAACCTAACATTCATCTATAGAATATTTCATCCAACAAGAACCAAATTTACTAACTTCTCAGCTGTTCATGAAACTTTCCCCAAAATAGACCATATGTTAGGATGCAAAGTATGTCTTGGCAAAAACAAAAAATTGAAATTATTCCTTGCATCTTATCAGAACATAATAGATGGAAATTAGAAATCAACAGCAAGAAAAATTCCAGAAATAATTTCAGATCATGAAGATTCAACTATATATATTGAATGATGGAGTGAGTTGTAGAAAAAATAAGGGAAAAATAATGCTTAGAAAAAAAGAGAGCAGAGATACAACCTATCAGAAGCTCAAGGACACCTTCAAAGTTCTTAGAGAACAGTTTACAATATTGAGTAGAAAAGAAGGAATCATATCAAAAACATTTCCTATATTATGAGATTATTTCTGTTTAGAATTAGACCAGAACTCTAGTATATGATATGATTATGAGATTTTGAATATTGTCAGTCCCTAAAAGCTAGGCAAATAAGAAAAAAACAAAGGTGGATATCATTACCTGCAACAATCTGAAGTTCAGAAATAAGCAACCCAGGAAACAGTTTCAAAAAAACAGACATTTGAGGTCTTAGGCATTTATAGTCTAATTGTCTGAAGAAAAGTATGGTGTGAAGGAACATTTACTAATTTTGGATGCCTTAAGCATAGTTTTTAGAGCAATGAATCATTTGACAAAAATAATTTTCTTAACTAACAAAGAATCTCTGCATTCCAGGAATATGTTCTACATGCATGACACCATTCAATTACATCAGCCTATAAAAAGTATGTACTATTAGCAGCACCATCCTTATGGGGAAGCTGAGGATTAGATACATTAAGCAAGTAATTCAAGTTATATTGCCAATAATAGAACTAGAATATAAG
The DNA here is from genome assembly GCF_047511675.1 of Marmota flaviventris. Taxonomy (NCBI): domain Eukaryota; kingdom Metazoa; phylum Chordata; class Mammalia; order Rodentia; family Sciuridae; genus Marmota; species Marmota flaviventris. The sequence goes on along the minus strand of NC_092500.1, from coordinate 55,498,759 downwards.
TGCAGGCAATTGAATCTAGAGATTAGAGTTGCTGGGACACAGATAATTATAACCCCTAATATGGCATGTTAGCATTCTGAATATTTCAAGTTAAAGGAAATTGTGACATATCAACAATGGAAAAATTACTGATTTCCAGCTTTCTGTGTCAGATAGGGCCATAATAATTTCTTCTTCTGCATGTGAATATTCAATTTTCTCAGAAACGTTTACTGAAAGAACTCTTTCCCTCCTTTCTCCAATGTATGTTCCTAGCACCTTTGTTGAAGATCAATCAGGTTCAAATGCTTGGGTTTACTTCTAGGATTCTATTGTATTCTACTGGTCTATATGTCTGTTTATAACAATGTTTATAAAAATGTTGTTTTGCTTACTATAGCTTTGTAATATGTTTTAATATGCATAAAATAAGGCTTCCTGCTTCTTCTGTTTATTCAAGTACGCTTTTGCTTTTCAGAGTTTAATTATATTTGCACACGCCTGTGTGTGTGTGTGTGTGTGTGTGTGTGTGTGTGTGTGTAACCTACCTGTTGCTGACTTACCTCTTCAGGAATTATGTCAAAAGACTCTCATGTGGCAGATGTTTTGCCTTATATTGAAGGAAAGAAATTATGACAGAGATGCCAAAAATAATCTGAAGAAATAGGATTCAGTCAGTACTCCCAGTTTTTTTCCCATTAGATCAAACTCCTTTTGCACAGCATTAAGTTAACCTTTTCAAAACTAAGCATAAAAATATTCATTTGTCCCTGGGTCTGTGGGTCTTCATTTTTCAAAGTTCCCACATCATGTAGAACTTTGTTTCAGCAATTTTTAAAATTCTTCTCTTGTCAATATGTATTTTGTTTTAAAGGTATCACTCTAAATATTGAAATGGGTTTTAATAAGAGGATATTACTTTTCATCCCTACACAGTCTTGACCATTTGGCAACAGTATCTCCTCAAGAAGCAGAACTAAGCTAAAGGAACTTTGAGAAATAACCTAATGAGAAGAATTGGTTGAGGCAAAGATGACTCAGCAATAAGTTTTTCAATAGTTGTCAAATGGCACTCAAATAGGAGTAAGTCCAGGCAGAAAAAATAAAGTGAAAGATAAGCTATGTAGTTTTGGGGTAAGGAGTCTTTTCATAAATTATACATTTTTTTATGAAATTTATTAATAGAAGAAACCATCCTATAAACTAATTGGATTCTTGAGATAAAAATAAGCTTTGAAATCACATGGATAAAATAAGAAAAGTAAGGACAGAAAAGAAAAAAACAATCTTATAGTATAGTGATTTAAAAAAAATTACTTGATCACATGGTTGTTTATACATTTAGGGAAATAAGCCTGGCATTGAATCACATGCCTGTAATCCTAGCAGCTAGAAAGGCTGAGGCAGGAGGATAGCAAGTTCAAAGCCAGCCTCAGCAAATTAGCGAGGCCCTAAGCAACTTAGTGAGAACCTATCTCCAAATTTAAGAAAGGACTGAGAATGTGGCTCAGTGGTTAAGTAACCCTGGGTTCAGTTCCTGGTACCAAAAAAAAAAAAGTGGGGAGGAGGATAATAAAATCATCAAATGTAATCTCTTTCTACATGCAATTCATTGTCTATCCTAGATAAAGACTTATGCATGAAAGTTAGAATTTAAAATTTATTAATCGTTGGGCCATCTAATCATAAAAGTTCTTAGGATGTGGGAAATTGAGTTCTGCATTCAAAACAGTGAAATATTGGATATAATGTATTCTAAGGTAAAGAAGATGACATCAAGTATTTAAGAAGATAAAATGTACACAAAAATTTTGACAGTATTTGTTCATTTTCTGAAGTTCCTTAATATTGATCCCATTCATGGATGTGTTGATCGTTTGCTTCCTGTAAAAATAAAATGTTTGTATACATTGTAATATTTTAAATAATAAGAACAGTAAATGTCATGTGATTTCAACATTGGCCATCATCATGTTTTAATATTATTTGCCATTATACAACAAGATTTTTCCCATTCATGACTATTACTTGCTCATGGGATTCTCATAGGAGAAAATGAATTTGAATTTGTAAACCAAATATGATGGATCCATTCTTCCTTCTAGGGATGAAAATAAGATCACTCACTATGCTACTAGGATGGTAGAAAGTTAAATATGTCTGCAATAGCTGAAGACGAGATAAAGACTTCAAACTGCTTCAGATACTCTCAAATGTTACTGTACCATTTCTGCCAACAGTTGAACCAATCCCTATATAGGAGTCACTCAGGAACATCTTTCTACTGAATATAATGGAGCAAAGTTCAAAATCTTGGCTAAAGATTTATAGTAAAATACTATACACAAACATGTGCTGAGTTGTCATGATGGTGCAGATAAGACCACAACAATAAATTTATGAAGATCGATTTCAAACACAAAGGATAAAAACGATAATGAAAATATGTAGGCACATTTTACTCATATAGCCATTTTTCATTCAACAAAATATTAATGACACTAACATGCAGATAATTTGCTTATGTGAAGATAAAAATGCAAAATCCATTCACTGACCTCAAGTTTGAAGAATTCAAATCCAATAAAGTTGCAGCATAAAAAAATGAAAGCAATGAAAATTATTAAAATTTTGAAAACAAAATCATATGTACCTATTATAGAGTACAAAAGCAGCATCATAGTAGGGAATTTAGAAAGAAGAACTTCAGTTTCTTGAGAAAATTTCCATATATATTATATATTATAATATTTGCTTTATCTAAAAATTATAATCCAGAATATTTTAAATAAAATTTAATGTCATAAAATTAATATAATTTTGTGGCACCAGAAATGTATAATTAGCAAAAACTATTTGACAAAACATTTAAGCAAGTGAAGCTTTACAATTTATCTATTGCTGTGGGACAGGTCTCTTAGAAAACACACCACGTCCCAGTTTTGTCCCACTTGCAGTGTCTTTATTTAGCCGGCTGGCCAACGACTACCCCCTCACATCCAAGACCCATAACTCTCTGCAAGGAACAGCCCTGAGCCTGAGCATTTTAAGATATGTAAAGGCAAAAACCACATCTGGGTTGATGTAGCTGCAAGCAAGCAGGTACAGAAGCTGAACTGGGAATTAGCAAGACAATGCAATGGATACATTGGTATTTCCCAAGGGACTTTCAAGGTTGGCTTAGCAGCAAGTAGGCAAAATGGAATTGGGTCAAAATAACCCTAGTTCAGTACATGTTAAAGGATGGTTACTAACCTCTGGACAATCAATCTCTGATAAGGTACATTGCCCAAGAAAAACGGAAACCAAAGAGAACAATTTTACATTGTATAAGAATTGCTATTTTGTGTTGCCAAGTATACTATGCTAGGTAACTATTAATGGGTACAGAGGTAGAGCTTTCCTTTAGGAGAAGCATTCCTTACATGATATGGAGTCTAAGGATAAAATGGAGTCTGTTTGCTCATTGCCCATATAGCAATTTAATATATCATCTATTATAAAGAATAAAACCTTGTTATACTCCAGGCTTAATCATTCATGGATGTAAATATGGAAACACACTTTTATATTTTAATGATAGAAGGAAATGTGTAACATTTCAAGAAGATTAGGTTGAACAATTTTCTTCCACATTGATATTTTTGCATCAATATCCATACTGATATTTTTGGAGATTTTTTTTGTGTGTGAGGTACAGGGGAATAGACTTTTATGGCTCATTGATAAACATTGCATGAAATCATAAAATAATAATAATTTAATTAAATCATCAGAGTACATTTTGATTATTTAAATTGTGTTTTAACAGTCTCATTACTATAATTAGCCTTAAACAGCAAACATGATTGGGCTCTAGTAAGATATGAGATTTAATTGGCTCATTACCATAATTGGACCTATCCTATTTATCATTTTTGTCTTTTAAAAACATAGTTGTTTTATTTTCACAGAATAAGCCTTTGAATTCAATATTAGAAATAGAATTACAGTGGAACTTAGGTACTGGTATCCATTTATCCCTGAGATCAAACCCAATGGACCCCCTCCTTAATTTTAATTACTGATCCCTGCATGTAATACAAATTTTGCCTCTGGCATTTCTGGAGAATGCAGCTCTGTATGCATTTGGGGATTCAGTTGATAGGAAAGGAAGAAAAAGAATAGAAAATATTTCAGTTCTCATGGACATTATAATAATAATATCAGATTACAGTTTTCTAAAAATATGACAAATTCAAATTTAATTTTTAAAGTATATTATGGTTTTTGCTAAATTTGAAGATATTTTTTTGTAGAATGATTAGACTCCTGAAATTAAGGCAAGACCCTCATTCAAAGATGCATGGTCAAATTCAATATTACTGAAGGTGTTAGTGATGTTCTGATATGAAATGTTAAATTAATTTACCAAAAAATATAATAAGAGGCCCAACAAGTAACTTAATGAGAGTGGTTCATCAATAAACATTAAGAGACTATAAAGAAGTGACCAAAGATATGTTCAAGCTCCCCACTAAAAAGTATGACACAGAAACTTCAGCAACATATTTGTGCTGAGGAATATGTTATGTACTGATATATAAAACAGTGATTTGTTTAGAAACAAAAAATAAATATGTCATTTCTACTTTCTAAAGGAAGGTATCACATGTATTCTTAAATACTACCTCTGAGAACCAAGTAAAAATATCAGATTAGTTTCCACTTCCTAACATTTTTCTAATATGTCCCACTCAAATTCCCATCTTTACAATAGCTTGGCTAACAAAAATACCCATAAAATGAACATTTATTTAAGAACTTACATGCCAGAAACTTTTTTAAGTACAGCATTTTGGGTTGTGTTATTAAATTTAATGTTAAAAATAAGCCTATATGATGGTTCATGACTCACTCATGGAGATTACTCTTCATCTAGCTAAGTCCCCTAGTTAGTTTCCTCTTTCCCTGTATTTCATTATATTCAGGGCACTTGGTTATCATCACTTCCCTTATCCCTTTATTTTAAGAACATTGTTTGTTCAATATCTGTTCCACTCTTCCTGCATTCCCAGTTCATAATACATTGTTATCCTCATAAGATATACTTAAAAGTAATTATTGAGCTATATAATAAAGGGAGATTTGGGTAAACATTTAAAATTTAGTATTCTTTTTTATGAATTTTAAGTTAAAGAACATAATTAGATGATATAAATGAATCCTGCGGTAATCCTTTAAAATTCATACAATTTGATTACTGGGCAAGAATGAAAAAGAAAACAGATCATTGATGACATGCCTCAATTTCAAAAACAAAAAATCTAAACAAAGACAGCGATTTTTCTAGCCATCTTATTTGGCTACGTGTTTGAAAATTTAAAAAAGTACATGGGACTAATGGAATGAATTAACACACTGGTCATTTCCTACAGTAGAGTTTCACAGGGCTTATTTGTGCCTGCAAGTGAAACCAGCATGCCTTAAAACTAAAGCTAAACTGCTCTCTGATTTTGACTCAAGTGGTGGCTCAGATCCCTAAAGTCTGTTATGCCAATCAACCTGTATGAACAAGGGTTTTAGCTCTAGAGTGTGCCATCTTGAATACTTTACCAGCTGACTGGGTTTTCTGTAAACCTTTATTATCTCGACCCCATCCTGCTTCTCTTTCTGTGCTTCATTGTTGATCAGTTATACTCCCTGTAGTGGTAGCAGAGCAAAGCATGAGCTTTAATGGGTTTTTCCATCTCTGGTTTCTGTTTTCTGCTTCCATCACTTCCAACCGTGAGGTAATATTTTTTTCTGTATATATGAAAAAAGACAAAACCCTGAGAGGTACATGAAATAATTCAAGGGGTAGTCTTCTGAACTTAAAAAGCCAGATGTTCAAAGAAATGATTCTACAGGGAAGTATGTTGTCATCCTTCATGAATACAGGTTTATATTTCTAGTTTTAGACAACAGTAAATGAACTTTAGCCTAATGCTTAATCAAATAACTCTTCCAATGCAAATTATATCTGTAATTTTATTATCAAATATTTGTTGTACAAACAGAATCATGTATAATTTATAATATATTTAAATGAACATTTTATTCCAGTTGTTTGGGGAGATACCATATACCTGTCAAAGATAATCTGAAGAAATTAGTTCACAGAAAAAACAAAGTTGACAGTAAAGCAAAGTGATGTCAAACTAGTAATTCCAAATGCTTCATTTGGATATGTCCAAAACTAAATTTTTCTAAAATCATTTGTAATTGAAAATTCACATTAGGAAATAGAAACTAACCAATAATCTGCTTTGTGATAAAAATAATCTATTTCTGAATCATTACAAAGGACAATTATTTACAAGACTGTTGGTTGATCAGAATATTTACATTTTAAATCCAGATGAAGTTAATATTATTCTTTTCACTAACTTTCCTACATTTAAAAAGGGTTTCTTTCCCAATTTTCTAATGAAGAGTTAGGCCTTTAAATGAGTCAATTTTCAGCATTTGATCCTAACTAGGCATGAAATTAATCATCAAAATAAGTGTCTTACAATTATAATTTTAAAAAGTGAATAACACTAATACGTATAAATAACAGTATATAGAACATATCATGTGTTTATTGTTGTAAGCAGTTTATTCTTAACTCCATTTTACAGATGAGAAAACTAAGACATGAAGAAGATGTGTAATTTAAGGTCACTTGGATGAGTGGAATGAAGATTGTAGCATCAAGTAGTATGCACGTAATCAGTATTCTGTAATACAGTTCCAAACAAATGCTGTGAATCAAGTACATGAAAATCTTTACCATTACTTTTGGATGTTTCAACGATAGTAAGCAACAAGGGAACCTTGTTTCTTAAATGCTTGCAACTTTTCATAAACCAAAGACTAATCCATAACAAATGTTTCTTCCAACCAAATAATATTTATTCTTGTCAGAGCCCTTAAAGAAAACTATATTTAAGCCCATAGGAAATAGTGCAATGCTTGTTATTACAGTAGTATATTTTTGCTTGTAGGAATGCTTGTAGGAAATTGTGCAGTGCTTGCTCTTAAAGTCAATATTTTCTCTTCTAAGGTATAAATGAAAATGAAGAAAATATTAAAATACTGCCTATAGTCCTGGGTAAATTGTTTTTTAATATATTCTGTACTGTATACTTAATTTTTAGTATTATATAGCTATAATGACAGGTACATGAACACTAGGATTTTGGCTTTACTCTTTTTTTCTGATGTCAAACCTAGTTGACAACCCAAATCTAGTTACCTAAGTGCTTACCTCTGTAAATATCTATCAATTGTAGTATATAATTGCATTAGTGAAATTCATAGTAAAGTTCAGGCAATACATAGGTTTATGTGTTTCAGCCAAATCTGGGGTGGTGTTGGTGGGGTGTCCCATTAACTAATTAGGAATCTGACTAGTCACAACCATTTAAGAACATGATGGATGTTTATGCATTTCCCAGATGTTTCCTTGTCAAAATTGGCTGTACTTTCAGAATCAGTTGTAAGCATATCTGGGAAAATCCCCAAAAGCCTACACGTCCCTAGTCATTTTTAAGCACTTCAAGCATATTATTTTATATAATTCTTCCAGTAACTCTAGGAAGTTATGCAAATCAAGCAGATGGGTCTTGTCTTTTATCTTATTGCTGTATCACCACTGTTATCTATCCCCTCCTTGTTCTGATCAGTTTTGAAAAATGTATGCCACCACTTATCCACCTGCTCACCAAAATTGAGAACTTTTCATAGGCCCCAAAATGATATTGCATCCCTTACCAGTTAATCTTGCCTGTCACTTTCTCAGGCATATCAATATATGATTTCTATCACTACAGACTAGATTCAGTGGTATGCTGGTTAATGGTAAACTACTTTCTCAAAAAATAAAAAATAAAAAGATCAATTCCCTAAACAACCTGTTTAGAAAGCTGGCCAGTTTTGAAAGAGTAACTATTCCTACTATGATATTAGGATTGATATTGAACTACTAAGGTGACATCACTAAATGTGCAGTTTGAAAAAAATATGTGTTAGAAAACCATTATATTCTATTATAGTATTTCTACCTTTCAAATATAATAAAAATAAACTGAAAAGAGATAAATGATGAGTTTTGAGTAGTCATTTTACTTAATCCTGTCTAAATAATTCAATTTTTACTAATTCCTTCATTCAATGACAAGCCATAAAAAGCTTGAAAGTTCATAAACTGGTTTTTGTGAGCTTCTTGTCTTTTTTTGGCTGAGGGGTATTCCATTCCATGAGTAGGTAATAACCTGCTTGACCACTCACATGAATGGCTATTTGTACTGCCTCCAGTTTGGGTTCAGAATAATAAAGTAATGTTTGTGTATAAGTTTGTGTGAATGTATACTTTTACTACTTGGATAAAATTCTAGGTTCCAGATTACTAAGTTAAATGAATAAACATATGCCTTGCTTTATGAGAAGCTTCCAACGTATTCCCCAAGCAGTTTTACAATTTAACAGTCCATCAACAATGTATGAAAATTCACACTGAGTCATATTCTTTTCAATACTTGGTATTGTCGCCCTTTGTAGTTTGTTCACCCTAGTGGTTATAATTGGCTTTAACTCATAAATAGTTTCTTAGGATATCTTTCTATGTACTCAGCCATTTTAAGACTCAAGCATTTTAATACTTTCTTTGGCAAAGCGATTTTTCAATACCTTTTATACATTACATACCCCTGGTCAAGTTCATGTGTTTTATTTTATTTTTAAATATTTATTTTTTTTTAGGTGTAGATGGACACAACACAATGCCTTTATTTTTATGTGGTGCTGAGTATCGAACCCGGGTCCTGCGGGTGCTAGTTGAGCGCTCTACTGCTGAGCCACAATCCCAGCCCCAGTTCATGTGTTTTATACTTCCCATTTTCATAGCCATTGCTTAGTAATTCTGTGGGGCAAAGGAATGCCTCTGCCTGCTTGCATGGACAGAGAAAATAAATCGGACTAACTGCCCTCTGAAAGTGCCTTCAAAAAAGCCTTTGATTCAATTATTTGAACTGAACTAAACACCCGAAGGCTTACTAACCAGATGGAAGCACAGATTGTAGTTACTATCAATCTGTCCCTCTCAAAGATGTTGACCCTTCCTGGGGCCCCCACAACTGTAATATTTTCTTTCTGTGAGCATCATTTCTACCTCACTACTGTATTTCCTGTATGGAAGCCAGACACTAACTTGCTTTTATCCAGAAAACACAGTGACTTGTCGCTTAGTAGATAATTTCTTTTAACTGTTGAAGAAGATATCACCAGTAGATCATGTAGCCATTAGACAACTAAAAAGAAGTGACCAAAATTATGTAATAGTTGATCATGTAAGGGAAAACTAACTCATAATTGGTTTTCTATTTATGAAGATCTTTCAGGGAATTATTCAAATTCTAATGACGAAACAAATCTCCAATTAGAAAGAGTAGTACAAAATTGGTTTCTAAAGTGATCAATGACTCCAATAGGGCACTGAAATGCATTCCATTCAGCGTGGACCCCCTCTCCAGTGTTCTCATGGGTTAAAGAATTACCCTCAGTTTTCTCCCTACAGGCCAATGTAGAGTTTTTTCAACCACTAATATACCTTTCTATATATTGGGTCTTCATTCATGAGTCCAGTGGAAAAAGTAATATAGAAACTTAAGGAGACAGCCATCTGTAATTCTAAAGGTAGACACTGGTGATTTATGAAAATTGTTGTGCATGTTGAATCCTGTCCTCTGGGCAGTCTTATTGAAGTTAATATTGTATACTGATCTCATTCTATTGTTCATTCTATAGATGGTAGATTCAAAAATACTGGATTTGTTTTCAGTCTCTGTTATTCAGATTAATCACCAGAAAATACATGATCAACCAAGATGGTATAGAAATAAGGATTGACACAGTTGATGGGAACAACTCTTCAAGTGCTTCTTGCATTGGGGTATGTATTGCAGATAAAAGCTATGATTTCCCTTTGTCTTAGAGTATCTTTACAGAGTTATTTGTATTGCAAGCATCCTGAGAAAGTATAGGTAATAACTTCTTCAAAAACAGACACTCTTACTGCACAATATCATAGTAAAAATAATAAAGACTTCTTCTGAAGCAAAGTGTCTGCGAGTTTCTTACCCATTACAAGAGTTGAGATTTTTAACCTCAAGGGTCTTCTTCTATAACAGCCTCACTGTTTCTCTTCACAGCACATGGGAATTTAAGCTCAGGGAATTCTTAAGAAAATGTTAATATTCTGGCTACTATTCTTACTATACTAAACATCCTTTTATCTCTAACCCACAAAAGTAAGGCAGGATAACATTTTGTCTTATAAAGAGGTAACACCTCAGAAATTCACAGTACTTCATAATGCCTCTGTCTAGCAAAACCCAGGTAAATGAAAGGTCATAGCTACATTATATTTTAAAGACCAATATCTAGAGACAAATAACATATCTATTTCAAAAAGAATGCATTAAAAAATGCTCACAGTTATAACCGTGCAATGGATACAATACAGTATTACTATTTGGGTATAAATATTAAAGTACTGGCAAACTCAACAACATGAAAGAATCTCACAAAAATGTTGCTTTTCAATAGGATCCAGGCACAAAAGAGTACATACAGTATGGTTTCATTTATTTGGCATGCAAGAATGAGTGAAATGTATCAATATAATAAATATGAAGATACTGTTTATAAAAGAAAGTTAGGTACTGACTTGGCACATGAGGTCATATTTTGAAGAAATAGAAATTGATCCAAATTTTGTTCTCAGATATAATTTTATCAATATGTGCCTATGGGAAAATGTGTGTGTGCATTTGAGAAAAATGTACTCATGTCATTTTATTGTTAAGTGCATCTTAATTAAAACTTTAAGGCATAATTAGAGTAAATTTTACTTACTAAACTCAGGCTTGAAATACTGAAGAGGTATTATAAGGAAGCACAGAAATTATTTTGCTAAATGAAATATGACATCACTACTATGAAAATATCTTTGACCAAGAGTTTTTATGAAACTATTTGAAGGGGATTTCATTTATTTATATAATAATAGTGATTCCTTAGAGCAAGCATAATGGACAATTCCTAAGGGGTGTGTGTGTGTGTATCTTTCCCTATTATTAATTTTAGCTTTGTTTTGAAAATAACTATGTTAAAACTTTGACTTGATAGGCTATTTTTGAGTTGTCCTTAAGTATTTAGTTTTTCTAATTAAAACAGAGATATCTTATTTTAATTTGAGATATTATTTTTCAATAAAAGAAACCAGGGGTCCTTAGAAAAATGGCTGACTCTACGTCTGACTGCTGAAAGGAATGTAACAAATGATCTAGAACATATTTGTTGTTGTTGTTTTTTGTTTTTCTAATTAGTTATACAAGACAGCAGAATGCATTTCAACTCATTATACACAAATGAACACAACTTCTCATTTCTCTGGCTGTATATGATGTAGTCATACTGTTCATGCAAACATACATGTACATAGGATAAAAATGTCCATCTCATTCCTCCATCCTTCACACTCCCATACCCTCTCCCTATCCCTCACATCCCTCTGCCCAATACAAATTTCCTCCAATTTTTTCCCAGCCCCAACCCCATTATGGATCTGTATATCAGAGAAAATATTTGGGATTGGCTTATTTTGCTTAGCATGATATTCACTATCTCCATCCATTTACCTGCAAATACCCTAATTTCATTTTTCTTTAAGGCTGAGTAATATTCCATCATGTATATATACCACATTTTCTTTATCCAGTCATCTGTTAAAAGGCATATAGGCTGGTTCCATTGGTTAGCTACTGTGAATTGAGCTGCTATAAAAATTGATGTGGCTGTCCACAGTGAAAACTACAGAACACTAAAGAGAAAAATTGAAGAAGACCTTAGAAGATGGAAAGATTTTTCCAAGTTCTTGAATAGTCAGAATTAATATTGTCAAAATGGCCATACTACCAAAGCATTATACATATTTAATGCATTTCCTATTAAAATCCCAATATTATTCTTTTTAGAAAAAGAAAAAGCAACCATGAAATTCATTTGGAAAAATAAGAGACTCAAGATAGCCAAAGCAAGCCTTATCAAGAAGAATGAAGCAGGAGGCATCACAATAACAGAACTTAAAATATATTAAAGAGCTATAGTAACAAAAGCTGCATGGCATTGGCACCAAAATAGACAAGTAAATTAGACTAGAAAACACAGAGACAAACTCATATAAATACAGTTATCTTATACTAGACAAAAACATTAAAAACATACATCGGAGAAAATATAACCTCTTCAACAAATCGTGCTGGGAAAACTGAAAATCTATATGTAGCAACATGAGATTAAACCCCTATCTCTCACCATGCACAAAACTCACTCAAAGTGGATTAAGGACATAGGAATTAGACCAGAGACCCTGTACCTAACAGAAGAAAAAGTAGGCTCAAATCTTCATCATGTTGGATTAGGACCTGACTTCCTTAACACAACTCTTAAAGCACAAGAAATAAAATCAAGAATCAATAAATTGGATGGATTCAACCTAAAAAAGTTTATTTTCTGCAAAAGAAACAATAATAATGTGAAGAGAGAGCACAGAATGGGAGAAATCTTCACCATAAGCACATCAGATGGAGCACTAATCTCCAGAGTATAGAAAAAAACCCTTAACACCAAAAATCAACTAATCCAATCAATAAATGGGGTAAGGAAATGAACAGATACTTTACAGAAGAAAATATACACTACACTCAATTGATCAACAAATATATAAAAAAGTTCAAAATATCTAGCAATTAGAGAAATACAAATAAAACTACTCTAACATTTCATCTCACTCCAGTCAGAATAGCAATTATCAAGAATACAAGCAAAAATAAGTGTTGGCAAGGATTTTGGGGAAAAAATACACTCAGACATTGCTGGTGGGACTGCAAATTGATGCAACCACTCAGGAAAGCAGTTTGGAGATTCCTTAAAAAAGTTAGAAGGAACCACCATTTGACCCAGCTACTCCCACTCCTCGGTTTATACCTAAAGGACTTAAAAATCAACATACTGGTACATGTTTTAATTCCACGATATAATAAAGTGTTCATATAAGCAATAAAGCAATGATCCACAAAAATGAAGAATACCAAGAGAACACAGAGACAAACCATAAAGGCTCCCAAGGGTGAAAGGTAGAGCTAATTAAGCAATAAAATAAAGTAGTTTTAGAATTAAAAACAAAGTTTAAAGTAAATATAAATGATTCTATAAGACTCAATACATAATTGAATAAGGAAACAAATTAGGAAAATACAAATTTCTCATGAAGAATACTTTAAATATTTTTTTGTAGATACTCTGCCTTCAAGGAGGAGGAGCCTCTACCATTTCTTAAATGTGGCCTGCATGTAGTAACTTCCTTCCAAATATTACAGTATGGGAGAAGCAACAGAAAGTTATACAGTGGGAAAAACAGACAAATAGTATCTGAATCTTCTGATCAAGTTAATATCAAAAATAAATCATATCAGTTAAATATTTTTGATACAATATGCTGAAAATCGCACATTATTTCTATGGTCTTCTTCTCAAAAGCATGTAGTGCCAGTCTAATCTGAAATATAATAACTGAATATAACAAGGTGTCCTATATCAGTAGCTTGCAAGAAAAAAAAGGCAGTAGAAAGAAAACCGTAAAAAATGAATAAATTAACACTTTAGTTAATAATAAAGTATCAAAATTAGATTATTAACTGAATCAGATATGCCATTTAATTAATTATAGAAAACTGGATGTGAGTATGAAAAAATTTCTGTGCTGCTGTACTCCTTTCTCAACTTTTCTTTAAATTTGAAATTATTCTAAATAAAATTTTGTTTTTCAAAATCATTTAAAAATCGCTAAATGCATGAAGATCAGACATAGCAAAACTGAGAGAGAGGACTTCTGTAACACATGATCGTTTCCAGTTTTAAACTTTGTTTCCATTTGCTACATAATTTTTGCAATTACAATTTTTGTCTCTCTCATTCTCTATTAGTCTTTACCATATTTTCAAGATCCTTTGAAAGCAGATGCAGATCTAATTCACTTTCCTATACAAGTAAGTTATCCTCAGGTCATTTTCTTTAAAAATTTTCATTATTTGTGTTGAGATGCTTTTTCACACTGTTTATAAATAATATTTAATAAAGGAAAATAAATCAACTGACTTCATGGCAGACTTCTAAGATTATTTTGTGTTAAATACCAGAATTCTATAAGCATTTTATAGTATTATTATTTAAAAAATAACATTTTTTTCCTAAAAATTCAAATAAAAATTAATGTATATTTAATGTTCCATAATCAAAATGTTACCCCATCAAACAGTAAAAACTAGGACCATTGCCATAGAAGATGCAAAAACATAAATTCAAATTGGATTTTAGACTTAAATAAAGGACATAAAATTATAAAACTCATAAAGAAAAACACACAGGAAATCTTCATACTGGTATTGACAATGATTTCTTGGATTGATATAAACTGCAGTTCACAGGTAATGAAACCCAAAATAGACAAGTGAGGCTACATCAAACTAAAAAGCTTCTATATAGCAATGGAAATCATAAACAAAAGTTTTAAAAGGCTACCTGTGGAATTGTAGAAAATGTTTTCAAACTCCTTATTTTGTCAGCTTTTTCACTGCTGTGATCAAAAGGCATGACGAGAACAATTAGAGGAAAAAAAATTATTTGGGGCCTCATGGTTTTAGAGATCTCAATGCATAAATGACCAAATGAATTCCTTGGGGCCTGAGATGAGGTGGAACATTATAGAAGAAGGGAATGGAGGAGGAAAGACTCTGGGAATAAGGCACTAGGAAAGATAAAGAGAGAGAGAGAGAGAGAGAGAGAGAGAGAGAGAGAGAGAGAGAGAGAGAGAGAGAGAGGAGAGAGAGAGAGAGAGAGAGAGAGAGAGAGAGAGAGAGAGAGAGAGAGAGAGACTGACATTCTATTCTCCAGGCACAAAATATGTACCCCAAAGGTACACCAGTGACCTCCTTCTCCAACCACACCCTACTCAATACAACCTAGAGGATAACAATTTCCTCTAATGAAATAAGAGGCAAACTCAAGCCTCTCAAAGGAAGACATATAATTCGTGATTCTGCTTATGTGAGTTATTTAAAATAGTCAAACTCATAGAAGCAGAGAACACAATGGTAGTTGTAAGAGACTGGGTGGAGGAAGTGGGGACTGTTGCTTAATAAATATAAAGTTTCAGATAGGTAAGCTGAATAAGTTCTACAGATCTGCAGTACAATATAATACCTATGGTTAACAATACAACACTGTACATTTTAAAATAAGTTAACAGACTAGAATTTATGGAAAAAAAGTACTTAATATAAACAACAAACAGAAAAATGCAAGGAAATTTTAGGGGATGATTTATATTTTTAGTATATTGATTGGATAATTATATACATATTCCAAATTCATGAGAAAGTATATATTAATATATTAAAAATTCCATATATCAATTATATATGTCTCAAGGTAAAAAAATGAATTGTAATTTTTTAATAAAACTTTCAGATTATTGTTGTTTAGTCTGGAGACAAATCTGGAATTCAGATTATTGTTGCCTAGTTTGGAGACAAATCTGGAAAATTTATAGGATGATAGATACCATCAAGCTCTAACTTAAGTAATATCTTTTTTCATATATGCAGATGGCTGGTATGTTTATTATTTTACTCCACTGGCACATTAGAAATGAGTGATTCAACAGTAAAATGGAGAAAAGGAGAAAAAAAAATGACTTTGCCTAAGACATAATGCCCACTCTAAAACAATTTGAGACTACATGCAAAATGGAATGATTCATTCTATAGTGACTAAAATATAAACAATCAATCAAAAGTAAAATACTTAGGAAAATATTATGAAAAATAAATCCATATAACAAATTTTTAAAAGACTTGATATGACATGTGATCATGTATCTGTATGGATAAAATTAAAAATTCAAAAACCAGGTATTCATATAAACATTCCTGAGAAATTTAAAATGATTAATGATAAATTTATTATCAATAATCCTGACAACATGTATGGTCAGGAAAATGAGAAATTACACCCCATTTATATATAATATATCAAAGTGCATAAATGCATTCTACTGTCATGTATATCTAATTAAAACAAAAAATAATTTTAAAAATGATTGATGAAATTTTTACCTATACAAATTAAAACTAGGTCAGAAACTGGTGAAATATTAATATCTTTAAATATTGCACTTCTTAACAAAATGCCTCTATAATTCTTTCAATAAGAAACAAAAACATACACCTGAATATATATTTTCCTTAAAGTACTTACCAGTGTGGAATTAAATTCTCTTTCCTTATTTAAAAGTATATCTACTCTTACACTTATAAAAAGGGTGTGAATAGATGGAAATCAGTTTGAATCTAATTTTCATTGAAGGGAAATACATATGCATTTAGCCGATATAGTCTTAAGTAGATTAATCATTTAATAAAAAAAATCCCCAAATTTTGTATTTCTAAATAAGAATATTGCCTGTGTATTTTGATAATGAAGAAATTGTTATATAAAGGTGTAGTTGTATATCCCTTCCAAATTAGATATTATAACATAATTTTCTAAAGAAAACAATAGGTGGTGGGAAGGATAGATATGTTATTGGCATCAGTTTTGCTGACTTCTCAGAGCTGAATATCTTGTTTTATCTACTTTTCTAGTATTCTGTTACCTCAAATTCCATTATATTAATAAATGTAGGTATCCAACAAAATATAATGAAGTCTGTAGATAAAAATTACATTGCAGTAATCATTCCAGGGATGTTAGCAGACACACCACTGACTTTTTAAAAAATCTTATGAGACCCATAAAGGGCAGCCTTTGTTTAATAGCAACTTTTGACATTTATTACTTTGCTTCTAACAATTTTTTCTCTTCAATTTATGAACTCATAAGTGCATTATTTCTTTTCTTGAATATCATGCTACCACTGATATTCTAACTTGTTCTTATTTTCCGGTTTAAATGCACAGAGTTCTAATACAGTGTCCTTAAGTAATGGGCAGAAATCTGTGACTGCAAAGCCAATGTTTCTAATGAAAGTAAGAATATTTGCCATTGAAGGAAATACAGATATGATAAAAAATTTTAACAAAAAAATAAAATACATGTACATATAAACCTTCCAGTGTTTTATGTGATTGTGTGTGTGTAGGTAAATTCATATGCATGTGTTGTGTGGTATAATGATATATAAAAATTATGTTTTGTATTTTTAATTTAACTGAGAAATAAGTTGATTTAAATTTATTTGTTCTGATTTTATAAGTCTGCTTTTATTTATGATCACATCTCACAGGTTAGCTTTTATGATATTTCTGATAAATACTTGCTTTTCACATAATATATCATCCTGTATTTAACTTTCTTCTTTTCTCAAGGTTAAATATTTTTCATTTAAATGTCATGCTTTATAACTACCTCTCTGTTCTCTTTCTGTTTTAGTACTATCCCTCTCTTTATTTACATAAGAAAAATGAAGTTATGCCAGTATAGTGATACTCTTGTCAAGAAGAGACCACAGATGGTGGTTCCACAAACTTACAATTGGACTGAACAATTTCTACCATCCACCATTTTTATAGTTACTTTTCTATGTTTAGAAATGCAAATACTTTTGTGTTATGAAAGTCTTTAATATTTAGTAGAATAACATGCTATGTTAATTTGTGGCCAAGAAGCAATAGGCCATATGATATAATTAGGTATGTAATGGGCTATATTGTCTAGGTGTGTAAAGTACACTCTATGAGGTTTACATAACAAAATTACCTAGTGATGCATTTTTCAGAAAGTATTCCCATCGTTTGTACTATTGTGCTTGGAATATCAGTACAAAAGTGAATATAATATGTATTTAAACAAGAAAGTAAAATCATGAGCAATTCAATTTAAAAACATAATCTAAAAACTTTATTTTTATTTTACCCTTTTTTAAGGGGCAGTTTAATGGGGATTGAACTCAGAGGCACTTTACCTTTTAGCCACATTCCCACACATTTTTATTTTTTATTTTGATATTGATTCTAAGTTTCTGAGGGCTTTGCCCTTTTAAAAATAAACTTTATTATGTATATTTAAGTAGATAAGATGATATTATGGGATACATATAAATAGAAAAATAATGGTTATTCTAGTGAAATAAATTAAATTAACGTATTCATCATCTCACATAATATCCGTTTTTTGGTGTGGCAAAAGCAGCCAAAATCCATTCATTTAGCAAACATCCTGAATACAGTTTTATTGACTACAGTCCTCAGGATGCTGCACATTAGATTTCTAGACTTGTTCCCCCAACATGCACGCTGATTTGTATCCTTCAACTTACCTCTCCCCAACCCTTTCTTTCAAAACACACCACTCATACCTACCATTTTGTTCTTCATGTCTGTATATTTGGCATTTTATAAAAAAAAGTTTACATGAATAAATTAGATAATGCAATATTTTATCTTTCTGTGTCTGACTTATTTCCCTTAGCAGAATGTCTTTTTTAAATTAATTATTTTTTATTTATTAACAGCAACATATTACAATTCATATTACACATATAGAGGACAACTTTTCATATCTCTGGTTGTATACAAAGTATATTCACACCAATTTGTGTCTTCAAACATGTACTTTGGAAAATAATGTCCATCACCTTCCACTAACTCATTTATAATCCCATGCTCCATCCCTTTCCCTCCCACCACTCTGCTCTATCTAGAGTCTATCTATTCCTCCTATGCTCCCCCTCCCTATCCTACTATGAATTAGCCTCCATATATCACAGAAAACATTCGGCATTTTTTGGCTAATTTCACTTAGCATTATCTTTACCAACTCTATTCATTTTCCTGAAAATGCCATTATTTTGTTCTCTTTTATTGCCGAGTAATATTCTATTGTGTATATATGCCATATTTTTTAAATCCATTCATCTATTGAAGGGCATCTAGGGTTGTGTCCCTGTCATATGCTGTTTTTAAGTCCTTTGGGTATAGACCAAAGAGAGGGATAGCAGGGTCAAATGGTAGATCCATTCCTGATTTTCCAAGAAACCTCCATACTGCTTTCCATATTGACTGCACTAATTCGCAGTCCCACCAGTAGTGTATGAGTGTACTTTTCTCCCCACATCCTCACCAACACTTATTTTTGGTTTGTATTCATAATAGTTGCCATTGTGACTGGAGTGAGCTGAAATCTTAGAGTAGTTTTAATTTGCATTTCTCTAATTGCTAGAGATGATGAACATTTTTTTCATATATTTGTTGATTGGTTGTATATGATCTTCTGAGAAGTGTCTGTTCAGGTCCTTAGCCCATTTATTGATTGGGTCATTTGTGTTTTTGTTGTTGTTTTTGTTTGTTTGTTTGTTTTTTGGTGCTTAGCTTTTTGAGTTCTTTATATACCCTAGAAATTAGTGCTCTATCTGACGTGGGAGGGGTAAAGATTTTCTCCCAAGATATAAGCTCTCTATTAACCTCACAGATTGTTTCTGTGTTTATCCATGGTATAATAAATGATAAGATCTTTCTTTATAAGGCTGAATAATATATATATATGTATGATGTAAATATATATATATATATATATATATATATATATATATATATATATATAGCATTTTCTTTATCCATCTGTTCACTGAACAACATTTAGGTAGTTTTTATATCTTAGTTATTTCAAATAACATTTTAGTGAACATCAAAGTACAAATAACATTATGGAGTGGTTTGTTTTTTGTTGTTGTTTGTTTGTTTTGTTCTGTTTTATTCCCCCGTGGGTTTATACTCAAAAAGAGAATGCTAGGTCATAAGAAAGTTCTGTTTTTAATTCTTTGGGGACCTCTATACCATTTTCCATGATTGTTGCAATAATCTACAATGTCACCAACAGTGTATGAGTTTCTTTTCTTCACACCATTCTTAATATCTAGTATCTTTTGATTTTTTAACAATAGTTATCATAAAGAATATAAGATGCTATGTCCTAGTGGTTTGTATTGTCATTTTTGGATGACTAGTGATGAGTACCTTTTTATACTTCTTAACCATTTTATATCTTCTTCTAAGAAACATCTATCTATTCAGGTCCTTAGACCAAATAAAAAAAATTTTTGAATTATTTGTTTTTCTGCTAAAAACAATAGTATGAGTTTTGCTAATTTTGGATACTATCATCTTATCAGATACATAGATTACAAATATTTTTACATATCCATAGGCCACTTTCTTTATTGTTTACCTTTGCTATGTAGAAACATTTTATTTGATGAGTCACATTCCTTTTCACTTTTATAGTTTGAGCTTTTTATGTGATGTCCACAAAATCAGTGCTAAGTCAACGTTCAGGACTTTTCTCCTATGTTTTCTTCCAGGAGCGTTCGGTTTTCAAGCCTTATATTCCAGTCTTGTATCCATTTTGAATTTACTTTTATGTATAGTAAAAGAATTAGTATTTTGCCTATAAAAATCAGTCTCTAACACTGTAATTGAAGATCCTATCTTTTTTCCATTGCAAAATCTTGGTGACTTTGTCAAAAAGTAATCAGTCTTATCTTGTTTTGATTTATTTCTGGGCACTGTGTTCTGTTCTACACTTGCATATTTGTCTCTTTTTATATCAGTTGCATACAGTTACCATAGGTTGGTAATATAGGTTTCTTTTTTAAACATCAAGTTCTATTTATTTTTATTGGTTTTCTTTAGTTATACACAACATTAGGACTCATTTTGCAAAATTATAAATACATGGAATATAATTTGTTCTAATTCAGTCCCTAGAACTTCCCTTTTCCCTTGCTTTCATCCTCTTACTCTTCCCTTCCCTCTATTCTAGTGATCTTTCTGCTCTTTAGTTATAGTTTTTAAACATAATTTTAAATTAAGAAGTAAGTTGCCTTTAACTTTATTTTTCTCAGAAGACACAAATAAATGAAAAGCTTTTTTAAATCAGTGTTTTATAGTTTTCCATGAACAAGGTGTTTTATCTCCTTGGTTAGATTTTTTTCTTAAAAAATATATATGTATATATATATATATATATATATATATATATATATATATAGTGTTTAGGGTAAGTGCTTTATCAATTTTATTATATAAAACCAAATTATTTTCCAAAGTGGATATCTAACTTTTTTTTTAAACTATAAAACAGCAGTGGAAAGCATTACAATTCTTATTACACATATAGTATTCTTAAGTATACTTTGATGATATTGAAATTGCAGTTGTTTTCTTAATTTTTTAGCTATATTTTCATGTATATATGCAATGCTGCTGAGTTTTATATGTTGATTTAATATCCTGCAATCTTACTGAATTTGTTTGAGTGCTAACAGTTTTTTGTTTGTTTTCTTGTGGAGTCTGAGGGTTTTTACATATTATATGTCATCTGTTCATAGGAATAATTTTACTTCTTTCTTTCTGATTTGAATGGCTTTTGTTTCCTTTTTTTTCCGATTGCTCTTGGTACTATTTCTAATACTATGTTGAAAGGAAGTGGCACAAGTGGGCATCCTTACACGGAATCTTATAGCAAAAGATTTTAAGTTTTAAGTTTTCCCCCACCGATAGGATGTTAGCTGTGAATTTTTCATAGATAGTTTTTATAATAATGAAGATCTTTCCTCTATTCCTAAACTATTGAGCAATTTTGTCAAGAAAGAATGTTGAATGTTGTTAAGTGCTTTTCCTGGTCAATTAATATGATCATGTGGTTTTTATTTTTAATTTCTTTTAGTAGGATATATCATATTAATTTATTTGTTTATATTAAACCAGCTTTACATGCCAAGGATTAATTATAATTGTTCATGACATATAATTATTTTGATGTTATTACATTTAGTTGGCTAATACTTAACTAAGAATATTTTTTTCATCAGTATTCTTCAGTGATATTTGCCTGAGGTTTTCTTTCCTTTGTTGGTTTTAGGTATCAAAATGATTCAAATGTGAAATGTTCCTTATGGCTATATTTTTTAGAACAATTTAAGAAGTATTTATATTAATTCTTCTCTAAAAAGTTGTATAGAATTTAGTGGTGAAGCCATTTGGCCATGAACTTTTCTTCCGTGGAAGATTTAATTATTCCTTTAAACTTTTCTTGTCATTGTTCTTTTCATTGGTAATTTTGAGCTCTGCATTTATTTTTGATTCAATCAAAATTATGCTAAGGCAAATGATAAGAAACACACTACCAAAACCTATGGGATGCAGCACAAAGCAGTTCTAAAGGGAAATTTATAGCAATGAAATAGTACATCCAAAAGAATGAAGATCTCAAATGACGTTACACTTGAAAGAAGTAGCAAATAAAGAAGAGACTGTTATGGTTTCAATGTGAGGTGTCCCCAAAATCTCATGTGTGAGACAATACAAGAAGAGTTAGAGGAGAAATGAATCAGTGAAACCCAATCAGTGAATTATCAATTGAGTGGTAACTAAAGGCAGGTGGAGGAGATGGGTCATTGGGGACAGGATTTGGGGATATATATTTTATAACTGGTAAGCAGTGTCCGTCTTTCTCTCTGCTCTCTGATCATCATGTGAGCTGCTTCCCTCTGCCATACTCTTCCACCATGATGTTCTGCCTCACCTTGAGCCCAAAGGAATGGAGCTATCTCCTAAATCAACTTTTCTTCCTCTACAACTTTTCTGGTCAATTTTTTAGTCATTGCAGCACAAAAGGTCACTAAAACACCAACTAAATCTAAAGTTGAAAGAAGTAAAAGGTAATAAAGATCAGGGAAAAAAAAGTATTATAAAAAATAGAAGAATCAATAAAATTAAGAGTTTGTGAAAAAAATAATGAACAAACAGGTAGTCTATGCAAAAAAGAGAGAAGAATCAAATAAAAAAAGTGAAAGAGAAGAAATTAAACAGATTGCACAGAAATAGAGAGATCATAAAGTGCTCTCCTTAGTCCATCTTGTGCCATAAAAATAGAATACCGTTACAGAGTAAGTTTTACTGGATAGAGACTTTCATCTTACAGTACCCAAGGCTTTTTGAAAAGTTCAGGGTTAAAGGAAATCTAGTGAAGTTTTTCTTACTGTGTCATTTTATGGCACAAGGCAGAAGGGCAGAAGCACATGAGAACATGCATGATAGGGAGAGGAAGAGGCAGTCAAACTTACTTTCAAAGCAGATTCAGTCTCACAATAATGAACCCACTGTCAGGAGTTGGCATTAGTCTATTCATGTGCAAGAGCCTCACATTCTGATCACCCCTTTCAGGATCCTCCTCAACAATGAGGATTAAATTTACAAAACGTGAGATTTGGAGGTCATGTTAAAACCACAGTTCTGTGGTAAACGAGTGTATGCCAGCAAAGTAGATAATCTATAGGAAATGCACATCTTTTTATTGTCCCCATTTTAATATATAAAAGGGAAATCTTTACATTGTCTGTAGAAAAATTACTATTCCATTAGTTTTTATTATACAAGTCAATATTTTAAAAAAATATTCTGCTTAAGTTTTTGTTTTATCAGATGCAGTTTAATAAGATATTTTTGATTGAACATTATATTCCAAATTTGGCAGGTATAATTTTAATGATTCTTCTTGACAAATGTTTGACCTGAGTACTTTAAGACACAGTGACATGGTAGATAGATAAATAATACATGCATTTTGCATAGGTAGAAGGTTTTTAAATCAATGCTTGCTTTTAATTTTGATGTATCTGGAGGAAAGTGGGAGCTGATTTCCTCATGCATCAGATTTCTAGATGCAACACACCCATACATTTTTTCCACATGAGAAGTTTTACTTGGTTTTATTTCTAAGGCAGCCAGTATTTCAGCTATTTCAGCTATTCTCTTGTCTTCTGATTTACACTACAATTTTCAGATACCTATATCTGAACAATAGGAAAAACCATGTACAAAGTGATATAACCCATAAGGCTCCACAGTCTATATAAAGACAGTGTTATTCTGTTACAAAAAAAAAGGGCAATTTCAACTTATTTTCTCCATTACACAGAATATTCCCTAATAAATACATAAGACAAGAGACCCATTCAAGATATTTGTCAAACAAAGTATCCATAAATATTTTTAATAGTTTAAAATTGTAATAGCAAATAGTTGCTGTTTGTTTAATATATCAGTCAGTATTTAGGTGTTTTGAAAATGTTATCTTTTTTAATTCTCACATTAAAACATATAAGTTTAGGAATAAAATTGTCCTCATTATGCTTTCAAGGAAATTAAGATACAGACAGACTAATCTCCTTGTCCCAAGTCAGAAAGTATTTTTGAAATTACACGACAGGTTGTCTGGGTCTGACTTTGACTATCTAAATTGTATGCTATGCTGTATGGCTAGAACCCAGAGCAGAGGCTAATGTGTGTAAGTATGGGGATGTACTCTTCAAATCTTCAACTAGCCACAGGGGTTAGGAATGGTTTTGTAGGGGAGGAATATATGGAAAACAGGATTGGTCTTCCAATCTCTGAAAATTAGGAAAAGGTTGGTTTCCCAAAATGATGGATCAACAAATATTTTCTGTTGTAAAATGTATGAGATGAATTTATATAAAATGGAACACAGTGTGGAAATTTAAAAATAACATTTTATAAAATATAATATACTCCTGTCATTCTACAAAGTGAAAAATGAAGCAACCATACAATATAATAAAAGTTTTATTATGTAGTAAATATTCAACAGATAAATACTAAATATAAGTATTCATCTGTTTAAAAATATAAGTTGGTCATGGAGGGATTAGATATGATATTCAGATGATAATTAGTGTTTTCATCTTTCTAGTCATTAATATATATATGATTAATTTTAATTAGAATATATATATATATATATATATATATATATATATATATATATATATATATATGTATGCATGCAATTTTACAACATATAACCTAAACCAATCCCCACTAGCTAGCAAAACAGTTAATTTAATTTAATCAAGCTGTTTTTTTCTGGTTATAAAACACTAGTTTGCTATACTTATGTTTCTGAAACTGTTTCTCTTTTTAGTAGAAAAAGCTTTTGAATAATAATTGAATAAACTTTTTACATCTTTTTTTTTCAAATAAATCTTAGGATTTTTATATTTATTAGTTTAGATATTTTTTTAAAAAAAGTTGAGCTTAGAACTTGACGACTTGCCCTTTTCTCTCCTTGTTTCCCCATTGAAAACATTCATATCTATCATGGTCAGTAGGTCTCAGAATCCCCTTTGTGGTTTGTCCTTCTTCCAGAAAATCCTCTTATTCTGACAGCCATGGCTATTGTGTATGCTGTCATATTGCTGCTTTATGGAATGCAATGGGGATCATTGAACTTTTTGTCCCACATCACATTATGAGGATGGTGCTTGCCACATTTGGACACAGAATGTTTGGTGCATTTTAGGGATATTCTGCATATTTCCAGAAGGAACACTAACATAGAAAGTTCTAACTTTGTTTAAAAAATAGGTTGAGATATTATGACACTTCTTACTATATCAAATAACCCCAAGTTGAAATTTTTAACAATTTATTGATGTAGTATAATAATAATACTGAAATATTTCATAATAATACCTGAGATGCATGTATTGCTTTTATTTTGAGAAATCAAAATATTTAATTCTCCCAGATTCCTCAATATTTTTGAGAAATAATATTTTGCAAAATATAATGTTTTGTATCTAATATAGTATGGAGACAGAAGTTTAGATTGAGATTAAGTCAATTGACTTTTCAACTCCACTGAAAATTCAAAAAAAATTTCATTAAGCACTTATCATGTCTTAGGCATTTTTTTATGTGTTAGAATAAAATTGTGAAATAACTTGTTGAAAATCTCTGGCTTAAATAGGTTTTTTCATTCTTAATGAACAGAATGAAAATTAGGAACTATCTAATGAAATTTTGTTAGCTCTAGAGTTTCCTATGTTTATTGACTCCTCCACAAAATTTAAATATACTTTTCTTTTAAGTTTTCTAAATTGTTAATCAAATAAACAACTCTAGTAAATAAATTTCATAGAAAAGTTTATTGTCGTAAACTATGGCCCACAGAATTAAATAAATGATGGATATCCACAAGCTTAATCCAATGCAACCCAATTATATTCTTTTATTTTACATGTTTTATCTATAAGAGGAAGGTGCTTGTCTGTTTACAATATCAGGTATCTGTTGCAGTTGCCTCTGTGAGAATTTTAACATTAAAGAATACCAGAATAATATGACAAAATTACGTAGAAATTCAAACCCAGATGTATGGGAAAATTTGGATAAACAAATTTTCCAAACAAAGAATAATGTTTGGAGAAAAAAGATGCTGTGTAGTACTAGATTGTTCTATGAAACCATGGTATTTGTTAATGGAATGGATTTTTTATTATTATCAGAAAGAATAGTGAAAGACTTTGGAATGTCTGATTCAGTATCTTTCATTGGAAAATTAAGTGTGTTCTAGCATACTGTTTCATAACCACCTTCATTGTCTGTTTTGTGATGCTATAAATTGTAGAAATTTGAAAACAATACAAATTTGTTAAGTTTACAGGGAAGCTAATAAGTTTTGTCCAGTGTACTAGCTATTTCCCTGTGTACAAACCTGTTTGTTTAAATATTTGTTTCAACATTCCTTTTCTGTGTATATATGTGTGACTTTTTAATTTTCCTTTGATGCTGTAACATCAGATAAAACCCCGCATAAAATAATGAGTTGAATACTATCTCTCACATACATTTATTTTTTATTGCTGTGATAGTCATAATTTTGCAATTTTAATATTTTTTGTCTCATGCATTTCTGTTCACAAAAATTAGATCAGTTATTATAATAAGAATCCTTTCTAATTTTTCCTTCTTTAAAAAATGTATTTTAATTGAGGTGTCCAGAAGGTACTGATCCCTTGATGACATGTCACATATCTGGGCTTGATATATATACTTTACCCACAACATCAGACACACAGATATACTTCATATTTCAATATGGTTTCTGTTACTTGTATACATTCTGTACAGCCTTTAATGACAAAGATGTCCAGTGATGCTAAGTGAGGTACAATTATCATTATATCTCAATGATTTTATATAAAATACCCCCAAATCAAATATAAGATATTATAGTAAGTTTCACATGTAAATTTTAAAAATAAAACAGTTTTTATATAGTACAAAGTTTCAAAAGATAATAGATGATTCTCTTCATACTTTGGGGTGAAAAAATGGTCTTCAATTATTTATATACATGCTATTGCAAACTGTCTGACTTTTAGTAGTGATGTGACATGCTTAAATAAAAATTCTCTGTCTTCAAGCATGAAACTAATATAGTTATATTTACTAGGAATATTGTTCTCAATTCTTGTTGGTACTCCTGCTCAAAATAAATATGCAAGCCATCACATATCAAAATAACTCAAATTGGCTTTATTAGCTTCACAATGTATCTACAAACATATAAACAAGGCAGTTTTCAGTTAAATTATTGATAACCTTCTTCAGCATCTACTAGTTCTTTTCAATGGAGAAGTAAACATCCATGAAAAAAAGCCATAAAAATGGTCAATTAAGTTATACTGGCCCCCTCCCCCTGTGCCGGCATAGTAGAGAGAACTGGGACCAAAGACAGAGCAGGCCCAGCGGCCTGCTGAGGGGCAGAGCCGCCCCCCACCCCCCTCGCCTGCCAGGTAGGGGAAGGGTGACCACCGACAGAAAAGGCCCAGTGGCCCGCGGCGGGACAGAGCTTCCAATCACTCCTGCAAGGTAGGCGGGCCTGCGACCCACCGGCAGAAGAGGAGCAGCGGCCTGCTGAGAGGCAGAGCCGCCCCCTCCCCCCCGCGCCTGCAAGGTAGTCGGAACTGAGACCACCATCAGAACAGGTCAGACCTGCAACTGAGAGACAGAACAGGCCCAGTGGCCTGAGGAAGGGTAGAGCCGCCCCCCCCCACGCCTGCAAAGTAGGCGGACCTGCGACCCACTGGCAGTACAGCCCCAGAGGCCTGCAGAGGGGCAGTGCCGCTGCCTGCGCCTGCAAAGTAGGCAGAACGGCGACCACCGACAGAACAAGCCTAGCGGCCCGCAGAGGGACAGAGCCGCCGCCCGCGCCTGCAAGGACGGCGGACCTGCTACCGACTGGCAGAGCAGGCCCAGCGGCCTGCCGGCGTGGTAGGCACATTGCCCCAATTGGCGGAGGGGCAGAGCCGCCGCTCGTGCCTGCGAGGGAGACTTTGCAACTATACAAGACCAATATAAATATATAGGGGGAAAATTCAATAGCACAACAGTTTCACCAAGAAGAAAGGAACGCGAACAGTATGAAGAGACAAGGAAAGAAAGGACCACAAGCATTGCAGGTCAACTCATCTTTAGAAGAGGTAATAGCTGCAGCTGATGGAATGTCAGATAAAGAATTCAGGATATACATGCTTCAGATGATCTGGAGTCTCAAGGAAGACATCAGACAGCAAAATCAGACAATGAAAGATCACTTCAACAATGAATTACATAAACAAATCCAAGAAGCAAAAGATCAACTATACAGGGAAATAGAGGTTATAAAAAACAAACAAACAGAAATCCTAGAAATGCAGGAAGCAATAAGCCAACTTAAAAACTCAATTGAGAATACTACCAGCAGAGTAGAACACTTAGAAGACAGAACATCAGACAATGAAGATAAAGTATTTCAACTTGAAAAGAACATAGACAGCTCAGCAAGACTGTTAAGAAACCATGAGCAGAACATCCAAGAAATATGGGATAACATCAAGAGACCAAATTTAAGAGTCATTGGGATACAGGAAGGAACAGAGTTTCAAACCAAAGGAATGAGCAATCTATTCAATGAAATAATTCGAGAAAACTTCCCAGACTTGAAGAATGAGACAGAACCCCAAATCCTAGAAGCCTACAGGACGCCGAATGTGCAAAATCATAAGAGACCCACACCTAGACACATTATAATGAAGATGCCCAACATACAGAATAAGGAGAGAATTTTAAAAGCTACAAGAGAAAGGAAGCAGATCACATTTAGGGGTAAGCCAATCAGGATAACAGCTGATCTTTCAACACAGACTCTGAAAGCTAGAAGATCCTGGAATAACATATTTCAAACACTGAAAGAAAATGGGTTCCAACCAAGAATTGTGTTTCCAGCGAAATTAAGCTTCAGGATGGAAGATGAAATTAAAACCTTCCACGATAAACAAAAGTTAAAAGAATTTGCAGCTAGAAAACCATCTCTTCAAAACATCCTTGGCAAAACATTACAGGAAGAGGAAATGGAAAATAACAATGAAAACCAACAGTGGGAGGTAGGACACTAAAGGGGGGAAAATAATCAAAGTGGAAAACAAACCATGTTTAGTAACATAAATAAACAAATATGGCTGGAAGAACAACCCATATCTCAATAATAACCCTAAATGTTAATGGCTTAAACTCACCAATCAAGAGACACAGGCTAGTAGAATGGATCACAAAACAAGACCCAACAATATGCTGCCTACAGGAGACGCATTTGATAGGAAAAGACATACATAGGCTGAAGGTGAAAGGTTGGGAAAAATCATATCACTCATATGGACTTCGGAAACAAGCAGGAGTATCCATACTCATATCAAATAAAATAGATTTTAAGCCAAAGTTAATCAAAAGGGATAAAGAGGGACACTACATACTGCTCAAGGGAACCATACACCAACAAGACATAACAATCATAAATATATATGCCCCAAACAATGGTGCAGCTATGTTCATCAAACAAACTCTTCTCAAGTTCAAGAGTCTAATAGACCACCATACAATAATCATGGGAGACTTCAACACACCTCTCTCACCACTGGACAGATCTTCCAAACAAAAGTTGAATAAGGAAACCATAGAACTCAATAACACAATTAATAACCTAGACTTAATTGACATATATAGAATATACCACCCAACATCAAACAGTTACACTTTTTTCTCAGCAGCACATGGATCCTTCTCAAAAATAGATCATATATTATGTCACAGGGAAACTCTTAGACAATACAAAGGAGTAGAGATAATACCATGCATCCTATCTGATCATAATGGAATGGAACTGAAAATCAACGATAAAAGAAGGAAGGAAAAAGAATATATCACTTGGAGAATGAACAATAGGTTACTGAATGATCAATGGGTTATAGAAGACATCAAGGAGGAAATTAAAAAATTCTTAGAGATTAATGAAAACACAGACACAACATATCGGAATCTATGGGACACATTGAAAGCAGTTCTAAGAGGAAAATTCATTGCTTGGAGTTCATTCCTTAAAAAAAGAAAAAACCAACAAATAAATGATCTCATACTTCATCTCAAAATCCTAGAAAAAGAAGAGCAAAACAACAGCAAAAGAAGTAGAAGGCAAGAAATAATTAAAATCAGAGCTGAAATCAATGAAATCGAAACAAAAGAAACAATTGAAAAAATTGACAAAACTAAAAGTTGGTTCTTTGAAAAAATAAACAAAATCGACAGACCCTTAGCCATGCTAGCGAAGAGAAGAAGAGAGAGAACTCAAATCACTAACATACGGGATGAAAGAGGCAATATCACAACAGACACTTCAGAAATACAGAAGATAATCAAAAATTATTTTGAATCCTTATACTCCAATAAATTAGAAGATAGTGAAGGCATAGATAAATTTCTTAAGTCATATGATCTGCCCAGATTGAGTCAGGAGGATATAGACAACCTAAACAGACCAATATCAATTGAGGAAATAGAAGAAACCATCAAAGGACTACCAACTAAGAAAAGCCCAGGACCAGATGGGTATACAGCAGAGTTTTACAAAACCTTTAAAGAGGAACTAATACCAATACTTTTCAAGCTACTTCGGGAAATAGAAAAAGAGGGAGAACTTCCAAATTCATTCTACGAGGCCAACATCACCCTGATACCTAAACCAGACAAAGACACTTCAAAGAAAGAAAACTACAGACCAATATCTCTAATGAACCTAGATGCAAAAATCCTCAATAAAATTCTGGCCACTCGGATACAAAGGCACATCAAAAAAATTGTGCACCATGATCAAGTAGGATTCATCCCTGGGATGCAAGGCTGGTTCAATATAAGGAAATCAATAAATGTTATTCACCACATCAATAGACTTAAAAATAAGAACCATATGATCATCTCGATAGATGCGGAAAAAGCATTCGACAAAGTACAGCATCCCTTTATGTTCAAAACTCTAGAAAAACTAGGGATAACAGGAACATACCTCAATATTGGAAAAGCAATCTATGCTAAGCCTCAGGCTAGCATCATTCTGAATGGAGAAAAATTGAAGGCATTCCCTCTAAAATCTGGAACAAGACAGGGATGCCCTCTCTCACCACTTCTGTTCAACATAGTCCTCGAAACACTGGCCAGAGCAATTAGACAGACGAAAGAAATTAAAGGCATCAAAATAGGAAAAGAAGAACTTAAATTATCACTATTTGCAGATGACATGATTCTATACCTAGCAGACCCAAAAGGGTCTACAAAGAAACTATTAGAGCTAATAAATGAATTCAGCAAAGTGGCAGGATATAAAATCAACACGCATAAATCAAAGGCACTCCTGTATATCAGCGACAAATCCTCTGAAATGGAAATGAGGACAACCACTCCATTCACAATATCTTCAAAAAAAATAAAATACTTGGGAATCAACCTAACAAAAGAGGTGAAAGACTTATACAATGAAAACTACAGAACCCTAAAGAGAGAAATAGAAGAAGATCTTAGAAGATGGAAAAATATACCCTGTTCATGGATAGGCAGAACTAACATCATCAAAATGGCGATATTACCAAAAGTTCTCTATAGGTTTAATGCAATGCCAATCAAAATCCCAACGGCATTTCTTGTAGAAATAGAGAAAGCAATCATGAAATTCATATGGAAAAATAAAAGACCCAGAATAGCAAAAACAATGCTAAGCAGGAAGTGTGAATCAGGCGGTATAGCGATACCAGACTTCAAACTATACTACAGAGCAATAGTAACAAAAACAGCATGGTACTGGTACCAAAACAGGCGGGTGGACCAATGGTACAGAATAGAGGACACAGAAACCAATCCACAAAACTACAACTATCTTATATTTGATAAAGGGTCTAAAAGCATGCAATGGAGGAAGGATAGCATCTTCAACAAATGGTGCTGGGAAAACTGGAAATCCATATGCAACAAAATGAAACTGAATCCCTTTCTCTCGCCATGCACAAAAGTTAATTCAAAATGGATCAAGGAGCTTGATATCAAATCAGAGACGCGCCGTCTGATAGAAGAAAAAGTTGGCTACGATCTACAGTCGGTGGGGTCGGGCTCCAAATTCCTCAATAGGACACCCATAGCACAAAAGTTAATAACTAGAATCAACAAATGGGACTTACTCAAACTAAAAAGTTTTTTCTCAGCAAAAGATACAATAAGAGAGGTAAATAGAGAGCCTACATCCTGGGAACAAATCTTTACTCCTCACACTTCAGATAGAGCCCTAATATCCAGAGTATACAAAGAGCTCAAAAAATTAGACAATAAGAGAACAAACAACCCAATCAACAAATGGGCCAAGGACCTGAACAGACACTTCTCAGAGGAGGACATACAGTCAATCAACAAGTACATGAAAAAATGCTCACCATCTCTAGCAGTCAGAGAAATGCAAATCAAAACCACCCTAAGATACCATCTCACTCCAGTTAGATTGGCAGCCATTATGAAGTCAAACAACAACAAGTGCTGGCGAGGATGTGGGGAAAAGGGTACACTTGTACATTGCTGGTGGGACTGCAGATTGGTGCAGCCAATTTGGAAAGCAGTATGGAGATTTCTTGGAAAGCTGGGAATGGAGCCACCATTTGACCCAGCTATTCCCCTTCTCGGTCTATTCCCTAAAGACCTAAAAAGAGCATGCTACAGGGACACTGCTACATCGATGTTCATAGCAGCACAATTCACAATAGCTAGACTGTGGAACCAACCTAGATGCCCTTCAATGGATGAATGGATAAAAAAAATGTGGCATTTATACACAATGGAGTATTACTCTGCATTAAAAAATGACAAAATCATAGAATTTACAGGGAAATGGATGGCATTAGAGCAGATTATGCTAAGTGAAGCTAGCCAATCCCTAAAAAACAAATGTCAAATGTCTTCTTTGATATAAGGAGAGTAGCTAAGAACAGAGTAGGGTCGAAGAGCATGAGAAGAAGATTAACATTAAACAGGGATGAGAGGTGGGAGGGAAAGGGAGAGAGAAGGGAAAATGCATGGAAATGGAAGGAGACCCTCAGAGGTATACAAAAGTACATACAAGAGGAAGTGAGGGGAAGGGGAAAAATAATACAAGGGGGACAAACGAATGTCAGTAAAGGGGGCAGAGAGAGAAGAGGGGAGGGGAGGGGAGGGGAGGGGAGGGGGGATAGTAGAGGATAGGAAAGACAGCAGAATACAACAGACACTAGTATGGCAATATGTAAATCAATGGATGTGTAACTGATGTGATTCTGCAATCTGTATATGGGGTAAAAATGGGAGCTCATAACCCACTTGAATCAAATTGTGAAATATGATATATCAAGAACTATGTAATGTTTTGAACAGCCAACAATAAAAAATAAAAAAAAAAAAAAAAAAAAAAAAAAAGTTATACTATTGTCCGGGTAGCTGCTTTCCCTATGTACATCCAAATCATGCACATTTATAATTTTGAGTTTATTATATTTCCTTAATTTATAAATAGCAATTATAATCTTTTTCAATAGTATAGGTATACTAAGTGTCCTCTCTGTAATTTTATTTTATTTTTTACATTTGCATGTGGAGACCATATGCTAAGTTTTTGGATCTATGATAATCTCATAAAATATTTTTTACAATTAAAAAGCTTTAATTTGTTAGTACCAGATAGGCATTTTTGTATGTCTAATCATTTACAGAACTTATTTTTAAAAGAAAATATAGCAAAATTGAAATTATATGTTTAGTCTTCATTTTGTAAAACAATGTCCTCTACACTTCAAAAATGTATCACTGCTTCATAATTTAAAGGCACAATGCATGGAGATCTCATCAGTTTTTTTTTTTTGTTTGTTTTTGTAGCTTGGAAAAAGTAATGTGCACTTTTAAAAATTAATATCTATAGTTGTTTTATTCTTTGGGAAAAGATACTCTAAGATTGTAGTTATTAATATGAGCATGTGATAAAATGATTGTCTTAATATGAAAACTTAACAATTTTTTATTCTTTCTTACTTTTTTGCACCAGTAAAATCAAGCACAAGTATTTTCCATATACTCCTAGGAGGTTTTAAATATTAGTCCTTTCAACAATCTTTAAGAATGTAGAAGAGGTTTTTCAGTTGTAATGAGTTTACCTATAGACTTATTGGATTTTTGAACAGTCCCTGTGTACAATGGTTTGAATGTCATCAAAACTCACCCTGAAATTTAATTGCCATTGTAATAATATCAAA
The DNA here is from genome assembly GCF_047511675.1 of Marmota flaviventris. Classification (NCBI taxonomy): domain Eukaryota; kingdom Metazoa; phylum Chordata; class Mammalia; order Rodentia; family Sciuridae; genus Marmota; species Marmota flaviventris. Next base: position 55,464,171 of record NC_092500.1, on the reverse strand, counting down.
AAGTGTAGCTTTTGAATGTGATAGATTGATGCCATTATGGTAGGAATGGATTCCTGATTAAAAAAGATTAAGTTAATCCCCCTTCCTCCCTCATGTGCTTCTTTGCCCTATCTGCCTTCTGCCATAGGATGATGCAGCACAAAGACCTTGGCCAGATGCTAACACTAGGCTCTTGAGCTTCACAAACTCCAGAACCATGAGTCAAATAAGCATCAATTCTATTGTTCACTAATTCTTTGTTCTGTGGTAATATGCTATGCTTTGGGAGATGGACTAAGAAACCAGAATGCAGTACAAAGTATATTGCAGCCTACGGTTCAGGATGAACCAGATAAATGGCTTTACCAAGGAGCTACTGTAAGAAAAATCCAAAATGATAAGTTTATATGGAATATAAGATTTGTTGCATACTACTGATCCAGTTACCCATCAGTGTAAATGAAGGACATTCACTGTTCATAAACTGCCACCTCCAATTACTAGTAGTAATGACCCTTATGTATACCACAAAGTTCTCTGTTTATGCCTGATTGCCCTACGTGCACAAATGCTAATGTGTTCATAAGCCAACCCTCTTGCCTCCATAAATTCTAGTGGAGTAAGTGCAAAAGACACTTAACAAAGAAATTCAAATAAGTTTGCTGTTCACTAAACTGGCAATCATCAGTGTTATCCACTTGTAAATAAACATAAAAAATATACTTGAACTGTCACAGAAAGGGTGAATTGATGACTTTCTAATATCTACAGAAACACCGTAAAATCTAAAGATGTTATATAAATAGATATATACAAATATATTACATTTATATTTATTTTAGGTTGGCTTTTACTGGCTGTAATATCTGAGGACTAGGGAGAATAGATCGTCTTTCCTCTTTTACCCTATTCTTACTACAACATAAATAAGAAAACTCATTCAACAGACCACCAAGTGAAAGAAATATCAGCCTTCTTTTTTTCTTCTTACTTATTTCTTTCCAAGAAAAGACTGATTAATTAGGGAAGACATTGTATTAATTAGGCTACACATGTAGGGTATTTACTTGTCTTCAACCTGAAAACATACTTCAACATTTTTAACATCTGTACTGAGATATAATTAACTTGCAAAGACTGCCAATATTTGATATGTAAAATTGATAAGTTGGGTCATATGCTAACATCTGTGATATTCTCTCACCATAATCAAAGAAATACATATCAAACACCACTCAAATTTCTTATATTCCTTTCATTTTTTATTTTTTGGTTTATTTTGTTGGTAAACACTGGGTTATATAAAATCTTAACAAATTTTGAAGTGTGTAATATTGTATTGTTAACTATGTTAATCAGCTTTCCATTACTGTGATGAATATTCCTGGGATAAGCAATTTAAAAGGAAAAAAATCTTTATTTGGGGTCATGGATCTGGAAGTTTGTCATTGGTTGTTTGGCTTCACTGCTTTTGTTCCTTTGGGAAGGCAGAACTTTTGATGGGGAACTTTTGGTGGTGTAATGAAGATGCTCACCTCATGATAACTGGGAAGCAAAAAGAAAGAGACAGGAAAGGTCTGGATCTCAATACTTCTTTCAAGAAAACATCTCTCAATTATCTATCTTCCATCCATTAGATTTCACCTCCAAAATTCCACCACAACCCAAGGCAACCAAGTGTTTGGCATATGAGCCTCTGAGGAACATATAAGGTCAGAGCAATAACATCAGCCAATTGTACAGCAGATTTCTAGAACTTAATCATTATGTATATCTGAAACTTCACACCCAGTAAACAACATTCATGTCCCCCATGCTCTATACACAGGTAACTACTATAGTGTTCTTCTCTTTTATAAGTTTAACTATTATGGATACTTCAGTTAAATGTAATCACACCGTATTTGTCCTTCTCTCACGAGCTTAATTTTCTTAGCAGACATTTCTTCAGAGGATATACAAATGTCCATTAGACACATGGAAAAAAAAAAAGATCCACATCACTAATTATCAGGAAAATACAAATAAAAACTACAAAGTCATACTTTGCAAACTTGTTAGAATGGGTACTGTTAAAAAAAAAGTGTTGGTTAGGAAGTGGACAACTTGAAGAAACTCTCTTTTACATCTGGTGGGAAAATGATGCAGTTGCTATGAGAAACAGTAGTGGAGTTTTTCCAAAAGATTAAAATAGAATTATCATTTGCCCCATTAATAAAATTTCTGGCTATTTATCTGGAAGGCTTGAAATCAAGATCCCATGTATATTGCAGCATATTAACAATAATCAAAATATAGAGACATCTCAAGCATTCATCAAAAACTCAATGAAAAAGAAGTTAATAACATGAAGTACATGCATAAAATGGAATATTTTTCTGCCTTACAAAATGAGGAAATTCTGTCATTCCCAATAACATGGATAAAAGTTGAAGACAGTATGATAAATAAAATACACCAATACATCTTTTATGTTAGTTTATGAATTGTTCCTAAGAGTTGTGTTCTCTCCCAAGGTTCCTGTTTATATGTAGGAAATAATATTTTTATTTTCCTCAGTATAATTGACAAATAAAAATTATATATAATCAAGCCATACAATGTGATATACATTGTGCACTGATTACTATGATCATGCTTATTAACATATATCTCTTCACATAGTTACTTTATGTGTGTGTGTGTGTGTGTGTGTGTGTGTGTGTGAGAGAGAGAGAGAGAGAGAGAGAGAGAGAGAGAGAGAGACTGAAAATCTCAAGCATGTTATTTTTAACTACAACTGCCATGTTGCACAGTAGGTCTCTAGAACTTATGCATTTTACTTATTTTTTTTTTTTTGAGAGAGAGAGAGAATTTTTTAATATTTATTTTCTAGTTTTCGGCGGACACAACATCTTTGTTTTTGTATGTGGTACTAAGGATCAAACCAGGGCCGCACGCATGACAGGTGGGCATGCTACTGCTTAAGCCACATCCCCAGCCCGAACTTATGCATTTTATATGTGTGTGTTTATATACCTTGAACAACATCTTCCTTACTTCCCATATCCCCATGACCACTGATAACCACAATTCTACTCTGTTTACATGAGTTTGACTATTATAAATTCTATGTATGAGTTATATTATATAGTATTCGTCATTTTGTGCTTCACTTGCTTGACTTCTTTCATTCCAAGTTCACCTATATTGTCACAAATGTCAGAATTTCCTTTTTTAAAAAGGCTGCATTGTATAAGAGGGGAACCTGTCATTATCAGTATTATGATGATAAGAACATTGGGTTTTAGACGTTACAATCAACTCAATGCCTGCAAATTTGATGAGTTAAATAACATGGATCAATTTTTGAAAGACACAATTTACCAAAACAAACGTGAAAAACTAGGTAATACAAATAGGATTTTTTTCAGTAATTGTTAATTATCCAAAACACAGAGCACCAACCTCAGCTAGATTTACTGATGAATTTTTCTGTTTAAAGAAAAAATAATACAAGACTCTACAATGACTCTCAGAAAAAAGAAGTAGCAGAATACTTCAAAACTCATTGTATGAGGCCAACATTACCTTAACATATGAAACAAAGGCATTAAAAAATAATAGAACTATAGGCCAATTTTTTAGATATACATGACAATAGAGTATATTTTGACATGTTATACATACATGGATTATAACTTAAAAGACACAAACTTTCAGAACTCACAAGGAGAAACAGCAATTTCAATAGGCCAAGAAATCAGATAAATTGAATCAATACTAGACAACCCTGTAAAGAAAGCATCAGGCCCATATAAGTTCACTGGTAAATTCTACCAATCACTTCAGGGTTAAGAATCATACTTATTCTGTTGGGGGGTAGTTTGGCTTTTGGTTTTGTTGTTGTTGTTGTTTGTTAAGCACTGAGCCAAACCCTAACTCATGCTATTTAGACAGAGTTGGAAAGTTCCAGGGCCATAGAAGGGTTGAATTTGTGAAGTATAGATGATTTTTTAGGTTAGCAAAACTATTTTGTAGGACATATAATGGAGGATTTATAAAATGCGAAAAAATCTATAGAACTTTATAGCAGAAAGAGTGAATCTTACTGTATGCAATTGTTTTTAAAATCCTTTAACAGATAAGGTTATCCCAGAAAGCAGTGCTGAATATACCAAAACAAACTGCTATATGAATATATAAAGCAATCTTGCTGAGGCTAGTGGCTAAAAATGTAACCTTTGAAATGAACAGAATCTACAAGTCTAAACGAAAAATAAATGGTATGTAAGTGCTATACTCTAGTTCATAATTTTTTTTTAATATATGGGGATATGAGTTATTGATTCTGGAACCTTTATATGCTTATACTGGAATTAATCAAGTAAGCAAATGAACAAAGGATGGCTATGGAACCTTTATATACTTATATTGGAGTTAATCAAGTAAGCAAATGAACAAAGGATTGCTAAAATCAAGTTTCTCAATTTTGGAGTTGGGCTCTACATATAAGCAAGGAGAAACGATTATAATAATTCATAGGGTGATAGAAATTAATTATGGAGAGAGACATCAGTTTGAACTCATTTAGCTTTATAATTATAGTTACACACAAAAAAAATTTATAGAATGGATATATGCACAGGTTAGTTTACACATTTCCCTTCTCTCCTATCTGAGAGAACTTAGAAGGAAGGGCAACCCAGTAGCAATGATGCCCGGATCTTGGCTTCAAATAGTATTCCAATAAAAGAAACTAGGGTCTTTTGGTCATATGGCTGATTTTAGACTTTGACAGCAAATACACAAGCCGAAATCACATTTGGTGCCATAAAATTAAGATAAATAAATGAATGTCAGAAACAGAAACAAAAACCATCCCATTGGAAGTATGTTAAAGGGAAATACATGCGAATTCAACTCCCAATAACCAAAGTGGAACAATTATAGAACAAGTATAGATGATATGAATGTAAGCCAAAGTTTAAAATAAATCACCTTGCATCCAACTAATATAAATGATGGGGAATAAGTTTGTAAATTAGGGCAAGTGGAAAATATTTCATACTGAAAAATTCCAAATAAATGATGTTGATCCAAGGTGAGGTGGACAATAGCCCACCCCTCCTCCTTAAGTGTGACTTCCTTCTAAAAGGTCCAATATAGAAAAGGAGAAAAGTAGTAATGTTACACTAAAGAAACCTGATAAATATTACCTAGAGAAAGCAAACCAAGTGGTAAGTTTCACATCAATAGTGCTAATCCATCTCGATGGCACATCCCTATTATGTGATGAAAATGACCACTTACCTATATGGACTGCCTTTAAAACCCATAATCCAATGAGAAAAGCATCAGACCAACCCTAATTAAAAGGTACTCTACAGTATATCTCACCAGCACTCATCAAAACTGTTAAGATTATAAAAAACAAGGAGAGTTTGAAAAACTGTCAGCCAAGAGGAACCTGCATAGTTCTCCATACTAAGAGGTAACCAGTCAGGTGCCCCAAGGTAACTTCTTGAGTTCAATGCTGTCTTATCTTGTTCTTGGGTTCTTCCTAATGTTGAAAAAAAATGTTGTACCTTTCTTACCATTTTTAATATTTTGATCAGTTTCAATTATTGTGAAAAATATACCCAATAGAGACGTATACACAATACAGTTTTGTGCTTAATAAATGATTTGATTGATATCAGACAACTGACTCAATTTCTAGCACTTAATGATACATATCATTTATATATATATATATATATATATATATATATATATATATATATATATAATCATTTAAAAATAAATTTATTTATTTATTTTTATGTGGTGCTGAGGATCAAACCCAGGGCCTTGCATGTGCGAGGCGAGCACTCTACCACTGAGCCATAAACCCAGCCCCACACACTTAATGAGTTTTTAAAAATCTTCTATAGCTCTCAAGAAATTGAATTTCTTCTTGGTTATTAATGGGTTAAAGAATGCTTGGCTCCTGTGCTACCTAGGAGCTTGAGACACAAACATTTTAAATAGAAAATTTTGTATACAGTATATTCAGTGTTCGAGAAATGCCTTTGGCTTAAAGAAGTAGCAGTGGTTACAGAGTCCAGAGGAAATCAAGCAAGAAAAGCTCCTTAGGGCTATATCATAATTTGTTGTATAAGAGAAAAAAAGAGAGAAGGAAAGAGTGGGAAAGGGAAAGAGACAGTGAGCACTATATTCATGAAACAGACAGAAAGACAGACAGACACATTGGGTGGGAGAGAAAGCGAGCCAGAGAAACCTTAAAGAATTTCATTGTATAGAGAACTACTAAAACAAGGAAAAAGTACTCCACTCAAACCCTGCAAATATGGCAGTAAAATGTGCATTCAACTGAGGGTTCCTCCATTTTTGCATCCTCAAAACTTTAGTAGTAAGGAAACAACTAGGTATAAGTGATTTTTAACTGCAGAGAGACATTAACTTCTGATAATTCAATATATCTTGAATTTGTTCTTTATTATTTTCCAAAGAAGGCACATTAATTTATAATCTTATTGGAAATAATTCTTTTTAAAACTATGATTTATATGACACTTATAGGTCTATCCCCAAATTACATGAATATGTCCCTTATGAGAAGTTGTTAACTTTTTAATTTTTCCCTACAAATGAGGCATAACTATAAATTATCCTAATTCTAGTGTTTTTTTTTTCTACAGAAGTTTGCCTTGGTTTCCATTATCAAATGAGTCACTAGAGCATATTATATTGAAAAAATATTCATATATATCAGACCACTAGATAAATGGGCATATCTCAGTCTATGTTTATACTGTACTAAAAATAAGACAGAAACATTGTCATTGGTTTTGTTATCAAGAATGTCATGACAACCTTAGCTCTGAGTTGCCTCTTGCTGGATTAAGCTTGTCCTGAGGGGTTTGGCTCTCCTACACTTCACTAAATAATCTCATTCTCTTTCCTTAGAGAGCAAAGATTAATCATTCAGAAACTTAATGAGCTGGAAAAACAAATACCAGTAGAAGAAAGGTGCCTCAGAACTTTAAATAAAATAAATTAGTTTCCATTTGAAAAGTAAATTAGTTGATTTACAAATCTCTTTTCGTTTTTTCCCATTTCCATTTGCACTTCTGTATTTGCCGTCTTCATCAAACTCTTTCCCTCCAAAGATAACGTTCATTTTAACTGTTTCATTTTTATCAACCACTTTAGAGCATATCTTACTACTACCATTTTTACATTTAACATTTCTTTTCCCAAGGCTGTCTTTATTTCTAAGTATTTACTGATGTCTTCACAATTCAACAACTATAAGTCATAGAGATATCAAGATAGGAACATGAAAATCAAAGTTAAAGAACTCTTTCTATTATTATTATTAACCAACTAGAAAATATAAATTTTTTCTTATTAAAGTTGAAAACACTTTCAGTTTTACATATTCTTAAATGTAATTATCATATTTAAATTTATATAAATTTATATAAATTTTAAATATTTTGAATTTAAATATTTTGGTTAATAAAAGGCCTCAAAATATGACATTGTAGGCAGTCTGAAATAGTAGTACCCTAATTTACAAACAGGATGCTTGAACTTGAAATTGGATTTGTATATTCATTCTGTAAACAATGTTTGGAATTTTGAGCTTTTTTTAAACTTAACTAAGTTTAATTTTATTTATAATTTTATAAGATGAAAGTTACACTTTTCCTAACATCTCATGGAAATTTTTTATGAAAACCAAATACCTATCATAACTTAGAACATTAACTCCAAATTCCTTCAATTTCCTTCTGTTTTCATTGGTATCATCGCCGCAGCAGAATATGACTAGTCCCTTAGCTTTTGCCTCTTGGATATAGGACGGATTTCTGAGCAGGTCTTCAGTATGTGCCTTAATCCCCAGAAGATTTTCAAACTGTGCAAAGCTCATTGAGATGAGGATCGTCCGAGATCTGAGATCCATAAGTTTAGGGTAAATGTCAGATTTTCCTTGAGTCAAAAATAATATGGGATATTTGTTCTGCTTCTGTTGAACCATTGTACAAATATCTGCATCAAATGAAGAAAAGACTATTCTCCTCTTTCCAAAGTTTTCTAAAACAGTTTTTAAAATTATATCCAAAAACATATTCATGTCAAAATATGTTGATAAGTTAGCATCCCACATTCCATCCCTTTGTTGGCAGATCCATTTTATTTCTATGTTAAACCCTACATCTTCCGGGAAAGATTCTAAAACCATCTTAAGAGAAGGAAATAGCTGATTTTCAGAAAAGGAATTTTCTTCCTCAATCACAGATTCTTGTTGATCTTTAGATTTTAATGCAGTCACATGGGCGAGCTTTAACAACTGGAGTTGGTCAAATGTTAGTTCCTTTATTGGGATTTCAGATAATTCAACTGGATCAGCATCAAACCTCTTCTTCATGGTCAAACAATAGGTGGATCACGATATACCACAGGCACAACGTCTTTTGAAAGACAAACATTAAATTCTACAAAGGTTGCACCATGACTAGCAGCATTTCTTAAAGAAGCAATAGTATTTTCTTGAACTTTAGCCAGCTGGGAAGTTGTTTTTGAATTCCCTGAATCTCTGTGTCCAACATTCCGTGGTATTCTTGGCTTCTAATACTTGGAAAATGAAGATTTCATGTCACAGTTGTATCCTGGTAATGGCTTAATAATGATAAAGTCAACTCTCACTTTGCCTATTGTCTTCCTGGAATTTGTGCTCATGATGGGAAGAGTAAGAATTCCAGCACTCTTCCCACTCTCTATAATGGTGGATGATAAGAGACAGGCTGTACCCACATGTCCAGGAAGGGCATCACCCTGAACTACATGTTCACTGAGATCTTACCCCCAAAAGTCAAAGATTTATTCCAGGTTATCTGGTTCCATTGTCTGCATGCTATAGTCTGTCCAGAGATTAGGCTGTAAGCCATAACCACACTCTGGGTGTGAATGCCTGCACTTGAACTCATTGTCACTCATTAAAGATATCTCCAAGGTATTGGACATTTTGTGAAGAACAGTGGGAGACATCCTATCATTATCATCTTCCTATGGACCCTCTAGTGTAAGCTTTACCCTAAATCTAGACTTTTTAAATTTTTTCTTGGTTATTGAGATTGAAGGTTTTTCAGAATAATGCAAATGTAATGTTATTTCAGTCACGTCAGCCACCCAGAATTCAGAGTTTCAACACCACTGTGGATTCCAAATTGACGATCATCAATAATAATTTCATTTTCTTTCACCAGTCTTGTTCTCTGGAAGAAGAGCCACAGCATTTTGTGGATTCCAGTTTCCCAAAGCATCATAACTTCCACATATCACAAAAAACTTTGCCTGGTAAAAGATTTCTTCTTATTTCAGAGGTAACTTGAGAAGGTGTCATTTTGATGGATTTGTTTTATGATGTCTTGACAAACAGAGGCTGGATACTCCGCAATGGCTTTCTGCAGTCTGGAGAGCTGGAGGAACCAGCAATGGCACAGTCCAAGATGTTGAACCTCAGATCAAGAAGAATCAATGATGCTACCCCAGTCTGAGACTAAAGGCTTCTGAAAAGTCCCTGAAGAACCACTGGCAGAGTCTACTTTGGAAGAGTGAAGGAACTAGAGTCTAATGTTCTCAGGAGATCACAGCAGCAATCATCACCTGTTTAAGAAGAACCAAGCTTCCATCTGCTAAGGAATTTTGAGCTTTTAATCCAAATTATGCAAGAGTAATATGAATTATTATAAGGTGAAAAGTTTACAAAGGCAAGTATAAAAACAACCTGCCCACATACATAAATAGCAAATTATTACTCATAAAAATGTTTTATATTTCTTAGAACATGCTCCATCATATCATCATTTCCCTGTTATTCCTAGCTAGTTCCTACATTTTTTATTACCCCTTAAATATGATTTTTCCAAAAGTAACTTTTGACCCCTGAAATCTAAAATTTCAGTTCAAGACTTGTGCTCCCAAATATTTTCATCAACCTTGATTTATTCAGTTGCTATATTCCCTAGCTCACGGATAGAAGGATTTTCTAGTCCATTGATAGTGTTAAGTTGTCATCTAGAAGATTCGTAACTGGCCTAGATCTTGGGAACTTCTAAGACTTTGCCTATGAGTTTACCTGTTTTTAGGAGGCCAAAGACTGCAATTTGGGGAGAAAATCACTGTGGTAGATAATGTTTTCTTACAAATTATGGATAGCCCTGCACCTAGCATTAAAAGTTCTGGAATTTAATTCATAAAATTTGTGAAACTACAGAGGAAACTTAGGCAATGATGTACCATGATTAGTTTTCCTCTGGAGGGCCTCCTCTGATAGTGCTATGAAACATAAAGCATATATGAGATGGAAAGGGTAAGGAATTGTAACTAAACATACACGAGTAGGAAGAAGAAAAAGCAAGAATTGAGATGATCACTTCCTCAATAACACAGAAAATTAAAGAATCCCCACACATTATTAACTGATTGATTAATTCTTGTTCTTGTGGTATGTGTGTGTGAGAGAGAGAGGGAGAGAGAGAGGTAGAGAAAGAGAGAATGAGTGAACTTTAAAGAGAAAATTATTCCACCTTTTACCATATTGAAATCTATGAGACTTTTTCCATATATTTATATTTTTTCAATATTTTAAAGATTATTATTCTCTTATTTCAATCATAATGCCTTTCTTTGCCTTAGAAATATTGTGGATAATGATCAAATACACTTGTTAGGGGTAAAACAGGGATTATATAATATATAGAATATGAGGTTATTTATATTTTTAAGAAAATATTGTCGTTATTTTGAATCCTTAAACTTACTTCTGTTTATAACTTACATCTAACACTAAAAATAAAGTGGCTGCTATCTATATCTGTCTACTATGTCTATAAATGAATTAACTTTACATCTTACTCATAAACTCCTGCTGCCAAATAACATGAATTGATTCTTGGAGTGGGCATGGTAATGCACACCTGTAATCCCAGAAACTCAGGAGACTGAGGTAAAGGTTTGCAAATTACAGGCCAATCTGAGCTATTTAGCAAGATACTGTTTCAAAGTAAAAAGTAAAAAGGTCTGGAGACGTAGCTCAGTGGTTGAGTGCCCTGGGTTCAATCCCCAGTACCACCAAAATAAATAAATAATGAGTAGATAAAAATTGGTGCTCTCAGAAATCAATTTGGTAAATAATATCTGTTACATAGGTATGTATTTATGTCAGGTATAAAACTGCATAGAATGCTGAGAAGCTAGTAAGGCATAACCTGTCTTCTACAAATTTAGTTTTAACATAGGAACTATTCTCTTCTTTCTTCAAAATACCCCAGAATTTGAGTAGTGTGTCTGTGTACATCTGGAAGTCTGACTATAGGTAAAGTATAATCGATAGGTCATTTTTATTAGCTGATTCCTATCTGACAAAAATTGTGCTATTATAATTTTTATAATGCCATATTATATATGTATGTATGTGTGTGCACAAAATGATACTAGAGAGGACACAAAGATTATCATAAGTACCAAAACATGATAATATGGTTTCTGTTACATAGTGAAAGGGCTCCTAGGATGAAAGCACTTTGAAAATGAATAAAATAAAATATTATGAAGATAGTTTATTTTTCTAAATAATAAAAGTCATGTTTTCTGCTTTTGAGTTTGCATGACTTTTCAGAGTCATTAAGTTTTTATGATAAAATTCTATTCAAATAAAAAAAGCTCAATATTTAATTTTTAAAATTCATTATTCAGTTGTATTAAAGGCTTTTATCATAAATAATTAGTAGGATTAGAAAGCAGAAAAATAGTCCTCATTTTATTTAATCTTACTCATATTCCCCCAAAATTTGAATTAAATTCTGAGTATTTTAGTTCAAAAGCCTTATTTTCATTGGAGTAGAAGGTTTTGTTTTGCTCTGTTCCTGTAGCATATACACTCTGTTTTCTTTCTTTGCCGTGTCTAATTTTTATGTCACCTGGAGTGTGTTTATTAAGATGGATGTGTTCCTGGGGATTTTTGACTTGTGGAATGATTAATGATCTCTTCTTGCTCTATTTCATTTTATACTTACTATGAGGTATTTTCGTACTTCCGGGTTTAAAAAAATATATTTACCTTACACTTTATTATTTGATGCTATTTTTTGTTTGTGTCCTGATCTTCAACCCTTGAAGATTTAGTAAATGTCTTCAGATTAAAGTTCTGGGGGTTGAGTGTTTGATATATTGGATTGGTGTTATGCCTATGTCTTTGATATAAGAACATTCATCAACCTCTATATTTATTAACTGCACATTTCTGTATATAGCTTATCACTATTTTAAAAAGAATTAGATTTCAAATAAACTAAATTCACATAAATTAAAAATTCAGAAAAATATATAAGGAAAACAAATTATTTACTCAACAAAATTAAATACTGCACTAGGATTTTGCAAAACATCAGGTTTTAGGTTGTTAAACAATTATATTAAAGATGTAAGACAAGACTTTGCTTGTTTGATAACTAAAGGAATGACTAAGGCCTTATGTCTTTGTGCCATTCAGCTAATTTATGAGATTTCTGCATAAGCTTGTGTACCTTTGAATATGCCTTCAGAAACAGGTTTACTAGAAACTTACACTTTGTACCATGTTACAATTCAGAGACACTAAATGGAATTTTGATACTAATGGATCAAATTTTACCCTAAAATTTTTATAAATCAAAAGTAATTTATTGAAATTTATATTACTACTGTTTTCTATTAATTTGTTTATTACAGAGGACTCATAAAGAATGGTCTAATTATTTTCATCATTTAAATATAAACTAAATGTTTTCAATTTCAAAGTTTTAGAATAATAGTTTAGATTCTGGTAGAAAAAATAATACAGACTAAGACAAGGGAACCTAACATTAGCATACATTTTCTTCTCCCATAAAGAGCATGCTGAACTTCCTATATTTTTACAACAAATCCTGATCAGAGTTACAGCATTTGAAATGGATACGTCATTAGAGATTGTTCCATGTTCTTTTATGAAAAGGTCAAAATGAGAGAAAATTCTGAGAAAGGAGAATCAAGTTGTCCCCTTGCCCTTTTTTTGATTCCCTACTCTCTGAGTTTCTGAATGTCATGTAAAATTCTAAAAAAAGTATCAGTATATAATCAGAAAAAAAGATTAACATTTGTTCTTTTTACAAACATTTTTAAAAAAATTTCAAGTGTATTAACAACAAGAATCTTAAGTCTTAAACGATAGCAAAGGTATCATTCCTAAAGAAAAAGGGAACTGTAAAACATCATCTCCCTGAATATCCCTTTTCTGTTCCCACAAATCTTGCTAAGTTAAGGGAAAAATAAGAGAAGGCTTGGCCAGAAAAATCCAGATACATATTATCATGGAGGACATCAGCTTTCTCTTATGCACACTAGGAAAGAAGGTAAGTTAGTGTTATGTGTTGAAAGGCGTTTTCTTGCATGTACTCTTGTACAGATGCTCCTTGGGTTTCTGGTCAAACAAGCAAACTAAGCAAAATAATGCTGATGATATCACTGCTTCTTCAGCCTAACACATGAAACCCTTTCTGAGTTTGGATGAGTGTGGAACTGAAGGAAAGGGTAAGTGTCACTCATCCAGCTGGGTGTTACTAGACAATACACAATGGGGGATCGAGGGTCTATTGTTCAGTCTATCACCACTGAACACTGCTGGGAGCAGTCATGGATTTCTTATAAGCTTTCCCCAATAACCATAGGTCTCATGTGCCATCCTCAGGCAATTTATTTGACTTCCCCACAACATACCCCACTGTCCTGGCACAACTGGGGTGTACATGAGACAACAACAAATATAATGAGGTTTGATTATATGTAAGAAAATGTATTAATCTACTCCATGAGAAAGAATGAATAATATATACTCTGAAAATTTCTATAGTTATCTTCAACATATATTATTCAAATGTATCACATTTTAAAAGAATGTCTAACAAATAAAAGCATATTGCATGACATTGCATGATTATGTTAATAGAATATAACTTTGTCTTCCAACGTAAGATATTTAATCACTTTATTTCCAGTTTTTTTTTGTGTGGAATCACAATTAAATTATGTAAAGAAAATTATACTTTTTCCCAATCTTTTATTTCATAGAAGTTATTTCAATTACCTTTCCCAAAATAAAACCTACAAGCTTTTAAGGAAGTACTAGCCCACTGCATTTGTAAAAAGACAAGTCTGAACAAAACTAAGGTCATTGAAGAAGTTTTTCATCATGGACTATCTTAGTGGTTTTTAAATGGAAGACTAGTGTTGTTCAAGATTAAATTAATGCACTAATTACCATAAGTCAAAATATACAAAAATTCTCATAAACATAATTTTATAATTAAATATGAATGAGAACAGCTAGGGGAAAATCTTTTTAATTATATGAGTAGTGTCATCACTCAAGATTGAGATAAAGAGATAAATTTCTAAAGATTATTTTCAAGTGTTTGGTTAGTTCCCATTTTAATTTTCCTTTTTCTTTTTTTACTTATCATTTTGATAATGATCCTGAAAAAATAATTTAAGACCACAATGCAATATTGTTAATTGTTATGGTAAAATAAAGAAAGAACAAAAGTGAACTTAACATGCAAATGATGCAGTTAAATCAAGAGAAGTCTAACAGTGTGGCACTGTGGACTTCATAAAGTTTACAGGCATCTTAATGCAGAGAAATGGTCATAAAACTAACTGAAGTTATACAATCAGACATATGAAAGCCACAGAAACACATATATATTTGGGATCATATGATATTCTTGTAGAACTTGATTTCAATGAAACATCTGTTCATACACACACACAAACACATTTAAATGTACAGATTTGGTACTTATCTTTTATATATACTATTAAAATGAGATGAATTTTAAAAGAATATCTAATAGATACAATAGGTTGTGTGCCATTGGGTAATTACAGTTACAGAATATGGCTTGTGGAATTTGTCATTACAGATTGCCTGCTCCTAGACCAAAATTCCAGTGTCTGCATTTGCCAAAATGGTCGACTTGCACTAAAGATTCATGAAAATAGAAGGTATTTTCCAGGGCATTTCAAATAGTATTACTTTGTTGCCTTTCTTGATAAATTTTTGTCAATCTTGCTCAGAAAATTTGTTGTTTAGCATTAAAAGTAGCCTATAGCCCAGGATGTGAGTTTCTCTCTTGCTTTCAATCTTCTTCTTGTGCTTACGTGACTTTTTCATTTTTCCCATTTTGCTGTTTAATCTTTCAACTCCAATATTTCTATCTTTGTTTATTTACTCCCTTCAAGTCAATGTCCTTGGAGGGAGTAAAAAAATCTAATTTTTCATACTTGCATCCAACCCAAAGGAGGCTTATCAATGACATTTACTATCACTAAATATCTTCTAAATAAGAGAATATCTAGGTCCGTTGTCAAAAAATATTATTTCCACACTAATTTACAATGCCTGGAAAGATTCATAAGTTCTATGATTTACTTTGGTATATTTAGTGCTTTTATTCAAGCTCAAGTTAGTTAAGAACTCATTTAAGAAAACTATGAAAGCAAATTATAGGACACTGGTTACTAAGTAGTTTATAACAATTTATAGATCAACAAATTTTTTTAAAAATCAGCCAAGGACATGTAGTAGGAACTAATATTTACAGAAAAAATGGGCACATAGTACAGAATTTCCAAATATCTTTTTTCCCACATCCACTTTCCCTCATTTATAACAGTTTATATAAATATGGTGCTTTTTATCATTAATTAACCAATATTTATATATTTACTAAGGTTTGTAGTTTATTCATATTTCCTTTAAATCCAGCATTCAGGACACTGTATATCACATCTAGTTATCTTGCTTTATGCTCTTAACTGTCATAATTTGTCAAACTGTCTTTGCTTTTGATGACCTTGATTATTAATATACTCTTGTTGGGTAACGTTATACAAGACCCCCTATTAGAATTTGCCTGATATATTATTATTATTATTATTATTATTATTATTATTATTAGGCTGGGAATATGGGTTTGGGGTAAGAATATCACAAAGATATAGCGCCGTTTTCATCATGAGTCAAGTGTACGTCTACTATCAAGATGACTTATGAATATTGATATTGACCTTGAGATCTGGCTAAAGTAATAGTTGTCCATTTCCACTTTAAAGTTATTTCCCCTACCTTTCCATTTTGTACTCTTTGTAAATATGTCAGTAATTACAGTATTTACAGTGCCCCACACTTAAAAAGTAAGAATTATATTCCCATTCAATTAAGATGTTATATCTACATACTTTATTTAGAATTAATTTACACTGGAGATTTGTCTTTTGTCCACCTTTATTAATTAATTCAATCATAAACATATGAATTTATTTTATATTTTATATTATGGGTTATAATTTTTTTATATTTTATTTTATGAGTTATAATTCAATATTATTGCACTAATTTTTTGGCTCAAATAATTCTCTTTGACTTATTCAGTTGGCTCCCCCATGTTCCTTCATCCTACCCCAGCTGATATTGTGAGATTTTTAAAATTACTTACTTTAAGAAATGCCTTTAAAAAAAATAACTGCAGCATATAGATTTGTTCTAATTTGACTACATAGATGGCAAATACATATACACAGACACCAACATAAAGAAATGGACAGAAATAATGATAGAGAAACATAGGAGAGATTTTTATTATAATGGGTATGTTTGTTTTATCCAGGAATTTAAAAAGGAGTTATATCCATTACAACTGGAGAACTTAGTCTACCATGGTTGCTCACACCAGTAATCCCAATGACTTGGGAGGCTAAGGCAGATAACAAATTCAAGCCATTCTCACCAACTTAGCAATACTCACCAACTTAGCATGGCCCTAAGCAACTTAGCAAGAACTTGTCTCAAAATAAAAAAAATAAATAAAATAAAAAGGGCTGGAGATGTGGCTCAGTGGTTAAGTGCTCGTAGGTTCAATCCCTGGTACCAAAACAAACAAACAAACAAAAAGCCCTTGAGAACTTCTTATTCAATTAGCCAGAAATACACCAATCAAGCAATATAAAACTAACTCAAGTTCTATTACTATAATACATGAGATAAGCTTTGAATATCTAAAAATGCTTTATGTCCATGTATGAGGGAGTACTCAGAGAAATGATTACCATTACAAGCTTGTGAATATCTTGTCCTACATCACCTCTAAGCTTCAGAGTCAAAGAACACAGAATCACTGATTCTGCATTTATGGGTTTTGGTTCATTTAAAAAGTTTGTCATAAGAGAATGAAACATAGAAGTTGTGCTCTACTTGTACATAGGTCACATCATAATTAACTCTTGTAGATTACATTAGAGTGACTGCTAATTAAATTTAATGGTTAGTTTCATTTCTTATTACAGGATATAAAAAGTAACTCTGGGATAAATATTTTTACTCATTTTTTTCATTCAATTCCACTAAGTCATTCCTGGGAGATGCTTATTTTTCATGGTGGTTTTCGTAAAAATCTTAACATGCAGTCTTCCAAATGATTCAGAACACAAGATTATGCCATCAGCATCTATTGGCAGCAAATATTTAGCAAAATGCTCACCGACCTGGATATAGAAAATTCTCATATTCTGTATAATATTTTTAGAAATTAGTCAAATATTTGCAGAGTATAGCCAAATATTCATTATGTGGTTTACATAATACCCATTATTCCAAAGAAGAAATACACATCACTACATTCATGAAAGTAACATGCATTCTTTATTATAGGAACCTCATAAATTTTGTTGGTCATGTCTGTGTAAAGATATTAATATAAATGTCTCATTTTTAAAAAGATGAGCTTTTACACTTAGTTTTATTTTGTTCTGCTGTTTTCTCCCTCTGTCACATCTGCAATTATTCTCTGTTAAACTATATTAAATTTGGCCTATTGCTGTTTCCTTATGTAGTTTAATGTTGGCCTAAAGGTTTCTCTGTACGTAGTAAACCATAACCTCATTTGATGTGTAAACAGACTGCAACCTACTCTCATAACAAGTATCTGGATATTAGCCAATCACAAACAGCCAGCTAGCTGTTCAACCATGTTCAAATAGGCAGATGCAAGTTGTAACCAGTGGAGCTGTCTTTGTATCTTTCTTTCTTTCTTTTTTTTTGTCCTTCCCTTTCTCTGGTTATAAATATAGCATGTGCATTTAGTGGGCTCAGAGCATGATGAACCATTTCTGGTCCAGACTGTTGCCTAATTCTAAAATTGCAAATAAAGGCAATTTAAATCTACAAAACTAGATTTGTTATAATTTTGTCCATATGGAATATTTATTGCTATGCTCTCCGGATACTGTTACCAAGTGCTTAGAATATCCAGTAGCAAAAAATTCTAATAATTTTCCCTGTTCTCAGCATAAATCATCATGTCCAGAGAAGAGCAATATTTTGGCTTTCTAATATGCCTATTATGAACCAGGGTTTGGAATCAGATAAACCTGGTTTAAGCACTTACATTGTAATCTTTTCTAAGTTACTTAACCTTTCAGCACTTCTGTTTCTTTACCTGTTAAATGGTCTCATTAGAAGTTTCATAAGGATTAAATGTTATAATCTGTGCAAAGTAAATAGTGCAATGCCAGAAACCTTCATTGTAAAACTCTCTATGGGAGGTCGAGCCTTGTATAGAAAGTGAGTGATCAATGGTAATTATTCTTCTTATCATCAGCATCATTATTATTTAAAACACCTTACTCAGCTACTCACAGCCAGATGTAACATACAATTCCAGAAGAATATTTCTCAAATTTTGCTTCATACCACATGATCACCTTAAACTATAGAGAAAATGAAAGGTTCTATTCAATTTCTAGGCTGCTTTAGTAACAACAGCAGAGGTCAAGGCGAGGGAATGATGGGTTGCCAAATAAGACCCTCCAACTATACAAGACTTTCTTTCAACATCTAACTTGAATCATAGCAGTTTTAGAGAATCTGAATTTAACCCAGCACATAAGAATTGGTACATAAAAATAGACAGAAAAAGTAGGCCCAGGAAGCTTTGTGTATCTTCCATACATGTGCCATCCTTGAAAAACACCACTACATGGATGAAAGATGCTATTTCATATACTTACATCCAAAATGTAGACTTTGTGTCTGGAACTTAGTACCCAAACAAAGGAATTCAAAATGTTACAACTACCAAGATATATAAATATTGCTAGGTAATAAAGTCCTAAAATTAAAGCTTTACAAGCAATGGATAGAAGAGGAAAGCTCCGATTAAGAGAGTACTGAATTGATATTAGGATACAGACCCACATTAGAGATAGATAGGACATTATAAATCATTGATGGGCAAGATGGATAGCTGTTCAGAATTCAACAAACCTGTTTAAATTTTCCATGCTGGTTTTAATTCCATTAGTTGAAATATTTCTTCAGTGTGTGTAAATGTAAAATGAACTCAGTAATCTTCAAGATACATGAAATAGAAATTTGAACAAAGAATAAATTATTAAACTATACAAGTCTTTTGGAGGGAAAAACATGAAGAAGATGAGCCCAGAGAAGAATTTTGAAATAAAAAGAGATGACAAAGTTTAATTGTTAGGAACCAATTCCTAATACCAAAATACCTTACTAAGTTGAGTGGGTGCCTAGATGTTAGCACATCAGTCCGTCCTAACAAAGCTGACTATATAAGTAAACGTGAAAAATTGGTAGTGGACTTAATAACCAAGGACCTTGAAGGCAAGGATCAAAAGATTAGACTTGAGAAGAAACACAACTGGCAACTACCTGAGGATAATGAGAAACAAGGTTGTTTTGTTTTGAGAGAAATGATTCTCAGTGCCAAGGTTTGAATAAATTGGAAAGAAGAGAGGTTGAAGATAGGGCTCTACCTTGAATGCTGTCCCAGAAGGCCTGGCACAAGGTAAATGAATCCTAGATAAAGACTGTGGCAGTGTGAATAATGAGTTCACATCAGCAGTGTCCCAAAGGGCAAAGTGACAGAGAGTGATGTACTGGATGTCAAAGTCAAAGGAAAGAATGAGAAATCAACACAATTTTACTCCTGACTCTCAGACCTGCTAAGATGCTGGTATAAGAAAATTTCTTACAGAAGTGTACTGATCTGAAAGCTCTGTTTTGTCCAGATTTCTATTAGTAAACATGAGTATCAGTAAAGGTACCTTGACATATAGATGATTTATGGAAATGTACATGGATTAGCAGAAGAACAAGTGCAAATAAGAAAATGATGATTCACAAAATTTAATATTCTAGAGACAGTACACCCACAAACCCAACTTAATTTTATGATAATTCTGCTAAATTCTGTACTGATAGAATTTATCCCTTGGTAACCAGTCCAGTCCTTAGTTCGTGGTATATAAAATATTTGTTAGTAAGATCAGTATAATCTTTGTCTTTGATGTAAAATATTAAACAAATTATTTGTTATTTATTGAATATAAACAGAATTAATAAAATGTGAGTTAAAGTTTGTGTGTGTGGTGTTGTGGTGGTGCATGCCTGTAATTCTAGCAACTCTGGAGACTAAGGTAGGAGGATCACAAGTTCAAAGCCAGCCTTAGCAATTTAGTAAGGACCTAAGCAACTTTGGAAACCCTGTCTCAAAATTAAAAAGGGTTGGGGATGTTTCCAAGCGCTTAGGCATCCCAGAGTTCAATCCCTGGACAAAAATAAAAGAAAGAAGTTTTGTGTGTTGGGGGATGGGTGATATAAAAAATAAAATAATTAGTAAGAAACAATTTTTAAGATTGGGTAGGTATCATTTGTCTCCAATTTATCAATTTGCATGTTTTTCTCTATTAAGCAAGTCTGCTTATTGACTAAAATAGTTGTGTTTTCTTCTCATCTTTAAATGAGCTAAATAAGTTAAGTGAACTAAAATTCAACTTAGCCTTTTCCAAGATCAATACTGGTTTCCTAGAACATATTATATATTTATTTCACAGCTTGAAAGAAAAAATTTTCTTTTTTGATTTATATAATGAAAACATGTTTAAAGACCCCACATTTTAAAGAAGTATGAGGAAGCAGTATGATTATCATAAAGTTTGAATTTTGAAAGGCAAGGCAAATTACAAACTTTTGTTTGACCTACTCGGAGTATTTATTATTTCTTCTTTCATGTATCTATTGTGTTTCAAAGGAGAAAAGAAAAGGGTGATAGGGACAGCTCTTTCAATCTTCATTGTAAAGTCTTCCATTTCAAGGGAATGAAAGAATGTTTGTACCCTTCCTAATCATTAATGATTTTTGGAAATCAATACAAAGATAATCTGCAAAATACATTTCTTTGACATGTCAAAATATAATCCCATTTTCTTTTTTAAATGTTTTGATAAAATTAGGACAATCTTGTTACAGCCTAAAATAATGAATATTTTAAAATTCTTTTTACCAATATTTTCCAGGAAAGGGAAAACAAAAACAAAAAATAACACAAAACAAAACAAAATCTCCTTTACTAATTTATGTTTTTATAGGTCTGTTCATGAATTACATGAAATGATCAGTGAAACCAAAGTCAATATCTGACTTGAATCCAACTATGTCATATAGCTCAATAAATTATATATTTTAAATAAAGCTAGTTACAAAGTATTCCTCCATGGACTTCGTAACTCAATTTATGAGGGATGAAATGAAAAAAAATTTAAAATCTCAACACAACTGTTTAAGTGCTTTTCTCAAAGTAGCTATTTTCGATAAGAACTTCAATTTCCACCAGACATCCCCCTTTCTACTCCTGCAGCTCTCAGTGCTCTTCTGTACAGTTTTCTCCTTTTGTTCTTTCAATCCTGGGCATCCCAAAGCCTTTCATACTCTTGCTGCTTTCTTCAACTTAAGCACACCTCTGCCAAGCAGTCTTTTCCATTTTCGAACCTGCCTGGATCTTGATTGAAACAGTCATTGGTACCAGAAGTACCCTAAGGAAATAGACCCTCAAGATAATTTTCTGGTACAGGATTTTACATATATTTGAGATATGCATGAATAATCTCCTTGCCAGGGAAATAGCACTAGTAATAGATGACATTGTGGTATCATTTAGACTTCATAAATTATGATTTTTCTAACAGAAATCTCAAAAATATTCTTGTACAGACTTTTATTTATTTCTACAGAAATCCTCAACAAATCCTCTTATCCTCAAAGTAAAAATCTTAATCTATTCACAGTGAAGAAGGCAGTGAACTACTCCTATTGCAGAAGCACTCTATTCCTATTTTGGTGAGTAAATAGGTTGAGATAAAAGGCCATCCACGCAGACATCCAAATTTTAAAACTGGAGGAGGCTACAATCCAGAGAATTGTAAATGAAAAAAAAGCAATGTGCAGAATGTGTACATCGCTGTGTGTGTGTGTGTGTGTGTGTGTGTTCTCTTCATAATTCCTATGGATAAAGCTACCTAGTAGATTGAATGTATATGTGATTCACTTATTCATTAAAAAAATTGTTTAAATCTAAAGCCTACCTTATAATTCGACATGTAGCTAAATGGGATAGGTGAGGGAGCAAAGCCCAAAGACAAGGTTTGTAGGTGAGATAAGGAGGGTTAAGGTGCTGTGGGAGATAAGTTGGCAGCGATGAATGCATGTTAGGAAAAGGATGGGCTGCGACAGCTGAACAGGGGACATGAGCAGCATTTTAACCAGTGCAATACTAGGAGGAATCTATTCCCCTCTGCTCAAATGCCGTGATGAGCTTTATATGCACACAATAAGAAGGAAAACAGCAGCCAAAAGTGAACTAGGTCCAAGGGAAAGCAAGAGTGGTGCTAAAAATATAGTAAAAGACACAGACGTTATCAAGCTAAAGACACATCTTAAAACGTAAAGCTTATTACAATATAATTATTATTCTGCTTAAAATTATAATTAAAATCTTAGTAGGAACATAAGTAGAGACAGAAAAGAATTTACAGAAAAAACGTAAAAGGTGTGTGTTTCTGTAATGTACATACAGAAATATGTAAAATATATGCACATAATGGATGGATAAATATGTTCTACATTTCATTTTCCCACATATGTATGGCAGTAATCAAGCACTTCAGATGAATCAAGGAAATGTAAATAACAGTTGTTTTAAGTCCATACCTTCCAACCCTCAGTTAAAACTGTTAGTTCTAGTACAATTCTGTGTTCTATAAGAGTGAATTTCTGATTATTTATAATCCTGACTTACAATGTTAAATATAACACAAATAAAATCATCTTCTCACACATGTGTTAAATCTGGCCTGAGCATATCTTCACATCGATATAGCACTGAAGTCAAAAATCATTGAAAAGCTATAGAAATCTTCACTGGTGTTTTGTCAGGACACTAAGAAAACAATGGTATAGCACAGCACACAACATAACTTCTTCACACATATCATTGAACATTACTTTTTCTCATCCAAGTTCCACTCATCATGACAGCCTCTTAAATCTTCCTCCCATTCCATCTTCCCTGCTCACACAACCACATATTTTCTTGCCCTTTCTTCAGTATCTACTTGCTCCTTCCATGCCTCTCTGAGTATTTCTCTCTTACATTTTCTCATATAAAAAAGACAACATCTCTCACTACTTGAGTTCTGTTTATTCACATACTGTGCTATCTAATGAAATAAAAACATACTAGCTAAGTATAACAGTCTCCTTAGAAAATGAAGCTCTGGTTTTGCTATTGTTATATGAGTAACTGTTTTAATATTTTCTGGTTAAAATAATAGCCATTTAATTATACATCATGTAAGTCAACATATCCAAAAAGGTTTGGCATGGTGATTCTTTGGCCTCTTGTGATGTCAACTGGAAGTCATTCCATGCTGTTCAGGTAGTAGCTGATCTATTCAGGGGTCTAGAGTGTGTTTATGTATACATGGGTATATGTATATATATGCTCTTCCAAAGGAATATTTGTATGGCTTGGCTGAACTAAGATTTTCTTCCCATGAGGAGTCTACACTCTACTTGTAAGGCTAGGGATCCAAGACAAGTGGTTCTAGAGATTCAATAGGGAGTTGCAGGACTCCTTATGACCTAGTGGCAAATATCCAAGAAAGTCACTTCTGCTTCATTCCATGGATCAAGCAAGTCATTAAGATCAACATGATATAGAAGGAATTAGGATCCATCTTTCAATGGGAGAAATAGCAAAGAAAATATTGAAATTGCCTCAGAAGGTAAAGAAAACAGGTTGGGAAAAAAAAGAAGCTTTTTATGTGCCACGTCTCTTTCACACACAAAATGTCTGAACTAACTAGTGGTGCATAAAATAAGGAAGATTGCACAACATCATGGTGAATGAACTAAGGAAACTAGAAAGGAAATAAAATTATACTTTCCAAAAGAATCAAATTAGTTTTATATTTTTAAAGTGAGGCAATGGACCAGGATAAACAGCATTACAAAATGTTAAATAATAATAAAGTCAACAAAAATAGAAAGTTTGTTTCCTTAGATTAACATATCATCCAATAGGAATACTATATGAGTACAATATATATTATAAAGTTTTCTAATGGCCACATTAAAGTTGGAAGAATAAAAATGGGAATTAATTTGAGTAATACACTTTGTTTAGTTCAATACACCTAAGAATGTTATCTGTTAAATATGTGATCAATAAAAATAAATTCTAAATGAAATATTTTATCCTTTTTCATTTAGAGTCTCCAAAATCTGGAATGTATTTTATAATTACACTACATTGAATTCAGACTCACGATCATTAAAGTACTCATTAGTCACCTGCAATTAGAGATTAATTTATTAATAACAAGGATGACATTGCTACTTAAAGTGGTCATTAAAGCAGTAACTTTGGCATGACCTGCAAGAAATGCAGAATTTAGGCTCTACCTGTGATGTGCTGATTCAAAATCTGCATTTTAATATGATTTCCAGGCGACTTCTAAGTTTCAGAAGCACATACCATTGCTTAAGCTGCTTTTCTACATGTAATGAGCTTTCCCTCCTATGTTACACTGCAAGACCATCTGCCATAGCTGACTTAAACAACATAAATTTATTTTCTTACTATTCTAGGAGATAGAAGCACAGGATCAAGATGTCAGAAGATCTGGTTTGTCATGAGGCCTCACTCCTTGCAGACAGCCACCTTCTCATGGCCATTCGTCTATGTGTAGGCATCTCTAGCATCTCTTCCTATTTCCACAAACAGCATTCACATTGGACTGAGACCCCACCTTAAGGGAATCATTTTAAGTTAACCCATGTTGTCTCTTCATCCCAGTTGTGGACTAGACAATTTCAATTGAGTAATAAATACACCACTTATGGTCAATTTAAAAAAATAATTGAATTATATTATCATCTGAATTGATAATTTGAGACTTAATAAATTCTTTAAAGACCCTATTTTCAAATACAGTCACATTCTAAAGTTGTGGTGGGGGAAGAATTCAACATGTGAATTTGAGGGAACATAATTTAATCCATAACACTTTTATAGTCACCTACTCATTCCTAACCACCATATTGCTCAATTCTCATTTCTTTTCATTTCTGATCCTGCCTAGGATGGATTATATGCCTTTCCATAAAACAGAGCTTATAACACTATCACTACATTCTATGTTTTATGATAGTCTCCAAAATTTAACTTCTAACAAACTATGAAATTTGAAGTGAATGGTATCTATTGCTTAGAGAGCTGTTCATGAAACTTATTACATACCTGGCATGTTAACAATAAAAAAAATGCATGAATAAATTAAATGTCCAGTAAACACTAGAAAAACATAAGTACAGAACAAAGAACAATTATTCTTGGCATCTGACTGCATCTCTTACTTCCCTGGGAGTAGATGGAGTAATTCCATTAGAAGAAAATTGGCTCACCTTCTCAACAGAAAACCTTCAAATCTATATGGATCTGAAATAATCCTTTACCCTTTGTTATTTTCATTTGAACAGAGGTCCCATATCTAATCTAAACTCAAATCTTCTACTTGTGCTATGGATACAATCCCTTTCATCTACAAAGGGTTGCATTTCTTTGATTAATTACTTTCTCCCCTGTATCCTCAACCCCTCTTTTTTTTCCCCTCTCTCTATCCAAAACAATTAGGTATCGTACATCCTTGGCAAAAATGTGCATACTGGCTTAGTCTAACCATGTCAACTCCCCCAGCCATCCTTCCTGAACAAATTTCTCAAAAGGAGAATCTACGTTCATTATCTCAAATTCTCATTACATGGGGTAATAAATTTGACATTAAAAGTTTACTCAAACTATTCTGGAAAAAAATCATTACTTCCATGTCACAAAGCCAAATTAATAGCTTTTAAATTCACTAAATTTTCAGCAATATTTAATCCTGTTAACTAATTCTGCATTTTTAACTACCCACCTTTCTTAAATTGTAATAAACCCTCCTGATCTTCATTCCACCTTTCTAGCTGTTCCTTTTTGGACAAATTCATTCTTCTCTACCTATTACATGTAAATGTGTGGTCTAAGTCTGTCTTGATATGATACATTTCTATGCAATGATATTAATTCCACTATATCCACTTAACATCTATGTCTTTACTCTCAATGCTAGCAGTCTAAAAGATATTTTTCACTTGTACATTCCACAGAACCCTAAATTCAGTATGTACATAAATTAACCCATTATTTTCTCACCCTTCCTCCCTTCAGTTGTACCTCCTTTCCCTATACTTTTTTTTAAGATAATAATAAAGCGCTACATATCCACTCGGTTGCATGTCAGAAGCCTAAAGTCACTTTGATTCTATTTATTTTCTTTACCTTCCAATTTGCATCAGTGGTCTTCTAAACATTTTTCAATTTGTAAAGAAAGCTATTCTCAAATATCTCATTTTAGTTGTCTCATTACCCTGTCCTCCTTCAGTCTATTCTAGATAAAATACTCAAGAGACCAAAATGACTGAAAAGTCACAGTATTCTTCCCAATAACAAAACTGTAGATCTATCGATCTAGCCAGTAGGCAGAATTCTAAAGTCATCCATAAGATTCTCACCCCATCAAAACATGCATGAATAAATTAAATGTCCCTTTCTCTTTCCCTCCCCTTGAGTGTGAGTAATACCTATAATTTTCTTTCCAATAAGATAAAGTAATAGGGTCTCACTGTATGATTATATCACCATTACATGGCAAAGGTAAGGGGGGGGGGGTTCCAGGTGTGATTTTGTTCTTAATCAAATCCTATAGGTTAGAGACAGGGAAGTTATTCTGGATAGACCAGACCTACTCAGATGCCCTTTAAAGAGACTCACTCCTGCTGACCAAGAAGCCGCAAACAGCTATTGCTGAAACTGCAATGGAGAGAAGTAGCCTCTTGGAGTCAGGTGCCTGGGTCTACAACCCATAGGAACCCAATCCTGCCAACAAGCTGATCATGTTGGAAAAAGAGCTGAAGTCACAGGATCACAGCCAGGCCAACATCTGAATTGCAGCTTTGTGAGGGATCAGAGGAACCAGATAAGCAGTACCTGGACCCAAGGAAGGCATGAGATAATAAATATATGTTGCTTTGAGAGGCTGTTATTTAACCTTTTGCTTAAAAAAATTTTCATGGGTTCACTGACCTCTCAGAATTAAATCTTTAGCATAGTGTATGGAACTCTCCATGAAGTCAGCTTTGTCCCTCTCTCTCCAGCCTTCTCTCTTCCCGGCTTTTCTCTTGATGCATTGGAGCCAGTTATTTGAGACTTCTTTCAAATTACCACGAGTTTGACTCTCTTACCCTCAAGCCTTACATTCATCTCAATTCTGCCATCTCTGTGCCACCACTCAGATAACAGCCACCACCATCTTTTTCCTGAACTGCTGTAACAACCTCCTCACTGATCTTGCTGCCTGAGTCCCTTTCCCTCCCGCCACACCCTATGACTCACTAACCAGTTAGACTAAAACTATGAAAACGCAAGTCAGATAAAAAAAATCTACTCCGCTCAGAACTTCACGAAGTCTCCCAGTTCTCTTTGGTCTTTTACTCTGGTAAAAACCAAAGTCTTCAAAATAACTTCAAAGGCCAGGCACAGTCTGACCCCCTGTGAGCTCTTTGATCTCCTTGCTTTCTGCTTTCCCAGGAACTCCCTGGGCTTGGCCTGTCTCTCTTTTGTGCTTCTCTTTATACTCCTGCCTGTTCCTCCAGAGAGAATATATTTTCAGTCTGAAACACTCTTCATCCAGATTGACACATGCTATTACTCTCACTTATTTCTGGTCAGTCAAATGGTGTCTTATAGGTGAGTCTTTCTTCAGTCATGCTATTTAAAATTTAACTACCTCCCCCAGCACTTCTTAACTCCTTATCAGATTATTTGTTTTTTCTATTGCATGTATCATCATCTTTAATTCTATATGCATATAGCTTTCTGCTGACTAGAGGATAAACTCCCATGAGGAAATGGATTATTGTCCCCTTTGCTGCTGTATTCCCAGGGTCCAGAATGCTGACTGTACTCGGTAGGAAGTAAATACACACTTATAAAAATAATTGGTTTTGTTAATTATTTTTCTAACATACTCTCCTTCCATCCTCTTCTCCTTTCCCTAATCCCCTGAAATACCAACTTTTAGTTTCCCTCCTTAGTGCTTATATATCACTCTCACTCGTAGAATAGATGGTGTCTCTCCATAAAATATTTTTATAAAACTTGCAATTCAAATACATTAATACATATTTAACTACTCCTGCTGTGAGTTAACTATTAGTGTCATTTGTTGAAAGTTCTATTAGTAATTACTTTGTCCTCTGTGACTAACATAGTAGCTACAGTATTTGCTGTATGGGTACTTGTTGTGAGCATTAAAGCATACAGCACACAGAGTATGAAAGAAAAAACAAGGGAATCTTTCTTCTTTTTGTTCAAGTCTTAAATTTTGCCTAGCAGAATGTCAAGTACTTGATGCATATTTGTTCATTAATTCATTAAGTGATTTGAAGATTTTTCAAGGGTAGTTATCTATTTAAATGTAAGAAGTTTGAGATATCATCTCATTTTGCAAAACTAAATGCTTTAGCATATCCTTCACCAGGAAACAAGTAGAAAGTGACTAACTGCCTCAAGTACAACAATAACAGTGACAGTCCAAAGTTTAGTTCTAGAGAAAAAAAATGGTCAAGGTAACCATGAAATAATGAGATAGAGCCATATCTTCAACCAGCTGTGAAGAGAGAGGGACGTCTTCATGACCAAAACAATTCCCTCCAGTTGTCACCTTGGAACGCTAGCATCTGAACATCTATCCTTAACATCACATATGAAAATTAAAAGCTAATAAAGACAGCATTTGGAAGTATAAAGTGAATTCTTTTCAAAGTAGGTCACGGGTTATGCTGAGATTTAAAATATGGGAGGAGATATACACAGATATATGTGCATATATATCATAGTCATATATGACTATAAATTTTAAATAAAATTGTTCAGTGGAATTTTAAAATTATAAAGCTTTATTGTACTGTAGTTTCCCTTCAAATGATTTATTTACTTGTATTCTGCTTTTAAATATTTTTATGAATAAATGAATGTTTTTTTACAAAATGGTTTTAGTAACAATTGACACTACTTTAATATGAATATGGCATCTTTAATAACCACACAAGCTCCCCTTATTTATAAAACAGTAAAACATGGAATTCCTCAGTTCCTCCATTACTGACCTCTGTCATAAAGCTTTGCATTAAAATCTATCTTCCAGTAGAAGACTTTTCATGCTGTTTAACTTCTTCATTGTAGGCTTATTCAGAAAATTTCAAACTATACGAATCCTGTAATGATTTAAATAACCCATTTAACCATGTGTTGGCCAGCTCATAAACGATTTACATGAATTTTTCAATTTACACTGAATTTTTCAATTTACACTGCTCTTCTTGCTTTTTATTTCAATGTTTAACATATCCAACCGAGGGGAAAAAACAAATGGCCTATGATACATGAACACAAGAAATACATGGCTTAATAAAAAGTATTTTTAATATTTTAGCTTTCTGAACTGAGAAAATTTATAGGCACTTCTGCTTGGTATACACATTGCAGTTTTATTAACTTGCCTATAATATATTATACACTCATATTTAGTTGAACACTGTTTAACATCCTTTATTAAGGAATACAGCTATCCTTTAATAGCTGTATTTTGTTGGACAGGATTTATTTTTTTGAATGTTGTCAGTTTTATAATAGTTCTTGGTGTGTCATTTAGAAGCATCTATTCAACATAATGACAAATTGTAAAGAAAGAAGAGATGAGAATAAATGACTATAATAAGAGAAAGTAGATGAAGCAAATGTTCCTTTTTAATTCTCTTAATCATAGTTAAAGCTTTATTTTTGTGTGTTTTTTTTTCCACTCTGTCTTGAAATCCTACAATGAAATAATAAGGGAACCTATAAGTATTTAATTTTCCTTCTGCCATGACAGACCTCAAAAGAGGACAAAAAAAATCAAGATTGTGTTTTTGGATAATACTAGACTTCTTAGTCTGAAAAATGGGTTGCTTCATTGTGTTTTTAAATTATTCTTACACCTGCCTAATTGTATTGTCCTTTCTATGCTTGATAAAATCAGTGTTTTCACCTAATAATTAATTAAGATGGCATGTAGTAGGTAATGTATAATAAACTTGAACCCAATAGCCAAATAGAGACAGGCAAATGATCAGTGTGAGGACACAAAGTAAATTTACGAAGAGTTGCAGCAAAAATAGATGAAAGCCAAGCAGTGTGCGTCTGTCAACTTTCACAAATGTGATTTTTCCTGTGGGGAGTGTTATTTTAAGGCAAAGTAGAACCTCATTGGGGACAAAATTATACAGAAAAGGAAGCAATGCCAACATTCTGCTTTCTATAATAAAATGTTTTTATTCAAATTACTGAAGAGAAAACCAATTCACACTTTGACATTGGAATCACTTGAGGCCCCAGGTTAAAAGGACAGTCTCCATTAATGTTAGCACTTTATAGGCCTCATTACTAATGTTTAATTCTTACTTAAAATTATGATATTATCTTATTACCTGGAATTGTCATTTATAAATGATAGTAGTGCTAAAGTGTCAAAAATTCATAATTTTAGAGAGTATAGCTCACAGAAATATTCACTGTTTCATGAAAGGAAGGAAACTCAAGTCCTTTAATTAATAACCTACCCTGGAAAACCATCTTTCTGGAAAAGAACCAAAAAGACTTAAGGATAGACAATAATAGCCTGACATCCCCTTTTATTTCAAAAGGAATCATTTGCTATTAATAATGTTAAGCAGGGTTTGAGGACATTTTATGGGTGCATCATTTCTTTAACTTTTCAGTGGATTTTATGTGATAGAAGAGAGGATGATGGGGTGAACCAAGGTTGCAAACATATATAACATTCTGGAATGTGAAGAATCTATGATGCTTCATCAGACAAGTCATTTTATTTTGTTTTTGAGTCATAGTAAACCGTTGCAATCTGAGGAATTATTGAAAAGGTATCATCTGCCACCTTAGGTTTTGTGAAACTATTTTGCCTATCAATGTTAATATCACTTTATACTATCACATCATTCAAGGAAAATTTAGATAGAAATAGTTAAAATATTTTGCCTACAAAATTATAAATATTATGTTTAAATTTTTCATTACTTGACATCACTGCTATTTGCTGACGATTATTACACTTACAAAGAACATATTTTTTACTCCCTCTACTCCAATCCCACCCTCTTCTGTAACCCCTAAGTTGTATTCAAAACTTCTACATTAGGAACATAACAGTAACAAAGAATTAGAATATACAAATTGCAGAATATGGAATTATAGGTATTACAATATTTACATAGCATTCTTCAAATACAGGCAAAGCCTCTGAACAAGCAAGAAATGAGAGATGATTTCAATAAGATTTTATTAGTTGTAATATTAAAAAAAGACTTCTATCAATTTACAGATATTATAAGCAAATTTATCATGTGAGGTATTTATTCACTTAAAACAATGTGTTGAAGAGATTGTTTACTTTGGGGGAAAAGACTAAGAGTAAGATCGCTCTCACTGAGTTGTCACCACAGAATAATAGATAATGACAAAAACACACTTTGTAATACTTTCATCAAATATGTTACAGCTAGAGTTAAGTGCATTGAAAAAGAAATACAATGGAATTCTAATACAGAAAGTAAGTGGGGAGGATACCAATGTGCCCGTGGAACTATGTTTGTGAAAGTCTTTTTCAATGTAGCATTTGGCTGAAACCTGAATGATTAAAATAGGATAAACCAGTGAACACTAAAGAAAAGCATTCTAGATAGACAGAACTGTAAATAGCAGAATTTTTGGTGCCATGTTTGTTCTGCATCGTGAGACTCCAAGTTCTTATCATCACTTTTCAGTCTCTCAATCCTATGAAATCTTTAGCAGGACCCCAACACTGAGTCCTTGGGCCTTGTAGAGAATGCTGAATTTCTATCATATTTATAGTGCACTAAAAATATAAGCTCTTATAGTCCTTAGGTAAATTAGGCATTAGAACTCAGCTAGCTTCAAAATTAAAAAAGATAAAAATACAGATGTCCAAATATTCAGAATTATTTTGCCTCAAAATACTCCAGCAATGAACAGACAATTATCTGCTTCCTTTGATTTCAATCCCATTTTTATTTAATATTAGACCTTGATATTACATACCAAAAATAGTAAAATAAAATCCCAACGGGGGTATTTTGACTTTTTAAAATGTGAATACATATCATGAGGAATATGTGAATACCTGTTTATAGTACTTAGCATCATGACATTTAAATCAGGAAATCCAACACCTAAGAGAATCCTATTATCATTAAAGCTCAAGGTTCAACACATAGTCTTCATCAATAATATGCCCTGTAGATCTACAAATTCTCTTTAAAAAGGCGGGAAATAAATTCATATTTATCAATGAATACAATATTTATAATAGTGGGACAGGGGCAGAAGGGGACTCCTGTAGGAATGCCCGTCTTGCAATCTGTTAAGGCTTCCTGATTCCCACTTACTAAATGTTATTGCAATTACATGGTCTTTGTGACAGTGGAAAAATAAAGTGTTTCCACATATTTCTAAATGTCCATTGAACTAGATGATCATATCTTAAACTATATGCCTAGTTATACAACCCTGTGTGGTATGCATTTGTGTTACAATACAAAAATGTGTTCCTAGGTCAAGCATTATCTTTGGCATATAATGTGTCAAAGAATAAACCAGTATTCTTTTTAGAAGATTCCAGAAAAAAAATCAAAAGAATAAAAGTGAGGCAAAGTGTTTATAAAATTTCCTACGTTTTTGGGCCAAAATTTTTTAGGAATTACTTATGAGAAATAAAGTAATCTTTAAAATTCACCCAACATTACTTTATTGATCATATAGTCAAAATTTTTATTTATCCTGTTTTGGGTAATTCTTTTCTGAAAGACTTAAAAGCCAACAGAAGAGAATGTTCTTATGAAAAATATTTAATATACAGAAATAATCAAAATAATCTAATGATAATATGTTTCTTACATTCAGAAAAGTAACATAATAGGTTCTATGTTGAACATTTTTCTTACATATTCTCTTTGGATATGTATAACAACCCTACAAGTAAACTACTTGTCTTTAACCCTCAGTGAGCAAATGGAGACAGATAATTTTCTGTGTTAGGGTATCCACAGTTACTGAGAATGCTCAAACCAGATGGAAGTCTCTTTTTTGTTCATTTCATAGGAAAATGTGGGTGGGTGTTCAAAGGTCAGTAGATAGCTCAGATTCATAAAATCTTCTAGGGAATTCATTTCCTTCAATAAAATTTCTGAATGATGCATCTCAAATCTCCTATTGTTGTTCTCACTTGTGTTAAAGCTAGCTCTTCAATGCCCTATCTGTATTCCAGCCAAAGGAAATTGAAAGTAACAAGGAGGTGGCCAGCTTTTAGAGAAAGTAAGTCCCAAACTTGTTCCCTGCCAAAACTTGGTAAGGGAGGGAAGACTTTCTATTAATAGAAGGAAGAAAAAGAGAATGGATATTGGCAGGGAATTTTCAGTCCCTGCCAAAAAGAGAAAGAAAATATGACAGTATCAAATATATATTTGTTTTTTGTCCAGTTGCTCTCTCACAGCTCCTATAAAGATTATAATTTCCTAAGTGACTAGAGCAAGAAGAGAAAAAGTTTGGTCTCTGCCACAATCTTTGTAACAGAGCTCCTAATGCTCTTTTAGATAGGGATGTTAGGAGAATCTTAGTCTTTGTTTGGTCTTTGACCCTGGTTTCTTATATAGATTTTCTAAATGCCTGGGAATTTTGTGGGCATAGGGGTGTCCTTTGTTCCAATGAGGTGATACTTGTTGGGCCTCTGGGTTGGGGCTGATCACCAAAAAGACCAAGTCAAGATTATATATGTGGTTCTTTCAGCTCTACCCCCAATCTCCAGAGAGAGGAGGGGGCCAGCTGTGGAGTCACTAATGAATCATGCCCATGTTATGAAGGCCTCATACAAATCCCTGAATGATGCATCTTAGAGAATTTCTGAGATATGAAATATATCCACGTACCAGGGTGCCACACCCCAATTCCCCGGGGGACACTTTCAGATCTCATCCTGTGTATCCCATTAGCGTTACTTTATCACTTTTTAATAAACTGATAAATTTAACTGAAGTGCTTCCCTCAGTTCTGTGACCTGCTCTTGAAAATTAATCTAACCTGAAGAGGAATTCCTGGGAACCCAATTTATAATTCATCAGTCAGAAGAAGCTCAGGTCACAACTGTTGCTTGCAATTCATTTCTGATCCCTCAACCTGTAGGATCCAGCACTATCTCCAGGTACATAGTATCAGAATTGAATTGAATTAGTGGATCCAGCTGGTGTCCACTGGAGAATTGTTTGGTATGTGTAGAAATACCTTCATACACCTCCAGTTGAAAGTGTTTCCTGTCAACTGTATAAGAGGGGAAAAAAGAAAACTTTTTTATCCTCCATCTCTTTTAGAGGGAGAGGGAGAAAGCAAAACAAAGACAGAAAGAAAAATAAAAGATCTATTTGCACTGAAACACAGTCTCTCAGTATACAAACCAAATTGTATAATTGCATTAATAACTACATAAACACTTTTAAAAACTGAGTTTGTGCTACACACTGTTTAAATACTTTTCATACATACACTAACTTAGTTATTCTAATAACCTATGTCATGGTTCCTGTTACCATCACCAACCTACAAATGAGAGAATTGAAACAGGAATTCAGTGACTTTCTTAGTAGAGGCACACTCTAGTAAGCCATGGACCCAGAATTCTAAAACAGGCTCTACAGCTCTGTCTGTCATCCATGCTTTTTAGTATGTTGTTCTGCTATTTCTCCATGTCCATTTTTCCAGAAATAGATAGATGTGCTTTTCACTTAATCAAATCATTTTTAAGTGCTTGACTATACTGTGATACAAACTAAGAGTGGCTTTGTTAGAAAAGGTGGAAAAATTAGGACATAAGTTTTTGATAAATATCTTATTTGTTTTACATTATAGAGGCAACAATAAGAGGCTTATCTCATTGATGGATCCATTGCATTAGACCATATTAAATCCAGTTATCTACATGGTGTGATATTCAGCATCATTGGGTTTCAGAATTCAATGTGATTTGTCTCAACATAGAAAATCATCATTTACTGCATACTTTTATGGGATACTCTGCTTATCTACAGTATAAATACATCTATATCCCTAGGTTTTTCATTTTCTTCAGATATACTCTTTTGGACTCTAAGTGGAACAAATGTACTTAATAGTTTGATATATCTTCAAAAGCCCTAAATATTTGATATTGTGCCAGTAAACCTATTGTGATTCTATCTTGGTGATTACTAATGAACCTAAATTATGCAGTTCTGGAACTGTTCTGCTATTATTCCCAAGTGGAAGGCATCTATGAATACAACAGCATTGCTCTGAACAGGAACCATAGTGTTCAAAGGATAGTAATATTGGTGTCTGCATCACTTAGGAATTTTAATGGGGCTCTATATCTCTCATACTAAAAATCAAACAGGAAGAACTTAAACACACGAAAAGGGAAAGGACACAATCTTAAAGAATTTCAACACTTTTTTGATGTATAAAGTGGAAAGTAGAAAATATGAACCAATAACTTGCTTCAGTATTAACTGCCATGTACCATGTCTGTGTTTCTCAGCCTGATTAAACACATGGCTAATATGTGCACATACTCACTCTGCTAATTTCCTCAAAGACCGTATCCACAAGAAACTGTTTAATGTGAAGTCTATAGATTCAGAAAAATATAACTTTGCCGATTATTTCTAATTTCAATTTCTCCACATGCATGCCCTATCTAGACCCTGCATTAGTTGGTCATTTAGTTGGTCAAATACAGGTCATTTCACACATACTACTAACAAAATCAGGTAAAGTGGTTTTTCATTCATAAATAAGTCCCCAAAAATAAAATGTAAGATTTTGATTTTTAAGCCCAGAGGTTATTTTTTAAAGTTTTATTAAGCCATTAAAAGTTGTCCAGAACCCATTGCACAAGGGAAAAACTGTCAGCTGTATAGCTTTTATTTCTAGATCTCTTTTTTCCAGTAATTTGCTTTCACAGTAATCTAAATTATTATGTATTAAAATGCTGAATTTGGTTTGCATTCAGCACTACTTGAGAATAACATTTCTTTTATAAATGTGAAGCAAAACTGCAACCTTTAACTCTTAAACAGGTACAAACATTTTCTCTGGTTTAAGTGAGATACTGCCCAAAGCAACAGTTGTAAATAGATAAATGTTCTAAATATGAATACTTTTTTCTCATACTTCAAAGAAGCTTCTAGCCACAGGAAATATGCAAGAGGGCTTTTATATTTCTTGAATATTTGCTATTTTTTCTAAAGTTTGACCTAAAGAGCATGAGCAAATTAAAGTCACACAAATTTCAGTGGTTTCCTTTTTGCTTTCTTTAAATTTAATTTTATCAGATCCTGTCCCTGTAAAACTTATAAACTCTAGTCTCTGCTCTCCTGTCCTTTCTGCACATCCTCTTTTTCCCCTTTCCTGATCCCAATCAATATTCATTGACCCACATTCCTCTTAGGAACCAAATACCCTTTTAGAATGGTCTTTTAGTGCGTTCTTCAAGAATATCATTTACAACCAAGGTTAACCTAGTGTCAGCCCTATTTTCAGTTCAGTATAATTGGGGTTGTTTGTGTCTTTGAAATATTCTAAAATCTTAAGACAAAGGTATTATTGTGAAGCTATGATTTTTCAAAGTTGGGATTAAAAGAATGGGAAAATGTTAATGTTAAAGTCCACTAAAGATTCCGAACTAGAATATTTAGTCTCTCAAGAAACTAAACTATTGGAAGGAATTCACTCACTAGGTTAATAATTCATTAATAAAGATGACACATGTAACCATTAATTATGGGGTTTATTTATTTTTACCAGATGGAACTCATTTGAATCTGCATCAGACAAACCTTGACAAATCTATGCTGTGTGGACCCTGATCAACAGTAATTATCAAACAAGCAGAGATGCATTTCACTGGACAACTAACCATCCTTTGAATGGGCCTGTTAAGCAATGTTCTAGAATGAGATTGGACACTCAGGCATCCTTTAGTCTTATTTCTTTGTTTTATGTACTTTTTCTAACATTATAATTCCTTCCTTTAATGAAAATGGTCCACCATGATGAGAATGAAGCTTTAAAGCATAACTGACAATAAGCTTTTTTAATATGTATTTGTCTTCACCAGAGAACAAACTTAGTTTCTTAAGAAGTGAGCTTTAACAATACATTCAAAAAAAGAGATATTGACTTTAGGAACTTCTAAAATGATTATGATTTCATATAATGCTATTTTTTTTACCAGAGGTCACTTTTATAGCATTTAGTTAGACATATTTAAAATCGCTGTCAGACTTTTTTATGTAAAAATTGACACATTGGAAACAATATAATTTAAAAATGTGTTTTATTATTTGTTCATTAAATAAAATCATCCAGTTGTTAAGTATGTTTGTTTCTTCAGCCAAACAACTATTTACTGAATACATACTGTATGCAAGGTTGTAAGGAAAGGATGAAAATATTAACAAATCCTCTTTGTACAATATTGCTATCTAGATGATGCGTGAAAACATTTATTATATATTATTCAGTTCCTTAGCTTACTTACTGTGCATAGTAGACTTAGGAAGCTGGTGAGAGGTACCAGACTAGAGTACAGTAAGGTGAAGTCTCCTTATAACTAGCTGGGACAGTTCTAATGTGAGACATGAATCCATCCTGTGAGATTCAACAGGTTGAGATGAAGCAACAGGTGAAGGTAGGTTGTCAGGGAGATCAAGAGTAAAGTGTGCAAAACTAATGGGAAATTTCCAAGAAATTATAGATATTTGGCTTCAGGATATGATACATTTGAAAAGAAGACTAAGATGAATTATATATGAAAAGCTAAGATGGAGCAGTGTTCGCTTCATATTAAAAGTTCTGTGTTTCCATAAAAAATGAGACTGATGTGTTTAATCACTTGGAGAGAACAATGTAGATATTTAATCAGTTCTCTATAAAGTATAAATGAACTAGACTGTCTCAATTCTTTCTTAAAAATTCTATTATTCAGGTGTTTGCATTCACAAACCACACTCAAATCTCATATAAGATGCCCTATTATTAAACTATTACAAAATATAGCATTAATAGTTCCTCACATTCTATCAAGAACACTGGGCATTCTAAATAATCAAGTGTGAAAGTTAATCATATAGGTACTTTGAATCTACTGGGGATTTTATAATAAACAACACAACATATCAAACAATATCTACTTAAAGGAAATCACTTTGGTCACATTGGAATGAATTTTAATAAAGAAGAAAGTGGGTGAAGCAAAGCGTTTTAGAAGTAAAGTTATAAAAAAACAGCAATTCTTTTCAATTTTAGGAGAACTTGACATAGAAAAAAATGAAAACATGACGTTGATATTAAATTACAATTCTGTTCCATTATGAATTGTTCACTTATT
The DNA here is from genome assembly GCF_047511675.1 of Marmota flaviventris. Classification (NCBI taxonomy): domain Eukaryota; kingdom Metazoa; phylum Chordata; class Mammalia; order Rodentia; family Sciuridae; genus Marmota; species Marmota flaviventris. The sequence goes on along the minus strand of NC_092500.1, from coordinate 55,425,108 downwards.
CCACATCAAAGAAACTACAATTTACTTACTATATAACTCTTTGCATTTTTTGCTAAAGTTTGCACTATTTTTTCCACTATAGATTGACTTAGTTCTTAATCTACCACTGTGTACCCACAAGCAGCATTATTTAAATTATTAATTTAAAAGGTATTAAAATAGAATACTGATGAAGAGGCAAATACTCAAATTTAAAATGAACACAGCAGACAAGATACCCCTTCCTGTATAATAAATCTGCAAATGTAGAGTAGTGAAGTATTTTTAGAGAGCAGCATCCTCATTTTCCCATGTGACAAGTAGTGAAATCTACATAACACATATTCTGGACTTATTAAATATTTAGGAGCAATAATTAGTGACCAGTCACTGTAGAAATAATCTATTACTTTAATTTTATTTATATTCAAGTAACAGGCAAACTTTTCTTTATGAGAACATTTAAGTGAAATAATGCATATTAGACATTCATTGAGAGGATTATTAAAAATACTACACAATTTACCTATTCAAATACACTTATCCCTATGTATGGCAGTTAATATGAGGTATAGGGTTAATAAATTATTTGCCTGAAGTTCTACCGGTATATAAGAAGCTATGTCAACTTTAGATAATTAAAATCTAATCTAAGAGTTGTGGGTGTGGCTCAGTGGTAGAGGACATGCTTAGCATGCAAAAGGCCCTGGGTTTAATCCCTAGCAATAGGGGGAAAAATAGGCAGGACAGCAGAATAACATAGACACTAGTATTGCTGTATGTATATATGTGACTGTATGACCAATGTGATTCTGCAACCTGTACACTCAGAATAATGAGAAAGTATACCCCATTTGATTCAAATGTAAAAAAAAATACAATAGAGAAAATTAAAAAATAAAATGCTTTTAGGCATTATATTACACAATAATATTACATAGCAATATTTCTTAACTTACTGCAGTGGATTTCAACTGGTAATAAACCCCTTGTCCCTGGCCAAGGGACATTTGCAATGTCTAGAACATTTAGATATGTACAAGCTCAGAGTGCTACTAAACATCTTACAATGACATAGACAAAAATACTCAAATTCCAGCACTGAAAACTCCTGACTTACAGTGTTCATTTAAAAATGTAGTACAAAATGTACATAACTAAATGTATGTAATTTAATGCATTCTATCGTGATGGATAGCAAACAGATTGTAAAGATTAAATAGCATTCTTTATGCATCAGAATTTGCCTTAATTCAACCAACAGTCTTTTTTTAGTGCACACATAGGAATATGGTGACTGATAATGTTCTTTCCATGTTTATGTGAAAAGTTATGATCCAGCAAAAACATTCTCCTACTTGTTCTCTCTGAATGCAAATGCTTTCTTAAATTTTATTATTTTAACATGAGATTTTCTTTATATTTATCAACAAGAGGGATTTTATTAACCAGCTACTAGTTCAAAAATAAAATCAACATCATAAACAAAGAAAGCATACAACTAAATTTTAAAGGCTTCTGCCTTGTAAGATGGCAAAGTCAAATTTTCCATTAGTTTGGACTCATGCAAGGGACTCTAAACCTGGTAAAATAAAACATAGAATTCTAAAATTTTTTGGAAAGAATTTTCTTAGTGCTTCTAGATCCATCTCTAATTTTCTTTTCCTTAAATGAAATTTCAAATCTGGCAGTCAGTTTCATTTTTACACTTATATTCCATACTTTCCACCTACACATATTCTTATCATTTATAGTATTGTAAGAATGTATAGAAGAGGGCTAGAGTTGTAGCTCAGTGGTAGGGTACTTGCCTATCACAGGTGAGGCACTGGCTTTGATCTTCAGCACCACATAAAAATAAATAAAATAAAGGTATCATGTCCATCTACAAGTAAAAAAAAAATTTTTAAAAAAAAGAATGTATAGAAAACATTCAGTTAACTTTCCAGATTGGTTACACCAATTTGCAGTCCCACCAGCAATGTAAGAGTGTGCCTTTTCCCCCCACATCCTCACCAACAATTATTATTCTTTGTATTCTTAATAACTGCCCTTCTGACTGGAGTGAGATGAAATCTTAGAGCAGTTTTGATTTTCATTTCTCTAATTGTTAGAGATGTTGAACATTTTTTCATATATTTGTTGATCAATTTTATAGCTTCTTCTGAGAAGTATCTGTTCAGTTCCTTAGCTCATTTATTAATTTGATATTTTTTGGTGTTTTTTTTCTTTCTATATCCTGGAGATTTGTGCTTTATTGTGCATGTGGTAAAAATTTGCTCCCTTTCTGTAGGCTCTTTCTTCACCTCACTGATTGCTTCCTTTGCTGAGAAGAACTTTCCAGTTTGAATACATCCCATTTATTTATTCTTGATTTTATTTCTTGCACTTTAGGAGTCTTGTTAAGGAGGTTGGGGCCTATTTCAATATGATGAAGATTTGGACCTACTTTTTCTTCTATTAGGTGCAGGGTCTCTGGACTAATTCCTAGGTCCTTGATACACTTTGAGTTGAGTTTTGTACATAGGGAGAGATAGGGGCTTAATTTTATAAGAGAATAAAATCATGGCATTTGCAGGTAAATGGAGAGTTTGAGAATATCATGATAAGTGAAGTAAATCAATCTCAAAAATCCAAGGCTGAATGTTCTCTTTGGTAACTGGACGCTAATCCATATAATGGTAGGAAGTGAGCATAGGAGGAATGGAGGAACTTTAGATAGGGTAAAGGGGAGGGAGGGGATGGAGGGGAGGGAGGGAGAATGGGGGTAGGAAAGATGATGGTATGAGATGGACTTCATTACCCTAGGTCCATATATGAAGACATGAATGGTGTGACTCTACCTTGTGTACAACCAGAAGAAATGAAAAATTGTGCTCCGTATGTGTACTATGAATTCAAATGAATTCTGATGTCATGTATAACAAATTAGAACAAATTAATTAATTATCTTGAAATAAAAGAAATTCAGTTAATTGTCACCAGGCTACTGATAAGCAATAATAAACAGTCAAGGGAGTGCAACTGACAGATTTGTTATGTCTGGGTTTTAGTTAATCATGCAAAACACTGCAGTTTTCTTGTTAGTATTTTCAAGAAAGGCTTTAGATATGTATTTAATTCAGCAATCTTTGCTGATGGTCTTAAAAGATGCCTTCATAAGATTATGGTTTCAAATAGTGGAGCAAACAGATCTTTGCAGGATATTGCAAAGATTTTGCAAAATCAGTTATTGTAATTGTGCATAGAAAGAAGTAAAAACAGGGTAGTAAACTCTGTACTCCATGCAGTCTGAGGAAAACACTGGAGAAAAATAAACAAACAACAATAATAGAACACTGGAAATGAAGATTTATGGGATAAGCACCTAACATTTAGCAAAGATTAAGTGCTACCAAAAGTGTCCTTTCCAATTTGGGATACTACAATAAAAGAGAAATGAAGAGAACTGAGAAAGGCTTTAGGGAGTAATGATAAAGATTAAAATATAAAACAAAGCACAGAGATGAAAATATTAATATGACTTCAGTGGAAGAGGGAAGAGTAGAATGATATGTAACAATAATAAGGACAAAAACTTATTTTCACACAATACTGGTGGCAATGTATTTTGATACAAACTTCTGAAACAGTGTGGCAACATCAATTAAATTTATAAATGAAAATCTTAAAACGTATTGACTAAAACTTAATAGTGACAAATCTGAGGATAAATCTGGGAATAGACATATATGTATATAATTAAGATTGACAAGTAACTGTATCCTTCCCTAGCACAACCCTTATTTTGAATGAGCATCTGCATATAACTGAAAACATTTGGCCTTTGGTTTGGCGGGATTGGCTTATTTCGCTCAGCATGATAATCTCCAGCTCCATCCATTTACAGAAAATGCCATAATTTCATTCTTCCTTAAGATTGAGTAATATTCCCTGGTGTATATATACCACAAATTCTTTATCCATTCATCCATTGAAGGACACCTAGGTTGGTTCCATAATTTAGCTATTGTGAGTTGAGCTGGATTAGATAGAGAAGAGGGAAAGGAAGAGAGGGATATGGGGGTTGGGAGGATAGTAAAATGAATCTGACACTATTACCCTATCTACATGCATGACTACACAAATCATGTGATTCTACATCATGTACAACCAGAAGAATGAGAAATTATATTCCATTTATGTATGATGTATCAAAATGCATTCTACTGTCATGTATAACTAATTAGAACAAATTTTTAAAAATCTAAAAATGAATAAATAAATAAATTTTTAAAAGGCAGAGATAAAAATACTATGTAAAATAATTACCTAGTATTATCATTATTGATTTTTTTATTTTCATTTTTCATATAATTAGCAAGTATTAGTGTGTTAATAAAAACATATTGAAAGCGTTTCTCAGGTGTTAAAATATTCTTTGATATTTTTCTTAATTAGATTCTATCATATGCATTGCAATTGATCTAAGAAATTGCCTACTAATAAATATTTAGTCTTCTTTCCTTAGTATAAATAAAGCTGCAGCAAACATCCTTATTAAAAAATTGACAAAAAGCAAAACAATTATACGTATAAATGTTGTAATTTAACATATATATTTGTGTACATGTATTGCTTAAAGAAGTTATCCATAGAAAGCTAGTTTCTAATACCTTGCATTTTATAAAACCCTGAAATTTGTTTCTATCTCACTATAACATAGTCAGTTAGAATAATTATAGTAAAATAATATTTTTCTCAAAAGTGCCAGCCATGCCCTGTATGACAAATATAAATGTTTCCCATTCTATTATTATTTAAAGATAAACCAGAAAAATAAAAATAAATAGTAATCCCCAACTACTATTCAGACAGGTACCTTGGTGAGAATACTGTTTTGGACATTACAAATTACAAATATGTTCTTCTACTATCAAGGAGTTGTCCAATGATTAAAAATGGCATTCATAGGAATTAAGAGTTGTATAGAAACATGTTTATACAGACTAGTTGGTAATAGTGAATTACTTATCAAATTAGTTCTTTCACAATTTATTGAGCTGTAGTGTACAAGTATTAATGAAATGGATAAGAGTAATTAGTAACAATGACTATCTCCACTGAGCTTACAATTCTAGTAAGAAAAAAGAAAAATGAAAAATCAAAGAATTAAGATTCTACAAAGAATTATTTTAAATAATAAAAGACATAGGGAAAAAAGATAAAAGAATGGGGATATAGTAAGTATGGGGGCATTAGTGAAGTGAGGAAATTTTAAGTAACATGGTCAGTAAAGGAACTGCAGTAGCATTGACATTTAGGCTGAAAAATGTTACAGCTCAGAAGATAAGCATGTGCTAATACCTGAAAATAAGCATGTGCTAATACCTGAAGATAAGCATGTGCTAAACCCATGAGTACTGTGGCAGAGGGTGGAGGGAGAGACAGAAGAAGGGAAGAAGGGAGGTAGGGAGGTGGGAAGAAGGGAAGAAGGAAGGAAAAGTCAAAGAGAGAAGGAGGGAAGAAAGATTCACAGATGTGATTAGAGATGGGATCTTGAGATTGTGGGATTAACCTGAACTATTCAGTTGGGCCCTAGGTGCTAAATGCCATCATGCATCTTCTTAAAGGGTAGGCAGAGGAGATTTTTACTCATAAACAAGAGAAAGAAACATAACCACAGAGGAAGAGACTGGAATAATATAGCCACAAGCCAAGGGATGCTAGCCATCACCAGAAGCTGGAAGAGGCTAGAATCTTCCAGAAGACCTCCACTAGAGCTTCCAGAGGGAGTGTAGTCCCATCTACACTGTGATTTTGGTCCAGTGTCACTGGTTTCAGACTTCTTTCCCTAGAACTGTAAGGAAATACATTTGTTGTTGTTGTTGTTCTTTGTTAACCCCCTAAGTTTGTGGTAATTTGGTGGATCAGCTGTTGAGAATTAATAAATGAAGATGTAAGTCAAGGACATCTTAGGTCAGAACAGATTTGGGTGGGAAATATTAGGAGTTACCATTTGAAGTTTGGAAAATCTACTACACATTCCAGTCAGAATCTAAAGGAGGTGGTCAGGAGATCAGAGGAGAGCTCTGGAGTGTCTAGATACAATTGGGATTATCAGCATGTAGATAGTAGGTAAGCCATTGGGCCAGGTTACTTGGACAAAAAAAGAAAAAGTCAAATGACTGGGCTCAAAACCCCTCTAATATTAGAGATTGGGGCTGTGAGAATGGAGTGATTATCATGTTAAGAGGAAAACCAGGCAAGTGTGATACTCTAGATTTGAATGAAGAAAGTATTTCAAGAAGGATTGTATGGTCAACCATATCAATATTCTATGCCCAGTGTAAGATGTGAAGTGTGGAATGATTTTGCTTTTAGTCATAAAATTATTGATAAACGTTTTGTGGTTCTGGAGATTGAACCTAAATGAACTTGACCACCAAGCTACATGCCTAGCCCTGTGTTTTTTGTTTTGTTTTGTTTTGTTTTCGAGACAGGGTCTCACTAAGTTGCCCAGCTGGCCTTGGACTTACTATCCACTTGCTTCATCCTCCCAAGTAACTGGGATTACAGGTCTGTGCCACCATGCAAGGGTAACTGACAAACTTTAAGAAGAGTTTCAGTGGAAGGATAGGAGCCGATATCTGATTGAACCAAGTTAAAGGAAAAAAAATGGAAAGAAAGAAAAGCATAAATATGATCAACAAGTCTTAGTGATTTAAAGTTATGTGAATTTACTATCTTTAGTTAATGTAATCTAATCTTTAAACGAAAATGAGGCTATAACAATACCATACATGTTGATAACCATGAATGAATAAAATTAGTCATGCATATGTTTTGTTCATAATGCCTTAAAAAAAGCAATCTATACAAATTCATTATATATCAGTCATAGTGTTTTCTTCTTTTTTCCCTAAGTAACACTATAAAATAGAATAGATATAGTGAAATAACTTGAAGATATCACAGTATACATCATTAGCCTATCTTTCCAAGAATATTTGTGGATTTGTACCATAAATGTTTATATTTATCAATTTATTTATTATTTACATTTACATTTTTTTTCTGTTTTTATATGTCAGATGTGTAATTAAGATATATATTTATATATACATATATTAAAATATATGTCATATTTGTAACTAAGGTATATATACTTAAAGATATATACATATATTATATAAAATCAGAAAATTATGAATGCAATAAGAAAAATCATAATTACCTTACCATAGCATCCACACTGAACAGAACACTGTCTGTGAATGTGGTTAACTATTTGATAAAACTATATTGAATGGAAAAAAAAGCATTCAATCAGTGAAAGATAGTTTCTATTTATCATTAAGTTTTCCTTATTATTATCTTGGATGCTCGTAACTATCAGATCCTCAGACTACCCACCTGAAAGTAGATGGAATTCTACTAATCTTACAAATAAGTATAAGATGCTAATAATCAGAAACCATTTCACCTTTAGAAAACTATTTTAAAATTGTATATTTTGAAACTATTTAAATTTGTATATATTTAAAATTGTATATTCTGAAAATATCAAAGGAATAACTTAGAAGATGCCCTGTCTAGGGTACCTTTACATAATAGCCAAGGCTGTTATTATCCTGTTTCCTTCAACCCTCTTACATTTATTTCTTTAACATGTTATTGAAATATTTAATAGCTTTTATACCTCTGCTGCCCCTAAAAACACTTACCCCATTAATTTTACCTTTGTGAATTTATTTTATTTTATGTTATCTTAGTGTTGGTATTATAAAAGGATTTTCAAACAAATTCACATACCTAGAATACCATCCTATATTTGAGGCTTCACAAACTTTATACTTCTAATATATTACTGAGTTACAAACTGTATATACTCACCTTTGCCAACTCATATTCTATGGATCTAGTTTTACCTACATGGATAAAAATATCTGCTTTTGCCAGGTGAGATAGCGCACACTGGGCCAGCTATTCAGGAGGCTGAGACAGGAAGAACACAAATTCAAGGCCAGCCTTAGCAACTTAGTTCAATCCTGTCTCAAAGTAAAAATAACAAGGGCCTGAGGATGTAGCTCAGTGGTAAAGCACTTTATTAGCATCTAAACGTCCTGGGTTCACTCCTCAAAAAAATAAAATTTCTCCAATTAGTTACTCATATTTTCTAGTGGCTCTTGTGACACAGTGACTCCCTAAAGTAAAATGATAGTTATACATACATAACATCCAGCATAATTTTGGCTCTTAATAAACATTTCATAAATATTTTTAGTAAACAAATACATTCTTAATGAATTTAATCCTTACAATGTATTTCTATAGTTGTTAAATACATTGACATTAATATTTTGTGAATGTTTTATGACAATCTTAGGCTAATTGTTTATTAGAATAAGTTAATATTAGTATTCAGATTCAACAGCTCAGCCAAGTTCTCCTCACTGAATAAGATGGAAAGATGATGGCTTCTCTAAATAATAATAATTTTAAAAATACAGTTCTAAAAGGCTGAATTACTCAGAGTCTCTGCTTTCCATGTGCCTAATAGAAATCATCTCATTGGTACAGAAAATTTAAGTCAAGTTCATGCATTATAGTTATTAGTGAGCTTTAAGATACAGTAACAGGGTATCCCAAGGGCAACACCTATTCTGAAGCTGCCTTATTATTACTTTACTTATGACAAGAAGTTAGCAAAATGAAGAACAAGTTGCTGTGCACAATGTCTCCTTCCTTGATAGCTGAAGATATTAATTCATGAGCTGCAGGCAACTACATTGATCTTTCTAGCCAGCCAGAAATAAAATGTCATGTAGAGCAACTACTTTTTCATTGCTATTCCAGCATAGCTTTTTTTCCTCTCTTGAGATTTTTTTCCCCTCACATTAAGAATAAAAATATATCCTCTCTTTTCTGAGGAAAGATGGCAAACATTGCCACAGGTTCGGAGGTATTCAGTCTCATTAGTGTCCTGTTTGATGAGTATAACTATATGCCTCAGGTACTAAAAGCATACTATGGTTAGCAGTTCCTAGGAATCAATGTTCTTAAATTTCTTCATATTGACCCCAAAGAAACTAACTCTGGGTCAGGACAGATACCCAGTTATGCATATGGTGGAAAATATGAATTAATGAGAAAAATGTGTAGAACCTCTCAACAAATGTTTCCCAGCAAAATTTCCTAATAATAGACTAGAAGGTTAATATGCAACCTGAATTTCCTGCCTAAGTTACATTTATTTCCACAAACAACTTCAGTGTTCTTGAATATTGTCTGATAAATGCACATGCACACACATATACACACACGTTTACTTTGACCCTCATTCTAGAACATCTGATAATATACAATATCATACTGATCAATGGAAAGATGAGAAAGTGTTACATATTTTTGATTATTAAGAAATCTTCAATTAAGTGAAAGAATAAGAAATATTGCTACTTAATATGTATATATGCATATAAATATATATATATATATATATATATATATATATATATATATATATACACACACACACACACAAAATAAATGAGTGTAAATAAATATACAAATATAGAATATGTACAACTTCTGAATATTTAACCCCATGTTGGATGCATACTTTTCCTACAGATTCCAAACAAAATGTCATTGAAATTCAAGAAGTACTGAATTAATATTGTAACTGAGTTTGAGTAAACAGTATTTTGAAAGCTTTTGCCTTAAGAGCAAATTTTTTAAATCATGTTCTTTAAAGTCAGTAAAATCTGTGAAACAGTTATCTCAGATCTTTACCACTTTGAGCAACTTTGTTTTCCATAAAGGTAATTATTTCATATAAAAGTTGACAAAAGTAAAACCTTCCCTAGTTCAGTGAGTTATGTGAGAATTAGGTAATGTATTTAAACATGTGCTCCGAAACAGGCACTTGATATATATGAGAAGACAATATGATGCAATTAAAAGTTAAATTATGGAGTCAGAATTACATTAAAATTCTGGCTTTGCCATCTTTCAGAATTTTTAAATATATTCAGCATGCTATATAATCTGGGCCTCAGTTCCCTAATCTGTAACAGTCATGACAGTAAATATTTCTCTCATGTACTCCAATGTAGTCCTATGTTTAATTTTTATTATAAAGTATTACACGTCTCTACAGAATTACTTTTACTTTTCTGCATCCCGAGAAAATGGGAATAAATGTTCCTATTTTTGAGTTCTGTACCTTGATCAGTAATACATAACCATAATCTGTCACACAGTACATGATCAACATATATGCATGCATTGGATCAATGGCTGAATTAATAATAGAACCCATCTCATAATGTTATTGTGCATGAAATGGCACTTAGAAAACAATCATAAGAAAGTACTATGGTTTTCTTTTCTTTACTCTGGGTTCAAATAAATTTTGAAGCACACAAAATGAATCTAATCATGGGAGAATTTTTTTTAAGTGAAGAAAAACAACATAAAACCTGATTTGTTTGTAAAAGTCTATAAGAGTGACCTACAGGGGCAAAAAGAGAAATAATATTCAAAGAATCTTTCATGCAGAAAGATGTAGGGAGTATATTCAAAGGTGTAAAAGAGGATATATAAACTGACTTATCTAATGAGTTGGGTCAGTTCATAGAATTGAGGTTTATACTTCTATACAATCATGGATTCAAAAATAGATAAGAGTGTAGTCTAATTGCAAAATATTTTCATCACACTTTTAGCAATCTTAATTTAAACAACTCTTTTGTGTCAGGCAACAGTCTAGAAAGAATGGATAAAACAACTGAGTTATACAATTAAAAGTGCTTAAGAGAATAAACTTTAAGTTACATTTTTTATTTGTTCTAATTAGTTATACATGATAATAGACTGCATTCTGACACATCATATATAAATGGAATATAATTCACATTCTTCTGGTTGTACATGATGTAGAATTATACCAGTCATGTAATCATATATGCATTTAAGTTAATAATGTCCAATTCATTCTACTGTTCTTTCTTGCCCCCCATACTCCCTCCCCTCCCTTCACTCCCTTCTGTTTAATACAAAGTGCCTCTATTCTTCCCTAGACCCCACCCTTATTGTGAATTAGCATCTGCGTATCAGAGAAAGCTTTCAGACTTTTGTTCTTTTGGATTGGCTTATTTCACTTAGCATGATATTCTCCAGCTCCAACCATTTACCAGCAAATAACATAATTTCATTCTTCATTAAGGCACAGTAATATTCCATTATGTATCTATACAGCACATTTTCTAAAAGTAGCCCCAAATCTCCACCATGTTCGTTTAGGAACTGACTTTCTTGACAAGAATCTTAAAGTGCAAGAAATAAAACCAAGAATCCCAATAAATGGGATTGCATCAAACTATAAAGTTCTTCACAGTAAAGGAAATAGAAATATAAAGAAGACTACAGAATGGGGAAATAAATCTTTGCCACCTGCACGTCAGATAGAGCATTAATTTCCAGGATATATGAAGAACTCAAAAAACTTAACACCAAAAAATGAATAATCCAATCAATAAATGGACTAAGGAACTGAACAGAAATTTCACAAAAGAAATACAATTGATCAACAAAAGGATGAAAAAATGTTCAACATCTCTAGCAATTAGAGAATACAAATTAAAACTACATTGAGATTTCATCTCACTCCCAGAATGGCAACCATCAAGAATACAAGGAACAATAAATGTTGACAAGGATGTGGGAGAAAAGGTAAACTCATATATTGTTGGTGGGACTGAAAATTGGTGCAACCACTATGGAAAACAGTATGGAGATTCCTCAGAAAACTAAGAATGGAACTACTATTTGGCCCAGTTATCCCATCCTCGGTCTATACCCAAAGGACTTAAAATCAGCATACTACAGTGATACAGCCCCATCAATGTTTACAGCAGCTCAATTCACAATAAACTATGAAACCAACCTAGGTGCTCTTCAACAGATAAATAGATAAAGAAAATGTGGTATACACACACAACGGAATATTACTCAGCCTTAAGTTATGTGTTTTTATGAGAACTAAAAATGCAAAAGTTGAGCTTGACACACATGCCCATTGCTTTGATGGAAACGTATGTAGGATGATATGAATCAATATAAATAAGTAAAGAGAAAGTGGGGCAAACAAAAGAGATTGTCATTAGTAGCATGCATGGAAAAAGGAAGAATGATTGAGACTTGGAAGAGGCACAACTCTACGTTGAATAGGGTGACTAGCTCCTTCTGAAGTAGTGACATTTAAAGTAATCCTTTTTTTTTTTTTTTCAGAAGAAGGGGACACCCTTTATGAGAAAAAGAAGAACATTCAGAGAAGAGAGGATAGAACATGAAATATAGCAAATAAAATGCAATATAATAGCAATGTAGAGAATGGAGAGATTTGAACAGCCAACTCATGGTTTCATTCACATTGGGCTCCTCAAGTACTATACATTGGCTATGAAGTATGAAGAAGATAGTTAATCAGCTGCTCACATGGATCTTGTATTATTGTTAAAAATGATTAGATAACATCACACTAAAACAGAAAATTCAATGCTATAAATAGAATTATTTATTTGGTATTATGCTTTAATTTGAATTTGGAATGTCTCCCAAAGACTCATGTGATATAGACTTTAATCTCAGTCTGTGGCACTATTGGGAGATGATGGAATTTTAAGTGGTAGGATCTTCTGTGAAATCTTAGGTCATTCTTGATATTTCCTCAAAGATTATGGGACCCTCTTCTCTCCCATTTTCTCATGCTGTAGACACCATAAGTGAACAGCTTGTTCCATCATGATGTACTGCCTTGTCAAAGGTCAAAAGCAACAAGGCCAACTAACTTACCATGGAACAAAATTTCCAAACCTTTAAACCAAAATCAACCTTTCTTCTTTTTTAAGTTTATTATCTCAGGTGTTGTTTAACAATAATGCAAAAAACAGTGACCGATTAGACATTTCAGGCGTGATGATATCTTTATGAGAAGATAACATTTGAGGTGTGATCTGAGTGATGAGAAGATATGAACCACTCGGATGGAAAGACCCCTTTGGTTTTTAGTTGTCCATTTTTGGGGAAGGAGGGGGTTAATGAAAGAAAGATCAAGATGGCTGAATAATTGGATCCAGGAGTAAGAAACAATGCTAAATAAGTAGGACTCTGATTATGTAGGTCTTAAATTTCAAGGAATTCAGGTTGAGTTCTGTTCTAAAGTAGAGACATGGAGAAAGATTAATGCAGCTAAGTTGTGAAGCAAGTTAAAAATGGAGATTCACTAATTTAAAGTCTCTGAGATCTTGATAGGAAAATTGTATTATAGAAATCCCTTTGAGATATCATGAATGTGAAGAATTGAAGAAGGGAAGACAAGATAAAATTTGAAAGAAAAGTTAATATAGAAGATAACGGAAAATGTGAAAGTGACTTAAGAAGAATAAAAAATTATTAGTGTGATTTTTTTTTCTCCAGGAATAATCAATTTCTCCACTGCAAATATGAAAAAGCTGTGTATTCTGCCAGGGTTTGATTTAGCCAGGATAGTAGGATGGAGAGAGGTTGGAAAATGGAATCAATTGTATACCAATGAATTGAATGAATGCAATAGCAACAATATATGACTGAATACTGACTGGCCAAATCAAAATCAGCCAGAAAGGGACTATAGGTAAGAGGGTAACAAGAATTTTGTAGTGATGGATTAAAGGTTGTTAGAATAAGTTAGGTCAAAGGATGAAACGTTGTGACAGGAGAGTTGGGATCCAATATTTAACAATATATGTAGGTGGTGAGACAAATTAGAAGGAAAGTTCACTAAAAAAGATGGAGTAAAGAGACTGGAAGCAAAGGTACTCCACCAAAGAGAGTAAGGTCACCCAAATTGATAATATTAACATTGGAATAGTGTAAAGGAAGAAGGATAACCAGATAAGAACTTCCCAGCAATGAGTTGGCATTTTCATTGTGTGCATTGTAATATCCAAATTGGGTTACGTATTTCACATGTATTAAGTTCCAGCCTATTTACTCACAAATGGTAGCAAACATTAAGTAATATTTTAAGATTTCACTAAGAAATTAATTAGAAGTTATATGTAAATGTGTGATTATTAATTACATCATCTGTAATTATTTAATTGCTATTTTATATATGCCAGTGTAATATTTGAGTGGATAAAAAAAGTTCAAAGCACTCATATCTTTTCCCTTTCCTTAGTTGTTGGGATATCTTAATTGATCATGGTAACCTAAATTAATAAACCAAAATCATTTTTCAATAAACTAATCCCCCAAAATCTTTTCTGTGATTTGAAACCATGTTTTTCTTAGTTTAGAAGACCTGTGTGTCTCATTAGTGGAATAGTTATCTTGGGACACCGTTGAAGAGGGAAATGAATGATAACTAGTGGATTATAGGGCTTCATCCAATAGCATCCTACACTAGTTTAAAGGAAGATAGGCTATTCTTTGAAAGCCAAACCCATCAAGTGGAATAATGTGAATATGTTTCATTATAAAATTTCTCTCACTCCAAAGAAGACAGAGTTGAAGAGCATATTGCCAAACTTTATATTCCCAAAAAGACAGTAAATGAAGTCTGTCATTTTTCTACATTTTGAGTATTAAGTACGAAGTCACTGGGATTCCAAAGGAATATAGAGATAATAGCAGACTCTCCCTACTGAAGGGGTAATTGTGAGAACAATGTTTAAAGTCATACTTTACTTGTTGTATTCAGTTACTAAGACATTATATCTTAGTTTATTTTTCCCTTCAGTGGTAAATATAATATTCTATCATCTTACAAAAAAACTAAAATGAATTTAAATTATTATATACAGATAACTAATCACATGACTAAGGATAGTTTAGTAAGTGACAGATAGATATTGTTTTCTTGATTATAACAAACCTCTCTTATGAAATGGATATTCTAACATAAATTCCCCTGATCATTGTTCATCACTGCAATGTTGGAGAAAGAGTCTGTGTTAGTTAGCCTTCTGTTGCCATAACAAATACCTAAGTGGGGGGCTTAAAAAGAGGAAATGTTTATGATCACTTATGATCTCAGAGGTCTCAGTTGACGGTCACTTGTTCCTGTTGTTTTGATTCTGTAATGCTATAGGACATTGCGACAGGAGTACTTGGCAGAGGAGGCCTGTTTGCCTTGTGATGATTTGGATGTGAGATGTCCCCCAGAAACTCACGTGTGAGACAATGCAAGAAGGTTCTCAGGAGAAATGATTGGGTTGTGAGAGTCTTAACCCAATCAGTGATTTAAACCCCTGATAAGGACTAACTCAATGGTAACTAAAGTGGTAGGATGTGGCTGGAGGAGGTAGAAATTGGGACCGTGGCTTTGGGTACATATTTGTGTCTGGAGAGTGGAGTCTCTCTCTCTGCCTCCTGGTCACCATGACGTGAGCTGATTTCCTCCACCACCCTCCCCCAACAGGATGTTCACCCTCACCTCAAGCCCTGAGGAATGGAGCCAGCCTTCTATGGACTAAGATCTCTGAAACTGTGAGCCCTCAAATAAACTTTTCCTCCTCTACAACTGTGCTGGTCAGATCTTTTAGTCACAGAGCAAAAAAGGTGACTAAAACACACCTCATGACAGGAAGCAAAGAGAGAGAGGAAGGGGCCAGGTCCCAATGTCCCCTTAAGAGGTTTCCCCTAATCACCCACCAGGCCTCACCTCCCAGTATTTTGACTATCTCCAGTAGTGACACAGGCTGGGGATGAAACCTTTAACATAGGGGCTACTAGGGACATTTCAAATCCAAACTGTACCAGAATTTACTTTAAAACTTACACTTTGCTTCAGAGAACAGAAATTTTTACCATGTTAAACTATATTGAGGGAACCTCTGGATATTTCATTTTAAAATACATAATATTCTACTAAATAATTAGGAGCTGTTTTACTTAATCAAAATTCTAGGTCAGCACATTTCCTAGGGAGATTGAAGCTAAAAAACTGAATCAAAACTCGAATTTTTGTTTTATCTGCAGAAACAAGACAAAATCATTGGCCAATGGGCCAATGCCCTTATCCTAACCTTTGACATTGTTTTTTCAGCTGTGAAAGGATAAGCATACCAAGTTTTACTTTTCTGAGTCATAAATTAAGTGGCATTTAGATAAGAATATGGGGTTTTACCTTAAGAAGCTAACAGAAAAATAGGCAAAAAGTAAGCAGAAAATAATAAAAGTACATATTAATGAGACAAAATAAACACAAGGAAAAAGTTTTTAAAAGAATATATGGATTTTGTTTTAATATTTACTGAGTGGCATGAAATTTACAAAGTATGGCTTAAACAAGACTACTGTATTTACATTATATTCAGACAAAATTTTGCTTAAAAATCATCCCATTTTTTAAAAAGAAAAATAGCATACTTAAGAATGTTTAGCAATCTTAACCCAAGTAACTAAATAGTAAATGTAAAAAACAAAACAAAAAAATTTTTCTATAGATAAGAGTTTATTGAATTGCAAATGTATATTATAGAATACAAAAAAAAAAGGAAAGAGAGGAAGGCAGGCAGGAAGGAAGAAAGGGAGGGAGAAAGGGAAGGAGGGAGGAAAGATGTACCTCAAGAATGCATGCCTTCCTTCTAGCTCCCTGCTAAAGAATATTAACACAGGGAAATTACAGTTTTTTTTTAAGAACATGTTTCTAAAATGCTGAAAATAGATACTGAATAATAAAGAACAATTCAGTTTTAGAGAAAATTTTATCTTTAAGAATGTTAAATAAAATTATTGGGAGTCTGTGATTTTTTATTGAGCTCTTGCTCTAGGACCCCAAAGACCAAAAAACTCTGTAATAGGGTCACTTGTGCTAGGTGTCCGGGTAACCAACATGAACTTAGATTTAGGTCAGTTTTTCCCAAAATGCAAGAGATTCACAGCAGTCAATCATGAAAGAGGCAATCAGCCTGAGCTGGTGTATGCTTTTACGCTCACAAGGAATATAACTTTGAATTGACCAATCCACTTCTGTTCTTGATTTTGCTTTCTTCATCCTTTTATAAATGGGCTGCTTCCAATTTGTTTATTAGTAACAAAAGCCAACTATATTTTTAAATACAATTTGTTGAAATTTTATACTTTGACAGGGGAAGAAAGAACCAGCTTTAACAAGTGATAACATATTGTATATTTCAAAATTGCTAAGAGTATAAATTTAGAATGTTATCACCATAAAAGATGGTATGTGAGGTGCTGAATATGCTAATTAACTTCATTTAATCTTCTGCAATGTATTTGTATACAAAACTATCACATTGCATCCCATAAATACATACAATCACAATCACTGTAATTATTATTTATCAGTTAAAAAGAAAAAAAGTTGTTATAAATCAATAAATGAACTAAATTTTCTAGAAGTGATAACACATATAAAACTTTTTTTAATATTTTCTTGTTAATCACTAAAAGGGAGACCAGGGCTGGGGTTGTGGCTCAGTGGTAGAGCGCTTGCTTAGCACGTGCAAGGCCCTGGGTTCAATCCTCAGCACCACATACAAATAAATAAATAAAACAAATGTAATGTGTCCAACTACAACTAAAAAAATAAATATTAAAAAAGGGAGACCAAACATACAATTGTTTGAAATAGTACTTTTTTGTTTTTTAGTGGTGCAAAAGCATGTTCAATAGAAACTGTATTTCAAATTTTCCATTTTTTTATCTTGTGCCAGGATAGCAATATGCAATATTCTACTCACAATGCTGGCAGGAGTAGTGAGCCACAGCTTCCAGTCAGCCATGCCATCATGAGAGTGAACAAACAACACTCTATAGTGTACTGTGTCGCCAGTGTTTTTGGATATATTCAATACGTTACATGAGATATTCAACACTTTGTTTTAAAGCAGGCTTTGTGTGAGAGGATTTTGCCCAATGCAGTCTAATATAAATGTGTTCTGAGCACACTGAAGGTAGCCTAGCTAAGGCATAATGATATGTAGGCTAGGTATATTAAATTTATTTTTGATTTATGGTAATTTCAATTTACAGTGGATTTATCAGAATACAATCCATCATAAATTGAGGAACATCTGTATAAATCATATAATATTTATAATTTTAGGCTGATCCTCTTGCAGATTAATTTTTGAAGTTTTAAAAGCTAAGTATTATTAGACTCATTTTATCTTTTCAAAATAGAGGGTAAAAATCAAGTCCCCCCCCCACCCCAAGGCATACAATTTCTTCTTACATATAATAAAAACTAAATGAAATTAATTTAGAGGAGCCTAATTCATCCTAGCCAGCAAAACTTGCCTGAAGCCACAATGAACATGTCATCCTATGTGAGAAAAGATGGCATGGATGAGACAAGAGATTGACTAGTATTTTATGAGCAAAATAAAAATCATCAGAATCACATGTTGACTGTACTCATTTAATTACTAACCTGAGAAAAGGGAGTCTTAGTTCTGTGTGTTCAAACCCACTGGTAAACAGCTGGCTGTCTTTGGCAGGGTTGTGATATAGATTCTCATTCTGATTTATCTGTCAAGTATACATCTAGCAATAGAACCTCTTCTGGTTGATAGAAGTACTCTAGTTCCCATGACAATAATATATCTCTTGGAAAGTAAATAAATTAGCATTCTGTACATGGGACTGTTTGGGTGTATGTGTGTGCATGCCTGTGTGTGTATAAAATTCTAGCCTTTGAGTTTTCTTGGGATACTCCTATCAAAGCCACACCCTATTGTCCTGTGAAGATTTCTTTTCATATTGACCTCTGTTTCAGTAAGTGTCATCAAAATGACTAAACTGTATAAATCTATGTTAAATTTATGCTAACAATGAAATTGTAGACTGTTTTTTATTAAAGGAGCCCTGAAAACCTTTTATAACCCTTAATTAAAATTCTGTCAGGAATATTATGATATTAGAATGCTTCTTGTTATTATCATAAGTTAGGGCAGTACAATGATTTTGTGATATTTTGTCCAGGCACCACTGATACCGCCAGTTAACCTTGACGAGTTCTGCTTCCTCAAATGTTGAAGTACAACACAAGAGAAGCTCAGGGCAAGCATAGGGTAGAAAGTAAGAAGTTTTTTTAAAGAATAATAAAACAGACTTCTCCAGAGAAGAAGAAGGGGACCCAAAGGCGGAATCCCTGGGATGAGGAAGTCCTGTCCTTTTTATGCATCTAAAGTTTCCTTTGTTCTCCTTCATCTTCTTGTTTACCTTGTTCATTTCCCCCTATCCTGCACACATGACTGGAAGATGCTGGTGGGGTGGCCAAAAGGTGAACAGGTGTGCTGGAAGGGCAAAAATGGAATGCTGGGCAAGAAGGGAGCAGCAGCCAGGGCGGCATTAATTAGCCGCTCCCTCTCTGCTCAGGAGTTGCTTCATTAACAACCTTTTGGGAGGGGTAGTATAGGCAGCTATACTACCAAATAACTAAAAATAATGAAAATAAATGTTATAATGAAAAAACTGATAAATAAAATTAATGTAAGGAACCCCAAAAAATCAAATATAAGCATTATCAGGATTACTGGTTTTCATTTTGCCTTAGGCTCCAATATGACTCTGACTCAAAGTTATTATAATATCCAAACTCTGACAAACTTAAGCTTCACTAGAAGTGTATTAGGTAAATCACAGAATTTTCAGTAACTTAGAGAACTATGCTCATAAAAATAGAAAGCAAAAATTTTAGGCAGCAAGAAAAGCACCGGTAGATCATTCTTACCACACAATTACTGCATTTTTTGACCATTGGATATATCATTAAAGAATTCTAAACTTAGCAATTGTAAAAACTCCCAACATCCTTCTAACAGTCTTTCGGATTCAAATTCTTAGAAAAATTAGTTTGTTTTTCCTTGATGTATGAGACTTCATTTACTTGATTTACTAGAATTTACTTCTTGTTAATACCACTAATGAAGGATTCTACAGAAACAAGAAGTATACTCAGGCACTGAATAGTAATAAAATTGTCTGTGTTTTCTACGTGCATTTTACCTGGAGCCTTGGAATACATCAAAGCAAAAGCCCACTGTTGTCACTGGATAAAATGTAAAGATAAAAATATAGAAAGGCAAACATTATAAGATGTGTTATAAAAGAAAGAGTAGAATTTGAACTGGTCATGTTGATTTATAAATATGGTGATATTGTCTTTTTTTTTTTTTCCTATACTGAGAATAATCCTCTAGGGAAGAATGGCAATTTTAGAGACATTTTGTGATGATCACACTTGCGGGGCGGGAGCTTATAGCATCAAGTGGTTAGATAAAACAAATGTTACTAAAAATGCTGCAATGCAAGGCAGCTCTTCCACAAAGAACTGCCTAGCCCAAATTGACATGACATATGATCTGTGCCAACAATGTCAAACTTCAGAAGCCCTGGCTCATTGCGTCTAATTTGCAATATTTTGGAAAAATTGAAAAACAGCATCAGTAACCACTTTTCATATTTTTCCTCAGATTATCCCCTACCGATCTCTTTCTGGCCTTAAGGGGAAAAAAATTGTATATTGTGTGCAAAGAGACACAAAATATATACTACTCAATTTGTTTCTCCTGATTGAGGTTGGGAGTTCAGAACCAACACCTCTAGTATGGGTCAGCCAAGTATTTATGTGAGAGGCCTTTCATGACCTGGTAAATGCTTCCTCATATCTTCTTGTCAGCGTCTGTGAACTCCTGGTGAAGACAGCGTAAGCACCTTTTCTATCTGTAGAAAACACGTCCATATCCTATTTCTTATTCAAATAGTCAACTTTAATGGAAATAACATAATTAACAATAACACATGTATCCTGAGAACAATTAATTTCTTAGTTACAGCTAATATTTATTCATCATCATATTTACTAGTAAAAAATATTAAGTGTATCATTTTTAACCAAGAAATCTTAGGATGGAGGATCCCAGAACACTAATGTGCCTAACTGGAAATATCCATGCAATAGTTTTAAATGGATAATTTCAGTCGTCCTTATAATTCTAAACTGTCTTTCCTGATTATATTAGTTTCCTATTGCTACCTTAGCAAATTATCACATTTGGGTGCTTTAAACCATAAGAAATTTATCCTTTCACCATTCTGTAGACCAGAAGTCCAAAATTAAGATGTCAGCAGAACTCGACTTGCCTCTTCTACCTTCCGGTGGCTTTTAATATACCTTTTCCTGACTCATGCCAACCTTGGCACAGAAAGGGGGTTCAAGGAGAGCCATCAGTTAGTTTGGTTCGTTAGCCACAAACTGGTGAGTAGTGAGGGACAGTAAAGGGCAATAACTTTCAGAGAAAAAAAATCAGACATAGGCATCAAGGAGAGGTCATAGGTCACAGGACTAGGGATAGCAGAAAACTTTATCACAGCAAGCAAGAACAAAAAAATAATCTGTTACCAATCAGCTCTAACACTGGCCCGGCAACTCTAATACTAGGCTGAGGGGCATTGGGGGAGCTGAGTTTATAAAGCTCTCTGCTCCAGAGGTTTTCAAAGTCAAATTGGTAGGAAAGTGGTTTTTATTTAAAGTCAGCTTTGGGGGAAGATGGAAAATTTCATTGTTTCAAAATTTTCATCTCCTAAAGTTCTGGAAGAAAGAGAGCTTTTAGGAGAGGGAAAGGTTGAAGACAAAATGTCACAGATTTCAAACCGGTTTTCACTTCCTGGAAATGCCCCTGTTTTTAACTCCTTCATTATCTTGTCAAAGGGAGTAGGATTCCGCGGTCAGCACCTACATTTTCTAATGTTGGAGGGGAAGAGCTTCCAATTCAGTGTTTGAAAAACCACAACTCTCTAAGGTCTTCTTTAACCTCTCTGAGGTGACCCTTTCAGTCTGGAAATTCTACTCTCCATCACTCTAATTCAGTATTACCTGCTACTATGCACAACTTATTTGAAAGTCTTCCTGGGAGATTGCAAGAACTGGTAAACTGAGAATCTCTGCTGGCCACTTTGACTATATGGGTAGGTCTTTCTCCTCAGTTCCTCCAAAAGAGAGAAGAAGACTTCAACCTGGCCTGGCAGGTTCTTGACTTTTGCCACAGAAAAGAATTTCACGGGCATGTCAGATAGTAAATCACTGACAGATCTATTCAGTGAAAGAAAGTAAGAGGGCAGCATATATGGTCAAAGAAAGAAGGAGTACAAGATAGTCCAGAGTGAGTGACACACCTTGGTGTTCTCAGGTTTTTCTTTCAAAGGAAACTTGGTGAAAAGTGGACATGGGGAAGTGCACAAGAATGATATAAGTCCAGAGAACTGTTTCTTTGGCTATGGATTTCAAAGTATTAACAATAGTTTGGTCTTCTTCCAGGAACTTCTGGTTGACATGGTGTCTCTATCTAGATGATATTTGGAATGTGTCTATATTATAAGATTCTTAAAATATATTTCCCTTTGCTTCATCTAATCTGAGAATGCATTGTGTAGGCCAACGGAGCACTTAAGCTTTAAACAAACTTCAGTAATTTTTATAGATGAGAGAATTTATAGTAACTCTAAAATCTGTAGATTTCCCAGGGATTTGGGAGTGGCAGGCCCAGAGGCAGGAACAGATCTGTGGAATAAATATAATCATGAGGCTGTTAGATTTACAACTGGTCCCTTTTTCCTTCCCTTTTATTTCCTTTCTACCTATCTTTCTTTCTTCTATCACGCCTCAACATGATGCTAGTATCTGCTCTGTCTTCTTGTACTCTTTTCTGTGTATTCGTTCTCCGTTATGTCTCTTATAGGGATGCTTATTGGATTTAGGGTCCACTCTGATAATCAAGGATGATTTTATTTCAAGATCTTTAACTTAATTATGTTACCAAATGCTTTTTTTTCTGTGAAAGAAATAAATATTCAGAGATTTCATACATCTTTGAAGAGTCATTTATTTCACCTAATTACATTGATCATTTAAGCTTTTGCTTTGATTTTAGGGATTAGTGTAACAGCGGTCCACTTTATGCTTTGAATATAGCCCTTGCTGCTCTGTCACTGTGACTAATTTTTAAAAGGACTTTTTCTTTTTTTTTCCACTTTCTCTCTCTCCTCCTCTCTAATCTCTCCCCTTCCATAATCTCAGGAGGAAAAGGATTACCTTTCTTCCCCATTCTAGGCAGAGTCATCTATTCTTCAGCACACACCCACCACAGGAAAGAAGTAATTCAGACTTTGGGGAAGGTACCAGAAGATCTCACAAATCACTACCTCCCAAATTAACAAGTGAGTTACAACCCCAACAAAGAACACTTGGTCTTCTTCCAGGACATTCTGGTTCACATAGTCTCCTCTATCTAGATGATATTTGGAATGTGTCTATATTATAGGATTCTTAAAATATATTTCCTTCAAATCACCTCTTTAAAAACCTCCAATTCCTGGGCAGGTGTTGTAGCTCAGTGGCGGAGTGCTTATCTCACATATGTGAGGCATTGGGTTTGATCCTCAGCACTACATAAAAATAAGCAAAATAAAGATAATGTGTTCATCTGTAAGTAAAAAAATACATATATTTAAAAAAAAAAAAAAAGCTCCAGTTCCCTCTGATGGGCAGAACCTCAGCCTCTGAGACATAAGTCCCTGTGCTTCTCCTTTGCTAGCAAAGCAAAAAACCTTCTTTTTCCTTTATCTGAAAATAGGGTCCTCTTACTAGATTGGCATTGGTTCCTAAAATATCCCATACATCAGTCACTTTATTTTAACACGGTTAATGTTGATGCATAATATGTCTCTTAGGTCTCTACCATTAGTTGTATTGCTATATTTTTCTAATATTTAGCTGGTAAACATCTTTTTCATTTGCTGTTAATATCAGCTATGTCACTCATTTACATTAGTAATATAACCCAGAGTATTAAGATCAAGATTGGATCACTCTTTTCCCAATCCTGAAATCTACTGTCTAGACATAACCACTGTGGTTTGTGGGCTATCCCATAAACATTCTCCAATATTGTGATCACTATTATTGCTAAAAGCATAAATATTTTTGAAAAAGATTCCTAGAATTTCAAGAGGAAAGAAAATAAATGCTTCCTCATAATAGACCTATGAAGCACTATGAAAGTTTATTTTTTATTATAATTTACTTATTTAATTTTGGAAAATATTTCAAGACAGGAAAAAATAAGACACTAAGGCAACATATTTATATGAATAAAATACAGTATATATTTGCATTTACTTCAGAAAGATCTAACTTTAATTTTGTTGCTAATAAAACATAAACAAGCCCACATACACACAATCCTTGAATTACTGCAGATTTTTCAGGTGTGAATAACATGAAAGGCTGATTTGAGTTGCACAGATAAGACAACACCTAAAAAGGCAAAAAAAAAAAAGTTTGTTCTGATTTGTTAGCTTCCAAGTAGATATTTTTATATGAAAGGGTACATTTTTAAAGAACTGCGAGGGAGTTATGTGCAAAAATTCTGTTCATGTATAACAGGATTTGTGCTAATACCTCCTACACACCACTTTTTAAATGTACCCCTCTCTGTTTTATAGACTATTGTCTTGGGAGGGACTGTGACTTGAAAAGAAGTGGATATTTGTAAAACAAAATTCTTCTTACATAAAACTGGTAATTTAAAATAATAGAGCTTTAAGTAAATAAATGCAGATAAGTCAAAAAACATATCTATCCATATCTTTATGTATGTTTATTTACATATAACAATATAAACTACAGGTTGCTTTGAAATAAACAAAAATCTAAAGCTAAATGAAAATTTCAGATTTGATAAAAAGTCAAAATCTTCACAGTGCAGTTTTCTGATGAAAGTTCCTATTTTTCCAAAATCTCTTAATGATATTATATTGAAATGAAATTTGATATGTAGTATATGGGAATACTGGTATAATATGCTGAATGCTAGTTTTTTGATCAAGAAAAAGAAACTGTTTATATTGGTAAATACCCAAATAATCTCTTTTTACAAAAGAACAATTACCACTCAGAACTATAGGACTTTTGTTGAAAAGCATCTGGTCAAAAGCAAAGGACATTTGACTAGAATCCAGGGAGGCAGGAAGTAAATGAAGACACGCAGGAGGAAAGAAGTGTTTGATTGTGACTGAGAGACTGGGCACACAAAGCCATGCGGATTAGCAAACCAAAGGTGCCAGCATTCCTTCCGAGCTGCAATTTCCTGAGAAAAAAATAGGCATTAACTGGATATCCTCAATTCACAATGACTACTAATTGCCAGTGATAAAAGTAAGGCTCTTGCTTTTTATCCCCAAACCTCCTACCATAGTTCTGTGAATACCATTTGTGAATTTGCTCACTCCGCTTCCTGTATGAAAAAAGGCACTCCTGGAAGTAGCATGGCTGTTTTGTGTGCTTCTATGTAAAAATAGATCTAATCAAAACAAGAAACAAATGCAAGAAACAAGAAAACTTTTGTAAAGTATAAATACTTATTTACATAGTAACTTGTTGTCCACTCATTTAAAATTAAGCACCCAGAGAAAGACCATTTTGAAAAACAAATACTTTCTAATTAATTTTCTGTTAAAAATGCAAATATATATGCTATAATTAGTGCTTAAAAAATGTGAAAAACAAAGATATCTCACAGGCTTCATGAGATTTGAAATAGCTTAATATCGGCGAGGAATTGAATTTTTATATGGAGCTGCTCCAATTAGATTTCAAATTTTGTGTTTATCACTTGTTATTAATGTTAAACAGTGCAATTTATCTTTTGGTAAGAAATTCTGGAGCTAAGTTAAACACTATGAATAAAAATGACAAGTCTTTAATATGCATTCCAAACATTTTTGTGTTTGCTGGTGGTTAGTTGTTAAATATTTTACAATCAGGCTTTTGTAAAATTAGTGAAGTCTCTACTTTTATGTGGGGATGTGGGAGGTCAGGACACAATCCAAAAATATGCCTCTTTGGCACAAAATTTGCTTTGAGCTACAGGTAATTAAGCAGATGAAGGAAAGCTTGAAAGCTGTTGAATGCTGGCTCATCAAATATGACCAGCATAACTGCTTGATAAAACAAAGCTAAGCTTAACACTTACAAGGGTAATGAAGAACACCACCTTTGGAAAGCATTGGCAGTGACTGGGTAGAAAAAAGGCAAGATCTAAATGTATCCAAAATGGAAGTTTGGTTTAAGGAGGGTTTTAGGGAAGTTTGGTTTAAGGAGCAGGTGGATCTGATTGGCTTTTGCCTGGAATCTTCAATGGGATTAGGGCAAACTACCAACGTAAGAATTTTGAAGCATTGTACTAAAATTCTTTTTTTTTAATTGATTCTATTTTTATTGATTTTTTAAAAATAAATGACAGTGGAATGCATTACAACTCATATTACACATACGGAGCACAAATTTTCATCTCTGGTTGTAGATAAAGTATGTTTACACCAATTTGTGTCTTCATCCATATACTTTGGATAATGATGTCCATCACATTGGATCATCATTGCTTCTCCCCTGCCTCCTCCCTACCCCTCTCACCCTTCTGCCCTATCTAGAGTTCTTCTATTCCTCCCATGTTCCCCCTCTCTACCCCAGGATGAGTAATCTCTTACTTC
The DNA here is from genome assembly GCF_047511675.1 of Marmota flaviventris. Lineage (NCBI taxonomy): Eukaryota > Metazoa > Chordata > Mammalia > Rodentia > Sciuridae > Marmota > Marmota flaviventris. The sequence goes on along the minus strand of NC_092500.1, from coordinate 55,398,579 downwards.
AATACATCATTTGCATTACTTTAATTTTCTAAGATGACCTAGCCCAAGAAAAGGCTTAATTGTTGATTACAGGATCTTAAAGAATGCTCCATTCAATCCATTCCATCTTCAATGGAAAGCGATGCTAAGGAAGAGAGTGGAATAGCAAAGTCATGCATTTTTCAGTGTGGAGTATTGGGTATGTATTGGTGGAGAGTGGTATGGTTAGGATTCTTAGAGTCATCAACACAGGCTGCATATCTATTTACAACTATTATACAATAATTTATTGACAGAAGGCCAAGAAACAAAGTTACTAAAGGAAGAAATTAGTATGAATGAAAATCCAGAGTGTCACCTACCAAATAGCTTCACTTTATTAGATGAAAACTTCTGCCATTCTAATTTATGAAAATCAACATAGCCAGCATGAAAAATATGTAGTACATTTCTGAGGAAAGTGTAGAAGGAGATAGTTGAGGAAGTCAGGGGGAGGTTCAGGACAAGGAACATGGAGAAGGTCCTCCAATGAGGTCAACTTCCCAGATGACAATAGTGCTCAAGGACACAAGCAGGAGAGTAGAAACTTTTGTACTCTTGCACCTATGTGGGTCAAACAGACAAACTAAAATAAACTCATGGACATGGAAAACACCCATGAACAACAGAGAGGAGAGCATGGACAGGAGAGAAGAAAAGGAGGAATCCTAGAGACCATAAAAAGAACAATCCAAACGTCTCTAACAGACTCCTGGCTCTAGGTCCCTTCCCTTTAGAGAAGTCTGTTGCTGTTCCTTGAAATAAATCTCTGTCAGCCTTCTATCTACCTGTTCTTCAATTTTTACCGAATGGAGACAGCAAACCCAAGGCCCCTACCCTAGATGGTCTTGAGGGTAAAACCACTGACTGAAAGGTTAGTAACAGTCATGTTGAACAGCTGACTAGACCTGGAGAGTGACCACTGATTGTCCGCACTCTTGTGGCTCCCTAAGGCTTAGGAAGACCCCAGCCATGACTAGCATGGCTGAATTCCCAGACTGACTATCTTTACTCTTCTCTCCAGTAGACACAATGAGGAATTGGCCCCATTGTCAACAACAGAATCGGCAATATTTCTTTTCCTCCTTATGAAGCCAGATTTAAAGACAGGTAGTTAGGTAGCTAGGTGAATGGGTCAGATTGAGAAAATGGAACTGGATTTGGGTCAGAGAAGTTGGAAACTGCTCTTGGGAGATTGGAATACTCTGGTCTCCAGATCTCTTTGATACTACTCCTACCAAAAAGGTTGTTAAAGCAGCAACTCTAGAGCAGGCAGGGAATTACTAATCAATGCTGCCTGGGTTGCCACTCCCTTCCTGCCTAGCATTGCACCTAGGCCCTTACAGCCCACCTGCTCACCCCCTGGCCACGCCACCAACATGCCCCAGTCACTATGCAGGTTGAGGGGAAATGAACAAGACAAGGGAGAAGAATGCAGGAGATCAAGGGAAACTTTAGATTTATAAAGGGAACAGAGCTTCTTCATCCCAGGGATTCTGCCTTTGGCTCCACTTCTTCCACCCAGGAGAAGTGTGTTTTACTCTCCTTTAATAAAGCTTCTTAATTTATACTCTATACTTGCCTCAGTGTGCTTCCCTGATGCTATACTTCAACATTTGAGGAAGCAGGACTTGGTCCAGGTAACCTGTAACCGGTAACCTGGGTTATCACTTTTGGGAATGATGTTAATTGGTTAACAGTAGATTGCTCCTAATTTGTCTTTGCTTTAAACAGAGACCTTTTCCTTTTTGTCAGGATAATTACCCATGATTAAAAGGCACTAGAATTGAGTCACTTTCTAATTTTTAAGACATTTGGGTGAATATCTATCAATTTCTTCTGTCGCTTTAAGGACCCTTAACAAGGTCAAGGACCTTAGAGAAAAAGGAGGAACTCAGTATGATCCTCATGAGATTTCTGTTAAAAATAATGTGTTGTAACTGTTGGGAACCTCCTTGTTCAGGTGATGAGGATCCCTATGGATTGAAAGGTCACACTTACATTTTAGGGGAATGAAAGGAAAGTGGGGAACCAGGAGATAGGCAAGCAAGTAATGGGAGACCAGGCAGAGATACAAACAAGAATTTATTTGTCAGAGCTGACAAATAAAGGCGCATACCTCCACAGACTTGGGGTTGGAGACTTATGGGGGAGGCTCAGGGATTAGAGCTGGGTGGGTCCTAATGTGGGCAATTAAGGTTGGGATTGGTATACACTTGGGCAGAGGAAAGAAAGCCAACAGTTCAAGGTTCGGCTGGTCTGAGGGAGTGGTGAGCCTTTCCTGGAAAGGATCTTGGGAGAGAAAATGGTGGCTGTCATTGAAGATGGCCATCCAGATGCTAAGCAAGGACCTTATATGGACAACCATTGATTCATAAACTCCAACTAAAAGGTTTTTCTAGGCAGCTGCCTCCCCTCCAGATTTTTGTTTTCTTGGTAATCCTGGATCCCTTTTTGACAGGAATATTGTGAGAATTGCATGCTTTCCAGGAATGGAGGCATCATAAATACCTGGGTTACAAGAAGAAATATCGGACCTGGTCCACAGACCAGGGATCAGCTTGGTTAAATCCCTACTTGGCCATGCTTCCCCTTGGATAGATCTGGACTAAGCCAACTTCCTACCCAACTCCCTGAAGGGATGAGCAATTCTGGGTGGACAAAATTGTGAGATGGGGATTGGGTGACCTACATGAAGACCTTTTCCTTCTTTTTGTTCCTAGATGGGATTGGGATCAATTCCATCCAAAATCCCTCTCTTCTTTTTGCTAAATCCAAATTGAACTTCCAATTAAAAGAGAGAGAGAAAAAGAGAGAGAGAGAGAGAGAGAGAGAGAGAGAGAGAGAGAGAGAGAGAATTTGTCTTTTTTTGTTCTGAGCCTGGCCTTGGTAGCACTGGGAAATGGAAAAAAAAAATGGCTGCTTGAGAAAACCCTAAATGACAGTAAGATTCAGCAGTTAGATCTTTTCTATAAGTGGGAGGGTAAATGGAGTGAAGTTTCTTATGTAAAATTATTCTTTCATTTAAGAGATTGATGGGGGGGGCAGTCAGTGTAGGTAATAAAAGGTTAAGTCAGATAGGGGGAGATGGGAGCTAGTTTAAAAGGAAAGGAAATGAAACGCTGATGCCTCCAGAGTCTTCCAGCTTCTCCACTTGTTGTCAAGAATACCTGCCTCCAAGGAATTGCTCATCCCTTTAGGGAGTTGTAGCAGTTGTTAATGAAGTACCTCCTGGGCAGCTCCATTCCTGCCCATTTGTGCTGACATGGACAGGCACCCCTGAAAAGCTTCTCTCCCACCTTTTGGCCCACCTTTTGGTCACTAGTCACATAGGCAAGATAAGGGAGAAGAAGGGCATGAGAGCAAAGAAAATCTAAAACCTATAGAAGGGGCAGGACACCCCCACTTCTTCAGACACCCCGTTCTGGGGCCCCTTCCCATCAGAGATGGCTATCTCTTTCCTATTCTTTAAATAAAACTTGCTTTCTACGTTTGCCACAGCATTTCTCAAGTGTTCAATCGTGACATCAGGGAAACAGGACTTACCCCTGATTCTCATCACCAGCATCAAGATCATCTGAACTAGCAAAGTAATTGCAATCTTGACAGTAACACCTGAGCAGCAATCTGCTGCTCTAAACCAGATACAAGTCCCCAGAGAAGGAAAACATATTGACAGAGGAAGAGAGATCTTTAACCAATAAACAGGAAATTCTCACGGCTCCACCAAAGGAAAAAATAATGAGTCCTAGGACCATTCTTTCCTTATATCCTAATCTAAAAGGCCTAACACCATGTCCTCCTCATTCTCAAGAATACATATCAACAGGTTCAAGAAAAATGGAAAGAAGTCCAATGTAGAAGGCCTATGCCAGGGTTAGACTTTGGACATGTGGTAGCACATGTTCCTTTTTCACTAACTGAATTAAAGGACACAAAGGATGACTTAGGAAGCTGCATTGAGAATCCAGAACAATAACTTCAGACCTTATAACAATGATTGAACCTTTATGATTTAGCATGGAAGAACATTAGGCTACATTTGAGTCAGGATTTAACCTCACTAGAAAACACAAAATATCTTGGAGAAGGCCACTGAAATAGGAAATGATTACTATAGAGCAGGAGGAGGTAAAGTAACCATGGAGGGTAGGGGCTACATCATTCTCACAGGGAGCCAAGTAGTTCCCCTCACTGAAACAAATTAAAATGCTAACTAGAAAGATAGAGATGAGGGGGGCATATATAACTATAAATAAATAAATAAGATATGTGATATATATATATATCGTGAGAAGGCTTGAGAAAGGCCCAAATTAAGCCTTTCAATTATGCTTAATTAACAAATGTGATTCAGGGTGAAGGAGAGCCACAGTGACCTTCTTACAGAAACTATAAGAGGCTATTACTAAACTAATATTAAGCTGAAGTCATAGAGAAAACTATCCTTAAAGACAAATTCTTGATCCAATACTCCCCAGGCATATGAAGAAAACTCCAAAAACTGGTTGTAGAAGTGGGCAAAATCTTGAACCAGTTAGTACAGCCTGCTACAAAGTCTCATAATAGGACCTAGAAAAGGATAAAAGAAGGATAAACAACAAGGAGAATTGGAGGCAGACCTGTGGGTGGGGACACTGGGAAACTCTCCAACTTCTTATTTCTCTTGCAGAAAGGAAGGCCATTTTAAAAACGTAATGTCCCCAGTGGCACAAATCTCCCAGACTACCTACTGGACCTTGCTCACTATGTGGAGGGAACCATTGGAAGTCTAGATGTCCTTGGAACTTGTAGTGATCCAGACCATTGCCAACTACTTCCCATGACAGGTCCCAGGAGCTTTCTTCATGACTCCTATGATAGAAATACAGCTCCAAGAGCCCTGGGTGACCTTGCTCAAGTCTAGACAACAGATAAACTTCCTTCTCAACAAGGAATTTGATTCTCAGTCTTGTCCTTCTCTCCTGGACTTCAGTCACAAGATAAAGTAACGACTCAGTGCATAGCAGGAGAGATCCTTGAGCAAAATTTTACTAGACCTCTTGCTTGTTCATGGGGTGATTTCCATTTCTGTCACTCCATTCTCATTCTGCCCTATCTTAGGGAGAGACCTATTATCTCAATTAGAGGTCAAATTACTGTTACCAACTGGGAAATATAATTGCATGCCTCTGATAGAAATGGATATAAATCCCACTGTCTGGGTCAGACTATAATGTAGTGGTAAGAGCATGAACTGTGTACCCCTGTGAACATATATCTCAAGAATCCCTCATATTTCCCCCATCAGAATCAAGATTCCTTAATACCAGAGGTCAAAGAGGGATTAATACCTCTTATTATTATGCTACATTTGAAATGGCAGGGACTTTGGGTAGAATGCTCTAGCTCCTATAATAATCCTATATTGGGAGTTCCAAAGGGCCCCAACAAATAGAGATTAGTTTAGGACCTTCAAGTAATTAATGAAGCAGTAGTCCATTTGCATCCAGTGGTTCCAAATCCATATACTTTTCTCACCAAGATTCCCAAGGGCCCTGCTTAGTATACAGTCCTAGATTTAAAGGATGCCTTTTTCTGCATTCCTTTATATCCCAAAATGCCAACTTCTATATGACTTTGAGGATCCTTCTCATAAGGTGGGACAAGATACCTGGACAGTCCTTCTCCAGGGATTTAGAGATATATCCCATATGTTTGGACAAGCACTGACACAAGGCCTCAGGGACTGGTCATATCCTGAAACAGGATTACTTCAATATGTAGACAAGCTTATTTTGTGTGGATCTTCAGAAAGAAATAATTTCTGAGAGCACTGGTTCTCTTCTCAATTTCCTGGCCAATAGGAGGTATAAAGTCCCAAGAGAAGGCTGAATGCACCTACCCCAGGTGACCTATTTAGGGAAGATACTGGAAAGTGAAATTCAAAAGCTTGAACCAGAAAGAATTAAACCTATATTTTCACATCTCCTTCCTCAGACAGGAAAACAACTTAGGGCCTTTCTGGAAACCACTGGATATTGTACAATTTGGATCCCTGGATATTCTGAGAAGGAAAGACCCTCTACAAGTGCCTTAAGGAAGCACAGGGACATCCACAAACAACTGTTAATTGGATTCCAAAGGCAAAGAATGCCTTAGATACATTAAAAGCAGTTCTTACACAAGCCCCTGCTGTTGGTGTGCCCACTCAGTCAACTTTTCAATTATATGTTACAGAAAGTAAAGAACTGGACAAGGTGGCCAAGGGTGGCCTGGATGCCTTAGAGCTATGGCTTCAGTAGAACTATTGCTTCCTGAGGCAAAACAAATAAACAAACAAAAACAAAACAAATAAAAACTTACTTTGGGAAGGCCCCCTGTACTTACCTTCCATGACATAGGAAAATTCTAAATTCTAAAGGCAGTCTTTGGTTAACAGACAGCCATATACTCAAATATCAGGCTCTTTTGCTAAAAGGACCTGAAATCACCTTAAAGACTTGTCAGAACCTCAATCCAACCTCTTCCCTACCAGAATTAGAGATAAACCTTTTCCATTCCTGGGAGCCAGTTTTAATGGAAACTTACACTGCCAGAATGATTTATCCAATCATTCTATAGATAATCCCAATCTCACTCTATACACTGATGGGAGTTCATCATTTACTGATGGGATTCAGAGATCTGGGTATGCGGTAGAGACAGATTTTGAGGTTCTTGAATCAGGGCCACTTCCTACTAATACCAGTGCTCTACAGGCAGAATCAGTTGACCTCGTCTGGGCACTAGAACTTTCCAAGGATAAGAGGGCCAATATATATATATATATATATATATATATATATATATATATATATATATATATATACCAATATATATATATATATATATATATACCAATATATATATATATATATATATATATATACCAATCCTAAATATGTTTTTCTTACACTTCATGCTCATGCAATATCTGGAAAGAGCAAGGACTGCTTACTACTACAGACACTTCTGTAAGCATGCCAAGGAGATTCTTCACCTCCTAGAGACAAGCTCCCTGCCTTCTCAGGTAGCAGTTATCCAAGTTCCTGGACATCAGAAGGGAAAAGACAAAATAGCTAATAGAAATAAGGCTATGGATGTAGCAGCTAAGGCAGCTGTTTATAGGGTTCCAGAGTTGCCCCATTCCTGTGGGAAAATTCATTTCTGTCCTCTGAACACCCCCAGTACTCAACGGAAGAGGCTTAGCAGGCTGTAACCCAAGTATACCAATTAGATCATAGAGAATGGTGGGTCTCTCCTGAGAATATTCTTTACATTCCCAGGCAACCCAAAGGAAGGCTTAAAATATCTCCATCACCTCTCTGATTTAGGAAGAAACATTATTCTTAATACAGAAAATGTTTTCAGAAAAAAAGCTTAAAGGACATAGTCCAACAGAATTTCCAAAGCTATAAAATCCGCCAGTGGTTACTCTCTCTAATACATGTCCTCACCCTCCCAGACATCAAAGAATGGATTACTATATTGTAGTAGACTGGCTGTTAGAACTTATTGGTATGCCTGGTGTACCAAATTCAAAATATTTACTAGTTCTGGTGGATACATTCACTGGATAGGCGTAAGTCTTTCCTTACAGACCTGAAGAAGCTGTCCAAAGTTGTGAAAATGATCTACCTCAGGAGATCATTCTTCAATTTGATCTCCAAAGTGATAATGGACCTGCTTTTAAAGCAGAAATAACATAGAAACTCTCTCAAGCATTAGGGATTAAATTTCATCTTCATTGTTCATGGAGTCCTCATTTCTCAGGCAAGGTAGAAAAATCTAATGAACTTCTTAAGAGCCACTTACAAAATTGCTCCAAGAGACTAAGATCTCATGGGTTAAACTCCTGCCCTTGGCTCTGATAAGGTTTAGAAATATTCCTGGCCAACTGGGTCTAACTCCATTTGGGTCCCTGTATGATAATCATTTTTGTCTAACAATTTCCTTTTGAATTCTGAGATTTCCCATTTGATTCTACATGTAACTCATTAGGCTAAATTTTTCAAAAATTCTCAGAGATCTGACAGAGTCTCCAGTCAGGAGGCTATTAACGATGTTGATGTTGTTGTTTTGTTCAGATCTTGTCTTAGTAAAGACAAGAGATCCAAATAAGGGATTACATACTCCCAACTGGGAGGGTTCCTATCTTGTAATCTTGTCCACTCCTCTAGCAGCTTGTGAAGCAAGGCAAGACTCTGGGATACATCATACCCACCTCAAGGCCTGATGACCTCCCTCTGAGACCACCATGGCCATTCCTACAGATCGCTACATCTGCAAACCTATAGAAGATCTCAAGTTTCTCTTTAAGCAAGCTAAATGATATGTTGATCTTTTTGTCTTTCCATTGTACTATCAGTGGCCCTGCTTCTTGCTCTTGGATTAATTGTAACCACTTCCTCAGATTGGAAGGGAGATTACCAAACTCTCCTAGCTATTCTCCTGGGCTTATTCTATGTTTAACTGGCAATGCTGCAGATATATTATCCTCAATACTGTAATCATGTTTTACTTGATGTTATTGCTACTATTCCCTGGGAAAACAATAAAATAATCACCTTCCAAATTATAGATACTGGAGAAAATCTTAGTTCATGTTGGCTTTGTTACCAAAATCCCTTTTATGAGGATGAATATTTTGTATTTGCTCCTGTAAATCTCTCTATTAACACAGTTAATTGGACATCATTTGCTGTCCCATTACTAAGACAACGCCCTCCCCACACACACACCCTTATTGGGCACCTGGTTTCTGGGCCAAATACAACCAATTTGGCTGTTAATGCAACTCCTCATCATTGACGCAATGAATCTTATTCTCATAATCACATTTTTGCAACCAGACCAGATGCTGGACCTGTTCTAGAGGTAAACTAAAACCAGAATGGGGATTCTATAATTATAGCTATTTCTCCCAAAACTGTACTGCCACTCTAACCCACATATGTACCTGGAATCTTTTCCATCTTGCAGGACCTCCAGTTGCAAGACCTAATAACTGCAATACTATGTGGCAAAGGAATATAGCATAGTCATATGAAGGGCAGATAAACCTAAATTTTGTAAAAAATTTACCTGACCATTCACTTATCTTTACAATTAAAAATCAGGCCTACTTGATTCAGGATACCAAACCCTTGTCCCTCAAAGCTCCACCTTCCTGAGTTTGGGTGTGGGGAAACCCTGGGGGTTCCTACACAGTCCAATTATTTTCTTCCCTTGACAATGTATGGCTTCAGGGACAATGAAGCTTAGGGAAAGTTGTTCCTTCTCATCTCAGGATGTATAATTCTCCAACATAGTCTCCTGCTACCTGTAGAAAGAGAGCACTAGTTATTATTCTGGCTACTTTTATAAGGAGAATGGAATTTTAGCTCCATGGGAAGGCTTCACTTACCATGAGGCCACACTAGCTAACCTTACAAATTAATTTGCTGACTTAGCTACTCATACTAGAGCAGCCTCAGAAAATTTTGATGGATCACTACATAGCTTAGTGGACATGGTGATGGATCATTGACTAGCCTTAGATTCTCTCTTATCAGAACAAAGGAGAATTTATGCTATGATAAATAAAACATGTGGCACTAATATTAATACCAGCATACAGGTAGAAGATGTTAACAAAATATGTATTCAAGCTACTTGGCTCTACTATGTGAGAGGAAAAGCAGCTCACTCAGACTATTTGAATCAGATTAAAGGATGGATCCCCCCCCACTTCATAGTTTCTGCCTCTTTGGGGACCCTTGGCAGTTTTGGTGCTTGTTCTCCTTTTTGGTCCTTGAATTATCAGTTTGCTTATTTGTTTCGTTCCCTCTCATATAGAAGCAATATAACTTCAGATGGTGTTACAAATGGAGCTCCCAGTGAACAACTCTTGAACTTCTACCATGGACCTATGGACAGACCCACTGATGTATGTCATCAGTATTAGCCTCTGGACCAGCCTGCTGCTTCCCACCTGCCCCAGACCTTCCTCAGACGGATATCCCAGTTACTCCATGACACCCTTTGACAGCCTAAAGTAGCTAGAGCGTCATCATCATCCCAATTCCCAACAGTAGTCAGGGCATCCTCTGAGATGGAGATTGAGGAAGATGTAGAAGGCCATAGGTAGCCAGAGCAAAATGGTGAGTGAGAAAGTCAGGGCTAGGTTCTGACCAAAGTAGCACTGGAGACAGTCTTCCAACGATGTCAACTACTATGTCACTTAATGTCTGCTTCCTTCCTTGCTGGTATGGTTTTACTAAGGATAACATGGAATTCCAGTGGCCTTTTTGAAAAATTTGAGATCTTCCAAAAATGGTTCATATAAGATGTCCTCTTCCCATCATCTCTGTTGTTCCTCCTGCTCTTCCTCCTCTTCCCCCTCTTCCTCCTAATAACTACGTATATTGCCTTCAGTCCCTGAAATTTTTTCATATGTTCTCCCTCAAAGGCCCTATTTACTCCATTCCTCTATCCACCACTGACATACTTCTCCCTTCCAACTTCAGTTCCTCAGCTCCCTATACTAAATTAAGCTTTTATTCCTGTTCCATATGGGGCCTTCAAGGAACACAGATCTCAAAAGCAACCATGTGGAGATGAAAAGGCTAATTATAAATAGACTGTGTTTTTGTGGTTGTTGTTGTTTTGTTTGGTTTTTATCTGTTTACCTGGGCTTTGGAGACACCTGGATGCCAAATTGTTATATATAATCTTGATTCATCACTCAACATTTAGTCTATAGCCTCCATGTGATTATATAACAGAATAGATGAAAATCTTCTCCACAAATATAGAGAGCTTTTTAGTCTTCATAATGAGCAGATAACTTTAACTCACCACATCTTCTAAAAACATAATTTGGATAAAAATATAAAGTAGAGCTAACTCTTTTATAAAACAGTGAATTTTATGTTATTGTGCTTATGTCTGACTCAGGGCTAAAGTTTTAGAATGAAAGTTTTTGGTGTCTATGTGTTTTGCATTTGTTTTATGGTTTGGATCTTAAGTATCATCCAAAGGGCCATATGCCAAAGTCACGTTTGCATGACTGTGATTCTATTAGGAGACAATGGAATCTTTAGGAGGTGGGCCCTAGTGAAAGAAAGTTAGGTCATTGGGAGCATGCTTTTGTAAGGGACATTGGGACCCTGGCCCCTTCCTTTCTCTCTCTTTGTTTCATAGATACATGAACTGATCAACTTTGCTTCACCACAAGCCCTCCACCATCATGTTCTGCCTCCTTATAAGTTCAAAAACAACAGAATGAGACAACTATGGACTGAAACCTCTGAATCAATGAGCCATAATAAAACTTTCCTTCCTAAAGTTGCTAAACTTAGGTAATTTGTCACAGCAATAGAAGCTAACAATAAAAATATGTGATATTTTATAAAATTTCATAAGGGAACTCAACACTAATTGTCTTAAAGATAAATAAGTTCTTATATAAATCAAATATTCAAAAACACAGAAATTTTTAAAACTAATTTCATAATATTTCCAATATAGAAAAAAGTGCTTTTATAATAACTAATAGAACTATTTTTAAATAACATTAATACAATTTGGGTAAACCTTTGGCAATAACACTAATTTAATATTGTGGGTTTAATAAAAACAACCATGTTTTCTGAGTTATTAGCATTAAGTATGATAAAAATTTATAAAATTCATCTTTTTATTTACTGGGGTTTACTAATTAAATAAGGATCTATTATATCTACTAAATGCTTGAAATTATAAAAATTATAATATCATTTTAATAAAATTAAACTATTATCAATTTTATACCAAGTATGCAAAGAAGTGTTTTGTATTTTTAAACAAAATAAAGTAATTTTGTCCTAAAGTAAAATGACTGTTTTTTTCACAGGAGAAAGAAAAAAAAATGTAGAACAAAACATGTATGTGGGGCTGGGATTGTGGTTCAGTGGTAGAGCACTTGTCTAGCACAGGTGAGACACTGGGTTCAGTCCTCAGTACCACTTAAAAATAAATAAAGTACTGTGTCCATCTACAAATAAAACATATTTTTTTTAAAGTAAATGTACATGGAAAGTTGGTGTAAAAAGAGGCTTAGGTTACAAGGACAAAATTAGCTAAGACTCCATGAGTGTGTGTGTGGGGGGGGAGGGATATTAATAAGTTTCTTAAAAATTACCTTTAATATCAATAATAACATGATTCTTTCAGCGCAGTGCAGCCTGTGTACTGGGCCCTGCCAAGAAACAGCAGCAGAGTGAGGTAGAGCAACCCAGTAGCAGACCAAGTGGGTAGAAGCACTGAGAGCAAGTTTGGCCATCAGCCATGTAGAGCCCACCATACAGGCACAGCTAGCTAGTGCCAAGGTGCAATGACCTGTCTTCCTTCCAAGGCTAGGCCTGTATATGGTACAGAGCCTGCTGCAGAAACCGGCTCCACGCAGTCCTAAAGCTCCATCCCATGATCTCACCTTGTGCTTCCTGACCCAGCAGAAAGTAAGTGGGAAGATCTAGTATGACCAGAATGAGAATTGACCAATAGCTGTTAGTAGTTTCCAAACCCTAATTCATATAAATTTAGACCAATAGCATTGGTACTTCTTCCAAACCCCAATTAGCATAAGTTTGGACCAATCACAATGACCCAAGTACTAAATAAACCCCTAGAATGGGATTGGAGAAAACCTGCTTTCAGGACCCTCTTGCCCTGTGAGAGTCCTGTTCCTGTTTCTATTCTTAAATAAATCCTTTCTCTAATACTCACTCATCCTGGTGTAGGATTTCTATCTTCAAATTCACACAACAAGAACCCTGGAAAAAGAAATTGAGCTGCTGGGGTCAGCTGCAGCTCTAGGGGACATAGCCTGCCATTAAGATCTAGAACACTTGTGGTCTAAAGAGGACTGCATCTCTGCAGACCCCACCTGCCAGCAGAAGCAGTGAATGGAGTTTTATCTCAAAACTTCAGTTTCAAAAATACACTTAAGTAAAACTAAAGTTTGACTTTTCTCTGTATCAAGATGACAAAATGTTCTTGGACTAGTAGATCAGTTCTCGATAAGAACTTAAAATCTTTATGCTCTTAGTAATCTACCTAGAAAACTGCTTCTTTATGTCTTATGTTGATGTTATATTATTGGCCTTAGTCCACTTTCTGCTGCTAGAATAGAATACCAAGGGTGGGGTGATTTATAGTACCTATAGACACTTATTTGGCTCAAGGTACTGGGTGCTGCAAAGTACAAGAGGATGGCCTTGGCATCTGGTGAGGGCATTTGTGCTGTATCATAACATGATGGAAAGTCAAGCAAGGCATGTGAGATAGAAAGAGTGCAAAAGTGTCTGAAGTCACAGAAAACTTACTTGAAAATATTTAAGGATTTATTTTTCTCTGCTTAAAGAGAAATGTTGAAAATTAGATTCGTTCAATATACTTAATTACATAAAAACTGTTGTCAAAGAGAGATGTCAAACCATTCCTTCATTTTGTTCTCATAGGTCAAATGTTACTATTATAAATATTTCAGAAACTGTCTGAAGCTTTTACAAATATGTTGATACCTTCAATGTCCATGATATGTCCCCATGTCACTTTATCCACTAGACAAGTCGTGCATTGTTATCAGTCACAATTCCAGTTATTTAAAAATAATGTATATCAAACAACCAAATTCTCTTTTTGTTTGCATTATTTCTATGCTGAACTCTCACCAAATCTTTAATCATGGCCATTTTAAGTTTTGGCATCTACAGATAGATTTTGTTTTGTCTTGTTTTACACACATGCTTCCCTGAAAGCTTTTACAATTTCATATTGGCCAGAGTGATCCAAAAAATGACACTTTCTCAGAGACCCATATAAAAGGCTGTGCCAGGCACACTAGAGCATAGGCTTCTGATGAAACCACTGGACTGAATTGTTATTTTTCAAAACTCTAGTTTTCTCTAGTGGAGAAACTGATAGTCCCTTGAAACTGATAATCCAAGATTCACCAACATAAGAATTAATTACATAGGAATGAATTCACTAATGAAAGATGATTATGGCTTTTATTTGGCATATAACAGAGATTTTGTTCTGTTTTATGGATATGAATAGTTCCATTCTCTTTGCTCTTAAGCCATTCATAATTTACAACAATTCAATAGATTATTCTTTTTAAATAGAAATGAAATATTTACTTTTTGAATATAAATAGTACCTTAATTTTTACTAATCTCTAACCAAAATTTAGTATTCCTTCAATTATGAATGTAGGAAATAGGCAACACCTATAATTTTGGTGCAAACAGAATTTACTTATTTTTATTAAGCTGCATTCATTATTAATATCAAATAGTATTGATGCTTATTAGCACTTTTAACAGCTTTATAGTTTGGCTTTTTTGTTAAAGGTTAATATTTTTTGATTAGCACATGATAATTGTACATTTTTATGGTATACAGTAAGATTATTTCAATATACATATCTATATATTATGCAATACAAAATAGCTTATTGTGAGCTAGGGTCGTGTTTCCTTGGGAGTCTCTAGGGAAGAAACTTCTTTTTAGCTTCCAGTGATCCTTTCTTACCAGTCTTATTCCACATTATACTCGAAAGTGGTCTGGAGGTGTCTTATCACTATAAACCTATGTAATTATATAAAAAAAAAAAAAAAGCTAAGCAAAGATGCTGACCACCATGCACTTCAGGAACGGGTTGCTGAAGAAGGTGATTGGGCTACAAGAATATACCATTTAACTAGTCCCACACACTGCTTGTTTTTCAAGAATCAGTGCAGATATGATCACTGCAGGGTTGGAAAATCTGTACATGATATTGAAACACACACACACAGAGAGAGAGAGAGAGAGAGAGAGAGAGAGAGAGAGAGAGAGATGCAACAGAGAACCAAGAAGGGGAAACACTCTTATTTCTACAATGTCTCTTCTGAGCTCTCTGTGAAGAAGGTTTAACATTATGCAAACTAAAAAATGAAAAGTCATCAAAGGGAACACCTGAATTTTCTCAGAGCAGGCAATGAAATTGAAACAGAAAAGCACTATATATAATAATTGCAAGAGAGGGCAATTGTTTTTAATGATTTGATGTCACTTATCTTAAGAAATAAGTTGAATTACAAAGTTATGTACTTAACCCTAAAGTTTTTTGTTGTTGTTGCTTTATATTTTAATTTAATGCAATCTTTCAATAGCAGCATGATGAAATATAGTAGAAAGTACTAGAACTAGCAAAATTCTCTCAACCTTTATCTTGTTCTTTCTTTCTTCTTCTCTCTCTTTTTCTTCTTTAACAATAAGTGAGCAAAATGTGCATAGTATACACCTTAGTAATCCATTTTTATTATTCTTTTGTCTTCTATTACAATAATAGGATATTTATCCCTTATCTGTATAGCATATTTGATGCCATCAGGATTAAAATTCTAAAATAATAAAGCAATTGTACAATTAAAAAAAATACTGTGAAGATTGTATGACCTGAATTTGATAAATATATGCCATATAAAATTTAGAGATTATTTAAAGTAGAAATATGATTTTAAATAACTGTACCCCATAATCTATTCACCAGTTCTGTGGAAAATCAGACTTACAAATCTGCTGAAAAATTAGTAAATTAAGAAAGGGGCATGCAATACATTTTGTCTATCTAGTTTTAGTATTTTTATTCCTTTCTATAGGTTGGATTTTTTTCCTATAGTGATTTTTATACATATTTAAATTAAAAAAAACTCAGATAATATCTTGGTGCACTATAAATTCAACCAATTCCTCATTAAAACAAGAAATTTGAATTCAGAAAATGAGCATTAAAGGTACTAAAAATGATTTTGTTTGTCCACAGATTCCATCTGTTAAGATAACTATATATATATATATATATATATATATATATATATATATATATATATATAAACAATAGAATCACAAGGAGCCATTTACATAACTTAATATAATATTTCTGTCTATAGCTAAGAAAGTAAAGCCCAGGGAAATATTTTCTTGAAGGAAAAAAAAATATTGACATTTGGAAAGAAGAATTGAGCACATCTATTTGTCTCTGCTTCTTGTAATATTCAACCAAAATTTTTTAAAAGATGAATTTTCCCAAAAAATCATACCTCTTGTTAGCTTAACATCATACCATTTTATTTTGAATCACATGAAGGTCAATACAGATGTTCCTAGTGTGAGGGGGCAGTTTTCATGTGTACTTATGTCCTGTTACCCGATCATCCTTTAATATCTGAAGTCATTAGAATCATCTTATGTCATCCTAAAAGATAGGAGCAGAAAACACCTCAAAGTTCTATATAATAATAATAAATTATAAAAAGAGTAAAACTAAGGCCCAAATTGGTAGAAGAGATGAGGTGGTTCAGAACTGAAAGTCAGGAAATTAAGAATAAAAAAAAATACAAAAATCAATGTAACATAGAGTTGGTTCTTTGAAAAAGTAAACAAGGTTGTTAAACCCTTAGCCAAACTAAGCAAAGAGAGAGGCAACCCAAATAAACAAATTAGGGTTGAAAATGGAGATCTCACCACAGACAATTCTGAAATCCAGAGGATCATTAGAAAATATTTTGAAAATTTACATTTTAATAAACTAGAAAATCTAAAAGATATTGACAAATTTCTAAACACATATGACATACCCAAATTAAACCATGAGGATATAGAAAACCTAAAAGACCAATGTCAAGCAATCAAGCAATGGGCTTGACGAAGCAATTAAAAGCCTTCCAACAAGGATAACCCAGGACTAGACAAATTCTCATCTGAGGTCTATCAGACCTTTAAATAAGAAATTCCAATCCTCCTCAAATAATTCTATGAAAGAGAAAGTGTGGGGACACTGTCAAATTCATTCTATGAAGCCAGTATGCCCCTCATACCAAAACCAGACAAAGACACATCAAGGAAAGAAAACCTCAAACCAATATTCTTGATGAACATAGATTCAAAAATCCTCAATAAAATATTGGCAAACCACATATAAAAACACATTAAGAAGTTATTACTTTATGAAACTCATGGGTTTCATGCCAGAGATGTAATGTTGATTCAACATATGCAAATCAATAAATATAATTCAACACATAAGTAGAGTTAAGGACCAGAATCACATGGTTATCTCAATAAATTAAGAAAATGCCTTAAAAAAATCCAGCACCCATTCATAATAAAAACACTGATGAAACTGAGGACAGAAGGATCAACATAATAAAGTGGATCAACATAATAAAGTGTCTATACAACAAAACAAAAGCCAACATCTTACTGAATGGAGAAAAACTGAAATCATTACCTGTAAAGTCAAACAAGACAAAGTGGTCCACCCTTACCACTCCTATTAAATATAGTTCTTGAAATGCTAGCCAAAACTATCAGACAAGATAAGAAAATTAGAGATCTGAATAGGAAAATCTGAATTCAAATTATCTGTTTGCTGATGTCATAATCCTATATTTATGACCTTACCCCCCAAAAAAACCCTCTAATAGAAGACTTCTAGAGCTGATAAACAAGTTCATCAAAGAAGCATAATACAAGATCAACATAAATAAATCAATTGCTTTCCTATACACCAGTAATGAATATGTTGAGAAAGAAATCAGGGAAACTATTCCATTGACAATAACTTCAATAATTAAAATAGAATACTTGGAAATAAATCTAATCAAAGAGGTGGAAGACAGTAAAAACTGTAGAACAATTAAGAAAAAATGAAAGAAGACCTTAGAGGATAGAAAGACTTCCCATGTTCTTGGATAGGCAGAATTAATATTGTCAAAATGATTATACTACCCAAATCATTTTACAGATTCTGGGTAATTCCCATCAAAATATTAATCACATTATTTACAAAACTAGAAAAAAATAGGTTATTAAAAATTTATTAGAAAGAATGAGAGGCCCAGATTGGCCAAAGTAATCCTGAGCAAGAAGAACGTTGTGACATCAAAAGACCTGAACTCAGATTTTACTGCAGAAATAAAAACAGCATGATATTAGCATCAAAACAAACATAAAGACCACTAAAACAAATCCACATAGATTTAATTATCATACACTAAGCATAGTTCGCAAAATATACATTGGGTGTTAAAAACATACATTTTTAACAAACATTACTGGGAAAATTAGATATTCAAATGTAGGGAATGAAACTAGATAGCTATCTTTCATCCTGTACAAAAGGCAACTCGAAGTGGATGAAAGAACTAGGAATTAAACCAGAAACTTTGCAATTGCTAGAAGAAAATGTAGGATCAACCCTCCAACATATTAGAACAAGTACTGACTTAATGGTTAACAAGATCCTTAAACCTCAAGAAACAAAACAAGAATCAATAAGAAAAACAAAAAGCTTCTGCACAGCAAAGAAAACAATGGGAAGAGAGAGGCTGCATAATGGGAGATATTTGTCAGCTGCTCTTCCAACATGGGATTAACACCCAGAATATATAAAGAATTCAAAAAACTTAACACCAAAAACAAAAACAAAACAGAACAACAAGAACAAATAATTCAGTCAATAAATGGAAGAAATAATTAAACTAATACTTCTCAAAAGAAGTACACATGGCTGACAAATATATGAAAAAAAATCTTTATCAATCAAGGAAATGCAATTCAAAATACATTGAGCTTTTATCTCACTCCAGTTATAATTGCAATCGTTAAGGATGCAAATAACAATAAATGAGGATGTGAGTGAACAGGTACATTCATGCATTGTTGGTAGGACTTCACATTAGTGCAACCACTTTGGAAAGCAGAATGGAGATTCCTCAATAAAACTAGGAATGGAACCACTGTATGATCCAGGTATCCTTGATATTTATCAAAAACAAGCAAACAAACAACAAAACAACAACAAATTAAAATCACCACACTATAGTCGTACAGCCACTTCAATGTTTATAGCAGCACAATTCACAATAACCAAATTATGGAATTAGCCCATATGTCCATCATTCCATGAATGAATTAAGAAAATGTGATATATACACACACATACACAATGGAGTTTTACTCAGCCATAAAGGAGAATGAACTTATGGTATTTGCCAATAAATGGATGGAAATGAAGAACACCATACTAAGTAAAATAAGCCAAACTCAGAAAGTCAAGGGTCAAATGTTTTCTCTCAGATGTGAAAAGTAGAACAAAATAAGGGGGGAAAGGGTGAAGGGAATCCCATGAAAATATAAAGGAAATATGTGGAGTAGAAGAAGATATAGAGGGGGAGAGAAGAGAGAAGGGAAAAGGGAGGAAATAAGAATATATCACTGTAAATTTCACCTTCAGGTATATCTATTAAGCACTAATTAAAAAAAAAATCTATAAATGAATAGAAGGAAGACAAGTAGAGTAGAAGAAGGGGAGGAGGAAAGAGAAGATGTATGATTATGTCAAAATGGACCCCAACATTATGTATAACTATTACATAATAAAAATACAAATAACATTTTAAAAAATGATAAAAAAGAACACGAAAGCCAAAGATGTAGAATTATATGATATGAACAAGGCTCAAAAACATTCCTGATAAGGTATTCAATCCTTAATTATTAATCCTGAGATAAATTTGAATATTTACATAAAAATTATTAAAAATGTTTTCCTATAGATCTAGCAGTTTTTCTACATGGAATCAATTTACAGGACAAATACAGAATATCTTCTTAGAGAAAATCATCACATCCCTAATAAAAAATTAACTCAGTATTTAAATTGTCTAAGGAATTTCTACATGACAGACAGTATTAAATATTAGTATTTGGAAATAAAAGATCCAACTAAGATTAGAAAGAAGTTATACTTTTGTACACCAGTTGTATGAGTACCATATAACACGATTTTAACAAAAAATAATTGGTATTTATTAAATAATATGTACCTAAAACTTATCTTAATCAACTCTGTCTTTTTTGTGAAAACATAGGATTGGGAGAAAGTTTTCTTGATATTTAGATAATTTTCATTAAAATGTAAGTCCTAACAACAATTATAGAATTTGAGGAAAGCATCTCTTTTAAATGTCAAAACAATCTGTTCCAGTTTGAAAAAAATGATTTTTCACAGTTCTTATTTCCATATGATTGAGAAATAATATATTTGATTTCTATTTTGGTGACAGAAGAAAATAGATCATGACACAATAATTTGAGATTAAATCTGAAAATTTATCACTAGAAACTTGATCTTAATCAGAATTATTGTTTCTGGGTGAGATAGAGCATGTCAGTAATCCCAGCGGCTCAGAAAGCTGAGGCAGGAGGATCATGAGTTCAAAGTCAGCCTCAGCAAAAGTGAGGTGCTAAGCAACTCAGTGAGACCCCAACTCTAAATAAGATTCAAAAATTGGGCTGGAAATGTGCTAAGTGCTCATGCGCCCCTGAGTTCAATCCCGGGTAAGCCCCCTCCTCAAAAAGAATTATTGTTGTTATTTTTTTTCTCCAAGTTTTCTACTTGTTTCAGGGACTAAACTGTTTTACTGAGTAAAAACTCCTTTTATCATTAGGATTAAGTCTCAATCTTTTTAATATTGAGCTAAGTTTAAGTAATAGTATTTTTCTCGTTAATAATTTGGATCTTAGTTCTATTTTAATGCAGAAGATGATTAAAAAAACTAGTTGGAAAAATCTGTCTGGTTCTTGTGCTTTATCATATATAGTTCAACTCTCCCTGTAGTTACAAAAATTGAAAACAATATGCTTAGTTATTAAGCATTGAAATGAAATAGCACTTTTATTATCTTGGTTTATTTCCGAGACTTAGTTTGAAAAGAATAAAGATAATTCTCTATTCCCTTAGTCCGTCTAAAGGGAATCCCCTTGTGTCCAAACCAAATGGCACTAGATGAAATCATGCAGAGAAAGTAGATGGATCATGGCTGAGTCAGAAGACTCCTTCCATTGCTAAAGAATGCGGTTCTGGTCCTCTGCCTCCCAACTTCTGACTTTAATTCCAGAACTCAGGCACTGAATCCATCTCCTGCAATTTTAAAGACAAGAGACCATGTATATAATTGATAACTGACAACAAACAGGTCTCACAAACAGGGCTATGGACCAAGAGGAACTCCTGAGTTTCAGTCCCCAGGCTGAAACTTTTATATATTGCAATGTTTATTGCAATAAGATGCTTCTGCCTGTCCATGAGAGTCAGAACCCCAACTTATTTAGGATTCTGACATTCACAGCTAAAATTTAATCTTTAAACTATGAGACAAGAAATCACAAGACAGAGGGATAAAAGTTCTTTTGAGTTTTTCAGTGAGAGCTGAGTTATATTCAGAAAATGATTATAAGTTAAATATAGTATCAAAAAAACTTACAAGCTTCACTTACATATAATAAATTTAAAACTAACAAATTTAAAATAAACAAATAGTAAAATGGAAAGATGAACAAATCATGAGTTTAGAAAATTTTGTCATCATCTCAATTAATTGCAAAAGAGTAATATAGAAATCAAAGCATACAGAATTTCAACAAATAAGAATGGTTTTAATGAATAATATGGTTTTAATAGCTTAGAATCTTAGAGACTACAATATCTGTGCTTAGTACTTTTAAAAATGTATAAATACACTCAAAGTTATAACATTTCCAATTCAAAAAAAAAATTGAAAACATGTAACATGAAAATGACTCAAAAAATAAGCAGTGTGTTAACATCTTATGTTTTCATATGTGAATACATATAAACTATTCTTCTAGTAAAGAATGCTAGTTAGTATTGCTGATATATTTTAAAAGTTAAGTCAATGCATAGAAATGACTGTAAAAAATTGCCTCTACTTTTTTCAGAGGACTTCATTTTATTGCTCTGTTCTAAGATGAAGATTATCTATACTGTTCTGATATTCTAGAATGCATTTATTACTTCCCAAATATACAATGTTGATATTTTTTAGAAGTGAAGACATAGGGAAATGTTATAGAGAAATTGAAAAAAAAATTGTTTAGTCAATGCAAACCAAATCCCATTATGGAACTTGACATATATTAAATATTTTCTTAATAAAACTACCATTCATCTTAACTTTCTTCTATAATTTAATTTCAGGGCTATGTACATACACTGGACTTGCTTTCTATTCCCCTGCTGTCCCTACAAAGGAAATCCAACAACAACAACAAAATACAGAAAAATAAAGAGAAACTGGAATGAAATACAGGAACAATGATCTTTAACAGAGCAGTCAACACATGGAAATATTCAGGTGTACAAAATGCAAAAATGCAGATGTGAATGTTTCTGGAGCTTTGCTGACCACACAAGGGACTGACTATAACATGGTTACTAGATAACAGCCGTAGCCTTTACAGACATTGATGCAATGTCAGAGTGTATTATTTGCAGGACTGAGGTCAAATCTTAAACAGTTGCAAAAACATCAACAGAGATGGAAAGCTTGGACAAGATGTTCTTAAATAGTCCTGATTGGATTGAGCCAACAATGTCCTTTTTCTTTTCTTTTTTTTTTTTCTTTTAATACCCACCTTCTATTATTTAACAGCGGACTGAATGCAAAAAGGGAACTCGGGGACAAAAAAAAGTCTTCATTACATGAGTGCCCTTTTGCAAGTGCTAATGTGCAAATGGAAAAAGCATCTTCATAACACTAAAAGAGACTGGACCAATTATGAAATCAACTCCTTCCCAAGCAATTGTGCTTCCATTTAACATGGATTACCTTTACTTTTTAATTAATTTTATCAGAGAATTGTAGGAATATGAAAGGCAAGGAATGTACCAAGGGTGGGGAGAGTGAAATAGCTGCATAACTCCCCAGTGAAATTGCACATCACTGAAGAACGTTTTGGTATATCTTGTAATTTTCTCATGCACTCTCAGAGAACAAATTATATCACACATAGAGATTTTTATACATAAAGGTATGGTGATGAGACCAGCTAAATATTGAAGTAGAATTAATTAATATAAAGGTGGATACCTTTTAAAATGAAGGTGGTTTGGCTATCAAAAAGTCAAGGGAATTAATTCATATAAAGTTGAAATAGTTTTGCAGTATTGATCAACTTGACATCCAGCTACAACTATTATAAAAAAGTAAAATATACTGCTTTTTCATTATACTGTCATAAATTTTGTAAAAGAAATACAAGTACCCAAAAATATTTTAAAATTCACATTGGGCTAAAGTTATATTTTGACTATATTTTTACTAAACATAAATGTGTTAAGTTATCATTTTTGGTGTTTTTAAGTATATGGCCCCAACAATTTTATATTTTTTTCTACCTGTGTAGTTTCCCATCTTTTGTTGTTGTTGTTTATTGTTTCAGCACTTTGTTCTTTTACATCACTTTGGTTATAAAATTTAAACATTTATTCTGATATCAATTATAGAATAATAAGAAACCTCCCATATTTTTTTTCTTTAAAAAAAAATTTTACTAAGTGAAGAACTAATGACAATTGATATAGTTTTGTTCATGTTTACTTGGAATGGGAGCATGGGATAATTATTTTTATGTACTTATCTTCTTGGAATTCTTTTTTTCTTAACAGGTATCATCTGGCAGCTTGTTAGATGTGCAGAATATCAGGAGCCACTAAGAGCTGGACACTCAGATCCTGCATTTTGACAATGTTCCTGAATTATTAGAGTGTCCACTCAGATTTGAAACTACAGAACAAAACCGTTCTCCACCTGGTTTGCACACAGGAAAATGAGAATCCTTGTTATTAGCTGGCATCAGTGATTTTTACAAGCTCCACCAGTGATTCTATTGTCCATCTAGGATGCAAACCTGCTTACAAACTCCACAAGGGCAAGACCATGTCTTAGTTAATTTTATGTTTTCTCAAGGACCCAACAAAATGTCTTGACAAAATTAAAGGGTCTTTGACAGACTCAGAATGGCATTACCTAGGCTCCTAAGGTATGCTTTGCTATAACATGAATTACAAGTGGTTAAATGAATTTTGGGATTTCAATTCTAAAATGCCTTCCTCAGTTATGTTCTAAGGCAGATGCTGTAATGGAAACATAAACCCCAGTGACCATGAATAACACACACTGACCTTGAGTTAAAACTGACAGTGGCCTTTTCTTTATGAAAATAATAGCTTTTGTCACTCACCTTATGAGGTGAAATCAAACAAATAAACAACCAAGAGCTCTGCAAATATAAAATGCTTTTTATGTAGGAACAAAACTACCACCACCTAATCAATATTGTTCCACAGAACACAGTGTATCTAATCACAGAAAGCAGAAACTAAAATCTACAGAATTATACATTTATAAGGACTCAAAACTAGGCTCTCTTTGTCCTTAGTTCCTATGTGTTCCATATTCTTTTGAATACATTCAACTTTACACAATAAAAATCACATGTGGTTCTTTGCTCCTTTTCTTTGCAACCTTTTTGACTAAGGTAAATAAAATATCATTTTAAAAGTAAGTGGTCATAAAACATTGATATTTCAGATTTTCTAAAAGTTGCTTTTGAAAAATGTATTGATTTTAATTTAGTTAAGTATTCTTGGGAGAAAATGTTCAGGATACATACTGTGAGGTCTTGATTGTCACTGGGCTATGTAACATACAAATTAATTCATATCACTTTCACATTACACAGCTACTTGTTTCTTCCTAAGTATATATCTATGTAGATATCATGAACTTATTCCAAACTATTTGTAAAAATATCTTCTGCAATTATTCCCACAACTTCCTCCTACCTAAAAATTTGTAAAATAGCAAATATATTAATACCTAGATCTGCCACACTGATATGATTTGTGTTTTGTAATCATAAAGTATTGTATCTAGTCAACTGAATTTTAAGCAGCTGAATGCTAGTCAGAAATTTTTATACCACTTAAGAATAAGTTCACAATGATAGAATATATTTCCCTTGTGAGTCCAAACACTGTAAGTAAGGGAAGGCTTTTAGTTGCTCTCAGTCTGGGCTTGAATCTCTAAAGAAAAAAGCACTTACTAAAACTATTATCTGCGTCACTTAAGATATATGGCCCTGACGGCCGGTACTTTCTTCATTTTTCACTTCAAATATGAAAAAATAAAAGCTACTCCTCTCCAAGAAATCTGGGAATGTTTCCTAAAGTGGGAAAAGCTGAAAGAAAGAAAATCAATGATCTCTCAATTTTTGTCAGAAAAGCGTCATTTCTTCTATTCTGATTTTAAAATGTTGCTTCCACAATAGTCACTAAAAATAAGCATTTTTTTCTCATATTGTTACTTTCATAAAGGAATCCTCAAGTTTAATGGAAATCAGATAATAAACACTATTTCATTTGTGTTTCTTTTCAGATAAACACCTTCCTAGTGGTTTATGGAAGAAAACTGATTTTTTCTACCAATGAGACCCAAAACGCCTTAAACAAAATGGATATTTATGAATAAACCTCTTAAGGGTATAGATTTATCATTTCACTTTGTTTATTTGAGAAGCTCAGGAGAGTAGTGTGATTTACTAGGTAGGGAGTAATTTATTTATTGCTGGCAGCTAGGTCCTGAACAAGGAGCCAGCACAAATAAAAATGTGGAATGGTACTAAATAAAGATTATCACAATTTTTTTGTATGTGTGAGAGTCAACTGGTCAAAAACTGATTGGAATTAATGTTTTATATCAGATTATAAGACCAGGGACATTAAGTCTTCAGATTATTCCTAAAAATTTTTATATAATTTGAGTTTGAAAGAAGAAAAAGAAAATGTATCATGAGATTACTTGGGTCTAAGGCTGGGGTGGTTATCAGGAGATAAATGACTCTGATGAAAAACTGAAAAATATCAAGAACATCAACATAATTAGAGCCCAATGCAGGCTGATCTTAAAATAAAGCCTAAGTGAAGACAGCTAGGAGCACCAAACAAGGATTACACCATTATCTTCCACTGCCTAGGCCAAATTTAGGCAAAACCTAAAACAATGCACTATTGTTATAAAAATCTTAAATAAAACTCATCTCTTGCATACCAAAGTCAAGGCTTCCTTCCAGGGTGTTTTCTCTGCAGGAATACTTCACTAAAAATATCTGTTATGCATAGGGCTGAGAGGGAAAGAAATACTCTTCGGAAAATAAATGACACTAAAATACAAGTAAATGACAATATAAATATAACTTAAAAAAACTTTGTGTTGTTTGTTGACATAGGTATAGGATTATTTTCCAAATTGCCGAAGTCCGGCTGCAGCAAAATAACCGGGGGGTGACGAATAACTTATGTACATTGATACAGCAGGAGTAGGAGCTGTTTATTGCAGGACAGGAGCAGTATTTATACATTCCACAGAGCTTATCTAATTAGCATAAACTAGATACATCAGTCAACCAATAAGGAATCTCCACACTTAATGGCTTGCTTTTGTTACTTCTCAAACCACTCCCTCTGGCATTTTGCCAGGCACCATCCAGACTTGTTTACGAACTCTAACATTCCCCTGGCAAAATGCCAGGTGTTATTTTTGACTTGTTTACAGACTCTAACATTTCCCCCTTTTGTTTAATTTAAATAACGACCATAGTGGTTTTTACAGAAACACCATAAATAACCTGCTACAAACAGAAAGGGAGGATACAAAATGCCACAATACCAAGCCACTTGATGGCTCCATGCAAGAAGCCCTTGGAAAAATTATACCAGCAATGACACTGTTAGCAAAGATACTGAGTTACAATTTGTTATAGATTACAGTTTGTTGTCTCAGTCTAGGTAAAGCAGCATCTCAATAGATTAACTCACAGTTCAGGTAAATCACAGTCCAGGTAAGTTCTGCAGGCAGCTAGCTTAAATCACAGTCCAGGTAAGTTCTGCAGGCAACTAGCTTGATCCGAAGTCTCGTCCATTTCTCAGCTGAAGTCTCGTCCGGTTTTCAGCAACACTGAAAATTCTTCCACCTTGGTCTTTACCGGCACTGGGACGAAGGCAGGAACTCCGGATGGCTAAAGAAAATCCTGTAGCATTCTACTAAGAAAACAACCTTCTGAACAATTTAGTACATTATCTCAAGGTTTTTTTTGCATTTGAAATAAGCATTAATAGTGCTCATTACTCATCAGCTTTCAGGTGTGGGAGAACCATTGTAGCTTAGTTATTGGCATTGAAAATGACCAAACATCAGGGACGCCAGTAGCATCTTTTGTCGGCTGTAGCGTCCTGGGCAGCCCCAGATGGCCCTGGGGAGTGTCCCGGACTCAAACTGCTACTGGGCACAGGGAGCAAGAGCCTGCTAGACTGTGCCTCCAGGTCAGGTCTAGATTTGGGCTCGCAGCAGTGGAAGAGCCAGCTCCCCGGCCAGGAGGCGGGGAAGGGCCAGTCGCCGCCGCCTCTTGGAAAATCCTTGCTGCGCTATGACCGGCTTGCACACTCGGCAGCCGCCTCTCTGCTTCACGCACCCTCCGGTAACGAAAAGTATTCAGTAATAGCCTTTTGCTGCAACTTTTTTCCTGATAATCCTTCCTCCTCTGATAATCTTTCTTCTTCTGAACTTTCTGTTTCTTTCTGACTAGAGTTCCTGGGCTTCCATCAACACATGCCTTAAATATTCTTGGTTCCATTGGGGTGCCTTCTTCCCTTAGTAATTTACTTCTCACCCCTTCCATATTTTCATCACAAAGACAATACAATACACTTAGACAAAACAAGACACAAACATACTGTATCAATCTTCTCCATTTTCTCGAAATGGTCATTTTTCCTCTCGCCCTATCTGCCTAGGGACGAGCAGATTGCCCCCGTCCTATCTATGGACAGGCAGCTTTTTTTTTTTTTGTCACTTACCCCCGAGTGTCCCGGGGCTCCCCGTAACGGGCCACCATCTGCCGCAGTCCGGCTGCAGCAAAATAACCGGGGGGTGACGAATAACTTATGTACATTGATACAGCAGGAGTAGGAGCCGTTTATTGCAGGACAGGAGCAGTATTTATACATTCCACAGAGCTTATCTAATTAGCATAAACTAGATACATCAGTCAACCAATAAGGAATCTCCACACTTAATGGCTTGCTTTTGTTACTTCTCAAACCACTCCCTCTGGCATTTTGCCAGGCACCATCCAGACTTGTTTACGAACTCTAACATTCCCCTGGCAAAATGCCAGGTGTTATTTTTGACTTGTTTACAGACTCTAACACCAAATTTTGAGTATAATGGCCTTTATTTTCCTCAATGAATGACTATACACAGAAAGGAAATCCACTCTAATCTTTGTCATTAATCTCATTGTAAAATATGTAATTTATTACATAAACTTTGGATTTTGTCCATCCACTCAGTTTCTTCCTAAAAATATCAACAGCCATTTTGGTTTGTATCTGATATTTTCAATTTTTTTCACTATAGGGAATTTTTAAACTTAAGATTTATGAGTTCAAAAGCAAGTAGACAGAAAATACTCAAAATCAGATTCTGGTCTCATATGTAAATGTATAGCTAAGTTAATTCGACTTCATTTCTAGTTTTTCATTTATACACTGAGTAACCTTAAAATCCTTCATCCTCAATGAACTTTATGTCCCTTATCTGTATAATGTATAGAATTATAGTACTTTGTTTCATGTTTTTTATTTTATTTTTTAATTTTAAAAGTTAAATTATTTAAAACACCTAACAAAAGGCCAATTATGAGTAGAGGGATAGAGAATTCTTACTCATCCTGGTAGTGTTGCCATTGGAATTGTAACTACTACTATTAATATAAGATTCTTGAACTACTAGTTAATATTGAATGAGTTCTGGCTTGTTCCTGGGGTACATGCATGTGTCATTGGATAGTTACAGTACTCTGATATATGGATATGACCTATAAATGAGGCTACTGAAGATGTAAAGAGATAAAACTTTCTAGAAATCTCACAAAGAAAACTGGGACAAAATTAGGCAACCTAAACATAAAACCTTATTTACCTTTGGAGAACATCATTCTAATGGGAATTTTTGTACACAATCCCTGAAAGTTCTATAATTTTTCTGGTATTTCTTTATTGCAACTCTTTTTTTAAATTTAAATTTTAATTTTTATTATTAGTTGTTCAAAACATTACATAGCTCTTGACATATCATATTTCATACATTTGATTCAAGTGGGTTATGAACTCCCATTTTTACCCTGTATACAGATTGCAGAATCACATCGGTTACACATCCACTGTTTTACATATTGTCATACTAGTATCTGATGTGTTCTGCTGCCTTTCCTATCCTCTATTATCCTCCCTTCCCTCCCCTCCCCTCCCATCTTCTCTCTCTACCCCATCTACTGTAATTCATTTCTCTCCATTGTTTTTTTTTCCTTTTCCCCTCACTTCCTCTTATATGTAATTTTGTATAACAATGAGGGTATCCTTCCATTTCCATGCAATTTCCCTTCTCTCTCCCTTTCCCTCCCACCTCTCATCCCTGTTTAATGTTAATCTTCTTCTCATGCTCTTTCTCCCTGCTATGTTCTTAGTTGCTCTCCTTATATCAAAGAAGACATATGGCATTTGTTTTTTAGGGATTGGCTAGCTTCACTTAGCATAATCTGCTCTAATGCCATCAATTTCCCTGCAAATGCCATGATTTTGTCACTTTTTAGTGCTGAGTAATACTCCATTGTGTATAAATGCCACATTTTTTTTTATCCATTCATCTATTGAAGGGCATCTAGGTTGGCTCCACAGTCTAGCTATTGTGAATTGTGCTGCTATGAACATTGATGTAGCAGTATCCCTATATTATGCTCTTTTAAGGTCTTTAGGGAATAGTCTGAGAAGGGGAATAGCTGGGTCAAATGGTGGTTCCATACCCTGCTTTCCAAGGAATCTCCATACTGCTTTCCACATTGGCCGCACCAATTTGTAGTCCCACCAGCAATGTACAAGTGTACCCTTTTCCCCACATCCTCGCCAGCACTTGTTGTTGTTTGACTTCATAATGGCTGCCAATCTTACTGGAGTGAGATGGTATCTTAGGGTAGTTTTGATTTGCATTTCTCTGACTGCTAGAGATGGTGAGCATTTTTTCATGTACTTGTTGATTATTTGTATGTCCTCCTCTGAGAAATGTTTGTTCAGGTCCTTGGCCCATTTATTGATTGGGTTATTTGTTTTCTTATTGTTTAATTTTTTGAGTTCTTTGTATACTCTGGATATTAGGGCTCTATCTGAAGTGTGAGGAGTATGATATGATCCTATACTTAGCAGACAGACCCAAAAGGTTCTACCAAGAAACTTCTAGAGCTAGTAAATGAATTCAGCAAAGTGGCAGGATATAAAATCAACTCACATAAATCAAAGGCATTCCTGTATATCAGTGACAAATCCTCCGAAATGGTAATGAGAACAACCACCCCATTCACAATATCCTCAAAAAAAAAATGAAATACTTGGGAATCAACCTAACAAAAGAGGTGAAAGAACTACACAATGAAAACTACAGAGCCCTAAAGAGAGAAATAGAAGAAGACCTTAAAAGATGGAAAAATATACCCTGTTCATGGATAGGCAAAACTAACATCATCAAAATGGCGATATTACCAAAAGTTCTCTATAGGTTTAATGCAATGCCAATCAAAATCCCAACTGCATTCCTCACAGAAATAGAAAAAAGCAATAATGAAATTCATCTGGAAAAATAAAAGACCCAGAATAGCAAAAGCAATTCTAAGCAGGAAGAGTGAATCAGGTGGTATAGCAATACCAGACTTCAAACTGTACTACAGAGCAATAGTAACAAAACCAGCATGGTACTGGTACCAAAACAGGCAGGTGGACCAATGGTACAGAATAGAGGACACAGAGACCAATCCACAAAATTACAACTATCTTATATTTGACAAAGGGGCTAAGAGGATGCAATGGAGGAAGTATAGCATCTTCAACAAATGGTGCTGGGAAACTGGAAATCCATATGCAACAAAATGAATCTGAATCCCTTTCTCTCGCCATGCACAAACGTTAACTCAAAATGGATCAAGGAGCTTGATATCAAAACAGAGACTCTGTGTCTGATAGAAGAAAAAGTTGGCTCCAATCTACATACTGTGGGGTTGGGCTCCAAATTCCTTAATAGGACACCTATAGCACAAAAGTTAAAAACAAGAATCAACAAATGGGACTCACTCAAACTAAAAATTTTTTTCTCAGCAAGAGAAATAATAAGAGAGGTAAATAGGGAGCCTACATCCAGGGAACAAATTTTTACTCCTCCTTATTGCAACTCTTGAAGGCATTATTGGTTTCATATGATTTTTCTCTGTTCATAGTAAGGGAGTTTTAAACTTATTTGATCTCTGCTTCTTTGGAAGATGCTGATTAAAACCAATTTTTAAACATTAGTCAATATTATGAATGGACAACCTGTAACCTAGAAAGCATCTGCACTTTTTTATCTAAATAATTCACTTTGGCAATATTCAGGGTCTTTCATCTCATTGTATCCTTGTCTCCATGGAAGGAGGTGAGAGCCCAGCGCACAGTACATGCTGCTCCCAGGGTACCTGCCTCATTATCCCTGGGTAAAGAATGTGAAAAAAAAAGTTTTGACTTATAAAAATTGGAAATAAAGAAGACTAGTAATATTTTTACTACCTGGAGTTCTTAGAAGGAACATTTGAGCAAATTTTAGTGAGTTGAAAAAATAAAAACCCTCGAGCATGAAATCATAGACATCTGTATCACCTCAAGAATACCAAATATTTTTGATGTTGGAGTCTATAGAATTATTTGGAATTGGAGAGAGATAATAATCATGCAATTTTTGCTCAACACAATGTATGATGTCTTTAAGCTATTGTCACTCTAATTGAATTATAAGCGAATCAAATATAAAGGAATATAAAGTAATGAAAAATTTTACAGACTTTTTAAAGAATTAAAATTCTTAAAAACGTTGTAGCATCATAGAAAGTAGTCAATTCATCTG